>NC_138294.1:75334106-76626606 GCF_965601325.2 Salmo salar | reverse complement strand
CTTCAGCGACGGTCCGCAGCCCAGAGTCTTCAGCGACGGTCCGCAGCCCAGAGTCTTCAGCGACGGTCCGCAGCCCCGAGTCTTCAGCGACGGTCCGCAGCCCAGAGTCTTCAGCGACGGTCCGCAGCCCCGAGTCTTCAGCGGCGGTCGGTAGTTCAGAGCCTCCGGCGCTGATCCACGGTCTGGTTCCTCCGGCGACACAGAAACGGGGGGATCAGCGGCCCTTTTTCCCACAGTCAGTTGTGGGATCTTGTCTTTGTGTTGCATGTGTTTGCGCACACAGCTTTTCGTTCGTTATATTGTTTATTGTTTTTTGCTGGTTCACATTTAAAATAAAGTATGATGAACCCAACTCACGCTGCGCCTTGGTCTACCTCTAACGATGGACGTTACATTAGCATTAACACTGGAATGACAGATGTGCAGATGATGATGTGCAAGTAGAGAATATAGATACTAGAGTGCAATAGAGCAAGAGAATAAGTAACAATATGGGTATGAGGTAATTGAGTGGCCTATTTACAGATTGGCTGTGTACAGGTACAGTGATCGGTAAGCTGCTCTGACAGCTGATGCTTAAAGTTAGAGTGGGAGATATAAGACTCCAGCTTCAGAGATTTTTGGTCATAACCGTCCAGAGTAGTGATGCTAGTCGGGCGGGAGGGTACAGACAGCAATCGGTTGAAGAGCATGAACTTAGTTTTACTTGCATTTAAAAGCAGTTGGAGGCCTCGGAAAGAGTGTTGTATGGCATTGAAGCTCGTTTGGAGGTTTGTTAGCACAGTGTCCAAAGAAGGGCCCAACTAGCATCACTACTCTGGACGGTTCTGACTTGGAATATGTGGACAACTACAAATACCTAGGTGTCTGGTTAGACTGCATAGTGGAGAAGGTACGGTGGGATTCGAAATGGTCGGTGATCTGTTTGTTAACTTGGCTTTCGAAGATTTTAGAAAGGCAGGGCAGGATGGTAATAGGTCTATAACAGTTTGGGTCTAGAGTGTCTCCCCCTTTTGAAGAGGGGGATGACCGCGGCAGCTTTCCAATTTTTGGGGATCTCATACGATATGAAAGAGGGGTTGAACAGGCTAGTAATAGGGGTTGCAACAATTTCGGCTGATAATTTTAGAAAGAGAGGTTCCAGATTGTCTAGCCCAGCTGATTTGTAGGGTTCAAGATTTTGCAGCTCTTTCAGAACATCAGCTGTCTGGATTTGGGTGAAGTAGAAGTGGGGGGGCTTGGGCAAGTTGCTGCAGGGGATGCTAATGCAGAATGCCACAGGATGTTTTTGTGCTGGTCAAGGGCAGTCAGGTCTGGGGTGAACCAAGGGCTATATCTGTTCTTAGTTCTACATTTTTTGAACAGGGCATGGTTATTTAAGATGGAGAGGAAAGCACTTTTAAAGCGCAACCAGGCATCCTCTAGTGACGGGATGAGGTTAATATCCTTCCAGGATACCCTGGCCAGCTCGATTAGAAAGGCCTGCTCGCTGAAGTGTTTTAGGGAGCGTTTGTCAGTGATGAGGAATGGTCGTTTGACCACAGACCCATTACGCACGCAGGCAATGAGGCAATGATCGCTGAGATCCTGGCTGAAGACAGCAGAGGTGTATTTAGAGGGCAAGTTGGTCAGGATGATATCTAAGAGGGTGCCCATGGTTACGGATTTAGTGTTGTACCTGGCAGGTTCCTTGATAATTTGTGTGAGATTGAGGGCATCAAGCTTAGATTGTAGGATGGCCGGGGTGTAGATTGCAACACCGCTGCCTTTGGCAGTTCTATCTTGGCGGAAAATGTTTTCATTAGCGATGGAGATTTCAGGGTTTTTGGTGGTTTTCCTAAGCCAGGATTCAGACACGGCTAAGACATCCGGGTTGGCAGAGTGTGCTAAAGCAGTGAGTAAAACAAACTTAAGGAGTAGACTTGTAATGTTAACATGCATGAAACCAAGGCTTTTATGGTTACAGAAGTAAACAAATGAGAGCACCTGGGGAGTGGGAGTGGAGCTAGGCACTGCAGGACCTCCACATCACCAGAGGATCAGAGGAGAAGTAGGGTAAGGGTACGGCTAAAGGCTATACGAACTGGCCGTCTAGCACGTTCGAAACAGAGAGTAAAAGGAGCAGGTTTCTGGGCACGATAGCATAGATTCAAGGCATAGTGTACAGACAAAGGTAAGGTAGGATGTGAGTACATTGAAGGTAAACCTAGGCATTGAGTAATAATGAGAGAGATGTAGTCTCTAGAGACGTTTAAACCAGGTGATGTCATCGCATATATAGGAGGTGGAACAACATGGTTGGTTAAGGCATATTGAGCAGGGCTAGAGGCTCTACAGTGAAATAAGACAGTAATCACTAACCAGGACAGTAATGGACGAGGCATATTGATATTAGAGGGAGCCAAGTGAACATATATAACATATATATATATATATTTTATAAGCTCCCACCCCATTCCCTTAACCCCACCTATCCAACGTGTCTCCCTCCAACTTTTGGGCCTTGGGCCTAAAAGCAAAGAATACACTGAGTATACAACACATTAAGAATACCTGCTCTTTCCATGAGATACACTAGCTAGGTGAATCCAGGTGAAAGCTATATTGATCCCTTATTGATGTAATTTGTTAAATCCACCACAATCAGTGTAGATGAAGGGGAGGCATGGATTGTGTTAACCGTGAGACATGGATTGTGTATTTGTGCCATTCAGAGGGTGAATGGGCAAGACAAAAGATTTAAGTGCCTTTGAACTGGGCATGGTAGTAGGTGCCAGGAGCACCGGTTTGTGTCCAGAACTGCAATACTGCTGGGGTTTTCCCGCTCAACAGTTTCCTGTGTGTATCAACAATGGTCCACCACCCAAAGGACCTCCGTCCAGACATCCAGCCAGCATGCCTGTGTCACGCTTTTGACAACTTGTTAGGGGGGGTGCAACTCAATATTAGGAAGGTGTTCCTAATGTTTGGTATACTCAGTGTATATATATTTTGTTTGTATGTTTGGGCTTAATTGATTGTTTATTTGAATGTGTTGCGCTGTAGCTGAGATCGTTCTTTACAGATCAAGTATTTGTCCAGGCCTTGTATCTTAACTAGCTCCATTCATTCTCGCTGTTGATAATTCTAATGTTAGAACTTCTAATAGTAACTGTATCCACTGGCGAATTGGGAGAGAGTGAGGTGCTTGCACTCCAAGAGCCAACATATTTTTTTGCAACAGTGCTGCCTGCCAGCAGTAATCGTCTCTGATTTATTGAGAGATTCAATGAGCTATGATCATTAAATAACATTATAAATGTTGTAACTTTGTCCCAGAAGCATTTAGCTGCAGGGCACTCCCACATCATATGAAGGAATGAGCCTACCTGATTTAGGGGACACAGTGAACAGTTGGGAGTTGGGGCAAATGTCATCGTAAAACGTTTCCTTGGTGTTAAATATAGTCTGTGAACAAATTTTAAATGTATAAATTGATGGTTCAGATTACGGGATGCCAAGGTCATATTTTTCCATATTCTGTTCCGGTTAAAGGGTTGTTCATATTCTATGGAGGCCTTGAATCCCCCCCCCCCCCCCCCCCCCCCCAAAAAATGCACTCTTGGAATTCTCTTGTTCAAATGACTTAGTATCTCATTTAAACGACTTACACTATATGACTAATAGTATGTGGACACCTGCTCGTCGAACATCGCATTCCACAATCATGGGCATTAATTTGGAGTTGGTCCCCCCTTTGCTGCTATAACAGCCTCCACTCATCTGGGAAGGCTTTCCACTAGATGTTGGAACATTGCTGCGGGGACTTCCTTCCATTCAGCCACAAGAGCATTAGTGTGGTCGGGCACTGATGTTGGGAGGTTAGGCCTGGCTCGCAGTCGGCGTTCCAATTCATCCCAAAGGTGTTGATGGGGTTGAGGTCAGGGCTCTATGCAGGCCACTCAAGTTCTTCCACACCGATCTTGGCAAACAACTTCTGTATGGACCTCACTTTGTGCACGGGGGCAATGTCATGCTGAAACAGGAAAGGGCCTTCCTCAAACTGTTGCCACAAAGTTGGAAGCACAGAATTGCCTAGAATGTCATTGTATGCTGTAGCGTTAAGATTTCGCTCCACTGGAGCTAAGGGGGCTAGCCCAAACCATGAAAAACAGCCCCAGACCATTATTCCTCCTCCGTCAAACTTTATAGTTGCCCATATGCATTAGGGCAGGTAGCGTTCTCCGGGCATCTGCCAAAGCCAGATTTGTTGGTCGGACTGCCAGGTGGTGAAGCGTGATTCATCACTCCAGAGAACGTGTTTCCACTGCTCCAGAGTCCAATGGCAGTGAGCTTTACACCACTTCAGCCAACGCTTGGCATTGCGCATGGTGATCTTAGGCTTGTGTGTGACTGCTTGACAATGGAAACCTATTTCATGAAGCTCCCGACAAACAGTTCTTGTGCTGACATTGCTTCCAGAGACAGTTTGGAACTCGATAGTGAGTGTTGCAACCGAGGACGGACCATTTTTACGAGCTACCCACTTCAGCACTCGGCGGTCCCGTTCTCTCAGCTGAGCCGTTCACAGCTGAGAGAACAGCACTTACAGTTCATTGGAGCAGCTCTAGCAGGGCAGAAATTTGACGAACTGACATGTTGGTTCCACGTTGAAAGTCAGCTCTTCAGTAAGGCCATTCTACTGACAATGTTTTCTATGGAGACTGCATGGCTGTGTGCTTGATTTTATACACCTGTCAGCAACAGGTGTGGCAGAAAAAAAGCAGAATCCACTAATTTAACTGGTGTCCACATACTTTTGCATAGTTTAGTATCTCGTTTGAATGACTTAGTAAAAAACGAGATACTAAGTCGTTTGAACTACATACTAAGTCATTCAAACGAGATAATTGTTATTTTATCTAATTAGGCCTCATTTGTTATGTAGTTTTTCAGTCCATGCAATGGTTGCTGCAACCATTCATTCACTGATCCCATCCATTGATATGATTGACAGTTCTTTGATAGCCTAAAGCATGGGTGCTTTTGAATGCCAGAGCATGTAAGTGGGTGAGTGTGGAGCAAGGAGCAGAGCGTAATTGAACAGATAAAAACAAAAATGTTGGCTTTGTCTCCAGCTCCAATTTCACTCTGGTACTGCTCAGCCACAAGCTTTGGGCATGTTCTGCCTAAAACATCTCATTTCCATTATCACTTTTCTTTTAATTAGGCCTATTCAGTTGTAATGATTTAGCCTACCCCACCCACAGTAGTTTATATTCTACTTTCTAACATTAGGATATGTAGTTTCTATGTTGAATGTATTAACAGATGTTTTAGGTAGGCAATACATAGGCTACTGTAAAATTCATTTTTGTTTTTCTTGGAATAGAAACACTATAATATAAATGTATTTAATTAAGCTAAAATATCATAAATAAATCGTAAATAATAAAGGCTTCTTTTCATGAATAAAAATATAAATAAGTCAAATTGCAGCTGTGAAATGATTTGCGCCCAGAAGTAAGCCCCAACAAGCTTCACATGTGCATTGAGCATGGGAAACTGCTCTACAAATGAGATATTATTAATATTATAAAGACAGAAAAATACACATCTAAAAGCTTGATTACATAAAGGATATTAGTGTTTGAAAAATACTAAAATTATAAAATACATTGAGATCAAGCCGTCCCACCGTGTGGATCCTATTTCTCAAAAAGGTTGATATTTCTTAGTGTTTATTGTGCTATTTATGGGGGGAGTGGAGAAATAAAACAAGTAGGCAGCCAGTACGTAACCTGGTCTCAGAGCATTTTGTATTATTCTATACGTAACGCTGAGACACTCCATTTAGTATATGTTACATTTCGTATGGTATGTATTCATTTTTGGATGTGGTCACAACCTTGCTCTTAGATGGTGACAAACAAGGGAGTCTACACGTTGGCAGTTAAGGAGTAACAAAAATATGTATTAAATAACTAACAGAGTATAAAACTACAAAGGAAAACTAACCTGTGAAGTGTGAAAGTAGGCATGTGAGGGGTATAATGGAGATGCATGGATGAAGGTAAAATGTGTAAGTGTTGAAAGATGCACCTAATCATAAAACATAATCAACCAGATCACAAAACAAAATGGTGCTTAAGGAGATAGAAAGCCAGGACTGGGCACCAGGAACTTTTATCTCCTAGTTGATCCCAAACCCAGGTGCAACTTGTCACTTTAGCAACCCAATCAGCTCCACCTGTCCCCAATCAGCAAATAAAAGCACAAACACAGAGAAGGAGGCAAGGAGAGCAACAATGTTCATCACGCATTTCGTATGATACTGTATGTTATGAATTACAATTAGCAAGCAGCAAGCCCTTAAATCTCCAGAGTGACACCTCTATAGTCATCTGCGCAGCGGACAAGGGAGGCACTGTTACTGTACAGTACAATACTACACTGCCAATAAGATTTAGGTCCGGCAACTAATTGATCAGACTTTCTATAAAACACTCACTACAAACCCCACAAAACAGCTTTTGTCTGTAACTGGACAGACTGTCACCAAGGGCATGCACAATGATGATATCGCCAAAAGAGAACACAGATTATTTGTACGTGAAAACAGCTTCACGCCAGTAATCTGCATTCCCTAAAGATCTGTTTAATTATCTAAATCCCCAAAGGGACAGGAAGATGTGATATCAGACCAGGTTTGGCAGAAGGCAAAGATCTCTGCTCGTCTTCAAATGCCCTGATTGATAAATACGGCGCTATGTATTGTGAAACTTTGTTAACCAAAGACCCCACAATAAGACATTAGCAGTGGCTATTTTAGCATGTACATTTTGGTGGGATGCATGCCAGCAAAGCCACTACAAAACACAACACTAAACAATACATTCATTGCACTATAACGGTGACAAATGGTACCCACAAACTGTTAGGGCATACATAAAGCTGTCCCAACAGAAGTCCCAACAACTTACCACTGCTACACCTGGCTATCAGCGGGGGTCTTGTCTGGCAGCGAAACAGTTAATTCAGCGTCATTTACTGCCTTTAACAAAAAAATAAATACGTAGCTGGTATGGCTGACTTGCTTAAACAAATGTGGTTTCTACTGACAATTGAGATGTACAAACTATGGCATAAGGGGACGACAAGCAGATAAGAGGCAATCCGTAATTTCGATTAAGACATTAATGAGCGAGCTAGGACGGACAAAGTCAATATAACTATTTGTTCAGCAATTTTGAAATGTACAGCGCCAGAATTCAGAACATGGGCCATTCTTATAGTGTTCTCCCTGTACACCAAGTCAGAATTGTATGATAAATAAAGGGGGCATATAAGCAGACAATGAAAGCTCTTACAATATTCAATGATTACATTTCTCACAAACAGGTTATAGGCTACATGTGCACCACCAAGTCAAAACAGTAGGCGGAATTATGAGGTGAAAATAGACACAATTATTAGAGTGAGGCACATGGGCTACTAACAGCATGAGCTACTAACAGCTTACTACACAACATACACTTAGTATTACTTTCTTAGCTACAGTATACATATCTCCCTGGCATATTACATAATTTATGCAGCAGCATGCAAGACATTTTTGGACTCACCTTGTTGTGCTGAGCTCACTTGAACAGGAAGTTGGAGCTCCTTCGTGGGGCAAATTCTGTCATCAAACTTTGTCATCAAAGTCTGGCATTCTATGGATGTATGGTGCTTTCAAGACAACTGGGACCTCTGGGGGAAAAAAAGGTTGAATCATGATGACGTCAGTGACCTTCAGGTAGTAGCTCTAGAAAGAGGCCCAAGTTCCCGATTTACAATTCCGAGTTGGATGAAAGTTCAAAACGTATTTTCCCAGTCGTAGCTCGTTTTCCCAGTGCTCCCAGTTGTCTTGAATTCACTAGTCAGATTTTGCAGTTCCGAGTTAACAGTTGTTTTGAGCGCGGCACAAATCATTCTTCATTGACAGCTTGGCCAATGTTGAATGTTTATAATTTTAAACTAGGAAAAGAGACCCTTAATTTTAGACTTGGGACCACACAGTGACTTCACTGAATAGCAGGCTAATGATTGCTTTTAGCCACTGATTCCTTCCAAACCACTCATTGTTGAATTTACGATTTCCAACTTGTTGTGTCATGTTTATGTCCAATGGCCGATGAGCACTGATACATTTTATCTATAATTTCTCTTAATTATTTATCTTCATATGACAAGGATTAAAAAGGATTTGCCAGTAGATTGTTGACTTAATTCATGATGATGACTGCTAGCTAAGATTGATGTTGTATGATGTTGACATGATCAGTCCGATCAAAGTACTGTAGATATAACGTGATTTGACATCATTTTATCTGTGGCCAATGACCTTGAGCCTTCTTGGATGGACACTTCTAATGTAACTCTATGGCAGCACCCAAGGTGCTTGAATTTTCAAGCAATACACTTAGACTTGGCGGTGACATAGTGTCCCCATGAGTGACAGAACACTGAGCCAATCACGGATCACCGCTCCGTATTTTCTGTTGACTTGCCCCACCACTACAGAAAGCACTGAGCAAGGCTGAAACACCTGCATTTTGGAGCTGCCTTACTCAAGAAAACATGACCTTGGCTTTATCAACTCAATGATATATTTATTTTTATATTGTTTGCAAACTGATGTGTGACACGCATTAATGCCAAAATAACATGCAAAACAGGCAAGCCACAAAAACCAGGGTTGCCACTGTACATTAAACTTCTTCCCGCTAATTAAAACAACTCCACACAACATTATTATCCAAATAATCCATGTAGACCTCAAAATTTGTTTTGCCAAGTAGGTGGCTTTTGACTATAGCTTGAAGTATTTGAAATAGCCTAATAGGTCTGTGTCAGCCTGAGCATAATAGTAAGGCAGTAATCGTTATTATTACTGCTACTACTGCATGAGTTAATAAAACTGCTACAGCAAGTTTATCCGTGCAATGCAACGATTTATTTTGCAACCCGTCCGCCAAATCCATCCATTACGTACAGTTCTTTTATCGTCAAATTATTAGGTTGTTGTCATCGGTGCTATTGAAAATCGGATAGCTTCCTTGTGTTTCAGTAAACCATTAGTCAACACTTCAACGATTAAATTAAGTGTCATCATGACAATGTACTACCTCTTCATTTTATTTGTGATTAAATACATTTTTTCCTGTTATTGTCTACTGTAGTTCAGAACAAGTTTTACCTTTTAATTGAAGGCCTATCACAAACCTATTTTTGTAGACGATTCTGGTAGGTTAATTAAAGCCTGTTGTTTGCAGCATAAACCAGCCTATTATTAATGAAGTTCATTCATTTATTGGTGATGGATACTTTAACTGTACGTTTTTGGCTACTGTTAAAGAGCTCACATAGGCTACTTCTCTGCCAGAGCGGGTGAGATAACTAGTCCTACCAGTAAGTGCGGTCTAATCAATTCCCTTATGATATCACGTTACCTCCCTACATTGATTCAATGGATGGAAAACCGTTGTTCACCATTTGTGTCGTGCACATTTCATTCAACATTTCAATCTAGTTCACAATCAAAGTTGGCTGTGTATTCCCTCCAGCATTGGTGAAGTGTAGGCCTATGACTGTGTAGCCTTGTGACACTGTCCTCCTACTGGACTCTAAGCCGGGCCCAATTTAAATGCAATATAGTACTATGGCATGGAGGAATCTCGTTATTTTCCTGCAGATAGCAGTATTGAGTCATGACTCCATCCTGCCATCTGCAGGATTGTAATGAGACCCTGCAGGTGACGCCCAGTGCATTGATGGAATAAACTTCCAAAAAGGAATAACCTGTGCCTTTTTACTATACTAATAAGATATATATAGTAATATATCACATTCAAACTGATCCCAAACACACAAAGTAAATTGCCACTGGTGTTCTAGAGTCCAGGGAAAGTGGCAGTGTGCAGTGTAGGCTGCATGTATGCTGTATATTCTAATGGAGGTCTGCTAGACTGAAAGCTTTACAATAAAATTAAACTGGCATTGGTTCTAAATGTGCACAAGACTCTTTCTTTGAAGTGTGCAGGGTGTGACAAATCACATATTGTTGAATTGCTGAGATACAGTGGGGTAAGCTATCCACCCTCCTGGACACCTACAGCACCCGATGCCATAGGAAGGCCAAAAAGATCATCAAGGACATCAAGCACCCGAACCACTGCCTGTTCACCCCGCTATCATCCAGAAGGCGAGGTCAGTACAGGTGCATCAAAGCTGGGACCGAGAGACTGAAAAAAAGCTTCTATCTCAAGGTCATCAGACTGCTAAACGGCCATCACTAGCACATCAGAGGTGGCTGCCTATAGACATAGATTATGAATCACTGGCCATATAAGGAAATTAAACATTAGCCACTTTAATAATGTCTCCGTATATTGCATTACTCATCTCATATGTATAAACTGTACTCTATACTATTCTACGGTATCTTAGTCACTTTAATTGTGTGTAAATATTTCATCACCCATCTCATATGTATATACTGTTTCTATACTATGCCACTGCATCTTAGTCCAATGCCGCTCTGACATATATGTACATTACTGGTCAAAAGTTTTAGAACACCTACTCATTCAAGGGTTTTTCTTTATTTTCACTATTTCTACATTGTAGAATAATAGTGGAGACATCAAAACTATGAAGTAACACATATGGAATCATGTTGTAACCAAAAAAAGTATTAAACAAATTAAAATATATTCTATATTTTATAAAATAGCCACACTTTGCCTTGATGACAGCTTTCAACACTCTTGGCATTCTCTCAACCAGCTTCACCTGGAATGCTTTTCCAACAGTTTTGAAGGAGTTCCCACAAATGCTGAGCACTTGTTGGCTACTTTTCCTTCACTCTGCGGTCTGACTCACCCCAAACCATCTCAATTTGGTTGAGGTCGGGGGATTGTGGAGGTAAGGTCATCTGATGCAGCACTCCATCACTCTCCTTCTTGGTAATATAGCCCTTACACAGCATGGAGGTGTGTTGGGTCATTGTCCTGTTGAAAAACAAATGATAGTCCCACTAAACACAAAGCAGATGGAATGGCGTATCGCTGCAGAATGCTGTGGTAGCCATGCTGGTTAAGTGTACCTTGAATTCTAAATAAATCACAGACAGTGTCACCAGCAAAGCACCCCCACACCATAACACCTCCTCCTCCATGCTTTACGGTGGAAAATACACATGCAGAGATCATCTGTTCACATCCACCTCATCTCACAAACACATGGCGGTTTGAACTAAAAATCTCCAATTTGGACTCCAGACCAAAGGACAAATTTCCACCGGTCTAATGTCCATTGCTCGTGTTTCTTGGCCCAAGCAAGTCTCTTCTTCTTATTAGTGTCCTTTAGTAGTGGTTTCTTTGCAGCAATTCGACCATGAAGGCCTGATTCACACAGTCTCCTCTGAACTGTTGATGTTGAGATGTGTCTTTTACTTGAACTCTGTGAAGCATTTATTTGGTCTGCAATTTCTGAGGCTGGTAACTCTACTGAATTTATCCTCTGCAGCAGAGATAACTCTAGGTCTTCCATTCATGTGGTGGTCCTCATGAAAGCCAGTTTCAAGATAGCGCTTGATGGTTTTTGTGACTGTACTTAAAGAAACGTTAAAAGTTCTTGAAATTTTCCGTATTGACTGCCCTTCATGTCTAAAGGAAATGATGGACTGTCATTTCTCTTTGCTGTCATCCCCCCCCCCCCCCCCCCCCCCCCACACCTTGTAACAACACAACTGAATGGATCAAACGCATTAAGAAGGAAAGAAATTCTACAAATTAACTTTTAACAAGGCACATCTGTTAATTGAAATGCATTCCAGTGGACTACCTGGACTACCTGGCTGAGAGAATGCCAAGAGTGTGCAAAGCTGTCATCAAGGCAAAGGGTGGCTATTTGAAGAATCTCAAATATAAAATATATTTTGATTTATTTAACACTTTTTTGTTACTATATGACTCCATATGTGTTATTTCATAGTTTATGTCTTCACAATTATTCGACAATGTAGAAAATAGTAAAAAATAAAGAAAAACCCTTGAATGAGTAGGTATTCTAAAAATTTGACCGGTAGCGTATATATTCTTAATCCATTACTTACTTAGATTTATGTGTATTTTGGGTATATGTTGTGAAACTGTTAGATATTACTTGTTAGATACTACTGCACTGTCGGAGCTAGAAGCACAAGCATTTCGTTATACCCGCAATAACATCTGCTAAACACGTGTATGTGACCAATACATTTGATTTGATTTGATTAGAATAGCTGTGACATGATAATAACATGAGATTAGAGTAATAACCTACATCAAATTAAAACCAGATGGTTTACTTGTTAAAACAGCGATGACAACAGACAAAAGCAAAAACATACCTTTATTAAAGTGTCAGAACATAAGTCTCTCCATCCTCGTATGCCTTTATTAAGAAGAACATTCAGTGCACATAGAAGTTATTTTTAAATTAACAAATAAAAATAATGACCTCTGTTAACTGTTTGACTGCAATGACAACAGACAGTAGCAAAAACGCAACTTTACAAAAGTGTTCGGAAGAAATATGTCTTTCCATCCGTGTATGACTTTATGAAGAATAATGTCCACAGGACATAGAGATTGTTTTTAAATTACCAAAAAATGGGATTACCTCCGAACTATACTGGCATAATCAGACACACAGTCTTTCAACGTTGACAGTGCTCAAAACCAGGATTGTAACATTTTCAGGGGCGGAAATCCCGGGGGGGACGGGGGACACACGACCCCCCCATCCTGGGAAAAATATGATTTGTCCCCCCCAATATATCACTGAAACATAACTATGTAATTTAAATAATATTAATAATACGCAATGAAAGCAATTGTGCTGATTATAGACACTTAATAGCGCGTTTTTAAGTTTCAAAAGATTGCGACCCCCCCGCCCTTTGCCTCACAATGGTTTGATCCACTGCCAGTTCCTTAGTTTGCACATAACTGCCGTGAGGATCATCCAGTCAATCGCGCACACACACACTAGCTGAATATGCAGAGCTAGCGCGCAAATATTAACTATTAAGCTAGCTAGTACCTATTCCATTTATGTGGCATCGTCAAAGATGGAAACAGCATGCAGATGATGTAAGTTAGTGCTTCAAAGTCCCTGTGATAAGGTTAGCGATAAACTGAAGTCCAAACTGAACAGAACTACACTCTCTTCTACCATTGTCTTAAATATATTTAATGGTCTCATTGCAAAAGCTAAATTGTCGCAAGGGAACTTTTATTTATTTATTTATTTTATTTCACCTTTATTTAACCCGGGTAGCAAAGATTATAGCAAACACCACTGAAACTGAATTGGTGCTCGCTAGCTTTGCAAATTCAGCTATTGTTGGAAGCCAGCCAATATGAAACAAACTATTAAAATTACAAAAGGTTGCAGCATATGTTGTGTAAATGGTGAACTCATACAGCTGTCATCTCTTTTCATTTTAATCCGTTTCACATTTGCTAGCTACCTTTTAGATCGAAGCCCAAATAGAATGATTGAAGATGATAGAAGCCCATCTCCTACTGTAAATAACCTACACACTGTGTGTGTAGCCAGCCAGCCAGCCAGGTAGAAAAATGGCTGAAAAATAAAAGACGGACATCAGAGTATTTTTCAATACACCAAAACGCATAGTAAGAACCCTAGTAGCCTAATATCTCAAAGACTAGTTGATAAAATGTTCATAAGAAAGAAATGAAATTCTAATGGAAATGTTTCACAATGATGTCATTAGGCAGAGCAGGCAACAGATGGCACACAGACAGCAGAGTTGGGGACAGATATGCAGGGACAGACTGGCAGAGACAGGGAGTCTCAGGTAAGTTTGTTGAGTCTTTGTTTGGCAACATTATGAAAGGTTCTCAATTTTTTTGACTTGTAAAATAGGAACATAATTGGAAAATGCCATGGATACCCCCCACTCTCAACTTAAACTGGTGACTGAACTAAGATTTGTTAAAGGCAATGGTATTGCTGTTGTGATTAGTTGTGTAGTTTTGTGTACCGGTAGTTAGGAGTACGGCAAACACCTTATTTCTTTGGTTCCTCAATATACATTTACCATATTACAATGTAGGCTATGTGTTACAGCACTACTTTTGGTGTCCCCCTCAGGAATTGCTCTTGAGAAAATTTCATGTAATTGTCCCCTCCAAAGTGGATATCAGATTTTCGCCCCTGAACATTTTGGCCTGGTTTAGCCTCCATCACTGTAACTTAACATGTGGTTATTGTGCCTTCATTCAGGAAGAATACCAGTGCCAGTCAGCTAAATTACCAAAATGTCAAAAATGTGCTATTGTAGAACATAAAGTCTCACCAAAAAGGAAATAGCTCACATAGGACTTGAAGTTATGGCTGTGAGAGAGCAATGCCAAGTCACTACGCCTACAGAATGTTTAGTGCCATGCATTTCCCATCAAGGAGGTTGCAGAATTCACAGTGGAACACTGTGTAGTTTATGTAGGTACATGGCACTTGCAGGATTGGCCCGCAGGTATGGGCCACAGTGTATCTTTCCAGTCCCTTCAGGTCCGTGAATTCGACACGGATCTTGTTGAAACACACCACATCTGAGCCAGAGACATAAATCCCAAAATTTGGTCAGTCTCTCACTGATCTGACAAACAGCTTAAGACACTGCATTGAGGGATTATGAGCTTCATCTTTTACGTCGGCAGAGAGTGGGTCGACCACGTTCTTGTTGGTGAGCTTTTTCAATGCATACATGTGTTGTAGGTCAGCTACACTTGGTAGAGCAGTCTTCATGGTGGTTCGGACTGTGGTGGCCGTCATGTCCAGGGCATACTTGGGTTCTTGGATCAGCTGCTTATGGGCCACCTGGAATATGGCTTCTTCCATGTTTCCCTAAGTTCGGATGGGGAATGGCTTCCCATTTGAGAAAGCACATCTAGCAGCTCCTCTTCGTCATACTCACATCCAGTGTGTCGAGGCACAGATCTGGGGAAGGGAACCAAAACATGTCTGCAGCATTGAAGGTCCCCAAGAACACAGTGGCCTCCATAATTCTTAAATGGACGAAGTTTGGAACCACCGAGACTCTTCCCAGAACTGGCCGCCCGGCCAAACTGAGCAATCGGGGGTTCCTCTGTGGAGATGGGAGAACCTTCCAGAAGGACAACCATCTCTGCAGCACTCCACAAATCAGGCCTTTATGGTAGAGTGGCCAGACGGAAAGCCACTCCTCAGTAAAAGGCACCTAAAGACTCTCAGACCAGGAGAAACAAGATTCTCTGGTCTGATGAAAACCAGATTCAACTCTTTGGCCTGAATGCCAAGCGTCATGTCTGGAGGAAACCTGGCACCATCACTACGGTGAAGCATGGTGGTGGCAGCGTCATGCTGTGGGGGTGTTTTTCAGCGGCAGGGACTGGGAGACTAGTCGGGATAGAGGCAAAGATGAACGGAGCATAGTACAGAGAGATCCTTGATGAAAACCTGCTCCAGAGCACTCAGGACCTCAGACTGGGGTAAAGGTTCATCTTCCAACAGGACAACGACCCTAATCACACAGCCAAAACAATGCAGGAGTGGCTTCGGGTCAAGTCTCTGAATGTCTTTGAGAGGCCCAGCCAGAGCCCAGACTTGAACCCGATTGATGATCTCTCGATAGACCTAAAAATAGCTGTGCAGCAACGCTCCCCATCCAACCTGACAGAGCTTGAGAGGATCTACAGAGAAGAATGTGAGAAACTCCCCAAATACAGGTGTGCCAAGCTTGTAACGTCATACCCAAGAAGACTCAAGGCTGTAATTGCTGCCAAAGGTGCTTCAACAAAATACTGAGTAAAAGGTCTGCATATGTGATATTTAAGTTTTTTATTTTTAAAACGGTGTCCAAAGAAGGTCCAGATGTATACAGAATGGTGTCGTCTGCGTAGAGGTGAATCAGGGAATCACCCGCAGCAAGAGTGACATCGTTGATATAAACAGAGAAAAGAGTCGGCCCGAGAATTGAACCCTGTGGTACCTTCATAGAGACTGCCAGAGGGCCGGACAAACAGGCCCTTCGATTTGACACACTGAACTCTGTCTGAGAAGTAGTTGGTGAACCAGGCGAGGCAGTCATTTGAGAAACCAAGGCTGTTGAGTCTGCCGATAAGAATACGGTGATTGACAGAGTCGAAAGCCTTGGCCAGGTCGATGAAGATGGCTGCACAGTACTGTCTTTTATCGATGGCGGTTATGATATCGTTTAGCACCTTGAGTGTGGCTGAGGTGCACCCGTGACCAGCTCGAAAACCGGATTGCAGAGCGGAGAAGGTACGGTGGGATTCGAAATGACCAGTGATCTGTTTATTAACTTAGAAAGGCAGTCCAGGATGAATAAGGGTTTATAACAGTTTGGGTCTAGAGTGTCACCCCCTTTGAAGAGGGGGATGACTGCGGCAGCTTTCCAATCTTTAGGGATATCGGACGATAAGAAAGAGAGTTTGAACAGACTGGTAATAGGGGTTGCAACAATGGCGGCGGATCATTTTAGAAAGAGAGGTTCCAGATTGTCTAGCCCAGCTGATCTGTACGGATCCAGGTTTTGCAGCTCTTTCAGAACATCTGCTATCTGGATTTGGGTGAAGGAGAAGCTGGGGAGGCTTGGACAAATAGCTGCGAGGGGTGCGGAGCTGTTGGCAGGAGTTGGGGTAGCCAGGAGGAAAGCATGGCCAGCCGTAGAGAAATACTTATTGAAATTCTCGATTATCGTGGATTTATCGGTGGTGACAGTGTCACCTAGCCTCAGTGCAATAGGCAGCTGGGAGGAGGTGCTCTTATTCTCCATGGACTTTACAGTGTCCCAAAACCTTTTGGAGTTAGAGCTACAGGATGCAAATTTCTGTTTGAAAAAGCTAGCCTTTGCTTTCCTGACTGACTGCGTGTATTAGTTCCTGACTTCCCTGAAAAGTTGCATATCGCGGGGACTATTCGATGCTAGTGCAGTCCGCCACAGGATGTTTTTGTGCTGGTCGAGGGCAGTCAGGTCTGGAGTGAAGCAAGGGCTATATCTGTTCTTAGTTCTACATTTTTTGAAAGGGGCATGCTTATTTAAGATGGTGAGGAAAGTACTTTTAAAGAACGACCAGGCATCCTCGACTGACGGGATGAGGTCAATATCCTTCCAGGATACCCGGGCCAGGTCGATTAGAAAGGCCTGCTCGCAGAAGTGTTTTGGGGAGCGTTTGACAGTGATGAGGGGTGGTCGTTTGACCGCGGACCCATAGCGGATGCAGGCAATGGTCACTGAGATCCTGATTGAAAACAGCAGAGGTGTATTTGGAGGGCAAAGTTGGTCATGATAATATCTATGAGGTTGCCCAAATGTACGGATTTAGGGTTGTACCTGGTGGGTTCCTTGATAATTTGTGTGAGATTGGGGGCATCTAGCTTAGATTGTAGGACTGCCGGGGTGTTAACCTCTTAGCGCGGAAATCCCGTTAACGGGATCAAATTCGACAACATCTGGTGAAATCAGAACGCGCCAAATTCAAAATACAAAATCGTAATATTAAACGTTCATGAAAATACAAGTGTCTTACATCGTTTAAACGCTTAACTTATTCTTAATCCAGCTGCTTTGTCAGATTTCAAAAAGGCTTTATGGCGAAAGCATACCATGTGATTATCTGAGGACAGCACCCTGAGTACAAAAGCATTACAAACATTTTCCAAACAAGTAGAGGTGTCACGAAAGTCAGAAATATTGATCAAATAAATCACTTACCTTTGAAGATCTTCCTCTGTTTACAATCCCAAGGGTCCCAGCTACACATCAAATGGTCGTTTGTTTGATAAAGTCCTTCTTTATATACCAAAAAAAGTCTGTTTAGTTGGCACGCCTGTTTCCCTCGTTCAAAATGTATACAAATGATGCCCAAAAGTTACCAATAAACTTTGTCCAATCAAGTCAAACAACGTTTCTAATCAATCCTCAGGTACCCTAATATGTAAATAAACGATCAAATTTAAGACGGAGAATAGTATGTTCATTACCGGAGATAAATAACGAAGTGCATGCCCTCATCCATGCGCGCCACAATACTACAGTCAAAATGGGATCCACCTAGATGGGATCCACCTATCCACCTAAAACTACAAATTCTAGCTAATTTTTCAGAAAACAAGCCTGAAACTCTTTATAAAGACTGTTGACATCTAGTGGAAGCCCTAGGAACTGCAATCTGGGAGGTATTCCTTTGATTTTCCCATAAACAAGGATTTGGATGGGCAGACACCTCAAAATGTTTAAATTCCGGATGGATTCCCCTCGGGTTTTCACCTGCCATATCAGTTCTGTTATACTCACAGACATTATTTTAACAGTTTTAGAAACGTCAGAGTGTTTTCTATCCAATAGTACCAATTAAGCATATCCTAGCTTTTGGGCCTGAGTAACAGGCAGTTTACTTTGGGCACGTCAGTCATCCAATTTACCGAATACTACCACCGGCACTCAAGAAGTTATTAAGCATATCCAAGTTTAGGTTACCTAACAGAACGAACTCTGAAGATAGATGGGGGACAATCAATTCACATATGGTGTCCAGGGTACAGCTGGGAGCTGAGGGGGTCTATAACAGGCGGCAACGGTGAGAGACTTATTTCTGGAGAAATCCATTTTTAAAATTAGAAGCTCGAAGCACTGTTTGAGCATAGACCTGGAAAGTATGACAGAACTTTGCAGGCTATCTCTGGAGTAGATTGCAACTCCTATCTTGACGGAAAATGTTGTAGTTGGGTATGGAAATCTCAGAATTTTTGGTGACCTTCCTAAGCCAGGATTCAGACACGGCAAGGACATCAAGGTTGGCGGAGTGTGCTAAAGCAGTGTGTAAAACAAACTTAGGGAGGAGGCTTCTGATGTTAACATGCATAAAACCAAGGCTTTTACGGTTACAGAAGTCAACAAATGAGAGCGCCTGGGGACACACTGGGCCTGGGTTAACCTCCACATCACCCGAGGAACAGAGTAGGAGTAGGATGAGGGTACAGCTAAAGGATATCAAAACTGGTCGTCTAGTGCGTTGGGGACAGAGAATAAAAGTAGCAGATTTCTGGTTGTGGTAGAATAGATTCACGGCATAATGTACAGACAGGGGTCTGATGCGGTGCGGGTACAGTGGAGGTAAGCCCAGGCACCGAGTGATGATAAGAGAGGTTGCATCTCTGGACGGGCTAGTTATACTGGGTGAGGTCATCGCATGTGTGGGAGGTGGGACAAAGGAGGTATCTGAGGCATGTTGAGTGGGACTAGGGGCTCCGCAGTGAACTAAAACAATGATAACTATCCTAAACAACAGTGTACAAGGCATATTGACATTTGAGAGAGACATAAAGCCAGGCATAAAGCAATCACAGGTGTTGATTGGGAGAGCTAGCTAAGACAACAACGGGTAAGACAACAACAGCTAATCAGCTAAGACAACAACAACAGGTAAAATGGTGATGAATGGGCAGAGAGGGTCGGTTAACTACACACAGGGCCTGAGTTCGAGGCAGGGACCGACAGATAAACGAAAAATAAACAAAATGGAGTACCGTGATTAATGAACGGTCCAGCAGGCATCTGCTATGTAGCCAAGTGATCATAGGGTCCAGTGAACAGCAATAGATGGAACAGGGAAGCCGCGGGGTATTCGTTACTACGCTAGCACGCGGGAGACACAGTGTTTAAAGTTAGCAGGCCGGGGTAAGTAGAAGAGTGTGCTCCGACATCCGGCAAAGGCCAGTTGAGGGCACAGCAGATGGAGTTACGTCGGTGGACCAGTCGTGGTGGTACGGCGGGGCGCCATGTCGACATAGGGTCCAGGCCAGATGGCGAAAGAGGTGTTGTAGTTGTAGTGATTTCGTTTGCTCGCCGGGAGATGCGCCTGGCTCGCGGCTAACTGGTGCCAGCTTCGGGGCAGGGGCATTAGCCACCATAGCCACTCGGTAGCAGCTAGCTAGCAGCAATGATCCGATGCAAAGGTCCAGAGCTTACGGCAAGGATCCGGTGGAGTAGTGGATTCTAGCCGTGTTGGGGTTAGAGTCTGGGAGGCATCGGCTGAGTAGCCGAGTGATCACAGATTAGGTTGGGAGGTGGGCCTGGCTCAGGGATAGCTTCGGGGCTGGGTCACTCAGTGGCAGCTAGCTAGCTGTGATGATCAGGAGTAATGGTCCAGAGTTTACGGCAGGAATCCAGCGTTGTAGTGGAGAAAACAGTCCAATACAGGCAGGCTGGCAAGTATTATCCAGGCAAAAACAATGGCTGGTGTCTGTGCAGAAGGGCCGCTAGCAGTTGCTAACAATGACTAAATAGCTAGTAGCTAATTAGCTGGTTAACTACTGATGGCTAGCTTCTGATGGAGGTTCTGGCTAAAAGGTCTAAAAGAATTGCGGATCCGTGTCACATTGGGTGATGCGGGTTACCGGAAGGTATATTTAATTTAAAAATGGAAAAGAGATTCAAAATAAATTGAAATATATACAAAAAAGACGAAATATACAAAAAGTAAACGAGAGGACGACATACCACGTCTGCACTGCTACACCATCTTGGAGGAAAGCACCTGAGCCTGAAGCAAGAGCTCCACTCGTTTTCATTGTGACAACGGCACCTTTAGAACTTGTGTGTATTGATTTCTGGACTGCAGAAGATTCAAACAACAAGTCTATTGATGTGCTAGTAGTGAATGATCACTTTACTAAGCTGGCCTGTGCGTATCCATGTCCAAACCATTCTGCTAAGACTGTTGCTTGTGTTCTCTGGAATAATTTATTCTGCATTTATGGGTTCCCTGATTGTATCCATTCTGACAGGGGTGCTAACTTTGAGAGTTCACTTATTTCAGAATTACTTCAGTTATCTGGTGTTGAAAAGTCCCACACCACACCTTACCATCCCATGGGTAACGGTCAAGCAGAACGTCTGAATCGCACACTGGGTGGTATGATTTGAGCTCTGCCAGCTAGGTCCAAGGCTAAATGGCCTCAGATGTTGAAGTGAAGTGAAGTAAAGTAGAACAACCGTATGAGGTCACCTTGAGTGAGGTGTGCTCAGCAGAAGTGGACCAGAGACATCCGAAGCTTACAAGAGTTCAGACAGTGAAACTCCATACAGATGTTAACTTGGTTGAAGATGTATCGTCAGTGTGGTCTATAACAATCTACCAGGATTCTGATCAGTCGTCTGACACTACTAGTGTTGAATCTGAATCTGAAAGTGTGCTGGCTCTGGATATGCCTATCTGTAGTACTCCCCATCCTGATGTTAGATCTCTGAGCATGGTTAGTGCTGTCCGTGACATTCCTGCTAGGTTTTTGGGTGAGGGTGTCCAGACTAGACTAGGTAGATTTATTAAGCCAGTGAATAGGTTAATCCAAACTATCTCTACACAGAAAATGAAACAGTTCATGGTTTCTCAGTGACGGTAGGATCTTGTAAGTGTGTCTTTGAATAATTTCTAGGGTTGTCTACAATATCGGACAATTCATGTAACTTTGTGTGTAATCCATCAGCATAAAATGTAAATGGCATTTTTCGTATATGGTTGAATAAGGGATTAGCTACCCCTTATCTTTCTTAATCCTTCACCGGGTAGTTTTTCACCTTGTCAACCATTTCTGGGTCTAGAATTAAGGGACTACACTGGGTTACTCTGTCGCCCTGTGGGTGTGAAATTATTTTATTTTTCTTTGCTTTGTTACCTTCGAGGTAATGTGTTTTGTTGTGTGCCTATAATCTAGTGTAAAACAGTGGGGGTGAATGTAGCAGTGTGATGTTGTTCCCCGAGATTATGCACCAAGTTGTACACAAGGACCAGTTCAAATAGGTCAGGTCAAGAGGGGATGTTAATAATTTGATAATAATAATAACAATTCAGAGTGTGCTTTTTATTTAATTACAGCTGCATAGCTAATGTTATTTTTTGTGTGCAAACACTTTTTCATATCTATATTGTAAATACACTTGACTGTAAAAGTTGTGTTTATTTTGGTTTGGTTCATTGTGGTGTATCTGTGTTACCATACCCTTCTATTGTTCTCTCTTGCCTAACCTTCAGTTAGCGAGGTATGTTGTCTTTGGCTCCGCTATTTTTCCATGGAAAATTGTGGTAATGTTACACAATGTGCAGTTATGGTTGCATAAGTTTTGTTAAATATTTATATTGTACATATTGTATGTTAAAAAGTTTTATCGGGCTCGCTAGCTAGGGTACCTATTGTAACTTGTGGGTACTTGGGACAGTGTTTGAGTGAGTTCCCATGTGCTCGCGCAGGTGCCTGAGAGCTGTGACTGCGCCAAGGACTAACATCTTGTACGATGTCTCTTCGTGTGTAGTTATGCATTTTATTTTGTCAGAATTATGTTGTATATCATTTTACTTGTATTGTTGTGTGCTGTTGTGCACTGAATGTGTGCACGCAGCACCTGTTATTTCTTTTCGATTGCTCTCTCTTGCCTGACCTTCAGTTAGCGAGGTGCCTGGGAGTTGTGACTGCGCCAAGGGCTAACATCTTATACATTGTCTCTTCGTGCGCAGGACAAATAAAAATCCAACAAGCAGACCTCCAGTTGTGGCAGTGTCCTCATTAAATTACACAACGCAGAATGATATATATATATATATATTTTATTTTTATTTTTATACCTTTATTTAACTAGGCAAGTCAGTTAAGAAGAAATTCTTATTTACAATGACGGCCTACCAAAAGGTAAAAGGCCTCCTGCGGGGACGGGGGCCAGGGATAAAAAAAAAAATACAATATACAATACAATAGGACAAAACACACATCCCAACAAGAGAGACAACACAACAATACATAAAGAGAGACCTCAGACAACAACATAGCAAGGCAGCAACACATGACAACACAGCATGGTAGCAGCACAACATGACAACAACATGGTATAAACGTTATAAGGCACAGACAACAGCACACAGGGCAAGAAGGTAGAGACAACAATACATCACACAAAACAGCCACAACTGTCAGTAAGAATGTCCATGATTGAATCTTTGAATGAAGAGCTTGAGATAAAACTGTCCAGTTTGAGTGTTTGTTGCAGCCCGTTCCAGCGAACTGAAAAGAGGAGCGACCCAGGGATGTGTGTGCTTTGGGGACCATTAACCTGTCTGGGCTAGGGGGCAGTATTTTCACGGCCGGATGAAAAACGTACCCAGTTTAAACAGGTTACTACTCTGGCCCAGAAACTATAATATGCATAAAGTGTGAAAAATACAGAGGACTTCTATAGAATGTTCATATTTTTTAACAAATATTTGCGCCTGAATGTTTTATAACACAGAAGATGCTGTGCATTTTGGAGCAAGAGACCGGCTGTAGCAAAATCACTAGCAAAAATGTATAGGCCTATAGACCATTTGACTCCAGACTCTAGAGACATTTTATATTATGCAAACAAACTTTGATTGCAACAGCATAACTGGACTATTTGCATGAAGGGGAACTGTATGAGTGACCGATTAAAGAAATCCCCAGAGAAATATCCATCCTGTTTAAGCACCTCGAATAAATCAACATAAAACTGCACATTCTCCTTGCAAAGGATACCCCTGAAGCTTTAGATTTTTTGATTGTGATTACTTGATCTTGTCACGTCCTGACCAGCAGATGGAGCTGTTGTTGTAGTTTTGGGGTCAGGACGTGGCAGTCTTGTGTTCTGTGTTGGTCTTGTGGCTCCTAATCAGGAACAGCTGGGGATCGTTGTTCCTGATTGGGAGTCATATATGTAGGAGTATGTTTGTCACTTGGGTTTGTGGGTAGTTGTTTTTACACTGCGTGTATAGCCTGTAAAACTGCTACTGTTGTCACCGTCATTGTTTTTTCAAGTGGATGCTTTACTCTTTTTTTGGTAATAAAATAACCATGAGTATTCACATACCTGCTGCGCCTTGGTCCATTCATGAAGACAACCGTTACAGAACTACCCACCACCAAAGGACCAAGCAGCAGAAGAGGAGGAAGCCACAGGAGAAGGAAATGGAAGAATGGACCTGGCAGGACGAGAGACAATTCTGGGCGGACAAGTTAAGGGAGCTGAGGGAACCCGAGAGGCAGCCCCAAGATTTTTTTTGGGGGGGGCACACGGGTAGTTTGGCCAGGCCAGGGAAGAGCCGTAAGCCAGCTACCCGTGACTACAGGGAGGTGCGTACGAGGTGGAGGGCGTCATGTTACGCTGAGGTGCGCACCATCTCGCCTATACGGACGCACAGCCCAGTGCGCCCAGTACCAGCGCCCCGCAGGTGCCAGGGCAAGGGGAGCATCGAGCCGGAAGGGGTGATGCCAACCCTGCACTCAAGACCGCCAGTGCGCCCTTTCGGTCCGGTGTTTCCCGCTAGACACACTAGCATGGAGGTGCGTGTCTCCAGGCTGGTACGTCCAATACCTGCCCCACGCATCAGGAGTCAACAGTCGTCATCAGAGCTGCCCGCCAGTCAACAGTCACCGGAGCTGCCCGCCAGTCAACAGTCGTCGGAGCTGCCCGCCAGTCAACAGTCGTCGGAGCTGCCCGCCAGTCAACAGTCGTCGGAGCTGCCCGCCAGTCAACAGTCGCCGGAGCTGCCCGCCAGTCAACAGTCGCCGGAGTGGCCGGACTGCGCTGAACTGCCGGAGTGGTCGGACTGCGCTGAACTGCCGGAGTGGCCGGACTGCGCTGAACTGCCGGAGTGGCCGGACTGCGCTGAACTGCCGGAGTGGCCGGACTGCGCTGAACTGCCGGAGTGGCCGGACTGCCCTGAACTGCCGGAGTGGCCGGACTGCGCTGAACTGCCGGAGTGGCCGGACTGCCCTGTTCTGCCGGAGTGGCCGGACTGCCCTGTTCTGCCAGAGTGGCCGGACTGCCCTGTTCTGCCAGAGTGGCCGGACTGCCCTGTTCTGCCAGAGTGGCCGGACTGCCCTGTTCTGCCAGAGTGGCCGGACTGCCCGGTTCTGCCAGAGGTGCCCGCCTGCCCTGATCTGCCAGGGTGCCCGGCCTGTCAGGATCAGCCCGAGGGGTCCTCCTGCCCTTCGGTCCAGCCCGAGTGGTCTTCCTGCCCTCCGGTCCAGCCCGAGTGGTCCTCCTGCCCTCCGGTCCAGCCCGAGTGGCCCGCATGCCCTCCGGTCCAGCCCGAGTGGCCCGCATGCCCTCCGGCCCAGCCCGAGTGGCCCGCATGCCTTCCGGCTCAGCCCAAGGGGCCCGCATGCCTTCCGGCCCAGCCCGAGTGGCCCGCATGCCTTCCGGCCCAGCCCGAGTGGCCCGCATGCCTTCCGGCCCAGCCCGAGGGGCCCGCATGCCTTCCGGCCCAGCCCGAGGGGCCCTCCTGCTCTCCGGCCCAGCCCGAGGGGCCCTCCTGCTCTCCGGCCCAGCCCGAGGGGCCCTCCTGCTCTCCGGCCCAGCCCGAGGGGCCCTCCTGCTCTCCGGCCCAGCCCGAGGGGCCCTCCTGCTCTCCGGCCCAGCCCGAGGGGCCCTCCTGTCCCCCGGCCCAGCCCGAGGGGCCCTCCTGTCCCCCGGCCCAGCCCGAGGGGCCCTCCTGTCCCCCGGCCCAGCCCGAGGGGCCCTCCTGTCCCCCGGCCCAGCCCGAGGGGCCCTCCTGTCCCCCGGCCCAGCCCGAGGGGCCCTCCTGTCCCCCGGCCCAGCCCGAGGGGCCCTCCTGTCCCCCGGCCCAGCCCGAGGGGCCCTCCTGTCCTCCGGCCCGGCTCGAGGGGTCCGTCTGCCTGGCGCAGCTATCGGCTCCACCGAAGTGGGCGACGCCGAGGGTGGAGCAGGGTCCACGTCCTGCACCGGAGCCACCTCCAGGATAGGTGGGTTGGGGAGGGAGGGTGTAGCACAGTGCCGTCGTTGACGGCAGCCACCCTCCCTTCCCTCCCTTATTGTTTAGGGGTTATTGTTTATGGGTTTTGTTGGGGATTTTGTTTGTTGGTGTTTTTTCATTGTTAGGTGCATTCCGGGGTCTGCACCTTGAGGGGGGGGTACTGTCACGTCCTGACCAGCAGATGGAGCTGTTGTTGTAGTTTTGGGGTCAGGACGTGGCAGTCTTGTGTTCTGTGTTGGTCTTGTGGCTCCTAATCAGGAACAGCTGGGGATCGTTGTTCCTGATTGGGAGTCATATATGTAGGAGTATGTTTGTCACTTGGGTTTGTGGGTAGTTGTTTTTACACTGCGTGTATAGCCTGTAAAACTGCTACTGTTGTCACCGTCATTGTTTTTTCAAGTGGATGCTTTACTCTTTTTTTGGTAATAAAATAACCATGAGTATTCACATACCTGCTGCGCCTTGGTCCATTCATGAAGACAACCGTTACAGATCTATATAAAACACTAGTTTGAAAGGCAAATTCATCAGTGCCCAGTAGCGGTGCGTGGGTAAAATCACTGGGGAAGACAAGACAGAAAAAAAAGCCATATTATAACCTATGATAATTGTGTTGTTTGCTCTATAACCTGTTAGTTAATATGCCTTGCGACCATGATATATAGGCCTAAGTAGTAGTAGAATAAATATTTTTATTTGTCACATGTGCCGAATACAACCGGTGTAGACCTTACAGTGAAATGCTTACTTACAAGCCCTTAACCAACAATGCAGTTTTAAGAAAAATAATTGTTAAGTATTTACTAAAATAAACGGAAGAAAAATACAAAAATAACAAATAATTAAAGAGCAACAATAAAATAACAGTAACGGGGCTACATACAGGGGGTACCGGTACAGAGTTAATGTGCGGTTAGTCGAGGTAATTGAAGTAATATGTATACTACTGGTCAAAAGTTTTAGAACACCTACTCATCAAGGTTTTTTAATTTTTTTACCTTGTATAATAATTGTGAAGACATAAAACCCATGAAATAACACATATGGAATCATGTTGTAACCGAAAAAAAGTGTAAAACAAATCAAAATATATATTTTATTTTGAGATTCTTCAAATAGGCACCCTTTGCCTTGATGACAGCTTTTCACACTCATGGCATTCTCTCAACCAGCATCATAGGATAGTCACCTGGAATGCATTTCAATTAACAGGTGTGCCTTGTTAAACCTGTCAAGGTATAGGGGGCAGTATTTTCGATTTCAGATGAAAAGCGTGCCCAGAGTAAACGGCCTAATACTCGGGCCCAGAGTCATATTATTAGTAGATTTGGATAGAAAACACTCTGAAGTTTCTAAAACTGTTTGAATGGTGTCTGTGAGTATAACAGAACTCATATGGCAGGCAAAAACCTGAGAAAAATTCAAGCAGGAAGTGGAAATCTGGTGCCTGTAGTTTTTCAAGCCATTGCCAATCGAACACACAGTGAGTTAGGGTTCATTTTGCACTTCCTAAGGCTTCCACTAGATGTCAACAGTCTTTAGAAAGTTGTTTGAGGCATCTATGATGAACAGAGACCGAACAAGAAGGTGGGGAAGTTGGTGACCCAGGGAAGGACATCAGTTCATTGGCGCGCATTCACGTGAGGAGGTAGCTCTGTTCCAAAACGTTTTTCAAGACAATGGAATCGTCCGATTGGAATATTACTGAATTTTCACGTTCTAAAGGCCCTAAAGATTGATGCTATACAACGTTTGATATGTTTGAACGAACGTAAACAGAACTTTTTTTGACTTTTCGTCGTGACATTTTCCTCGCGCGTCCTACATTTTGAGTAGCTCACTGAACGCGCAAACAACATATTTGGACATAAATTATGAACTTTATCGAACAAAACAACATTTATTGTGGACCTGGGATTCCTGGGAGTGCCTTCTGATGAAGATTATTAAAGGTAAGTGAATATTTCTAATGCTATTTATGCATTTAGATGACTCCAAAATGGCGGGTATCTGTAATTGCCTGATGTATTTTTCTGAGTGCAGTACTCAGATTATTGCAAGTGTGCTCTCCCAGTAAAGTTATTTTGAAATCTGTCAATGCGGTTGCATTCAGGAGATATTAATCTATAATTCTTTGAATAACAGTTTAATATTTTATCAACGTTTATAATGAGTATTTTTGTAAATTGTTGTGCTGATTCACCGGGAGTTTTGAACGTCACGCGCCAATGTAAAATGGGGTTTTTGGATATAAATATGAACTTGATAGAACAAAAAATGCATGTATTGTCTAACATAATGTCCTAGGAGTGTCATCTGATGAAGATTGTCAAAGGTTAGTGCATAATTTTAGCTGGTTTTCTGCTTTTGGTGACGCTTGTCCTTGCATTGAAAATGGCTGTGTGTAATTTTTTGTCTATGCATTGTCCTAACATAATCTAACTTTATGCTTTCGCCGTAAAGCCTTTTTGAAATCGGACAATGTGGTTGGATTAAGGAGATGTTTATCTATAATCTGGTGTAAAATAGTTGTATGTTTGAGAAATTTGAATTATGACATTTTGTTGTTTTCGAATTTGGCGCTCTGATTTTTCACTGGCTGCACGGTGGGTGGGACGCTAGCGTCCCACCGAGTCCATATTATGGCAAGAACAGCTAAAAAAAATCAACGAGAAACGACAGTCCCTCATTACTTTAAGACATGAAGGCCAGTCAATACGGAACATTTCAAGAACTTTGAACCTTTTCTTCAAGTGCAAACGCAAAAACCAAGTGCTATGATGAAATTCGCTGTCATGAGGACTGCCACAGGAATGGAAAACCCAAAATTACCTCTGCTGCTGAGGATAAGTTCATTAGAGTTACCAGCCTCAGAAATTGCAGCCCAAATAAATGCTTTTTTAATTTATTTTAAATTTCATTTATTTCACCTTTATTTAACCAAGTAGGCTAGTTGAGAACAAGTTCTCATTTACAATTGCGTGTGTTATGTTGAATGTGTTATTTCATAGTTTTTATGTCTTCACTATTATTCTACAATGTAGAAAATAGTCAAAATAAAGAAAAACCCTTGAATGAATAGGTGTTCTGAAACTCTTGACCAGTACTGTACATGTAGGTACATGTACACTACACTACTGGTGGGGGGGAGGGGGGGTCAATGCAAATTGTCCGGGTAGCCGTTTGATTAGTTGTTCAGGAGTCTTATGGCTTGGGGGTAGAAGCTGTTAAGAAGTCTTTTGGACCTAGACTTAGCACTCCGTACCGCAACCACACCTTTGTTTCATCACAAAACCGGAGAGCAACCTCTGTACGGTGAAGTCCACAAAGCATATTGCATGTAACAAACAGTTACATGACCTACAGCATGGTCGAGCAAGTTAATGTTTCCAACATTTTCAGGCTACTAAACAACTATTGATTTAGAACCACAGAGTTGCCACAAGTCGCAAAGAAAACAGGGGCTGCCTCCACTATTCACGCACCATTTCATCTTCCACATTTCATCATAACACTAGAAGTGTATTACCTACAGTAAAATGGATCAATTGAAAGTGTGGGTTCACAGCTCCAATCCAGATGTGTTGGTCATTACTGAGATGTGGTTAAGGAAGTGTGTTTTGAATACTGACGTTAACCTTTCTGGTTATAACCTTTTTCAGCAAGACAGATCTTCAAAATGTGGGGGAGTGGAAATCTTTACCAAGGATCACCTTAAGTGCTCGGTTGTCTCCACCAAGTCTGTCCACAGACAATTTGATGTGCTGGTTTTAAACATTAAACTTTCAAATAACTCTTTGTTGAATGTTGCTGGGTGCTATCGTCCTCCATCAGCACCGGCCTGTACCCTACCTGCCCTAAGCTCTCTCCTGGCCCCTTACACTAAGTCTGAATTTGTCCTGCTAGGTGACCTAAACTGGGACATGCTTAAACCACCTGACCAAGTCTTAACTTGTTATGGATAGGGGGCAGTATTTTCACGGCCGGATAAAAAACGTACCCGATTTAATCTGGTTATTACTCCGGCCCAGAAACTAGAATATGCATATAATTAGTAGCTTTGGATAGAAAACACTCCAAAGTTTCTAAAACTGTTTGAATGGTGTCTGTGAGTATAACAGAACTCAAATTGCAGGCCAAAACCTGAGAAGATTCTGTACAGGAAGTACCCTGTCTGACCATTTCTTGGCCTTCTTTGTCATCTCTATCCAAAACAGAGGATCTCTGCTGTAACGTGACACTTTCTAAGGCTCCCATAGGCTCTCAGAAGGCGCCAGAACATTGAATTATGACTCTGCAGTCTCTGGCTGAAAAACAGTAGCGCATTTGGATAGTGGTCGATCTGAGAACAATGAGACGGGCGTGCACGTGAAGAGGCCATTTTACATTTTCAGTCTTTGAACGAAAACAACGACTCCCGGTCGGAATATTATCGCTATTTTACGAGAAATATCGCATAAAAATTGATTTTAAACAGCGTTTGACATGCTTCGAAGTACGGTAATGGAATATTTTGAAATTTTTTGTCACGAAACACGCCGGCGCGTCACCCTTCGTTACCCTTCGGATAGTGTCTTGAACGCACTAACAAAACGCCGCTATTTGGATATAACTATGGATTATTTGGAACCAAACCAACATTTGTTGTTGGAGTAGAAGTCCTGGGAGTGCATTCTGACAAAGAACAGCAAAGGTAATCCAATTTTTCTTATAGTTAATCTGAGTTTGGTGAGTACCAAACTTGGTGGGTGTCAAAATAGCTAGCCTGTGATGGCCGGGCTATCTACTCAGAATATTGCAAAATGTGCTTTCACCGAAAAGCTATTTTAAAATCGGACACCGCGATTGCATAAAGGAGTTCTGTATCTATAATTCTTAAAATAATTGTTATGTTTTTTGTGAACGTTTATCGTGAGTAATTTAGTAAATTCACCGGAAGTGTTCGGTGGGAATGCTAGTTCTGAACGTCACATGCTAATGTAAAAAGCTGGTTTTTGATATAAATATGAACTTGATTGAACAAATGCATGCATTGTATAACATAATGTCCTAGGAGTGTCATCTGATGAAGATCATCAAAGGTTAGTGCTGCATTTAGCTGTGGTTATGGTTTTTGTGACATTATATGCTAGCTTGAAAAATGGGTGTCTGATTATTTCTGGCTGGGTACTCTCCTGACATAATCTAATGTTTTGCTTTCGTTGTAAAGCCTTTTTGAAATCGGACAGTGTGGTTAGATAAAGGAGAGTCTTGTCTTTAAAATGGTGTAAAATAGTCATATGTTTGAAAAATTGAAATTTTCGGATTTTAGAGGAGTTTGTATTTCGCACCACGACCTATCATTGGATATTGGAGCGGTGTTCCGCTAGCGGAACGTCTAGATGTAAGAGGTTAAAGCAATGGGACTCCCTAAATCTTTCTCAGATTATTACCAATCCCAAAAATGATGACTCCAAACACCCAGAAAAGGCTACTCTCCTCGATCCTCACAAATAATCCTGATAGGTATCAGTCTGGTGTTTTCTGTAACGACCTTAGTGATCACTGTTTTACAGTCTGTGTTCGTAATCGCTGCTCAGTGAAACGACCTGTCCTGATTTCTCAAAAACTTAAATGAGCAAGCCTTCCTTCATGAGCTGACCTCTGTAAACTGGTATAAGATCAGCTTCATCCCCTCTGTCGAAGACGCATGGTCCTTCTTTTTTTATATTTTCAGTGGTATTGTTAACAAACACGCCCCCATAAAGAAAATGAGAATTAAAAACAGGTTCAGCCCCTGGTTCGACCGTGATCTTGCAGAGTTACTCCACCTCAAGAATTGAATTTGGCGAAAGGCTCGGAACACGCATACTCAGGCTGACTGGCTATCGTTCAGGCAAATGAGAAATAAGTGCACTCAGGCCAAAGTTAGTTACTTTAAGGAAGAGTTCTCTCTCTGTGGGTCTACCCCCAAGAAGTTCTGGAAAATGGTTAAAGACCTGGAGAATAAACCCTCCTCCTCACAGCTGCCCATGTCCCTTAATGTTGATGATGTGGTTGTTACTGACAAGAAGCACATGGCTGAGCTCTTTAGTCACCACTTCATTAAGTCAGGATTCCTATTTGACTCAGCCATGCCTCCTTGCCCGTCCAACATTTCCTCATCTTCCACCCCTTCTAATGTGACTATCCCCAATGTTTCTCCCTCTTTTTCCCCTGCCTCGCTACAAAGTTTCCCCCTGCAGGCAGTCACTGAGTCCGAGATGCTAAAAGAGCTCCTTTAACTTGACCCCCAAAAACCATCTGGGTCAGATGGTTTAGACCCTTTCTTCTTTAAGGTTGCTGCCCCTATCATCGCCAAGCCTACCTCTCTCCTTTCTGGGGAGGTTCCCATTGCTTGGAAAGCAGCAACAGTTCGTCCTTTATTTAAAGTGGGAGATCAAGCTGACCCTAACTGTTATAGGCCTATTTCTATTTTGTCCTGGTTATTAAAAGTGTTGGAAAAACTTGTCAATCATCAACTGACTTGCTTTCTTGATGTCTATAGTATTCTCTTAGGTATGCAATATGGTTTCTGCTCAGGTTATGGATGTGTTACTGCAACCTTAAAGGTCCTCAATGATGTCACCATTGCCCTTGATTCTAAGCAATATTGTGCTGCTATTTTTATTGACTTGGCCAATGCTTTTGATACGGTAGACCATTCCATTCTTGTGGGCCGGCTAAGGAATAAGCTCGATCCTAGGCCCCACGCTCTTCTCAATTTACATCAACAATATAGCTCAGGCAGTAGGAAGCTCTCTCATCCATTCATATGCAGATGATACATTCTTATACTCAGCTGGCCTCTCCCCGGATTTTGTGTTAAATACTCTACAACAAAGCTTTCTTAGTGTCCAACAAGCTTTCTCTACCCTTAACCTTGTTCTGAACACCTCCAAAACAAAGGTCATGTGGTTAGGTAAGAAGAATGCCCCTCTTCCCACAGATGTTACTACTACCTCTGAGGCTTTAGAGCTTGAGGTAGTCACCTCATACAAGTACTTGGGAGTGTGGCTAGACGGTGCACTGTCCTTCTCTCAGCACATATTAAAGCTGCAGGCTAAAGTTAAATCTAGACTTGGTTTCCTCTATCGTAATGTTCCTCTTTCACCCCAGCTGCCAAACTAACCCTGATTCAGATGACCATCCTACCCATGCTAGATTATGGAGATGGCAGGTAAGGGTACCCTCGAGCGGCTAGATGTTCTTTACCATTCGGCCATCAGATTTGCCACCAATCCTCCTTATAGGACACATCACTGCACTCCTCTGTAAACGAGTCATCTCTGTATATCCTTCGCAAGACCCACTGGTTGATGCTTATTTATAAAACCCTCTTAGGCCTCACTCCCCCCATTCTGAGATATCTACTGCAGCCCTCATCCTGCACATATAACACCTGTTCTGCCAGTCACATTCTGTTAACTTCTATGGGCTAGGTCCCACCTGCGGGACACAGCCAGTGAAATATCAGGGCGGAAAATTCAAAAACAATAAAATGTCATAATTCAACTTTCTCAAATATACAACTATTTTACAACATTTTAAAGAAAACTTCTCGTTAATCTAACCACATTGTCCGATTTCAAAAAGGCTTTACAGCGAAAGCAAAACATTAGATTGTTAGGAGAGTACATAGACAAAAATAAACACACAGACATTTTCCAAGCAAGGACATGTGTCAATAAAACCCAAAACACAGCTAAATGAAGCACTAACCTTTGACGATCTTCATCAGATGACACTCCTAGGACATTATGTTACACAATACATGTATGTTATGTTCGATAAAGTTCATATTTATATCCATAAACCCCATTTTACATTGGCGCGTGATGTTCAGAAAATGTATTCCCACCAAAATGTCCGGTGAATGTGCACATCAATTTACAAAAATACTCATCATGAACGTTGACAAAATATATAACAATTATTTTAAGAATTATAGATAGACTACCCCTGGATGCAACCGCTGTGTCAGATTTTAAAATATTTTAAAATATTTTTCAATATTCTGAGTACATAGCTCAGCCATCACGGCGAGCTATTCAGACACCCGCCAAGTTCGGGGCAACCTAAACTCAGAATTAGTATTAGAAATATTCTCTTACCTTTGCTGATCTTCGTCAGAATGCACTTCCAGGACTGCTACTTCCACAATAAATGTTGTTTTTGTTCAAAATAATCCATATTTATGTACAAATACCTCTGTTTTGTTCGTGCGTACAGATCACTTATCCAAAGGCATAACGCGCGAGCGCGGAACGAGAGACGAAAAGTCAAAATGTTCCATTACCGTACTTAGAAGCATGTCAAACGCTGTTTAAAATCAATCTTTATGGTATTTTTAACGTAAAATTGCAATAATATTCCAACCGGACAATACCATATTCATTCAAGAAGAAAAAGAAGGAACGGCGTGCACGTGTGACTGTGCATATCCAATCCCTTTGTTGCCAGGCAGACCACTCAGTAACTGAGCTCCTATTATCTGCCCAGTGACAGGAGAAGGCTCAAACCACTTTCTGAAGGCTTTAGACAGCCAATGGAAGCCTTAGGAAGTGCAACGTCCCCCACAGACACTGTAGTTTCGATAGAGAATCAAAACTACAATTCTCAGACTTTCCACTTCCTGCTTGAATTTTTCTCAGGTTTTTGCCTGCCATATGAGTTCTGTTATACTCACAGACACCATTCAAACTGTTTTAGAAACTTCAGAGTGTTTTCTATCCAAATCTACTAATAATATGACTCTGGGCCCGAGTATTAGTCTGTTTACTCTGGGCACGCTTTTCATCCGAAATCGAAAATACTGCCCCCTATATCTTGACAGGTTTAACAAGGCACACCTGTTAATTGAAATGCATTCCAGGTGACTATCCTATGATGCTGGTTGAGAGAATGCCATGAGTGTGAAAAGCTGTCATCAAGGCAAAGGGTGCCTATTTGAAGAATCTCAAAATAAAATATATATTTTGATTTGTTTTACACTTTTTTTTGGTTACAACATGATTCCATATGTGTTATTTCATGGGTTTTATGTCTTCACAATTATTATACAAGGTAAAAAAATAAAAAAAAACCTTGATGAGTAGGTGTTCTAAAACTTTTGACCAGTAGTATACATATTCCCTCAATTACCTCGACTAACCGCACATTAACTCTGTACCGGTACCCCCTGTATGTAGCCCCGTTACTGTTATTTTATTGTTGCTCTTTAATTATTTGTTATTTTTGTATTTTTCTTCCGTTTATTTTAGTAAATACTTTCTTAACAATTATTTTTCTTAAAACTGCATTGTTGGTTAAGGGCTTGTAAGTAAGCATTTCACTGTAAGGTCTACACCGGTTGTATTCGGCACATGTGACAAATAAAAATATTTATTCTACTACTACTTAGGCCTATATATCATGGTCGCAAGGCATATTAACTAACAGGTTATAGAGCAAACAACACAATTATCATAGGTTATAATATGGCTTTTTTTTCTGTCTTGTCTTCCCCAGTGATTTTACCCACGCACCGCTACTGGGCACTGATGAATTTGCCTTTCAAACTAGTGTTTTATATAGATCAAGTAATCACAATCAAAAAATCTAAAGCTTCAGGGGTATCCTTTGCAAGGAGAATGTGCAGTTTTATGTTGATTTATTCGAGGTGCTTAAACAGGATGGATATTTCTCTGGGGATTTCTTTAATCGGTCACTCATACAGTTCCCCTTCATGCAAATAGTCCAGGTATGCTGTCGCAATCAAAGTTTGTTTGCGTAATATAAAATGTCTCTAGAGTCTGGAGTCAAATGGCCTATAGGCCTATACATTTTTGCTAGTGATTTTGCTACAGCCGGTCTCTTGCTCCAAAATGCACAGCATCTTCTGTGTTATAAAACATTCAGGCGCAAATATTTGTTAAAAAATATGAACATTCTATAGAAGTCCTCTGTATTTTTCACACTTTATTTCTAAATATCCTTAGGACATGTTAACATTTAGCCTTTCTTTATATTAACAGGAAGAGCTTGACACCATGGTCCAGACATTTAACAGTCACCACATCAGGATGCAGAGCAACATTAGAATGCCACATGGTTGGCCATAATGTACACGGTGTACAGGATTTCTTGTTTCATTGCACTGCTGAGGAAGAGTGCTGCAACCGCGTTGACCCCTGTAATGGAACTGTATTTGAGCTTTGCCGTATTTTGTTGCAAGCAAACGGCCTTGATCCACCAGTCAACACAGATGATGACAGGGCTTTATACTTGAGACTGAGACAGGAAATACTCAACCTAGTATCAGAGCATTTCGTATTATTCTGTACGTGTATCAACGTAAAACAGAAGCGTGCTATATGGCAGACCAATCCGAACTCATCTCTCGGCATTGGATTGAGAGCATCGCTGCCCAGCTATTTTCAGGTCTCTCCAGAGATGTTCGATCTGGTTCAAGTCCGGGCTCTGGCTGGGCCACTCAAGGACATTGAGACTTGTCCCAAAGCCAGTCCTGCGTTGTCTTGGCTGTATGCTTAGGGTCATTGTCCTGTTGGAAGGTGAATCTTTGCCCCAGTCTGAGCTCCTGAGTGCTCTGGTCTAGGTTTTCATCAAGGATCGCTCTGTACTTTGCTCCATTCATCTTTCCCTTGATCCTGACTACTCTCTCAATCCCTGACGCTGAAAAACATTCCCACAGCATGATGCTGCCAACACCATGCTTCACCATAGGGATGGTATTGACCAGGTGATGAGCGGTGCCTGGTTTCCTCCAGACGTGACACTTGCCATTCAGGCCAAAGAGTTCAATCTTGGTTTGATCACTCCAGTGTTAATGCTAAATTGTGATTATTTCGTCACTATGGCCTATTTATTGCCTTACCTCCCTAACCTTACTACATTTGCACACACTGTACATAGCTTTTTCTATTGTTCCTATTGTTTTTGACTGTACGTTTGTTAATCCCATGTGTAACTCTGTGTTGTTGTTTTTGTCGCTCTGCTTTGCTTTATCTTGGCCAGGTCGCAGTTGTAAATGAGAACTTGTTCTCAACTGGCCTACCTGGTTAAATAAATACAAGATAATCTTGTTTCTCATCGTCTGAGAGTCCTTTAGGTGCCTTTTCGCAAACTCCAAGCGGGCTGTCATGTGCCTTTTACTGAGGAATGGTTTCCGCCTGGCCACTCTACCATAAAGGCCTGATTGATGGAGTGCTGCAGAGATGGTTGTCCTTCTGGAAGTTTCTCCCATCTCCACAGAGGAAGTCTGAAGCTCTGTCAAGGCCCTTCTCTCCCGATTGCTCAGTTTGGCCAGGCGGCCAGCTCTAGGAAGAGTGTTGGTGGTTCCTAACTTTGACCATTTCAGAATGATAGAGGCCACTGTGTTCTTAGGGACCTTCAATGCTACAGAAATGTTTTGGTACCCTTCCCCAGATCTGTGCCTCGACACAATCCTGTCTTGGAGCTCTGTGGACAATTCCTTCGACCTCATGGCTTGTTTTTTTTCCCTGACATGCGCTGTCAACTGTGGGAGCTTATATAGACAGCTGGGTGTCTTTCCAAATCATGTGCCACAGGTTGACTCCAATCAAGTTGTAGAAACATCTCAAGGATGATCAATGGAAACAGGATGCACCTGAGCTCAATTTCGAGTCTCATAGCAAAGGGTCTGAATACTTATGTAAATAAGGTATGTTTTTATTTTTTATTAAATTTGCAAACAAACCTGTTTTCGCTTTGTCATTATTGGATATTGTGGGTAGATTGGTGAGGAAAACATTTAACTTAATGCATTTTCGATTAAGGCTGCAACATAAAATGTGGAAAGAGTGAAGGGGTCTGAATACTTTCCGAATGCACCGTATCCAGCCACCAGAGGACGACGCAAAGTTTTTCTGTAAATTACGTGTGCTTTGATTTGATGTGTTTGGGGTGAAGCCAAAGCTAAACTGGCTTCCCTTGACAGTTTTTTTTGTGTGCGCAAGGACCATTCACAATTGAGCTCACTAAGTTTAACTCAACGCTGATTGGTTATTATTTTATTCATTATTTTATCAAGGGAAGCCAAATGCTCTTTGGCTTCCTTTGCATTCAATGCTATGGGCAGTAACAATGTCATACTCTTTTTGGCCAGACAGCATCAGATAGATGACCTACACATTCTGAGACAGGGGGGCGCTGTCTCACTTGCTCAGATGCTTTCTCCGGTGAGATATATTCAGCCTCCTGCGAATTGAAGGAAAATGATTAAACACAGAGAGACGAAAGATATAAAATTATGTATTTTTTTCTTATATTTACATTTCATTTTTACATTTTAGTCATTTAGCAGACACTCTTATCCAGAGCGACTTACAGTAGTGAATGCATACATTTCATTTCATGCATTTTTTTGTACTGGCCCCCCGTGGGAATCGAACCCACAACCCTGGCGTTGCACACACCATGCTGGCGTTGCAAACACCATGCTCTACCAACTGAGCCACAGGGAAGGCCAGGCTTCCCTTGGTATCCATTGGTAAATGTTTTGGGGAAGCCAGGCTTCCCTTGGCATCTATGAATACTAGCCAATACAAGCCACTGCGGAGTTCCACCGTGAGTTCTGTAACATCCTTGATGGGCAATGCCTGGCACTAAACCTTCTGTAGGCATAATGACTTGACATTGCTCTCTCACAGCCATAGCTTCAAGCCCTATATGGGCTATTTCCTTTTTGGTGAGACTGTTCTACAATAGCTCATTTTACATTTGGTAATTTAGCTGACTGGCACTGTTATTCTTCCTATATGAAGGCCCAATAACCTAACAAATCCTAGTTTTGAGCACTAACAACGTTGAAAGAGGGTATGTCTGAACATGCCTGTATAGTTGGGAGGAAAGACATGTTTCTTCCAGCACTTTTGTCAAGTTTGGTTTTTGCTAGTGTTTGTTGTCATTGCAGTCTCAAACAGTTAACTATGACATTTTATTTGTTAATTTACAAATAACATATATGCACTGAATTCCGGACTGTGGACCGGTTCCGGACTGTGGACCGTCGTTGGAGGTTCCGGACTGTGGACCGTCGTCGGAGGTTCCGGAATGTGAAACGTCGCCGGAAGCTCTGGACTGGGAACTGTCGCCGGAAGCTCTGGACTGGGAACTGTCGCCGGAAGCTCTGGAACGGGAAGGCGCATTGGAGGCCTGATGCGTGGGGCCGGCACAGGTGGCGCCAGACTGGTAACACGCACCTCGGGGCGAGTGCGGAGAGCAGGCACAGGACGCACTGGAGGCCTAGTGCGTGGAGCCGGGACAGGTGGCACCAGACTGGTGACACGCACTCCAGGGAGAGTGTGAGGAGGCGGCACAGGACGTACTGGGCTGTGGAGGCGCACTGGAGACCTGGTGGCTAGAACCAGTGCAGGATATACTGGACCGTGGAGGCGCACTGGAGGTCTGGAGCGTAGAGCTGGCACAACCGGTCCTGGCTGAACGCTCACTTTAGCCCGGCAAGTGCGGGGGGTTGGCACAGGACGAACTGGGCTGTAAATGCGCACTGGCGATACAGTGCGTAGAGCTGGCGCAGGATATCCTGGACCGAGGAGGCATACTGGAGACCAGGAGCGCTGAGCCGGCACAACCCGTCCTGGCTGAATGCTCACTTTAGCCCGGCAAATGCGGGGCGCAGGCAGTGTGCGCACCGGGCTATGAATGCGCACTGGAGATACAGTGCGCATCACCGCATAACACAGTGCCTGACTGGTCACATGCTCCACACGGTAAGCACGGGGAGTTGGCTCAGGTCTAAACCCTGAGTCTGCCAATCTCTCCGTGTGCCCTCCCCCCAAAAAATGTGTATTGCCGTGACTCCCGGTCTCGTCGCCGTTCCTCTCTCGCTGCCTCCACCTGCTTCCCCGGGAGGCTTTCGTATCTCTCCAATACTTCCTCCCAAGTCCAGTCTATTCTCTCCTTAACCTCCTCCAAAGACCAGGATGCCATCTCCTCCCGGGCACGCTGCTTGGTCCAGTTGAGGTGGGAGATTCTGTCACGCTTGTGTGTAGGAACGGATCAAGGCGCAGCGTGAGTATCGTTCCACATCTTTTATTAGAATATGAAACTTTGCAAGACAAACAATACACTATAAACAAAACACAAACCGTGACGACAGAGATGCAACATGCACTAACTCAAAAATAATCTCCCACAAACACAGGTGGGAAAAACAACTACTTAAATATGATCCCTAATTAGAGACAACGATGACCAGCTGCCTCTAATTGGGGATCACGCCAAAAACTCCAACATAGAAAAAGGAAACTAGAACCAAACAACATAGAACTAAATAAACTAGATAACCCCCCCAGTCACGCCCTGACCTACTCTACCATAGAAAATAAGAGCTCTCTATGGTCAGGACGTGACATAGTGACATTTCCCATGCTCAATACACATGTGAAAGTTGTTGGGGCTTACTTCTGTGCGCAAATCATTTCACTGCTGGAGAATGAGCTTATTTATTTGTTTTTACTTATGAAAACCTGAAACTGGCCTTTAATATTTGTTTAGGCTAATTTTAATTAAGCTATCTAAAACATCTGTTAATATATTTGAAGTCATTCAAAATAAAAAATACATACTCGGTTAGAAAGTAGGTTTATAAACTATATATAGGCTACTGTGGGTGTGGTAGGCTAAATAATTACAACTGAATAGGCCTATGTGAATAGTGATAATGGAAATGAAATACTCTAGGCAGAGCATGCCCAAAGCTTGTGGCTGAGCAGTACCAGACCCAAAACTGGAGCCGGAGAGAAGGCAATTTTTGATTTTTATCTGCTTAATTATGTTCTGTTCCTCACTCCACACATTCGCCCACTCATGTGCTCTGGCATTCAAAAGCAGGCATGCTTTTAGCTATCGAAGAACTGTCAATCATATCAATGGACGGAATCAGTGAATGGTTGCAGCAACCATTACATGGTCTGACAAGCTGCATAACAAATGAGGCCTAATTAGACAAAATAACAACTATCTTGTTTGAACGACTTAGTAAAAAATAAACAAGATACTAAGTTGTTTAAACGAGATAGTAAGTAATTTGAACAAGATCATTCCAAGAGTACACTTTTATTTTTTTGGTGCCTTGGACTTCAGGGCTTCCGTAATATTCACTTAGTCAATTTAGGATGGGAGGAAATGCTAGTGCCTGGAAATACAATTTAAAGTATTGTACGGATAATCTTCCTTCGTCTTTCGCTCTTTGTAAGTTTGTTAATTTTATCAGTGATTGCTTAACTTGCCATATAAACTCAGTAAAAAAAGAAACATCCTCTCACTGTCAACTGCGTTTATTTTCAGCAAACTTAACATGTGTAAATATTTGTATGAACATAACAAGATTCAACAACTGAGACATAAACTGAACAAGTTCAACAGACATGTGACTAACAGAAATGGAATAATGTGTCCCTGAACAAAAGTGGGGTCAAAATCAAAAGTAAAAGTCAGTATCTGGTGTGGCCACCAGCAGCATTAAGTACTGCAGTGCATCTCCTCCTCATGGACTGCACCAGATTTGCCAGTTATTGCTGTGAGATGTTACCCTACTCTTCCACCAAGGCACCTGCAAGTTCTCAGACATTTCTGGGGGGAATGGCCCTAGCCCCCAGACGTGCTCAATGGGATTGAGATCCGGACTCTTCGCTGGCCATGGCAGAGCACTGACATACCTGTCTTGCAGGAAATCACGCACAGAGCGAGCAGTATGGCTGGTGGCATTGTCATCCTGGAGGGTCATGTCAGGATGAGCCTGCAGGAAGGGTACCACATCAGGGAGGAGGATGTCTTCCCTGTAACACACAGCATTGAGATTGCCTGCAATGACAACAAGCTCAGTCCGATGATGCTGTGGGACATCGTCCCAGACCATGACGGACCCTCCACCTCCAAATCGATCCCGTTCCAGCGCACAGGTCTCGATGTAACGCTCCCTCCTTCAATGGTAAACACGAATCGACCATCACCCCTGGTGAGACAAAACCGCGACTCGTCAGTGAAGAGCACTTTTTGACAGTCCTGTCTGGTCCAGCGACGGTGGGTTTGTGCCCATAGGTGACGTTGTTGCCGGTGATGTCTGGTGAGGACCTGCCTTACAACAGGCCTACAAGCCCTCAGTCCAGCCTCTCTCAGCCTATTGCGGACAGTCTGAGCACTGATGGAGGGATTGTGCATTACTGGTGTAACTCGGGCAGTTGTTGTTGCCATCCTGTACCTGTCCCGCAGGTGTGATGTTCGGATGTACCGATCCTGTGCAGGTGTTGTTACACGTGGTCTGCCACTGCGAGGACGATCAGCTGTCTATCCTGTCTCCCTGTAGCGCTGTCTTAGGCATCTCACAGTAAGGACATTGCAATTTATTGCCCTGGCCACATCTGCAGTCCTCATACCTCCTTGCAGCATGCCTAAGGTAAGTTCACGCAGATGAGCAGGGACCTTGGGCATCTTTCTTTGTATTTTTCAGAGTCAGTAGAAAGGCCTCTTTAGTGTCCAAAGTTTTGTGACCTTAATTGCCTACCGCCTGTAAGCTGTTAGTGTCTTAACGACCGTTCCACAGGTGCATGTTCATTAATTGTGCATGTTCATTAAAGCATGGGAAACAGTGTTTAAACCCTTTACAATGAAGATATTTGGATTTTTACAAATTATCTTTAAAAGACAGGGTCCTGAAAAAGGGACTTTTCTTTTTTTTGCTGAGTTCACGTTCAAAAACTGCACTATGGATTTTTTTTCCAATAGCCAGAAGGGGGAGACAAGGGAAGCATTGAACTACAGAAATTCAGGTGTGGCAATATTTTCATTTTGACAATAGATATTTTGCCACTTAAAGCATCAGTAGATGTTAGTCCATCTACTGAGGTTGGATTGAATTGATTTGAGCGTTCTGTTACAGTTTCTAGCAATGGTTTTATCTAAGAAAGGAAATATATCTATTCCCAAATATTTAAAATGGGAAACGATTGGGATTCCATAAATAGAGATGTAGTCCTCCATCTGGGTCCGGAGAGGCAGTAGGGCAGATTTGGTTAGATTCATTGTATAACTTGAGATGTAGCTGAATTTGTCTATGATCTTCAAAGTGTTTGGGAGGGATTGAGATACATTGTCTACAAAAAGTAACATAATGTAGGCGTATAATGAGATGACAAGATCTGTAGAATTGAGAGATATTGCCTGGACCAGAGGCTCCATAGACAATAATATGGATTGCGTGCGCTCCTCCCTCCCCAGTTACCCCACACGTAGGGGATGAGATTAAGGGGTTTAGGTCAGCGGATTTCGGCTGGGTGCCCCACATTTGAAGTCTGCACGACCGCGCACCCTAGATTATAAACATAGCAGAGGTGAGATGGGATCACCTTGCCTGCCACTTTTATTTTTTTATTTAACATGCAGTTATTCTGACAGAACAATAGCAGGTATTGCCTGGTATTACTATGGCTGAGGGATTGGCATATAGTATTTTAATCATATTAATGAAATTGGAGCCAAGTGCCATATGTTCCAAAAACTGAACAAAGATATGACCATTCTAGTCTCTCAAAAGCTTTTTCTGTGTCGAGAGAAATAACTGCCCAAGGAGCTTTGGTTTCTGACGAAGCATGTAAGATATGTAATAGATTGAGGTTATCTGAGGAGAATAGTTTTTTAACAGACCCGCTATGGTCCAGATGTACCAATTTGGGTAAATAAGTTTAGACCAGACGACAGAATGTATTTTTTTTTATATCTGTGTTTATCAAAGATAGGGTGCGACAGTGAGAACACTGGGTGGCGTCTTCACCTTATTTTAATAAAAGCAACATTTGTGCTGTATTTACATCCCTCCCAAATGAACCTTTGTGAACGGCTGTGATTAATCATTTCAAGCAACAGTGGACCTAATTGGTTCCGAAATTTTAAATAGACCTCATCACAAATACCATCCCAACCAGGTAATTTGCCGTAATTAATGTTATTCCATGCCATTCTAAGTTAAATGGAGATTTGGGCTCCCGATACTTGGATTCTTGTCAATGTTTAAAACACCTGATTATATGTATACAGTGGCTGCGCTACTGTGACCTGAGGGGTATCCTACAAAGCAGGTTTGAGTAGTTAGCGAGGTAACTTTGGTCAACTCTGAGTTCAACTCAGGATAACCAGTCATATGAAAGTGGCTCACCTTTTAGCCACCTAAATGTATATGGCAATGAATCCATCAGAACTAGCCTGGGCCCAGTTTCCCATTTGAAATGTATGACATTTTTTTTCTTCTCCGATGTGGGGAAAAAAGGTGCTTGTGCATTGATAAGCACACCAAAGATGGCATTGATGATAAGTTTTAAAAAAATGCATTTCTAAAACTGCATTTCTAAGACTATTTCACACCATAGCCTACTGAATTTGCCAGATACATTTTTAACAATTTTGATTTCAGCATTGTCTCAATGAAGTTCGGCGTTCGAACTTCACGCACTCGCAAGCCTGCTAGAGTTACCAGCAGACGGAGGAGCAATACCCACTGTCGTAGTACAGAAGAAGCCTGAGCTGAAATGTGAAGCTAACCAAAGCTGGTTAGCTTTAGAAAACCCTGAGTAGATCTAGCTTGCTTCGTAGGATACCCCTTTGGCTGCTGACCTCTGTAAATGACATGCAGAACATTGAAAATGTCCTTGTGTAGGAGTAGGATTGTTACGGTTAGGATTGGGGTACGGGAAGCTGATCATAGATCTGTACCTAGTGGAAACTTCACCCTGGAGTGCATGGGTAAAGCAAGTTTGGAATGACACGTTTGACTTGCAGTCAGCAGCATTCCATCTGATAAACAACCCAAAATACAATCTTTGTAAACAACCACACAGACATTTAATCAGGAATAGCTTTTATATAAAATTAGACCATCAGATCCAGAGTGTTCTGTATAACTACAGTGCCTTCAGAAAGTACTCACACACCTTGACTTTTTACACATTGTTGTTTTACAGTCTGAATTGAAAATTGATTATATTTAGATTTGGTGTCACTGGCCTACACAGACTAACCCCATGATGTCAAAGTGGAATAATTTTTTGGATGATTTTTTAAAACAAATTAATTACAAATTAAAAGCTGAAATGTCTTGAGTCAATAAGTATTCAACCTCTGTTATGACCAGCTGAAATAAGTTCAGAAGTAGAAATGTGCTTAACAAGTCACATAATACATTGCAAGGACTTACTCTGTGTGCAATAATAGGTGCTTAAAATTATTTTTGAATAACTACCCTATCAGTCGAGCAGTGAATTTCAAACACAGATTCAACCACAAAGACTAGGGAGGTTTTCCAATGCCTCGCAAAGACGGGCACATATTGGTAGATGGGTAAAAATAAAAGACAGTGAATATCCTTTTGAGCATGGTGAAGTTATTAATTACACTTTGGATGGTATGTCAGGGATTTCACCATGAGGCCAATGGTGACAGTTACAAAGTTTAATGGCTGTGATAGGAGAAACTGAGGATGGATCAACAACAGTGTAGTTACTCCCCAATACTAACCAAAATGAGTGAAAAGAAGGACGCGTGTACAGAATAAAAAAAATGCATCCAGTTTGCAAGGCACTAAAGTAAAATTGCAAAAATAAATTAACGCTATGTCATGAATACAAAGCGTCACTCAGTTTCTCTCTTCATATTTTCATGCATGGTGATGGCTGCATCATGTTATGGGTATGCTTGTCATCGTCAAGGACTAAAGAGTTTTTGAGGATAAAAGAAACAGAAGAGCTTAGCACAGGCAAAATCCTAGAGGAAAACCTGGTTCAGTCTGCTTTCCAACAGACACTGGGAGACAAATTCACCTTTCAGCAGGACAATAACCCAAAACACAAGGCCAAATATACACAGGAATTGCTTATCAAGACAAGACTGAATGTTCCTGAGTGGCCTAGTTACAGTTTTGAATTAAATCGGCTTGAAAATCTATGGCAAAATCTAGCAATGATCAACAACCAACTAGACAGAGCTTGAAGAATAAAAATAAAAAATAACTTTGTGCAAATATTGTACAATCCAGGTGTGCAAAGCTCTTAAGAGACGTATCCAGAAAGACTCACAGCTGCAATCGCTGCCAAAAGTTCTAACATGTACTGACTCAGGAGTGTGAATACTTATGTAAATGAAATATTTCATTTCCATTATCAAACATGTCTAAAAACATGTTTTCACTTTGTCATTATGATGTATTGTGTGTAGATGGTTGAGATTTTTTTTAAATTTAATCTATATTAAATTCAGGTTGTAACATCAAAATGTGGAATAAATCAAGGGGTATGAATACTTTCTAAAGGCACTGTATAAAAAGTACATACAATTAAGTAAATAAATGAATTACACACACACACACACACACACACTTGAAGTCGCAAGTTTACATACAGTTAGGTTGGAGTCATTAATACTCGTTTTTCAACCACCCTACAAATGTCTTGTTAGCAAAACTATAGTTTTGGCAAGTCGGTTAGGACATCCACTTTGTTCATGACACAAGACATTTTTCCAACAATTGTTTACAGATTATTTCACTTATAATTCACTTTATCACAATTCCAGTGGGTCAGAAGTTTACATACACTAAGTTGACTGTGCCTTTAAACAGCTTGGAATATTCCAGAAAATGATGTCATGGCTTTATGAGCTTCTGATAGGCTAATTGACCTCATTTGAGTCAATTGGAGGTGTGGATGTATTTCAAGGCCTACCTTCAAACGCAGTGCCTCTTTTCTTTTGATTTTCCCGTGACGTCAAGTAATCAGCCAAGACCTCAAAAGAAATTGTAGACCTCCACCAGTCTGGTTCATCCTTGGGAGCAATTTCCAAACGACTGAAGGTACCACATTCATCTGTACAAACAATAGTACGCAAGTATGACCACCATGGGACCACGCAGCCGTCATACCGCTCAGGAAGGAGACGGGTTCTGTCTCCTAGAGATGAACGTACTTTGGTGTGAAAAGTGCTTAACTTGGGTCAAACGTTTCGGCATTTGACCCAAGCCTTCCACAGACTTCCCACAATAAGTTGGGTGAATTTTGGCCCATTCCTCCTGACAGAGCTGGAGTAACAGAGTCAGGTTTGTAGGCTTCCTTGCTCGCACACGCTTTTCAGTTCTGCCCACAAATTATCTATGGGATTGAGCTCAGGGCTTTGTGATGGCCACTCCAATACCTTCACTTTGTTGTCCTCAAGCCATTTTGCCACAACTTTGGAAGTATGCTTGGGGTCACTGTCCATTTGGAAGACCCATTTGCGACCAAGCTTTAACTTCCTGACTGATGTCTTGAGATGTTTCTTCAATATATCCACATAATTTTCCACCCTCATGATGCCATCTATTGTGTGAAGTGCACCAGTCCCTTCTGCAGCAAAGCACCGCACAACATGATGCTGCCACCCCGTGCTTCTCGGGTTGGGATGGTGTTCTTCGGCTTGCAAGCATCCCCCTTTTTCTTCCAAACATAACGATGGTCATTATGGCCAAACAGTTCTATTTTTGTTTCATCAGACCAGAGGACATTTCTCCAAAAAGTGCAGTTGCAAACCGGTTTTGGAGCAGTGGCTTCTTCCTTGCTGAGCGGCCATTCAGGTTGTCTATATAGGACTCGTTTTACTGTGGATATAGATACTTTTGTACCGGTTTCCTCCTGCATCTTCACAAGGTCCTTTGTTGTTGTTCTGGGATTGATTTGCACTTTTCGCACCAAAGTACGTTCATCTCTAGGAGACAGAAAGTGTCTCCTTCCTGAGTGGTGTGACGGCTGTGTGGTCCCATGGTGTTTATACTTGCGTACTATTGTTTGTACAGATGAATGTGGTACCTTCAGTCGTTTGGAAATTTCTCCCAAGGATGAACCAGACTTGTGGAGGTCTACAATTTCTTTTGAGGTCTTGGCTGATTTCTGATTTTCCCATGAGGTCAAGCAGAGGCACTGAGTTTGAAGCTAGGCCTTGAAATACATCCACAGGTACCTACAATTGACTAAAATTATGTAAATTAGTATAACAGAAGCTTCTAAAGCCATGACATAATTTTCTGGAATTTTCCAGGCTGTTTAAAGGCACTGTCAACTTAGTGTATGTAAACTTCTGACCCACTGGAATTGTGATACAAGTGAAATAAATAAGTGAAATAATGTCTGTAAACAATTGTTAGAAAAATGAATTGTGTCACGCACACAGTAAAGTCCTAACCGACTTGCCAAAACTATAGTTTGTTAAGAAATTTGTGGAGCGGTTGAAAAACTAGTTTTAATGACTCCAACCTAAGTATGTAAACTTCTGACTTAACTGTATGTATGTATAAATGAGAGAGAGCAGGTGTTCAAGTTAGTAGATCAAATTCAAAAGGCACTAATGTACTACATTCCAGTTGAGACATCGAAAAGAAGCACAGGACACGGAGAAGACAAATTAAATCATATAGTGCATGTGGTATTTGATACGCAGGACATAGTGCATGTTTTGCAACATAAGATATTATATAAACAAGCACCAAATTACACATGCTAATATCGCTACTCAACAACTACTACACACATATACTAATACTGCACAAGCACGAGACAGCAAGATAAGCGCCAGCATTTGATTCATTTTTAGGAATGTTGACTAACAATTACTTTTGCAGGACTAGTGGATGAGGCAGCTTTGGAGAACAGGAATGACACCTCTAGCTCTCTTGGATGATCAGAACCATTTTGTCAACTGCGAAAATATACAGTTAAAAACACTAAAGCGCTACCCACTGGGCACAGATGTCAGGTCAACGTCTATTCCACATTGGTTCAATGTAATTTCATTGATTCAACCAGTGTGCCCAGAGGGTAAAGAATTAAAGGATTTTTAAGACATGACAGTGTGAAGTATAGCATCAAGACAGAGCACCAGCCATGCTTTTTCAAACTATTTGACAAAAATGACAATATCAAATTGGAATTCTGAAACACATAATTGATTATTTTGTTTAAACACCAAGAGATACTACCATTGACCAGAAAGGAATGAATTACAGTAACAAGCTCTAGATCTTACATAGTTAACTATCCATATGCATAAATGTTGTATGGGGTAAGACTACTGCATTCAAATATGGAAGGGATTAAAACAGCATTTAAACTGATTATTAATGCATCACTTCAATCAAACATGATTGAGAGTGAGTCATTGGAACAGAAACATTTGGCTTTTTAACGTAAAATAAGACTTGGAATGTCAACTTTGTATATTAAAGCACAGTGATATTTCAAAGTAGTTTTGTTAAAGGAAGATATTTGGTCCATTGCTTCTGAAAGACGGAAGAGAAGATTTGATATTATTATCTAGCTCACATGATCACGTCAAACCTACATAATCTAAAACGGATGTTAAATCTAAAATGTGTCAAATGTGGTATTGCCATGATTAGTTGTGGTTAGTTAATAAATTACATGCAAACAGTGTATACATTTCTGTACAATAAAAACAATGTAAAAAATATAAATTTGTTTTGTATCATTGTTTCAGCTGAACAGTTCAGTTTCGAACCCAGTGGCAGGCAGTGTTTTAGTCATAGATATAACAATGCAATGTTAAATTCTACAGCACAATACACAAACTGTACACTGAAGTAATTTCACCAAGAGGCTTTCCATGGCTGTGTACCAGAGTGATATTATATGGTGTTAACGTGATTGTTTACAAGGTAACATTTATACATGATTAGATGAAGGTAGCATGATTGCAGCCAAAACGGCAATGTATTTCAGGTATCCTATTCTATATCCAAACCCTATGTCTAAACAGTCAATTTAATATCCAATATGTTGGACTGAGATGATTGTTAACATGTTATCATGGTACCTGTATTGTAAAGCAATGACTTGAACCTACAGTTACTAAGCATGCAGTTAATGTATTAAAGTGTTTCTCTAATCTCTGTGTTGTATTGAAAGCATTGGTAGCATACATTTTGTATCACACACATGAACATGCAATAAATGCTTTCAGCAGACAAGGGTTTTTATGAGCCAAAAAATATATAATTCTAAACCGCATCAATCCCCCCCTGTATTTAAACATTCCCCACCCACCCCAAAGCAGCGAGCTATGGTGGCCTTTCCCTTTTGGTCTCCAGTTCTCCCCCCAACCCCGTTTCAGTTTTTTCTTATGTCAGCGTAGACCACTGGCTCCATCTTGTGGAATGAGTTGGGGTTCTTGGTGCCCGAGTGATCCAACTGGGCGTATATCACCGGCCCCTGTTGTGATGAGTGGATGGATGGGTGGGGAGATATGGCAAAGGGGAAGGAGGAAAAATGGTGTTAGTAACAATACTTGTTACACTGGTTTAGCTGTCAAGTTCAAATGGCCGTGGGAAACGTAAATGGCCGTGGGATTTAAGTGGGGACAACTGCAGATAACAAAGACATATCAAAGCAGTGTTGTTAAATGGAAGATATTTGGCCCATTGCTTCTGAATGAAGCCAGATAAAGATAAAAGCCTGTAACAATGCCAGATTGTTGCACAAAAGAAAATGTGTTTTTTTTCTCCTATCTAGCACAGCTTGGGACTACATCTGGGCTGCGTGAGTGTGTAGAAGAAGAGGGCGCCATTTTCTTCTTATCTTCAGGGTGTCATTTCTACCGACCACTGGGATCAAAGAAATCACAAAAAAAAAAAAAAAAAAAAATAAATAAACACTCACTTGAAACATAGATAGGGGGAAAAAACAACACATGCAACGGCCAAGTACAGTACAGCTTCATGTTTTGACTGACAGAGGGATGTGGTGGCGTTATCCTAGCCACCACAGATCCGACCTAACACGTCTCTTAATGTAATGAGCGAGAGGCACATTTCAAGACTGTCCCGCACAAGATCAACAAACTAAACCAGTCGACCGCAAACAAAAGCCTCTCAGAGACAAAGATTAAAAGGTTCTCCTTTTCCAGGAATAGGCCTACAATAGTGTTTGATAAGGTCATCAGAGGACTCCCATCAACTTTCATAAGCAATGCATGACACCTTCATAGGCACTACATGAACATCTATACATGCTTATGTTAGCAACAGCAGCTTTGCTAAAGGGGATGCTGTGACCCTCCATCCAGTTGTTGACATAAGCATTTAGGGCTTCACCAGAATAATAGTGATCCCACGCATTATGTCATTCAGTGGTCACCAATCCTGGTCCTGGAGAGCTACAGGACGTGCAAACGTTTGATTCAGTCCAGCACCAAAACACCTGATTCCATTCATCAAGGTCCTGATGATTAGTTGGATCAGGTGGGTCACTTCTGGGCTAGAACAAAAGCCTGCTCCAGGCCCAGGGTTGGTGACAACTGATTTAGTAAGTCTGTTGAGCAAGGGTATCCGCCTTCAGTACTTGATGGCCGCAATGTCTATGGGTCTCTCCCGTAGACAACTTTTGAGGTCTGGAAACATCTGACAAGCATTGGCGTGTAATGTCCCTTTAAGTCTAACATCAAGATGAGTCCACATCCCCTGCTATTGGTTTTGCAGGTCCAGCTATGCTTCAACCCCAAACAAATGGGAAAAATAAGTACAGCAAATCTGGAACTTTAATGGCAATTATGTTTGTCATTAATTTTGGTTAGAGGCATATAGCTGGACCTACACAACAGATGGTCTGGGACATGGACTAATCTCAACGTTAAGACTACTTTCGAGGGCAAAAAAACGTGACAAACTTGGATTTGAGTGTAATGGCCCTTTAAATGGATATTGGCAATGAGGCCCTTTATCTACTTCCCCAGAGTCAGATGAACTTGTGGATACCATTTTATGTATCTGTGTCCAGTATGAAGGAAGTTAGAGGTAGTTCCGTGAGCCAATGCAAACTAGCGTTAGCGCAATGACTGAAAGTCTATGGGTATCTGCTAGTATGCTAGGGAGTGTGTCAACCTGGGTCACATTCAGTAGGTTGAAAAGTCAACATTTTGTTACAATGTTCTGATTCCGAACACAACCCTGATTTCCAAGGTCAGAAGGATGAAAAACTAAATGTAGACAACCAGACACTAAAGCCATCAAAGAGATCAGCTTGAAATCCTGTTTCAGCGTTTCCCAAAATCAGTCCTCGGGACCCCAAGGTATGCACATTTAGTTTTCGCCCTAACTACACAACTGATTCAAATGATCTAAGCTTGATGATTAGTTGACTATTTGAATCAGCTGTGGACGGAGTTTGGGGAACCCTGGCCTATGCTGTAGTAGCTAGGTACTAGTCTGTTTTTGTTCTCGTCAACTACTTATGGAATAACCATGCAAAATGTTGACTTGACAATGACAGCAATGAAGTTGTCAGGAACACAAATAGATCTGGGAAAAGGCTAATGCTGTTGTGCATCTCAGCTCTAGTTAGTTATTAGATCCCTCTTCCCCTGTTCGTGTCCCCTGGGCGACAGTGGGTGTGGATGGTTGGTTTAAGTCACTCACTGTAGCGCCTACCTGGACCGGGGCGGAGGGGCTGCTACACCTGGAGCCCTCTGAGCTGGATTCGTGCTTCTTCCCTCCCGGGCGTGTGGCGTGGGAGCTCACACTCGCCACTGAAGTGCAGCTAGATTTTGCACCGCGGGAGGGGTTTACGAATCGGAGGTTTGTTTTGTGCAGTTCAGGAAGCGTTGGCGCACAGAGAAATGGGCGACATGGACACATACAGTCAGACACAGGAGAAGACATGGGAGACAGATACAAATGCAAAATGAGAGCTGAGCAGATTCCACATGAGTTATGCTGCACATTTTGAGATGACTGCTCCAAGTGGCTGGGAGGAGAGGTTGGCAGGAGTGACACATGGGCAGAGACACAGTACTGGAAGATTAACAAGGCATGGATCTGTATGGGAACAAGGAGCTGATGCTTATAAAGACAATTGATCAGTTACTGCAGCTTTCCAAAAAACTAAGAAACAGCATTAACGGAACAAAAAAAAACACTGACTTAAAAACAGTTACTATATCTAATAGCCTATGCGACAATCAATTTGTCAATAAAAGAGAATAAATAAAGAAGTGGATTAGGGAAAAACAACATTCCCCACCCCAATGAGATAACGATGTGATCACCCACTTGAAAGATTAGTGTTGTATGGTAGTCATACCAACGTCAGTCAGTGGTCCAATAAACACGTATTTTTGGGTCTCTTGGTTGTTTAACATTTTTATAAAAAGTAATATTGTCAATGTAATACTATCTTATGTTGTTCTTGTACATAACTGTTCTGTACTTCAGTCATGTATTTTATGTTTTATGCAACAGTTAATGGGGATCCTAATAAACAAAACTGAAGAGCAAACATGGCACTCCCCGGAAGCAAATGTTGGCGCTGGTCAATAGTAGCGTATTATATAATAGGGTCAGTTTGTTCACTATCTACAAGATCTCTTGGTTCACATCTAACCAGGATCTGTATTAACCATCTCAGAGTAGGAGTGATGATCTTGGACAGGGATATTCAACTCTTATCCTACGAGGTCCGGAGCCTGCTGGTTTTCCATTCTACCTGATAATTAAATGAGTCCCTGATTCGAATGGAACAATGATAAAAATGCAGTGGAACTGGTTTCGAAGTCCAGAGATGAGTTTGAGGGATCTAGGATCAGGTCCCCCCTGTAATATTACTCATTGTGGTCTAAGTGTAAAAACTGATCCTAGACTAGCTATCTTACTCGAGACACTTTATGAATATCAGCCTAGGACTCCAAAATATAAATTAATAGATTTTTTAAAATGTGATAGAAATGAAAGTTAAAACTGTTAGCATTTAGTTTGTGAGATTTGAAGAGCATGTGTCGAGTGACTTCATAAAGTATTCACACCCCTTGACTTTTGCCAAAATTGGATGTGTTAAAGCCTGAATAGAACATTGATTAAATTGAGATTGTGTCACTGGCCTACACATAATACCCCATGCCAAAGTGGAATTGTGAAATGTCTTGAGTCAATAAGTATTCCACCCTTCGTTATAGCAAGCCTAAATAAGTCCAGGAGTAAACATTTGCTTATGGAGTCTTAATAAGTTGCATGGAAACAGTGTTTAACATAATTTTGGAATGAATGCCTCATCTCTCTACCCCACACATACAGATCATTTTAAGGTCCCTCAGCTGAGCAGTACATTTCAAACAGATTCAACCACAAAGACCAGGGAGGTTTTCCCCAAAATATTATTTCAACATGCATCCTGTTTGCAATAGGGTACTAAAGTAAAACTGCAAAAATGTGGCAAAGAAATTAACTTTATGTCCTGAATACTAAGTGTTCCTTTGGGCAAATCCAACACATGACTGATTAACTCTTCAAATGTTCTATCATGGTGGTGGCTGCATCATGTTAGGGATATGCTTGTCATCAACAAGGATGAGGGAGTTTTTTGGGATAAAAAGAAGACAGAATAGCTAAGCACAGGCAAAATCCTAGAGGAAGACCTGGTTTAGTGTGCTTCCAACAGACACTGGGAAACAAATTCCCTTTTCAGATGGACAATAACCTAAATCACAAGACCAAATACAGTTGAAGTCGGAAGTTTACATACACCTTAGCCAAATACATTTTAACTCAGTTTCACAATTCCTGACATTTAATCCATGTAAATATTCCCTGTCTTAGGTCAGTCAGAATCACCACTTTATTTTAAGAATGTAAAATGTCAGAATAATAGAGAGAATGATTTATTTAAGCTTTTATTTATTTCATCACATTCCCACTGCGTCAGAAGTTTACATATACTCAATTAGTATTTGGTAGCATTGCCTTTAAATTGTTGAACTTGGGTCAAACGTTTTGGGTAGCCTTCCAGAAGCTTCCCACAATAAGTTGGGTGAATTTTGGCCCATTCCTCCTGACAGAGCTGGTGTAACTGAGTCAGGTTTGTAGGCCTTCTTGCTCGCACACGCTTTTTCAGTTCTGCCCACAAATTATCTATAGAATTGAGGTCATGGCTTTGTGAAGGCCACTCCGATATCTTGACTTTGTTGTCCTCAAGCCATTTTGCCACAACTTTGGAAGTATGTTTGGGGTCATTGTCTACTTGGAAGACCCATTTGCGACCAAGCTTCAACTTCCTGACTGATGTCTTGAGATGTTTCTTTAATATATGCACATAATTTTCCATCCTCATGATGCCATCTATTTTGTGAAGTGCACCAGTCCCTCCTGCAGCAAAGCACCCGCACAACATGATGCTGCCAACCCCCGTGCTTCACAGTTGAGATGGTGTTCTTCAGCTTGCAAGCATCCCCCTTTTTCCTCCAAACATAATGATGGTCATTATGGCCAAACAGTTCTATTTTTGTTTCATCAGACCAGAGGACATTTCTCCAAAAAGTACAATCATTGTCCCCATGTGCAGTTGCCTACCGTAGTCTGGCTTTTATATGACGGTTTTGGAGCAGTGGTTTCTCCTTTGCTGAGCGACCATTTCCTCCAGCATCTTCACAAGGTCCTTTGCTGTTGTTCTGGGATTGATTTGCACTTTTCGCACCAAAGTACGTTCATCTCTAGGAGACAGAGCGCGTCTCCTTCCTGAGCGGTATGACGGCTGCGTGGTCCCATGGTGTTTATACTTGCGTACTATTGTTTGTACAGATGAACGTGGTACCTTCAGGCATTTGGAAATTGCTCCCAAGGATGAACCAGACTTGTGGAGGTCTACAATTTTTTTTCTGAGGTCTGGCTGATTTCTTTTGATTTTCCCATGAGGTCAAGCAAAGAGGAACTGAGTTTGAAGGTAGGCCTTGAAATACATCCACAGGTACCTCCAATTGACTCAAATTATGTCAATTAGCCTATCAGAAGCTTCTAAAGCCATGACATTTTCATGACATCAATTTTCCAAGCTATTTAAAAGGCACAGTCAACTGAGCGCATGTAAACTTCTGACCCACTGGAATTGTGATACAGTGAAGTATAAATGAAATAATCTGTCTGTAAACAACTGTTGGAAAAATGACTTGTGTCATGCAAAGTAGATGTCCTAACCGACTTGCCAAAACTATAGTTTGTTAACAAGAAATTTGTGGAGTGGTTGAAAAACAAGTTTTAATGACTCCAACCTAAGTGTATGTGAACTTCAACTGTATATACTGGAGTTGCTTACCAAGAGGACACTGAATGTTCCTGAGTGGCCTATTTACAGTTTTGGATTAAAAATGGCAAATCTTGAAAATGGCTGTCTAGCTATGATCAACAAACAACTTGATATTTTAAGAATAAAAAAAAAAAGAATGTGCAAATCTTGCACAATCCAGGTGTGAAAAGCTCTTAGATTTACCCAGCTGTAATCCCAGCCAAAGGAGATTCTAACATGTAGTGATGTGAATACTTATGTAAATAAAATTAGAAATAGGGCAAACATATCTAAAAACATGTTTTCACTTTGCATTATGGGGTATTGTGTGTAGATGGGTGAGAAATAGGGCTGTTCACTACAACAAAACAAAACAAAAAAAAAAAACAAAAAATAAATAGGTTAACCGAGTCTGGTCAAAATTTTTAAGAGTGTATTTTTCCATATATAGACACGCCCTATGTTGGAATATAAGCAACTATATGTAGGCTACTGACCTTGTCTGCTTGCTTTAAGCACAGCGATTAAAAATAAAGACAAATTACTAAAGAGGGCAGCAGAGACTAATATAGCCTAACCTGAAGAAAAAAAACCTGTTCCCGACCCGACGCTCCTGAAGTTACCGGTAATAGGCAACACCAGCTGTTGGAAAGTAAATCGTACCATTTCTACTGATCCGCGTGTCAGTTATGATTTTCATATGCACATTTTCATGGAACAGTTTCATTTATAATAAAGTCTTCATATCATGTGGTTAATCAAAATTCTATCTAAATGAAAATACAATTCTAATAGTAACTTCTATAGCCAACATGTAAAAATAGCCTACATAAAGCCAACAAATAAAAACATTGCAGCCTGCAGCTATAAAATATCATGATAAAAATAAATATCCTTTCAATCACATTGGCTTCGCATGGCCTGTCTGCAAGGAACTTGAAACATTGTATCAACTATTAACTTGATCCAGCTGAAGAAGCTCATGCTTCTTCACTCCAGTGATCTCGGGACAGACACAGCTGTAGGCTACTTGCGCAAGGGATAAGTAATCAGGTAGGCCTATTTTATGACGTTTCCACCGGATCAAAGCATTACATTTTTGTGGTTATTGCAAGGGAGATAGCTGGAAAGATATTTCAAATAGGCTACATTGAGGAACTATTGTCAGCTCCACAGTGATGGTGAGTTAAGATAATCAGAAATAGTATCAGATCCCAAAATGGGCACATTTATAAGCCTACATTTGTGCGCAGGCCAGGTAGCCTAGGCCTACTTCTATGCGTAATCAGGTTTGTGTCCTTACTCAAGATCGACAGGAGCGCTCCAAACAAGACAATTAATAAATTGACAACTCGTAAATGAAATGAAATAAACCTAGTGTAGCCTAGGTTGTGCGCTCCGCAAACAATGTGTTCACTCTTACAATGACAACGGTAACAGTAATAATAATAATAATAATATATTGAATGCATTAACAGAAACTACCGTAACCAAACACAGTGTTGATGAGAAATTGAGAATTTACGATAAATGTACTACTGGTGATATTGGTGTGCCATCCCCGAGGCCTCCGCAATGGATTAGTCCACTGAGACAGGTGTCTCATGTCCCATAACTGTTTTTACATATATTTGCCACTGCTCGACTTAAAAAAAAAAAAAAAAAAAAAAATCTTGGCCGACCAAACAATCGACCAGTCGACTAAATGGGGTCAGCCCTAGTAAGAAACCCCCCCAATTTAATCAATTTTGAATTCATGCTGAAACAACAAATTGTGGAATAAGTCAAGGGGTATGAATATTTTCTGAAGGCAATGTATATTGTTCAGGAGGTAGCGTTAGAGGAAACAGGAGAGCCATATGACAGTGAAACAGAAGAGGAAGGGGTTAGTGGTCAGTAATGGATGAGTGACATGTGAGTGGCAGACAACGACATGAACGTTAGATGACAAGCCAAGCTTAATGGCGCCCCTATTTTTTTTAATCCGTCACTGTGGGCATTGCCATACAGATCTTGGAAAGCAAAATGTCTGGTCTTTCGACGTGCGACATTGTTGTCAACAATTATGGTGATTTGGATTATCAACTATTTTCCTCTCTCAAATTGAGTCTAGAAGATGGATAGTTGTTTTAACACTGCAATCAAAACTATCTGTTTGAATATAATGTGATATCAAAAAAAATATCAAACACCTTGAAGTTTTATACCCATTAAATCATTGCATGTCTATCTTAAGAGTGTTTTCATAATTGTACTATTCCGTTAGTCAGCACCCCAACTTATTTGGGTGTGCGTCAACTCATGCTTTATATTAGGCCTAGGTCAAGAAAAACCTTGTAACTAATCATCTGAATCAGAGAGAAGAGAGAGCAGTGTCTACGCTTGGCATTTAGCCACCCTCTAAACACCTCCTTGTCGGAGATAGCATGACTTCCTCCAATCAGGTCTCTAATGGTAAACCTGGAGCACCCATTTGAGCGAAGCAGATCTGACACATACTAGGTCAGTAAGTAATTCATCATGGTAATAGGGCATTTACAAGTACCGCTGGTACAGTCTAACCCCACATGCACAGGAAAATCCAGTCGCGTCTTTCTTCTGAGTTTTCATTAATATATAATAATAACAACAACAACAAATGCCATTGAGCAGGCGCATCTATCCAAAGCGACTTGCAGTCAAGCGCACATAAATTGTTTTACGTAGAGGTGGTCCCGGGAATCGAACCCGTTATGTTATTTTCTATTCCAAGAGAGAGGACACAAGAGACAATCGCAGCCATTGTAACTCAACCCCCATATCCAATGCAGCGGAGTTATCCCTAAGTGTTAAGGTCTGATGACTAAGAACGTTAGTGTGTGTCAGTTGGTGACTCAGAGACATGCCAGGGGGAGGTCAGGAAGAAGAGAGATTCAGGCAGGCCCAACAACCAGAGGCCATGAAAACATTTGTTGAAAGTAGAGCTCCATTCACTGCAAGGGTTGCTTTCAGAAAAAAGACAACTATGAACATTTGATACGTAATTTCTGAGATGCAGTTCCTTTTGATTGACCTCATCAAGAGCCATTAACTGCATGCAGTAAATTGGTTTTTGACAGAGCAGAGTAGTCTTTGCACACAAAACATATCACAACGATAGAAAGGTTTCCGGTGTGATTTCATTTGTTTCATCAAATATTTCATATTGCATTTATTGATGCCCCATAAAATACTCTACAGATACTGATGGTCAGGTGTAATGATTGATACTGACCAAAGTCCAGATATTAAAGTACTATTAAAGCTATCTACTACCCTGATGGTTATACAAGGGAGGATGCCTTACCCTTCGTATTCATGACTGGTTTGATGCCTCTTGATGATCAGGCAGGTAACAACAGCGATGAGAATGAGCCCGATGACAGCGCCACACACGGCGCTCACTATGACAGCCGTGCTGTTCTGAGGGAGAGACTCTGCAAAACAAGGCAACGTAAGCATTGAAACATTGTAACATAATTGTAACGTTGTATGACAAAGTCACAGCTGTGCCAATACTGCCAGTTCAATGTTTGAGGCATTATATCAGTGTTAAAACGGTTAATCTCTTGTATGAGTGTTTCTCAACCCCTGGTTATTAAGATATTGGTAATCGCTCAGTTGGCAGCTTTTATTCCAAGTCATCCTTCAATGTGAGAGAGCATGGTCACTTCCTGCTTAAAATTGACTTGTGTTGCTGTACTGTTGTGAATCCATTTGCAAGTTTACCTTTGATGACGACTTTGAGCTGTGTCTGAACGGGGGTGACAGATATGTCGGGCGGGTTAATCACGGCACACGAGTAGGTGCCGTTGTCGTTGAACTGCGCCTCAATTAAATGGACAGAGGCGTCTTTTTTGTTCAGATCTCCCGCCCATTTCACCCTGTCTTTGAATTGAGCCACGCTCCCTGGGTAGTGCTTGCCAGAAGTGTAATAGAAAATCTAAAAAAAAAAAAAGACATTAGAAAAAAACGATATAAGAATGACTGAAGAGAAAATATATCGTTGAAGAATTGCACACAATGTCAGCGTCCGAAATGGCACCCTATTCCCCTTATAGTGCACTACTTTTGACGGTGCCCATGGGGCTCTGGTCAGAAGTATTATACTAGGCTATATAGGGAGCCATTTGGGACATAGTCATTGGCTAAGGACTCATAACAGAAATGGGAAAGACAAACAAACAAACAGGTTTAACCATTGTAAGCTTATGGCTTACCTACATCACTGGGCACTTTTGCCAAGCAACAGCAAATCTTCCCCTGATACGAACATAATACAGAGTATCTGCTACTGTACAAAACTGATGGCCAATTTTGTTTAGCGTGTACATGACAGGCAGATATCCTCAATAGTCAATTTGTTTAAAAGATGGGAGGGACAGATAGCTGTGTGGACTAGTGTGGGTGTCGGTGACTCCCTCTCCAACTGAACACTGTTACGAGGCCAAACACAAGCGCATCATTACGAGCAAGATGAGCCAGCTAGCTAGGTCTCTAGGGGAGGGAAATGGGAATAGGGGTAATAGTTATGCTTGTTCCTTCCATTTCCATACAAATCCCAGCAATGCAAAAAATAGTGCCTTCAGCAAGTATTCACACCTAACTTTTTCCACATTATGTGTTAAATTAAAAATGGGATTTTTATTTTTTGTCAACGATCTACACAAAATACTCTAATGTCAAAGTGGAAGAAACATTTTTCTTTACAAATGTTAGAATTTGTAAAGTATTCAAACCTGTAAGTCAATATATATATTAAATCACCTTTGGCAGCAATTACAGCTGTGAGTCTATGGGCATGTCTCTAAGAACTTTGCACACCTGGATTGTACAATATTTGCACATTATTCTTTTTTCAATTCTTCAAGCTCTGTCAAGTTCGTTGTTGATCATAGCGCGACAGCCATTTTCAAGTCTTGCCATAGATTTTCAAGCCGATTTAGGTCAAAACTGTAACTAGGCCACTCAGGAACATTCAATGTAATCTTGGTAAGCAACTCCAGTGTATATTTGGCCTTGTGTTTTAGGTTAATGTTCTGCTGAAAGGTGAATGTCTCCCAGTGTCTGTTGGAAAGCAGACTGAACCAGGATTTTGCCTGTGCTTAGCTCTATTACATTTATTTTTTATCCTAGCCAATGACAAGCATACCCATAACATGATGCAGCCACCACCATGCATGAAAATATGAAGAGGGGAACTCAGTGAAGTGTTGTTTTCCCCAAACAACGCTTTATATTCAGGACATGAAGTTAATTTCTTAGCCACATTTTTAGCAATTTTACTTTAGTGCTTCATTGAAAACATGGATGTTTTTTAATCTGTACAGGTGTCCTTTTCCCTCTGTCGATCAACTGTTGTTGATCCATCCTCAGTTCTCTTATCACAGCCCTTAAACTCTGTAAAAGTCACCATTGTGAAATTCCTGAGCGGTTTCTTTCCTTTCCGGCAACTGAGTTAGGAAGGACACCTGTATCTTTGAAGTGACAGGGTGTATTGATACACCATCCAAAGAGTTATTAATAACATCACCATGCTCAAAGGGATATTCCATGTCTGCTTTTTTGTAATTTTCTTTACCCATCTACCAATTGGTGGCCGCTTTTTTTTTAAAAAAAATTATTTTTTTTAAAGGGGTGGATCAGCCTAATATAGGTGGCCGCCTTTGCGAGGCATTGGACAACCTCCCTGGCCTTTGTGGTTGAATCTATGTTAGAAATTCACTGCGCGACTGATGGACCTTACAGATAATTGCATGTGGGATACAGAGATGAGGTAGTCATTCAAAAATCATGTTAAACACTGTTATTGCACACAGAGTGAGTCCATGCAACTTATTATGTGACTTGTTAAGCAAATGTTTGCTCCTGAACTTATTTAGGCTTGTCATAAAGGGGTTGAATACTTAGTGACTCAAAACATTTCAGCTTTTCATTTTTAATTAATTTGTAAAATAATATCTTTTAAAAAAAAATTCACTTTGACATTATGGACTATTGTGTGTGTGGGCCAGTGACACAAAACCTCAATTTAATACAATCAAGTTTAAAATATATAACTTTCAAAATACAGAAATACAAAAGGTTGTATCTTTTAAACTTTATTGCTGACATGCAAAACATTTTGGGACTATATCAACAACGGACTAATGAAACAAATACGAAATAATTGTTTTGGGGTTAAGTTTGGAGAAACGAACTGGAAGGAGGCAGATGGTCAGGAAGAAGTTGCCTATAACATAACAACCCTCAGGCTAAATCTCCTTCCATTGGACCAGTCTCAAACACACGCACACATACTCCCTCGCTCTTTTCTGTGGCAGTGGGCCTAAATAAGAGGGAAAATGTTGTGCTCGAACACTCCTCGTGGAAGATCTGAGAGAAACTTCTTGGGAGTTGTTCATGGACCCAGAGAAAGAAATCACTCACGGAAACAGCGCTTCCGGGGTCGGATCCCGTTGGACGAAACGACCAGGTGACTGTGGCTGCGCTGCTGATCACTTCCCTGGACTTGAAGGAACACTTGAGGATCCCCGTGGTGCCATTCTCAACCAGCACCTCTGCCGGGGCATACAACTCTATGGCCGCTGTTAGATTTGTACCTGTTGATAAAGAACCAACATTTAGTTTGTTGCTTAATGTATTCAAAATTGAAAAGCTGGTAGGGCATTGGGGCTATATAGAGGTCGACCGATTATGATTTCAACGCCGATACCGATTATTGGAGGACCCAAAAAAAGCCAATACCGATTAAATCGGCCAATTTTATTTATTTGTAATCATGACAATTACAACAATACTGAATGAACACTTATTTTAACTTCATATAATACATCAATAAAATCAATTTAGTCTCAAATAAATAATGAAACATGTTCAATTTGGTTTAAATAATGCAAAAACAAAGTGTTGGAGAAGAAAGTAAAAGTGCAATATGTGCCATGTAAAAAAGCTAACATTTAAGTTCCTTGCTCAGAACATATGAAAGCTGGTGGTTCCTTTTAACATGAGTCTTCAATATTCCCAGGTAAGAAGTTTTAGGTTGTAGTTATTATAGGACTATTTCTCTCTATACCATTTGTATTTCATAATCCTTTGACTATTGGATGTTCTTATAGGCACTTTAGTATAGCCAGTGTAACAGTATAGCTTCCGTCCCTCTCCTCGCCCCTACCTGGGCTCGAACCAGGAACACGTCGACAACAGCCACCCTCGAAGCATCGTTAACATCGCTCCACAAAAGCCTCTGCAAGGGGAACAACTACTTCTGGTCTCAGAGCGAGTGACGTCACCGATTGAAACGCTATTAGCGCGCACTGCGCTAACTAGCTAGCCATTTCACATCGGTTACACCTGCCTAATCTCAGGAGTTGATAGGCTTGAAGTCATAAACAGCTCAATGCTTGAAGCACAGCGAAGAGCTGCTGGCAAACGCACGAAAGTGCTGTTTGAATGAATGCTTACGAGCCTGCTGCTGCCTACCACCGCTCAGTCAGACTGCTCTATCAAATAGACTTATTTATAACATAACACAGAAATACGAGCCTTAGGTCATTAATATGGTCAAAATCTGGAAACAATCATTTCGAAAACAAAATGTTTATTCTTTCAGTGAAATACAGAATGGTTCCGTATTTTATCTAACGGGTGGCATCCATAACTCTAAACATTCCTGTTAACATTGAAGGTTGTGCAATGTATGTCATAATTACGTAAAATTCTGGCAAATTAGTTCGCAACGAGCCAGGCGGCCCAAACTGTTGCATATACCCTGACACTGCGTGCAACAAACGCAAGAGAAGTGACACAATTTCCCTAGTTTAATATTGCCTGCTAACCTGGATTTCTTTTAACTAAATATGCAGGTTTAAAAAAATATATACTTCTGTGTATTGATTTTAAGAAAGGCATTGATGTTTATGGTTAGGTACATTCGTGCAACGATTGTGCTTTTTTCGCAAATGCGCTTTTGTTAAATCATCCCCCGTTTGGCGAAGTTGGCTGTCTTTGTTAGGAAGAAGTAGTCTTCACACAGTTCGCAACGAGCCAGGCGGCCCAAACTGCTGCATATACCCTGACTCTGTTGCACAGAACGCAAGAGAAGTGACACAATTTCCCTAGTTAAAAGAAATTCATGTTAGCAGGCAATATTAACAAAATACACAGGTTTAAAAATATATACCACTTATGTATTGATTTTAAGAAAGGCATTGATGTTTATGGTTAGGTACATATTGGTGCAACAACAGTGCTTTTTTTCGCAAATGCGTTTGTTAAATCACCCGTTTTGCGAAGTAGGATATGATTCAATGATAAATTAACAGGCACCGCATCGATTATATGCAACGCAGGACAAGCTACATAAACTAGTGATATCAACCACCATGTGTAGTTAACTAGTGATTATGTTAAGATTGATTGTTTTTTATAAGATACGTTTAATGCTAGCTAGCACCTTACCTTGGCTCCTTCCTGCACTCGCATAACAGGTAGTCAGCCTGCCACGCAGTCTCCTCATGGAGTGTAATGTAATCGGCCATGATCGGTGTCCAAAAATGGCGATTACCGATTGTTATGAAAACTTGAAATCGGTCGACCTCTACTATATAGCCACTTAAATGTATAGCTTTGATGCTTTATAGTTGCTAGGCTTTAGACATTTTCAGCTATCAGAAAAAAAGGAAAGCCACATTTCCAATCAAATCAAATTTTATTGGTCACATACACATGGTCAGCAGAAGTTATTGCGAGTGCAGCGAAATGCTTGTTCTTCTAGTTCCGACAGTGCAGTAATATCTAACAAGTAATCTAACAGTTCCACAACAACTACCTAATACACACAAATCTAAGTAAAGGGATGGAATAAGAATATATACATATAAATATATGGATGAGCGATGACCGAGCGGCATATGCAAGATGCAATAGAGGGTATAAAATACAGTATATACATAACAGAAGAGTAATGCAAGATATGTAAACATTATTAAAGTGACCAGTGATCCATTTATTAAAGTGGCCAATGATTTCAAGTCTGTATGTAGGCAGCAGCCTCTCTGTGTTAGTGATGGTTGTTTAACAGTCTGATGGCCCTGAAATAGAAGCTGTTTTTCAGTCTCTCGGTCCCAGCTTTGATACACCTGTACTGACCTTGCCTTATGGATGGTAGCAGGGTGTACAGGCAGTGGCTCAGGGGGTTGTTATCCTTGATGATCTTTTTGGCCTTCCTGTGGCATCGGGTGCTGTAGGTGTCCTAGAGGGCAGGTAGTTTGCCCCTGATGATGTGTTGTGCAGAACGCACCACCCTCTGGAGAGCCTTGCGGTTGTGGGCGGTGCAGTTGCCGTACCAGGCCGGTGATACAGCCCGACAGGATGCTCTCGATTGTGCATCTGTAGAAGTTTGTGAAGGTTTTAGGTGACGCTATTGTGCCTTCATCACACTGTCTGTGTGGGTGGACCATTTCAGTTTGTCTGTGAAGTGTACACCGAGGAACTTAAAACGTTCCACCTTCTCCACTGCTGTCCCGTTGATGTGGATAGGTGGGGGGTACTGCCTCTCCTGTTTCATGAAGTCCACGATCATCTCCTTCGTTTTGTTGACGTTGAGTGAGAGGTTATATTCCTGACACCACACTCCGAGTGCCCTCACCTCATCCCTGTAGGTGGTCTTGTCATTGTTGCTAATCAAGCCCACTGTTGTGTAGTCTGCAAACTTCATGATTGAGTTGGAGGCGTGCATGGCCACGCAGTCATGGGTGAACAGAGAGTACAGAAGGAGACTCACCACACACCTTGGTTGTGTCCTACCTTCACCACCTGGGGGCCGGCCCGTCAGAAAGTCCAGGACCCAGTTGCACAGGGCAGGATTGAGACCCAGGGCCTCATGCTTAATGATGAGCTTGGAGGGTACTATGGTGTTGAATGCTGAGCTGTAGTCAATGAACAGCATTCTTACATAAGTATTCCTCTTGTCCAGATGGATAGGGCAGAGTGCAGTGTGATGGCAATTGCATTGTCTGTGGACCTATTGGGGCGGTAAGCAAATTGAAGTGGGTCTAGGGTGGCAGGTAAGGTGGAGGTGATATGATCCTTGAATAGTCTCTCAAAGCACTTCATGATGACAGAAGTGAGTGCTACAGGGCAATAGTCGTTTAATTACCTTTGCCTTCTTGGGTACAGGAACAATGGTGGCCATCTTGAAGCATGTGGGGACAGCAGACTGGGATAGAGAGACATTGAATATGTCCATAAACACTCCAGCCAGCTGGTCTGCGCATGCTCTGAGGACGCGGCTAGGGATGCCGTCTGGGCCGGCAGCCTTGCGTGGGTTAACACTTTTAAAACATCTTACTCACGTCGGCCACGGAGAAGGAGACGCCCGCAGTCTTTGGTTGCGGGCCACGTCAGTGGCACTGTATTATCCTCAGGGCGGGCAAAGAAGGTGTTTAGTTTGTCTGGAATCAAGACGTCGGTGTCCGTGACGTGGCTTGTTTTCTTTTTGTAGTCCATGACTGCCTGTAGACCCTGCCACATACGTCTCGTCTGAGGAGGGCCTTGTATGCATCGCGGAAGTTAGAGTAGCAGTGATCCAGTGTATTGCTCGCACGAGTGCTACAATCAATATGCTGATAGAATTTAGGTAGCCTTGTTCTCAAATCTGCTTTGTTAAATTCCCCGGCTACAATAAATGCAGCCTCAGGATATATGGTTTCCAGCTTGCATCAAGTCCAGTGAAGTTCCTTGAGGGCCGTTGTGGTATCGGCTTGAGGGTGGATATACACGGCTGTCGACAACCGACGAGAATTATCTTGGGAGATAATATGGTCGACATTTGATTATGAGGAATTCTAGGTCAGGTGAACAAAAGGACTTGAGTTCATGTGTGTTGTTACGATTACACCATGAGTCGTTAATCATGAAGCATACACCCCCGCCCTTCTTCCCAGAGAGATGTTTATTTCTGTCTGCGCGACATTTGCTTCTTAAGCTCTCTTGTTAACTAGTTTGGCATAGGTAAATGCGAGTTGTTCAGAGTTTTGTACCTATTTGGCAACATCTTTTCCATTTAGAAAGAGCCAGGTCAGGGACGAATGCATGCAGTGTGACAAAAACATGCTGACGGCACAGAATGCAATAATAAAACAGGTGGACCCTTTCCCTTCAAGCCTTTGAATTTCAACCCAACACAGACTGGGCAAGCAACACACAAATGGAAACCAAGTCCATTGGAAGCAATATTATTGTTGTATCTCAAAAGTGTAGTAGACCACAAATGATGCGCTACAATAATCATGTCTAACAGATTTTATTATAACTTTCTATAAAAATGAAATTAGCTAAGTAAAATATGTTTTACTTGCCTGTCCACATACTATGAATCCGTCCTATTTAACCAATAAGTTGGTCAATTCTTACGCATCATGACAAAACAATAGATTCAGAAATGTTTAGTTAATTATGTGAACAACACGTGACACGTTTCACAACAACAGGCGCTTCCTCACGTCTCTGTGTATTTTGATATTCTTTGGTTTTATGTTAGGTAGCTAGGTTAGCATTCCTGGCTAGCTACCAACAAACTAAGCTAACCAGACCCTATAAGTCAAGAATGTAACTAGCTAGCTAACCATATAACTAGCTAACTAACTGGCACTCTATAGTTCATATATACATCACACACCTTGATTTGAAATACGACTATCGTACCAAGTCACGCACTACTTGCTAACTATCGTCTGTTCAGCTAGCCAGTTAACTAAAGCATAATTTGCTAGCGGCTAGTTAGCATGCAAACTACTATAGCTACTGGCTAGCTAACAACTATAGCGATCATGTTAGCTTCTTTAAAAAGGTAGACAGTAACTTACTTACCGAAAAAGAGACATAACGTTATTCCACATAGTAAAACACAATTGCACGCGAGGTTTGTCCTCCTTAGCTCCATAACTTAGAACGCATCAATATCTCCCCCTCCCTGTTTTTTGGTCCAACATTAGCCAACGTCCAGCTGCTCAATGCACCCTCCTCCTGTGTGTAAAAAAAAAACACAGGAAAACGCACTAGCATGACTGGAAAGACGATGACATATAATGTGCACTCGATTTATCTCACGCGGAGCACCAGACGGTAAAGTTGCTTTAAAATCCCAAGCACCAAAGTGGAAACACCCCATTCGCACGTGATCTGAAGTAAATAGAGTTCACCTTCTCCCACATTCATGTCCACTGCGTTTTTTGGTGGCTTTCCGAACTTGCATATCTAGCTCTAGGTAGCCAAAGCGAAGAAAATTAATATGATGCTGATATAGTTTTTGTTTAGACTCTGTAATAGATCTCTATTGCCATACCACAGCTTATTGGCAGTCATCTCAGTTCCAATGATGAAACGATGTAATCATTGATTAATTACAGTTAAAGAAAATCAAGTTCGAGAACATGGAAGAAGTTCGACATTACATCGTTTTCCTGACGTGTTAAATGAAATCTCTGGTAAAACTGCCATCCTGTCGGGACAAATGCGTTACATCCATCCAGTTTCCAGTGGCCTCAACAAGCCTGCAGCGATCGAGGCACCTCTGGAATCTTACATTGATTTGCAATATACTGTATATTCAGTGGCGATTTTAGCATGTAAATCATGGTGGTGCAAACTCAAAGCTACTACACAACACTAAACAATACAATAATTGCACTATAACGGTGACAAACAGTTAGCCACCGATTCCTTCCAAACCACTCATTGTTGAATTTGCGATTTCCAACTTTTTGTGTAATGTTTATGTCCAATGATACATTTCAAAGGTGCTGAACAAATAGTTATATTGACTACGTCCATACTAGCTCGCTAATTTCTTAATCGAAATTACAGATTGTCTCTTATCCGCCCGTCGTTCCCTTATTCCATAGTTTGTACATCTCAATTGTCAGTAGAAACCACATTTGTTTAAGCAAGTCAGCCATATCAGCAGTTTTTTTTTAAAGGCAGTAAATGAGACTGAATTAACTTTTTCGCTGCCAAACAAGACCCCCGCTGATAGCCAGGTGTAGCGGTGGTAATGATTCACTCCATGGTGTTGAAAACGAAGCTCTGCTGTTGGGACAGCTTTATGTAGGCCTTACCAGTTTGTGGGCACCGTTTGTCACCGTTATAGTGCAATTAAAGTATTGTTTAGTGTTGTGTTGTGTAGTGGTTTGCTGGCATGCATCCCCATTTTTTGTTGTTGAGTTTGCCCCACCAAGATTTACATGCTAAAATCGCCATTGTAGCCTACCTATTAAATCCACTTCCATCAGTGTAGATGAAGGGGAGGAGGCAGGTTAAAGAAGGGTTTTAAGCCTTGAGACAATTGAGACATGGATTGTGTATGTGTGCCATTCAGAGGTGAATGGGCAGGACAAAATATTTAAGTGCCTTTGAATGCTGACCTGCAGCTTTGATGTGAGGTCCTATGACCTAACAAGCATACAGTAACCTTTTAAGGTTTTACACTATGCATTTTGTCTGCAGCAAGCATGCTTCTTTAGATGCTTTGCCTGCGTACATTCAAACACAGTCATTATATACAACAACATAGTTAAATAGATGCACATGTTCCCATGACCAATTATGATAACAATGAACAAAATGTAATGACTGTTTACGGTTGAACATTTGGAACTGGATCCAATATAGGCTTTTGCGTTTGATATAGCGTTGAGCTTGTATAGAGCTCTATACTGAGAATAAAGGTTCTGACCAAGACTGTAGCTTCTGAACTGTAGAGTTTGTGAATAAGGGGCCCCTCTTGTTCAATCCCTCAGTGCTGATGATAATAAAGAGTCATCCTCCAGTGAAGATGATGATGGGGACAGGAGGAGGCTAAATGATGACCTTCTGGGTAAAGTGGCCAGTATTCAAACCAGGACAGACCGGACATCCTGATCTCTCTCTCTCTCTCTCTCTCTCTCTCTCTCTGATCTCAATACACAGAGAACGATTGGTTCTAGTTTACAGGAACAGACAGTAAATAACAGCACAATATGTACAGGGCTATGGCTTGATCACTACTGCTTGTACCACTGATCCATAACTGAGTATGTGGAAAGGTGATAGTGCTTGTGTGTGGTTGTCCTATAAGAGGAAGCAGAGTGCCGTTAATATCAGGAATAATATACAGCAATTACAGTGCCTTGCAAAAGTATTCATCCCCTTTGCATTTTTCCTATTTTGTTGCATTACAAACAGTAATTTAAATTGATTTTTATTTGGAGTTCATGTAATGGACATACACAAAATAGTCAAAATTGGTGAAGTGAAATTAAATAAATAACTTGTTTAAAAAAATTCTAAATAATTTTAAAAACAGAAAAGTGGTGCGTGCATATGTGTTCACCCCCTTTGCTATGAAGCCCCTAAATAAGATCTGGTGCGACCAGTTACCTACAGAAGTCACATAATTAGTTAAATAAAATCCACCTGTGTGCAAGTGTCACATGATCTGTCACATAATCTTAGTATATATACACCTGTTCTGAAAGGCCCCAGAGTCTGCAACACCACTAAGCAAGCGGCACCACCAAGCAAGCGGCACCATGAAGACCAAGGAGCTCTCCAAACAGGTCAGGGACAAAGTTGTGGAGAAGTACAGATCAGGGTTGGGTTATAAGAAAATATCAGAAACTTTGAGCATCCAAGGGAGCATCATTAAATCCATTATTAAAAAATGGAAAGAATATGGTACCACAACAAACCTGCCAAGAGGGCGGCCACCAAAACTCACGGACCAGGCATGGAGGGCATTAACCAGAGAGGCAACAAAAAGACCAAAGATATCCCTGAAGGAGCTGCAAAGCGAAGCGGAGATTGGAGTATCTGTCCATAGGACCACTTTAAGCCACAGAGCTGGGCTTTACAGAAGAGTGGCCAGAAAAAAATAAGCAAACATGGGGGTGCCACAGTTTTGAAGCAGTTTTGCCTTGAAGAATGGGCAAAAATCCCAGTGGCTAGATGTGCCAAGGTTATAGAGACATACCCCAAGAGACTTGCAGCTGTAATTGCTGCAAAAGGTGGCTCTACAAAGTATTGACTTTGGGGGGTGAATAGTTATGCATGCTCAAGTTGACTGTTTTTTTGTCTTATTTCGTTGTTTGTTTCACAAACAAACACTTTTTGCATCTTCAAAGTGGTAGGCATGTTGTGTAAATCAAATGATTCAAACCCCCAAAAAACCTATTTTAATTCCAGGTTGTAAGGCAACAAAATAGGAAAAATGCCAAGGGGGTGAATACTTTTGCAAGCCATTGTATAGAATGACATTACTTGACACCACTTACAATATAAACTTTAAAGTTTACTACATGTAAAGGGCCTGATCTAAAGCACCACTAGGTGTCAGTAGCAACACATTAATGAATAGTGCATTACTTCATAACTAAATAATGGAATCTCATGAATCCCACAAGACACCAGAAAGAGTGGGGCATAATACTGAAGTAACATGCACTGGCGCCATTTTAGGCTTAACTAACTAATAATCACTAACTCTCATAACAGGACTAATATACTGAAAAGGTACACTTATGTGCTATAACAACCTAAATACTATACATAGGCATACACAAAGATAATACATTGGTTGTATAATAACTCCTTTATGTAACTAAATAACTCCTATGACTGCGACCCGTTGTCCACTAATAACAGACTATGACAGACGGGTCGCGGTTGTTGTTTTTTCAGTCACACTGTGGCAGGAAAATAGATCCATGAAGTGAACATGGATCACTCTCAGCTTGAGTTCTGGTTAAGTAAAGGTAAGGATGGCTCACCTAGGGAGCTCTACACTCACAATTACACTTAGTTCAGGACCTGAATGGGCATTCTTATGGAGAACTGAAATGTCTTAGTCAACTAAATTGAGATCAAATTCATCTGAAACTCTTGACTTGCTCTGGCTACTCCCAGGGTTGGACGGGGCAGTGCATTTCCTCAAAGGGTGTCCCTGACAGTTGGAAGATGAGCGAGATTTGAGAATCATCCTGCAGCGACGAGGAGGACACGGAAGGAAAGGAGAGTGTGGTGTTCTACCTCCTCGACTACCCCAGCAACATCATGTCGGTCCCCGCACCAGACCTGTCTCAGCTCACCCCCCCATGACACTTCTCAGTTAGGGACAGCTGGTTTACTAACAGACAAACAACTACTATACTTCTACAAGCATGATTGTTTATTTGTCTGGATGGAGTTGTAGTGATAGCAACTTGATACCAAATATTGATACCAAATATACCTTTGCAATATCTTACCTAACCCAATCAGGCTCCATGACTTTCATTCGAATGATGGTGCCTCCACAAAAGCTAGACAGAGTAGCCTCCAATATCACAACAACTCCACCAGTCACCACAAAAGGTCAGTCCAACAGTAAATATAGGTCTAACTTTGTTAATTCCCTGACTAAGAAGATAACTAGACACCAGTTGACATCACAAAGCCTCAAAGCGTTAAAGGTAATTATTACTGTAATAATGTATTTTATGAATTTTTTATTTCACCTTTATTTAACCAGGTAGGCAAGTTGAGAACAAGTTCTCATTTACAATTGCGAAGCAGTTTGACACATACAACAACACTGAGTTACACATGGAGTAAAACAAACCTACAGTCAATAATATAGTAGAAAAATAAGTCTATATACAAAGTGAGCAAATGAGGTGAGATAAGGGAGGTAAAGGCAAAAAAGGCCATGGTGGCGAAGTAAATACCATATAGCAAGTAAAACACTGGAATGGTAGATTTGCAGTGGAAGAAAGTGCAAAGTAGAAATAGAAATAATGGGGTGCAAAGGAGCAAAATAAATAAATAAATACAGTAGGGGAAGAAGTAGTTGTTTGGGCTAAATTATAGATGGGCTATGTGTCACGCCCTGACCATAGAGAGCCTTTCTATTTCTCTATTTGGTCAGGTTAGGGTGTGATTTGGGTGGGCAATCTACTTTTCTTATTTCTTTGTTTGGCCGGGTATGGTCCCCAATCAGAGGCAGCTGTCTATCGTTGTCTCTGATTGGGGATCATACTTAGGCAGGCCTTTTCCCACCTGTGGGATCTTGTTTTTGTGTAGCTGCCTGCGAGCAGCCCAGAACGTCACATTCCGTTTCCTTTCTGTATTGTTTTGGTTTCACTTCGATTAAAGGATGTGGAATTCCATGCACGATGCGCCTTGGCTTATTTATGACAGGGAGTTTGAAGACAGTGAACGTGACACTATGTACAGGTGCAGTAATCTGTGAGCTGCTCTGACAGCTGGTGCTTAAAGCTAGCGAGGAAGATAAGTGTTTCCAGTTTTAGAGATTTTTGTAGTTCATTCCAGTCATTGGCAGCAGAGAACTGGAAGGAGAGGCGGCCGAAGGAGGAATTGGCTTTGGGGGTGACCAGAGAGATATACCTGCTGGAGCGCGTGCTACAGGTGGGTGCTGCTATGGTGACCAGCGAGCTGAGATAAGGGGGAACTTTACCTAGCAGGGTCTTGTAGATGACCTGGAGCCAGTGGGTTTGGCGACGAGTATGAAGCGAGGGCCAGCCAACGAGAGCGTACAGGTCGCAGTGGTGCGTAGTATATAGGACTTTGGTGACAAAACTAATGGCACTGTGATAGACTGCATCCAATTTATTGAGTAGGGTATTGGAGGCTATTTTGTAAATGACGTCGCCGAAGTCGAGGATCGGTAGGATTGTCAGTTTTACGAGGGTATGTTTGGCAGCATGAGTGAAAGATGCCTTGTTGCGAAATAGGAAGCCAATTCTAGATTTAACTTTGGCTTGGAGATGTTTGATGTGAGTCTGGAAGGAGAGTTTACAATCTAACCAGACACCTAGGTATTTGTAGTTGTCCACATATTCTAAGTCAGAACCGTCCAGAGTAGTGATGCTGGACGGGCGGGCAGGTGCAGGCAGCGATCGGTTGAAGAGCATGCATTTAGTTTTACTTGTATTTAAGAGCAGTTGGAGGCCACGGAAGGAGAGTGTCAAGGTTGGCTCAAGGAAGCAGGAGAGGCAGAGTCAAGCGCAGGAGACAGAAAATCCGTGAACACACTTTTAATGAGCATCCACAATGTCCAAACACGGTAGGGCAGGGCGCATACAAACAAATGCTCCAAAACCCCAGCTTAAACACTAAGCAGGGACGCATCCCACAATAACCTCTGCGGCAAACAAAAACACAGGCAGAGGGAAAACACTTGTTCCTCAAACGACATAAGTCCTGACAATCACGCACAAAACACAAACCTACCTAGCTAGACTAAATACCCCCCCCCCCCCCCCCCCCCACTAACAACTAAAACAAAACAGGTGCGTGCCTAACCTAGACCTAACCAACAGAAAGTGAAACAGAGGATCGATGGCAGTTAGTAGGCCGGCGACGACGACCGCCGAGCGCCACCATCCGTCGGTGTCGTGACAGAGAGTTGTATGGCATTGAAGCTCGTCTGGAGGGTAGTTAAGACAGTGTCCAAAGAAGGGCCAGAAGTACACAGAATGGTGTCGTCTGCGTAGAGGTGGATCAGAGACTCACCAGCAGCAAGAGCAACATCATTGATGAATACAGTGAAAAGAGTCGGCCCAAGAATTGAACTCTGTGGCACCCCCATGGAGAATGCCAGAGGCCCGGACAACAGGCCCTCCGATTTGACACACTGAACTCTATCAGAGAAGTAGTTGGTGAACCAGGTGAGGCAATCATTTGAGAAACCAAGGCTATTGAGTCTGCCGATGAGGAGGTGGTGATTGGCAGAGTCGAAAGCCTTGGCCAGGTCAATGAATACGGCTGCACAGTATTGTTTCTTATCGATGGCGGTTAAGATATCGTTTAGGACCTTGAGCGTGGCTGAGGTGCACCCATGACCAGCTCTGAAACCAGATTGCATAGCGGAGAAGGTGCGGTGGGATTCGAAATGGTCGGTAACCTGTTTGTTGACTTGGCTTTCAAAGACTTTAGAAAGACAGGGTAGGATAGATATAGGTCTGTAGCAGTTTGGGTAAAGAGTGTCCCCCCCTTTGAAGAGGGGGATGACCACAGCTGCTTTCCAATCTTTGGGAATCTCAGACGACACGAGAGGTTGAACAGGCTAGTAATAGGGGTTGCAACAATTTCGGCAGATCATTTTAGAAAGAAAGGGTCCAGATTTTGCAGCTCTTTCAGAACATCAGCTGACTGGATTTGGGAGAAATGGGGAAGGCTTGGGTGAGTTGCTGTGGGGGGTGCAGTGCTGTTGACCGGGGTAGGGGTAGCCAGGTGGAAAGCATGGCCAGCCGTAGAAAAATGCTTATTGAAATTCTCAATTATAGTGGATTTATCAGTGGTGACAGAGTTTCGTATCCTCAGTGCAGTGGGCAGCTGGGAGGAGGTGCTCTTATTCTCCAAGGACTTTACAAAGTCCCAGAACTTTTTTGAGTTTGTGTTACAGGAAGTACATTTCTTCTTGAAAAAGCTAGCCTTTGCTTTTCTAACTGCCTGTGTATATTGGTTTCTAACGTCCCTGAAAAGTTGCATATCACGGGGGCTGTTCGATGCTAATGCAGAACGCCACAGAATGTTTTTGTGTTGGTTAAGGGCAGTCAGGTCTAGAGAGAACCAAGGGCTATATCTGTTCCTGGTTCGAAATTTCTTGAATGGGGCATGCTTATTTAAGATGGTGAGGAAGGCATTTTTTTTAAATAACCAGGCATCCTCTACTGAAGGGATGAGGTCAATATCCTTCCAGGATACCCGGGCCAGGTCGATTAGAAGGTCGCTGAAGTGTTTCAGGGAGCGTTTGACAGTGATGAGTGGAGGTCGTTTGACCGCTGACCCATTACGGATGCAGGCAATGAGGCAGTGATCGCTGAGATCTTGGTTGAAAACAGCAGAGGTGTATTTAGAGGGCAAGTTGGTTAGGATGATATCTATGAGGGTGCCCGTGTTTACGGCTTTGGGGTGGTACCTGGTAGGTTCATTGATAATTTGTGTGAGATTGAGGGCATCAAATTTAGATTGTAGGGTGGCTGGGGTGTTAAGCATGTCCCAGTTTAGGTCACCTAGCAGCATGAGCTCTGAAGATAGATGGGGGGCAATCAGTTCACATATGGTGTCCAGAGCACAGCTGGGGGCAGAGGGTGGTCTATAGCAGGTGGCAACGGTGAGAGACTTGTTTTTAGAGAGGTGGATTTTTAAAAGTAGAAGTTCAAATTGTTTGGGTACAGACCTGGATCGTAGGACAGAACTCTGCAGGCTATCTCTGCAGTATTATGGTACAGCCTTGTAGCTAACTGGTTGTATTGTCACGTGTGGCTGTCTCAGGCAGCTCCAAGCAGAGACTGAGCCATCTACAGGATAACCCCATTGCTGTAGACGGTCCAGACAGGCCTGCTGGCCCTGACAGGCCCATTCACCCGTACCAGCCCCTGGAGTGGTTTGTGAAAGAGATGGAGGGCAAGCTGAATGAGCTGGGCCAGAGGATCTCAGCCATAGAGAAGGCCCAGCTGCATAATAAGAAGATGATCCTCAAGGAGAAGTTCACCAAAGAGTAAATGAAGGCCAAAGGCCTGAAGGATAACCTATGGCAGCCCCTGCAGGCCAGCTTTGCACCTTGGCCACCCAGCAATCCAGACATTAGTACGGCAGAGTACCCTGACAGCTCCAGCCCTGACCTGCCGAGGTTGATGGTGGGCCAGCAGCAGATGTTGTGGCAGCAGTTGACAGGCCTGGGACCGGGTATTCTCACCCAGGCCCCCGACTGACTCATAGTTGCCTTCCCTGCTCAGGACAACATCTTGGCAGGTATGTGAGCATTTACAGTAGAAGCTGGTTCCTTAACTCTTCTAATAACAAAAAATAGAGACAGTGTTCAGTCCCCCATCCTTTTCGTAATACTGAACGTGGTTTCAATACATTTTCACCATAATTCACAACTGGTATTAAATTCTATCTCAAATTCGAATGTAATATGATGTAGTTATAATTTGAAGGTAGACTCTTATTAACAGCTCTATCTACCCCTGTGACAGTAGCGGTGAGCAGTGTCTATGTTGAACATTACAACCTCGCCCATACCTACAGCACAGTGGTCCGTTACCACAGTGTCCCCACCCTCCATATACATCACACAACGTAGCTACATTTTTATGTTTATATGTCCATCTTTCAGGGAACTTGATAATATGTGTGTAGAAGTGGAAGTGTATGATGGTGTTAAAGAGTCATCTAACTGTCTGTCCCCAGGTTTCAATCCTCTAATCCTGGCTGCTACAGCGGGTCGTGTTGAGGTGAAGATTCTGCTGGATAAAGGAGGGGACATCGAAGCCCAGTCTGCGAGAATCCAGTCTGAGACAACCAAAAACACAATATTGTTTATCTGGACAATATTGCAAAACATGTCGATGCTCTCAGTATCACTGAATGTCTTACATGTGTTGACTTATACTGCTTTTTAAATTCCTTTGCATGGATGGGTGAGCTGGATGGATGCCACACCACTAACTCAAGCTGAACTGCTGCAGGTGGCTGTAGCTATGGTCCATGTTATGTCTACAACCATCTCCACACTGACAGGAAAAGACAAACAGGGCTGTGAAGGGTCCTGCCCAACCCAAATGCTTCAAATGGCATAATTACATAAGAGGCTGTCTGTTTGACAGGTGTTTATCAAACAGAAACCACCAGAACACTATCACTCACAAGATGGACTAAAAACAGTGAATAAAGTGATTGTTTGATTGAAACAGTTTTTATCATAAATTAATGATTAATTACATGTTGACTACATATTTTGTTACCCTTTCCTGATATGATTTTATAAATCCTGACTGCAGTCTCTAGGTTAGTCTTCTCTGGCATAAACACTTGTAGCTGAATGCATTGCTAATACTGCCCCAAAAACATTGCCATTCCCATGCTGTTTCATTATGTGTACCTCAATAATTATTTACAGAAATGTCTGTATGCTGCATTGTGGTATTTGTTTCTGTGTTGACATTGGCAATGGTCAAAATAACAAGCATTACAAATGTATTTATACATTTTATTTATTTGATTTTGGAGTAGGTACCAGTTCGCACATCATACTGTAAGTTGTGTACTCTGCAAGGTTCTCTCTATATAATATTACTTGTTGATGAAGAGGAAATCAAAGGATGTATAATATATATACACTGGCAAGAAAAAGTATGTGAACCATTTGGAATTACCTGGATTTCTCCATAAATTGGTCATAAAGTTTTATCTGATCTTCATTTAAATCACAACAATAGACAAACACATTCTGCTTAAACTAATAACACACAAACAATTATACGTTTTCATGTCTTTATTGAACACACCGTGTAAACATTCACAGCGCAGGGTGGAAAAAGTATGTGATAACTGGCAGCGATAACCTCAACCAAACTTTTTCTGTAGTTGCATATTTACATTAGAAGACGCTCTTATCCAGAGCGAATTTTGGACCATTCCTCTTTACAAAACTGTTTCAGTTCAGCAATGTTCTTGGGATGTCTGGTGTGAACCGCTCCCGAGGTCATACCACAGCATCTCAATCGGTTTGAGGTCAGGACTCTGACTGGGCCACTCCAGAAGGCGTATTTTCTTCTGTTGAAGCCATTCTGTTGTTGATTTACTTCTGTGTTTTGGGTCGTTTTCCTGTTGCATCATCCAACTTCTGTTGAGCTTCAATTGGCAGACAGATAGCCTTACATTCTCCGACAAAATGTCTTGATAAACATGGGAATTCATTTTTCCATCGTCTATAGCAAGCTGTCCAGGCCCTGAGGCATCAAAGCAGCCCCAAACCATGATGCTCCCTCCAACATATTTTACAGTTGGGGTGAGGTTTTGATGTTGGTGTGCTATGCCTTTTTTTCTCCACACATAGTGTTGTGTGTTCCTTCCAAACAACTCAACTATAGTTTCATCCATCCACAGAATATTTTGCCAGGTGCTCTTTTGCGAACTTCAGATGTGCAGCAATATTTATTTTTTGACAGCAGTGGCTTCTTCTGTGGTGTCCTCCTATGAACACCATTCTTGCTTAGTGTTTTACGTATCGTAGACTCGTCAACAGAGATGTTAGCATGTTCCAGAGATTTCTCTAAGTCCTTAGCTGACACTCTAGGAATCTTCTTAACCTCATTGACCGTTCTGTGCTGTGCTCTTGCAGTTATCTTTGCAGGACGGCCACTCCTAGGGAGAGTAGCAACAGTGCTGAACTTTCCCCATTTATAAACAATTTGTCTTACCGTGGAATAATGACCATCAAGGCTTTTAGAGATACTTTTGTAACCCTATCCAGCTTTATGCAAGTCAACAATTCTTAATCTTAGGTCTTCTGAGATCTCTTTTGACGAGGCATGGTTCACATCAGGCAATGCTTCTTGTGAATAGCAAACTCACATTTTGTGAGTGTTTTTTGTATTGCAGGGCAGCACTAACCAAAATCTCCAATCTCATCTCATTGATTGAACTCCAGGTTAGCGGAGTCCTGACTCCAATTAGCTTTTGGAGAAGTCATTAGCCTAGGGATTCACATACTTATTCAAACCTGGATTTTTACATAAATTGGTAAAAAAATGTGATCTGATCTTCCTCTAAGTCACAGCAATAGACAAACACAGTGCGCTTAAACTAATAACACACACATTATTGTATTTCTCTTGTCTTTATTGAATACATAATGTAAATATTCACAGTACAGTGCATTTGGAAAGTATTCAGGCCCCTTGACTTTTTCCACATTTTGTGACTTATTTTAAAATGGATTAAATACATTGTTTTCCTCATCAATCTACACACAATACCCCATAATGACAAAGGGAAAACAGGTTTTTAGACAATTTTGCAAAGGTTTTCAAAATAAAAAAACGAAATACCTTATGTACGTAAGAGTTCAGACCCTTCTCTATGAGACTCGAAATTGAGCTTAGGTGCATCCTGTTTCCTTTTATAATTCTTGAGATGTTTCTACAACTTGATTGGAGTCCACTTGTGGTAAATTCAATTGATTGGACATGATTTGGAAAGGCACACACCTGCCTATATAAGGTCCCACAGTAGAAAGTACATGTCAGAGCAAAAACCACCCATGAGGTCGAAGGAATTGTCCGTAGAGCTCCAAGACAGGCTTGTGTTGAGGCACAGCTCTGGGGAAGGGTACCAAAACATTTTGCAAAGTACAGAGAGATCCTTGATGAAAACCTAGTCCAGAGCACTCAGGACCTCCGACTGGGGCAAAGGTTCACCTTCCAACAGGACAACGACCCTAAGCACACAGCCAAAACAACGCAGCAGTGGCTTCAGGACAAGTCTCTGAATGTCCTTGAGTGGCCCAGCCAGAGCCTGGACTTGAACCCGATCGAACATCTCTGGAAAGACCTGAAAATAGCTGTGAAGCGACGCTCCTCTTCCAACCTGACAGATCTTGAGAGGATCTGCAGAGAGGAATGGGAGAAACTCCCCAAATACAGGTGTGCCAAGCTTGTAGCGTCATACCCAAGAAGAATCAAGGCTGTAATCGCTGCCAAAGGTGCTTCAATAAAGTACTGAGTAAAAGGTCTAGATACTTAGGTAAACTATTTATTTCAGCTTTTTATATTTAGTACATTTTCAAAAATTACTAAACCTGCTTTCTCTTTGTCATCATGGGTTATTGACTGTAGATTGATGAGGAAAGCAATTTATTTAATCCATTTTAGAATAAGGCTGTAACGTCACAAAATGTTGAAAAAGTCGAGGTGTGTGTGTGACCATGCCACCGCAAGTTTAAACAAGAGCATGGGGCGCTCTGCCTATTAATACAGTACAGATCTGGTGGGAGCGCACACTGTTTCACCCAGGGAAGAAGCTGAGACTGGAATAACTTTGTGGAATTTATTTCAGACAATGTCACTTTTAAAGGTAGAGTCAGCGACATGACATAGATGCATCCGTACTGGTCAGAGGCAACATAACATGAGTTGGGCTAACACAAACAAATGGGTAAGTTAAAATTTCTTTAGGATCAGTGGGTTCCCTGCGGGACGGTTGAGCTAACGTAGGCTAATGCGATTAGCATGAGGTTGTAACAAGAACATTTTCCAGGACATAGACATATCTGATATTGGCAGAGAGCTTAAATGATTGTTAATCTAACTGCACGGTCCAATTTACAGTGGCTATTACAATGAAAGAATACAATGCTATTGTTTGAGGAGAGTGCACAGTTTTGAACATGAAGTTATTAATCAACAAATTAGGCACATTTGGGCAGTCTTGATACAACATTTTGAACAGATATGCAATGGTTCATTGGATCAGTCTAAAACTTTACACATACACTACTGCCATCTAGTGGCCAAAATCTAATTTGCAGCTGGAATAAGACATGGCCTTTCTCTTGCATTTCAAAGATGATGGTACAAAAAGTTATTTTTTTCTTTGTATTATCTTTAACCAGATCTAATGTCTTATATTCTCCTACGTTACTTTCACATTTCCACAAACTTCAGTGTTTCCTTTCAAATGGTACCAAGAAAATGCATATCCTTGCTTCAGGGCCTGAGCTACAGGCAGTTTGATTTGAGTATGTAATTTTAGGCGAAAATGGGAATAATGGGGTCCGATCCATAAGACGTTAACAGCATGACATTGTGTTTAATGTACACAAAACATTAAGAACACCTGCTCTTTCCATGACAGACAGACCAGGTGAATTCAGGTGAAAGCTATGATGCCTTATTAATGTCACTTTTTAAATCCACTTCAATCAGTGTAGATGAACGGGAGGACACAGGTTACAGAAGGGACTCTTAGTTTGAAGTGTTACATCCAGCTCATTATTACATCCTGCTGGATGTAAGTGAGCCGGATGCTGGATGTGACTCTGAGCCTAAAGATGGATTTAACTGTGCCAGTTGCTGGATGCAACTCTGTGCTGGATGTAACTCTGAGCTGGATGCTGGATGTAACTCTGAGCTGGATGCTATACAGGATGTCGTATCCAGCTCAGGGTTACAGCTACTACTGTATTTTAGGCACATAATTGTTGTCTTTCGGTTTCTTTAATTTTCATCCCGCACAGTAGGTGGCGGCAATAATAACTTTTGGATGTGGTCTTTCCGTACAACCAACGAAGAAGACCGTAGTCTACTATCAAATACTCACAATCGCTTTCTTTCCAACCACGAGCGAGTGGGTCACAAGTACATTGATATATACAAACCACCGACCTGTCTTGTGAAATGAGTTGCAGACAGGTGTGTGATACGTGGCAAAAATAATATTGACGAGGTTTGTCTGTTTGTTCAATTTACTGCTGTCAGGCGCGAAACCCCCAAATTCTGTTTGACAGCTGTTTTTGAGGAGGAACAATCTGCGCGTGATATCACAGCGGAGTCATCACCGTTTGGGCGCTGGGACTTGGAAATATGGCAAAGCGAAACACTTTATTTATCAGAATTGTGGAGGGGAAAAATTTGCCAATTAAGGACATGTAAGTACTGTTACTGTACATGTTTTACTCTTCCTGTTTTTTGTTCACCTATTTACCAGACTTTGCTTGTCAATTTGCTTAGGAGAGGACTTAATTGATAGACTTTTGCGTCTCATCTGTTTTTGATATTTAAATGTGAATTGAATCAACTACTTTAGGGTATTACAATGATAGACTGAACCAACCTTTTGATGCTGTAAAAAAAAAAACGCTGGTATATTTTCATTATTGACAAATGGGTTCATTGTGTAGACTACAAAGTTGTTTCCTCAAACACGTATCCTTGATTTTGTAAATATATGATTATAATACAAAACCCATCAAACAGCCCTGGATAATGAATATGAACTATGCGGTATGTCAATCAACAATCACATCAAACAGAACCTGCTCTACCATGAAAACATGACTTCAAAGGAAAGCCATTAGAAAAATAAATGATAGAGATATAGATAATATGGTGTTGGTCCCCCCCCCCCCCTTGCTGCTATGACAGCGTCCACTCTTCTGGGGAGGCTTTCCACTAGATGTTGGAACATTGCTGCAGGGAACTGCTTCCATTCAGCTACAAGAGCATTAGTGAGGTTGGGCACTGATGTTGGGCGATTAGGCCTGGCTCGCAGTCGGTGTTCCAATTCATCCCAAGGGTGTTAGATGGGATTGAAACAGGAAAGGACCTTCCCCAAACTGTTGCCACAGTTGTAAGTACAGAATCGTCTAGAATGTCATTGTATTCTGTAGTGTAAAGATTTCCCTTCACTGGAACTAAGGGGCCTAGCCCGACTCATGGAAAAACAGCCCCAGATCATTGTTCCTCCTCCACCAAACTTTACAGTTGGCACTATGCATTCGGGCAGGTAGCTTTCTCCTGGCATCCGCCAAACCCAGATTCGTCCATCTGACTGCGAGATGGTGAAGTGTGGTTCATCACTGCAGAGAACATTTTTCCACTGCTCCAGAGTCCAATAGTGAAGTGTATCATCTCTTATCTCTCATCACATCGCTTATCTGTTTACAGAATTCCATGCTTTGGATAGAAACAAGCAGACTCTGAAGCTGAACTAAACACAGATTGACAGTGCATTGGACAATTGAAAAAAACAGAAGCTTCTCCCACTCAGCTCACTGCTAATTGGCAAACGAAGTTGTTGCTCTGTGCTCCCCGATTTACAATTCTTCGCTCCACGTCTTCCTTTACTCTGAGATATATATAGCCAAGTTATCGTTACTCATTAAGTATTTGTTATTACATGTTTTACTTTCTATTATTTTTCTATTTACTTTTTCTCTCTGTATTGTTGGGATTTGATATCAAATCTAAACTAATTGGGGTTTCATCAACTCTGCTTTTCCATTGCAAGTATTCTAAACATTCTTGCCTCTGAAAATCCTGCCGACTGTCACTCATTTATACTCCAATATGGTATTTTCCAAATGGTACCCTATTCCCTATGTAGTGCACTACTTTTGAATGGAGCTCTGGTAAAAAGAAAGTAGTGCACTACATAGAGAATAGTGCCATTTGGGACAGAACCATGGTTGTGGTCTAACCCAGTAATGGACTGAAGGAGCCTTACGTTGCTCCTTATAGTCCAAGGACCTTACATGTTCTGTTTAAATGTAAATTGTCTTTGGAAGCCGAAACAGCCAAATAATCTAAACGTGAATCGATGATCAATTATGGAATATTTCTAGAAACATGAATCTCTCTACTTTAATATCACATCAGAGAAATAATTTCAAAAATACAAAATATACACTCACTGTTTTTAAACACTTACAGCCGACAGTATTTTTCAGTGACAACACGTTTGTGGCCCCCGTCTTACGTTTACACACAGTTGTTAGGAGACGCAGATGGCTAATTAGCACAGGTAGTCGACTCCGTCTATTTTACGGAAACGCGCAGTAACATGGAGATATGGCCGTGTGGGAACACTAACCCTATAAAGGTGTGTATCAATTAAGGATGCATGATATATCGGTGAACATATCGGCATCGGCCAATGTTAGCTTAAAATGCCAACATCGGTATCAGCCCGATATCTGTCTAGTTTAACGCCGATGTGCAAAACCGATGTCAAAGCTGACGTGCATACTTATATGACGCCATGTAAAATTTTGCGCTACACGGGCAACACAGCCTTCCTAACCTAGCCCACAATGTCTGCTGTGTGGATCGAGCAGTCATCTGAAAGAGTAAGAAAATTTCAGCGAGACAACTCAAAGGCGAAATCCATTTAAAGCCAAGATAATGGAATTCATTGCCCTTGACAATCAACCGTTCTCTGTCGTGGGTGATGTTGGCTTTCGCGACTGTTCGAGCACCGGTACACATTACAAAGTGTGTTATTTTTCAGATGTTGCTCTACCGGAGTTTGACAGTAATACCATCACTTATATTACCTTCACGACATACTATGGAGCGCCGTTTGGGTCTTTGCATGTCAAAAAAGATACAGTCCAATAACACTATTTGAGGCATTAAATAAGCTTTTCATTTGACATGTCAAATAACACAGTTCTATTGTAGAGTGTTGTGAATTTGCAAGTGCAAGCCAAGCGCCACCACTACTATCAGTAGTACTATTAAAGCTGTACAAAAAAGTCTGCAAACACCGGCCACGAACGATGTGCTTACAATACCCCGTTGGTAATAAAGCATTATTTGTTCGACCGCAACTTCTGGGGCAGCTAGCTAGCTTTAGCTTGGTACATAGCTAGCACCAATACAACCGGCCTGAAAACAATGAGCAGTAGAAACTGCAGTCATTTTCATTTTTCCTAGAAATGATTTAGGATTGCTTGTGAGTAAGTATTGTTCACCTATTGAAATTGAACTTAAGTTAATGGAAATAAATAGCTAGCCAGCTACTTAACCCTGTTGCCCAAAGCTAACGTTATAAGCAGCCAGCTAGCTTCATTTGGCTAGTGACGCTCGACCGGGTTGTGTTGTGAAGCTAGCCACAATAAGGATTAGGCACAATAGTGGAATTTGCGATTTGCCTATAAAATGAAAGTACCTCTTTGAAAGTGGTACAGAAGGTTACAATTGTTGGAATCATGCCATATTTAGACTAGATAATGTTAAACAAGGTTGGCATGTGAAGCAATGAAATGGGGTATCAGTCTACTCGGTGACACCCACAGAACACAACTGTGAAGAGTTTACGCAAATATTAGCAATGTAGCTCTTATCGCGGGACTGTGAAATCACCTCCCCAGTCAGCCTATTGTGTGTATTGACATTCCTATTGCACTACAGCTTTACCTAAGGATTGGGGATCAATGAAATGGGGTATCAGTCTAGTCGAATACCCAAGATATTTTTCCCCAATGACCTCCTCAGAGTTATCAAACTCCAAAACATCCAAACAGTATTGTTTTCCCTCTGGAATAGTGTTCAATACACAGGTTGACAATAAATGTGGCTCAATTCACAGTTGTTTGAATCACGCAATAAGAGCTACGACACTAATGTTCTCTGGGTGTCACTGAGTAGACTGATGCCCCATGTCATTGATGCACAATCCATAGGTAAGGCTGTACGGTGAAATAAGTATGCCCCAATGCAATTCTAAAGTATAATACATCCAGGGTGATTTCAACAGATTTTTGTGAAATTAACAAATTGTGTTTTGTTTATTTTTTATTTATTTTATTTTTTATATAACAACATTCCAACCTCGTTTAGCATGATCTATTCAATTATGGCATAATTCTATTTGTATTAATTTGCATCACTGTCAATGACATACTTTTATTTTGAAGGCTAACTGCAAAGTCCGCTATTGAGGCTAATCCTTATTGTGACTAGCTTCACATAGATTGGTCCGACCACCATTAATCAAATAGGGTTATTTTAGATGACACCTAGCTATATAGCTAGCTAGCTAACTATAGCTACTGAAACAGATTGTCATTCTGCTATGTTTTTGGGGAAGAACATTGTTTGCATCCATGAGTTAGCTATCTTTTTTTTTTTTGACCAGCACTGTAGGTGCTCGAGACAACTTTACCAGCGTCATAGCATACATATCGTTGTGACATATGAAATACGAGTGATAGTGTAATCAATGTGTAATTACTACTCAAAAAATAAATGAACGTGTTAAATTATTTTGTGACGTGCAGTCATATTCAGGTCCTGATTGGTCAACAAGCTTATTTGACACGTCAAATAGTGTTATTTGTATATTTTTTGACACGGAAGGACCCAAACGGCGTTCCATAGAAATCCTGGTTGAGAATGAAATGTCTGAACCAATGAACAACGAAACAGCACAGCAAAATAACTTTTTGGTGTGTGTGTGTGTGTGTGTGTGTGTGTGTAACTTTTATTTAACTAGGCAAGTCAGTTGAGAACAAATTCTTATTTACAATGACGGCCAAACTTGGACAACGCTGGACCAATTGTGCGCCGCCCAATGGGACTCCAATCACGGCTGGATGTGATACAGCCTGGATTCGAACCAGGGACTTTAGTGACGCCTCTAGCACAGAGATGCAGTGCCTTACCGCTGCGTCCGTGTGTGTTAACAATTTAACTGTACTAGAATGCTTAAAAGGACGCTAAAATGTTAAATATTGGTATCGTGTTTTTTTTGGCAAGGAAAATATTGGATATCGGTATTTGGCCAAAAATGTCATCGGTGCATCACTATTATCAATTTTAACCTTTTTGTTTTTAATAAAAAAAACATTCTCACAGATATGAAAGATAAGGTCCTTATGCTTCCAAAACTGTACCGCAAGTGATGTGTGTTAAAGTTAAGACCTAGCGTTGGGGCACTTAACAAAACTCCCCCTTACAAAAAGACCTTTGTCCAATGACTCGTGTAATGTAACTGAACTGAGAGTCATGATAAAGGGCTAGGTTGTGGTCATGATACAGGAATATGAGAAAATATATGTGAGAATGATTAATCCAGGTAATGACAGGAGGTTTTTTTTGCTTGTTTATAGTGTGACCTTTCTGGTGCTGTGTTGATAGAAAGACTGGTATTTCATACTAATTAATTGTGAAATTGGCCAACCGGAGTTCTTTCAGAATGACACTTTAATATGCTAATTCTGTCCTTTTCTTCACTGGTGGTAACCACCGGTTCACTAGGATACACAGCTGCTGTGTCTAGTATGTACACTGAATTCACTTTATTGTTAACACCTTCCCAGAGGATTGGAGTCTTGCATTAGCTCTCCAATGCTTAGACAGCTGTGGTGTCAAGTATCTACACTGACTCCATTTTGACACCTCAGTGCTGTACACAGGTGGTTTGGTGAACAACACTTGTGAGATGAGTAACATTCCCCTGAGACCTGGAGACTTGCATTAGCTCTCTGAACTAATGCCCAGGCTTTAACTCAGAGGGCTAACAGTCTTGTGGTTTACAGGAGATCAGGGTACAAAGTCAAACCCTGGTCTGTCACATACAGATGTGTGGGAGAGTGAAAACCAAGAGCTGCCTCCACATCCTGGATTTAATGTGTTTATTGACATATTCATTGGCTGGGCATTGTGTAAAGTGTTGACGGCTTGTTTGCACTCTTTTCACATGATTTGAGGTCAACTCCTTTTTAAGATGGTCAACCTGAATAACAACATGACTGTGTCTTCAAGATCTGTGGCTCAAATGCCCCAATTTGATTAGACTAAGTGTGTCATGAGAAATGCATTCCATTTTTACTTCAACTTTTCAGTATTTGGCAGAGGGAGAGGGGGAGAATTTCTCTTTGGACATGCATGTTTTCCAATGGGTTTTAAGTGCTGCTACAGTAAAGTAGATGGAGGTAGAGAATATTCACTCCTTCACTCTACATAAACAGACGGTGAGTGGACTTACACTGCTTGTCTGTCAAATGATACATGAAATTACTTTGAACCCTGTCTATTTCTCATGGGGAACAGGTGGCCACTAAAACACACAGATCCTCTTCCTATCAATATACACTGTTTTTGTGTGCGTGACTAATGTCTTCTGTGTGTGACCATGGTTAGCAACTATCTTGTCCACATTTACCCACGACACATCCTCTAAATACACAAGTGTCAACCTCACAATGGAAGAAGCTATTTGTAAGAGGCTCATGGTTAAAAAACAACAACCAACAAACGTTTCCTTAGCACCAGTGACTATCACAGTACTGCAGGTGGTTCACACTAAACGTTGCCTACATGGTTAAACTGACAAAAGTAGAGCCATGTTTAATGTAACACCTGATTCCGACAGTCCCCAGTTTCCCCATCACTGTATGCAGCTCATGCTTCCTTTGACTTGTTAAATCAGATTTTCTTTTATAGACAAAGGTGTGAAATAATTACATTTGCATAATAAATAAAACAATAGAGCCCAGGAACCACCACGTGGATTGCTATCTAGTTAATTATATTGATTAAATTGTGATTTTTGGGTAAATGTAACCTTTTTTGTGTGTTTAACACAAATTAGTGTACAACTGTTTCACCGCATTTGCATGCGCTCTGAGGTAGCTGCGGTGAGAGAGCGCCGTGGTGGAAGCGTTTGCGCAAAAATGTCTCGCTTGACGACACTGCTTCGCTCCATCACAGAGAGATAAAGGCGTGCTGAAATAAATCACCCGCAGCTGTATTCAGCGCTCAACGATGCCGCAGCCCGCTAATTGCCGTACTACGATTCACTAATCCTGCATCTGACAGATAATTAAATTCTCTCAACTAAACAACCTAAAAAAAAATTCAAGGTGAGAAACTGTTATCTCACGGTGTCTTAGATAAACCATTTTCCTTTGGATGGTGTGATACAAGAGCCAAATGGCACAAAACAAAATGGCAAGACCTGGAGAATAAAATAGTTTATTTAATTAGCGTTGTTTACCTGAGCAGGAGAGTCCAATTGTTTTGTTACACTTTTGGCCGCAAGCCAAAACTAATGTTTCCAAATGGCACACAGAAGCGACAATGGCAAGCGAAAAACTCCTTCAGTAGGAAGAAACCTTGAGGAACTATGTTGGACAAAAATATAAATGCAACAATTTCAGCGATTTTATATTTTCATTTTTGCATGTAAATGCTTTAAAATATTTTTTTTTACTGAGTTACAGTTCATATAAAGAAATCAGTCAATTGAAATAAATTAATAAGGCCCTAATCTATGCATTTCATATGACTGGGCAGGGGCGCAGCCATGGGTGGGCCTGAGAGGGCATGGGCACACCCAGTGGGGAAGAGGCCCAGCCAATCAGAATGAGTTTCACCACAAAAGGGCTTTATTACAGACAGAAATACTCCTCAGTTTCATTAGCTGTCAGGGTGGCTGGTCTCAGGTGAAGAAGCCAGATGTGGAGGTCCATGGCTGGTGTGGTCTGCGGTTGTGTGGACGGTTGACAAATTCTCTAAAACATTGTTGGAGGTGGCTTATGGTAGAGAAATTAGCGTTCAATTCTCTGGCAACATTCCAGCAGCCGGCATGTTAATTGCACGCTCCCTCAACTTGAGACATTTGTGGCATTGTGTTGTGACAAAACTGCACATTTTAGAGTGCACTTTGATTGTCCCCAGCACAAGGTGCACCTGTGTAAGGATCATGCTGTTTAATCAACTTCTTGATATGCCACACCTGTCAGGTGGATGGGTTATCTTGGCAAAGCAGAAATGCTCACAAACGGGGATGTAAACATATTTGTGCACAACATTTGAGAGAAATAAGCTTTTTGTGCATATGGACATTTTCTGAGCTCTTATTTCAGCTCATGAAACATGAGACCAACACTTTACATGTTGTTTATATTTTTGTTCGGTATAGCTTAAGAGAAGGAGCCTATCCTCCAGTCATATGGCTGGCTTGGTAGAAATTTGCAGTACCTTTTTTATATCACATCACCATTTTGGCCAAAGTGTTATCCGACCTAACATCTAAAACGATGCCCACCCTGGCTCTACAGCCTCTTGTTGACACTGTTTGGCATGCGTACTAGTCCAAACATTTTAATCAGGTCATCTACCATATTAGAAATACACACACTGGTTTTGTTCCAAAATGGCACCCTATTTTCTATACAGTGACCAGAGTGCTCTATATTTGAGACTTGCACAATTTCTATCCAGCCACGACCCCTTAGATAACATAGGCTCTTAGAAGACTGACTGTGTGTTCCTTCCTTGGAAAAATTAGAAGGATGTGATCTGACTCAGAGAAACAAAGGCTATGTCCAGAATATTGGAGGAAGGAGAGATGTCTCTCCTTCCTCCAACAATGTGTACTTGTTCATTTCCCTTCACTGATTGGAAGGGAAATGACTGGTATAAGAAATATGATAAACTCCCACTAGAACATGCCTCGCCTTCCACCAATCCAATACTTTTAGATTTGTGGGAAGTAGTAAACTACTTTTTCGCCATGTATCATACAGCTGTACACTTATGTTATTGGGAAGCACCCACTGCTACCCACAAACTGGCTTGGCCCGGCTGCTAGTGCTAAGGGGTGGTGAGCTGAGCTGTAGAGCCGATAACTTTGCAATAGAGTCTTGTTTCAGGAGATACCTTCTCAAACCACAGACACTCTTAGTCTAGATCTGACAAGCAAGGAATGTGATTTCCCACATTTTGTTTAGCATACAATATGGCTCAGTGTTTATTTGTTTTGTGCAGTCATTGTTTTATGCTTGGTCGCAAATGGGTCTTCCAAATGGACAATGACCCCAAGCATACTTCCAAAGTTGTGGCAAAATGGCTTAAGGACAACAAAAGACAAGGTATTGGAGTGGCCATCACAAAGCCCTGACCTCAATCCCATAGAAAATTTGTGGGCAGAACTGAAAAAGCGTGTGCAAGCAAGGAGGCCAACAAACCTGACTCGGTTACACCAGCTCTGTCAGGAGGAATGGGCCAAAATGACTAAAATGGAAAATGGAAAATTCACCCAATTTATTGTGGGAAGCTTGTGGAAGGCTACCTGAAACGTTTGACCCAAGTTCAACAATTTAAAGGCAATGCTACCAAATACTAATTGAGTGTATGTAAACTTCTGACCCACTGGGAATGTGATGAAATAAATAAAAGCTTAAATAAATAATTCTCTTTACTATTATTCTGACATTTCACATTCTTAAAATAAAGTGGTGATCCTAACTGACCTAAGACAGGGAATTTTTACCAGGATTAAATGTCAGGAATTGTGAAACTGAGTTTAAATGTATTTGGCTAAGGTGTATGTAAACTTCCGACCTCAACTGTACTTAAGTATTCAACCCCCTGAGCCAATACATGTTAGAGTCACATTGGCAGTGATTACAGCTGTGTCTTTCTGGGTAAGTCTCTAAGAGCTTTGCAGACATGGATTGTACAATATTTGCACATTATTCTTCGTTGGTTGTTGATCATTGCTAGACAGTCATTTGCAAGTCTTGCCATAGATTATCAAGCCGAATTATGTTTTTTTTTTTTTTTTATTTATTTTTATTCAATTTTTTTTTTTTATGTATTATTATTTTTGGTCAAAACTGTAGCTAGGCCTCTCAGGAACATTCAATGTCATCTTGGTAAGCAACTCCAGTGTATATTTGGCCTTGTGTTTTAGGTAATTGTCCTGCTGAAAGGTGAATTTGTCTCCCAGTGTTCATTGGAAATCAGACTGAAACAGGTTTTCCTCTAGGATTTTTCCTGCGCTTGGCTCTATTCTGTTTCCTTTTATCCCCCCAAAAAACTCCCTAGTCCTTGCCAATGACAAGCATTCCCATAACGTGATGTAGCCAGCACCATGCTTGAGAATATGAAGAGTGGTACTCAGTGATGTGTTTTGGATTTGCCTCAAACATAACGCTTTGTATTCAGGACATAAAGTAAATTTCTTTGCCACATTTTTTTAGCGGGTTTACTTTAGTGCCTTATTTCAAACAGGATGCATGTTTTGAAACATTTATATTCTGTACAGGCTTCCTTTTCACTTTCATTTGGTTTGTATTTTAGAGTAACTACAATATTGTTGATCCTTCTTCAGTTTTCTCTTTTTGCAGACATTAACTCTAACTGTTTTAAAGTCACCATTGGCCTCATGTGGAATCTCTTAGCGGTTTCGTTCCTCTCTGGCAAATGCGTTAGGAAGGATCTTTGTACTGACTGGGTGTATTGGACAACCTCCCTGGTCTTTGTGGTTGAATTTGTTTGAAATTCAATGCTCAGAGGGACCGTAAAGATAATTGTATGTGTGGGGTACATAGATGAGGTAGTCCATAATGTCAAACACTTATTGTTCATGTAGTCAATTCAACTTATGTGACTTGTTAAGCAGTTCTTTACTCCTGAACTTAGTTAGGCTTCCCATAACAAAGGGGTTGAATACTTATTGACTCAAGAAATGTCACCTTTTAATTTTTTTATTAATTCGTAACAATTTTCACTTTGACATTATTGTGCATGTGGGCTGATGACACAATCTCAATTTAATCCATTTTAAATTCAGGCTGTAACACAACAAAATGTGGAAAAAGTCAAGGGGTGTGAATTCTTTCTGAAGGCACTGTATATTCGCATAGATTGCATTTAGATTACTGATGGTGTTTATTTGGATTCTTTACTTCGTCCTGACTTGTGATGTCTAGCTTCTATTATTTAATAATTATTTAGTTTGACATTTTTTACTACACTGTCAGGATCTAGTAACACACAACGAAATGTTTATCTACTATAACATCTGCTAAACTGTGTACGTGACCAATAAACTTTTGATTAGATTTTTTTATTTGATTTGGGACGCAGCCTGAGGCTTTAAAGGCCGGCAGCAGACTCGGACCGGTTGTGATGTCTGCTGGTACCCGGGATGGCTCTTTTGAACTGGGAAGCTGCAAAGGCTAGACTAGAGATGCTGTTTACGCATCTGGTGCCCTTTCGCCGTAGGCTTTGACTCACACCAAAGGAAATGCACGTGAACACACAAGTGCACGTGCACACACACACACACACAAAAAAAAGCATGTTAAAAATGTCTATGCTGCCTCAATCCTTTGTTTTAATATTCCCTCACACCTTGTGGTTGTAAAGCTAAGCATCAGTAGAACTTGGCTTATCCATCCATCCGCAATGTTATTTTTGTTAGAATTAAACATTTCTAAAGTTATATGTAACCTCTGCCTCGGGTAGACCATTGAGTGTCTATGGACATTTGGGCAACACTTTTTTTTTACTTGAAGGGTACCTACATAAGGACGCCATTCTACATTCATTTCTCCTAACAAACATATCAGTACATAAGCATTTAATATATTATGTCCGCATTATAAGTGACATTACTGACACAGGCTATGACATTTCAACATGCGGTTGTTGGCATAAGCATTAGTACTGCTTATGAATGTGTTTTGGGATAGTAATAATATTTTATGAAGTTTTTATGTAGGTATGCCTTACCGTGTAACTGTCATCTTCTCTGAGTTTCATCAGTGAATGTGTTTGTTATGCTCTCTCTGATTTCCATTGCAGAACTGGAAGCAGTGATCCATATTGCATCGTGAGGATTGACAATGAGGCCATCATTAGGTATGTGTTTGTGAGTCCTGTCTCTGGCAGACCTATTAAGCCGGCTGAAGATCCTCTCTGCCGCCCTGCTTTGTTTGCGCTAAGGCGATTATCATACATTTTACCGCTTTTGATTAATTAGATCATCATTTCCATAGCGCACCGCTTACTTTCAATTAGTTTGGCACATCTCAGCTGGCTAAAGCTTTGTATTTAGATCCACCTGGGTGTGTTTTGATGAAAGCCAAGAGTGTGTTTTAATCAACGTATTATATCTAGAATTACAATATCTTTGTCGATTGTGATGAACAAAAATCATTTTTAGCTGAGGTTTGTCTGCATATAATAGAAATGCCTTTAATTTAGGACCGTCATATCCAAAAGGATTAGGACAATATGGCCATTATCTTTAACCAAGCGTTTGTTATGAGCAATCTGCTGGTTAAGTCAGTTGGTTGCTTCAGCCTGACAATCTGCTGTAGACCGAACAGTAAAGTAAGAAAAGGCCAGCTTTGCTTGTTAATGTTTAACTGTGTGACCTCTCGTCTGGCTCGCTGAATGGGGGCTGACTGCAAAAAGCTGAAGTCAATGGGTGTATGCTCTCTCGCTAGTAAAACCCATAATTGTGGAATTTGAGCCTGCCTGTCACCATAGTGGGATTCAGTGGGAGGTGGAAGGGTGATGGGGAAATTACTTAGGCGAGTTAAGTGTCTTGTAAAAATCACACTTTAAAAAAAGTATTTTTTTAGTTTTTAGTTTACTCAAACCCAAATGTTGTTGACTTGTCCTATACTAGGATTTGTGGACAACGCATGAATTGTAGAAAAACCTACCCATAGAGAATGATCGAGGCCTGTAGTGGCCTGTTTCTTTTTACATTTTTTATTTATAAAGGGGTGGATCAGCTTAATATTGTGGAATGATTGTTGCTTCCATCAATGTAATTGTCTGCATCATTTCCAGTCCCCCGTATATTTTTTGGGGTATATGTATGTATCCATATACATACACATACCTACAGTGGGGCAAGAAAGTATTTAGTCAGCCACCAATTGTGCAAGTTCTCCCACTTAAAAAGATGAGAGGCCTGTAATTTTCATCATAGGTACACGTCAACTATGACAGACAAAATGAGAAGAAAAAAAATCCGAAAATCACATTGTAGGATTTTTAATGAATTTATTAGCAAATTATGGTGGAAAATAAGTATTTGGTCACCTACAAACAAGCAAGATTTCTGGCTCTCACAGACCTGTAACTTCTTCTTTAAGAGGCTCCTCTCTCTGTCCTCCACTCGTTACCTGTATTAATGGCACCTGTTTGAACTTGTTATCAGTATAAAAGACACCTGTCCACAACCTCAAACAGTCACACTCCAAACTCCACTATGGCCAAGACCAAAGACCTGTCAAAGGACACCAGAAACAAAATTGTAGACCTGCACCAGTCTGGGAAGACTGAATCTGCAATAGGTAAGCAGCTTGGTTTGAAGAAATCAACTGTGGGAGCAATTATTAGGAAATGGAAGACATACAAGACCACTGAGAATTTCCCTCGATCTGGGGCTCCACGCAAGATCTCACCCCGTGGGGTCAAAATGATCACAAGAACGGTGAGCAAAAATCCCAGAACCACACGGGGGGACCTAGTGAATGACCTGCAGAGAGCTGGGACCAAAGTAACAAAGCCTACCATCAGTAACACACTACGCCGCCAGGGACTCAAATCCTGCAGTGCCAGATGTGTCCCCCTGCTTAAGCCAGTACATGTCCAGGCCCGTCTGAAGTTTGCTAGAGAGCATTTGGATGATCCAGAAGAGGATTGGGAGAGCAATGGTCAGATGAAACCAAAATAAAAAAAATTGGTAAAAACTCACCTCGTTGTGTTTGGAGGACAAAGAATGCTGAGTTGCATCCAAAGAACACCATACCTACTGTGAAGCATGGGGGTGGAAACATCATGCTTTGGGGCTGTTTTTCTGCAAAGGGACCAGGACGACTGATCCGTGTAAAGGAAAGAATGAATGGGGCCATGTATCGTGAGATTTTGAGTGAAAACCTCCTTCCATCAGCAAGGGCATTGAAGATGAAACGTGGCTGGGTCTTTCAGCATGCCAATGATCCCAAACACACCGCCCGGGCAACGAAGGAGTGGCTTCGTAAGAAGCATTTGAAGGTCCTGGAGTGGCCTAGCCAGTCTCCAGATCTCAACCCCATAGAAAATCTTTGGAGGGAGTTGAAAGTCCGTGTTGCCCAGCGACAGTCCCAAAACATCACTGCTCTAGAGGAGATCTGCATGGAGGAATGGGCCAAAATACCAGCAACAGTGTGTGAAAACCTTGTGAAGACTTACAGAAAACCTTTGACCTGTGTCATTGCCAACAAAGGGTATATAACAAAGTATTGAGAAACTTTTGTTATTCACCAAATACTTATTTTCCACCATAATTTGCAAATAAATTCATTAAAAATCCTATAATGTGATTTTCTGGATTTTTTTTCTTCTCATTTTGTCTGTCATAGTTGAAGTGTACCTATGATGAAAAATTACAGGCCTCTCTCATCTTTTTAAGTGGGAGAACTTGCACAATTGGTGGCTGACTAAATACTTTTTTGCCCCACTGTATATAGATATACAAACTTTTTTAGAATATACCTTTATTGTTCCCCTCAAACCCTACCACCCTTCCCCCAATTGGAGTAAACTAATAAACAATAACACTAGGCTTCTACCTTCAGTTTATCTGTAAAATGTGTATAAGATGTATAATCTATTTTACAATAGTTATATTTTGTTTGTTTTTAGTCCTTCCCCTTTTTTCTGATGTCCATCCATTTTGATTTCTATTTGTAACTGTGCTATTTCACAACATTTCTGAACCTATATACATTTTACAGACCCCGTATCTTTTACATTGGTTATCTTGTTATTAGTCCCACCCTTCAGCTACATTCAACCCCTCCCATCTATCTCTCAACACCATCCATTTTGGATTTCTATTTGACATATATTTTTCAACTGTGCTGTAATGCTTCACAAAGTACTGAACCTTTCTATTCTCATAGCTTCTACAGATTGTAAATAAAAAAAAAACATTTTTGCTAAAATAATTATTATTATTAATTGATTGACTATGGCTTTTCAAATCACCCAGTATTGCTATCTGCAGCGTTTAGTTCTAGGCAAATGTTGCAATTCTTCAGCCATTCCTGGACCTGTGACCAAAAACGAGCTATATATGGACGATGCCAAAATAAATTATCTAATGACTCTGCCTCCTCACAGCAAAAGCCTGTTTAAACATTGAGCACTTTCACCATTTTGGAGTAGTCAACTGGGTGGGACTTCCTATGGGTTAAGGAAGGATCATGTTAAAGGAAAGATCATTAAAAAATCCTTTCTCTTTCCTCATAGAACATAATGTCATGTTGGTTCATTGGCTGAGCTAGCCAATCGGTGTTATACTCACGTTAATATTTGTAATGACCCACACCATTCCATGGCATATACCCACACCATTCCAGAACAGAAAAGCTGATTTTTAATATTCTTAATTAGATTTTTTGGGGAATTTGGAAGGAAAACTATTTCACTCATAGTGTAATTCATTATTAGGTCATATGTCATAGAAATCTGGAAACACTGGACAGTTATTTTAAAGATATATGTAATGCCTTTTCTTTTGGAAATAAATTAATACCTCAGCCATTCTTAACGTTGGATGGTCCTGTTGTTTTTAAGACGTTTAGCAGGAATGTAAATCCTTGGCTAGCCAGCAGAATGTATGACAGTCAAACTATTTGATGGATACCTATTAGCAACAAACAATCAAGGTTTATTGTGTTTGGTCAATGACGCAAACTAAGATAAATCTCTGTCATTGGAAAACACAAATCATTACTCAAATTCAGGGCTCCTGAATGACTCCGATGTGCTACTAGATCAATATGGGGACTAGTATAGATTATTGTGTATTATTTGTGCATGCATCACGTTATTAATATGCCTTTATGGTGTTGTCTTATGACCTTATCTCAATATGCCTTTCAATGTTGATAATGGTATGACCTTATCTCTCTCTCCCAGGACGGCTACGATATGGAAGACGCTCTCTCCCTTCTGGGGGGAGGAGTATAACGTTCACCTGCCCCCGTCCTTCCATACCATCTCCTTCCATGTGCTGGATGAGGACTCACTGAGGTAATGAGGAGGTTGTCTCTTCTTAAAGTCAGCTTTTATATCATTGCCACACAAGGTTTTTACTACAGCAATAGTAAACAATCCTTTCAAGTCCTATGCAGTACTGTACTTTAATTTTGATATTATTTATATCTATGATGGACCCTATTCAAATATATTTAGGTCCTTTTTTTTAATACTCAATTCAAAACAGTACAGTACATTAACCCTTTACACTCATGGGAGTTGGCCTATATGGATAGGACTAAATTTAAATGTTTCTTACAGAAGAAATATGAAAAGCATAAGCATGGTGGAAATTGAAAAACAGTTTTGAGATTATGGGAACATTATTAGACCAAAGTTGAGGACACAACAGTTTACCTGACACAAGACTGAATATTAACATTACGCTGTTGATTTTTTACTATACTTATCGCCACATTTGTTAATCTAAAAATATTCTGGATACATTCAGTAACATGGTAAGAATATTCCTGGAAAATGTGGGGTAGGTACAAAATAAGACAAATAAACTACAAGGGTTTGAGTGAGAGGACTAACTGGTGTCTCCAAGTGGCCTCACAACTCTCAAGTAATTTCAATACACTTTTATGATTCAAAGGGCTCTGCTAGCTGTGCCGTTGAGGAACTAGAGCAAGCACACTTGTAGTTGCATCCTGCTATCACACAATTACTGTTGTTTAAGCAATCCAAAAACTGCCCATTTTTATAAATTGCAATCTGGGTCAGGTGGGCATCATCTGAAAGCTTGTTCTATTGCTAACATGACTAGCTAAGTTATAAAATATGATCTTTAGACTTTAACAAGGCAATTCAGAGAAACCGATTTGTAATTTTGGTGCGTGTTCTGCAGCAAATGTTATTCACAATAGACAAACAGGCTCATTCTGTTGAAAACAACCGAGGGTACGACACCATGTCATCTTGTAACTGTACATCAAGCATAGTGATCAAAAACATTGACACTGTAGATGACATGAGTTTTATGATATGGAAATGTGAAGTGCACATTTGTGCTTGGGTGTTTGGCTTGCTTGTATGACATTTGATCTTGCAAAATACATTGAGTCCTCTTAATTTACACCATTTCCCTCACTAAGATAACAAAACATTTGCATACGTTGCCCAATTAGCAGGAGAGATGGGGGCGGCAACTTGTCGCGTGCGGTGCTGAAGTTCAGAACGACTGTCAATCAAAACCCATGCAGAACTGTGAAGCGCAGAGCTTGAACTCTGACTTTGTTTTATAAAATCTTATTGTAAAGTCACTCTGTTCCAATTTAGGCCCTTATCAGTGTCAAAATCTGCCAGTTTCAACCACTATACAGGTATGAGTGCAAAAGGTTAAGGAATAAGTTACATGAAGAAGTTGTCTTCTGCTTTTTTTCAAGGAGGTACAGTACCAGTCAAAAGTTTAGAAACACCTACTCATTCAAGGGTTTTTCTTTATTTTTATTATTTTCTACATTGTAGAATAATAGTGAAGACATCAAAACTATGAAATAACACATGGAATCATGTGGTAACCAAAACGGTTTAAAACAAATCTAAATATATTTGAGATTCTTCAAAGTAGCCACCCTTTGCCTTGACAGCTTTGCACACTCTTGGCATTCTCTCAACCAGCTTCATGAGGTAGTCTCCTGGAATGCATTACGGTGAACAGGTGTGCCTTGTTAGAAGTTCATTTGTGGAATTTCTTTCCTTAATGCGTTTGAGCCAAGCAGTTGTGTTGTGACAAGGTAGAGGTGGTATACAGAATATAGCCCTATTTGGTAAAAAGCAAGTCCTTATTATGGCAAGAACCACTCAAATAAACAAATAGAAATGACAGTCCATCATTACATTAGGACATGAACGTCAATCAATCTGGAAAATTTCAAGAACGTTGGAAGTTTCTTCAAGTGCAGTTGCAAAAACCATCAAGCGCTATGAATGAAACTGGCTCCCATGAGGACCGCCACAGGAATGGAAGACCCAGAGTTACCGTTCCTGCAGAGGATAAGTTCATTAGTTACCAATTTCAGAAATTGTAGGCCAAATAAATGCTTCACAGAGCTCAAGTAACAGACCCATCTCAGCATCAATGGTTCAGAGGAGACTTCGTGAGTCAGGCCTTCATGGTTGAATTGCTGCAAAGAAACCACTATTAAAGGACACCAATAATAATAATAAGAAGACTTGCTTGGGCCAAGAAACATGAGCAATGGACATTAGGCCGGTGGAAATCTGTCCTTTGGTCTGAGTACACATTTGGTTCCAACCGCCATGTCTTTGTGAGACCCATAATCGGTGAGTGATGATCTCTGCATGTATGGTTCCCACGTGAAGCATGGAGGAGGTGGTGTGATGGTGTGGGGGTGCTTTGCTGGTGACACTGTCAGTGATTTATTTAGAATTCAAGGCACACTTAACCAGCATGGCTACCATAACCCTCTGCAGCAATACGCCATCCCTTCTGGTTTGGGCTTAGTGGGACTAAGACCCAACACACCTCAAGGCTGTGTAAGGGCTATATGACCAAGAAGAAGAGTGATTGAGTGCTGTATCAGATGACCTGGCCTCCACAATCATCCGACCTCAACCGAATTGAGATGGTTTGGGATGACTTGGACCGAAGGAAAAGCAGCCAACAAGTGCTCAGCATATGTGGGAACTCCTTGAAGACCGTTGGAAAAACATTCCTCATGAAGCTGGTTGAGAGAATGCCAAGAGTGTGCAAAGCTGTCAAGGCAAAGGGTGGCTACTTTGAAGTATCTAAAATAAGACGTATTTTTTTGGTTACTACGTGTTATTTCATAGTTTGATGTCTTCACTATTATTCTACAATGTAGAAAATAGTAAAAATTAAGGGAAACCCTTGAATGAGTAGGTGTGTCCATGTCACGTCTGCTACGTGGAAACATGCAGTGTATTCGGAAAGTATTTAGACTCCTTTCCTTTTTCCACATTTTGTTACGTTACAGCCTGATTCTAAAATGGATTAAATTTGTTTTTTTCCCCTCATCAATCTACACACAATAACCTGTTTTCACTTTGTCATTATGGGGTTTCAGAAATTTTTGCAAATGTATTAAGTAAAAAAATCTGAAACATTTTTCCCCATAAGTATTCAGACCCTTTGCTATGAGACTCTAAATTGAGCTCAGGTGCATCCTGTTTCCATGGATCATCCTTGAGATGTCTCTAAAACTTGATTGGAGTCCGTCTGTGGTATATTCAACTGATTGGACATGATTTAGAAAGGCACACACCTGTCTATATTTAAGGTCCCACAGTTTACAGTGCATTTCAGAGCAAAAACCAAGCCATGAGGTTGAAGGAGTTGACTGTAGAGCCCCGAAACATGATTGTCTCAGCACAGATCTGGGTAAGGATACCAATAAAAATTGTAGCATTGAAGATCCCCAAGAACAAGTACAACCAAAGACAACCATCTCTGTAGCACTCCACCAATCAGGCCTTTATGGTAGAGTGGCCAGACGGAAGTCACTCCTCAGTAAAGGCACATGACAGCTCGCTTGGAGTTTGCCAAAAGGCACCTAAAGGACTCAGACCATGAGAAACAAGATTATCTGGTGTGATGAAACCAAGATTGAACTCTTTGGCCTGAATGCCAAGCGTCACATCTGGAGGAAACCTGGCACCATTCAGCTGCAGGGACTGGGAGTCAGGATCGAGACAAAGATGAACGGAGCCAAGTACAGAGAGATCCTTGATGAAAACCTGCTCCAGAGTGCTCAGGACCTCTGGGGAAAAGGCTGGGGCAAAGGTACACCTTCCAACAAGAACACGACCTTAAGCACACAGACAATGCAGGAGTAGCTTTGGGACAAGTCTCTGAATGTCCTTATGTGGCCCAGCCAGAGCCCGGACTTGAACCCGATCGAACATCTCTGGATAGACCTGAAAATAGCTGTGCAGCAACGCTCTCCATCCAACCTGACAGAGCTTGAGAGGATCTGCTGAGAAGGGAGAAACACTCCAAATACAGGTGTGTCAAGCTTGTAGCGTCATACCCAAGAAGACGCGGGGCTGTAATCGCTGCCAAAGATGCTTCAACAAAGTACTGAGTAAAGGCTCTGCATGCTTATGTAAAAGTGATATTAATTCTTTTTTTTATTTTTTATACAAACATGTTTTTGCTTTGTCATTACAGGGTATTGTGTGTAGATTTTGATGAGCGGGGGAAACAATTTAATACATTTTAGAACAAGGCTGTAACGTAACAAAATGTGATACAAGTCAAGCAGTCTGAATACTTTCCGACTGTATTGTAGACCTATATTTAAAAGAAAAATATAATAATTTAGTTGTCTTAACAAATTTCTGGGATATTTAGCGTCCTCTTCTCCCTGGGCTTGCAATCAGTTGCGGTGTGCAAAAAACGGCTGCGCCGGTATAAAACCAGGAAGTTGATTACAAGTGACCCATTGTCTTATCATAAGACCTTTGAACATGAGAAGTTGCTAAAACTACATTATTGTGCAAGAAAAACCTGTGACGGCTAGCCTGCATTGCGGTAAACATACACACTGCAGACTCATATGAATTTATTATTGACAGTGGTACAAACTTGAAGAGCAAGTTCAGTGGAATCTACCTAACCTGTCGCCCTTGTCGTTCCAGCCGTGATGACGTCATCGGGAAGGTATCCATCAATAAGGAAGCCTTGGCTGCCAAACCACAAGGTGAGACCTCGCTGCGGCTGTGTTTTCCTCAAATCATGGCCGGAGGCAATATATACTGCTCAAAAAAATAAAGGGAACACTTAAACAACACAATGTAACTCCAAGTCTATCACACTTCTGTGAAATCAAACTGTCCACTTAGGAAGCAACACTGATTGACAATACATTTCACATGCTGTTGTGCAAATGGAATAGACAACAGGTTGAAATTATAGGCAATAAGCAAGACACCCCCAATAAAGGAGTGGTTCAGCAGGTGGAGACCACAGACCACTTCTCAGTTCCTATGCTTCCTGTCTGATGTTTTGGTCACTTTTGAATGCTGGCGGTGCTTTCATTCTAGTGGTAGCATGACAACCCACACAAGTGGCTCAGGTAGTGCAGCTCATCCAGGATGGCACATCAATGCGAGCTGTGGCAAGAAGGTTTGCTGTGTCTGTCAGCGTAGTGTCCAGAGCATGAAGGCGCTACCAGGAGACAGGCCAGTACATCAGGAGACGTGGAGGAGGCCGTAGGAGGGCAACAACCCAGCAGCAGGACCGCTACCTCCGCCTTTGTGCAAGGAGGAGCAGGAGGAGCACTGCCAGAGCCCTGCAAAATGATCTCCAGCAGCCCACAAATGTGCATGTGTCTGCTCAAACGGTCAGAAACAGACTCCATGAGGGTGGTATGAGGGCCCGACGTCCACAGGTGGGGGTTGTGCTTACAGCCCAACACCGTGCAGGACATTTGGCATTTGCCAGAGAACACCAAGATTGGCAAATTCGCCACTGGCGCCCTGTGCTCTTCACAGATGAAAGCAGGTTCACACTGAGCACGTGACAAACGTGACAGAGTCTGGAGACGCTGTGGAGAACGTTCTGCTGCCTGCAACATCCTCCAGCATGACCAGTTTGGCGGTGGGTCAGTCATGGTGTGGGGTGGCATTTATTTGGGGGGCCGCACAGCCCTCCATGTGCTCGCCAGAGGTAGCCTGACTGCCATTAGGTACCGAGATGAGATCCTCAGACCCCTTGTGAGACCATATGCTGGTGCGGTTGGCCCTGGGTTCCTCCTAATGCAAGACAATGCTAGACCTCATGTGGCTGGAGTGTGTCAGCAGTTCCTGCAAGAGGAAGGCATTGATGCTATGGACTGGTCCGCCCGTTCCCCAGACCTGAATCCAATTGAGCACATCTGGGACATCATGTCTCGCTCCATCCACCAACGCCACGTTGCACCACAGACTGTCCAGGAGTTGGCGGATGCTTTAGTCCAGGTCTGGGAGGAGATCCCTCAGGAGACCATCCGCCACCTCATCAGGAGCATGCCCAGGCGTTGTAGGGAGGTCATACAGGCATGTGGAGGCCCCACACACTACTGAGCCTCATTTTGACTTGTTTTAAGGACATTACATCAAAGTTGGATCAGCCTGTAATGTGGTTTTCCACTTTAATTTTGAGTGTGACTCCAAATCCAGACCTCCATGGGTTGATAAATTGGATTTACATTGATTATTTTTGTGTGATTTTGTTGTCAGCACATTCAACTATGTAAAGAAAAAAGTATTTTAATAAGATTATTTCTTTCATTCATATCTAGGATGTATTGTTTAAGTGTTCCCTTTATTTTTTTGAGCAGCTTACAAGCTGTGTTTTGGCCCAAAACATGTCCAATTTATTTAGCCATGTGCACTTTCCTTTACGCTAACACTGACCAATTTCTTTGAGTTTTAGCAACTTCCATGTTCTCAGAAATGATGACAGAGAGGAGACTGGAGTAAGCTAGTTGATCTTCGCATGTTGTCTGGTCAAATGGACCCATGTTTTTTGAACAACGGTACACTACCGGTCACAAGTTTTAGAACACCCACTAAATTGTAGAATAATAGTAAAGACATCAAAACTATGAAATAACACATGGAATCATGTAATAACCCTAAAAGTGTTCAATCAAAATATATTTCAAATAGCCACCCTTTGCCTTGACAACTTTGCACACTCTTTGCATTCTTTCAACCAGCTTCACCTGAAATGCTTTTACAACAGTCTTGAAGGAGTTCCCACATATGCTGAGCACTTGTTGACTGATTTTCCTTCACTCTGCGGTCTGACTCATCCCAAACCATCTCAATTTGGTTGGGGGATTGTGGAGGCCAGGTCATCTGATGCAGCACTCCATCATTCCATCACTCCTTTTTTGCCAAATAGCCCTTCCACAGCCTGGTGTCTTGGGTCATTGTCCTGTTGAGAAACAAATGATAGTACCACTAAGCCCAAACCAGATGGGATGGCGTATTGCTGCAGAATGCTGTGGTAGCCATGCTGGTTAAGTGTGCGTTGAATTCTAAATAAATCAGTGTCACCAGCAAATCACTCCCACACAATAATAACAACACCACCTCCATGCTTTACGGTGGGAAATACACATGCGGAGATAATCATTCCCCCACACCGCGTCTCACAAAGACACGGCGGTTGGAATCAATAATCTCCAATTTGGAGTCCAGACCAAAGTACACAATTTGTAAGTCGCTCTGGATAAGAGCGTCTGCTAAATGACGTAAATGTAAATGTACACATTTCCACCAGTCTAATGTCCATTGCTTGTATTTCTTGGCCCAAGCAAGTCTCTTCTTCTTATTGGTGTCCTTTAGTAGTGGTCTCCTCTGAACAGTTGATGTTGGGATGTGTCTGTTACTTGAACTCTGCGAAGCATTTATTTAGGCTGGTATTTCTGAGGCTGGTAACTCTAGTGAACTTATCCTCTGCAGCAGAGGTAACTCTGCCTCTTCCATTCCTGTGGCAGTCCCCTTGAGAGCCAGTTTCATCATAGCGCTTGATGGTTTTTGCTACTACACTTGAAGAAACTTTCAAAGTTCTTGAAATTTTCCGTATTGACTGACCATGTTTTAAAGTAATGATGGACTCATTTCTCTTTGCTTATTTGAGCTGTTCTTGCCATAATATGGACATGGTCTTTTACCAAATAGGGCTATCTTCTGTATACCCCCACCCCCACCTTGTCACCACACTACTGATTGGCTCAAACGCATTAAGAAGGAAAGAAATTCCACAAATGTACTTTTTAACAAGGCACACCTGTTAATTGAAATGCAATCCAGGTGACTACCTCATGAAGCTGGTTGAGAGAATGCCAAGAGTGTGCAAAGCTGTCATCAAGGCAAAGGGTGGCTATTTGAAGAATCTCACATTTTATTTAAATATGTGTTGATTTGTTTAACCTCTTGGGGCTAGGTGGGACGCTAGCGTGCCACCTGTGGTGCACTCCATCAACAGCAGGTGCATTTCAAGAGCGGCAAATTTGAATCCAAATAAATGTCAAAATTCAAATTTTTCAAAAATACAACTATGTTACACCATTTGAAAGATAAACATCTCCTTAATCTAACCACGTTTTACGATTTCAAAAAGGTTTTACGGCGAAAGCATAAATTTAGAGTATGTTAGGACAGTACATTTACAAGAGTTGTGTGTAATGTTTTGTCAAGTCAAAGACAGGGTCACCAAAACCATAAAACCAGCTAAAATGATACACTAACCTTTTACAATCTCCATCAGATGACACTCCTAGGACATTATGTTAGACAATGCATGCATTTTTAGTTCTATCAAGTTCATATTTATATACAAAAACAGCGTTTTACTATGGCATTGATGTTGAGGAAATCGTTTCCCTCCAATAACCGGCAGTCAAGTCAGCGTCAGAAATTAAATAATTAAAATTAGAAAACATTGGTAAAATATTATATTGTCATTTAAAGAATTATAGATTTACATCTTTTGAACGCAATCAACTTGCCAGATTTAAAAATAACCTTACTGGGAAATCACACTTTGCAATAATCTGAGCACTGTGCCCAGAAAAATACGCGTTGCGATACAGACTAGACGTCATGTTGGGGAGATCTAAAATCGAAAATACTATGTAAATAATCCATTACCTTTGATTCTCTTCATCAGATGTCACTTCCAGGTATCACAGGTCCATAACGAATGTAGTTTTGTTCAAAAAAGCTCATCATTTATGTCCAAAAATCTCCGTCTCGTTAGCACATGATGTAAGCCAGCCGGACTTCTCGTCATGAACGAGGGGAAAAAATATATTTCCGTTCGTTCAAACATGTCAAACGTTGTATAGCATAAATCATTAGGGCCTTTTTTAACCAGAACATGAATAATATTCAAGGTGGACGAATGCATAGCCTTTTATAACGTATTGGAACGAGGGTACCCAACATGAAGTAGCGCGCCAGGTGTCTAATGGGACATCACCGTTCCATGGCTCTTGTTCGGTCAGATCTCCCTCCAGAAGACTCAAAACACTTTGTAAAGGCTGGTGACATCTAGTGGAAGCAATAGGAAGTGCCAAAATATTCCTAAACCCCTGTGTTTTTCAATGGGAGAGGTTTAAACTCAATACAACACATCAGGTATCCACTTCCTGTCAGAAAATGTCTCAGGGTTTTGCCTGCCAAATGAGTTCTGTTATACTCACAGACACCATTCAAACAGTTTTGGAAACTTTAGAGTGTTTTCTATCCATATATAATAAGTATATGCATATTCTAGTTACTGGGTAGGATTAGTAACCAGATTAAATCGGGTACATTTTTTTTATCCAGACGTGCAAATGCTGCCCCCTAGACCCAACAGGTTAACACATTTTTGGTTACTACATGATTCCATATGTGTTATTTCATAGTTTTGATGTCTTCACTATTATTCTACAATGTAGACCTTTTGACCGGTAGTTATGTCTCAACTCGTCCTTCCAGTAAAGGAATTCCCTCTACTCTGTAAGAGTAAAAGGGATCAGATGAGTTCAGGAGTAAAGTCATCTTGTGTGCTTAGTCATTATCTGGACTATTGATTCAAGGATCCCTGCATTCCACTGTTGTCATGACGCTGGTGTGGTGAGTCATGACGCTGGTGTGGTGAGTCATCACATAGCCCTAGAGCATACTTTTGTTTTCTAAATAACTGACACGACAATCACATAGGTTCACAAGTGGATATTCCTTGAATGAGGTCTTACTCACTTGGTTCATAAGTCTGGGTTTGCACTGAGAAAAGGCCCACTGGATTTTAATGGGCCAGTTTCCCGGACAGAGAATCAAGCCTGTGCATGGTCCTGGACTAAAAAGCATGATCAATATCCATTGAAATAACTTCTTAGTCCAGGACTGGGCTTAATCTTTGTATGGGAAACCGGCCCATAAAAATGAAGTGGGCCTTTTCCCAGTGCAATCTCAGACTTATGGTTAGAATAACACTTATCCCACCAACGCTGCTTTGAGCCATTGTTTGTCTGATCGTCTCTACCTGCTGGCTTACCTTAGTGTTGCCAGGCTGACTCACTGGGCAAAACACAGGGGTGACTACAGAGCTTCGTGAAGAGAGTGGCATGTGGGTGAGGGGCCTGAGTCACACTGCACAGTAGGGTCGTGACACTGATGCTGGTCGTGGGGGGTAGTCTTACTCAGTTTTCTCCCATGCAGGGATGATGGTGACTTTCTGGCACTCACGAAGACGAGGGCGGGATCACTCATTAGTCTTGGTGGCTGGTACTTGCTGAAGGTGTAGCTAATAACTCCAATGAGCATTATGTATTTGTAAGATGTGGCAGCTTGTTTAAATTCCCAAGATACTTCTAGATAATTACGAGCTGATTGATCAACTCTGTTATGATTCACATGGTAGCAAGCCAACTGGTATAATGCTTTGTTACTTCCAATAATATGAATAATATGTTGTTTATACAGGATTTTTGTAGGGCATCATGCATGCTTAAGACAGGCCAATGATATACCAGTTTGGTGTAGTCTGTTATGATCAAACATTTTTACCAAACACTGTACACTACAAGACAACATATAAACGTTAGCTTCTTTATATTGCATCTCCTGTATACAGTACGTCATTGGATCTCAGTTTTGTGGACTGGTAATCATTTACAAACAGTGAAAGAACATCTCTTACTCATAATCACAAAGGCTAGATGGAGCACTTTTCCAGGGGTCTATTGCTTTCTCATTGTTATGATTAAGGGAAGTGTTTATACATAAGTCGGGCAAGCATATTCATACCCTCTTGTCTCCGCATTGTAATCCATTGCAGATGCGTTGCTTTGGAAACAAAGGCTTCGCCTGGTTGGTCAGAGACAAGTTTTAAAGGGGAGACCAAGGCTTAAATTAAAGGGGATGAACAGTGACTTCATTTGTCATCCTTGTTTAAACGGTAGGCCAAACATTAAAGGAGACGAACAGTCATCACCCCTCACCCTTTTATCTGCTACACCATCAGAGCCTTCAACATGTTACTTTTTTTTCTGAAGACATAATTAAATGAGAATCATTCCAGTTTGAAAACCACCACAAAAATAGATCCCTTTTGTGTGATGTCAGGCCATGTTCTACTGCTTGACAGTGTGAATGTGCTTCTATGCTAGGGGGCTCACACTTGAGGTGTCTGGGGGATTACTGTGGAAATAACCTTGAGAGAAGCAGGCTGTATGGAGAGGGACCTCTGAGAAAGGGGGTGGGAGCAGGAGGAAGGGGGTGGAAAAGAGAGGACTGTGAGAGCAATGAATCACCTTTTGAAGCAGGCAGGTCAAAGCTTGAAAGGTTAGAGACCCCTAGTGTGTGTGTGTGTGTTTGCCAGTCACGGTTTGAACACTTTCATGGATGAGACCTTTCACTGATGCCGACTGCCCTCTGCCAAGGTTTGGTCAAGTGTATACTAATCCTAAACAGAATGCTGTGGAGAACATTTGTGCGTTTGAACGTCTTGGAAAAACTATCTGGCCTTAACAGATATTCTTAAATCTCAACCCGGTACAGACCGAAGAGGACTGGCCACCCCTCAGAGCCTGGTTCCTCTCTGGGTTTCTTCCTAGGTTTCTGCCTTCTGGGGATTTTCTTTTCTAGCCACTGCTCCTGCATTGCTTGCTCTTTGGTGTTTTAGGCTGGGTATCTGTAAAGCACTGCTGATGTAAAAAGGGCTTTAAAATCAATCACATTTATTTTATAAAACATTTTAAGTCGAGTCAACTCGTACTCATCCATATTTGATATCATTTTGTTTTTTTAGTTCAGTTTCCCTCATTGTACATGTTTTAGGAGATGGCATATACCAGACAGGACGGCGACGTTTCCTCAGAATGGTCTTCACATGGTCTCTGTCCCAAATGGCACCCTACTCCCTTTATAGTGCACTGCTTTTGACCAGGGTCCATATGACTCTGGTAAAACGTAGCGTACTATAAAGGGACTTGTGGGCCAGAGACCGTACATGAACTATTCAGTGTTACTGGTGTATTTTTCTACTCTAAAACCACTGACATTACTTTTCATGCTGTGCTCGAAATGGAAACTGACCGACTCCTTGTTTCAGTTCACTTATTCTGAAATTACTTCATCAATGTTGTGCCCATTGTAGACAGGAGTCTCCCTTCCTCCAGTTTCTGTTCCCTGGCTGAATGCCAGCCAACATTTCACAATGTTCAGAGAAAAGCCTTTGTCATCAACACAACTTACTCCTCTCACTGTTTGTTCTTGAATAGATAGTTAATTGTACATTTTCAGCACAACGGGAATTTGACTTCTAAGATGGAGATTGAAAAATAACTGATAATCAAGACAGCCCTCAAAATAGAGGCGATGAAACTACTGCTGTCAGTCTGAAGTTTAAGGCCTCCATGGTTGTCCCAAATGGTACCCTTTTCCCTATATTGTGCCTCTTTTGACAAAAATAGTGTAATATGTAGGGAATAGGGTCCCATATCGCCTCATGGCCACAAGTAGCTATCAGCACAGATCATTGACCAATGTTCCATCTGTTTTGTAACCCATGCGCAGTCCGCTGAACCAATGATCAGACTGTTTGTAACCCACGCACAGTCCGCTGAACCAATGATCTGTATCTGCATTAGAAACAAGACAGCCTAATAAAAAAAAAAAAGCCTCAAAGCTTTTTTTTCCGTCCTGCTTTGTGGAAACGTCTGTGGTTGTAGCCAGATTTATTTTTGTCCCTCACTCAGCCGGCAATAAAGAATAATGTTGCTTGACTAGAGACACCCTGGAATATCAATCAGGAGAAAAAACACTTCTTTCAAGGGTAAACACAGAACGATTCTGGGAAATCTTTCCGACTTGATAGGACACTTCATAAATCATTGGGAAGCTGGAAGAAATAGGCCTACTGGTTGAATGTAGTTGGAAATTATCTGGAGGGATGAAGAGTCAATTCACTGGTTGTTTCATTCAGCTTCTGTATTTTATGCATTGACTTTATGATGAGCTGAATTCTGACAAAATACATGAGTTGGGCCATATGTAGGAAATAAATGTGAAATAGCTACTGTACTCTGAAATATCAGACCTGGAAAACCTTTGGATAATACCAATGATTGTAAGGATAATAACAGATTTAGTGAGACTGAGACTGTCCTAATGTTTTCCTTTTAATCAAGGAACTTATTGCCTGTGGTTTATTTCCCGATAAATCTACAATTTATTGCTTGTGCTTGGTTGACTAAATCTGTTATTATCCTTAGTCATTGGTATTATCCAGAGGTTTTCCAGGTCGGATATTAATTCAGAGTACAGTATATTTGAGTCCAAATTGCAGTGCATGTATTAGATCTGTTCCAGTTCGGAGGCTGTTGAATGCAGGTTTAAACCGGGTTCAAGATCTACTCGCGCAGAACCGACTGCATCACAGGCATTTAGGTATTTTACATAAAGCCTCCAAAAGCCTGAGACGCAGAGAAAGGATGTTATTGGTGGGATTTATTCACTGTGTGTGTACGACATACTGTATTCCCCTCACGAATTACCTTATCTCATCAGAGCAATACACAAGCCATCTCAAACAGGAAAGTGTGTTTTATGAGCATGTTTTCTTATATATATTTTGGGTTTTATTTATTTATTTAACCTTTGGTTATGAGCGTGTAAAGTGCATTTGCTATAGGACCATATCTCACGTGTCCCCACACTAACTTTCCTGTGTGTTGAAGGGCTGGATGGCTGGGTGAACCTAACTGAGATTGACCCAGATGAGGAGGTGCAAGGGGAGATTCACCTCCAGATATCAGTGTTAGGGGACGTCCCCAGGATACTGCGCTGCCAAGTACTGGAGGCCAGGTAAGACATGGATGTTGGCTAGTCCTGTATGGCTCATTTGTTGGGGCATAGCGCTTACAATGCCAGGATTGTGGCTTTAATTCTCGCAGTGGCCATCCATACCAAAATGTATGCATTTACTACAGGAAGTTGGATAAAATTGCCTACTAAATGTCTTAGTACATACAGTGGGGGAAAAAAGTATTTGATCCCCTGCTGATTTTGTACGTTTGCCCACTGACAAAGAAAGGATCAGTCTATAATTTTAATGGTAGGTTTATTTGAACAGTGAGAGACAGAATAACAAAAATATCCAGAAAAACGCATGTCAAAAATGTTATAAATTGATTTGCATTTTAATGAGGGAAATAAGTATTGGACCCCCTCTCAATCAGAAAGATTTCTGGCTCCCAGGTGTCTTTTATACAGGTAAAGAGCTGAGATTAGGAGCACACTCTTAAAGGGAGTGCTCCTAACCGCAACTTGTTACCTGTAAAAAAGACACCTGTCCACAGAAGCAATCAATCAATCAGATTCCAAACTCTCCACCATGGCCAAGAACAAAGAGCTTTCCAAGGTTGTCAGCGACAAGATTGTAGACCTACACAAGGCTGGAATGGGCTACAAGACCATCGCCAAGCAGCTTGGTGAGAAGGTGACAACATTTGGTGCGATTATTTGCAAATGGAAGAAACGCAAAAGAACTGTCAATATCCCTCGGCCTGGGGCTCCATGCAAGATCTCACCTCGTGGAGTTGCAATGATCATGAGAATGGTGAGGAATCAGCCCAGAACTACACGGGAGGATCTTGTCAATGATCTCAAGGCAGCTGGGACTATAGTCACCAAGAAAACAATTGGTAACACACTACGCCGTGAAGGACTGAAATCCTGCAAGGTACCCCGGCTCAAGAATACATATACATGCCCGTCTGAAGTTTGCCAATGAACATCTGAATGATTCAGAGGACAACTGGGTAAAAGTGTTGTGGTCAGATGAGACCAAAATGGAGCTCTTTGACATCAACTCAACTCGCCGTGTTTGGAGGAGGAATGCTGCCTATGACCCCAAGAACACCATCTCCACCGTCAAACATGGAGGTGGAAACATTATGCTTTGGGGGTGTTTTTCTGCTAAGGGGACAGGACAACTTCACGCATCAAAGGGATGATGGACGGGGCCAGGCACCGTCAAATCTTGGGTGAGAACCTCCTTCCCTCAGCCAGGGCATTGAAAATGGGTCGTGGATGGGTATTCCAGCATGACAATGACCCAAAACACACGGCCAAGGCAATAAAGGAGTGGCTCAAGAAGAAGCACATTAAGGTCCTGGAGTGGCCTAGCCAGTCTCCAGACCTTAATCCCATAGAAAATCTGTGGAGGGAGCTGAAGGTTCGAGTTGCCAAACGTCAGCTTCGAAACCTTAATGACTTGGAGAAGATCTGCAAAGAGGAGTGGGACAAAATCCCTCCTGAGATGTGTGCAAACCTGGTGGCCAACTACAAGAAACGTCTGACCTTTGTGATTGCCAACAAGGGTTTTGCCACCAAGTACTAAGTCATGTTTTGCAGAGGGGTCAAATACTTATTTCCCTCATTAAAATGCAAATCATTTTATAACATTTTTGACATGCGTTTTTCTGGATTTTTGTTGTTGTTATTCTGTCTCTCACTGTTCAAATAAACCTATTAAAATTAAAATTATAGACTGATCCTTTCTTTGTCAGTGGGCAAACGTACAAAATCGGCAGGGGATCAAATACTTTTTTCCCCCACTGTACACATTCATTACCTAGAAGGTGACAAATTACCCGTGGGCTCTAGGGTGGACCTACTTATCAGGATTTACTCTAGATATGCCGACGGCATCGCTTTGTATAGCAACTACATCACACAAGGCCAGTGCTGATCATTGGTAGTGGATGAGGTGGGGTCTACCATCACTGTATACATTTAATATACATTTTCTTTTACCACTTCTCTATGTATAACCAATTTGTTTATGAATAATTCAGATGTTTTGGATGTTATATACACTACATCACCAAAAGTATGTGCACACCTGCTCGTCAAACATCTCATTCCAAAATCGCAGGCATTTAATATGGAGTTGATCCCCCTTTTTGCTGCTATAACAGCCTCTTTTCTGTGAAGGCTTTCCACTAGATAAACATTGCTGCAGGGACTTGCTTCCATTCAGCCACAAGCGCATTAGTGCGGTCGGGCATTGATGTTGGGCGATTAGGCCTGGCTTGCAGTCGACATTCCAATTAATCCCAAAGGTGTTCGATTAGGTTTGCGGTCCGGGCTCTGTGCAGGCCAGGCTGTATCACAATCGGCCGTGATTGGGAATCCCATAGGGCGGCGGACAATTAGCCCAGTGTCGTCTGGGTTTGGCCGGTGTAGGCCGTCATTGTAAATAAGAATTTGTTCTTAACTGACTTGCCTAGTTAAATAACAGTTCTACCACACTGATCTCAACAAACCATTTTTCTATGGACCTTGCTTTTTGCATTGGGGCCTTGTCATGCTGGAACAGGAAAGGGCCTTCCCAAACTGTTGGAAGCACAGAATCATCTAGAATGTCATTGTGTTTTCACTGCTCCAGAGTCCAATGGCGGCGAGCTTTACACCACTCCAGCCGACACTTGGCATTGCGCATGGTGATCTTAGGCTTGTGTGCGGCAGCTCGGCCATGGAAATCCATTTCATGAAGCTCCAGACTAACAGTTATTGTGCTAACGTTGCTTCCAGTGGCAGTTTGGAACTCGGTAAATTGTTTTAACTGAGGACAAACTATTTTTACGCCCTTCACCACTCGGCGGTCCCATTCTGTGAGCTTGTGTGGCTTACCACTTCATTGCTCTTAGACGTTTTCACTTCACAATAACAGCACTTACAGTTGACCGGAGCAGCTCTAGCAGGGCAGAAACTTGATGTGCTTGTTGGACAGGTGGCATCCTATGACTGTGCCACTTTGACAGTCACTGAGCTCTTAAGGCCATTCTACTGCCAATGTTTGTCTGTAGAGATTGCATGACTGTGTGAGTGATTTAAAAAAATATATATATATATAATTAAAAAAAAAATACACCTGTCAGCAACGGGTGTGGCTAAAATAGTCTAATCCACTAATTTGAAGGGGTGTCCACATACTTTTGTGTGTATATACAGTCGGAAGTTTACATACACCTTAGCCAAATACATTTAAACTTAGTTTTTCACAATTCCTGACATTTAATCTGAGTAAAAATTCCCTGTCTTAGGTCAGTTAGGATCCCCACTTTATTTTAAGATTGTGAAATGTCAGAATAATAGTGTAGAGTGATTTTTATTTCAGCTTTTATTTCTTTCATCACATTCCCAGTGGGTCAGAAGTTTACATACTAATTGAGTGTATTTGGTAGCATTGCCTTTAAATTGTTTAACTTGTCAAACGTTTCGGGTAGCCTTCCACAAGCTTCCCACAATAAGTTGGGTGAATTTTGGCCCATTCCTCCTGATAGAGATGGGTTAACTGAGTCAGGTTTGTAGGCCTCCTTGCTCGCACACGCTTTTTCAGTTCTGCCCACAAATGTTCTATGGGATTGAGGTCAGGGCTTTGTGATGGCCACTCCAATACCTTGACTTTGTCCTTATGCCATTTTGCCACAACTTTGGAAGTATGCTTGGGGTCATTGTCCATTTGGAAGACCCATTTGCGACCAAGCTTTAACTTCCTGACTGATGTCTTGAGATGTTGCTTCAATATATCCACAATTTTCCTTCCTCATGAAGCCATCTATTTTGTGAAGTGCACCAGTCCCTCCTGCAGCAAAGCACCCCCACAACATGATGCTTCCACCCCCATGCTTCATGGTTGGGATGGTGTTCTTTGGCTTGCAAGACTCCCTCTTTTTCCTCCAAACATAATGATGGTCATTATGGCTAAACAGTTCTATTTTTGTTTCATCAGACCAGAGGACATTTCTCCAAAAAGTACGTTCTTTGTCCCCATGTGCAGTTGCAAAACATAGTCAGTTTTTTTTATGGAGGTTTTGGAGCAGTGGCTTCTTCCTTGCTGAGCGGTCTTTCAGGTTATGTCGATATAGGACTCGTTTTACTGTTGATATAGATACTTTTGTACCCGTTTCCTCCAGCATCTTCACAAAGTCCTTTGCTGCTGTTCTGTGATTGATTTGCACTTTTCGCACCAAAGTACGTTTATCTCTAGGAGACAGAACGCGTCTCCTTCCTGAGCGGTATGACGGCTGCGTGGTCCCATAGTGTTTATACTTGCGTACTATTGTTTGTACAGATGAACATGGTACCTTTCAGGCGTTTGGAAATTGCTCCAAAGGATGAACCAGACTTGTGGAGGTCTAAAAAAAAATTTCTGAGGTCTGGCTGATTTCTTTTGATTTTCCCATGATGTCAAGCAGTGACACTGGGTTTGAAGGTAGGCCTTGAAATACATCCACAGGTACACCTCCAATTGACTCAAATTATGTCAATTAGCCTATTAGAAGCTTCTAAAGCCATGACATCATTTTCTGGAATTCTCCAGGCTGTTTAGAGGCACTGTCAACTTAGTGTATGTAAACTTCTGACCCACTGGAATTGTGATACAGTGAAATAATCTGTCTGTAAACAATTGTTGGAAAAATGACTTGTGTCATGCACAAAGTAATGTCCTAAACGACTTGCCAGAACTATGGTTTGTTAACAAGAAATTTGTGGAGGAGTTGAAAAACAAGTTTTAGTGACTCCAACCTAAGTGTATGTAAACTTCCGACTTCAACTGTATTTAGTATATTTCTTGCATTAAAGGTCAAATACAGCTGTTTTTATCTCATTAGCAAATAATGTCGGGTAACAATTAAGTACCTTACTAACTGCATTTCCATCCAAAGTTATGTGAAAAAAGTCACGACATCTGTGACGGAAACAAGTTTTGGTGGAACTTTATAAATTCCGACATGGACATGGTGGGATCGTTTTGTCTGTAAAATTAATTATGTGAGAAATTGTGGTGAGAACACCTATATGCGCAAATATTGATATAACAACCATCATATCGAATTACATTTGGAATCATGCAATATGGTGTGTGTGGTCCTTCCACGACGACTCGGAAAACCATGCAGTTTATTAGGCTACAGATTAAATAAATTATGATGAAGTTCACAGGGTGGTGAAAGTGCACGGTGCTCTTGATGCTCCTTTCCAATAAATATTGAGGGTCTTATTCTGGTGGCATGATGATCGACGCTTGACTGCCGTTTGACAAATAAAAATATTCTCGCTTATCCTTAATAATCTCATGCGTAGACTAACCTACCCGGCCGCACAGCCTACCCACACTATGCGAGCAGTTGGCTAGAGTGCACGTGCCAAGACCAGAGTAGGCACATTTGATATTTAACACATGTTTTTGTGACAACTATCGGTACAGTTAAATGCAATGGAAACACATTGAACTTTATATTTTTATTCGGTACATGAAAACTTCAGCGAAAAATTACATTGTGTGCCGTATGTAATCCCTCATTGATTTGGTATCTGCAACTAGTCAATTTGGTGGAAACACCACTGGTGGAAAATGTGCGTATTTTTGAAAATTTGCCTGAAAATTTGTCGCCAATTGGATGGAAACTAGATACTGTGATTGTTTTATGTTTGACCATTAAAAACAAACAGCTTCTTAGCAAAGAGCAATTTCTCAAGCAAGAATATATCAAGGACAGTCGGAGTGGTCCGAGTGGTGAGGGGAAAACTGAAATCTAGCAGAGAGGTTTGGAACTCTTTCTTATTGGTCTATAAACTTATTTCCCACCTGGTGATGTCACCGAGCAGGCCAAAACTCCTTCCCACCAAAACATGCTCTTACACTAAAGGGGCATAATCATAATTTTCACAGTATTATTCCAACCTCATAGTGTGGAAATATACAGTGCCTATAGAAAATCTCTTGGATTTCTACACATTTTATTGTGATACAAAGTGTGATTTAAAATGGATTTAATTGTAAGAAAATTGTCAGCTATCTACACAATACAATTTTTCTAGATTAATAAAAAAATAAAACGCATATATTGTTCCTTCAGAAAGTACTTACACCTTAATCCACATTTTCTTATAGCTTGAATTAAAGTAAACATTTCTCACCCATCTACACACTATACCCCATAATGACAAAGTGAAGACATGCTTTTAGAAATGTTTGCTAATTTATACAAAAATGAATATACATATCTCATTTACATAAGTTTTCCCACCCCTGAGTCAATACTTGTAGAATCACCTTTGGCAGCGACTACATCTATGAGTCTTTGTGTAAGTCGAAGAGCTTTCCACACCTGGATTGTGCAACATTTGCCCACTTTTTTTATTATTTTCAAAATTCTTCAAGCTCTGTCAAATTGATTGTTGATCATTGCTAGACAACCATTTTCAGGTATCGCCATAGATTTTCAATTAGATTTAAGTCAAAACTGTAACTCGGCCACTCAGGAACAGTCACTGTTTTCTTGGTTAGTAACTCCAGTGTAGATTTGCTCATGTGTTTTAGGTTATTGCCCTGCTGAAAGGTGAATTCTCATCTCCCAGTGTCTGGTGGAAAGCAGACTGAACCAGGTTTTCCTCTAGGATTTTGTCTGTGCTTAACTCCATTTTGTTTCTTTTTTTATCCTGAGAAACTCCCCAGTCATTAACGATTACAGACATACCCATAACATGATACAGCCACCACTATGCTTGAAATTATGGAGCGTGGTACTCAGTAACGTATTGGATTTACCCCAAACAAACATTTTGTATTCAGGACAAAAAGTGAATTGCTTTGCCAATGTTTTGTTTATTGCCTTCTTGCAAACAGGATGCATGTTTTGGAATATTTTCATTCTGTACAGGCTCCCTTCTTTTCACTCTGTCAATTAGGTTAGTATTGTGGAGTAACTACAATGTTTATTTATCCTCATTTCTCTTCGATCACAACCATTCAATTCTGTAACTGTTTTAAAGTCACCATTGGCCTCATAGTGAAATCCCTGAGCGGTTTCCTTCCTCTCCGACAACTGAGTTAGGATGGACGCCTGTATCTTTGTAGTGACTGGGTGTATTTATGCACCATCCAAAGTACAATAACTTCACCATGCTAAAAGGGATATTCAATGTCTGCTTTTTAACCCATCTACCAATAGGTTGCCGCCTTTGCGAGGCATTGGGAACCCTCCCTGGTCTTTGTGGTTGAATCTATGTTTGAAATTCGCTGCTTGACTGAGGGACATTACAATTATCTGTATGTGTGGGGTACAGAGATGAGGTAGTCATTTAAAAAATAATGTTGAACACTATTATTGCGCAGTGAGTGAGTCCATGCAACTTATGTGACCTGTTAAGCACATTTTTACTGAACTTCTTTAGGCTTGCCGTAACAGTTGAATACTTATTGACTCAAGACATTTCAGCTTTTCATTCTTAATTAATTTGTAAAACAATTCAACACAATTCCACTTTGTCATTATGGGTTATTGTAGGCCAGTGACCCAAAAAATCTAAATTTAATACATTTTTAATTCAGGCTTTAACACTTTTTATTCTGTATATTTGTATTCTTTTCACTCTGTCATTTAGGTCATTATTGTGGAGTCACTACAATATTGCTCCATCCTCGGTTTTCTTTCCGTCACAGCCATTGAACTCTGAAGCTGTCTTAAAATCACCAGTGGCCTCATGGTGACATCCTAAGCAGTTTCCTATCCTGTAGCTTAGTTCAGAAGGACGACTGCATCATCCACAGCATAATTATGAACTTTGCATACATCTTTAAGCATGGCCATGTCTGATTTGTTTTTGTTACCCATCTACCAATTACTGCCTTTCTTTGAGGCTTTTGAAAAGCTCCCTGGTCTTTAGTTGAATCTGTTGTTGAAATTCAATACTTGACTGAGGGACCTTACAGATGTTATGTGTATGGGGGACAGAGAAAGGGGTAGTAATTCAAAAATCATGTCAACCCCTATTTCACACACAGTGAGTCCATATAACTTAAGTGATTTGTTAAACCAAATGTAACTTTTGAACTAATTTAGACTTGCCAATACAAAGGGTGTGAATGTTTATGCAATGACTATTTTAGTTATATATATTAAAAAGATAAATTCTACAAATTATCTTTTCACTTTGACATTATGGAATATTGTGTAGATCAATAACAAATTACAATTAAATCTATTTAAATCCCACTTTGTAACACAACAAAATTTGAAAAAGGTTCAAGGGGGTGTGGACTTTCTATATGCACTGTATAGTATATAAAATGGATAAATCAAATTTTTGACTGCAATGGGCGTTTTTTAAATGTTTTATTTTGAGTTTGCGCTGTAAACATAGCTTGATAAATCAGCGATAGTCTGGTTTAGGCTACTACAAACATACAGTTCCATCTATGTATTGTTCACAGGTTTGAGCGTTAGGTGCATTGGGCACACAGCTTCCAAACTCCGTGAACTCATTCTTCATAAATACCTGGGGCGTCGTCTGTGCTGTGGGTATTTCAGTCCATCTGCCGGAGCAGCTGGATTCACACAGACAGACATACGCCCGGCTGACTCTAGATACCACAACGAGGCGTGTTGATTACTTTCTCTGAGCTCATCCCCAATGATCTCATACTAACCTCACCTCAAATAGTGAGTGGGAGGGCATTTTTTGTGATTGAGACTAGACCTGTGGTGATGGGTTAAAATATAACATTGGTTTTCTTATAATTACTTCAGGTGCACTTGATTTTGCTTGCCTGGTGTGCGTGTTTGCACTTTTGGGACTATACCATTGATCCCATTGCACCGGAGAGAACTTAATCAACCGCCTTCTGATGTGTTTGAAAGAAGACATACTGTTTTGAGTGACCCAGATCTGATGGAGAGTGGAGATGCAATGTGCTTCAATGTCAACTAATGTGTAAAATGCTCAACTTTCGTTTTTGTGTGGGTTTGTTCTTCAGAGACCTTGCAAAAAAGGATCGTAATGGAGCGTCGGACCCTTTTGTCAGAGTACGATACAACGGCAAAACCCACGAAAGTGCGGTAAGCCAAAGACCTGCCCACACCCATGGTCCTTACATTAAGATATTTAATACATTCATTGGAAAAACTTTTTGAAACAGCCCTTTTGACTTGTGAATTGAATATAGGAATCTGCGAATGGATGTCTCTGTGGTTTCAGGTGGTTAAGAAGTCCTGTTACCCGCGCTGGAACGAGAGCTTTGAGTTTGAGCTGGACGATGCCCCCCTGGACACCCCTCTGAGTGTTGAGGTGTGGGATTGGGACCTGGTCAGCAAGAATGACTTCCTGGGAAAGGTGAGAAGTCCAGTTGGGGTAACTTTCCCAAAATTCCCAGGTTTCCCAGAAATCCCGGTTGGAAGATTCCCGGAATCAGAAAGGAATAAGCAGGATAACCTTAGGAAAGTTACTGGAATTTTGTAGCCCTAGTCCCAAGTCTGAATAACAGTGGTGTGAAGCACTTACTTTTTAATGTAGGTGGTTTGGTCGTGTAACCTTAACACAGGTCGTCAGGTCTTAGTCATCTCCCTAAGCTAATACCTAGGCTTTAACTCAGTAGGATTATTTTGTAAGGAGTGGTATTATGTTGTGCAGGAGACCTGGGGTTTGAAGCCTGGTCAGTCACAGCTGAAAAGTGAAAAATATGTGGGCACCCCCCATAAGTGTTTTAAATATGAATGGATAATTGGAACCCTGGTTATGTCCATATTCAAAAAAGAGTCTCAGAGTAGCAGTGCTGAGTTTAGCCTGTTAGGCAGGGGGGACCTGACCCTAGATCAGCACTCTTACTCTGAGAGGCTTGATAAATACGGGCCATGTTCTGTAGATGTCAGATTTAGACACACAGGATCACAACATGATAAACACTACTCTTCATATACATTGAATACAATTAGTTTACAATGTATTGTAATCAAATGTGTTGATGTTTATTCTCCCCTGTTCAGGTTTTGTTCAACATCCACAGATTGCAGTCAGCCCACCAGGAGGAGGGCTGGTTTCGCCTGGTCCCTGATAAGCCCAAACATAGTCAGCATGAGTGAGTATCAATGGGTTGCCACCATTATCATAAATGCAAACAAGTTTTTTTTTGCACCAAGGAAACAACCGTTAGCTGACAATATAGAAATGGCTTGGTGACATGCAAGCTCCTCTATCCAAGTTTTTTTGTTTTATTTTATACCCACATGGCAGTCATGGACATTGAAATCTAATAATTATTGGTATTGGCCAATGTCAATAAATAAGTAAGGAAACACAAAGGGTAAAGAAGAGTGACAAGTACGTAGTATCCTCATAGAGTAGTGTTGTAAATTAGGTGGAGGAAGCAGGCTCCGGTAATTTGTTTTGTATCTCACAGTCCAAAGGGGTACACTAAGATGGAAGCTAGATCTATTCAAGGTTTTCTGAAGCTAGCCAGCTTCAGTTAGCTTTTTATGCGCATGGGAGTGTAGTGTGTCAGTGCGCGTGCATATGTACGCATGTGTGTACGTGCATGCATGTGCGAGCGTGTGGGCGGGTACATCTGTTCCGGTCCATGTGCTGACAGGAAGTGCTAATCCTTTTCCCGGGCTAAATCCCTGGTTTATTTCTCCTCCATAAAGGATCATTTGGCCATGTGGACTCTGGGCAGGGATTAGAGAGAGAGAGAGAGAGAGGGAGGGAGGGAAACTGTGAGGAGAGGAGGAGTGGGGCTTATGTAAAAGGAAGAGGGCTCTAGCAGGATATGCATCCTTTTTGGACAGGAGGGGACAAAAGCAGTATGCCCCTGCGGGAACCCAGATTAGTGCCAGAAACAAGGGCAATGTAGGGAGATTGGGCCGGCTACATGGCTCGCTGGCACTGGCGGCCATTGGATGTTGTTCTTTCAGCTGGTGGCTGGTATTGAGAGACAAGGAATCTCCGATTTGAGAGGGCATGCTCTTCCTGGTGCAGTACATAGCCGTAGAATTACAACCCTAGAACAGCTTTCCCATTCACTTAAATGCCATAATGGGTGAACTGGTGGCCATATTGTGTACCCATAGGAGTACATTTCTATGGACATAGCACTGCTTTAGGTCATTTTGTGCAGCCATTCATAAAATCATTGTCGTGAACACCATAAAGAATGACGTTATGTATAACTAATGTCATGTCATCATGCTTTTCCATAAGCGTCTTTAATCATCATTACCAGCTTACAAGCATGCAGCTTATGATCTGGCCCTAATGTGTTTGTAAGCAAATGCTAATTGTTATGCATGTAAGTACTTCATAAATGGTTGTATTATAGACCAGTGCATGACTGGTGGTGGATTGTGTGTGCTGCTTTTCATTCTCACCGTTTACTTGATGTTTCCCATTAATAAAGGGAAATCCAAAATATTGGTCTCTCTACCCTAACCCCTAACCAATTAGTGGCTTTCACTAGGAGAAGATTGGTCGACACTGTAGAAACCTGTGGAAATGACTACCAAATAAGGACCTGAGGAGACCAGATAGATGCGCTATTAGTTACAGGGACCATAGGTCAGTGTATTATATATTTAGTGCTGCATACATCAGGAAGTGGTTGTAATTGTAAGATTAAAAAGCCAAACCTTTTACTGTACAGTATGAACATAGTGTATGCATCCCAAATGGCACCCTATTCCCTTTATAGTGCAGTAGTTTTGTGGGAATAGGGTGGCATTTAGAATGCAGACAGTGATTTAACCACCATCCCTTCTCCCCCAATTAATCAGTATAACTCCACCAACTTAACATTTCCCCAATGGCCTCATTCTAATGTCTTCTGTCTTCATTTTATTTTTATGCTCATTCTATTTTGGATTCTATTTATGAAATTGGTTCTCAAAAGTAGTATAGTTGAATCTGTAGCGATGATGTAATGGCAAGTATTTCAAAAGGAAAATAAAGGATTTAAATACATTCTGGGGATATTGAATTAGGTTTTGATATGAAAAAATCCTACATTTCCCTCTCAGGCGATGCGTAACATTGTTTTGGCCGGTCACGATTATTGATGGACATCTGTCTGTCACTGCTCTCTCACTTTCCATTTTCAGAACCGGGAAAGAAGGGAGGGCTGTTAAAATGTCATGCCAATCCCAAACAAAGGATTATTCAGCGGTGTCTATGTTGCTCTCCAAGCAATAACTTTTAACAAGATTTACCTCCATATTCATGATGTCACCCGTAGTTATGAAATCGCAACAATTGAAATCAAATGCCATGATGAGTACTGGTACTGTTGAGATGTCAAACCGTGGTTACACTATATAATAATGTTCATGAATAAGCGATTACATTGTTATAAATGCTTTATATTTTTTTTACCGATAATACACTATTCCTAAATAATTTATTAATGGTTATTCATGAAACTTATACAAACAATTTTACGTTTTGGGCAGTGTCTGCATGGCAACCCATTGAAAGTCGGTTTTCACCAGAGGACTTTGATCAACTCTGTGGTAAAATTCTCAGATTAAGCCCACGTAATCCTTGTCTTCTCAAATTATCTTCTTTCTTCCCACTCTTTTCAGCCAGTCAAGCTGTTGTTTATATTGTCTCTTTAAAAAAAAAAAAAAAAAAACCCACCTCTGGACTTCCTCTTGATTAGATTTCTGACAGGCGGTTGCCATCTGGGGCCTGCAGTCTTGTTGACTAGTCGTGTGTGTTTTGTGCCAGGAAATTATGAGTGTCAAATCTGGATCACTCATCCAATCCTTTATATGCCAGCTCCTCAGTAGAGGGTTGTGCATCCTCCAACCAGGATTTCGGGAAAGTTACTGAAATTTTGAAACCCTAATGCAGTGCTGTGTGGGCTTGTGGATATCTTTTAAATGGTTGAGCTTTTTTTCCCCCCTGAACTTTACAAGCCTTTATGTTCTTGATTTCTTACCACTTTGTACTATTCCCTCAGCTTCACCAAGCACCCTAGCTTCTATAAAATTAAGATGGTTTTGCTCACAGTGCTAGTAAGACTGTCAATTTTGTTCCATATGGCTTGATGAGTAACTTTCCCTAATTTAAATGATAATGCCCGAGAAGCCGGTGTTTGGAGGATATATTAGCACGGGTCGTGTCCGTAGATACAGAACAAAAAGACTGAATGACTGGGTCGCGTCTCTGGCAACCGAACCAATAGAACGAACGACCAGCCGGCTTGGGAGCAACCCTAGATTTGTTTCGGGACTATATCTTGTGGAAGGGTGAAATAGTATGAGGGCCGACAAACTGTGCCAATATATCCTCCAAACACCAGCTTTGAGGGAATTATCACTTTTATACAACAGGTAACCAACATATTCAAATAATGATTTACATATTTATATGAAAAATATATTTTGATTTAATTTATTCATGCTATTTCATCCTTCCACAAGATATAGTCCCGAAACAAATCTAAGGTTGCTCCCAAACCGGCTGGTCTTTCGTTCTATTGGTTCGGTTGCCAGAGACGCGACCCAGTCGTTCAGTCTTTTTGTTCTGTATCTACCGACACGACCCAGTCGTTAGTATGGCAATGAAACATTTAGAACGGTCTGGCAACGTTCTTATACCTTGCTTGCTAGCTAGCCAAGTACGGCTAACTTAGTCACGTAAAACAGTGCAGACAGAATAACAACAGTATCTGCATTTGTTAAAGCTGTTTTCTAGTGACATTTATTTGGATACATCCATAACAATGAACTAATGAGGCACGATTTTGCCTGGCATAGAAAATGTGCTCTCTATTTAGGACACTGTTCAGAGGAGCTAGCCAACAACACAGCGAACACAACTTCAAACTGAGCTGGAAAGACAGCACACTAGCTGCACTTCGCTTCAGTGCACTTCGTTTTTCAATTCACATTTCTTTGTATATATCCATAAAAATGATGCCAGCTGATTTTATGATTTCGACTGGCTGAGAAACACTTCCTGCCTCTCTCGCCCCGACACCCAACCCCTACACGTTCATTACTATGGGAGACAGCAAGGCTTATACAAATCTCCACTGTTGAAAAATAAAAGTTAGTTTAAAAGAAATGTGAGATGATGTCTAGATGATTGCGCAGTCAGATGGAATAGAGTAAATTGGAATTTTAACATCGAAGATTTAGCTGGTGCAAATTTGTGTAATATACACTTGCTGGAATGCGGTTTTAACCAATCTGCATTCAGGATTAGACCCACCCATTGTATTAATAACCACATTCCACAGTCTGGGCCATTCTTACCACTATTGGAAAAGTGTTTTTCAGATCTTTTTTCCACTTTGACTTTTGGCCACACATAAAGGTTGACTGTGTTGTCGTGCTGAATGTAGTCTGTAATGTACTTGTATAGTAGGGTGTGTTCAAAACATTGTCTGACTGTCTTTTTAACACACCCTGAAATTACAGCCCTTACATTGTTTATATACAGTACCAGTCAAACGTTTGGACACAGCTACTCATTCAATGGTTTTTCTTTATTTTTTACTATTTTCTACATTGTAGAATAATAGTGAAGAGAGAAACTATGAAAAAACACATATGGAATCATGTAGTAACCAAAGAAGTGTTAAAGAAATCAAAATATATTTTATATTTGAGATTCTTCAAAGTAGCTACCCTTTGCCTTGATGACAGCTTTGCACACACTTGGCATTCTCTCAACAAGCTTTATCTGGAATGTTTTTCCAACAGTCTTGAAGGAGTTCCCACTTATGCCCAGCACTTGTTGGCTGCTTTTCCTTCACTCTGCGGTCCAACTCATCCCAAACCATCTCAATTAGGTTGAGGTTGGGTGATTGTGGATGCCAGGTCATCTGATCCAGCATTCCATCACTCTCCTTCTTGGTCAAATAGCCCTTACACAGCCTGGAGGTGTGTTTAGGGTCATTGTCCTGTTGAAAAACAAATGATAGTCCCACTAAGCGCAAACCAGATGGGATGGCGTATCGCTGCAGAATGCTGTGGTAGCCATGCTGGTTAAGTGTGCCTTGAATTCTAAATAAATCAGACACTGTCACCAGCAAAACACCATCACACCTCCTCCTCCAAGCATTACAATAGGAACCACACATGCGGAGATCATCTGTTCCCCTACTGTGCGTCTCACAAAGACATGGTGGTTGGAACCAAAAATCTCAAATTTGGACTCAGACCAAAGGACAGATTCCCACCGGTCTATTGCTCATGTTTCTTGGCCCAAGCAAGTCTCTTCTTCTTATTGGTGTCCTTTAGTAGTTGTTTCTTTGCAGCAATTCGGCCATGAAGGCCTGACTCACACAGTCTCCTCTGAACAGTTGATGCTGAGATGTGCCTGTTACTTGAACTCTGAAGCATTTTCTGAGGCTGATAACTCTAACTTATACTCTGCAGCAGAGGTAACTCTGGGTCTTCCATTCCTGTGGCGGTCCTCATGAGAGCCAGTTTCATCATAGCGCTTGATGGTTTTTGCGATTGCTCTTGAACAAACTTTCAAAGTTCTTGAAATTTTCCGCATTGACTGACCTTCATGTCTTCAAGTAATGATGGACTGTTTCTTTTTGCTTATTTGAGCTGTTCTTGCCATAATATGGACTTGGTCTTTTACCGAATAGGGCCATCTTCTGTATACCCAACCCTACCTTGTCACAACACAACTTATTGGCTCAAATGCATTAATAAGGAAAGGAATTCCACAAATTAACTTTTAACAAGGCACACCTGTTAATTGGAATGCATTTCAGGTGACTACTTCATTAAGCTGTTTGAGAGAATCCCAAGAGTGTGCAAAGCTGTCACCAAGGCAAAGGGTGGCACCTTTGAAGAATCTCAAATATAAAATATATTTTGATTTAACACGTTTTTGGTTACTACATGATTCCATATGTGTTATTTCATACTTTTGATGTCTTCACTATTATTCTACAATGTAGAAAATTGTAAAAATAAAGAAAAATCCTTGAATGACTAGGTGTGTCCAAACGTTTGACTGGTACTGTATATATTTAAGTTTGAAGATTTTTTTTTATTTATTCATTTTATTTGTATTTTCTGCAAGGGTTTGTCCCCAAAATATTTCCCTTTGTTTTGATATGACTTCCCATTAAGTTCTTTTCTACTCTGTTCCAGGGGCACTCTAGGATCTCTGCGCCTGCAGCTGCGCCTCCGAGATGAGACGGTCCTGCCCTCCGGCCACTACCAACCACTTACGGAGCTGCTGTGCCAATCCGTGGGCCCCCATCTTAATGTGAGCACCAAGTCAATGCCACTCCTCAGTCTCTCAAGTGTCGCCTGGGTTGCATAAGATCAGGGGTAATCAGCTCCGGTCCTCGAGGGCCACAGGCCATGTATGCTGGTTTTCAACCTTTGCATTTTAACCAGAGACTGAGTGAACAGTTTTTCTAAACTATTTTAAGTAAATTAAATAAACTCGGCAAAAAAGAAACATCCTCTCACTGTCAACTGTTTATTTTCAGCAAACTTAACATATGTAAATATTTGTATGAACATAAGATTCAACAACTGAGACAAACTGAACAAGTTCCACAGATGTGTGACGAACATAAATGGAATAATGTGTCCCTGAACAAAGGGGGGGGGTCAAAATCAAAAGTAGCAGTCAGTATCTGGTGTGGCCACCAGCTGCATTAAGTACTGCAATGCATCTCTTCCTCCTTATGGACTGCACCAGATTTGCCAGTTCTTGCTGTGAGATGTTACCCCACTCTTCCAACAAGGCGCCTGCAAGTTCCCGGACATTTCTGGGGGGGAATGGCCCTAGCCCTCAACCTCCGATCCAACAGGTCCCAGACGTGCTCAATGGGATTGAGATCCGGGTTCTTTGCTGGCCATAGCAGAACACTGACATTCCTCTCTTGCAGGAAATCACGCACAGAACGAGCAGTATGGCTGGTGGCATTGTCATGCTGGAGGGTCATGTCAGGATAAGCCTGCAGGTAGAGTATCACATGAGGGAGGAGGATGTCTTCCCTGTAATGCACAGTGTTGAGATTGCCTGCAATTACAACAAGCTCAGTCCGATGATACTGTGACACACTGCCCCAGACCATGACGGACCCTCCACCTCCAAATTGATCCCGTTCCAGAGTACAGGCCTCGGTGTATCGCTCGTTCCTTCGACGATAAACGCGAATCAGACCATCACCCCTGGTGAGACAAAACCGCGACTCGTCAGTGAAGAGCACTTCTTGCCAGTCCTGTCTGGTCCAGCGACGGTGGGTTTGTGTCCATAGGTGACATTGTTGCCGGTGATGTCTGGTGAGGACCTGCCTTACACCAGGCCTATAAGCCCTCAGTCCAGCCTCTCTCAGCCTATTGCGGACAGTCTGAGCACTGATGGAGGGATTGTGCATTCCTGGTGTAACTCGGGCAGTTGTTGTTGCCATCCTGTACCTGTCCCGCAGGTGTGATGTTCGGATGTACCGATCCTGGGCAGGTGTTACACATGGTCTGCCACTGCGAGGACTATCAGCTGTCCGTCCTGTCTCCCTGTGCGCTGTCTTAGGCATCTCACATTACAGACATTGCAATTTATTGCCTTGACCACATCTGCAGTCCTCATGCATCCTTGCAGCATGCCTAAGGCACGATCACGCAGATGAGCAGGGACCCTGGTTATCTTTCTTTTGGTGTTTTTCAGAGTTAGTAGAAAGGCCTCTTTAGTGTCCTAAGATTTCATAATTGTGACCTTAATTGCCTATCGTTTGTAAGCTGTTAATGTCTTAACGACCGTTCCACAGGTGCATGTTAATTACTTGTTTATGGTTCATTGAACAAGCATGGGAAACTGTGTTTAAACCCTTTACAATGAAGATCTGTGATCTGTGTATCTTTTCTATCTTTGAAAGACAGGGTCCTGAAAAAGGGACATTTCTTTTTTTTTGCTGAGTTTAATGTGCTTGGTGTTAATCCTGATTCAATTAATCCTATATTGTGTTGATTTACTGCATGGTATGTGGCACAATAAAATGTGCCTCTTAGCAGACTGTTTAATCCATAGCAATTTACAGTACAGAATTCATTTTTAGTAGGTGTACCTCTGTAGGAAATGAAAACCAAAACCTTGATGTTGCCAAAGCCGTGCTCTTACCACCTGAGTCACACAGGACCACCAGCGCTTGTGATGATAATTCTTGGCTTGGTATCATAGGGCAACTGGCCAGATTTGATCATGCTCATCGATGAGACCACTACAGCCGAGAGTCGACAGGAAGTGGCCACCAACCTGGTGAAGCTCTTCCTGGGTCAGGGATTGGCGAAGGAGTTCCTTGATGTTCTCTTCAAGCTGGAGTTGGACAAGACTAGTAAGTCAGACTTCACACAGCTAAATTGGAGTTGGACAAAACTTGTGTTCAGCACAGCCCAATAATGTGGAATGTTTCGATTTAAATATATTATGTCAAATGAGAACAGTCCTTAACTGTGGTGTATTGGCCATATACCACACCCACTCGGGCCTTATTGCTTAATAATACCACAGTGTTGGTGAATACTCTTTTCTGATTGCCTAGAAGGGCATTATAGAATGAACATTTAAAACCAGATAACAGGACAGAAAAGGTAAACCAACAACCACACAAACTGAAATTGGATACATTGTAAACATGTTCAACAAGGGAAAAAATGATAGCTAGCATTCCAAAAACAAATCAGACACATATTTTTTGGGAGCATCAGATGACCTAACGTGGTGAGTGACGAACATGCATGAATTCATCCTGTCCCCTCTGCCGCTAAAGCTGTCAAATCCTCCCATGTTTCTAGTTTGACTAGCTGTTTTCATGCAATGTAATGTGATCTCCTCATAATTAACAGTCTGTGTTGATGAGTGTCCTGACAAGAAGGCTAACTTTTTTTTACAGGTTTGTTATTAAGCCACATGAAAGTTCACAAGTTCCAGAAGGCATTTATGCTAAAAAAAAACATCTTGATAAAAACAACAAAAACGTTAAAAAGCCTCTCCTGTGAAGTAATGATGTGCGACATACGCCTAGCTTCTTGAAACTGGTCACACATATCCTCCAAATACCGGCTTCAAGGGCATTATCACTTTTATACAACGCGTTATGAACATATTCAAATAATGATTGACATTTTCATTTTAAAAACATTATTTTTAGGGATTTATTTATACGATTTGTCCTTCCACAAGATATAGTCCCGACACACATCTAGCGTTGCTATCCAAGCCAGCTCATGCTATTGGTTCTATCTATTTGTGTTCTAAATGTATGGGCACAGTTTTTTGTTCGAAATGATCCGTTGCCATGATGGCTGGCAACGTTCCAACTAGCTGCATTTGCATTTGTTTAAGCTGTTTTCTAGTTATTTTTTGGGGGATACATCATAACAATGAGCAAATAACCGATTTCGCCTGGCATTGAACATTTTCTCTCGCCAGACCACTGTTCAGAAGAGATCGCTAACACAAACTGAAGCTGTAATGACAGCAAACTACAGTGAGGGAAAAAAGTATTTGATCCCCTGCTGATTTTGTACGTTTGCCCACTGACAAAGAAATGATCAGTCTATAATTTTAATTGTAGGTTTATTTGAACAGTGAGAGACAATGACCCAAAACACACGGCCAAGGCAACAAAGGAGTGGCTCAAGAAGAAGCACATTAAGGTCCTGGAGTGGCCTAGCCAGTCTCCAGACCTTAATCACATAGAAAATCTGTGGAGGGAGCTGAAGGTTCGAGTTGCCAAACGTCAGCTTCGAAACCTTAATGACTTGGAGAAGATCTGCAAAGAGGAGTGGGACAAAATCCCTCCTGAGATGTGTGCAAACCTGGTGGCCAACTACAAGAAACGTCTGACCTCTGATTGCCAACAAGGGTTTTGCCACCAAGTACTAAGTCATGTTTTGCAGAGGGGTCAAATACTCATTTCCCTCATTAAAATGCAAATCAATTTATAACATTTTTGAAATGCGTTTTTCTGGATTTTGTTGTTATTCTGTCACTCACTGTTCAAATAAACCTACCATTAAAATTATAGACGGATCATTTCTTTGTCAGTGGGCAAACGTACAATTTTTTTTTTGACATTTCTTTGTATACATTTTATCCATAAAAATTATGCTGATTTAATGATTTCGACTGGCTGAGAAAAGCTCCCATCCTGTCTGTCTCAGAAAGCTGGAGATCAACTTTCACTATTGAAACAATGCTGCAAATGTAGGGGAGACAGACAGCAGTTCTTACAAATCTCCGCTGTTGAAAACCAATTGCTAGTCTTAAAGAAATGGGAGATACTGTCAAGATGCTTTTTACAGTGTAGATCTAGTATATAAATTGCCTGGCTGAGCTGAGACAGTGGATTGCTCAGTCAGATGGAACAGAGTAAATAGGCATTTCAACGTCATAGATTTAGCTGGTGGTTATTTGTGGAATACACACCGGCTGGAATGTGGTTTTAACCAATCAGCATACAGGATTAGACCCATCTGTTGTATAAAGCCCGGTATAATTCAATGGCTATGAAGTTAATAATTTTGAGCTGCTTTTGAAAGCAAAAGTCGAATTGAAAACATTGGCATTGTTGAATTAAATTTTCAAAATAGCAAGCAAGGAGGATGCTTTGGTTTACTAAACTAGCAAGTCTGTTTGGTTACCACGTCAACTACTGTAGCTAGCTTGTAAACTTTAAGTGTGACAACATCCACGGAAGTAGCTAGTACACTTGCAAGCTACTTCAGTGGATGTTGTCACATTTCTACTGGCAAATGAATGCATTTCTAGTGGAAAATGTAGCTTTATATCCATGGTATAAAAGGGATAATAAACTCAGGACTCTATGCGTTGTCTCGAAGATACCATCAATGGAGTTGCATTAAGTTCCACTCAGCATCCACGTCGTGCTATATTTTCCTGAGTACGCATAGCCCCTCGTTGATTATCCCTTACGTATTTCATTGCTGGCTGTTCTTTTTGATCTCTTTCCTCAGGTGAACCCAACACCTTGTTTCGCAGCAACTCCTTGGCATCGAAGTCCATGGAGTCATTTTTAAAGGTAAACCCTCTTTCCAGCAACATGTCTATATACATATATGCCTTCAGAAAGTATTCAGACCCCTTGACTTTTTTTGTTGTTGTTGTTAGGTTACATCCTTATTCTAAAATGTATTAAGTTGTTTTTTCCCCTCATCAATCTGCACACAATACCCCATAATGACAAAGCAAAAACAGCTTTTTAGAAATTCTTGCTATTTTATTCAAAATAAAAACTGGAAATATTACTTTTACATAAGTATTCAGACCCTTTACTCAGTACTTTGATGAAGCACCTTTGGCAGTGATTACAGCCTCGTCTTCTTGGGTATGACGCTACAAGCTTGGCACACCTGTATTTGGCAAGTTTCTCCCATTCCTCTCTGCAGATCCTCTCAAGCTCTGTTAGGTTTGATGGGGAGCATTGCTGCACAGCTATTTTCAGGTCTCTCCAGAGATGTTCGATCGGGTTCAAGTTCGGGCTCTGGCTGGGCCACTTAAGGACGTTCAGAGACTTGTCCCGAAGCCACTCCTGTCTTGGCTGTGTGCTTAGGGTCGTTGTCCTGTTGGAAGGTGAACCTTTGCCCCAGTCTGAGGTCCTAAGCAGGTTTCCATCTGTACTTTGCTCTGTTCATCTTTGCCTCAATCCTGACTAGTCTCCCAGTCCCTGCCGCTGAAAAACATCCCCACAGCATGATGCTACTACCACCACCATGCTTCACCGTAGGGATGGTGCCAGGTTTCCTCCAGACATGATGCTTGGCATTCAGGCCAAATAGTTCAGTCTTGGTTTCATCAGACCAGAGGGTCTTTAGGTGGCTTTTAGCAAACTCCAAGCGGGCTGTCGTGTCTTTTTACTGAGGAGTGGCTTCCTTCTGGTCACTCTACCATAAAGGCCTGATTGGTGGAGTGCTGCACAGATGGTTGTCCTTCTGGAAGGTTCTCCCATTTCCACAGAGGAACTCTAGAGCTCTGTGAGAGTGACCATCGGGTTCTTGGTCACCTCCCTGACCATTGCCCTTATCTCCCGATTGCTCAGTTTGGTCGCGCGGCCAGCTCTAGGAAGAGCCTTGGAGAATTATGGCCACTGTGATCTTGGGGACCTTCAATGCTGACAATTCCTTTAACCTCATGGCTTAGTTTTTGCTCTGACATACACTGTCAACTGTGGGACCTTTATATAGACAGGTGCGTGCCTTTCCAAATCATGTCCAATCACATTGTAGAAAAATCTCAAGGATGATCAATGGAAACAGGATGCACCTGAGCTCAATTTCGAGTCTCATACATAAGTATTCAAACCCTTTGCTAAGGTATTTCTGTTTTCACTTGGTCATTATCGGGTGTTTTGTGTAGATTGCTGAGGCTTTTAGAAAATGTAATCCATTTTACAATAAGGCTCTAACGTAACAAAATGTGGAAGAAGTCAAGGGTTCTGAATACTTTCTGAAGGGGGGGGGGGGGGGGGGGGGGTGTGCGTGCATGCGTGGGTGCGGTACCAGTCAAAAGTTTGGACACCTACTCATTCCAGGGTTTATTTATTTTTACAATTTTCTACATTGTAGAATAATAGTCAATACATCAACAATGAAATAACACACATGGAATCATGTAGTAACCAAAAAAGTGTTAAACAAATCCAAATATATTTTAGATTCTTCAAAATAGCTACCCTTTGCCTTGACAGCTTTGCACATTCTTGGTATTCTCTCAACCAGCTTCATGAGGTAACCTGAAATGCATTTCAATTAACAGGTGTGCCTTGTTAAAAGTTAATTTGTGGAATTTCTTTCCTTCTTAATGCGTTTGAGCCAATCAGTTGTGTTGTGACAAGGTATGGGTGGTTTACAGAAGATATCCCTATTTGGTAAAAGACCAAGTCCATATTATGGCAAGAAAATCTAATTTTTATTTGTCACATGTGCCGAATACAACAGGTGTAGACCTTACAGTGAAATGCTTACTTACAAGCCCTTAACCAACAATGCATTTTTAAGAAAAATAAGTGTTAAAGTATGAAGTAAAAAATTAAGAAAACACTAAATTTATTAAGGAACATCAATAAAATAGCAGTAGTGGGGCTATATACAGGGGGTATCAGTACAGAGTCAATGTGTGGGGGCACAGGTTAGTCAAGGTAAGATGTACATGTAGGTAGGGGTAAAGTGACTACAGGGGGGAAAAAAGTATTTGATCCCCTGCTGATTTTGTACGTTTGCCCACTGACAAAGAAATGATCGGTCTATAATTTTAATGGTAGGTTTATTTGAACAGTGAGAGACAGAATAACAAAAAACTCCAGAAGAACACTTGTCAAAAATGTTATAAATTGATTTGCATTTTAATGAGGGAAATAAGTATTTGACCCCCTCTCAATCAGAAAGATTTCTGGCACCCAGGTGTCTTTTTTTCAGGTAACGAACTGAGATTAGGAGCACACTCTTAAAGGGAGTGCTCCTAACCGCAGCTTGTTACCTGTTTAAAAAAGACACCTGTCCACAGAAGCAATCAATCAATCAGATTCCAAACTCTCCACCATGGCCAAGACCAAAGAGCTCTCCAAGGATGTCAGGGACAAGATTGTAGACCGACACACGGCTGGAATGGGCTACAAGACCATCACCAAGCAGCTTGGTGAGAAGGTGACAACATTTGGTGCGATTATTCGCAGATTGAAGAAACACAAAAGAACTGTCAATATCCCTCGGCCTGGGGCTCCATGCAAGATCTCACCTCGTGGAGTTGCAATGATCATGAGAACGGCGAGGAATCAGCCCAGAACTACACGGGAGGATCTTGTCAATGATCTCAAGGCAGCTGGGACCATAGTCACCAAGAAAACAATTGGTAACACACTATGCCGTGAAGGACTGAAATCCTGCAGCGCCCGCAAGGTCCCCCTACTCAAGAATACATATACATGCCCGTCTGAAGTTTGCCAATCAACATCTGAATGATTCAGAGGACAACTGGGTAAAAGTGTTGTGGTCAGATGAGACCAAAATGGAGCTCTTTGGCATCAACTCAACTCGCCGTGTTTGGAAGAGGAGGAATGCTGCCTATGACCCCAAGGACACCATCTCCACCGTCAAACATGGAGGTGGAAATATTATGCTTTGGGGTTGTTTTTCTGCTAAGGGGACAGGACAACTTCACCGCATCAAAGGGACGATGGACGGGGCCATGTACTGTCAAATCTTGGCTGAGAACCTCCTTCTCTCAGCCAGGGCATTTAAATATGGGTCGTGGGTGGGTATTCCAGCATGACAATGACCCAAAACACACGGCCAAGGCAATAAAGGAGTGGCTCAAGAAGAAGCACATTAAGGTCCTGGAGTGGCCTAGCCAGTCTCCAGACCTTAATCCCATAGAAAATCTGTGGAGGGAGCTGAAGGTTCGAGTTGCCAAACGTCAGCTTCGAAACCTTAATGACTTGGAGAAGATCTGCAAAGAGGAGTGGGACAAAATCCCTCCTGAGATGTGTGCAAACCCGGTGGCCAACTACAAGAAATATATATACGCATATATTTATGTGTGTGTGTATATATGTGTGTGTGTGTATATATATATATATATATAGTATGTGTGTGTGTGTGTGTGTGTGTGTGTGTGTGTGTGTGTGTGTGTGTGTGTGTATATATATAAAAATATATTTATGTGTGTCTGTATGTGTGTACATACATACATACGTATATGTATGTGTGTGTGTGTGTATATATACACACACATATATGTGTGTGTGTGTGTGTGTGTGTGTATATATATATTTGTGTGTATATACCTGTGTATGTATGTATGTGTGTGTGTGTGTATAGATAGCACTGATTGACAATAAATTTCACATGCTGTTGTGCAAATGGAATAGACAACAGGTGGAAATTATAGGCAATTAGCAAGACACCCCCAATAAAGGAGTGGTTCTGCAGGTGGGGACCACAGACCATTTCTCAGTTCCTATGCTTACTGGCTGATGTTTTGCTCACTTTTGAATGCTGGTGGTGCTTTCACTCTAGTGGTAGCATGAGACGGAGTCTACAACCCACACAAGTGCCTCAGGTAGTGCAGCTCATCCAGGATGGCACATTAATGCGAGCTGTGGCAAGAAGGTTTGCTGTGTCTGTCAGCATAGTGTCCAGAGCATGGAGGCGCTACCAGGAGACAGGCCAGTACATCAGGAGACGTGGAGGAGGCCGTAGGAGGGCAACAACCCAGCAGCAGGACCGCTACCTCCACCTTTGTGCAAGGAGGAGCAGGAGGAGCACTGCCAGAGCCCTGCAAAATGACCTCCAGCAGGCCACAAATGTGCATGTGTCTGCTCAAACGGTCAGAAACAGACTCCATGAGGGTGGTATGAGGGCCCGACGTCCACAGGTGGGGGTTGTGCTTACAGCCCAACACCGTGCAGGACGTTTGGCATTTGCCAGAGAACACCAAGATTGGCAAATTCGCCACTGGCGCCATGTGCTCTTCACAGATGAAAGCAGGTTCACACTGAGCACGTGACAGACGTGACAGAGTCTGGAGACGCTGTGGAGAACGTTCTGCTGGCTGCAACATCCTCCAGCATGACCGGTTTGGCGGTGGGTCAGTCATGGTGTGGGGTGGCATTTCTTTGGGGGGCTGCACAGCCCTCCATGTGCTCGCCAGAGGTAGCCTGACTGCCATTAGGTACCAAGATGATATCCTCAGACCCCTTGTGAGACCATATGCTGGTGCGGTTGGCCCTGGGTTCCTCCTAATGCAAGACAATGCTAGACCTCATGTGGCTGGAGTGTGTCAGCAGTTCCTGCAAGAGGAAGGCATTGATGCTATTGACTGGCCCGCCCGTTCCCCAGACCTGAATCCAATTGAGCACATCTGGGACGTCATATCTCGCTCCATCCACCAACGCCACGTTGCACCACAGACTGTCCAGGAGTTGGCGGATGCTTTAGTCCAGGTCTGGGAGGAGATCCCTCAGGAGACCATCCGCCACTTCATCAGGAGCATGCCTAGGCGTTGTAGGGAGGTCATACAGGCACGTGGAGGCCACACACACTACTGAGCCTAATTTTGACTTGTTTTAAAGATATTACATCAAAGTTGGATCAGCCTGTATTGTGGTTTTCCACTTTAATTTTGAGTGTGACTCCAAATCCAGACCTCCATGGGTTGATAAATTGGATTTCCATTGATTATTTTTGTGTGATTCTGTTGTCAGCACATTCAACTATGTAAAGAAAAAAGTATTTAAGATTATTTCATTCATTCAGATCTAGGATGTGTTATTTTAGTGTTCCCTTTATTATTTTTTTTTGCAGTATGTGTGTATATATATATATATACACACACACACACACACACACACACACACACACACACACACACACACACACACACAGTTGAAGTCGGAAGTTTACATACACCTTAGCCAAATTCATTTAAACTCAGTTTTTCACAATTCCTGACATTTAATCCGAGTAAAAATTCTCTGTCTTAGGTCAGTAAGGATCATCACTTTTATTTTAAGAATGTGAAATGTCAGAATAATAGTGTAGAGTGATTTATTTCATCTTTTATTTCTTTCATCACATTCCCAGTGGGTCAGAAGTTTACATACACTCAATTAGTATTTGGTAGCATTGCCTTTAAATTGTTGAACTTCGGTCAGATGTTTCAGGTAGCCTTCCACAGGCTTCCCACAATAAGTTGGGTGAATATTGGCCCATTCCTCCTGACAGAGCTGGTGTAACTGAGTCAGGTTTGTAGGCCTCCTTGCTCGCACACGCTTTTTCAGTTCTGCCCACAAATGTTCTATAGGATTGAGATCAGGGCTTTGTGATGGCCACTCCAATACCTTGACTTTGTTGTCCTCAAGCCATTTTGCCACAACTTTGGAAGTATGCTTGGGGTCATTGTCCATTTGGAAGACCCATTTGCGACTAAGCTTTAACTTCCTGACTGATGTCTTGAGATGTTGCTTCAATATATCCACATAATTTTCCATCCTCACGGTACCATCTATTTTGTGAAGTGCACCAGTCCCTCCTGCAGCAAAGCACCCCCACAACATGATGCTGCCACCCACCTGCTTCACGGTTGGTATGGTGTTCTTCGGCTTGTAAGCCTCCCCCTTTTTCCTCCAAACATAAAGATGGTCATTATGGCCAAACAGTTATATATTTTTTTCATCAGACCAAAGGACATTTCTCCAGAAAGTACAATCTTTGTCTCCATGTGCAGTTGCAAACCATAGTCTGGGTTTTTTATGGAGGTTTTGGAGCAGTGGCATCTTCCTTGCTGAGCGGCCTTTCAGGTTATGTCGATATAGGACTTATTTCACTGTGGATATAGATTATTTTGTTCCTGTTTCCTCCAGCATCTTTACAAAGTCCTTTGCTGTTGTTTTGGTATTGATTTGCACTTTTCGCACCAAAGTATGTTTATCTCTAGGAGACAGGACGCGTCTCCTTCCTGAGCGGTATGACGGCTGCGTGGTCCCATAGTGTTTATACTTGCGTACTATTGTTTGTACAAATGAACGTGGTACCTTCAGGCGTTTGGAAATTGCTCCCAAGGATGAACCAGACTTTTGGAGGTCTACAATTTTTTTCGGAGGTCTTGGCTGGTTTCTTTTGATTTTCCCATGATGTCAAGCAGTGACACTGGGTTTGAAGGTAGGCCTTGAAATACATCCACACCTCCAATTGACTCAAATTTCAATTAGCCTATTAGAAGCTTCTAAAGCCATGACATCATTTTGTGGTATTTTCCAGGCTGTTTAAAGGTACTGTCAACTTAGTGTATGTAAACTTCTGACCACTGGAATTGTGATAGTGAATTATAAGTGAAATAATCTGTCTGTAAACAATTGTTGGAAAAATGACTTGTGTCATGCACAAAGTAATGTCCTAAACGACTTGCCAGAACTATGGTTTGTTAACAAGACATTTGTGGAGGAGTTGAAAAACAAGTTTTAATGACTCCAACCTAAGTGTATGTAAACTTCCGACTTCAACTGTATTTAGTATATTTCTTGCATTAAAGGTCAAATACAGCTGTTTTTATCTCATTAGCAAAAAATGTCTGGGTAACAATTAAGTACCTTACAAAGCGCGTTTCCATCCAAAGTTATGTGAAAAAAGTCACGATATCTGTGATGGAAACAAGTTTTGGTGCAACTTTATAAATTCCGACATGGACATGGTGGGATCGTTTTGTCTCTAAAATTAATTACGTGAGAAATTGTGGTGAAAACACCTATATGCGCAAATATTGATATAACAACCATCATATCGAATTACATTTGGAATCATGCAATATGGTGTGTGTGGTCCTTCCACGACGACTCGGAAAACCATGCAGTTTTAGGCTACAGATTAAATAAATTATGATGAACTTCACAGGGTGGTGAAAGTGCACGGTGCTCTTGATGCTCCTTTCCAATAAATATTGAGGGTCTTATTCTGGTGGCATGATGATAGACGCTTGACTGCCGTTTGACAAATAAAAATATTCTCGTTTATCCTTAATAATCTCATGCGTAGACTAACCTACCCGGCCGCACAGCCTACCCACACTATGCGAGCAGTTGGCTAGAGTGCACGTGCCAAGACCAGAGTAGGCACATTTGATATTTAACACATGTTTTTGTGACAACTATCGGTACAGTTAAATGCAATGGAAACACATTGAACTTTATATTTTTATTCGGTACATGAAAACTTCAGCGAAAAATTACATTGTGTGCCGTATGTAATCCCTCATTGATTTGGTATCTGCAACTAGTTAATTTGGTGGAAACACCACTGGTGGAAAATGTGCGTATTTTTGAAAATTTGCCTGAAAATCTGTCGCCAATTGGATGGAAACTAGATACTGTGATTGTTTTTAACGGTCAAACATAAAACAAACGGCTTCTTAGCAAAGAGCAATTTCTCAAGCAAGAATTTATCAAGGACAGTCATAATGGTCCGAGTGGTGAGGGGAAAACTGACATCTAGCGGAGAGGTTTGGAACTCTTTCTTATTGGTCTATAAACTAATTTCCCACCTGGTGATGTCACCAAGCAGGCCAAAACTCCTTCCCACCAAAACATGCTCTTACACTAAAAGGGCATAATCATAATTTTCACAGTATTATTCTGCACAAAGTAGATGTCCTAACCGACTTGCCAAAACTATAGTTTGTTAACAAGAATTTTGTGGAGTGGTTGAAAAACAAGTTTTAATGACTCCAACCTAAGAATGTAAACTTCCAACTTCAACTATATGCACACACACACACACACATATATATGAGAAAACGGATGTTTTTGTTTTGTATTATCTTTTACCAGATCTATTGTGTTGTATTCGCCTACATTAATTTCACATTTCCACAAACTTAAAAGGTGATTTGAGTATGTCATTTTGGGCAGAAATTGAAGAAAAAAAAGGCCCTAAGCAAACAACAAAATGCTCATTCAGAGGCGGCGCTCCTAGAGGCCGGGGACTGTAATGCAGGCAAACTTTAATTCATTTGACCTAATTTCTACCAGCATGTTACAAAAAAAAAACACAAAAAAAAAACAAAAACTCGACCACCTTTACTCCACACACACACAGAGATGCGTACAAACCTTTCCCTCACCCTCCGTTTGGCAAATCTGACCATAACTATCCTGATTGCTGCTTAAAAGCAAAAACTAAAAGCAGGAAGTACCAGTGACACGCTCAGTAAGGAAGTGGTCAGATGCTAAGCTACAGGATGGTTTTGCTAGCATAAACTGGAATATGTTCCGAGATTTTTCTGATGGCAATGAGGAGTACACCATATCAGTCACTGGCTTCATCAATAAGTGCATCGATGACGTCGTTCCCACAGTGACTGTACGTACATACCACAAGCCATGGATTACAGGCAACATCCACACTGAGCTAAAGGGTAGAGCTGCTGCTGTCAAGGAGCGGGACTAACACGGACGCTTATAAGAAATCCCTCTATGCCCTCCGACGAACCATCAAACAGGCAAAGCGTCAATACAGGAATAAGATCGAATTGTACTACACCGGATCCGACGCTCGTCGGATGTAGCTGGCATTGCAAACCATTACGGACTACAAAGAGAAGCACAGCCGCGAGCTGCCCAGTGACACAAGCCTACCATGCTATTCACTGACTACAGCTCAGCGTTCAACACCATAGCGCCCTCAAAGCACATCACTAAGCTAAGGACCCTGGGACTAAACACCTCCCTCCGCAACTGGATCCTGGCCTTCCTAACGGGCTGCCCCCAGGTGTTAATATTAGATTTTGTTCACCAGCTGTTATTTACAAATAGACACAGACCTCTACCCCTTGTCTTACCGGAGGCAGCTGTTCAATCTCAACATCAATTGTTCAGAGGAGACTGCATGAACAAGGCCTTCATGGTTGCTGCAAAGAAACAACTAGTAAAGGACACCAATAAGAAGAGACTTGCTTGGGCCAAGAAACACAAGCATTAATTGACATTAGACTGGTGGACATTTGTACTTTGGTCTGGAGTCCAAATTGGAGATATTTGGTTCCAACCGCCGTGTCTTTGTGAGTTGTGGTGTGGGTGAACAGATAATCTCCCCATATGTATTTCCCACCGTAAAGCATGGAGGAGTAGGTGTTATGGTGTGGAGGTGCTTTGCTGGTGACACTATCTGTGATTTATTTAGAATTCAAGGCACATTTAACCAGCATGACTATTACAGCATTCTGCAGCGATACGCCATCCCATCTGGTTTGGGCTTAGTGGGACTACCATTTTGTTTTTCAACAGGACAATGACCCAACACACCTCCAGGCTGTGTAAGGGCTATTTGACCAAGAAGGAGAGTGATGGAGTGCTGCATCAGATGACCTGGCCTTCACAATCCTCCGACCTCAACCAAATTGAGATGGTTTGGTATGAGTCAGACCTCCGAGTGAAGCAAAAGCAGCCAACAAGTGCTCAGCATATGTGGGTACTCCTTCAAGACTGTTGGACAAACATTCCAGGTGAAGCTGGTTGAGAGAATGCCAAGAGTGTGCAAAACTGTAGAAGACATAATAGAAGGCGAGGCAAAGGGTGGCTATTTGAATAATCTCAAATATAAAATATATTTTGATTTGTTTGACACTTTTTTTGGGGGGGGGGGGTTAACAAATACTGAATCATGTAGTATTTCATAGTTTTGATGTCTAATATTTTTCTACAATGTAGAAAATAGTACAAATAAAGGAAAAACCCTCGAATGAGTCGGTGTTCTGACCGGTAGTGTTTTTACATGTGTATTGAAGGATATCCATTTTACGATGATTTTAATTCATAAGCTATGTTTTCATTCAAAAGTGGAGCATTGGACAGATGCTTAAAATGTTTTCCCACAAATACTGTAGCATGGTGGCCATTTTGCCATCTGACTACCACAGGTGGCAGGAATGCAGTATCTGCACAGGCTTCTTGGCCCCTTGATCAACAGGATCTTTGAGGAGAAGAAGTATGTAGAGCTGGACCCTAACAAAGTGGAGTTGAAGGAGGCTGGGTAAGATTTCAAGATGATGTGGGCAGAATCTACCTCACACCCAGTGTTGATTTAGTGAAGGTGCTGGAGGCAAAAGGCAACTGGAGAAATAGGAAAAAGTCTTTGTACACTTCCCGTGAAATACATATTGCTTTAATTGTAGCTGAGCTTTCAGTCAGTCGATGCTCCGATGAAGGTTGACTGACCGAAAAGCTCAGGTAAAATTTTAAGAAATGTGCATCTGACTGGAAGTGTGCAGAGACTTTTTCCTAGTTTTCACAAGAAAAGATGCATCTTAATTTTCATACTTAGGGACACATGCTACATCTCATTATTCATTGTCTGACTACTGTAGATGACTTGTGTGCGTGCGTGCGTGTGTGTTGTGTAGGTGTACGGGCCTCCACCGGGTGCACACTGAGGCTGAGGTGATCCAGCAGAGCACCAGCCTCCTGCAGTCCTACCTTTCTGAGTTGCTCCATGCGATCGTCCAGTCAGCCTCCTACTGCCCTGTTGCACTCTGCCAGGCCTTCCAACAGCTCTACCAGTGCGTCAACAAGCGCTTTCCTGAGCCTGAGTATAGGGTTAGTACAACAGCAGTGTTTCCCCTAGCATTGTATAGGTGGGGTCCTATATGAATCCCATCTAGGGCTGTTATGGTCACCATATTACCGCCACACCTGAGTCAAATTCAACAGTCACGGTAACTAGGCTCCAAAACTGCTCTGATTACGCTGACGGTCATTAGTAGCCTACCAAACTTGCTAACTGCCAGTCGCTAATGGCCTGGTACTCAGAACTCTATTGTCCTTCTAATCACTCTGTCATCAATGCACACTAAATCCAAAATCAAATGAAACACTTCATGAGAGCCCATGAGCTCATTTTGCGCAACATTTCTATAGGCTGTGCAATTGTGACTCACGACCTGGATTCAGTCTTATGTAGCAAAATTTGAAATAGTTTTTTACATTGGATAAAAGTATAGACTCAGAGCTACAAAATGGTATATCATACACTGCATTTGTGGAACAATGTGAAAGTAATTCTGCTTTCAAAGTTGATCAACTTGTAAACTCACTTTTGCAGAAATGGCCTTTGAATGTTTTGGAATGTAGTGAAGAGCTATTCTTTGTCTACACCCATTCAGCATCGTTCACACCCTCTTAAGCTTTAGCTCCACACATCTCATTTCGCTCTCGGAGTGCACACTTGACTCTCTGGCCGATGATTTGTTTACGTCAGCTAGGGACGTTAGCTAGCTAGCTAACAGTACACTTTAGCTAAAGACGTATAGCTAGCTAGCTAGGTAAACAATGGTTGCAGTCCAAACACTTAAGACACACCCTATCCTCTCAGACCTCAAATTAAGTGGACACTTCTGATGACGTCTGACGAGTATACACTTGCAGGGCGAGGGAAGGAGGAATGATTTTTAAATGGACTCCCCTTGCCCCAGAAATTCGTCACTCATTCATTCATCCCACGATGATTGTGTTTTCAGCCGTGTATGTTCACACACGTCACGTTAGATAACGAACCAGCCAGCTAACATTACCTAGTTAAACAACAATGATTAGCGCCAACAATGCCACAGTGCTGTGAGCTAACCGACCAGGTAAAATTTTAGCTAGCTAACATTAGGCTCCAACTAGAAAAGCAAATGGCTCTGGGATACGAATAATAACGTCAGCTAGGGAGCCAGCCAGCTAACGTTAGCTAGCTAACAGTATACTTTAGCTTAAGACATGTAGCTACGTAAACAATGAAGCTAGCTAGGTAAACAATGTGTAAGATCACACACGTCACGTAACAAGCCAGCCAGGTAACGTTAGGTAGTTAAACAACAATGAACACAGTGCAAAATCATGGCGTTACTACCAAGCATGAATACGGCTCTGGGATACGAGTAATAATGTCCGCTAGCTAGCTAACAGTACACTTTAGCTTGAAATGAAACCACTTTCTGTCAAGATTAGAAACGTGTAATATCTGAAAATGTAGCTAGCTAAAGCTAGACTGTCTTACCTGTATACATCATCATGCATGATGGATGAAACTCCCTATCAGGAATGCCATACCACGGTTGCCCTTAGTTTGAAGATGTAATCCGAAAACAGGTGTTTTCTGCGTCTCTTTAGCTATCATATTCTAATTCCACTGATTTCAAAACTTGATCCTCCAGAAAGTGGAGAGCAACTCTTATGCAGCTCCACTACACAAGACGTTTTTTTTTGTTAAAGCCACATTGGACAGGATTACCAACACGGACTGACAAGCTCAAATAGACAGAGTCCTACAGTATATGGCAGACCAATCCAAACTCATCTCTCGGCATGTCCAGCCCACTCATTATCTCAGCCAATCATGGCTAGTCGGAAGGTTGCTGTCTTTTTGTGTGGCTTAACCAACAAGGCTTGTAATTTAACACTTTTATTCGTATTTACAGATGGCATACAAGTTTGTTATTAAGGCACATGAAAGTTCACATGTTCGAGAAGGCATTTCTGCCCAAAAACGCATTTTGATTAAAAAAATATATTTTTTACATTCAAACGGCTCTCCTGTGAAGTCGTGACTTGCGACATATGCCTAGTTTCCTTAATCGGGTCACAATTGTGTGAGAGAACAACGTTTTGATGGCCTCTATTAAAAATAAGTGGATACGATCAGCTTCCTCTATTTCTCAACTTTTCTAATATTAAGCACATTGCTTCGCTTTTACATTTTAGCGTATGCATGTTTTCCAGAGCGACTTAAAGTAGTGAGTGCATACATTTTCATACTTTTTTTGTACTGGTCCCCCGTAGGAATTGTATCCGCAACCCTGGCATTGCAAGCACCATGCTCTACCAACTGAGCCACACAGGACCACCACAGGCTTTACAACATAAGTACCCTACCTTGTTGGCATGAAAATTACGTATTTCTTTCTCCTGCCCCTGTTACGACATATACATGATTATGGTCCATTCTAAATCAAGACTAATTTCACACATACTGTATATATTATTTAGTATATGTAAAGACAAGATTAAATTGAGAATAGTCTGATGGGTGACAGTATTATCACTTGTGAATGATGTATTATCATTTGTGCTCAGTGTGTGCAGTCTAAGGCAAGAAACAGCGCATGCCTTTTTTTGTTGTTGACTTTTTCAATATCATAGTCGCACACATCATGTAGCCTAGCCCATAGGCCTATATGTTTTGATAAGGTTTGTATCACAACTAAAGTGACCCAATAACAAAAAAACGTAGCCTATAGGCCTAGGACTCCTGTAACACGATTGGAGAGGATGTAGCCTGCAGAGCCTGGTGAAACGTGTTCTTATAATCCGTCATTGCACAATCGCGTGTGAGTTTTGACTGGACATGTAAAAAAAAAAAAAATAATGAAAAAATAATAATAAGAAAAAAAAAGAGGATCCCAGCTTGGTCAGGCTGCTATATTTATTGCTAAATTCTTAAAATTAGGCACATTAATCCGCTTTACAACAGTGTAGCCTACCTGGGATACATAAGCGGTGCATAAGTTTCAAGTTTGGGGAAGAAAATTTTCACCATTAAAAAAGCACCTTTTATAATAAAGCATTCCATGAATCATTGCATTTTGCAGACTTATGTAAGTGCCTACTATTCTTAATGTGATGATTGGATAGTCATAATTTAGGCTAATAATATACTGAACAAAAATATAAACACAACATGTAAAGTGTTGGTCCAGACTTTGCTTCCAGATACAGTTTGGAACTCCGGTAGTGAGTGTTGCAACCGAGGACAGACAAGTTTTATGTGCAACACGCTTCAGCACTCGGCGGTCCCATTCTGTGAGCTTGTGCGGCCTACCACTTCATGGCTGAGCTGTTGTTGCTCCTAGACATTTCCACTTCACAATAACAGCACTTACAGTTGACCGGGGCAGCTATAGTAGGGCAGAAATTTGACAAACTGACTTGTTGTGTCATGTCGAAAGCCACTGAGCTCTTCAGTAAGGTCATTCTACTGCCAATGTTTGTGTGTGGAGATTGCATAGCGGTGTGCTCAATTTTATACACCTGTCAGCAACGGGTGTGGCTGAAATAGCCAAATCCACTAATATGAAGGGGTGTCCACATACTTTGTGTGTGTATATTAGTAACCTATATGTAGGGCATAGGTTAAATTAAGAATAGTCTGATGGATGAGAGTATTATCAAGTGTTTGTCAAATTGTGAATGAGAGACTGAAGTGTGTAGTCTGAGCAAGAAACGGAGTAGAGCTTTTGCCTCATGCAAACTTTTTTCAAATCATCATTAGTTGCGTCATGCAGCCTTGGGCTTTATGTTTTGATTTTTGATACATTCTAAGGTTTGTATCACATCTTAAGTTGCATGAATAACTCTAAATGAGCATATAGGAGGACCTGTTCTTTTGTTAACTGCTCAACACAAAATAGCCGCATGTGCGGAGTCCCTCAGAAATAATTTGGGGAAAATATCCTTTCTATTTGATTCAGCTATGTTCAACTATAGGCCTATTCTCCATACTATAAAACAATACCATGGAATTCTAAGCAAATATTGTCTGCTAAATTAACTAGTATAGCCCACAGCCGTATGGCATAGCCAGATCAGGGCCTAACATAAGGACAACTCAGATTATGCTGTAATGTTATTCTGAAACAGGCTACATTTCATGTTTCTTTAGACCTGTCTAAAATATATAATGGATTTATTGTGAGGGTGTAGGCTATATTAAATGGATTTGACTTTTTAAAATGTAGATGTGCTGAAGGTCCAAATCAGTAGTTTGTAGGCAATACGTGGAAACCAGGGGATGCTAAATGTGTTTGTTAATTACTTGCAAATTACAGTAAAACAGCCCGTTATTTGCATGACAATCACTGGTTGATTGCCACAGCCCTAATCCCATCCTTGAAGGGATTACTCATTTTTTTTAAATGTTGGTTTATTTTTGATACCTTGGATGTTGAAATCAAAATGAAACTTAAAATGATAATGATAACTCCCCCACTCAGTGTAATCTCTGTTGTGTGGCCTGTGTTTGCAGAAGGTGAAGTTTATAGCCGTGACCAGTTTCCTGTGTCTGCGCTTCATCTCTCCGGCTATCATGTCCCCCAAGCTTTTCCACCTCCGGGAGAAACATGCGGACGCCCGCACCAGTCGCACACTGCTGCTACTGGCTAAGGTAGGCACAAAATGGTAGTGCCGCACACTACTGCAACTCACTAAGGTAGGCACAAAATGGTGGTTCTACGCACTGCTGCTACTGTAGGCACAAAATTGTGGATTTAGTTCCCGGTTGCCATCTGTGTTAGAAATATACTTTTAGTGGTACAACTCTTCTTCTCCCATCCGCCATACCCCTACAGGCCATTCAGACCATTGGTAACCTGGACACTCTGACCTGCTGCTCCAAAGAGCCCTGGATGGGGCCACTGCAGCCAGCCATCCAGCTTGGTATCACCCAGCTCAAAGACTTCATTAGTAGACTGGTCAGCTGTGACAACTCTGAAGGTAAACACTATAACATTCACTATATGACCAAAAGTATGTGGACACCTGCTCGTCGAACATCTCATTCCAAAGTCATGGGCATTCATATGGAGTTGGTCCCCACTTTGCTGCAATAACAAGCATTTCACTACACCCGCAATAACATCTGCTAAATATGTGACCAATAACATTTTATTTGATAACACTCTCCACTCTTCTGGGAAGGTTTCCACTAGATGTTGGAACATTGCTGCAGTGACTTGCTTCCATTCAGGCACGAGCATTAGTGGGTTCAGGCACTGATGTTGGGCGATTAGGCCTGGCTTGCAGTCAGCGTTCCAATTCATCCCAAAGGTGTTCGTAGGGGTTGAGGTCAAGGCTCTGTGCAGGCCAGTCAAGTTCTTCCACACCGATCTCGACAAACAACTTCTGTATGTACCTCACTTTGTGCATGGGGGCATTGTCATGCTGAAACAGGAAAGAGCCATCCCCAAACTGTTGCCACGAAGTTGGAAACATACAATTACATTCTAGATGATTCTATGCTGTAGCGTTATGTTTTCCCTTAACTGGAACTAAGGGGCCTAGCCCGAACCATGAAAAACAGCCCCAGACCATTATTCCTCCTCCACCAAACTGTACAGTTGGCACTATGCATTTGGGCACATAGCGTTCTCCTGGTCTGGCGTCCGCCAAACCCAGATTCATGACTGCCAGATGGTGAAGGGAGATTCATTACTCCAGAGAAGGCATTTCCACTGCTCCATAATCCAATGGCGGCGAGCTTTACACCACTCCAGCCGACGTTTGGCATTGCGCATGATGATCTTAGGCTTGTGTGCGGCTGCTCGGCCATGGAAACCCATTTCATGAAGCTCCTGACAAAAAGTTATTGCGCTAACGTTGCTTCCAGAGGCAGTTTGGAACTCGGTAGTTAGTGTTGCAACCGAGGACAGACGATGGCTCAGCCACTTTCATTGTTGCTCCTAGACGTTTCCACTTCACAATAACAGCACTTAAAGTTGACCGGGGCAACTCAAGCAGGGCAGAAATTTGACGAACTGACTTGTTGGAAAGGTGGCATCCTTTGATGGTGCCACGTTGAAAGTCACTGAGCTCTTCAGTAAGGCCGTTGTATTGCAAATGTTTGTCTATGGAGATTGCATGGCTGTGTGCATGATTTTATACAGGTGTGGCTGAAATGGCCAAATCCACTAATTTGAAGGGATGTGCATATACAGTCCCAGTCAAACGTTTGAACACACCTACTGATACCAGGGTTTTTCTTTATTTGTACGATTTTCTACATTGCAGAATAATAGTGAAGACATCAAAATTATGAAATAACACTGAAAAAGTGTGAAACAAATCAAAATATATTTGAGCTTCTTCAAGGTAGCCACCCTTTGCCTTGATGACAGCTTTGCGCACTCTTGGCATTCTCTCAACCAGCTTCATGAGGTATTCACCTGAAATACATTTAAATTAACAGGTGTGCCTTGTTAAAAGTTAGTTTGTGGATTCAGTTCTGTTGTGACAAGGTAGGGGTGTTATACTGAAGATGGCCCTATTTGGTTAAAGACCAAGTCCATATTATGGCAAGAACAGCTCAAATAAGGAAAAGGAAACGACTGTCCATTACTTTAAGACATGAAGGGCAGTCAATCCGGGAAAATTTCAAGAACTTTGAAAGTTTCTAAAAGTGCAGTCGCAAAAACCATCAAGTGCTATGATGAAACTGACTTTCATGAGGACTGACTCAGGAAAGGAGACCCAGAGTTACCTCTGCTGCAGAGGATAGGTTCATTAGTTACCAGCCTCAGAAATTGCATCTCAAATAAATGCTTCAGATTTCAAGTAACAGACACATCTCAACATCAACTGTTCAGAGGAGACTGCATGAATTAGGCCTTCATGGTCGAATTGCTGCAAAGAAACCACTAGTAAAGGACACCAATAAGAAGAAGAGACTTACTTGGGCCAAGAAACATGAGCAATGTTGGTCTGATTAGTCCAAATTTGAGATTTTTGGTTCCAACCACCGTATCTTTGTGAGATGCAGAGTAGGTGAACGGATGATCTCCACATGTGTGGTTCCCACCATGAAGCATGGAGGAGGAGGTGCTATGGTGTGGGGGTGCTTTGCTGGTGACACTGACTGTGATTTATTTAGATTTCAAGGCACACTTAACCAGCATGGCTACCACAGCATTCTGCAGCGATACGCCATCCCATCTGGTTTTGGCTGAGTGGGAGTATCATTTGTTTTTCAACAGGACAATGACCCAACACACCTCCAGGCTGTGTAAGGTCTATTTGACCAAGAAGGAGAGTGATGGAGTGCTGGATCAGATTACCTGGTCCCCACAATCACCTGACCTCAACCGAATTGAGATGGTTTGGGATATTTTGGACCGCAGAGTGAAGGAAAAGCAGCCAACAAGTGCTCAGAGTAAGTGGGAACTCCTTCAAGACTGTTGGAAAAGCATTCCAGGTGAAGCTGGTTGAGAGAATGCCAAGTGTGCAAAGCTGTCAAGGAAAAGGGTGGCTGCTTTGAAGAATCTCAAATCTAAAATATATTTTGATTGGTTTAACACTTTTGGTTACTTCATGATTCCATATGTGTTATTTCATAGTTTTGATGTCTTCACTATTGTTCTGCAATGTAGTAAAAATAAAGAAAACCCTTGAATGATTAAGTGTCCAAACCTTTGACCTGTATTGTACTTTTGTATAGTCTATGCAATTAATTCCCTGTTATTGATAACATAGAATGTTTCCTTGCAGAATTTAAGTTAGCCAATAGCTATATCCTTAGCATATTTGTCGTCCTCAAAGGGAAAACTCTAAGATCTCCTATTCTTTACAGGGTAACCACTACAACATATCTCCATGCTCTTATAATGTGTGGCTAGCTGTAACCAAATTCCCTAGCAAAATGAAAGATATGTAGTCAGAGGGTAAACTCAACAAGATTTCTCCCATGCTCTTATGTTTTTAGCTGGTGGTTATTAGCTAATTCTATATGGTTAGCTGGAGGTTAGAAACAGCATGTATTTGACTGTCATTTAATGTGGAATGCTTTGAAGTGTTTGCCATGCCACTAACTCGAATCACTGACTTTACTAATACAATTATACTGAACAAAGGTATAAATGCAAAATGCAACAATTTCAACGATTTTACTGAGTCACAGTTCATGTAAGGAAATCAGTCAATTGAAATAAATTCATTAGGCCCTAATATATGGATTTCACATGCCTGGGCAGGGGCACAGCCATGGGTGGGCCTGGGAGAGCATAGGCCCACCCACTTGGAAGCCTGGCCCAGCCAATCAGAATGAGGTTTTTCCCCACAGAAGGGCTTTATTACAGACAGAAATACTCCTGTTTCATCAGCTGTCCGGGTGGCAGGTCTTAGACGATCCCGCAGGTGAAGAAGCCGGATTTAGAGGTCCTGGGCTGGCGTGGTTATGCGTGGTCTGTGGTTTTGAGGCCGGTTTGACGTACTGCCAAATTCTCTAAAATGATGTCTTATGGTAGAGAAGTTAACATTCAATTATCTAGCAACAGCTCTGGTGGACATTCCTGCAGTCAGTGTGCCAATTGCACACTCCCTCAAAACTGACATCTGTGGCATTGTGTTGTAACAAAACTGCACATTTTAGAGTGCCCTTTTGTTGTCCCCAGCAGAAGGTGCACCTGTGTAATGATCATGCTGTTTAATCAGCTTGTTAATATACCACACCTGTCAGGTGGATGGATTACCTTGGCAAAGGAGAAATTCTCACTAACAGGGATGTAAACAAATTTGTTCACAACATTTTAGAGAAATTAGCTTTTTGTGCGTATGGAAGATATCTGGAATCTTTTATTTCAGCTCATGAAACATAGGACTAACGCTACATGTTGCGTTTTATATTTTTGTTTAGTATAATTCAGCTATTTCGGCCTATCTTTTTTTGATAGTAGAGATCAAATCAAACAGTATGTTACCTTTTAGGGTTGCTAAGATGGCTGTGTGGTTTCCTATGGACTGACACTGCTGTGTGTTTAGGGATGCTAAATCAATCAAATGTATCTATATAGCCCTTCTTACATCAGCTGATATCTCAAAGTGCTGTACAGAAACCCAGCCTAAAACCCAAAACAGCAAGCAATGCAGGTGTAGAAGCACGGTGGCTAGGAAAAACTCCCTGGAAAGGCCAGAACCTAGGAAGAAACCAGGCTATGAGGGGAGGCTGTCCTCTTCTGGCTGTGCCGGGTGGAGATTATAACAGAACACAAGTTCTGCTTACAAAGTAGTTATCCTTATATGCTAGCTGTGATTCCCTATGGGCCACCCATGTGGGTGGGGCTAGGTCTACATAAGGGTGCCATTTTTTTTTTTATCACAAAAGCTCTGACGAAGGCCGTGAGGATGAAACGTAAGCTTATTAAAGATCAGTGACGCTATCAAGAGCATTGTGCGGTTTCCTTTTTCATTCATCTGATTCCCTATGGGCTGACATGACTCTGCTGTGTGTTCTAGAGCTATAGTAGAGGTTATGTCAAACACTACTGTTATGTTTAGGGATGCTAAGATTTTAGCCATGCTAGCTAGTTGTAAGTGATTCCCTATGGCTTGACAATACTGTGTATTCCAGACCTGGGCCTGCAGCAGAGGATGAGTCTCCAGTGTGGATCCATGGAGAAGGAGGGCTTCATTCTCCTACACAAGACCAAGGACAAGAGCATGCTGATGACATCACCTTTTAAGAAGTACTACGTCACCCTCAGCAAAGACACCCTGTCCTACGCCCGGACCCAGCACTCCAAGGTGAGTGCCTTCTCAGCTTGAGAAGATCACCTGTTGTAGTTAAAGTCAATCATTGACATTTATTGATACTGTAGACTTTTTTTATTGGAGAATTTCTGCTTCGGCCCGTTATCTTCCTTTTGCTTTATAATGAACACTACCCAGGTATTTGTTTCCAGGCGTCCAATGGCAGCTAGTACAAGGCTCTTAAGTGAAAAACGCTACATGAAACACAATCTCTCCCACATCCCCTGTTGTGTTCCCACTATCACGGAGGAATTTATTTTATTACTGTGTTCTTGTCTTATTGTCTATTTCTGTGCCTGTGTGTTGTATGTCTGAAACCCCACTGTAGTATAGTCATTCTAGCCTTGTCCCAGATCTGTTTGTGCTCTTGCCAACTTCGTCGCTGTCTTTGTCAAGCCAAACATGTTATTTGTCATGGTTGGCATGAACATGAGTGACGAGGGGTTGGCATGATAGCACAAACAGACTGGAATTCGGGCAGTAGTAATTCTAAGGTAAGGTGACAGATGGTTAAATTGAATTAAATTGTTTTCCCTGCTATCACAGAAGAGCTCCTTCATCTCCCTGCCCAGGATCCGAGCAGTGGAGAAGGTGGAGGAGAAGAGCTTTGGCAGTGCCAACGTCATGCAGATCATCTCCAGCCGAGACAACGGCCTGGTGGAGACACTGTACCTGGACTGTAAGGTCAGCTTCTTCACAAGACCCCCAAAGCAGATAACACCCTATTCCCTATATTGTGCACTACATTTGACCAGGGCCAGCATTGGGCTCTGGTCAAAAGTAGTGCACAATATAGGGAATAGGGTAGCCATGCAGGCCAACTGTATTTCAGAATCAGAATCAGTAAACATTATTATAGCCATAAATGTTCACAAGAAATGGTCACACACACACACACACACACACACACACACACACGAGTTAAAAAACATCAATGCATAATACATCATGTAACACATGCAAGATGAACACGTGACTACCACACAATACACAACCCATACCACATACAGCACTGGTGCTGGTCACTGGTAGTACAGTGCCTGTATTCATCAAGTGTCTCAGAGTAGGAGTCCTGATCGAGGATCAGGTCCGACCTATCCATGTAGACTTATTCATTATGATCTAAAAGGCAGAAATGATCCTAGGTCAGCACCCCTACTCTGAGGCACTTTATGAATACGGGCCCAGATTTGAATTATGGGATTAATAATTAATTGATGATGATGATAATAATTGATTGGACTCTTTTTCTAGACACCCAAAGCACTTTACATATTGTAGTAAGCGGGAAGCTCACCTCATCCACCACCAATGTGTAGCACCCACTTGGGTCTCTACCCCCTCTCTTTATCTCTTTCCCCCGTAGAGTGTGAATGAGCTGAATCAGTGGCTCTCGGCCCTGAGAAAAGCCTGCAGCCACAACACAGACACTATGAGCTCCTACCACCCAGGGATTTACAAAGGAGATCGATGGAGCTGCTGCCACCAAAAGGACAAAGCAGGTACCACAGGTTGGCGTGTCTGCCATGCAATGCAATACAATGCTACAATAGATCAGGTAAGAGTGGGGTATAGATCCAGAATCTCCTCATTTGCCGCGCATCAAAATTAGCTTAAATATAGGCTACTATTCATGTCTATTTCACACTGTTTGGGTAAAATGCTTGGATGGATGTCAACCCCAATATATGTTCATGTCACATTTGCATTTTACATTTAGTCATTTAGCAGATGCTGTTATCCAGAGTGACTTACAGGAGCAATTAGGGTTAAGTGCCTTGGTAAAGGGCATATTGACAGGGATTCAAACCAGCAACCTTTTGGTTACTGGCCAAACGCTCTTAACCACTAGGTTGTCGCCTCCTACCACCCACGGTGCAATCGCCCATGGTCTGCATTCCATTGATCTCTTACCGTATGTATACAGTACAAGGTTTTAGCCCTACTCTAACACACCTGGTTCAGAAAATCTAACTCCAGATGATAAGTTAAATCAGGTGTGTTAGAGTAGGGCTGGAACAAAATTCTGCGCACATAGTAGTGCTCACAGAGGAGGTTTGGCCACACCAGTGGCAAGTGCTGGACAGGTGGTTAATAATGTTTATGGGGTTGAGTCAATAGCTGCTCTTGTCTGTCCAGACCCAGGATGTGACAAGACCAAACACGGGGTGACGTTACAGGAGTGGTACGATCCCCTCGACCCGGATCTGGAATCCCAACTCATCTATCGGCACCTTATTGGAGTCCGACAAGCTATGAGGTACACTTCACAACATATTGGAGAAACCTATATCCCCCTTGTTTGTTCACAGACAGAACTGACTTCAAATTGTATTTGTTTTCTTCCAAATACTTAGCTGCGCTCGATCAAGCTTGTCTGGCGCAATGGATCCAATGGAATTGTCCCAAAAGTGCAAGCCCCCCCCATCTGGCACTCCTCTGGCTCAATCAATTGCTCAAAGTATTTGAAAGAAAGCAAATACTATTTGAACCCAAGTCTGTTCACAGATGCATTGCAGGTTCCTGTGTTTTGGTACTGTAGGCTGATGCACATTTTACGTTTGATTGTTTGTTTTCTTTCAGGAAAAAATACCAAGAGATGATCAAGCCAGAAGAAGAGGATGACAGGGAGACTTTGGAAGGTAGGGTTCTTGAAGCTTTTTTCTTTTCATAAAGATACTGTAACAATATACAATACATAATCAAGATAATGGTTATTATTCTGAATGCATATCATAAAAAAAAAATGATTGTAAAGAAAGACACAAGCCTCTTCTATGGCTCGTCTTTACAATCAAACATTTTTTATGATATGGCCTTCTATACCCTTGTATGCCTTAAAGAAGAGGGCATGCGATTGTCATGGTTAACTAGAATGTTTTATATACTGTACTGTTTTAACTTAGTAAAAGAAATTGCCAGATTTATAACCTACTCACCGTGGGTATTTGAGCCAGCGACCGTTACTGGCTCAACACTAACTGCTAGGCTACCTACCACCCTATAGTTTAAAGGTAGAGTCAGCAATTGACAAGTGAACAGCAATATCGGGTTGATTTCTGCAACAACTAAGAGCATTGAAGTGCGAGGCTAAACTTCTCTGTTGTTTCCGGTCCTGCAGATTTCAGGTAATAGCTTTTGAAGCTTACCCGTGCACATGTGTTTATACGAGTGCATCGTGTTCATCTGCGGTGAAGCTCGTGCAACGTCATATCGCTGAGTCTAAAGTGTGTTAGAAAGATGTGTGTCTGTATTTCTGTGCTGGTTGGTCCCATTCTGTTATCTGACCTCTCATGTCCCAGGTGAGAAGAAGCTGGACGGGGTCACAAGGTTGTTCAGTGTCCTACAGGACCTGCAGAACTCCCACACTGCAGTGGAGGAGGAGGAGAGGTTAAAGAATAGAAACTTTCTCCTGGAGCTGCAAACATAACAGAATGTCAATGCAACAGGCAGTTCTCAGGCCTAGAGTGTCCCAAATGGCACCCTAATCCCCTCTATAGTGCACTACTTGTGACAAGGGCACATAGGGTAATTGCGCTATAAAGGGACAAAGCCCTAGTCTCAATGTTACTCCTTTTACTCAGCTCTTGACATTAATTAATTTTGACTTCTCCTTGTCAAGAGAACCTGTATGGAACATCAGTGAAGACATTTTGGTCATTACACCATGTTCATCATAAACTTCTTCATGGAGAGGAGTTGTGTTGGGCGATGTTCTGCTTTTCATATTAACTTCACAGGTCTACCAGCAACATCCCTTTAAGAAGCACTGATGGGGACTGGATTTTATGTGTTTGACATTGGGTTTGAGGTTCAACCCCCCCCCCCCCCCACCCCCGCCCCCCATAGTGCAGATGTAAAGATTATGAATGTATGGTAAATATTACCCTTGGAAATTTTAACATGATATGTTAACAAGGGGTTTATACTGTACATGCATAATGCAGCGTTAGTGAAGAGTAGATTGAGACCAAGAGCAGTATCGCTAAAGTATTTGTAAAAGGATCAGCCTATTGAAAGCATATCAACTGATGACAACACTGACATTCAGAATATCAAGAGAGTAGCTCTCTCTCCATGAGGGTGCATCTTCTTTTTCTGTGGTTGTTTATTAATTTCTTTGTTAAGCGTGATTGAATTGATAATACAACATTGTCACAGGAGTTTAATTTATTGTCAGAAAATTGAAAGTTTTTTTTGTCTTAGTTGTGAATCTGTAATGTTCCCAAATCTTTCATACAGGCTTTTAATGCCATGGGCTACATCTGTGTTTTGTTGTTGTGTGTTCTATGTGCCATTTCAAAGTGACTATGTGCTTGAAATACTGTAAAGAACCAGCTGGCGCAGCAGTGTTAACGTTGTCAAGATCTAATGTAAACAGACTTTTGACATGCACAAAGAATTTACAGACGAGGAGAAAAATGCATACCAAAATACATTGTTTATGTATAAAATATAATAATGCATGTGTTAACTGAGAATGAATGGACAGACCCCTGAAAGATTAGTCTCATACGTTCTCAGAAATGTGTTGTGGAATATATTGTAAATCCTTTGTTGCCAGTCAGTGTAAATTCTAACCTTTTTATGTGTTAGGTTTTTATTGTATGTCAATGTGTGTGTATGTTATTTTAAATATTGTACATTTTTATATATTGAGCATTTGAGTTAGCATTTTCTATCTGTTTTGCCATGTGAATGTAAAATGTTCAACCATTAAAATAGTTTATTGTTATTAACCACTAGGTGGCTCAGTTTCATTTGTTTACTTGTGAAGTGCTATACAGCCATGTTAAACTGTAGGGTGAAGTTGCCCCTAGACACTGATCTTGGGTCAGCTTAGCATTTTAACCAATAATGGTTCATGTTATGATTGGGGGAAGGAAAGCTGATCCTTTGTGAAATTTTAACCTGGAGCTGGACGGTACAGGGTACTTAATAATATATGCCATTTAGCAGACACGTGATCCAAAGCAGCTTATTTATGAGTGCATACATCTTTTACGTATGGGTGGTCCAGGGAATCAAACCCACTATCCTCGTGTTGCAAGCGCCATGCTCTACCAACTGCGCTACAGAGGACCGGAGGACTTTCTGCAGTATCTACCTCCATGTGGCATATGAGTACATTTTTTTTCATATAGCACCTGCAAGTACAGTTTGAAATTCCTTTTTTTCCCTAATCATTTGAAAATTATAAATGTAATTCAAACCAGCTAGAAAAATAGCCCTAAACATTGAACACCAATATGGTGCTGGTTTGAATAGGGACTGTGTGGATATACTGTAGATAACCATATAGAATATTGTCTATTTACAAACCAATGCATTAATTTAAGATTTAATCAAGTGCCATGTATATTAGATTCTAACAATTTTAAATGTTTTGCATGTGACCAGAGCACATGCTTAATTGTATTATTAACAGCAAGTGTATTATTTTTGGCCTTACTGCTATTTGCACATACAAATGCATAGAATCACTTATTCACTATGGAACTACAGATAGTTTCCCCCCCCACCCCCCCCCCCCCCTTCAGTTTGTTCTGAAGTGTCTGTTCTATATATTATTTTTGTACATCATTTAACCCCTTATTTTTGGCACTAAACAGTCTAAACACTGTCAGTGTAGTATGTATGTGTGTGTGAGAAGTCCAGTGAGTGTGCATAGAGTCAGTGCAACAAAACAAAAACAGGAGTCGATGCAAATAGTTTGGGTAGCCTTGATTAGCTGTTCAGCAGTCTTATGGCTTGGGGATAGAAGCTGTTCAGGGTATTTGTGGTTACAGACTTGGTGCTCTGGTAACACTTGCCGTGCTGTAGCACAGTCTGAAATTTTTTAGGGCCTTCCTCTGACACAGCCTGATATAAAGGTTCTGGATGGCAGGGAGTTCTTGAAGCTCTCGACCCACTCCACTACAGCCCCGTTGATGTGAATGGGGGCGTGCCCGGCCACTCCTTTACCTGAACTCCATGATCAGATCCTTTGTCTTGGAGAGGTTTGTTGTCCTGGCACCACACTACCATGTCTCTGACGACCTCCCTATAAGCTGTTTCATCGTCGTCAGTGATCAGGCCTGTGTCATCGGAAAACAAAACGATGGTGTTGGAGAGGCGTGCGTGGCCAAGCAGTCAAGGGAGTACAGGAGGGGACTAATTATTCACCCCTCCAGGATCTGGTTGCAGAGGGAGGTGTGCAATCGCAGGGTCCTTGGCTTAGTGATGAGCTTGGAGGGCACTATGGTGTTGAATGCTGAGCTATAGTCAATGAACAGTATTCTCATGTAGGTGTTCCTTTTGTCCAGGTGGGAAATTGCAATGTGGAGATCGCGTCATATGTGGATCTGTTGGGGCGGTATGCGAATTGGAGCGGGTCCAGGGTGTCTGGGATAATGGTGTTGATGTGAGCCATGACCAGCCTTACAAAGGATTTCATTGCTAAAGATGTGTGTGCTATGGGGCGATAGTCATTTAGACAGCTTACTTTGGCATTCTTGGGCACAGGGACTATGGTGGTCTGCTTGAAACATGTAGGTATTTAAAGACTGTTTCAGGGAGAGGTTGAAAATGTCAGTGAAGACACTTGCCTGTTGGTCAGTGCATGCTCTGAGTACACGTCTTGGTAATCCGTCTGGCCCTGCGGCCTTGTGAATGTTAACCTGTTTAAAGGTTTTACTCATATTGGCTATGGAGAGCATGATCACACAGTCATCAGTAACAGCTGATTCTTTCATGCATGGTTCAGAGTTGCTTGCCTCGTAGTGAGCATAGAAAGCATTTAGATCCTCTGGTAGGCTCACGTCACTAGGCAGCTCGCGGCTGGGTTTCCCTTTATAATCCATGATAGTTTGCAAGCCCTGCCACATCCAATGAGTGTCAGAGCCGGCGCAGTAGGACACAATCTTAGTCCTGTTTCGACGCTTTGCCTGTTTGTTGGCTCATCGGTGGGCGTAGGAAATTTCTTATAAGAGTCCAGATTTGTGTCCTGCTCCTTGAAAGCAGCAGCTCTAGCCTTTAGGTCAGTGTGGATGTTGCATGTATGCCATGGCTTCTGGTTGGGAAATAAGTACGGTCACTGTAGGGACGACATCGTCAATGCACAGTAGTCAACGGCTTAATGAAGCCGTTGACTATTGTGGTAAAGTCCTCAATGCCAACGGATGAATCCCGGGAACATATTCTAGTCTCTGCTAGCGAAACAGTCCTGTAGCTTAGCATCCACTTCATCAGACCACTTCCCTATTGAGCGCATCACTGGTACATCCTGTTTGAGTTTTTGCTTGTAAGCAGGAATCAGGAGGATAGAGTTATGGTCAGATTTGCCAAATGAAGGGCAAGGGTGAGCTTTGTGTGAGTCACTGTGTGTTGTAAAGGTGATGTAGAATTTTTTTGCATCTAGTTGCACAGGTGACATTCTGGTAGAGGATTTCAGTTTTCCTGCATTAAAATCACTGGACATGTCACGTCCTGGCCAGTATAAGGGTTAATTAGTATTGTAGTTTGGTCAGGACGTGGCAGAGGGTATTCGTTTTATGTGGTTCGGGGTGGTGTGTTTGTTAAAAGGGTGTTTGATTTAGTATTTCCGGGTTTTGGTTTATGTTTAGGTATTTCTATGTTTAGTCTAGTGTGTCTGGTTCTATGTTGAGTTAATTGGGGTTGGACTTCCAAATGAAGGCAGCTGTTTGGTGTTGCCTTTGATTGGAAGTCCTATATTAGTTGGGTGTGTTTGTCTTGTATTTTGTGGGTGATTGTTCTGTGTTAGCCTTGTGCCTTGCAGACTGTCAGTGAATCGTTCGTTTTCTTGTTTGTTGTTTTGTATTCATTTTGAAGTGAATAAATGTTCAAAAATGAACAATCATATACCTGCTGCGTATTGGTCTACCTTTTCCGACGATGATTTCGTTATATCGTCAGAAGACGAAGAAATCCCTGACAGGACACCAGAAAAGCCACCTCTGCGTGAGCTTTTTCTTGTTTGTTTATGGCCCTATACAGCTCGTTGAGTGCGGTCTTAGTGCCAGCATTGGTTTGTCATGGTAAATAGACAGCTACGAAAAATATAGATAAACTCTTGGTAAATAGTATGTTCTACAGCTTATCATGAGGTATTTTAACTCAGGTGAGCAGAACCTTGAGACTTTCTTAATATTAGAGATTGCGCACAAGCTGTTAACAAAATGACACACCACCCCTTGAGTTTACTCAACGCTGTCGTTCTGTCCTGCGGATGTATAGAAAATTCAGCTAGATATATATTTTCCATGTCCTTGTTCAGCCACAACTTGGAGAAACAGAATATTCCAGTTCTTCAGATCACGTTGATGGGATAGTCTTGAACGGAGCTTGTCAAGTTTATTCTCCAGTGATTGCACTTTAGCCAATAGAACGGAGGACAGAGGTGGTCTATCCACTCGCCAACGTTGTCTCGTCAGATATCCCGCACACCGGCCTATATAAAGCTGCCTCTTCCTTTTTTGAGTTCCGGGGATTTGGGCCTGGTCCGGGATGAACAGTATGTCCTTCGCCACCGACTCATTGAATTAGAAATCCTTATCCAAATTGAGGTTAGTGATCGGCGTTCTGATGTCTAGAAGCGATTTTCAGTCATAGGAAACGATGGCGGAAACATTACGTACAAAAAAAAGTTAATATTCGCGAAAATAAATAAATAATAGCACAATTGGTCAGGAGACCGTAAAACAGCTGCCATTCCCTCCAGTGCTATTCTCATGATATGCAATGTGTAAACACAGTACCTAGCAGCCAACCTGCTTGCGCCAACTCCATGTAATTACAGTAAAATACTGTGAAATACAAACACCATCTCCCCTCAATGAATTTCATTCATCAATTCATTACAATTACAGTAGCAATACAATACAGTCAATTAAGGTATTTTACTAAATGTTATTTTACTGTGTCATTACACAGTACTTGTTTTTATACTGTATTTATATTACAGTATGTGTACTGCAATATGAAATACAGTAACTTACCACTAGCTGCCTGTAAATTACTGTCAAATTCACAGAAACCCCTTTATATTGGAAGTCTTCAGCTCATACAGAAAGAATTCACTTCCTGTTGTGACCTCAAGCCTCTCAAGCAGAGGGAGGGACTTGCCGGTGCTGACGCACCCTCAAGAATAGACCTAGCACACCCATGAAAGAATGTATAAGTACATTCATGTGTACACCATAGATGGCAAGCACCCCTACGCAACTACCAAGCAAAACAATTCCTGGTGCCGCCACTGATTTTACGAAATATTACATAATCGTTTATGCCACAACCAAACTTTGGATAGGTTATCCACTTTCTACTTTTGTGAATTTGTAATGTGGATGTTCTATTCATTTTTTATATATTTTCTATCAATAATGTAGCTTAATCAATGGGAAAATGTCATTGGATCTTTTTATCCATAAGCTTTATTCATGATTCTGGTTATCAGCTATAAGTCAATTTGTTTTCACTTAGAACAGGGTTTAAGTTAGTCAGACATTTTCATATGCAATAGTAATCTAGTGTGCAATTATTTCAATGTTTCCCAATTCTCATTCATTTGGAATTGAGACCTTTAGATTTTTCCACACACATGTATAGGGGGGTCTACACAATCAATGGTATGGATTGGAATATGGATTTAGCTCAATTTACATCTGATAAACTTTGATTTTGAGGAGAACTACCCGTTTGACCTGCTACGTTCATCATTCACACCACTAAGCCAAGGTCATTTGTAGACCAAACATTACTAACCATGAGGCATCACTTCAACAAGATCTTTGGCCTACAACTGCACTACCAGCTTGTAAATTGCATTTTCTATAAGCATGCAATAGGGCTAACCTCATCCTTGACACTCAGGTCCACAATGAAGATTAGACACTGACAAATTGCCTCAGTCTATCAAAGTTGTGCCACAGGCAGCCATTGAGATGACTGAGGGAATGATTGTTGAGTGCTTTAAGGGGTATTGTTGAATATTGATGGACCAGTGTACATGTAATTTATGACACAAAATCACATTACATTAGTAACTTATTGAGAGTTGTTGAAATGTCTCTGAATACATTTTTTTTTTCTTTTTCCATGAATATGACAAAATATAGGCAAGGGCAAGGTTTTACTAACACAAGTATGTGTATATACAGTCATTGGGTTTTAGCCTGCATGGTAGTATACCATTAGTCAGTGTTATTACAATGTAATAGTCAGTTTATTATCTCTATGTTTATTTGAAAGTCCTTTAAAGTGTGCATTGCAAAAAAGTGAGAACTGTATGTAAGTCGTATTAGGGGCACTAGGCTATTGCAAAATGGGAACTAATTTATGATGTGAGGGCATTCCATGGATTTCCAGGAAGGATAACTCATTCGCAGTGATTCAGCACCGGATGCACATTAATTCCTGTGAGCAAATTGAACAGCTGGACCAGTGAATAATCTGGATAGATTCCTATAGTATACTTCTTTCTCTTGCATCTTACATTTTTATACAAAATATTTAACTATTTATGAATGCCTTTCAAACCAGAGAACACAATTGTATCTTTATAGCTTGGTTGGGTTAAATGTTGGCATTGTAGCCTTCTTTCTATTCACAATTCTCACAGCAATACCGTCCACTTCCTAAACTCTTTGTTTGGCTGAGCCAGCGAAGGGGGAGGATCCTCTACAGAGGCGAAAAAAGAGACCGAACATCCATTGCGCCCCAAGCGAAACATTGAAAACCTCATCCCTGTGTGTTCAATACGCCACATGTGTGAACTGGTTAACGTTTTTAAGCGTCCTGAACGGCGGATTGAAGCTGGTTGAAATTGCTGCTTTGCACCCCAAAACCGCTAACAAAAAGGGAGACCGAGGAATTTGCATATAGTTACATTGAATCTTCACAGCAAACTGAAGCAAAATAAACCGGCATCTTCGCCTGATTTAGCCTACTGCAGCTCGCATCCTGCCACACTCTTCCTTCCAGCTCCATCTAAGCATCCATATTTTTTGTTCATCCCTGTGTGGGGGTATAGGGAGTGGCAACCTGATAAATCAACCGATCCGCGGACCCCTCTCCTCTAGGAAAAAAAATAAGTTCGCCGCTTTTTGGACACGTTTATGCTAAATTGGACATAAAAAGGTAAGCGTTTCGTTCTTGCATCTTTATCGTTTAAGGGATTTGTTGAGCTGAAGTAGAAATACACACCGCGCTGCAGTGGGTATAACAATAGATCAACATTTGCGGTGTATGTGCTCGGATGCACCCTATGTTTCCCTGTCACGGAAATATATACATTCGCAATATAATTGTGTAAACAGTAACAATGTATTCAACAAGCTTAGCAGACAACAATGTGTAACTGAATAGCCCAATGGTCCTATGTTTAGAGCATCAAATTGTAACATTGTAGCCTAGCTCTACTGCACTGTCATATAGCAGGCTACGTGTAGCAACTTCGCATTGCCAAGAATATAGCCCCCCTCGCAGAGCTGTCATAAAAACTGCCCTGAGAAAATATTCTAAAAGGATTTAGGCCTTGGCCTATTGCGTAAAACAACATACAAATTGATGTCGATACATGAGTCAACTGAATGGTGCTGATACTGTGAAAGCACTATTGCATTCTTCAGACATCTCATCTCGATAACCAGCATAAATGCGAGATGTGGTGCTAGAATAGTGATGTAACGTTGTCATGAATTATATATTATAGTTGGAGATATGTAAAATATTTGTCTTGAAGGCCATGCATGCAACTGGGAATACAGCTGATCAGGTCTCAGTGTTTCGGGCAAGCAGCCTGGCCTCAACGACTAGACGTAACATAGTAAATGTAAATCAGTGACACTCAAATTAGTATCATTTGTTATGTTTGGTATGGTTACATAAAACAGAAGGTTACTTAAAAGGATGCTTTAGGATTTTGGCGACGAGGCCTTTCCCCAGAGTCAGATTAACTCGTGGATACCATTTTTATGTCTCTGTGTCCAGTATGAAGGAAGTTAGTAGTTTCTTGAGCCAATGTTAACTACTGTTAGCGCAGATACCTGTAGACTTCCAGTCATTGTGCTAACTGTGGTTAGCAATTGTGCTTGCACTTGTTAGGAACTTCCTTTAAACTGCACGCAGAGACATAAAAATGGTATCCACACGTTCATCTGACTCTGGGGAAGTAGGTAAAGGGCCTCATCGCCAAAATCTTGAAGTATCCCTTTAAGCCTGTATGAGAAGATGGATGGGCGTATATAGTGAACGTCTAGCAACCCAAAGGTTTTTATTTTTTATTAATAACTTTTACTTATTCAGGGTAGCCCAAGTGAGACCAATGGTGCCCTGAATACCAAATTGTTCACACAAACAGGAAAATAAATTAAGTTTCAAATAAAACAAGAAGAATGAAAATAACCACAAGGCACAACCTCAACACCACATTTTCAACAAATAAACCACTACAATCAATCAAAACAGCTGCAATGCATAATGAACTCATTCAATATCATAGTCCTAAACTGCCCTAGCGGTACCAGAGAATCGAAATGCAAGGAATTTTGTAGGTTACTCCAACAATGGGGGCATTAAAACTAAAGGAGTATTTACCTAAATTGGTCAAGACCAGAGGGACCTCGAGTTAATCAATCCTGCGAGCCAGTTTGGTAGCTCATTCTTTTATATATTGTCAACGAAGTTTGGTAAATTAGAAGCTTACGTAGTAGAGCTTTGTAAACAAAAAGGGAATAATGAAGTGATCTACAGGACTTTAATGAGGACAGCCAACCTTTTGATACAGGATTCAGTATTGAGTGTTAAAACTGTCATCTTTGATAAAGTGAAAGGCGTTATAGTAGACGGCATCGTTAAGAGTAGTGGCTGCTGCAATCTGGTAAATGGTGTCATCATAATCAATAACTGTCAGGAAAGTTGACAATCTGCTTCCTGTACAATCTGCTTCCTGCTATTTAGAAAGAGGCAAGATCTATTTGTAAAAAAGAAGCCCACTCTAAATCATAGCTTTTTAACTAGCTCATCCATCCTTTTTTTTTTTAAACATGAAGTCTTTGTCAACCTAAATGCCCAGATATTTATAGGCGGGTGTAAGGAGTGAGTACTGGTGGCAGAGAAGTCAGACGCAGGAGAACAAAAACTGTGTTTCCAAACGCCGCAGTTTAACCTCTATGGGCTAGTCCCACCTACTCAACAGCCAGTGTAATCCCGTGGCGCGATATTCAAATACCTCAAAAATGCAAAAACTTCAATTTTTCAAACACCATTTTAAAGACAAGACTCGTTAATCTAACCACACTGTCCGATTTCAAAAAGGCTTTACAACGAAAACAAAACATTAGATTATGTCAGCAGAGTACCCAGCCAGAAATAATCAGACACCCATTTTTCAAGCTAGCATATAATGTCACATAAACCCAAACCACAGCTAAATGTAGCACTAACCTCTGATGATCTTCATCAGATGACAACCCTAGGACATTATGTTATACAATACATGCATGTTTTGTTCAATCAAGTTCATATTTATATCAAAAACCAGCTTTTTACATTAGCATGTGACTAGCATGTGACTAGCATTCCGACCGAACACTGCCGGTGAATTTACTAAATTACTCACGATAAACGTTAACAAAAAACATAACAATTATTTTAAGAATTATAGATACAGAACTCCTCTATGCACTCGATATGTCCGATTTTAAAATAGCTTTTCGGTGAAAGCACATTTTGCAATATTCTAAGTAGATAGCCCGGCATCACAGGGCTAGCTATTTAGACACCCAGCAAGTTTAGCACTCACCAAAGTCAGATTTACTATAAGAAAAATGTTATTACCTTTGGTGTTCTTCGTCAGAATGCACTCCCAGGACTTCTACTTCAATAACAAATGTTGGTTTGGTCCCAAATAATCCATAGTTATATCCAAATAGCGGCGTTTTGTTCGTGTGTTCAAGACACTATCCGAAAGGGTAAATAAGGGTTATGCGCACGACGCATTTCGTGACAAAAAAATTCTAAATATTCCATTACCGTACTTTGAAGCATGTCAACCGCTGTTTAAAATCAATTTTTATGCAATTTTTCTCGTAAAAAAGCGATAATATTCCGACCGGGAATCTGTGTTTAGGTTCAAAGACGATAGAAAATAAAAACATGGGGTCGACTCATGCACGCGCCTCAGCCCATTGTCCTCTGATAGAGCACTTGCCAAAAGCGCTAATGTGTTTCAGCCTGGGGCTGGAATTACATCATTCAGCTTTTTCCCGCCTTCTGAGAGCCTATGGGAGCCGTAGGAAGTGTCACGTTACAGCAAAGATCCTCAGTCTTCAATAAACAGAGTCAAGAAGCTCAAGGAATGGTCAGACAGGCCACTTCCTGTAAGGAATCTTCTCAGGTTTTTGCCTGCCATATGAGTTCTGTTATACTCACAGACACCATTCAAACAGTTTTAGAAACTTTAGGGTGTTTTCTATCCAAAGCCAATAATTATATGCATATTCTAGTTACTGGGCAGGAGTAGTAACCAGATTAAATCGGGTACGTTTTTTATCCGGCCGTGCAAATACTGCCCCCTATCCCCAACAGGTTAATTGCTAAATTGTAATTATTTCGCGACTATGGCCTATTTATTGCCTTACCTCCCTTATCCTCTCTGGGCTAGGCGGGACGAATTCGTCCCACCTACGTAACAGCCACTGGCAGCCTGTGGCGCGATTTTCAAAACGTTAAAAATCCTATTACTTCAATTTCTCAAACATATGACTATTTTACAGCTATTTAAAGACAAGACTCTCGTTAATCTAACCACACTGTCCGATTTCAAAAAGGCTTTACAACGAAAGCAAAACATTAGATTATGTCAGCAGAGTACCAAGCAAGAAATAATCAGACACCCATTTTTCAAGCCAGCATATAATGTCACCAAAACCCAGAAGACAGCTAAATGCAGCACTCACCTTTGATGATCTTCATCAGATGACAACCCTAGGACATTATGTTATACAATACATGCATGTTTTGTTCAATCAAGTTCATATTTATATCAAAAAACAGCTTTTTACATTAGCATGTGACGTTCAGAACTAGCATACCCCCCGCAAACTTCCGGGGAATTCGCTAACATTTTACTAAATTACTCACGATAAACGTTCACAAAAAGCATAACAATTATTTTAAGAATTCTAGATACAGACCTCCTCTATGCACTCGATATGTCCGATTTTAAAATCGCTTTTTGGTGAAAGCACATTTTGCAATATTCTAAGTACATAGCCCAGGCATCACGGGCTCGCTATTTAGACACCCGGCAAGTTTAGCACTCACCATAATCATATTTACTATTATAAAAGTTTGATTACCTTTTGTTGTCTTCGTCAGAATGCACACCCAGGACTGCTACTTCAATAACAAATGTTGGTTTGGTCCAAAATAATCCATCGTTATATCCGAATAGCGGCGTTTTGTTCGTGCGTTCCAGACACTATCCGAAATAGTAAAGAAGTGTCGCGCGCATGGCGCAATTCGTGACAATAAAATTCTAAATATTCCATTACCGTACTTCGAAGCATGTCAACCGCTGTTTAAAATCAATTTTTACGACATTTTTCTCGTAGAAAAGCGATAATATTCCGACAGGGAATCTCCTTTTCGGCAAACAGAGGAAAAAATCCCAAAGGCGGGGGCGGTCGGGGTCACGCGCCTAAGCCCAGTGTCCCTTGATCGGCCACTTGAGAAAGGCGATAATGTGTTTCAGCCTGGGGCTGGAATGACGACATTCTGTTTTTTCCCGGGCTCTGAGCGCCTATGGACGACGTGGGAAGTGTCACGTTAGAGCAGAGATCCTTAGTAAATGATAGAGATGGAAAAGAAGTTCAAGAAATGGTCAGACAGGCCACTTCCTGTAAAGGAATCTCTCAGGTTTTGACCTGCCATTTGAGTTCTGTTATACTCACAGACACCATTCAAACAGTTTTAGAAAATTTAGGGTGTTTTCTATCCATATGTAATAAGTATATGCATATTCTAGTTACTGGGTAGGAGTGGTAACCAGATTAAATCGGGTATGTTTTTTATCCAGCCGTGTCAATACTGCCCCCTAGCCCTAACAGGTTATCTTACCTCATTTGCACACACTGTATATATACTTTTTTTCTCTATTGTGTTATTGACTGTATGTTTGTTTATTCCATGTGTAACTCTGTTGTTGTTGTTTGTGTCGCACTGCTTTGCTTTATCTTGGCCAGGTCGCAGTTGTAAATGAGAACTTGTTCTCAACTAGCCTACCTGGTTAAATAAAGGTGAAAAAAGCAACCTCCTATATACAGACAGATGAAGCTATCATCATCACTAAGTCATTTTGATGCCTCCACTCATCTCCACAGCTAAAATGGAGAGGTATTGCCACCATTCCGACTTCTAGTGCCTCAAACCGAAAGCCTTAATCCCCGCACTTCTCCCTGTACATGATGAACATGCTGAAGTCCAGTGGACTGAAGATCCCTGGCAGGGGCCCAAAGCACTCCCCTGGCCCTGTGGGACGAACCTCTGCTGGGGGGTCCGCTTCCGGCACTGTGAGCCAGAAAGACAGTAAGTCACTTCTTCATTCCTCAAGACTTCCTCTAGACTCTCAGGAAGAGATCTGATTTCCTATCACTTAGCCTATCAATCTTGGTGGCATTTCATCATTGGAAATGACCAGAAATTCCTTGATTCTTGTAATTGATTGTTTGTTAGTTGTCAGGGCCCTGAGTTGTTACTGGTCAGCTCATGTGGTCAGTAAACACTCAGGGCCCTAGGTACATTATTATGCTTTAGGTCAATGGTTTCAAACTTCTTTAGTTAATGTAGCCCCAATCACATTTTGCTCTGCCTGAAGTACCCCCTAATGTGCAATTGATTATTAGGCCTATATTCTTATGAGTCTTTCCAAGAACCCCTTGTGGATAGGCCCGGTACCAGTCAGAGTTTAAAAAATATATTTATTTTATCTTTATTTTAGCAGGGAGTCAGCATTGAGACCAGTGTTTATTTTTCAAGGGAGCCCTGCATATACAATTTCATAGAAGTAAAACAATCTAAAACAAGTAAAATATAGCACGACACAAATTGCACAGACAAACATAAATGTACACAAAATACACAAAACACTATCACCTAAATCAAACAAATTCTTCATAATAAAATTCCTCTGTCCACTCTCTAAACTGCCACAGGGACACTAAGGCATCTATCTAAACTGCCACAGGGACACTAAGGCCTCTATGTGTACTGTTTTTTGGTGATTATTCCAAACATACGGAGCATAAAAACTAAAGGCCGATTTAGCTAACTTTAAAGACACCAAAGGAGTCTCCAGAGTTAACCAACCATTGTGAACAGGTTTGATAACTTGTAATTTTAAATCTTAATAGAGAAGTTAAGTCAGAAGCTTGTGGAGTAGGGCTTTGTAAAAAAAGAAGAAGAGTGTAATGATGTGACTTCAAAGAGGTCCAGCCAACCTTTTGGTAAAGAATATAGTGATGAGTAATACAACTCCTGTGATAAAACGAAAAGCACTATTAAAAAAACGGGATCCAGCAGTTTAAGAGTAGAGGCAGTTGCACTTTGATAAATAGTATCACCATAATCAAGAACAGGTAGAAAGATTTACTGCACAATCTGCTTCCTGCTGACTAGAGAGAGACAAGATCTATTTCTGTAAAAAAATCCCACTTTAAATCTTAGTTTCTTAACAAGCTCTGTTAGAGCCGATTCGGACATATTTGTATAAAAGACTGAACATACCGAGCTCCATGTATATTTGTGTAAATATATTAAATATGAATGTATATGATGAAATATTAGGTACCTTTATGATTTATATTTACCTGATTGAGATATATTCATTTGTTGTTAGTGTAACTTAGTTTTTGCCCCCCCCCTCTTGCCCATTCATTGTACTGTGGTAAGTGTGTTAGGATAAAGGCAGGAAGTTGGGCCTTCGGGGGGGACTCCTTGCTTGACGCGGGAGCGGTATAGTTTTTTGACCATACAGACATACATGTCATATTATGTATTTTCCATATCAAGTAATCTGTTTTAAGTTGATTGGAAAATCATTTTCCTGTTAGATATAAGAAGCATAAACATTTTTGTTGCACCATATCCCTGGATCACATTGAATGTTTGGCTGTTTGGAAACCTTGAGTGTGGACTGTATGCGTACCAAACAACCCCGCTTCAGGCTTGGGCAGTGGCTATGGTAAAGAGGAAAGGAAGCCACTACATTCAAGTCAAAAAACTCTGTGAAGGATTGCTATCGGAAGGAAATCTCCAGTTCGGACACATGCTGGATATTGTTCTATTTGTAATTGCATTCGAACCATAAGGACAGCTCGCTTGGAAGGACTTGAACTCCTAGAATTTGCCAGCCGTGAGTAACCACTGCGAATGAATGAGCTGCCCTGTTCAATGTGATCGTTGATCATGCATATTATGGAAGCGCAAATGTGCTTATAATTGGAATGTTTGATAAACTTGGGAATGGAATTCAAAACACAGCGCTGTGAAAACAATTAAGAAGTTTAAGTTTGGGAAACACAGATTCTATGCACAATGTAGCATAATCATATGTCTAATATTTGGCCTCACGTGGAAATGCAATGCATCCACGCAACGAATGCAACTTAAGGATCTAAAGATACTGCGTGTTTAAACTTCATTAAAGTGACAACTTATAATGGGATGAAATGTTTAAAACGCATCTAAAATGCCGAACTTGCACATGTTCAATTCAAAATGGTTCAATTTGTTGAAATGGATGACTGTGTTTTTAAAGCATTAAAGGAGGTCTGAAGGGGCATTACGTTTAACAATCAAACCAACAACTGTGTCGTTGTAAATTGAGTGAACTAAAAGTGAATGATGGAGGATGAAATCCCAAATAAGACTCCACTGGAGAGGGCAGAGGAGCATCTAAATTCACTCTATGCAGCCCGGAGAGGCAAACTTGGAGTGTGTACACGCAAAATGAATGAAATAAAAGTCCTTCTTGTTGATGGAGGAAACATTGAAACTGTGAATGAGAGTCTTGAAGCATTTGATGCTGTTCTCAATGACTTTAAGAATGCTCATGAATCTGTGCTAGAGCTGGTCACAGAGGAGGAACAGGAACAGGAGAGCATTAACTATTATCAACCAAGAATGAGAACTTATGAACATTTCCTGAAAGAGGTGGAAATATGGAAAAAAGCTGAAGTTGAGCCACAAACGCTCATTGAACCACACGACAGCATTTCCAATGTGTCAAAAACATCAAGTAAAACAAAGTATTCTAAGACTGCTTCCTCAGTGTCCTCTGCACACCTAAAAGCTCAGGCAGAACGAGCAGCTCTACTAGCACACCAAGCATCATTACAGGACAAGCATGCATTAGAACTGGAAAAAGCTCAACTGGAACAACAGAAAGCTCAACTGAATGTTAGGATGGAGAAAATGGCACTGGAAACGGACACAGCAGCATATAATGCCAAACTGAAGGTCCTGGAGAGTGTTGAGTCAACTTCTCAATCCCATGCTGTGGCAGCCCATTTACTAAGCCAAGAAGATGGAATGAACTCTTATTTTGAGAACCAGGAACCTGAGGTCTATGTGGAACCTGAACCATCACCTGTTGAGTTTGCTGCATTAGGAGCAGTTCCAAAGACCCCACTACAAAGAGTTTTACAACAACTGATCACAAAGCCATCAAAACCTATTCAGAAAACAGCCATAAAGCACACCCTTCAGCAGCCAACAGCATCAACACTGCGGGTATCAGCGATAATACCAGCCATGATAACCTCTCTACTGTCATGCAAAGGCAGAATGAAATTGCTGACCTTCTTGTACTACAGTACAAACAGGCCACACTCCCTGTTAAGGAGATACCTATGTTTGACGGTGATCCTCTAAACTTTAGGCCATTCATGCGTGCATTTGAACATGGTATAGAAGATAAGACAAGCAGTCACCAGGATAGGCTCTATTACCTGGAACAGTACACCACTGGTCAGCCCAAGGATCTGGTACGTAGTTGTCTGCATATGGAAGCCAGAAGAGGCTATAACCTCTTGGGGCTAGGGGGCAGTATTTTCACGGCCGGATGAAAAACATACCCAATTTAAACAGGTTACTACTCTGGCCCAGAAAATGGAATATGCATATTATTAGTAGATTTGGATAGAAAACACTCTGATGATTCTAAAACTGTTTGAGTGGTGTCTGTGAGTATAACAGAACTCATATGGCAGGCAAAAACCTGAGAGAAATTGAATCAGAAAGTGGAAGAAATGAGAAATGTAGTTCTTCTTTTGAATCCCTTGAGAAACTACAGTGACATAGGGTTTACGTTGCACCTCCTATTGGCTGTCAACAATCTTTAGAAAGTGGTTTCATCCGTCACCTGTTACCGGGCAGAAAATTGTGGCCCACTCAATCAGTGGCCAGTCTGAGGACAGGTGTCTCGTGACGCGTGTGCATGCGAGTTCGCTGTTCGTTATTTTTCTTCTGGAATTAATACCTATTGTCCGGTTGGAAAATTATCGCAATTTTACATTAAAAAATACCCTAAAGGATTGATTGTAAACATCGTTTAACATGTTTCTACAAACGGTAATGGAACTTTTGAACTTTTCATCTATGGATTTGCGTCCACGCCTCATGGCATTGTAAAGTGTTCTGGATGGGTCAACAAAACGGAGGTATTTGGACATAAATGATGGACTTTGCAGAACAAATGAAAATTTCTTGTGGAAGTGAGAAATGTAGAGCCCTTCCGAGTGCATTCCGCCGAAGATCAGCAAAGGTAAGAAAATATTTCGTACATATTTTAGAGATTTGTCGACGCCGTGGTTGTAGGCTAACTGTATAGCTTAGCATTGAAGGCTAAGTTCTGTACTTAGAATATTGAACAATGTGCTTTCGCCGTAAAGTTATTTTGAAATCTGACAAAGCGGTTGCATAAAGGAGTAGATTATTTCTAATTCTTTAAATAATTGTTATAAATTTTGTCAACGTTTATGAGTACTTCTGTAAATTGATGTGGACATTCACCAGGAGTTATGGGGAGAAAACATTTTCTGAATGTCACGCACCAAAGTAAAATGTTTTTTTTGGATATAAATATGAACTTGATCGAACAAAAAATGCATGTATTGTCTAACATGATGTCCTAGGAGTGTCATCTGATGAAGATTGTCAAAGGTTAGTGCTTAATTTTAGCTGTATATCTGGTTTTGTGACGGCTATCCGTGCTTGGAAAATTGCTGTTTTTTTTTTCTTTTTTTTTTTTTGCTAAGGTGCTATCCTAAAATAATCTAATGTTTTGCTTTCACCGTAAAGCCTTTTTGAAATCGGACAATGTGGTTGGATTAACGAGTAGAGTATCTTTAAAATGCCGTATAATACTTGAATTTTAATTTTGAGATTTCTTTTTTTTAAATTTCGCGCCGTGCTATCTCACTGGTTGTTGTCCAACCAATCCCGTTAACGGGATTTTATCTCGAAGGGGTCCTCGAGGTTAAGCACAGAATGTAAAAGAAGGATGACCTGTCAGAGCTGTCAAAGAAAGCACCCCACTATCCTGCACATTGAAGGAAGAGAGAGATTTAGATCTCAAAAGGCAGATATGAGTGGTGTAGCAGTAAACGGGAGGAGACTGTCAGCAGTGCTCTTGTTTCACTGGAAGCTGGTGACGATACCGGGGCCGGTACAGATTGTGCACTTGCAATTGTGCCAGTTCAAGTAAAGGTGGCAAATGGAAGCAAGTCTGTGTTAACCTATGCGTTTCTCGATTCTGGTAGCTCGGCAGCATTTTTTGTACGGAGAGACTCATGAGGCAGCTGAATGCTAAATGCAGTGAGACTGAAATTCCGCTACACACAATGGGGCAGGAGAGTCCTACCAAGAGCTTTGAGATATCTGGATTAGAGATTGGCAACGTGGAAGGCGACACATTTCTTGCATTACCAAAGGTCTACACCCAAAATAAGATCCCAGTGACAAGAGAGAACATTCCCACTCAGAAAGATCTCAAAAGGTGGCCATACCTCAGAGGTTCAGTTGAAGGAAATTGATTCCGACGTCGAACTCCTGATTGGCGTAAATGCTCCAAAGGCAATGGAACCCTGGAAAATTATAAATAGCCAAGGCAACGGACCGTATGCAGTGAAAACCATCTTTGGATGGGTGATGAACGGTCCTCTTAACATTTTACATTTTAGTCATTTAGTAGACGCTCTTATCCAGAGCGATTTACAGTACATTTCATTTCATACCTTTTTTTTTTTTTTTCCTAACCTGTCTGGGATAGGGGGCAGTATTTTCACGGCCGGATAAAAAACGTATCCGATTTAAACTGGTTACTACTCTTGCCCAGAAACGAGAATATGCATATAATTAGTAGATTTGGATAGAAAACACTCTAAAGTTTCTAAAACTGTTTGAATGGTGTCTGTGAGTATAACAGAGCTCATATGGCAGGCAAAAACCTGAGAAGATTCCAAGCAGGAAGTGGCCTGTCTGACAATTTGTATTCCTTCTGTTGCATCTCTATTGAAATTACAATATCTGTGCTGTTACGTGACACTTTCTAAGCGAGGCCGCATTCATGTGAAGCGGTATGGTGTGATCTTTACTTGCCTTGTGAGTCGAGCTGTCCATCTAGAAGTTGCTAGTTATCTGGATACTGATTCCTGCATCAATGCCCTGCGCAGGTTCATCTGTCGAAGGGGCCCAGTCACAAGTATCAGAACAGACAATGGCACCAACTTTGTTGGAACACACAGAGAGCTAGGAGAAGCTCTGAAAGAGCTGGATCACAATAAGATTCAAAATGAATTACTGAAGGAAGGAGTGACATGGTCATTCAATCCTCCCTCTGGAGCTCACCATGGGGGGGGGGGGGGGGGGTATGGGAGAGGTTGTTCCGACTGGTGAAAAAGATCCTCTATTCAGTCCTTAACCTCTTACATCTAGACGTTCCGCTAGCGGAACACCTGCTCCAATATCCAATGATGGGCGTGGCGCGAATTACAAATTCCTTTAAAATACAAAAACCTCAATTTTTCAAACATATGACTATTTCACAGCATTTTAAAGACAAGACTCTCCTTTATCTAACCACACTGTCCGATTTCAAAAAGGCTTTACAGCGAAAGCAAAACATTAGATTATGTCAGCAGAGTACCCAGCCAGAAATAATCAGACACCCATTTTTCAAGCTAGCATATAATGTCACAAAAAACAAAACCACAGCTAAATGCAGCACTAACCTTTGATGATCTTCATCAGATGACACACCTAGGACATTATGTTATACAATACATGCATGTTTTGTTCAATCAAGTTCATATTTATATCAAAAACCAGCTTTTTACATTAGCAAGGACTCCCCCCCCGAAAACACAACTTCCTGCCTTTATCCTAACACACTTACCACAGTACAATGAATGGGCAAGAGGGGGGGCCAAAAACGAAGTTACACTAACAACAAATGAATATATCTCAATCAGGTAAATATAAATGTACCTAATATTTCATCATATACATTCATATTTAATATATTTACACAAATATACATGGAGCTCGGTATGTTCAGTCTAGACGCGGGAGCGGTATAGTTTTTGACCATACAGACATACAAACAGGTCATATTATATATTTTCCATATCAAGTAATCTGTTTTAAGTTGATTGGATAATCATTTTCCTGTTAGATATAAGAAGAATAAATATTTTTGTTGCACCATATCCCTGGATCACATTGAATGTTTGGCTGTTTGGAAACCTTGAGTGTGGACTGTATGCATACCAAATAACCCCGCTTCAAGCTTGGGAAATGGATATGGTAAAGAGGAAAGGAAGCCACTACAAGCTCATTCGTATGTTGTTTTAAACGATAAATCATTGTCAATCCAAATACCAAGGTATTTGTATGCAGAGACTCATTAGATTATAGAACCATCCGATGCGTGAAGATGTAATCCATCTGAGACAATCTTATGAGAACTTGAAAACAACATTTAGTTTTGCCCGTATTAAGCATGAGTTTTAAATCAGTTAGAGTTTCCTGCACAGCTGCAGAAATTGTACTGTAACCTTGTCCCAGCCAGGTCAGCAGTCGGGCAATTGCGTGCATAATAGTATAGTCTTTATATAGATTAAATGTACAACTTGTATTAAACATTTTTTTCTCCCCTTTTTCTCCCCAATTTCGTGGTATTCAATTGGTAGTTAGTCTTGTTTCATCGCTGCAACTCCCATACAGACTCGGGAGAGGCGAAGGTCGAGAGCCGTGCGTCCTCTGAAACACAACCCTTCTTGACACAATGGCAACTTAACCCGGAAGCCAGCCGCACCAATGTGTCGGAGGAAACACGGTACACCTGGTGACCGTGTCAGCGTGCACTGCACCCGGCCCGCCACAGGAGTCGCTAGTGCGCAATGGGACAAGGACATCCCTGCCGGCCAAACCCTCCCCTAACCCGGACGATGCTGGGCCAATTGTGTGCCGCCCCATGGGTCTCCCGGTCGCGGCTGGCTACAACAGAGCCTGGACTCGAACCCAGAATCTCTAGTGGCACAGCTAGCACCGCGATGCAGTGCCTTACACCACTGCGCCACTCGGGCGGCCAAATGTACATTTTAACAGATTGATCAATAGCATTTATATAAATAGTGAAAATAACAGGTCCTATGTACTTTAAGAAATGAGGACTTAACCCCATCAATCACGATGGCCTGAGTTCTGTCACTTAGTTAATTATGAAACCAAGAGCAGTGTTCAGAGCCCAGGCCAAACGAGGACAACTTGTTCAATGAAATAGCATGATCAACAGTATCAAACGCTTTTGACAGGTCCATAAACAAGGCAGCACAATTCATTTTAGCATCCAAAGCATTGACAATATCATTAACAACTAATGTGGTTGCTGTGATAGCGCTGTGCCCTGACCTAAACCCAGATTGATTTATATTAAAATACCATGCTCAGATAAAAAAAAGAGCGAAGTTGATTATTTACCAAGGATTTGAGAATCTTAGCTAGACATGGCAACCTGGAGATGGGACGATAATGATTTAGATCACTACTATCTCTGCCCTTATGGAGTGGCAGCACATAAGCTGTTTTCCATACTTTTGAAATATTTCCTTATAACAATGTTAGATTTAAGATAAGGGTTACTGAGCCAGCAATGATGGGGGCAGCACACTTGAGCAGACCCTGCTCCAATTGGTCAGCCCCTAACCTATCTTTTTCTGTGAAATGTAAAAACTTGACTACCATATTCAGAGTCAATCTGCAACATTTCAGAATCAGAGATGAGCCCATTCTTAGCAATAGAAGGGACAGACACTCTTTCAAAAAGATAGCTTGCTGAAATAAAATGACAATTAAATGCATCAATGATGGTATTTTTGTCCGTAATGGGGCCAGAGTTTGAATTAATTTGTTGGGGCAGAGAGGAGGGCAACCCTTTAGAGATTAGACAGAATTTAGCTGGGTTCCCCTTACAATCAGAAAACAGTGGTTACATAATAATCAGATTTAGACTTTTTTTAATCAGTTTTACACGTTCAGTTGCCTAAAAGATTGTCAATCTGGGCCTAAACCTGTGTTCCTGGTCTTGACCCAGGCTACATTTCTCTCATGAATGAGGGCACGATTATCAATAATAGTATTGAAGATATTTAGAAAAAAATCTTCACCAAGATGACGTCTTAGTACTAAACCATATTCATGTACCACCATAGATGCGGTAAAGAGGCCAATGGAACTCGACCAAAACAATGGAAATGCCATGGAAATGCGTGGAGGAAAAATGCCGTGGGGGAAAGATCCCGAATCTCTTCATTGCCCCCCAGAAAAATAAGCCAACATTTAGGCTATTGTTTATATACAGTATTTCACACTACGTTGAGGTAAAAATCGGAGTATAATGCTTGTATGGATGCCAACCCCAACACATGTTCATGTCATCGTCACCAATCAACTATATTACTTAAAAATGACTTTGACTAGCACCACCAATTTCTCTATGTGAGCTATGCTACCAGCTAATAAGAATGGGAGTTACAATTTAGCAGTCACCTCTTCTAAACCTGAAAAGGGACTTCAAAATGTTATGCAGCGATAACAGACAAATATATCTGACTTTAGTAACCACATTATGGGCCTCTTACAATACATCAATCATTACGGATTTTACGAAAAGCCACTCGCAGACGGAATCCCTAGCCGCGTCCTCAGAGCATGCACAGACCAGCTGGCTGGAGTGTTTACGGACATATTCCATCTCTCCCTATCACAGTCTGCTGTCCCCACTTGCTTCAAGATGTCCACCATTGTTCTTGTACCAAAGAAAGCAAAGGTAACTGAACTAAATGATTATCGCCCCGTAGCAGTCACTTCTGTCATCAGGAAGTGCTTTGAGAGGCTAGTTAAGGATCATATCACCTCTACCTTACCTGACACCCTCGACCCACTTCAATCTGCCTACCGCCCCAATAGATCCACAGACGATGCAATCTCCATCACACTGCACACAGCCCTATCCCATCTGGACAAGAGGAATACCTACAGTATGTAAGAATGCTGTTCATTGACTATAGCTCAGCCTTCAACACCATAGTACCCTCCAAGCTCATCATTAAACTCGGGGCAATGGGTCTGAACCCCGCCCTGTGCAACTGGGTCCTGGACTTCCTGACGGGCCGCCCCCAGGTGGTGAAGGTAGGAAACAACCCCTCCACTTTGCTGATCCTCAACACAGGGGACCCACAAGGGTGCGTGCTCAGCCCCCTCCTGTACTCCCTGTTCACCCATGACTGCGTGGCCATGCATGCCTCCAACTCAATCATCAAGTTTGCAGACGACACAACAGTTGTAGGCCTGATTACCATCAATGACGACAGCCTACAGGGAGGAGGTGATGCCAGGAAAATAACCTCTCCTTCAACATCAACAAAACAAAGGAGCTGATCGTGGACTTCAGGAAGTAGCAGAGGGAGCACGCCCCCAATCCACATCAACGGGACCGCAGTGGAGAAGGTGAAATGCTTCAAGTTCCTCGGCGTACACATCACAGACGATCTGAAATGGTCCACCCATACAGACAGTGTGCTGAAGAAGGCGCCTCAGAAATTCGGCTTGGTCCCTAAGACCCTCACAAACTTTTACAGATGCACAATTGAGAGCATCCTGTGATATCACCGCCTGGTTCGACACCTGCACTCCCTGCAACCGCAGGGCTCTCCAGACGGTGGTGCGGTCTGCCCAACGCATCACTGCCTCACTGGCACACTGCCTGCCCTCCAGGGCACCTACAGCACCCGATGTCTCAGGATGGCAAAAATATCATCAAGGACATCAACCAGCCGAGCCACGGCCTATTCACCCTGCTACCATCCAGAAGCGAGGTCAGTACAGGTGCATCAAAGCTTGGACCGAGAGACTGAAAAACAGCTTATTTCTCAAGGCCATCAGACTGTTAAATAGTCATCACTAGCCGGCTACCACCCGGTTACTCAACCCTGCACCTTAGAGCCTGCTGCCATATATATATATATATATATATATATATATATATATATATATATATATATATATATATATAGACATGGAATCACTGGTCACTTAAATAATGTTTACATAATGCTTTACTCATTTCATATGCATGCAGATTAGTGTGTATTTTTGTGAATTGTTAGATATTACTGCGCTGTTGCAGCTAGGAACACAAACATTTCGCTACACCCGCAATAACTTGGGCTAAATATATTTGATATGACAAATCCGAAACCTACTCCCCATTGACCCAAGTGTTTACATTGTGCAAAGCCAATAGAAATAGGACACCCAAACACGTTTCCCACTGTTATTTTTCTTGGTTTTAGATCACATGACAACCCCGGACCCTAGGGCCACAGACGCATGTGTTACACTGGCGCAGCTTTCCGCTAAATTACAGCTAGATTCTCTCCCTCCAAGCTGCACTAGGCTGATATGAGCCTACAGGAGGCCAAACACAGTCTGGGGGGTGTCTGGGCTGCCTTTGCTGTCTTGTTATTTGCATTAGTCTGTATGGGAGAGTTGTATCAGAGGCAACCATGTCATGGTTTAAGTTGATGGTGGAATGCTGTGAGGAAAGGAAAGGGGAAAAAAACACAGTAATACCTTTATGTCACGACCGTCGTTTGAATAATTGGACCAAGGCCCAGCGTGGGTAGAGTTCCAAATATTAATGATAGTGAAACTTCCAAAACAACAAAGATCTAACGATCGTGAAATACGTAGCGCACATAGGCACTCATACAAAACAATATCCCACCTAGCAGGTGGGGAAAAGGACACACTAAGTATGATCCCCAATTAGAGGTAACGATATTCAGCTGCCTCTAATTGGGAACCACACACACACACACACACACACACACACACACACACACACACACACACACACACACACACACACACCACACACCCTAGAAATATAATACCTAGAAACCCCCCTAGTCACGCCCTGACCTAAAACACCATAGAGAACCCCGAGGGCTCTATGGTCAGGGCATGACACTTTAGCAGTGCACATGGCTGTTATTTTCGAGGGCCTCCTTCAGAAACACTATTTTGTAGTGTTAGTAGGGCTGTCCCTGACAAAAAACAAATCTTGGTTGACCAAGAGTCATCTGTTCTTTCAACCAATTGACTGGTCAATGTTAAAACATACATTTTTCCATTTATAGACACACCCTATGTGTTTTAATAAAACCAACTACAGTACCAGTCAACTTTGGACACACCTACTCTTTATTTTTACTATTTTCTACATTGTAGAATAATAGTGAAGACATCACAACTATGAAGTAACACATATGGAATCATGTAGTAACCAAAAAAGTGATAAACAAATCAAAATATATTTTATATTTGAGATTCTTCAAAGTAGCCACCCTTTGCCTTGATGACAGCTTTGCACACTCTTGACTACTGAGCTTGTATGATGCTTTAAGCACACTGTGATTAAATAATTAAGACAACGATCAACTTGGTCCAGCCACAAGCTTGCACTAACAAACTTGCAACATTGTATAAAATATTCGGGACCCTCAGTTTCCTGTGATTGTGAGCTCCGGACAGACACAGCTGTAGGCTATTTGTTCAAGGCATAAGAAGTGATCAGGTAGGCCTATTTTATTACGTTTTCACCAGATCAGAGCATGATTTTTTCTCCTCCCTTTCAAGTGGAGTGGTTTGGTTATCGAAAGGGAGAGAGCTGGAAAGATTTTTCAAATAGGCTACATTGTGGAACTATTGTCATTCTCAATGGATGTAAAAACAGAATTAGTTTACTTGCTGTTTGAGGTGAAGAAAAAATTACTTTGAGAAACTCCACAGCTCATTAGTGGTGGTGAGTTAAGACAATACTATAAAATCCCCAAATGGGCACATTTAGTCTACATTTGCGCAGGCCAGGTGGCCTAGGCCTACTTTTATGATTAAGTGTAGCCTAGGTTGTGCCCTCTGCAAACAACATGTCTGTAATAATACTGTAATAAGACTGTAATAATAATATATTGAATCCATTAACAGAAATTACCGTAACCAAACAAACATTGTAGAAATTATGGGAATTAATGGTAAATGTACAAACTGATGATACTGGTGTGCCATCCCCGCAGGCTCCAGAATGGATTAGTTGACTGAGACAGTCATCAATCAAGACGTGCCATAATTATTCATATTTTATTGCATCAACAGAAATTACCGTAACTTTACAAACATCAAACAAACAGCTACCACATCAGTCATAGGCATCATTAACAAGTGCATTGACGATGTCGTACCCCCAGTGACTGTACATACATTTCCAAACCAGAAGCCATGAATTGCAGGCAACATCTGCACTGAGCAAAAAGCTTGAGCTGCTGCTTTCAAGGAGCGGGACACTAATCCGGACGCTTATAAGAAGTCTTGCTCTGACCTCCGACGAGCCACCGAACAGGCAAAGCGTCAATACAGGACTAAGATCGTATCATACTGCGCTGGCTCTGACACTCATCGAATGTGGCAGGGCTTGCAAACTACCATGGATTATTAAGGGAAACCCAGCCGTGAGCTGCCCAGTGACGTGAGCCTACCAGACGAGCTAAATGCCTTCTATGCTCGCTTTGAGGCAAGCAACACTGAAACATGCTTGAGAGCACCAGCTGTTCCGGACAATTGTGTGATCACACTCTCCATAGCCAATATGAGTAAAACCTTTAAACAGGTTAACATTCACAGACTGATTACCAGGGCGCGTACTCAGAGCTTGCGCTGACCAGCTGGCAAGTGCATTCACTGACATTTTCAACCTCTCCCTGAACCAGTCTTTAATACCTGCATGTTTCAAGCAGACCACCATAGTCCCTGTTGTCCATGAACGCCAAGGTAACCTGTCTAATTGACTATCACTCATATCTTTAGCCATAAAATGCTTTGAATGGCTGGTCATGGCTCACATCAACACCATCATCCCAGACACCCTGGACCCACTCCAATTCGCATATCGCCCCAACAGATCCACAGATGACACTCCACACTGCCCTCTCCCACCTGGACAATAATAACATCTATGTGAGAATGCTGTTCATTGACTACAGCTCAGTATTCAAAACCATAGTGCCCTCCAAGCTCATCACTAAGCTCAGGACCCTGGGACTGAACACCTCCGGGTGTGTGCTTAGTCCCCTCCTGTACTCCTTATTCACCCACAACACCATCATTAAGTTTGCTGACGACGCGACGGTGGTAGGCCTGCTCACTGACGATGAGAGAGCCTATAGGGAGGAGGTCAGAGACCTGGCAGTGTGGTGCCAGGACAAAAATCTCTCCCTCAACGTCAGCAAGACAAAGGAGCTGAACGTGGACTACAGGAAATAGAGAGTCGAGCACGCCCCCATTCACATCGACAGGGCTGTAATGGAGTGGGTCGAGAGCTTCAAGTTCCTCGGTGTCCACATCACTAAGGATCTATCATGGTCCACACACACACCAACACAGTTGTGAAGAGGGCACGACAATGTCTCTTCCCCCTCATGAGGTTGAAAAGATTTGGCATGGGCCCTCAGATCCTCAAATTATACAGTTGCACCATTGTGAGCATCTTGACTGGCTGCATCACCGCTTGGTATGGTAACTGCTTGGCATCCAACCGCAAGGCGCTATAGAGGGTAGTGAGTAAGATCCAGTACATCACTGGGGCCGAGCTCCCTGCCATCCAGGACCCCTTTACCAGGCGGTGTCAGAGGAAGGCCCTAAAAATGGTCAAAGACTCCAGCCACCCAACGTCATAGACTGTTCTCTATGCTACCGCACGGCAAGCAGTTCCGATGCACCAAGTCTGGAACCAATAGGATCCTGAACAGCTTCTACCCCAATACATAAGACTGTTAAATAGTTAGTTACATTTTTTACCAAATAGCTACCCGGATTATCTGCATTGACCCTTTTTGCAAAACCTTTTTTTTTTACTCATCACGTACTGTACGCTGCTGCTACTGTTTATTATCTATCCTGTTGTCTAGTCATTTTATCTCTAGTTATATGTACATATCTACCTCAATTACCTCGTACCCCGACACATTAACTCAGTACTGGTACCCCGTGTATCTAGCCAAGTTGTCATTACTCATCATGTATTTATTATTATGTTTTTTTACTTTTGTAATATTTCTATATTTGATTTCTCTCCACATTGTTGGGAAGTACCTGTATGTAAGCATTTCACTGTTGGTCTATACCTGTTGTTTACGGAGCATGTGACAAATTAAAATTAGATTTGATATGATCTTAGTTATTGAATGTCAAGGCAACGCTTTACTAGGAGGTCCCCGTACGCACATATGCAGGTTTATGAATAAGACATTATAACATCAATATCAGCTACATTAGACATTATAACATCTACAACACCTACACAATACATTATAACATCTGTCATAGACAGCAATGTCACCAAATTATCTTTAAGACAGTTTTGAACATCTGGAACTATGGCCCCACTGCAAAAAATCTCTAAACTTAACCTATGTATACGTTCATATACCTCTATAACTGCTACATTCCATTATAACATGCGTCATAGGCAGCAATGTCATTGAATGATCTTTAAAACGGTTTTGAACATCTGGAACCATGGCCCCCCTGCAAAAAAATTCCAAACATAGCCTTTATAATTCTTTTCTAGATTAGTGTCATTTCAGGAACAGCTGGTAGTCATAGTCATTTAGCTAATCCTACTAATTGACTGTCAGCATTTCCCACAGTGTTCATCAACCGCCTGCCTGTAGTGAATCAGGTTAGGGCTATAGGGCCATTGAGTGAATAGCTGTTTGGTCAGCACATTTCCATTTGTGTACTAAAAACCCTGCTCTTTTTTTCCTTTTAGTTCAAGACCATTGTTGGGTTTTCTGTCGTTGATTGGTGATATAATACAGTACATGGTCTTCCATTTATTGAGTTCCAATAGATTTTACAATAAGAAAGTAGGCCTAGATAATGTCCTGTTGTTGTCCCTATGTTCATCCTCCTTGGATTTCAATACCAAAAGGCAACTTTTTCAATTTAGAAATCCGTTGTGATTGTATATGATGGTGCACCAACATATTATGGACAAAAAAATCAGGGGTGTGGTAAATTCAATTTAAATTCAGTCAATTCAGGAAATAGACTGAAATTTGAATTATTTTTTTCTCATAGAGAAAAATTGGGGAAAATTGGCTTGAGAATTAAATTGACTAATTTAAATTGGAATGACCCCAACCCTGCTAAAATGTTTCTGTCAATCGCAGAAAAAAATTACATTATATTTCCTCATAGCTGCTCCCAAAAGTTCTGACTTTAGAGGTCACGTCCTCGTGGACTGTCGAGAAACAAAGCATCATTGCAGAGACAAAAGTTTTTAGGAATGAGTCGCCCCTAAAGGCCTAGTCCTAGTTCTAGTATCTTCTTCTGTTGCCGTTTGGACTGTCCCTGAAATCTGAAGTGACAGCCCCACAACAGTGAATGCTATACGTGTCTTATTTTAATTAGGAAATAACATCAGTATATTATTAGCGAAGCCAAAGTTATTTTCAACTTATTTTACATTATTGGACTTAAGTCTGAAAGAGTTTGGTTCTCAGAGAGAGAGAAAGAGAGGAAAAGAGAGAGGCGGAGAGAGAGAGAAAGGGGGGGAGTGTGAGGGGGAGGGAGGGGGTGTTCTAAGGAGTTGTGGTGGGGTCATTGTGTGGGGCTGGTGAATAGTGGGATTCAGATGGTTGTGGGAGGTAGCCAGGCACAATAGTGAAAGTGAGGCCTGTGTTCTTGCTCTTCCTGCTGCCTGCCTCATTTCCCCATCGATCTTCCATTGCCACGGCAACCCAGCCACTTGGCCTAGCACTGCATCAGTCTTTTGGGGGCACGCTTGTTTGACTTGCTGGGACTTGGGTAGGGGGTGGGTAGGGGTCTTCTCTGTGTTGGCCCAGGGCCATGCTGTTGACAAAGCTCACACATGTTACACATGCCTGCATGCACAAGCAGTGTGCACACACACACACAAACAACACACACACACTGCTACTGCATTACCTCACACATAACACCAGCACAGAAATACTGCATAGTACATACATTACCTACACAAGCACACATTCCTGACATTGCATACACACACATGACCTCACAGGGACATTGTCGTCATAGGCAGATGCGTAAAGCTTTGTTTGGTTAAAAAAATCATATTTGTTTTGGAGGTATAATATCTTTTTGTATCTATAGATTATACACTGAACTAAAATATAAACGCAACATGCAACAATTTCAAAGATTTTACTGAGTTACAGTTCATATAAGGAAATCAGTCAATTTAAATAAATTCATTTGGCCATAATCTATGGATTTTACATGACTGGGAATACAGATATGCATCTGTTGGTCACCTTTAAAAAAAGTGGATCAGAAAACCAGTCACTATCTGGTGTGACCACCATTTGCCTCATGCAGTGTGACACATCTCCTTTACATAGAGATGATCAGGCTGTTGATTGTGGCCTGTGGAATGTTGTCCCACTCCTCTTCAATGGCTTCAAGTTGCTGGATATTGGTGGGAACTGGAACATGCTGTCATACACGTCGATCCAGAGCATCCCAAACATGCTCAATGGGTGACATGTCTGGTGAGTATGCAGGCCATGGAATAGCTGGGACATTTTCAGCTTCCAGGAATTCTATACAGATCCTTGTGACATTGGGCCGTGCATTATCATGCTGAAACATGAGGTTTTGGCGGCGGATGAATGGCACGACAATGGACCTCAGGATGTCATCACGTTATCTCTGTGCATTCAAATTGCCATTGATAAAATGCAATTGTGTTCCTTGTCCATAGCTTATGCCTGCCCATACCATAACCCCATTGCCATCATGCCATCACTGTTCAGAACATCGTGTGGGTGAGCAAACCGCTCATTCACATAACGCCATACATGCTGTCTGCTATCTGCCCTGTACGGTTGAAATTGGGATTCGTCTGTGAAGAACGCACTTTTCCAGCGTGCCAGTGGCCAACGAAGGTGAGCATTTGCCCACTGAAGTTGGTTATGTTGCTGAACTGAAGTCAGATCAAGACCCTGGTGAGGACGATGAGCACGCAGATGAGCTTCCCTGAGACGGTTTCTGACAGTGTGCAGAAATTATTTGGTTGTGCAAACCCACAGTTTCATCTGCAGTCCGGGTGAATGGTATCGGACTATCCCGCAGATGAAGAAACGTGATGTGGAGGTCCTGGGCTGGCGTGGTTACATGTGGTCTGCGGTTATGAGGCCAGTTGGACTGAGAAATTATCTAAAACGAAGTTGGAGGCAGCTTATGGTAGAGAAATTCACATACAATTATCTGGCAACAGCTCTGGTGGACATTACTGCAGTCAGCAAAACTTGAGACATCTGTGGCATTGTGCTGTGTGACAAAACTGCACATTTTAGAGTGGCCTCTTATTGTCCCCAGCACAAGGTGCACCTGTGTAATGGTCATGCTTTTAAATAAGCTTCTTGATATACCAGACCTGTCAGGTGGATGGATTATCTTGGCAAAGGAGAAATGCTCACTAACAAGGACATAAACAAATTTGTGCTCAAAATTTGAGAGACATAAGCTTTTTGTGAGTATGGAACATTTCTGGGATCTTTTATTTCAGCTCATGAAACATGAGAACAACACTTTACATGTTGCCTTTATATTTTTGTTCAGTATAGTTACTTGAAATAAGAAGGGTACAAGTGCCGTTCATCATCTCATAAATCACAGTATTTGGGGTTAAAATATTATTTACATGACACTAGCAACTGAAAATTGTCTGTTATGCCCTTTTCTATAACAGGCCCAAATATAGTGGAAGTTGAGATTTAATAGGGCTTTTCTAAAGCCTGTACAAATACACATTAGTCATGGCCAGAGAGAGTAGCTGTTAGAAGCAGGGAGTGCGTCCCAAATGGCACCCTATTCCCTAAGTAGTGCACAACTTTTGACCAGAGCCTTATGGGTCCTGGCCAAAAGCAGTGCACTACATAGGGAATAGGTTACCATTTGGGATGTTGGTAGGGTTTCAGTCCAGTAATCGCAATATTGACATGCAATATCCATATCACAAGAGATCCATTTAGCATGAAATATTTTCAAACGGCACTAAGCCATGTGTAATGTCATATTCTTTTAGTTTACTCTGTTTGTCGTTTCTCTCCCTCTTCTTTTGCGGCTGCTTCCCACACACCCGAGCCCCGCCCCTTGTCAATCAAGCAGCACAGTTCCTCCTCCTCGCTGTTAGATTCACTATAACTTTGCATGCTGTTCTGTTAGGTCAAATGCAGTCAACAGATTGTTTCAAACAAGAATGATGCTCCTTTCCACTTTGCTTCTTAACATAAATCATTCTATTTCAATCATTCCAACAGTTCACCCAAGTGTTTTGATCTATACTGCTCAAAAAAATAAAGGGAATTCTTAAACAACACATCCTAGATCTGAATGAAAGAAAAAATCTTATTAAATACTTTTTTCTTTACATAGTTGAATATGCTGACAACAAAATCACACAAAAATAATCAATGTAAATCCAATTTATCAACCCACGGAAGTCTGGATTTGGAGTCACACTCAAAATGAAAGTGGAAAACCACACTACAGGCTGATCCAACTTTGATGTAATGTCCTTAAAACAAGTAAAAATGAGGCTCAGTAGTGTGTGTGGCCTCCACGTGCCTGTATGACCTCCCTACAACGCCTGGGCATGCTCCTGATGAGGTGGCTGATGGTCTCCTGAGGGATCTCCTCCCAGACCTGGACTAAAGCATCCGCCAACTCCTGGACAGTCTGTGGTGCAACGTGGCGTTGGTGGATGGAGTGAGACATGATGTCCCAGATGTGCTCAATTGGATTCAGGCCTGGGGAACGGGCGGGCCAGTCCATAGCATCAATGCCTTCCTCTTGCAGGAACTGCTGACACACTCCAGCCACATGAGGTCTAGCATTGTCTTGCATTAGGAGGAACCCAGGGCCAACCGCACCAGCATATGGTCTCACAAGGGGTCTGAGGATCTCATCTCGGTACCTAATGGCAGTCAGGCTACCTCTGGCGAGCACATGGAGGGCTGTGCGGCCCCCCCAAAGAAATGCCACCCCACACCATGACTGACCCACCGCCAAACCGGTCATGCTGGAGGATGTTGCAGGCAGCAGAACGTTCTCCACGGCGTCTCCAGACTCTGTCACGTCTGTCACATGTGCTCAGTGTGAACCTGCTTTCATCTGTGAAGAGCACAGGGCGCCAGTGGCGAATTTGCCAATCTTGGTGTTCTCTGGCAAATGCCAAACGTCCTGCACGGTGTTGGGCTGTAAGCACAACCCCGACCTGTGGACGTCGGGCCCTCATACCACCTTCATGGAGTCTGTTTCTGACCGTTTGAGCAGACACATGCACATTTGTGGCCTGCTGGAGGTCATTTTGCAGGGCTCTGGCAGTGCTTCTCCTGCTCCTCCTTGCACAAAGGAGGAGGTAGCGGTCCTGCTGCTGGGTTGTTGCCCTCCTACGGCCTCCTCTACGTCTCCTGATGTACTGGCCTGTCTCCTGGTAGAGCCTCCATGCTCTGGACACTACGCTGACAGACACAGCAAACCTTCTTGCCACAGCTCGCATTGATGTGCCATCCTGGATGAGCTGCACTACCTGAGCCACTTGTGTGGGTTGTAGACTCCGTCTCATGCTACCACTAGAGTGAAAGCACCGCCAGCATTTAAAAAGTGACCAAAACATCAGCCAGGAAGCATAGGAACTGAGAAGTGGTCTGTGGTTACCACCTGCAGAACCACTCCTTTATTGGGGTTGTCTTGCTAATTGCCTATAATTTCCACCTGTTGTCTATTCCATTTGCACAACAGCATGTGAAATGTATTGTCAATCAGTGTTGCTTCCTAAGTGGACAGTTTGATTTCACAGAAGTATGATTGACTTGGAGTTACATTGTGTTGTTTAAGTGTTCCCTTTATTTTTTTGAGCAGTGTATATCGCAGGTCAAATCGCAATATTTGGTCAAATAAATCACAATTCGATTTTTTGCCCATATCGTAGAACCCGATGTGGTACAAAACAAAGTGTTTCTAAGTGGTAAATGTTACATTGCTGCTGGAGAACATATCTCCATAAATGCCATTGTAAGACCCCATTAAGTTTAAAAACTCAATTGTCATGCCTATTGGTAAAACTAAAAAACACATTATTTTGTTCACTGTTGTACCCATTTTGCAACCATGTCTATCAGTCTCACAACATATGGGAGCAATTGGTGCATCAAAGCAGGCATTGGGCCCCCTCCTCCACTCCTGGGGTGTCAGAGAGACAGTCCTGGCACCAACTGTACTCACACACACACACACACACACACACACACACACACACACACACACACACACACACACACACACACACACACACACACACACACACACACACACACACACATATTACAGTGCAGCCAGCGCAGCAGATCACATGCTATCTGCGCCCTGCTACAGTTAACAGCTCCAGTGTCTCTCACCAGAATGGATAGTGCTCATCTAAACAGCATGTGCCAAACAGCAAAGCACCGCATCTGTGGTGCAGCATCACAACGTTAATCATCAGTGCATTAGAGACAGTCTCACTGACCCAGTTTTCAATAGGAAGTAGAGCAATGCCTAACCTCGCATAAACTCCACTGTTGTATTGGATGTAGCACGGCAGATTCTTCGCCGATCCGTTTTCTGATGTGATGAAATTGGATAAATAGATACTGGAAAAGTGACTATTTCAGACTGAGAATGGTTTCAACTTCAGGTTTGGCTTGAACAACTATATTTGGCATTAACAAAATGTGTAGAAGTATGTTGAGGATTAGAGTGAATAATGACGACGTATTTATGTTCCATTGTGTTTATAATGCCTGAATTCCTTATTTCAGCAGCTTATGTTGCATGCATGAGAATACTGGACTGTAACCTGCATACAACACAAATATTGATCCTCTAGACTAGCTACATTGTTTTGTTTATTATTTTTCACATTATTTGTTTGTAGACCTGTATGTATCGCCTTTTCTCTCTCCACTTCTGCACTGCTCTACAGCATTGTAATCAAAGACCATACTGTAGATGGCCATTTTGAATGAATATAGGAATTCTGTGATCTCTACCATAGAAACGAATGTAAATAGGAATTCCATAATCTCTCTTTCTACCTCCACAGACTCCCCACACAAGCAGACCTCCCCACTCCCCAGCAGCAATGCCTCAGACAAGTCAAGCTCCAAGACATCCGAGGTGGGAGATGACGTCCTTGGGGACTACGTGGTTGGCGAACGTGTCTGGGTCAACGGGGTCAAACCGGGCGTCATTGCCTACCTGGGTGAGACCCAGTTCGCCCCAGGACAGTGGGCTGGGGTGGTCCTCAATGACCTGTTGGGAAAAAATGATGGCTCTGTGGGCGGCGTGCGCTACTTTGAGTGCCAGCCCCACCAGGGCATCTTCACGCGCCCCTCCAAGCTCACCCGGCAACCGGTGGGCGACGGAAGCGAAGTCCACTCCACTGATTCGCTGACAGCTCAGAACCTGACACTCCATGGCGGCAATGGCACTTCGCCTGTTGGTCAGCGTGTGGTTATGCCACTCAGGGAGGGCATGCTCAACAGCTCTGTGAAGACGGGTAACGAGTCAGGTTCCAACATGTCCGACAGTGGCTCGGTCAAGAAAGGTGGGGATAAGGACCTTCGAGTGGGAGACCGTGTTCTGGTGAGTCCATGTCCCCACACACACACACACACACACACACGCACACACACATGAAGAGCCTGTTTGCTTTGACCCTCACTCCCACAAAAGGTCAAGGACTGCCATTTACACAACGTTCTTTCAACCCAATCACAATCTCCAAACAACAATAGGGTCGAATTCCATTTACTGTTGGACTTAAAGCTTTCCCACTGGTCAATATTGTAAATCACATTGGATTACTGTCAGGAGATCCCACCGCTGACACCATTTTACCGTGCTTCTCCACTCTGCTCTAACTTACAGCTATTCTGTGAGTGCGTTGGTCAATATGGATACTGGGCAGGGAGCTGTGAAACTTGTCTCAAAACCGCCAGCCTCTCTTGCAATGTGAGATATGTATTTTGGTGCACTGATTTGAATCTTGAAGCTTGTTTTCTGATTTAGTACACGTTACACATTGCACAATGGTAATCTAAAAACCTCCTTGTTTTAGAGAAATCCTTGACCACAGTTTTTAACCACTTGCCATGGCCTCCACCTTCTATGCTCTCTATGTATATACACTCAACAAAAATATAAATGCAACACGTAAAGTGTTGGTCCCATATTTCATGAGCTGAAATAAAACATCCCAGAAATTGTCCATACGCACAAAAAGCTTATTTCTCTCAAATGATGTGCACAAATTTGTTTACATCCCTGTTAGTGAGCATTTCTCCTTTGCCAAGATAATCCATCTACCTGACATGTGTGGTATATCAAGAAGCTGAATAAACAGCATGATCATCACACAGGTGCACCTTGTGCTGGGGACAATAAAAGGCCACTCTAAAATGTGCACAACAGCCCTTGCCACAACAACACGATGCCACAGATGTCTCAAGTTTTGAGGGAACGTGCAATTGGCATGCAGACTGCAGAAATGTCCACCAGGGCTATTGGCAGATAATTGAATGTACATTTCTCTAGCATAAGCCGCCTCCAATGTCTTTTTAGAGAATTTTGGCAGTACGTCAAACCGGCCTCACAACCGCAAGCTACGGACAACGAACACAGTTGCATTTTATCAATGGCAATTTGAATGCACAAAGATACCGTGACGATATCCTGAGGCCCTTTGTTGTGCCATTCATCCGCTTCCATCACTTCATGTTTCAGCATGATAATGCACGGCCCCATGTCGCATGGATCTGTATACAATTCCTGGAAGCTGAAAATGTCCCAGTTCTTCCATCACCAGATATGTCACCCATTGAGTGTGTTTGGAATTCTCTGGATCGACAGCGTGTTCCATTTCCCGCCAATATCCAGAAATTTAGCACAGCCATTGAAGAGGAGTGGGACAACATTCCACATGCCACAATTAACAGCCTGAACAACTTTGCAAAGGAGATGAGTCGCGCTGCATGAGGCAAATGGTGGTCACACCAAATACTGACTGGTTTTATGATCAATGCCCCTAACTTTTCTTTAGGTATCTGTGACCAACTGATGCATATCTGAATTCCCAGTCATGTGAAATCCATAAATTAAATTTCAATTGACTGATTTCCTTATATGAACTGTAACTCAGTAAAATCTTTGAAATTGTTTCATGTTGCGTTTATATTTTTCTTCCCAACATTCTCAACGGCCTTCACCCACTGAAACTACTCATCAACCATTAACAGCTTTCGTGGACCTAAGCTGTGAGGCTGCACACAATGCTTAAACTCCATAGCATTCATAACTCGTCCTTGACACCCTGAGTAATCAGTCTTTACCGCTGGATGCTGTCCCCTCGGCATTGACATTCAGCAGTACCTTAATGACAAGGTAGCACAAAATGAAAGCACACCAGGGCCTATTCCCTCAGGTTGTAGAGAGGATCTGAAGGCCTAATGGACACTCAGTCACTAACAATGGGCATTACCATCCCCTGGCTTGTTAGAAGGATCCCGTTATCAGGTGTTTTGGTCATAACAATGTCTGCTTCCCAAATGACTCCCTATTCCCCTATATAGTGCACTGCTTTTGAACAAGGTCCATAGGGAATATGGTGCCATTTCTGACACACCCGTAAATGATCCAGACAGAGCTTGGATCTGACTGAAACATGAGACGACCCCTTTAGTCAGAGACGGAGATGTAGAATCATTTTGATGAACTTCGTCCTGACAAGAGTTGTGTTTAACTTGTACTTCATACATATTTCAGATCCATTTGTGACACAGTTGCAGGATTAGCGGGGTTGTACAATTTTTCCTGACTGCTGTTTAAGACCACACATCACTATCTCGTCAATTAACCAGCGACTAACCCCACTTTTAGAGGCATATGTCTATAGTCTCTTACTGTAATGAATGGCAGCTAATTTTATTTTATCAACATTCAGTCAAAAAGCTAGAGAAGCTGTCAATGTGAAGGGGATGTTTGAGGATCAAGTGGCCAGGATGGAGCCCTCTTGAACCCAATTAGAAAGAGATCTGTGGGGATGGCCTGCCGGTCACTGGGATGACAACCCAACTTGGGATGGGGAGGGGCTTTAGCGGTTGGACTAGTGGAGAACAATTGGAGGGTTGCTTAGTAGCAATGCAAATATCATGGTACAGCTTAATGGACACTCAATTACTATTGAAGCCTATTTACATTTGAATTATCACTTTTTTAAACCTGTTATGGCTAGGGGGCAGTATTTTCACGGCTGGATAAAAAACATACCCGATTTAATCTGGTTACCACTCCTACCCAGTAACTAGAATATGCATATACTTATTACATATGGATAGAAAACACTCCAAAGTTTCTAAAACTCTTTGAATGGTGTCTGTGAGTATAACAGAACTCATTTGGCAGGCAAAAACCTGACAAGGTTTCAGGCAGGAAGTGGCCTGTCTGACAAGGTGTCGTTCTTCTTGTCTCTGTTTATTGAAGAGTGAGGATCTTAGCTGTCCCGTGACACTTCCTACGGCTGCCATAGGGTCTCAGAAGGCGGTAAAAAGCTGAATCGTGGCTTTGCAGGCTCTGGCTGAAACAAAGTAGCGCGTTTGGGTAGTGGCTGGTTACAGTACTGTGAGACTCAGGCTCGTGCCCGCGTCGACCGAAAGCTTTGTTTACTTTCCTCAGTTTAGCTAAAAGGAGATTCCTGGTTGGAATATTATCGCTTTTTTACGAGAAAAATGGCATAAAAATGGATTTTAAACAGCGGTTGACATGCTTCGAAGTACGGTAATGGAATATTTAGATTTTTTTTGTCACGAATTGCGCCATGCGCGCGACCCTAATTTACCATTTCAGATAGTGTCTGGGACGCACGAACAAAACGCCGCTATTCGGATATAACGATTATTTTGGACCAAACCAACATTTGTTATTGAAGTAGCAGTCCTGGGAGTGCATTCTGACGAAGACAACAAAAGGTAATGAAACTTTTATAATAGTAAAGCTGATATTGGTGAGTGCTAAACTTGCCGGGTGTCTAAATAACTAGCCCGTGATGCCTGGGCTATGTACTTAGAATATTGCAAAATGTGCTTTCACCAAAAAGCTATTTTAAAATCGGACATATCGAGTGCATAGAGGAGGTCTGTATCTATAATTCTTAAAATAATTGTTATGCTTTTTGTGAACGTTTATCGTGAGTAATTTAGTAAAATGTTAGCGAATTCCCCGGAAGTTTGCGGGGGGTATGCTAGTTCTGAACGTCACATGCTAATGTAAAAAGCTGGTTTTTGATATAAATATGAACTTGATTGAACAAAACATGCATGTATTGTATAACATAATGTCCTAGGGTTGTCATCTGATGAAGATCATCAAAGGTTAGTGTTGCATTTAGCTGTCTTCTAGGTTTTTGTGACATTATATGCTAGCTTGAAAAATGGGTGTCTGATTATTTCTGGCTTGGTACTCTGCTGACATAATCTAATGTTTTGCTTTCGTTGTAAAGCCTTTTTGAAATCGGACAGTGTGGTTAGATAAAGGAGAGTCTTATCTTTAAAATGCTGTGAAATAGTCATATGTTTGAAAAATGGAAGTTTTTGTATTTTAGAGGAGTTTGTATTTCGCGCCACGCCCATCATTGGATAATGGAGCAGGTGTTCCGCTAGCGGAACGTCTAGATGTAAGAGGTTAAACTAGGACAGAGGAATGTATAACTGAATTTTTCCGACATAACGTAAGTACAGCAGATCCCATTGTATGGGACACTTTTAAATGTGCCTTTAAAGGCCATGCAATTCAGTACTCGGCTCTAAAACAAAAGCAATTTAGGTCAAAAGAGTGCATATTAACAAAGGAAATACAAGGTCTAACAGAACAGACAGATGCTGTAGCAATAGAAACTGTACCATAGAGGTTCAGAATAAGTTAGTTGGGGGGAAAAAGGAATGGAGGAACTTATTCAAGAAAGATCAAGTGTAATATATTATAAAAAAATAAAGCAAACTGGAGGGAATATGGGGAAAAATGCACCAAATTATTTTTAAATCTTCTACATAGAAATGCTACCAAAAATAATTTACTGAAACTTGTTAAAAATGACGGAGTCACCCATGATTCACCAAATTATATTTTGAAAGAGGAAGAAAAGTACTTTAAGCATATGTTTTTGTTTCAGTCTCCTCCATATCCTCTAACCAAAGCTAATTGTATGGATTTTTTTTCTATTAATAATGTAAAATGAACAGCTGTACAGAAAGACTCATGTGAAGGCGAAATTACAGAGGAACTTCTTGATGCAATTAAAGCCTTTAAATCCTGGAAAAGCCTTTAAGTCCACGGCTAGATGGCATACCAGTTGAGGTATACCAAACTTTTTTGATATACTCAGAGGACCGTTATTAGCATGTTTTAACTACTCCTATGTAAATAGTAGATTATCGGACACTCAACAAGAAAGTGTGATTTCATTATTACTGAAACAGGATACAAGTAGTAAATATAAAGATCCATTTAAAAAAAATTGGAGGCCCCTTACACTTCAGAATGTATAGCACATGGAATTAAAAAGGTATTTTAGGATATTATTAATTCGAATCAGAGAGGTTTTTTACATGGACGATACATTGCAGATAATATAAGACAAGTACTGGAAACAATAGAACACTGGGAAACCACACCTGCTATTCATAGCTGACTTTGAAACAGCTTTTGATGAAGTACGACTGGAGTTTATATACACTGCTCCAAAAAATAAAGGGAACACTTAAACAACACAATGTAACTCCAAATCAATCACACTTCTGTGAAATCAAACTGTCCACTTAGGAAGCAACACTGATTGACAATACATTTCACATGCTGTTGTGCAAATGGAATAGACAACAGGTGGAAATTATAGGCAATAAGCAAGACACCCCCAATAAAGGAGTGGTTCTGCAGGTGGGGACCACAGACCACTTCTCAGTTCCTATGCTTCCTGGCTGATGTTTTGGTCACTTTTGAATGCTGGCGGTGCTTTCACTCTAGTGGTAGCATGAGACGGAGTCTACAACCCACACAAGTGGCTCAGGTAATGCAGCTCATCCAGGATGGCACATCAATGCGAGCTGTGGCAAGAAGGTTTGCTGTCTGTCAGCGTAGTGTCCAGAGCATGCTCAAACGGTCAGAAACAGACTCCATGAGGGTGGTATGACGGCCAGACGTCCACAGGTGGGGGTTGTGCTTACAGCCCAACACCGTGCAGGACTTTTGGCATTTGCCAGAGAACACCAAGATTGGCAAATTCGCCACTGGCGCCCTGTGCTCTTCACAGATGAAAGCAGGTTCACACTGAGCACGTGACAGATGTGACAGAGTCTGGAGATGCCGTGGAGAACGTTCTGCTGCCTGCAACATCCTCCAGTATGACCGGTTTGGCGGTGGGTCAGTCATGGTGTGGGGTGGCATTTCTTTGGGGGGCCGCACAGCCCTTCATGTGCTCGCCAGAGGTAGCCTGACTGCCATTAGGTATTGAGATGAGATCCTCAGACCCCTTGTGAGACCATATGCTGGTGCGGTTGGCCCTGGGTTCCTCCTAATGCAAGACAATGCTAGACCTCATGTGGCTGGAGTGTCAGCAGTTCCTGCAAGAGGAAGGCATTGATGCTATGGACTGGCCCGCCCGTTCCCCAGACCTGAATCCAATTGAGCACATCTGGGACATCATGTCTCGCTCCATCCACCAATGACACGTTGCACCACAGGCTGTCCAGGAGTTGGCGGATGCTTTAGTCCAGGTCTGGGAGGAGATCCCTCAGGAGACCATCTGCCACCTCATCAGGAGCATGCCCAGACATTGTAGGGAGGTCATACAGGCACGTGGAGGCCACACACACTACTGAGCCTCATTTTGACTTGTTTTAAGGACATTACATCAAAGTTGGATCAGCCTGTAGTGTGGTTTTCCACTTTAATTTTGAGTGTGACTCCAAATCCAGACCTCCATGGGTTGATAAATTGGATTTCCATTGATTATTTTTGTGTGATTTTGTTGTCAGCACATTCAACTATGTAAAGAAAAAAGTATTTAATAAGATTATTTCTTTCATTCAGATCTAGGATGTGTTGTTTAAGTGTTCCCTTTATTTTTTGGAGCAGTGTATAAATGCCTGGAATATTTCAATTTTGGAGAATCCCTTATAAAATGGGTTAAAGTCATGTATAGTAACCTTAGGTGTAAAATAGTAAATAATGGCTACTTCTCAGAAAGTTTTAAACTGTCAAGAAGAGTAAAACAAAATCTAACAATAATATCAAGCGTTTAGAAATCCAAGGCTTAAAAACAAGAATGTCATTGTACGCTGATGATTCATGTTTTCTTTTAAGTCCACTATTTGGATCCCTCCACAGCCTCGTAGAGGATCTAGATACTTTTTGTAACCTCTCTGGATTAAAACCAAATAATGATAATAATATGTATTGGAACACAAATAAATACAACTTTTACATTACTGTGTAGTTTACCAATAAAATGGTCTGATGGTGATGTGGACATACTCGGTATACAGATCCTGAAATAAATAAATGATGTCACTCTAATTCATTTTTATAGAAAGTTAACAAAAATGGATTCAATCTTGCTACCATGGAAAGGAAAATACCTGTCTATTTGTGGAAAAATCACCCTGATTAACTCTTTCTAGTCATATTCCAGTTTACCTATTTGCTTACGGTCTTGCCTACACCTAGCGAACAGTTATTTCAATGATTATATGAGAAAAAAATATTGCCTTTTATTTAGAACGGCAAAACCGGACAAAATTAAACGGGCCTATTTATATAATGAATATCAATTCGGAGGGCAAAATCAAATCAAATTTATTTATATAGCCCTTCGTACATCAGCTGATATCTCAAAGTGCTGTACAGAAACCCAGCCTAAAACCCCAAACAGCAAGCAATGCATGTGAAAGAAGCACAGTGGCTAGGAAAAACTCCCTAGGAAAAACTCCCTAGAAAGGCCAAAAACCTAGGAAGAAACCTAGAGAGGAACCAGGCTATGAGTGGTGGCCAGTCCTCTTCTGGCTGTGCCGGGTGGATATTATAACAGAACATGGTCAAGATGTTAAAATGTTCATAAATGACCAGCATGGTCAAATAATAATAATCATAGTTGTTGTCGAGGGTGCAACAAGCACGTCCGGTGAACAGGTCAGGGTTCCATAGCCGCAGGCAGAACAGTTGAAACTGGAGCAGCAGCACGGCCAGGTGGACTGGGAACAGCAAGGAGTCATCATGCCAGGTAGTCCTGAGGCATGGTCCTAGGGCTCAGGTCCTCCGAGAGAAAGAAGGAGAGAATTAGAGAGAGCATATTTAAATTCACACAGGACACCGGATAAGACAAGAGAAATACTCCAGATGTAACAGACTGACCCTAGCCCCCCGACACATAAACTACTGCAGCATAAATACTGGAGGCTGAGACAGGAGGGATCAGAAGACACTGTGGCCCCATCCGATGATACCCCCGGACAGGGCCAAACAGGCAGGATATAACCCCATCCACTTTGCCAAAGCACAGCCCCCACACCACTAGAGGGATGTCTCCAACCACCAACTTACCGTCCTAAGACAAGGCCGAGTATAGCCCACAACGATCTCCGCCATGGCACAACCCAAGGGGGGGGGCAACCCAGACAGGAAGACCACGTCAGTGACTCAACCCACTCAAGTGACGCACCCCTCCCAGGGACGGCATGGAAGAACACCAGTAAGCCAGTGACTCAGCCCCTGTAATAGGGTTAGAGGCAGAGAATCCCAGTGGAGAGAGGGGAACCGGCAAGGCAGAGACAGCAAGGGCGGTTCGTTGCCTTTCCGTTCACCAGCCTTTCCGTTCACCTTCACACTCCTGGGCCAGACTATACTTAATCATAGGACCTACTGAAGAGATAAGTCTTCAGTAAAGACTTAAAGGTTGAGACTGAGTCTCTCACATGGGTAGGCAGACCATTCCATAAAAATGGAGCTCTATAGGAGAACGCCCTGTCTCCAGCTGTTTGCTTAGAAATTCTAGGGACAATTAGGAGGCCTGCGTCTTGTGACCGTAGCGTACGTGTAGGTATGTACGGCAGGACCAAATCGGAAAGATAGGTAGGAGCAAGCCCATGTAATGCTTTGTAGGTTAGCAGTAAAACCTTGAAATCAGCCCTTGCCTTAACAGGAAGCCAGTGTAGGGAGGCTAGCACTGGAGTAATATGATCAAATTTTTTGGTTCTAGTCAGGATTCTAGCAGCCGTATTTAGCACTAACTGAAGTTTGTTTAGTGCTTTATCCGGGTAGCCGGAAAGTAGAGCATTGCAGTAGTCCAGCCTAGAAGTAACAAAAGCATGGATTAATTTTTCTGCATCATTTTTGGACAGAAATTTTCTGATTTTTGCAACGTTACGTAGATGGAAAAAAGCTGTCCTTGAAATCAGTCTTGATATGTTCTTCAAAAGAGAGATCAGGGTCCAGAGTAACGCCGAGGTCCTTCACAGTTTTATTTGAGACGACTGTACAACCATCCAGATTTAATTGTCAGATTCAACAGAAGATCTCTTTGTTTCTTGGGACCTAGAACAAGCATCTCTGTTTTGTCCGAGTTTAAAAGTAGAAAGTTTGCAGCCATCCACTTCTTTATGTCTGAAACACAGGCTTCTAGCGAGGGCAATTTTGGGGCTTCACCATGTTTCATTGAAATGTACAGCTGTGTGTCGTCCGCATAGCAGTGAAATGTAACATTATGTTTTCGAATGACATCCCCAAGAGGTAAGATATATAGTGAAAACAATAGTGGTCCTAAAACGGAATCTTGAGGAACACCGAAATTTACAATTGATTTGTCAGAGGACAAACCATTCACAGAGACAAACTGATATCTTTCTAACAGATAAGATCTAAACCAGGCCAGAACTTGTCCATGTAGACCAATTTGGGTTTCCAGTCTCTCCAAAAGAATGTGGTGATCGATGGTATCAAAAGCAGCACTAAGATCTAGGAGCACGAGGACAGATGCAGAGCCTCGGTCTGACGTCTTTAAAAGGTCATTTACCACCTTCACAAGTGCAGTCTCAGTGCTATGATGGGGTCTAAAACCAGACTGAAGCGTTTCGTATACATTGTTTGTCTTCAGGAAGGCAGTGAGTTGCTGCGCAACAGCTTTTTTCAACATTTTTTGAGAGGAATGGAAGATTCGATATAGGCCGATAGTTTTTTATAATTTCTGGGTCAAGATTCGGCTTTTTCAAGAGAGGCTTTATTACTGCCACTTTTAGTGAGCTTGGTACACATCCGGTGGATAGAGAGCCGTTTATTATGTTCAACATAGGAGGGCCAAGCACAGGAAGCAGCTCTTTCAGTAGTTTAGTTGGAATAGGGTCCAGTATGCAGCTTGAGGGTTTAGAGGCCATGATTATTTTCATCATTGTGTCAAGAGATATAGTGCTAAAACACCTTAGTATCTCCCTTGATCCTAGGTCCTGGCAGACTCAGGACAATGGAGCTTTGGAGGAATACGCAGATTTAAAGAGGAGTCCGTAATTTGCTTTCTAATGATCATGATCTTTTCCTCAAAGAAGTTCATAAATGTATTACTGCTGAAGTGAAAGCCATCCTCCATTTGTGAATGCTGCTTTTTAGTTAGCTTTGCGACAGTATCAAAAAGAAATTTCGGGATTGTTCTTATTTTCCTCAATTAAGTTGGAAAAATAGGATTATCGAGCAGCAGTGAGGGCTCTTCGATACTGCACGGTACTGGCAGAAATTATTACCGTAAATTCCAGAATATAAGCCGCAACTTTTATCCAAGGCTTTGAAGCATACGGCGTAAACAATGACGCGGCTAATATATGGATTTTTCACGCTTTCAATTTTTAGAATAGAATGTTATAAATATGGGGGATACAACCTTCCCAGCTCTGCAGATTTTGCTGCGAAGAGACAGAATCATTTGATAATTTGTTTTAGTACTGTCCATATGTAGCTTGTTTTTTGTCACAGGTCCAGGAATGGCTGAAGAATTGCAACATTTACCTGCAGTTAACTCTGCAGATAGCACTATTGGGTGATCTGAAAAGTCATAGTCAATCAATCAATAATATAATAATACTTTTAGCAACAAAAAAATGAAAGAAATTTACAGTCTGTAGAAATGATAGGAATAGAAAGGTTCAGAACTTTTGTGAAACAGCATAGCACAGTGGAAAAATATATGGCAAATAGAAATCCAATATGGATGGTGTCAAGAGATAGATGGGAGGGGTTGAATGGAGCTGAAGGTTGGGAATAATAACTAATAACAACAAGGTAACTAATGTAAAACATACTGTGTCCGTAAAATGTATATAGCTTCAGAACTTTTGTGAAAGAAATAGATGGTTGAGGTTAGAGGAAGGACAGGAGTAAAAACAAACAAAATATAACTATTGTAAAATAGGCTGTGCCCGTAAAATGTATATAGTATTTATAAGCTGGAAGTAGAAGCCTAAGCGTTGTTCTTCACTAGTTTACTCCAATTAGGGGAGGGGTGGTAGTGTTAGAAAGTAATAAAGGAAAATATATTTTAAAAAGATGTGTATATACACTACCGTTCAAAAGTTTGGGGTCACTTAGGAATGTCCTTGTTTTTGAAAGAAAAGCAAAAAAAGGTATCCATTAAAATAACATAAAATCGATCAGAAATACAGTGTATACATTGTTAATATTGTAAATGACTATTGTAGCTGGAAACGGCTGATTTTTAATGGAATATCTACACAGGTGTACAGAGGCCCATTATCAGCAACCATCACTCCTGTGTTCCAATGGCACGTTGTGTTAGCTAATCCAAGTTTATCATTTTAAAATGCTAATTGATCATTAGAAAACCATTTTGCAATTATGTTAGCACAGCTGAAAACTGTTGTTCTGATTAAAGAAGGAATAAAACTGTCCTTCTTTAGACTAGTTGAGTATCTGGAGCATCAGCATTTGTGGGTTCAGTTACAGGCTCAAAATGGCCAGAAACGAAGAACTTTCTTCTGAAACTCGTCAGTCTATTCTTGTTCTGAGAAATGAAGGCTATTCCATGCGAGAAATTGCCAAGAAACTGAAGATTTCGTACAATGCTGTGCACTACTCCCTTCACAGAACAGCACAAACTGGCCCTAACCAGAATAGAAAGAGGAGTGGGTGGCCCCAGTTCACAACTGAGCAAGAGGACAAGCGCATTAGTGTCTAGACAGACCCCTCACAATTTCTCAACTGGCAGCTTCATTAAATAGTACCCGCAAAACACCAGTCTCAACGTCAACAGTGAAGAGGCGACTCCGGGATGCTGGCCTTCTAGGCACAGTTCCTCTGTCCAGTGTCTGTGTTCTTTTGGCCATCTTAATCTTTTCTTTTTATTGGCCAGTTTGAGATGTGGCTTTTTCTTTGCAACTCTGCCTAGAAGGCCAGCATCCCGGAGTCGCCTCTTCACTGTTGACGAGACACACTAGTGTACTTGTCCTCTTGCTCAGTTGTGCACTGAGACCTCCCACTCCTCTTTCTATTCTGGTTAGAGACAGTTTGCACTGTTCTGTGAAGGGAGTAGTACACAGCATTGTATGAGATCTTCAGTTTCTTGGCAATTTCTCACATAGAATAGCCTTCATTAATTGCAAAAGGGTTTTCTAATGATCAATTAGCCTTTTAAAATGATAAACTTGGATTAGCTAACACAACGTGCCATTGGAACACAGGAGTGATGGTTGCTGATAATGGGCCTCTGTACACCTATGTAGATATTCCATTGAAAATCTGCCGTTTCCAGCTACAATAGTCATTTACAACAGTAACAATGTCTACACTGTATTTCTGTTTAATTGTATGTTATTTTAATGGACCAAAAAAATATATTTTCTTTCAAAAACAAGGACATTTCTAAGTAACCCCAAACTTTTGAACAGTAGCGTATATATATGTATGTATATGTGTATATGTATTTGTATGTATGTGTATATGTATGTATTTACAGTATGTATGTATAAATATACAGTATATATATTTGCAAATAAATATATTGTCACGCCCTGACCTGAGAGATCCGTTTTTCTCTGTTTGGTTAGGTCAGGGTGTGATGTGGGGTGGGCATTCTATGCTATCTATTTCTTTGTTTTGGCCGAATGTGGTTTCCAATCAGATGCAGCTGTCTATCGTTGCCTCTGATTGGGAATCATACTTAGGCAGCCTTTTTCCCACCTGTGTTTGTGGGTAGTTGTCTTCTGTTTTGTATAGTGTACCTGACGGAACTGTTTGGCTTTTCGTTTTGTTATTTTTTGTTTGAGTGTTTTTGATAAATAAAATCATGAACACGTACCACGCTGCACTTTGGTCCCCTTCTTCCGACGAACGGCGTTACAGAACTACCCACCAAAAAACGGACCAAGCAGCGTGAGCAGGAGAGGTGGACATGGGAGGACATACTGGACGGAAAGGGATCCTGGACGTGGGAGGAGATCCAGGCCGGATGGGATCGCCTCCCATGGGAACAGGTGGAAGCAGCGAGAGAGGAACAGCGACGAGACCGGGAGTCACGGCAACAACGGAAGACCGAGAGGCAGCCCCCCCCCAAAATGTGTGTGGGGGGGGGGGGGGGGGCACACGGGGAGATTGGCAGAGTCAAGGTGGAGTCCTGAGCCAACTCCTCGTGCTTACCGTGGGGAGAGTATGACTGGTCAGGCACCGTGTTATGCGGTGAAGAGCATGGTGTCTCCAGTGCGCAGCCACAGCCCGGTCCGTTCTGTGTAAGCTCCCCGCAGTTGCCGTGCTAGAGTGGGCATTCAGACAGGAAGGATTGAGCCGGCTCAGCGTTCCTGGTCTCCGGTGCGTCTCTTCGGCCCAGGTTATCCTGCGCCAGCTCTAAGCACGGTATCCCCAGTTCGCCAGCACAACCCAGTGCGGCCTGTTCCAGCTCCCCGCACTTGCCGGGCTATGGGGGGATCCAGCCAGGACGAGTTGTGCCAGCACTGTGCTCTAGACCTCCGGTGCGCCTCCACGGTCCAGTGTGTCCTGCGCTGGCTCTACGCACTATGCCTTCAGTGCGCCTTCATAGCCCAGTGCGTCCCGTGCCAGCTCTCCACACTCACCGAGCTAAAATGGGCATCCAGCCAGGGCGGGTTGTGCCAACCCTATGCTCCAGACCTCCAGTACGTCTCCCCAGTCTGGTGGGACCTGTTCCGGCTCCACGTAAGAAGCCTCCAGTGATGATCCATGGTCCGAAGCCTCCAGTGATGATCCATGGCACGAAGCCTGTAGGGATGATCCATGGCCTGGAGCCTGTAGGGATGATCCATGGCACGAAGCCTCCAGTGATAATCCATGGCCCGGAGCCTCCAGTGACGATCCATGGCACAGAGCCTGCAGTGACGATCCATGGCACGGAGCCTGCAGCGACGGTCCCCTGTACGGAACCTCTAGCAACGGTTCCCAGTACGGTGCCTCCAGCGACGGTTCCCAGTACGGAGCCTCCAGCGACGGTTCCCAGTACGGAGCCTCCAGCGACGGTTCCCAGTACGGAGCCTCCAGCGACGGTTCCCAGTACGGAGCCTCCAGCGACGGTTCCCAGTACGGAGCCTCCAGCGACGGTTCCCAGTACGGAGCCTCCAGCGACGGTCCACGGTCCTGTGATACAAAAGCGGAGGGATCAGCGGGCGGAGCGGGGGCTACGCACCGAACCGGAGCCACCACCATGGGTAGATGCCCACCCGGACCCTCCCCTATAGGTTCAGGTTTGCGGCCGAGAGTCCGCACCTTTGGGGGGTGGGGTACTGTCACGCCCTGCCCTGAGAGATCCATTTTTCTCTGTTTGGTTAGGTCAGGGTGTGATGTGGGGTGTGCATTCTATGCTATCTATTTCTTTGTTTTGGCCGAGTGTGGTTTCCAATCAGAGGCAGCTGTCTATCGTTGTCTCTGATTGGGAATCATACTTAGGCAGCCCTTTTCCCACCTGTGTTTGTGGGTAGTTGTCTTCTGTTTTGTATAGTGTACCTGACGGAACTGTTTGGCTTTTCATTTTGTTGTTTTTTGTTTGAGTGTTTTTGATAAATAAAATCTTGAACACGTACCACGCTGCACTTTGGTCCCCTTCTTCCGACGAACGCTGTTACATATATGGGGGATTGGAAGTGATGCAGACAATTACATTGATGGAAGCTACAATCTATCTGCAATATTAAAGCCGATCTGCCCCCTAATAAATGTTTTTTTTTTTAATAAGATTGTTCCTGTAGAATTTCCAGTGCTGCTCCCAGGTATCCTATTTCCATGACTGACTGTGCTGCTCTACGCCAAGGACAACTCAATGTCATTTAAACTGGATGCAATCTAATTCCTCAGTATTGCTTTTTCTATCTGTACTCCAAACAATACCTCCTTATTACGGGCCTGCACTTCACTAGGATCCAAAAATGTCAAATTGACGTGGGGTGAAAATCTCACAGCCATACCCCACACATAGTGCCTTCAAAAAGTATTCACATTCTTGACTTTTTCCACATTTTGTGTTACGGGCTGATTTTAAAATGGATTACATTTAGATTTTGTACACACAATATCCCAGAATGTCAAAATAGAAAGTAGAAATGTCAACGTTAAAAACCTTGAGCGGTTTCCTTCCTTTCCGGCAACTGAGTTAGGAAGGACGCCTGTGTCTTTGTAATGACTGGGTGTATTGATACACCATCCAAAGCTTGATTAATAACTTCACCAAGCTCAAAGGGATATTCAATGTCTGCTTTTTTTTTAACCCCATCTCCCAAATAGTTGCCCTACTTTGCGAGGCATTGGAACCCCTCCCTGGTCTTTGTGTTTGAATTTATGTTAGAAACTTACTGCTCTACTGAGGGACCTTACAGATTATTGTATGTGTTGGGTACAGATCAAATGTATTTATAAAGCCCTTCTTACATCAGCTGATGTCACAAAGTGCTGTACAGAAACCCAGCCTAAAACGCCAAACAGCAAGCAATGCCGGTGTAGAAGCATGGTGACTAGGAAAAACTCCCTAGAAAGGCCAGAACCTAGGAAGAAACCTAGAGAGGAACCAGTCTATGAGGAGTGGCCAGTCCTCTTCTGGCTGTGCCGGGTGGAGATTATAACAGAACATGGCCAAGATGTTCAAATGTTCACAGATGACCAGCAGGGTCAAATAGTAATAATCACAGTGGTTGTCGAAGGTGCAACAGGTCAGCATCTCGGGAGTAAATGTCAGTTGGCTTTTCATAGCCGATCATTCAGAGTATCTCTACCGCTCCTGCTGTCTCTAGAGAGTTGAAAACAGCAGGCCTGGGACAGGTAGCACGTCCAGTGAACAGGTCAGTGTGCCATAGCCGCAGGCAGAACAGTTGAAACTGAAGCAGCAGCACGGTCAGGTGGACTGAGGACAGCAAGGAGTCATCAGGCCAGGTAGTCCTGAGGCATGGTCCTAGGGCTCAGGTCCTCCGAGAGAGAAAGAAAGAGAGAGAGAATTAGAGAGAACATACTTAAATTCACAAGGGACACCGGATAAGACAGGAGAAATACTCCAGGTATAACAGACTGACCCTAGCCCCCCGACACATAAACTACTGCAGCATAAATACTGGAGGCTGAGACAGGAGGGGTCGGGAGACACTGTGGCCCCGTCCGACGATACCCCCGGACAGGGCCAAACAGGCAGGATATAACCCCATCCACTTTGCCAAAGCACAGCCCCCACACCACTCGAGGGATATCTTCAACCACCAACTTACCATCCTGAGACAAGGCCGAGTATAGCCCACAAAGATCTCCGCCACGGCACAACCCAAGGGGGGGGGGGGGCGCCAACCCGGACAGGAAGATCACGTCAGTGACTCAACCCACTCAAGTGATGCGCCCCTCCTAGGGACAGCATGGAAGAGCACCAGTAAGCCAGTGACTCAGCCCCTGTAATAGGGTTAGAGGCAGAGAATCCCAGTGGAGATAGGGGAACCGGCCAGGCAGGGACCGCAAGGGCGGTTTGTTGCTCCAGTGCCTTTCCGTTCACCTTCACACTCCTGGGCCAGACTACACTCAATCATGGGACCTACTGAAGAGATGAGTCTTCAATAAAGACTTAAAGGTTGAGACCGAGTCTGCGTCTCACATGGATAGGCAGACCATTCCATAAAAATGGAGCTCTATAGGAGAACGCCCTGTCTCCAGCTGTTTGCTTAGAAATTCTAGGGACAGTAAGGAGGCCTGCGTCTTGTGACGGTAGCGTACGTGTAGGTATGTACAGCAGGACCAAATTGGAAAGATAGGTAGGAGCAAGCCCATGTAATGCTTTGAAGGTTAGCAGTAAAACCTTGAAATCAGCCCTTACCTTAACAGGAAGCCAGTGTAGAGAGGCTAGCACTGGAGTAAAATGATACAATTTTTTGGTTCTTATCAAGATTCTAGCAGCTGTGTTTAGCACTAACTGAAGTTTATTTAGTGCTTTATCCTGGTAGCTGGAAAATAGAGCATTGCAGTAGTCTAACCTATAAGTGACAAAAGCATGGATACATTTTTCTGCATCATTTTCGGACAGAAAGTTCAGGTATTTTGCGATGTTATGTAGATGGAAAAAAGCTGTCCTTGAAACAGTCTTGTGATATGTTTGTCAAAAGAGAGATCAGGGTCCAGAGTAACGCCGAGGTCCTTCACAGTTTTATTTGAGACCACTGTACAACCATCACGGTTAATTGTCAGATTCAACAGAAGATCTCATTGTTTCTTGGGACCTAGAACAAGCATCTCTGTTTTGTCCGAGTTTAAAAGTAGAACATTTTCCGCCATCCACTTATGCCTGAAACACAGGCTTCCAGGGAGGGCAATTTTGGTGCTTCACCATGTTTCATCGAAATGTACAGCTGTGTGTCATCCGCATAGCACTGAAAGTTAACATGATGTTTCCAAATGACATCACCAAAAGGTAAAATATATAATGAAAACAATAATAGTGGTCCTAAAACGGAGCCTTGAGGAACACCGAAATTTACAGTTGATTTGTCAGAGGACAAACCATCCACAGAGACAAACAGATATCTTTCCGACAGATAAGATATAAACCAGGCCAGAACTTGTCCGTGTAGACCAATTTGGGGTTTCAATCTCTCCAAAAGAATGTGGTGATCGATGGTATCAAAAGCAGCACTAAGGTCTAGGAGCACGAGTACAGATGCAGAGCATCAGTCTGACGCCATTAAAAGGTTATTTACCACCTTCACAAGTGCGGTCTCAGTATTATGATGGGGTCTAAAACCAGACTGAAGTGTTTCGTATACATTGTTTGTCTTCAGGAAGGCAGTGAGTTGCTGCGCAATAGCTGTTTCTACATTTTTGGAGAGGAATGGGAGATTTGATATAGGCTGATAGTTTTTAAAATATTTTCTTGGTCATGGTTTGGCTTTTTCAAGAGAGGCTTTATTACTGCCACTTTTAGTGAGTTTGGTACACATCTGGTGGATAGAGAGCCATTTATTATGGTCAACATAGGAGGGCCAAGCACAGGAAGCAGCTATTTCAGTAGTTTAGTTGGAATAGAGTCCAGTATGCAGCTTGAAGGTTTAGAGGCCATGATTATTTTCATCAATGTCTCAAGAGATATAGTACTAAAAAACTTGAGTGAGGTAGTCATTCAAAAATCATGTTAAACACTCACTATTATTGCACACAGAGTGAGTCCATGCAACTTATTATGTATCTTGTTAAGCAAATGTTTTATTCCTGAATGTATTTAGGCTTGCCATGACAAAGGTGTTGAGTACTTATTGACTCAAGACATTCTAAAAACATAATTCCACTTTGACATTATAGAGTATTTTGGGCAAGGAAGTGACACAAATCTCAATTTAATCAATTTTAAATACAGGCTGTAACACAACAAAATGTGGAAAACATCAAGGGGTGTGAATCATTTATGATAGCACAATAACACAGTTAAAAGAAGTTATATTTATTTGACCTGTGAGGCAAACTAACTGTTTCATAGGACTGGTCTTACACATCCTCAATATGATGTCTTAAGAGAGACTAGCATAAGGGCTAAGATATCTGTCTAACCTGCATTTGAAATCATAGATAAAAAATATCAGAGCCTAAGGCTCTGGTGAAGCTCTCTGTGTCTTGGCATTAAAGCTGAGTCGCTCTGAGTCATGTCTCAGGCCAACTTCCAGATAAACAGGAAGTTAGAGAAAGCAATCGCCAAGTAGATTCGGCAACATATGCCTCTATGTCTTGGCACTGCTGGCAGGCACACTCGGGCTGTAATATGTGAATCCATCCATTCAACCGGCACCACAAGCCACTCACTACTGTGTTTTACCTCGCTGCTTTCAGACTTTGCCTCACGGTTTCCCCTCATGGTTTTCTCATCCAAGTCCATGGAAATGGACGGGTTAGGGATGGAAGTTCTGGAACACCAGGGAACACCTAGATAACAGCGAACCAGCAAGGTCTGCTATTTTGAAACTAAGGTCTGCTCCTTGTGTTTTGACAAGCTAGGTTGTGGTCTGTTTCATGCAGTATATTTTCCTTGGCGTTTTGGACGCAGTGCGTACAGGTTTACGTAAACAACGTGAGTTAGGAGGAAAGGACTGGACATTCTCTGGGAGTGTTTTTGTTATCTCTGCGTAGATTCACTGGTGATGAATGTATCCGTCTGCCTTGTCAAGATGGTGCTTCTCTTCTCAGAGGCAGGAAGCAAGGAAGTGAGGATGTTCCAGTGACAGTACTCGTATTTCACATACAAATGCGCACCATATGTGATATATATGTGCCTCACTGTTTTCAGTGATTTACTGTGGATGTGAAGGAGTGGCATTCATCACATATTCAACCTGTTTTGACTCACATTGGCACTGTTGATGACTATCACTCTATCTTTAAAAATGTATTATTATTAACATTTATCGATCAATTCACAATCCTCCACATTAATTCTGCAGTTTTCATCCTCAAACATTTGCAGTTAGCTCTTGAAACAGTGCAACTGATTTGTATGCATTTGATGAATACAACCTTGTAATCCACTGGATAAAAACTGCCCTGTGCTGACATTGACATGTTATCCATAAGGGCAGTGTGCTGTAAATAAGTTTTGCTCTTTGCTCTTTCCATTAAGGCAATTACAGTAGGTTCTTCTCTAGCCCACTCTCAAAAAGGCCTCTGTGTTTCGGGGTCAGTCTGAAGAAGATGTGATTCCAAACACTGGGGTAGTAGTCATGAGTCAGATGTTGTGAATTGAACAAAGAGCTGTTCTCCCCAACTTTTTTCAGTGACAGACATTTTCCCTCTCTAGGCTACTACATTCACACAAAAAACAAGTATTATTTATATGATTGTGAATATCATTCCCTGTGAATTCCCTATTCCTCTTTATATTGCATTACAGCGTGATGAGAACAGCGTGAGGGCATTTTAACATTTTGCTTCATAAGGCATTATACAGCCTTAAAATGCATTATGCATAGCTCATAATTATTTTAATACATATGAAGACGGTATCAATAGGAAGTGTTACCAAATTGTGATTTGGAGCTCATTTTTCCCAGTATATACAGTGCTTTCAGAAAGTATTCATACCCCTTGACGTATTACACATGTTGTTGTGTTACAGCCTGAATTCAAAATGGATTAAAAAAAGACATCTACACGCAATACCCCATAACGACAAAGTGAAAACAAGTTTTTAGAAATCTTTACAAATTTATTGAAAATGAAATACAGAAACATCTCATTTACATAACTATTTACAGCCCTGAGTCAATACTTTGTAGAAGCATTTTTGGTAGCGATTACAGCTGTGAGTCTTTTTGGGTAAGTCTCTAAGAGCTTTGCACTCCGGGATAAAATACTTCAAACTCTGTCAAGTTGATTGTTGATCATTGCTAGACAGCCATTTTCAAGTCTTGCCATACATTTTCAAGCCGATTTAAGTCAAAACTGTAACTAGGCCACTCGGGAACATTCAATGTCATCTTGGTAAGCAACTCCAGTGTAGTTTTGTCCATGCGGTTTAGGTTATTGTCCTGCTGAAAGGTGAATTCAACTCCCAGTGTCTGTTGGAAAGCAGACTGAAACTGTTTTAAAATTAGCCTTATGGTGAAATCCCTGAGCAGTTTCCTTCCTCTCCAGTAACTGAGTTTGTAGTGACTGGGTGTATTGATACACCATCTAAAGCCTAATTAATAACTTCACCATGCTTTTTTTGTGTTTTTTCACATCAACCAATCTGTGCCCTTCTTTGCTAGGCATTGGAAAACCTCCCTGGTCTTTGTGGTTGAACCTTTGCTTGAAATTCACTACTCGATTGAGGGACCTTACAATTATCTGTATGTGGGGTATAGAGATGAGGTAGTCATTAAAAAAATCATGTTAACAACTTTTATTGAACAAAGAATGAGTCCTTGCCACTTATAATGCGATTTGTTAAGCATATTTTTACTCCTGAATTATTTTAGGCTTGCCATAAGAAAGGGTTTGAATACTTATTGACTCAAGGCTTTTCATTTTGTATTAATTTCAAAAATGTTCTACAAACTAAATTCTACTTTGACATTCTGGGTGTATTGTGTGTTAATCAATTACACATTTAAATTTAATACATTTGAAATTCAGGCTGTAACACAACAAAAAGTGGAAAAAGTAAAGGGGTGTGAATACTTTCACAAGGCACTGTAAGCCTTGTGGTGCAATATCTCAATATCTCTTTTGTTATTTGCCTTTGTGTTGTCATCTCATACTGTTTGGAAAAAATATATTCTCACAGCTAGAAGCGAAACAATATGGCTGTGAAAGAACAGGAAAGTCCTTCGGGGGATTGAAAAGAGAGTGAAAGCTTTACCAGCTTTTGCCATAAGATTAAAACCACACACAAGTGAATTTAGACTCAATTTCATTGTCCTGCTCCTTGCAGGGCTTTGAGTAAGAGATACACGCTGGCATATATGTCATTGTTTGGCCTCTAGGACAATGATATGGCCGGTTGTTTGTTAGGTTATTGTTTTGGGTAATCAGTGTTGGGCGGTTTACTTGAGAAATGTGATCCTTTACTGATTACAGATTACATTACAATGAAAGTAATTAGTAACATATGACATTGGATTACTCAAAATTAGTAATAATAGTTAATTCCATTTCTATCACTCAAATTTTTCCCTATTATTCAATAGAAGAACAAACAAAAAATGATATCAAGTCATCGAAACCTCTTAATGTTTCAGTTTTTTCTTTTAACAATCAGCAGTTAACATACAGTATGTGGTAACAGAGGGTTTACAATACATACTCTAAAATGTACAAAATAAATATAAAAAAGGGACATATTGATGCGCAAAAAATGTCCCAGTGTCACAAACAGAGGTGGTATCAGATCTAACTGTGATGTTCCACTGTTAGCCAGAGTTGACTAGAAGTAAATCCACTCTAACTAAGTACCGTTGCTTATATGTGAATTTGAGTTCGGAACACGTTGGATGCATGTTGCATGAGGTTGGGTCATATTCTCCTGGAGAATCTGGTCTTCCCATCGGTTCGGCCTCCTTTGACACTAGCAAATCTCTAGCCAATCACCACGTGGGGCGTTCCCAAAGCATATTGTAGGTGCTGCGTGGTGACAGACAGCGCATCCCAGTACGAAGCGCGATGCACAGTGCATTTATCATCCTTTTTTCTTACGACAGGTACATTCACTGCTGCATAGGTAGCCTTTATTGCCCTACCAAGCAAAAGAGCTGTAACTGCACATTTGATCAAAAATGTGTTTTTTGATACATTAAATACATGCTTTATCATGTGGACAAATCTCCTGCGTCCACTGTGCTGTTTTATGGAGAAAATGGGGGGTCATGTTTGCTTTAACTGCAAAAAGTTAGTAAAAATAAAGGAAAAAAGCAGTAACTGCCATCACACATGTCAGTTACTGCCTTCTACCTTGGTTTCATCAAACTTTGGGCTGCAGTTTCTATGGTTTACCTTGGTATTATTGATTGTTCTTTGCTGATACAAATATCAAACTATATGAAACTGCATAGCCTATATGAGGAGAAAATAGACTCAAGATGATAGGATAAGTGTGCTATGATGATGCTTGGAAAGTTGTATGTCAATATACTGTATACTATGTCTGATTATCTTAGATTTTAGATTATTTCTGTTTTTAGATTTTAAATTATTTCTGTTTTGGGGGGTTTGGGAGAGGATGCAATATTGTCATCGTCATGGCATTCCAAGACAGTTTACAATGAGAATGGATCTCTGTTTGCATCTGTCCACGTTGTTTGTATATGATTGAACTTTAGAGGGAATACGTTTCTTTATCATCTTTCCAGTTCTTCTATCCATTCCTGCTCCTGACCCTCCTGGAGCAGAGATGGGGAAGAGATGACTCAGTCTGAAGGCACGTTGAGACTATTGACCATAGTACAAGGTTGTCTAATTTAATTGAAAAAAAAAATGGTAAAGCAGTAGGGTTTATGTTTTCAAATTATCATGTCTATACACTTGAACTGGCCATTTCCATTTTCAGCTGCAATATTTTGGAACTGTTACTGCATTTGCATCTCTTGGTGGTGGTGCGTTCAATGCATAATTTAGAGGTGAAGTCATTCGTGTTATGGCATGGGAGAGACTCAGCACTGAGCCGAGACTGATCACCCCCAAAGTAGCATGGTGGTCTTTGTGTTTCTCAAACCCCCTGAACCTGCTCTCTGTCTATCCCTCAATCTGTCTGATCGCACTAGCGTAACTGGCTGTGACCTCTTTTCAGGCTCCGGAATGTAGGCCATGTCAGCTTTTCCAGTCATGCGCTCCATTGTCACCTCCGAGTTGTCAACGCCGAAGTCTCCCCTCGCGACACCAAGATGCCTGTCTGATTTCACCCTTAAGTGTTGACGTCCTTTAGTGTCACTATGGGATACAGTATTAATGCATAACACTCCGCTTCCACCTAAAATGGCAAGACTCCATTGTCACTGAAAGTAGCCTATTGGTTATTGTTACCTTTTTTGTGGTATACATACCTTATTTTTAAACCTGTAATCTTTACCACAGTTGCTTATGAGAAGAAGGAAAAGTATGTTGCACACTATAATACTTTTTTTAAAAGTATACAACATTTGGGGGCCACATGCCAAAAGCAAACAAGCAAAAAGAAAAAAAAAGAAAAAGAAAGACAACCTCACGTCCACCGCATTTGCAGTTTTTCTATATTTCTCTTACTATGTATGCAGTGTATTTTGGACATGATCATTACCAAGATGTTGCACTTGTTCACTATGCTCCTTTGTCTTGTCAGGTGGGGGGCACTAAGACAGGAGTGGTGCGCTACGTGGGGGAGACTGACTTTGCCAAGGGTGAGTGGTGTGGCGTGGAGTTGGACGAGCCCCTGGGGAAGAACGACGGTGCAGTGGCTGGAACCAGGTATACACCATCTGTCACCAATCTCTCTCTCTCTCTCTCTCTCCCTCTGCCTCTATGTCTGTCTCTCTTTATCTCCCTCTCCTGCTTGATTTAACTCCCTTGCATGTGTTCACTCTCTCATTCTCTTGCTGGATCTCTGCTGCAAGCTCTCTCTGTATTCCTCCTCTATTCCCCCTTTATCATTCTCTTTCATTCTTTATTTCTATTATTCTGTCTCTCACTCGGTCTCTTTTTCTGTCCTACACACACGCACTCTCACATGCACACACACAAACCCCCCCACACACATACACCTGTCTGGCAAATCTAGCTGTAGGCTTAGTAGTGTCTTCAAAAATCAATCATGTGTGGTTTAGTGTCAGACAAGACGGCATCGTTCTAATTTTAGCTACAATTCCTCTGTATGGTAGACGATTAGAGCTAGGCTTTCCCCTCTGTAACACAATATTCAACTGAATTATTTTCAAAATGGTGAAAACATGAATCGCTGTGCAAACAGAATATGGCTTCACTCTCCAGAATATGACTTCACTCTTCTTCTAATTACAAAATGAATGTCACATTCTGTTTTGAGATGGAACAGTATCTGTGCAGGCATAAGCTAGCGGCAACATGCTCCAGTTCCCTCCACTTTCATATTTGATTTATTGCAACCTGCTTTTGAAAGATCTTACCACTGCAAATATTGCAACCCACTTAACCAGAAGCATGGTTTCCGCCCTTAAAGTGACTGATTTCTAATAAAATACCTGTTGATGTAAGGGAATACTCGACAACGACTAGCCATGACTTGTCACAAATCACATTGCAATGCATTTTACAGTAGTATTTTATAAATGCCACAATACGGTATAAGTGAATTCACCACAACAAGCTGTTTTATATGGAAACCCATACCCGCTGCAAAAAATGTAAAAATGTAAGCCTCATGATTTGTCAACATGCACAGTTAGTCTGTGCTTCCGTCTGATCAACAGTAGCCTACTGATAACAACCACAGCTGCAGGTAGCCTAGAGAAGCCTACAGTATGCGCTTTACTCCCATCTCAGCCAGGGAAAATGTAACGTCATGTTTTTATAGCCTAAGCTATATATTTATAGCGTAAAATAGGCCACATTTATTTGTGTTCTGAGAAAATTAGAATTTGATCAAATTTGGTTTATATTCATACTTCGGGTGGCTAGGCTACCTAGGCCTTTTCAATCCAAAATATTGACTGGAATTAATCAATCAACACAAATGTGATGACATACTGTATGAGAATATTTGTAATTACAAATGGAAAGGCCTACACGATGCAAGCCTGCATACAGCAAGCTGAAACCTGTTCGTTTTTGTCCAGTTGCAGTTATTGTCTCTGTGTAAAGGGTTCTGATTTTTCATCCTCCCTAGGGCCAGGAGTTTTTCCAGGACTTATTTTTTTTTTTACCATATGACCTGATTAGAAAAATAATCTGTTCCCATCGTAGCCCGTATAATTTTTTTTTTTTTACAGCTGATTTATTACAATGTCATACACTACCACTAGGATCCAGAGTTGGTCAGGTTAGCCTACTACCAGATCAGGAAAAACTCTGGGCCCCAGGAAAATAATTCCCCCCCCACCTCTCTGGGACCTGTCGTGCCACCTCTGAAATCACCACATAATATTACTATTTGTATGATCTACATTTGACATGTTTTTGGTGATGGGGATGGGCTTCACCGACAGTGTCACCAGCAAAGCACCCCCACAGCATAACACCTCCTCCTCCATGCTTTACGGTGGGAAATACACATGCGGAGATCATCTGTTCACCCACACCGCGTCTCACAATGACAGTTATGTGGCTCAGTGCAGCCGGCAGTTACTGCAACAATTTCAGAATATATCAGGCTGTTACTGCAATTTCAGGTAAAAACTTAATAAAACAAGTCTCAAATATTAAGAAAATGTCTATACATTTCAACTGTTTCAAAAACATTGCTCTGCTATTACCATTTTTACTGTAGGGCTGTTGGCTCAGCTAGACAATTCTGTTTACACTGCCCTGCTTCAAGGGGGGCAACTGTCGGGCAAGTGTCGTGCACTACCTCCGGAGGTAGTGGTCGAGACGTAGCAAGTACGCAAGTTTACATTTTAGTAATACACTACCGGTCAAAAGTTTTAGAACACCTACTCATTCAAGGGTTTTTCTTTATTTTTACTATTTTCTATATTGTAAAATAATAGTGAAGACATCAAAACTATGAAATAACACATATGGAATCATGTACTAACCAAAAAAGGGTTAAACAAATCCAAATATATTTTATATTTGAGATTCTTCAAATAGCCACCCTTTGCCTTGATGACAGCTTTGCACACTCTTGGCATTCTTTCAACCAGCTTCATGAGGTAGTTGGCAAGTTTTAACAGGTGTTCAATTAACAGGTGTGTGCCTTCTTCAAAGTTCATTTGTGGAATTTCTTTCTTTCCTTAATGCATTTGAGCCAATCAGTTGTGTTGTGACAATGTAGGGGGGTATACAGAAGATAGCCCTATTTGGTATTCTTCAAATAGCCACCCTTTGCCTTGATGACAGCTTTGCTCACTCTTGACATTCTCTCAACCAGCTTCACCTGGAATGCTTTTCCAACAGTCTTGAAGGAGTTCCTACATATGATGAGCTCTTGTTGGCTGCTTTTCCTTCACTCTGTGGTCAGACTCATCCCAAACCATCTCAATTTGGTTCAGGTCAGGTGATTGTGGAGACCAGATCATCTGATGCAGCACTCCATCACTCTCCTTCTTGGTAAAATAGCCCTTACACAGCCTGGAGGTGTTTTGGGTCATTGTCCTGTTGAAAAACAAATGATAGTCCCACTCAGCCCAAACCAGATGGGATGGCGTATCGCTGCAGAATGCTGTGGTAGCCATGCTGGTTAAGTGTGCCTTGAATTCTAAATAAATCACGACAGTGTCACCAGCAAAGCACCCCCACACCATAACACCTCCTCCTCCATGCTTTACGGTGGGAAATACACATGCGGAGATCATCTGTTCACCCACACCGCGTCTCACAATGACACGGCGGTTGGAACCCAAAATCTCCAATTTGGAATCCAGACCAAAGGACAAATTTCCACCGGTCTAATGTCCATTTCTGGTGTTTCTTGGCCCAAGCAAGTCTCTTCTTCTTATTGGTGTCCTTTAGTAGTGGTTTCTTTGCAGCAATTCGACCATGAAGGTCTGATTCACACAGTCTCCTCTGAACAGTTGATGTTGAGATGTGTCTGTTACTTGAACTCTGTGAAGCATTTATTTGGGCTGGCAGTGTATGTGTTGCCAATGGTATTTTTCCAAAAGGTGTACTACCTACCTAAGGTTAGAGTTAGGTTAGAATAAGGGTTAAACTGAGGGTTAAGGTTAAGGTTAGGGTTAGAGCTAGGGTTAGGGTTAGTAGATAGTTAGTTGAAATGTTACTGATAGTCTACAGATGGACTATCCAAATAAATTGGTACCGAGATATCGCTTCTCTCCTCCCTCCTCTCCTCTAACCCAGGTACTTCCAGTGCCCGCCCAGGTTTGGCCTGTTCGCCCCCATCCACAAGGTGATCCGCATCGGCTTCCCCTCCACCAGCCCAGCCAAGGCCAAGAAGAGCAAGCGGATGGCCATGGGGGTGTCGTCGTTAGCCCACAGCCCCAGCAGTTCATCCATCAGCTCTGTTAGCTCTGTGGCTTCCTCGGTGGGCGGGCGGCCCAGCCGCACTGGCCTGGTGAGAGATACATAGGCACAAGTATACACACACACCAATGTATTTTCATAACTATAACTGCAAATCTAATGGGCTTGTATGAGCACATCCATTAAAATGTCTCCCAGGTTCTTGGTCAGAGAGGACAACGATCCCAAAGTGTTTAAGAGAAAAAAATGACAGACGAACGCAGTAGAGACACATTACATAGAATACTAAAAACACGTTGGCTATTGAGGAACAGCACATACATACGCAAGAGAAACAAAGAGATAGTATTGGTATCTTATGAGTATTGATGAAAATGTCTCTCTGTGTACTCTGAATCCCCTCCCCATCCTGTCAGTCAGGTGACATATTTGGAAGAGTAGGCATAGGATGTGCGTGTAGCACATTGGGTTAATTAACCGTTTCCCCTCAGCCAGCATTAGGACGCTCTAATTATAACGGTCTGGCATGCTCTCACTCAGGCGGCCATCTTAGTGCTTGCCCTAGGGCTAATGTACAATACAGACACACCTTCTCTATTGTCATCAAACAGAGTCTGCTGTAGTCACACTGTCACTATACCTTTCGTTGCCTCAGGTGTGTGTGTGTGTGTGTGTGTGTGTGTGTGTGTGTGTGTGTGTGTGTGTGTGTGTTAACATGCACCTGGGGGACCCAGTTTGGCCCTCTGTCTGTCCCCTTCTTCACTTACTCCCTAAATACTATTTGGATCACAATGCAGATCTGTTCAAATCACGTGTCCAGGGCAGGGGTAGGCAATTCTGATTCGAGGACCATATCGGGACTTTGTTCATCAAAGTAATTTGCGGGTGGGAAAAATATGTATTATCATGTCTACATACTTTCTATTTCGCTTTAGACCTTCAAGTGTCAACTTCAAGTAATTTTTTATCCAAAATAATGTAATTTAAAAAATATATATATTATTAAAAAAAAGCACATTGGGTTAACAGACATCCACCATTTTATTGGCTTGTGGGCCGGATCCGGCATGGTGTCATATGTTGCCCACCCATGGTCCAGACCTGTATTTATGTTTAGTTTTCTCCTAATTAGTTTTTCTAATGCTCCAAGACTAAATGAAAGCCCTCAACCTGAATGAAATAATAATCTAACCATATCATGAAATCCCTGATCCATGCAGAATAAAAATAACTTATGTGATTTGGTAATGCCAGCACTCCTTTTCCTTGTATTTTTAAACTGAGTATGTATCTATTTGTTCATGTGTACCGCTGCAAGACACATTTCCTCTAATCCCATCTCCTTCTCTGCCTCCCTTCCTCTACCTTCTTTCCTCACTTCTTCCTTCTCTCACTCCATTATTCTCCCCCTCCATAGCTCACGGAGACGTCGTCGCGCTATGCCCGCAAGATCTCTGGCACCACTGCGCTGCAGGAGGCCCTGAAGGAGAAACAGCAGCACATCGAGCAGCTGCTGGCCGAGCGGGACCTGGAGCGGGCCGAGGTGGCCAAGGCCACCAGCCACATCTGTGAGGTAGAGAAGGAGCTCAACGCCCTCAAGGCCCAGCACCTGCAGGTAGGCAGTAGCCTGAGTGCCAGTCTGTTTTGGATTTATTTGGACTGAAAATAGTTGGGTGTAGTGGAGCAGGTGTGTAATGCTGTACATCCCTGGAACTGACTGACACACGAATGTCTGCATGCACATGTACACATGTACAGTACACACACATACAAACATGTTCACACTCATGCAAGCAAATAAATCAAAACACACCACACACACATATACACATTTACTTAGTCTATACTGTACTTAGCCTTGTTTACTAGACTCATAGAGGTACTAGCCTGTGAATAATGGTTCGCCTGGAGATCTGCATCGTTCATAAACAAGCCCGAGCCTCAAATTCATGAAGCAATTCAAAGTGGAATGTTATCTTCCATGATGTCTCTTTGCTAGACAAGGTGCACACTCGTTTTGCATTGCCCTAGGTGGTTGGAGATTTCACTAATGCAAAACGAATGTGGCCAAGGGAAGCAAGTCCAGTGCTCTCAACCAATCAGGTGACAGTGTTTATAGCAGAAACAGAGAAGATCTTGGCCTTGGGCTAGCCATACCAAAGTTTATGTCTCCCATCATGCTGTGTCAAAGGCACACGGCTAGGAAATAAACTAGCGTTTATTTCACTAGAATGTTTAGAGAATTTCATATTTTTCCCTAGAAAGACCATAGCAAGACAGTGGCAATGGCAAAGCATTAAATAGCATGCCACACAAACCTTTATTGTACGTGATTCACGAAAACATTAAAACTGTGATGACTGTGTGAAACAGAGCGCTGGAAGAATGTTGTTTTGCCTTACAAGGAAAGTATTTGGTCTATTGGTTTATTCAGATCCCCATTAGATGTTACATTAGCAACAACAGCTACTCTTCCCAGGGCCCACTGCATGTTGAGTCTGATTCCAGATCTGTTTGACCTGCTATTGCACATTGGCCATAGGAATTGGCAGCACACCACAAAGAGATCTGGGACCAGCATGTTGTTATGTAATGTAGGTTGGCCTGACAAAGATTGTTTTTGTTTTGTTTTGTTCAGAATGTGTGATAACGATGGTACAGTGATGACAGTGTGGCTGCTTCCAAAAGGCCCCATATGGTGCATTACGTTACACCAGAGCCCTATGGGTGCGAGTATGTTGTGTGCAGTGACTGGGGTATTTGAAATGGCATCATTTCCCCTACATAGTGCACTACAAAGGGAATAGGGTACCATTTCAGATGCATGCTGTAACTGTCACTGCATGCTATCACCCACTCTGTGGCTCAGCCAGGGAATTGTCCTAAATTAGTCTGCCATTAGTCTGCCCATATTGATGAGTCAATGGCTGGGCTCTTGACTGCAATAAGAGTGCATATTTAAATTTAAATCCAGAATGACTTACAGCAGCAATTAGGGTTAAGTGCCTCGCTCAAGGCCAAAGACAGATTTTTCACATATCAGTCAGACACACAGTATGAATCTGTACTGTACATTAAGCATTGTCCAGGACTAAAAAGCATTCTCAATGGTGATGTTCCAATGAAAGAATGGTATTGTAGTAGTGTGTGCTGTAAATCCTTGGAACTGAATGATGCGCACACACACACACTTAGCCTTTACTGTACTTAGTGTTGCTTACCAGACTCATAGCGCTACTTACCTGTCAAGAAAGCATCTCTAATGTGCTCTGGTTCGTCCGGGGATTTGCGTCAAGTAATTCTCCATTGAAAGGGCTTTTTTGGTCAAGGACTAAACTTGTCCCGGAAACCGACCCTTATTGTATAATCTACAGACTTGACAAAGAAGTCTACTCAATTTGACAATGAAAACATGATTAATTTAATCAATGTTTCTGTTACTATTGTCACTGCACATGTGAACCAGGCCTAAATTAGTAGGGGTAAGTGTTTGTCTACTTACTGAGCACTTGTCAAATCACTCTTGGTGATAGCATGGTACACTTCATCACTGATATTGTTTTTTCTCTGATTACAGTATGTCACAGAGACGGAGAGCAACCTCCATCAAGTCAAAACTCTGTTGGCCAGCACTCAGAAGGACAAAGTAGAGCTAGCCAATCAGCTTGAAGAAGAGAAAAGGTACAATGTTGGGGATTTCTATGGAGTAATCTGGCTGGTTTGTCCTTGTTAGGGCAATCATTTGTGAACAAGATGTGGCACATAAATATATAAATACTACATTTCACAGAGCAATTTAATATCCTATTTTAATATAGGTATTCCTATTCAATATCCTGTTGTCATAAAATAAAAATATGACAACAGGATATTATTATTGCCTTAGACCTTATTCACATCTTGGTCATTGAAACCAATGCAAAAACCTTCCTGTGACCTGTAGATTTGTATTTTATTTATTTCACCTTTATTTAACCAGGTAGGCAAGTTGAGAACAAGTTCTCATTTACAATTGCGACCTGGCCAAGATAAAGCAAAGCAGTTCGACAACATACAACAACACAGAGTTACACATGGGGTGAAACAAATATACAGTCAATAATACAGTAGAAAAATAAGTCTATGTACAATGTGAGCAAATTAGGTGAGATAAGGGAGGTAAAGGCAAAAAAGTCCATGGTGGCAAAGTAAATACAATATAGCAAGTAAAACACTGGAATGGTAGATTTGTAGTAGAATAAAGTGCAAAGTAGAAATAGAGATAATAGGGTGCAAAGGAGCAAAATAAAATAAATAAATACAGTAGGGGAAGGGGTAGTTGTTTGGGCTAAATTATAGATAGGCTATGTACAGGTGCAGTGATCTGCTCTGACAGCTGGTGCTTAAAGCTAGTGAGGGAGGTAAGTGTTTCCAGTTTCAGAGAAACAGATTAATACCTACACTCTAAAACAGAATCCATTTGGGGTACTAAGAAGAACATTTCTAGCTCATTGTCATTGTCATATGCCCTGTTTTTGAAAGACACAACCGTTTATTAGCTAGCCGCTAGGGTTAGGCGGTATCCAGATGTTCATACCGTTTCTGTACCATACCGCGGTAAACGGTATTACCGAATGTGCACAAAACTGTTTAGTCAACAGGGATCTTGCTCCAGGAGGGGATTGAATGTCTTTGCTGTAACCAAGAAGCTTGATCTTGACATCTAGCCACTTAGCTAGCAAGTTAGCAAACCAAATGCATAGTATCTTAGATTTCTTATACACTGAACAAAAATATAAACGCAACATGTAAAGTGTTGCTCCCATGTTTTATGAGCTGAAATAAAAGATCCCAGAAATGTTCCATATACACAAAAAGCTTATTTCTCTAAAATGATGTGCACAAATTTGTTTACATCCCTGCTAGTGAGCATTTCTCTTTTGCCAAGATAATCCATCCACCTGACAGGTGTGGCATATCAAGAAGCTGATTAAATAGCATGATCATTACACAGTGCCCCTTGTGCTGGGGACTATAAAAGGCCACTCTAAAATGTGCAGTTTTGTCACACAGCACAATGCCACAATGTCTCAAGTTTTGAGGGAGCGTGCAATTGGCATACTGACTGCAGGAATGTCCACCAGAGCTATTGCCAGAGAATGTATTGTTCATTTCTCTACCATAAGCCGCCTCCAACGTCGTTTTTAGAGAATTTGGCGAATTTGGCAGTACGTCCAACTGGCCTCCCAACTGCAAACCACGTGCATGGCATCATGTGGGTGAGCGGTTTGCTGATGTCAACATTGTGAACAGAGTTCCCTGTGGTGGTGGTGGGGTTATGGTATGGGCAGACATAAGCTACAGACAATGAACACAATTGCATTTTATTGATGGCAATTTGAATGGACAGAAATACAGTGATGAGATCCTGAGGCCCATTGTGAGGCCCATTTTTTTAAAGGTATCTGTGACCAACAGATGCATATCTGTACTCCCAGTCATGTGAAATCCATAGATTAGGGCCTAATGAATTTATTTCAATTGACTGATTTCTTCATATGAACCTTAACTCAGTAAAATCTTTGAAATTGTTGCATGTTGCCTTTATATTTTTGTTCAGTATAGTTATAAGCTGTGGCGTAGCATGTGCCCCCCCCCCCCCCCCAAACAAAAAACAGTATTGAAAATCATAAACGGTATAATCTCCCAACCTACTAGCAGCACTAGCTGTCTATGGAACGTTCAGCTGTGAATAAGGTATATAGGGAGCCATTTGAGAGGCATCCATGGTTGTCTGTGCTGTGATCAGACCTGGGCCAAATACGTATGTCAAACACTTTCACATACTTGAAGTGAGCTTGATTTAGCCTGTCCAGTTTTCAAGGTGGGAGGATTTTGCACTTTTGGGACTATTCCATTGGTTCCATTGCACTGGTCATCCTCAATCAAGTGTACTTCAAGAGATTGAATTTACATACTGTATGCAGTTTTTTAAGTGGGCCAATGCTTTCCTGTACAGAGTACTGAATCCGACTCAAATGTTCTACTGCTGGAGTATCGGCACCTTTTAAAGAACATTCGCTCTAATATGAGTACTGTCACCCAAAATGGTGTCACCCTATTTTGTTCCACTTCAATCACTGACCATATATATTTGACCCAGGTGTGTTCCTGTGGCACAGTTGGTAAGAGTGGCGCTAGCAAAGCCAAGGTCGTTGGATTTAATTTCCACAGGACTCAAATATGAATGCCAAAATTGTATGCAGTCACTACTGTAAATTGCTTTGAATGAAAGCCTTTGTCGGGTTGTGATGCTCTTCTGTGGCACTTCCCTGACACCTAGTGGCCAATGTGTTATTACAGGAAAGTGGAAGACCTTCAGTTCAGAGTGGAGGAGGAGTCCATCACCAAAGGAGACCTTGAGGTATTTGTCTACCGTTTGGTAAAAAGCTTAGATAAACAGTTTGATAAACGTGTTTTGAAGGGATGAGAATGTGTGTTTATAAGATTACTTTAGCAAAAGTGATCAAATTTGTCTCTTCCTATAGTGCAATGTGAAAGCTATTAATTAAAGAGTAGTAGGCTAATAACAACACAGTTATGCTAGAGTGACCAAAAGGCTGTGCCAAACATTTAGCGAGTCAAACAGTAAGTGAGCAAAGACAGACAGAGGGACATTTCACATTTTCAGTGTTTCTGTCTGTAAAATGTCTCATCCTTCAATCTGTTGACTGCTGTTACAGAGAATCCCATGTGATGTGTATTTCACACGTCTCTTCAACCTGTACAGGTTTCTGTCCTTCTATGTCTTTTTTTCCACCTCCTGTCTCTCCTTTCTCTCTCCCTCTCTGTAGACTCAGACGAAATTGGAGCATGCCCGTATTCGGCAGCTTGAGCAGAATCTGTTCCTCGAAAAGTCGAGAGCAGAAAAGCTTCAGAAAGAATTAGAGGTGAAGCGGGTAAATGGAAAAGCTAGCCCAGCCTAGAGCTCCTGCCTGTATCCATTTTACTTTGCGCTTTTCCATTGTATCTTTTGTTTTGGTTGCAGTGGGACTTGAACACAAGTCCTTGTCATTCCTGTCCAGCACCTGTCTCCAAAGGTCCCCAAACTCAGTCACTCATACAGAAAATACTATGTCTGTTACGTCATCAAACGGCATAGACTACAATCAGAATGTGGTGCCATTGCCCTGATTTATGTATCAAGGATGCTCTGTACAGATGCCTAGAACATGACATTAGGTTTCATGTTGCGAGAAACAAATTGCATAAGTGTTACCTGAATCGATTATTTAATTGATGAATGAATGAATGAATGAATGAATGAATGAATGAATGAATGAATGTACATTCTGGTATAAGAATTGAGAAAACAACAATGTTGCTACATATATATAAATTGTGGAATACTAGATCTGTATTAGTCAACTCTGGTAAATCCCCCTAATTGAATTGTCCTCATGGTCTCTATTGCACAAATTATGTTCACATTTTTCTGCTATCAAAGTGTGAGTCATCGTAATGGGAAAACCACTCCATCTCTCTCTGGCTGCGTCTCAAATGGCACCCTATTTCCTATTGTGCACTACTTTTGACCAGAGCCATATGAGCCCTGTTCAAAAGCAGTGCACTCTATAAGGAAATAGGGTGCCTGAGACACAGCCTCTATCTAATCTCGCTTGGCTCTCAGCCCCACTCCTACTCGGTTTCCCATTAGCTGTAGTGTCAGAGTGTTGGAGACCACTCACTCGGCCCTGGATGTAGTCTCGAGTTTTCAACTCTCATCTGCAGCGATCACTTTTTCCTCATTCCTTTTGCTGCTCACTCGCAAAATCTTGTTAGATTTCTCAGGGTGCACTGCTGGAGCGGTTGTCAGCTGTAGTCAGCTTTGTTTCCACTGTTGAGGTCATAATTTTGTGTTAGAATTAGCACAAATGTCACACTTCCATTGAAGTTCTGCTGAGGACCAAAATGTTGTCTTATACAGTTATATAGTAATATATACACAGGGGCCAGTTTATTAGGTACACTACCCTGTTCATGAAAATGGTTCGCTCCTACAGTGAGTCACATGGCCGTGGCTTGCTATATAAATCAAGCAGACAGGCATTGAGGCATTCAGTTACTGTTCGTTGAATGTTAGAATGGGCAAAAGGAGTGACCTAAGCGACTTTGGGCGTGGTATGATCGTCGATGCCAGGCACGCCGGTTCCAACATCTCAGAAACGTCCGGCCTTAAAAACGCACAACACTGTCTAGGGTTTACCGAGAATGGTGCAACAAACAAAAAAACATCCAGTCAACGACACTCCTGTGGGTGAAAACAGCTTGTTGATGAAAGGTCGAAGGAGAATGGCAAGAATCATGTAAACTAACAGGTGAGCCACAAACAGGCAAATAACGTCAGAGTACAACAGCGGTGTGTAGAGTGGCATCTCGGAATGCACAACTTGTTGATCCTTGTCACGAATGGGCTATTGCAGCAGACGACCACACCGGGTTCCACTCCTATCAGCCTAAAATAAAAAGAAGTGGCTCCAGTGGGCACGTGATCACCAACACTGGACAATTGAGGAGTGGAAAAACACTGCCTGGTCCGACGAATCCCGGTTCGTCATGCTGATGGCAGAGTCAGAATTTTGCGTAAGCAGCAGTCCATGGCCCCATCATGCCTGATTTCAACAGTACAGACTGGTGGCAGTGGTGCAATGGTGTGGGGAATGTTTTCCTGGCACACGTAAGGTCCCTAGATACCAATTGAGCAACGTTTCCATGCCCCAAAGGATTCTGGCTGTTCTGGAGGCAAAGGGTCCGACCCAGTACTATACTGAACAAAAATATAAATGCAACATGCAACAACTTCAACTATTTAATTTAAGGAAATCAGTAAATTTAAATACATTTATTAGGCCCTAATCTATGGATTTCACATTACTGGGCAGGGGTGCAGCTATGGGTGGGCCTGGGAGGGCTTAGACCCACCCACTGGGGAGCCAGGCCAGCCAATCAGAATTAGTTTTTCCCAAAAGGGATTTATTACAGACAGAAATACTCCTGTGTTTCATCAGCTGTCCGGGTGGCTCGTCTCAGATGATCCTGCAGATGAAGAAGCCGAATGTGGAGGTACTGGGCTTGCGTGGTTACACATGGTCTGCGGTTATGAGGCCTGCCAAAATTGATTTACTGACAAATTCTCTAAAATGACGGAGGTGGCTTATGGTAAAGAAATTAACATTCAATTCTCTGGCAACAGCTCTGGTGGATATTCCTGCAGTCAGAATGCCAATTACATCCTCCTGTAAAACTTGAGACATCTGTGGCATTGTGTTGTGTGACAAAACTGTAACTCTCGTCGTTTGTAGTTGAAGAAGTGGACCGTAGCGTGGTAAGTGAACACGATTATTTATTTTCATGAAACAGTCAAACAAAATAACAAAAGGGAAAAACGAAAACGCACAGTTCCGTCAGGCACATAAGCTAAACAGAAAATAACCTCCCACAAAACTCAGGTGGAAAACAGGCTGCCTAAGTATGATTCCCAATCAGAGACAACGATAGACAGCTGCCTCTGATTGGGAACCACACTCGCTCAAAAACAAAGAAATAGAAAACATAGATATTCCCACCCGAGTCACACCCTGACCTAACCAAACATAGAGAATAAATAAGATCTCGAAGGTCAGGGCGTGACAGTACACCCCCCCCCCCCCCAAGGTGCGGACTCCGGCCGCAAACCTGAACCCATAGAGGAGGGTCCGGGTGGGCATCTCTGGTGCGGGACGCCGATCCCTCTCCGCTTGGGGCTCCCCCCACTTTCGTGGAACCGGACCGTGGATCGTCGCTGGAGGCTCCGGACCCTGGATTGTCGCCGGAAGCTCCGGACTGGGAACCCCCGCTGGAGGCTCAGCTCTTGAAACATGGGATCAACACTTTACATGTTGCGTTTATATTTTTGTTCAGTATAAATGGGTGTACCTAATAAACTGGCCACTGAGTGTATAACTATACAATCGTTTTGTGGTGAGACACAAGGCTAAGACAGCACAGTTGGGTCGTGAATGTTATATAGAGCTACAAATACTGCTTATACCTACAGGGAAGGCGCAGACTTGATGCGGCACCCTTGAGGTTGGATAAAAGAACCAAGGTGAAACAAAATGGACTCGTCGTTTCGTTCGGCTCTGCTTATCTGCTAAGCTATCTAAACTGTTTGATTCTCAATTGTCTATTGTTGACCACGTGGATCTTACACAGTCAATCTTGCATTTTTCTTGGACTTAATTATTGTCTGAATGCTATTAGGGAACTTTCTGTTAACTCGTTTTCCTAGAAACCGATCAACTGTAGAGTTGCGTTTCTCTCAATGGCCACATTAACATACTATGCATTGCTTGCCATCAGGTCTGCTTGGTCAAACATGGAGTTCAGTCATTTTAATTGGATGTTTGTAAATGTCACACTTTAATTACTATGTGTGCTCCTAGTGATTGCCTATCTATGTGTAGTGTTATGTCTGGGGTTTGCTATGGGCTTTGTGCTTCTGCCTGGCTTCTAGAGTGAGACACCTGCAGAGAATGGCTTGCTTTCCCTTTCATTTTCCTTACAAACTTCATCTCATATGTTGCACTGCACTTGCTGATTTAAAAGCTCTACTTGTTTTTTTACATCTGCGAACAAAGGATTTCCTCAAACCAAGGAATTTCATCTGTATTCTACAGGCCCAGCTTGTACGCTCATATGATTCTCAATATGCCTCTTTTCCTTTGGCATGCATGCTCTAGTCAAGCATTTTATCGAAACGATTTATGCTTGAATGATGTCATCCTGGAATGACATCACCACGCTACGGGAAAGACACCCCTGTCGGTTTCGTTAATGACAAACCACGTTACGGCAATGAAGTGCTCTCTCTCTCTCTCCCTCCACAGCAAAGCACAGTTGAGGAGAAGAGCCACGTAATGCAGCTGGAGGAGGAGCTGGCCCTGCGGCAGGCCGAGATCGAGGAGCTCCAGGTCCAGCTCAGGGACCCAGACTCTCACCCCAACACGGCCGAGGACGGGTACACCATCCAGGGGCTGGTGGCCCAGTCGGAGACCTTCCTGCTCCGGGAGCAGCTTTTGACAGCGGGTCGGGAACACCACAAGGAGAGCAGCCAGCTGAGGGAGAAGTACGAGGCGGCAGTGGCGGCGGGCCAGGAGGAGACAAACAGACTAAAAGCCACGGTGGACAAACAGAGCCAGGAGATCATCGATTTGAAGCAGAGAGTCCAGCAGGCCACTACAGAGAATATGGAGATGATGGACAACTGGAAGGTGAGAGGCACTGTTCTCTTTTATTTTTATATTAAAATCTTCCTCACACCAACAATTTGGCCTCTCTCACTCTCCTTTTCTCTCTTTTACTCTGTGTGTGTGCATGGGTGTGTCTTTTAGTATTAATAATCGTGTATCCCCTCCTCTCCTCAAGGTCAGGCTGGACACCCTGGTCAACGACCACCAGCGCTCTTTGGAGGACCTGAAGACCTCGCTATCCAGCCAGAACAGCTCGGCTGAGGGCCAAGAGCAGGACCCTCAGGAGCTGAGGACCACCCTGGAAAGTCTGCGCATGGAGCACCAGTTGGAGCTGGAGAACCTCAAGGCCAGGCACGAGATTGAGGCGGCTGTGCTGGCCAAGGAGCGTGAGGATCTGCGCTCCCGCCTGCAGGACGCCAAGGATCAGCTGGGCGAGAGCAGCCAGAATGGGAAGAACCAGGCCCAGACGGAAGCCAGGAGCAACCAGCTGACCCTGGAGCTGAGAGATGCCCGGGAGGAGCTCCAGAAGGCCCAGCTGCGGGTAGGCGAGGTGGAGAGGCTGCAGGGAGAGAAGGACGGGGCCCAGGATGAGCTCCGGGAGCGCCTTGAGCTGGCTGAGAAGAAGATGGTGGACTATGAGGCCCTGCAGAAAGCTGAGGCCCAGAGTAGGGCCGAGCTCCACAGCCTGGAGGAAAAGCTGAGGGTGACTGAGAACCGACTGCAGGCGGTGCAGGATGACCACCACATGCCACAAGATGCCAACGTGAGTCCTCCAGGGAATAGCTGTGGTAGCATTAGTTGTAGATGCTATGCTGTGGTCCATATGAGATTAGAGTCCTTTGACTCAACTATAAAATTAACTAAGGTTGCGTTTAGAGTGGAACTAAAGCCCCTATTCATGTGATCTAATGCTAGCTACTTTTCACAGTCAGTATTAGAGAGCACTTTTCACAGTCAGTATTAGAGAGCACTTTCTAGAAACACTCTTTACACTAGTAAATAATATCACTTCCACATGATATCCATGCATTTCTACTTCCTTGTGTGTTTCCACATCTTTGCCCTCAATAAACAAATGAAGCACGGAGTTGTCATGGATTTGCTTTTTAACTCTCCATTCTGTCTCCCACTCAGGTTATAGAAAATAATGACATCTCAGAGGAGAAGATTAAGCTAAAACAGAATGTTGAAGGTATCGTAAATGTTAACCTAGTTAATTAAGTTGTGTTGTTACTGTACACATATTTTTATGTAAATTAGAATGGTTTTAAAGACCCTTAAAACAAACGTGTTATAGTAAAGTATTTCAAATGTCAGACCTCTGTAGGCTTTTGATTGTACTTTGAGGACATTGCATAGTTAGATTCCAAGGTTTTTGACCAACGGTGGTTTCACGTTTCTTTCAGAAACTATGGAGAACCTGACCAAAAGAGAAAAAGAGTTCTCCACTCTCACGTCACAGTTTGATGCCCTCAAATCACAGATAACTGGTAAATTATGCTGCTACAACTGATGAAGATTTGAGTGGTCCAAACGTTGTCAAATAAATTCCCATGGGAGCATTGAATGCAGTTTTAGTTAAAGGAATACCGTGGGATTTTGGCAATGCACAAGATACTCAGACTTCCAGTAATTGTGCTAACGCTAGTTAGCATTGGCTCGCGAAACTACCTCCAACTTCCTTCATACTGGACACAGAGACATGAAAATGTTATCTGCAAGTTCATCCCAAAGTATCCCTTTAACATTGTTTGATATACAGCACCTGCTCTGTGCGTATGTAATCTCTTTTCTATTTATGATATTTTGCACTCTATGAATGTCTTGATAAAGAGTGAATGTGTCGTATTTGTCAACTACATGTACAGTAAGTATTTGGTTGCCTGAGATTGAATGTTCACTCAAACATATTGCATGGAAAAAAATGTAATCCCTGAATTATGAAACTTGTATAAAAATTGTCACTGACTGGCAACTGAATATACATATCCAAAGCTCCGACACTGCAGCACTGTTTGGTTCAAACTTAACATTTAACTCTAAATCCTTCTCCAACCTGTCTTGGTCCACCAGCCTTGGAGGGCAAAGTTCGCTCAGGTGAGAAGAAGGCTGACACCCTGGTCAAGGAGAAGATGCGCCTGGAGGCCGACCTTGAGTCCGTGACCAAGAAGTCCCATGATGCATCGGGACAGCTGGTCGTCATTAGCCAGGAGTTACTGAAGAAGGAGAGGTAATTTAACAGAGAGAGAGAAAGAGAGATAACACTTGATTTTCCACCACAGCGCAGAATTTTCACAGCAGCCCACCCACTGCTACAAGAGAGAACTTACATTCCTCTGAAGGAGATGAGATGTTTGATAAAGCATGTGAAACCGCCCCCACTCTTTAGATATACAGAATTTTCTTCTAGAATCTTGCATTTTCAAAGACTGACGAAACAGTCGCAACTCATCTTTGTTATATGCAGTCACTAGATGTACACTAGACATCTGTTTTATGAGGATCAACCTACTTAGGTTAAAAGCTGTTAATGTAATGGAGATAATTAGCCTGATTAAAAGTAGGGCCAAAAGGCCTTTTTACCCTTCAAATCAATGCATTGACATGGCTGTTTAATGTGTCTGTGTGTAGCTGATGTAGAAGAGTCAGGCGCTGGACAGCAGATATGAGTAATGTCGCAATTTTACTCAATAAATAATACAATACACATCAATAATACCAAGGCCACAAATACGGACCGCAATACAATAAACAATCACTCACAAACAAACATGGGGAACAGAGGGTTAAATAATGAACAAGTAATTGGGGGATTGAAACCAGGTGTGTAAGACAAAAACAAAACAAATGGAAAATGAAAAGTGGATCGGCGATGGCTAGAAGGCCGGTGACGTCGACCGCTAAATGCCGCCCGAACAAGGAGAGGGACCGACTTCGGCGGAAGTCGTGACAGGCTGATAATTCTATGTTACTCTAAGGTGTTTAGCGAGATTACGCACAGCACTTAGTAAATTTAGGCCTGGAAATATAAGCTAAAATGAATTAAAAAGACAATAATGCAACATGAGGTACCTCAGTGACTCTTCAGTCACCTAAGTTTGCAGTATTTGACCGTGTCACCTGCCTTTCATGGATAAAAAATAATATCTATTTGCTGTAGTGTTAAGATTTCCCTTCAATGGAACTAATGGGCCTAGCCCAAACCATGAAAAACAGCCCCAGACCATTATTCCTCCTCCACCCAACTTTACAGTTGGCACTATGCATTGGGGCCGGTAGTGTTCTCCTGGCATCCTCCAAACCCAGATTTGTCCGTCAGACTGCCAGATGGTGAAGCGTGATTCATCACTTCAGAGAACGCTTTTCCACTGCTCCAGAGCCCAATGGCGGCGAGCTTTACACCACTCCAGCCGACGCTTGACAGTGGCTTGTGTGCGGCTGTTCTACCATGGAAACCCATTTCATGATGCTCCCGACGAACAGTTCTTGTGCTGACTGCTTCCAGAGGCAGTTTGGAACCGAGGACAGACTATTTTTACGTGCTACGCACTTCAGCACTCGGCAGTCCCGTTCTATGAACTTGTGTGGCCTACCACTTTGCGGCTGAGCCGTTGTTGCTCCTAGACGTTTCCACTTCACAATAACAGCATTTATTGTTGACTGGGGCAGCTCTAGCAGGGCAGAAATTTGAGCAAACTGACATGTTCGAAAGGTGGCATTCTATAACGGTGCTATGTTGATAGTCACTGAGCTCTACAATGTTTTTCTATGGAGAATGCATGGCTGTGTGCTCGATTTTATACACCTGTCAGCAAAATGTGTGGCTGAAATAGCCAAATCCACTCATTTGAAGGGGTGTCCACATACTTTTGTTTGTATATACAGTACCAGTCAAAAGTTTGGACGCTCCTATTAATTCAAGGGTTTTTCATAATTTTTGCTATTTTCTACATTGTAGAATAGTAGTGAAGACATCCAAACTATGAAATAACACATATGGAATCATGTAGTGACCAAAAAAGCGTTACATTATTCAAAGTAGACACCCTTTTCCTTGACAGCTTTACACACTCTTGGCATTCTCTCAACCAGCTTCATGAGGAATGTTTTTCCAACCGTCTTCAAGGAGTTCCCACATATGCTGAGCACTTGTTGGCTGCTTTTCCTTCACTCTGCGGTCCAACTCATCCAAAACCATCTCAATTGGGTTGAGGTCGGGTGATTGTGGAGGCCAGGTCATCTGATGCAGCACTCCATCACTCTCCTTCTTGGTAAAATTGCCCTTACACAGCCTGGAGGAGTGTTTTGGGTTATTGTTCTGTTGAAAAACAAATTATAGTCCCCCATTGCGCAAACCAGAAGGGATATCGCTGCAGAATGCTGTGGTAGCCATGCTGGTTAAGTGTGCCTTGAATTCTAAATAAATCACTGACAGTGTCACCAGCAAAACACCATCACACCTCCTCCTCCATGCTTCACGGCGGGAACCACACATGCGGAGATCATCCATTCACCTACTTTGCATCTTACAAAGACATGGCGGTTGGAACCAAATATCTCAAATTTGGACTCATCAGACCAAAGGACAGATTTCCACCGATCTAATGTCATGCTCATGTTTCTTGGCCCAAGCAAGTCTCTTCCTATTATTGGTGTCCTTTAGTAGTGGTTTCTTTACAGCAAATCTACCATGAAGGCCTGATTCACGCAGTCTCCTCCGAACAGTTGATGTTGAGATGTGCCTGTTACTTGAACTCTGTGAAGCATTTATTTGGGGTGTAACCTGAGGCTGGTAACTCTAATGAACTTATCCTCTGCAGCAGAGGTAACTCTGGGTCTTCCTTGAGAGCCAGTTTCATCATAGTGCTTGATGGTTTTTGCGATTGCACTCAAAGTTCTTGAAATTATCCGCATTGACTGACCTTCATGTCTTAAAGTAATGATGGACTGTCGTTTCTCTTTCCTTATTTCAGCTGTTCTTGCCATAATATGGACTTGGTCTTTTGCCAAACAGGGCTATCTTCTGTATACCAACCCTACCTTGTCACAACACAACTTATTGGCTCAAATGCATTAAGGAAAGAAATTCCACAAATTAACTTTTAACAAGGTATACCTGTTGATTGAAATGCATTGCAGGTGACTACCTAATGAAGCTGGTTGATAGAATGCCAAGAGTGTGCAAAGCTGTCTTCTGTATACTACCTCTACCTTGTCACAACACAACTAATTGGGTCAAATGCAAAAGCAGCCAACAAGTGCTCAGCATATGTGGCAACTCCTTCAAAACTGTTGGAAAAGCATTCCAGGTGAAGCTGGTTGAGAGAATGTCAAGAGTGTGCAAAGCTGTCATCAAGGCAAACGGTGGCTAATTTGAAGAATCTAAAATATACTTTCAGTTGTTTAACACTTTTTTGGTTACTACATGATTCCATATGTTATTTCGTAGTTTATATGTCTTCACTATTATTCTACAATGTAGAAAATAGTCAAAATAAAGAAAAACCCTTGAATGAGTAGGTGTGTACAAACGTTTGACTGGTACTGTGTGTGTGTGTGTGTATATATGTGTATATATATATACATGTGTGTATATATATATATATATATATATATATATATATACATACATACATACATTCTGGGAAAAAGTATTTAGTCAGCCACCAATTGTGCACGTTCTCCCACTTAAAAAGATGAGAGAGGCCTGTAATTTTCATCATAGGTACACGTCAACTATGACAGACAAAATGAGAAAGAAAATTCCAGAAAATCACATTGTAGGATTTTTAATGAATTTATTTGCAAATTATGGTGGAAAATAAGTATTTGGTCACCTACAAACAAGCAAGATTTCTGGCTCTCACAGACCTGTAACTTCTTCTTTAAGAGGCTCCTCTATCCTCCACTCGTTACCTGTATTAATGGCACCTGTTTGAACTTGTTATCAGTATAAAAGACACCTGTCCACAACCTCAAACAGTCACAATCCAAACTCCACTATGGCCAAGACCAAAGAGCTGTCAAAGGACACCAGAAACAAAATTGTAGACCTGTACCAGGCTGGGAAGACTGAATCTGCAATAGGTAAGCAGCTTGGTTTGAAGAAATCAACTGTGGGAGCAATTATTAGGAAATGGAAGACATACAAGACCACTGATAATCTCCCTCGATCTGGGGCTCCACGCAAGATCCCACCCCGTGGGGTCAAAATGATCACAAGAACGGTGAGCAAAAATCCCAGAACCACACGGGGGGACCTAGTGAATGACCTGCAGAGAGCTGGGACCAAAGTAACGAAGCCTACCATCAGTAACACACTACGCCACCAGGGACTCAAATCCTGCAGTGCCAGACGTGTCCCCCTGCTTAAGCCAGTACATTTTCAGGCCCATCTGAAGTTTGCTAGAGAGCATTTGGATGATCCAGAAGAGGATTGGGAGAATGTCATATGGTCAGATGAAACCAAAATAGAACTTTTTGGTAAAAACTCAACTCGTCGTGTTTGGAGGACAAAGAATGCTGAGTTGCATCCAAAGAACACCATACCTACTGTGAAGCATGGGGGTGGAAACATCATGCTTTGGGGCTGTTTTTCTGCAAAGGGACGAGGACGACTGATCCGTGTAAAGGAAAGAATGAATGGGGCCATGTATCGTGAGATTTTGAGTGAAAACCTCCTTCCATCAGCAAGGGCATTGAAGATGAAACGTGGCTGGGTCTTTCAGCATGACAATGATCCCAAACACACCGCCCGGGCAACAAAGGAGTGGCTTCGTAAGAAGCATTTCAAGGTCCTGAAGTGGCCTAGCCAGTCTCCAGATCTCAACCCCATAGAAAATCTTTGGAGGGAGTTGAAAGTCCGTGTTGCCCAGCGACAGTCCCAAAACATCACTGCTCTAGAGGAGATCTGCATGGAGGAATGGGCCAAAATACCAGCAACAGTGTGTGAAAACCTTGTGAAGACTTACAGAAAACGTTTGACCTGTGTCATTGACAACAAAGGGTATATAACAAAGTATTGAGATAAACTTTTGTTATTGACCAAATACTTATTTTCCACCATAATTTGCAAATAAATGTATTAAAAATCCTACAATGTGATTTTCTGGATTTTTTTTCTTCTCATTTTGTCTGTCATTGTTGACGTGTACCTATGATGAAAATTACAGGCCTCTCTCATCTTTTTAAGTGGGAGAACTTGCACAATTGGTGGCTGACTAAATACTTTTTTCCCCCAATGTATATATATATATATATATATATATATATATATATATATACTGCTCAAAAAAATAAAGGGAACACTTAAACAACACATCCTAGATCTGAATGAAAGAAATAATCTTATTAAATACTTTTTTCTTTACATAGTTGAATGTGCTGACAACAAAATCACACAAAAATAATCAATGGAAATCCAATTTATCAACCCATGGAGGTCTGGATTTGGAGTCACACTCAAAATTAAAGTGGAAAACCACACTACAGGCTGATCCAACTTTGATGTAATGTCCTTAAAACAAGTCAAAATGAGGCTCAGTAGTGTGTGTGGCCTCCACGTGCCTGTATGACCTCCCTACAATGCCTGGGCATGCTCCTGATGAGGTGGCAGATGGTCTCCTGAGGGATCTCCTCCCAGACCTGGACTAAAGCATCCGCCAACTCCTGGACAGTCTGTGGTGCAACGTGTCATTGGTGGATGGAGCGAGACATGATGTCCCAGATGTGCTCAATTGGATTAAGGTCTGGGGAACGGGCGGGCCAGTCCATAGCATCAATGCCTTCCTCTTGCAAGAACTGCTGACACACTCCAGCCACATGAGGTCTAGTATTGTCTTGCATTAGGAGGAACCCAGGGCCAACCGCACCAGCATATGGTCTCACAAGGGGTCTGAGGAGCTCATCTTGATACCTAATGGCAGTCAGGCTACCTCTGTCGAGCACATGGAGGGCTGTGCGGCCCCCCAAAGAAATGCCACCCCACACCATGACTGACCCACCGCCAAACCGGTCATGCTGGAGGATGTTGCAGGCAACAGAACGTTCTCCACGGCGTCTCCAGACTCTGTCACGTCTGTCACGTGCTCAGTGTGAACCTGCTTTCATCTGTGAAGAGCACAGGGCGCCAGTGGCGAATTTGCCAATCTTGGTGTTCTCTGGCAAATGCCAAACGTCCTGCACGGTGTTGGGCTGTAAGCACAACCCCCACCTGTGGACGTCGGGCCCTCATACCACCCTCATGGAGTCTGTTTCTGACCGTTTGAGCAGACATGCACATTTGTGGCCTGCTGGAAGTCATTTTGCAGGGCTCTGGCAGTGCTTCTCCTGCTCCTCCTTGCACAAAGGCGGAGGTAGCGGTCCTGCTGCTAGGTTGTTGCCCTCCTACGGCCTCCTCCACGTCTCCTGATGTACTGGCCTGTCTCCTGGTAGCGCCTCCATGCTCTGGACACTACGCTCACAGACACAGCAAACCTTCTTGCCACAGCTCGCATTGATGTGCCATCCTGGATGAGCTGCACTACCTGAGCCACTTGTGTGGGTTGTAGACTCCGTCTCATGCTACCGCTAGAGTGAAAGCACCGCCAGCATTCAAAAGTGACCAAAACATCAGCCAGGAAGCATAGGAACTGAGAAGTGGTCTGTGGTCCCCACCTGCAGAACCACTCCTTTATTGGGGGTGTCTTGCTAATTGCCTATAATTTCCACCTGTTGTCTATTCCATTTGCACAACAGCATGTGAAATTTATTGTCAATATATATATACACGCTTTTATTAGCACAGCTCAATAAAGCATGTTCCTTGTATCGTCGATAGGTTTGGGTCATTGATGATGAAACAACTCTTAATCTAGCCTGGGTGCCAGTCTTTCTGCTCTCTTGCCAACTCCTTATGGAATTGTCATGCCAATGACAGCATTGGAGTTGGCAAGAGCACAATCAGTTCTGGGACCAGGCTAACCTGAATCAGGAAGGCAAGGGTAAATCTTAATGGTATTCTTTAGTGTATCGTCCTCTTGTTTCAGGAGTCTGAACGAGCTGAGGGTGTTACTGCTGGACTCCCCTCGCCACTCGCTTGGCCTGGACAGAGACCTGAGCCGAGAGGTGCACAAGGCGGAATGGAGGGTGAAGGAGCAGAAACTCCAGGATGACATCAAGACCCTGAGAGACAAACTGCTCCTGCTGGTGAGAGGGAGGGGGTTCTGGGAGATGTCAAGCACATTGCTGGCTCCGCCCGTCTTGAAGCACATCATGTGTCCATCAACCCAGGGTTATTCATTTGCAACCAAATGAAAGTAAACAGGACCAAACCGTGAGGAACGCTTGTTTTCGCTGCAAAACGTTTTGCTCCGGTGTGCACTAATAAAGTTTTGTTTGTTGTGTTTTCTGTTCACACACAGATGAAAGCTGGTCTAGCAGTAGAAAAGTCTACTTGATTAAGATTATAATAGTTTCTTATTCAAAGTGGATACAGTACATGGCTATTGTTTCATTCTTGTCTGTAAAAAAACAATGTGCTCCCTGTATTTATACTAAAGGCAGATCTAGCAATGATAGATGTAACCCTCCACATTTTTCCAGGAAGTGCTTTAATAACTAAACAGTGTTGTTCATTAGGGCAATAAAAGAAAACTATAAAATACAAGGTAGCCCCTTCCTGTTTCAATCCATTTTCTTTATTTTGGTGCCTAATGAACACCCAGTTGATTCCTACACGTGATATGTGTGTGTTCTCAGGGCAGGGAGAGGGGCTCGTCCCCAGACCACCGGCGCTACTCTATGCTGGACCCGTCGGCTCTGGACTCAGAGGTGACCCGTCTGCGCCAGCGGCTCCTGAGCACCGAGGAGGCCCTGAGGGGAGCCCTGGAGCACAACCAGGAAGTGGACCAGCTGGTGCAAGCCATGCGCACGCACCCAGACAAGACCCAGGTAAACAAGCTCAGGATCAGCTCTAGCTAGTACTTGTTTTGCCTTTTCCAGGACTGATTTTGTTGATTGTGGCCATTTAGAAAAAGAGTCGACTTCAGGGGTCTTCCGGCGCCGACAGAGATGGCCGCCTCGCTTCGCGTTCCTAAGAAACTATGCAGTATTTGTTTTTTTATGTATTATTATTATTATATATTTGTTACCCCAGGTAATCTTAGGTTTTATTACATACAGTCGGGAGGAACTATTGGATATAAGAGCAACGTCAACTCACCAACATTACAACCAGAAATACGACTTTCCCGAAGCGGATCCTCTGTTTTTGGCCTACCACCCAGGACAATGGATCGGATCCCTGCCAGCGACCCAAAACAACGACGCCGTTGAAGGGGCAGTCGGAGCGGTCTTCTGGTCAGGCTCCGTAGACGGGCACATCGCGCACCGCTCCCGAGCATACTACTCGCCAATGTCCAGTCTCTTGACAACAAGGTAGACGAAATCCGAGCAAGGGTTGCCTTCCAGAGAGACATCAGAGATTGTAACATTCTCTGTTTCACGGAAACATGGCTCACTCGAGACATGCTATCTGAGTCGGTACAGCCACCTGGTTTCTTCACGCATCGCACCGACAGAAACAAGCATCTCTCTGGTAAGAAGGGCGGGGGTGTATGCCTTATGATTAACGAGACGTAGTGTGATCATAACAATATAAAGGAACTCAAGTCCTTTTGTTCACCTGACTTAGAATTCCTCACTATCAAATGCCGACCGCATTATCTTCCAAGAGAATTCTCTTCGATCATAATCACAGCCGAGTACACCCCCCCCCCCCCAAGCAGACACATCGATGGCCCTGAAAGAACTTCATTGGACTCTATGTAAACTGGAAACCACATATCCTGAGGCTGCATTTATTATAGCCGGGGATTTTAACAAGGTTTAATCTGAAAACAAGGCTCCCTAAATTTTATCAGCATATCGATTATGCTACCGGGGCTAGCAAAACCCTGTCATTGTTATTCTAACTTCCGCGACGCATATAAGGCCCTCGCCCGCCCTCCTTTCAGACAAGCTTACCACGACTCCATTTTGTTGCTTCCAGCCTATAGACAGAAACTAAAACAGGAAGCTCCCGCCCTCAGTTCTGTTCAACGCTGGTCCGACCAATCAGATTCCACGCTTCAAGATTGCTTCGATCACGTGGACTGGGATATGTTCCGCATTGCGGCGAACAATAACATTGACGAATACGCTGATTCGGTGTGCGAGTTCATTAACAAGTGCATCAGCGATATTGTACCCACAGCGTCTATTAAAACATTCCCAAACCAGAAACCGTGGATTGATGGCAGCATTTGCGCAAAACTGAACGCGCGAACCACTGCTTTTAATCAGGGCAAGGTGACCGGAAACATGACCGAATACAAACAGTGTAGCTATTCCCTCCAAGGCAATCAAACAAGCTAAGCGTCAGTACAGAGACAAAGTGGAGTCGCAATTCAATCGGCTCAGACACGAGAGTTATGTGGCAGGGTCTACAGTCAATCACGGACTACAAAAGAAAAACCAGCCCTGTCGCGGATCACGATGTCTTGCTCCCAGTCTGAACAGCTTTTTTGCTCGCTTTGAGGACAATACAGTGCTACTGACACGGCCCGATACCAAAACCTGCGGGCTCTCCTTCACTGTAGCCAACGTGAGTAAAACATTTAAACGTGTTAATCCTCGCAAGGCTGCAGGCCCAGACGGCATCCCCGGCCGCGTCCTCAGAGCATGCGCAGACCAGCTGGCTGCTGTGTTTACAGACATATTCAATCAATCCTTATCCCAGTCTGCTGTCCCCACATGCTTCAAGAGGGCCACCATTGTTCCTGTTCCCAAGAAAGCTAAGGTAACTGAGCTAAATGACTACCGCCCTGTAGCACTCACTTCCGTCATCATGAAGTGCTTTGAGAGACTAGTCAAGGACCATATCACCTCCACCCTACCTGACACCCTAGACCCACTCCAATTTGCTTACCGCCACAATAGGTCCACAGACGACGCAGTCGCCATCACACTGCCCTAACCCATCTGGACAAGAGGAATACCTACGTAAGAATGCTGTTCATCGATTACAGCTCAGCATTTAACACCATAGTACCCTCCAAACTCATCGTTAAGCTCGAGACCCTGGGTCTCGACCCCGCCCTGTGCAACTGGGTCCTAGACTTCCTGACGGGCCGCCCCCAGGTGGTGAGGGTAGGTAACAACATCTCCACCCCGCTGATCCTCAACACTGGGTCCCCACAAGGGTGCATTCTCAGCCCTCTACTGTACTCCCTGTTCACCCATGACTGCGTGGCCATGCACGCCTCCAACTCAATCATCAAGTTTGCAGACGACACTACAGTGGTAGGCTTGATTACCAACAATGACGAGACGGCCTACAGGGAGGAGGTGAGGGCCCTCGGAGTGTGGTGTCAGGAAAATAACCTCACACTCAATGTCAACAAAACAAAGGAGATGATCGTGGACTTCAGGAAACAGCAGAGGGAGCAGCTCCCTATCTACATTGACGGGACAGTAGTGGAGAGGGTGGAGAGTTTTAAGTTCATCGGCGTACACATCATGGACAAACTGAAATGGTCCACCCACACAGACAGTGTGGTGAAGAAGGCGCAGCAGCGCCTCTTCAACCTCAGGAGGCTGAAGAAATTTGGCTTGTCACCAAAAACACTCACAAACTTTTACAGATGCACAATCGAGAGCATCCTGTCGGGCTGTATCACCGCCTGGTACGGCAGCTGCTCCGCCCATAACCGGAAGGCTCTCCAGAGGGTAGTGAGGTCTGCACAACGCATCACCGGGTGCAAACTACCTGCCCTCCAGGACACCTACACCACCCGATGTCACAGGAAGGCCAAAAAGATCATCAAGGACAACAACCACCCGAGCCACTGCCTGTTCACCCTGCTATCATCCAGAAGGCGAGGTCAGTACAGGTGCATCAAAGCGGGGACCGAGAGACTGAAAAACAGCTTCTATCTCAAGGCCATCAGACTGTTAAACAGCCATCACTAACATTGAGTGGCTGCCGCCAACATACTGACTCAACTCCACCCACTTTAATAATGGAAAAATGTATGTAATCAATTTATCACTAGCCAATTTATATTATATAATGTTTACTTACCCTACATTACTCATCTCATATGTATATACTGTACGCTATACCATCTACTGTATCTTGCCATCTTGATGTAAGGTATCACTAGCCACCTTAACATTATATGAAGTGACATTGTTTTTCATACCCTGCATTGCTCATCTCATATGTATATACTGTACTCTATACCATCTACTGCATCTTGCCTATGCCGTTTGGCCATCACTCATATATTTTTATGTACATATTCGTATTCATTCCTTTACACTTGTGTGTGTATAAGGTAGTTGTGGAATTGTTAGGTTATATTACTTGTTAGATATTACTGCATGGTCGGAACTAGAAGCACAAGCATTTCGCTACACTTGCATTAACACCTGCTAACCATGTGTATGTGACAAATGCATTTGATTTGACCTTTTCTTGCACAGGGATCCCTGCCCAGGCAAATCGGCGACCCAGGGACCCCATCATATATTAGCAACAAATATATGGACGAGGAAGTGTAAACTATAACATAGCCTATTAGATAGAATGGTATTTCCAAACACATTTTCGCTAATACCAGCGGTTTAGCTGGTTAAACAAAGGTTAGCCATGTGTTGGGAAAAATGTATGAAGTCAAGAAATCTTACCAGCAGTTAGGTCGCATTCTGTTTTTGGCAGTTGCTGCAATGTGTGTGCAGTACCCGCAACTGAGTTTGATTAGCAAGTGAAAAACATTACGGCAAACAGGTATCAGTCTATGTACCATGTAATAAAGTACTAACTAACAACACTGTAATTACACTGTACCTGCCTTTTGTAACTAAAACGTAAAATCCGTAAATACATGGTTTTAGTGATATTTTAACGGATACTTCGGGACTTTGACAAGGAAGTTGCTAACTAGCGCTAGCGCAATTGTTAACTAGCGTTAGCGCAATGACTGGAAGTCGCTAGCAGATGCTGTGTCACTTTTTATTATTACTTTTTATTTTAGTCTACTTGGTAAGTAAGCATTTCACGGTAAAGTCTACGCTTGTCGTATTCGGCGTATGTGGCAAATAAATTATGATTTAGATTTTTTTATTTGTTTTGAGATACTCAGACCTCCAGTCATTGTGCTAACGCTAGTTAGCATTGGCTCGCGAAACTAACTTTTTTCTTACTGGACACAGACATAATAATGGTATCCACGAGTTCATCTGACTCTGTGGAAGTAGATAAAACGTGTCATTGCCAAAATCCTGAAGTATCCCTTTAATATAAAGTGGTACAGTAGGTAGTTCGATACAAAAGTCAGGATATACGAGTTTGAGTAATGTAAAATGCACCAGTAGCTTGACAAGCTGTTTTCTTTCATGATTCTCTTTCAGGTGCATGGTGGTGCAAATTCAGCCAATGGGATTTATCAACAGGATTCTTCCTTTACTCAAGATGTAGGTATTAATTCATCATTATAAACTGGATAGGTTGGGTTCTGGATGCTGATTGGCTGAAAGCCGTGGTATATCAGAAGATATACCACGGGTATGATGCAGAATGACTTGTTTACTGTTCTAATTATGCTGGTAATAGTTTATAATAGCAATAAGGCACCTCAGGGGTTTGTGTTATATGGCCAATATACGACGGCTAAGTGCTGTATCCAGCAGGCATGTTGCATGTTGCGTTGTGCATAAGAACAGCCCTTAGTCGTGGTATATTAGCCATATACCACACCTCCTATATCAATCACGCATGTTATATGTCACATCAATTACATTTATCTTCGCTCCATAGATCAGTTAAATATAGACTCACTGTCTAGAGATGTACTGAATGCATGCTGCACTTTTTTATTCTTTATTGCCATTCCCACAATGAGTTACATAAATACAACATTAATGGCTGTTTTACCGAACACAGATAAAGCCTAGTTCTAGACCAGAGGTAGGCAGCCCTGGTCCTGCAATTCATGTTTTTGATTTAACTGGCCTAGAAGACCAGGTGTGTTGAATTTAGACCATCACTGAACTGATCAATTAGCTCAGTTGGTCAGGTGTGGTGCCTAATTGGAACAAAATCCTGCGGCACTCCAGGAACAGGGTTGCCTACCCGTTCTAGACTTAAAAGCATGCTCAATAGAGAATCTCCATTTCATCTGTGCCCTAAATTAATATTCTGACATATGTATTTGATAGATTATTTGAACTTTTTCTTCTTCAACTTCATGGCTTCCTCCCCAGGAACAACACTAATGTAGGAGAAGAAGAGCCCATCTTGAATTGGGGAAATGCATAGCTACATTTTAAAAGAAAAATAAGTCACTACAACGTTAAGACTTGGGACTAGCACTCCATTGGACTCCAGAAGCCATTTTCTGTTTACAGTTACCACCAAAACAATGACTACCAAAACAATGACTCTCAATATGTACATTTAATCTATTGCAAAAAATAAAATCACCCTTTAGCCAATCTTAAGACAGATCAAAGATACTGTAAAATGGACATGGAGGTGAATAATAATCGGTACGACCTTTGTAAACTGATACCTACCCTGCAGACTACCTCCAAGGATGGTATTGGACATGGGAGAACCTTTTATGGTAGTTTATTAGAGATCATGACCCTACAACTCATGAGCAACTCTTTTGTGAATTACTAATTGTGACTCCAGAGAATGGAATGACTCTGGTGTCTGATTGAAAGCAAAGAAGAAGAATTTGGCCTCAATCCACCACTTTTTGTTATTTATTTGCCACACTGCTTTTGAACCTACTTAGAGCACTGTAGCTGATTTGATTTGGCCAGTTACATTCAGAACAATTTTCTCAAGCTCCTTCATGTTCAAGGACTCTTGCTCTGTAGCGAACATGAATGAAACGGTTATGCTGCTGGATTTTGGCTGATGTTGTGAAATAGCTGCATTATCAGAATTGTGCATACTGTAAACGTGTATTTAGCCAACTGAACCAATCCAACTCGGCGCCGTATTTGCACCAAATAGCTATCAGTTTAATGGTTTACTAATTTGAACTGAGTTATCCATTAATTTCACTATGGCTTCACTAGATAGTGGGAAACCGTACCACTTTGTAGTGTTTCCATAAACAGGGGTTTAAAAAAAATACCAGTATTAACTTCTTATTGTTGATCATTTATCTAAAGACATTTGACCATACCATAGGATCACTTTGTCCTTTGATTAGAGTAGGCCACTCAAGGGCTGTTTTGAGCACAATCCAAACAATGGAATGTTCTAGGGTGTATCCCAAATGGCACCCTGTTCCCAATATAGTGCACTACTTCTGACCAGAGCCCTATGGACCCTGGTCAAAAGTAGTGAAATATATAGGAAATATAGTGCCATTTATGACACAACCCTACTGTAACTGCTCCCTCCCTTGGTTGAAGAACACACATCTGGATGACGTTTAAACAAATCCTAATCATAACCTACAGAATTGATATATTATGGTCTTCCAAATAATATCTCCATTTAACAAGCCAACAGGGAAATACTAAGTGTAGTCCATTACTGTATTTACAGGATATTGGTTGACATTCTGGTTATGTCTCAAATGGCACCCTATTCCCTATATAGTGCACTACTTTTTGGCACTGGTCAAAAGTAGTGCACAATATAGGGAATAGCGTGCGATTTGAAATGCAGATTGTCTTTGGGAGAACATTATCTTGATGTGAGTAATGTGGAATGTAAGACTTGGGATTGACATTGCATGGACAAAGTGTTGGGCTGGCCCTCGCTCAGCGAAACTGAAGTTACAAACTGTCATTGGAAAATGTATATTGCCTTTTTTCAGATGGGAAACATTTCATACCCTTTATTGCTGTAATGATTTCTGAGATTGAGTCATTAAATATTAACAATGTGGGAAAGGGATTGTGGTGTTTTATTTCAAGTGGACATTTGATGGTCTTTTCTGAAGTTTTGTTATGCCTTTATTGAACACTTATTAACCTTTAAGTACAATCACTCACAAATAAATACTGTTGCACATTAGCACACACCAAACACTAAGCTCCCATTGCTGACTGTGTAAACAATTTGGCTCACTTGTGGAAGTGATGTATAGCATTCATGGAACATTTTCCAAAATAGAGGCTGTGAAGTGAGGGGGTGAAAAAAGTGTAGCAACAAATGGTTTGAAGGTTTCCAGAAATGTATTTCTACAAGTGGGACCTGATAGAGTAAAATACTGCTCTTGAACACTAGGGGCAAAGTAAACTGCTATTCATGATTTATGTACTTGGCCAATGTAACCAATAAAGCGAGCAGGATCACATGCATAGGGACAGTTATGGCACTGCTCAGGTGGCTGACCAAAATGGTTCACAATTAAACTCTTGATATCATACAGAGGTATTGTATTGCTATCCTAATGCATTATTTAGGTGTTCCCTTTTTCACTATTGTAGAGAGTCAATACCAATAATTCACCAACATTATTAACCTGTCAATTAATACATTGTCCGCTATAATAAATATTATTATATTAGTCAATTTGTGTTTAGAGTCATTTCGGTGCAGTCTAGTCTAAATGTTTTGTAAGGCTATTTAGTAAAATGTTTAATGCTGACTGGTATATTTGTTTTTACCAGAGGTTTAAATCTGAAAAGTGAAATATCCTGTTTGTTTGTCGCATCACGTCCTTCTCCGGATGAGTTTCCCCCATTGAGGTAGTTCCCCCCCATGGTTTCCCAGAGGTTGCTTAATCCTATATGTAAATTACAGCCAATAGATGCTGTTGTTGAGTTGGGCTGGGATTAGCGGAGGCGAATGACTTTCAATTTTACTGGATTACAGAACAAAGGGGAAAGGGGACATACTCCACTGTTAAAGAAAAGAGAGAGAAACTGGGAAAATGGACAAATAATCTCGGCGATAACGTTTTGCAAGCGATTTTGTGCAATAATGCTTCAGATCACAAGGTTTCGAAAACACGATAATGCTACATTTTAGATGGGAATTCTACAGTTGCGGTTGGATTAAACGGGGAATAACCCTATTACGGGATTGACAGCATAACGACATTTAAACGTTGTTTTTGGTAAAGTATGCCTCATGCTATTGTAATATTTATTAACTACGAACATAAAACCGTGTTTTGTGAGCACGTGACTTTATGACTGTACAAATTGTGAAATTACAGATTATAATTCTGGGGGAGGAGATGGGCCAGTTAGCTAACCCGTTATTGTGGCTAGCTAGCTAATTCGTCGATTGAATCATCTCGCGATTTCTTTAGCTATATATATCTAGCTAGATGCAAATAAATGGTATGAGCTCATTTACATTTCTGTAGCTAGCTAAACGGTGTAACGTTACAGCGTTATATTCGCAGCGAGCCAACTGCAACTAAATTCTGCACACTGATACGAGAAGTCTTGTTTTGGCGTGCTCATTGATGGATAAATGTAGCTAGCTTGATTGCTAACATTATCAAGAAAGAAAGCTAGCTAGATAATATAGCTAGCCAGCCCTCCGGTCGTTTTTTTGTTGCCTGCAGATGGCACATTACAGTTTGAGGATACATTAAGACCTTATTCAAGAGCACGTCAACCATTTTACTTTGGTGGTAGCTTGCTAGTTTAGTTAGCTACAGTAACTAGTTAATTAAGTTACTCAGCAGCAAGCGTTTTTGTTCAATCATGTCAAAATTATCTAGCCAGCTAACGTTAGCCAGACCACATTCATTGTTGGTTGAAAAACGCTTTCACAACTGTCATGCTCAATTATGTCAAATATATTGATTTCATCTGTGGTTTGGTCATCCCGATCTCATTTAGCTAACGTGACTCTTGCGTTCTACTTTTCTGTAACATTGGCTAGTTAGCAACACACAGTCTGGATGCAAACCTCCCCAATGAATGTAGCTAGCTAATCTGGAGTTGGGCGTGTAGCTGATTTTCATGTCATGAACACATACATCACTGAAGTTCACCTGAAACAAGCTTCACATGCAGTTTACCTAAGAGCCACATCCCAATGCATGCACGGTCTTCTGACATTACCTGAGACGTGTGTAAAGGCAGCTAGCTACAGTAGTGAATCCCCATGCTGTATCAGTAAATGTTTCAAGCGGTAACTCCATATAGCCTACTCATTCTCCAGTAACGTTAGGACGGTAGCTAGCTAGGAGCTTTATCAAATACAATTGAAATTGCTCGCTAAAATAAAAAAAAGCATTTTTGTGGATCTTGTGCCTTTTATTTCCTAGTTTTTCCCCCCATGGGAGCTGATCACTGATTTAACGAGCTACAGACTTCAACATTTGCAACACCTTGTTAAAGTATGTATATATATATATATATAGTTTTTTTTAAATGCACTACATTTATGCAGATTTTCACTAGCCAAAACATTGACTAGAAAGTATACTCTCCTAGTTAAAACAACCATATGCCAATATGTTTTTATTTTACCGTTATTTAACTAGGCAAGTCAGCTAAGAACAAATTCTTATTTTCAATGACGCCTAGGAACAGTGGGTTAACTGCCTTGTTCAGGGGCAGAACGACAGATTTCTACCATGTCAGCTCGGGGATTTGAACTTGCAACGTTTCGGGTTACTAGTCCAATGCTCTAACTACTAGGCGATCCTGAACTTGAAATGGAATGGTATGAAAATGGACCTCAATCCAGGGATGGAAGGTGCTGTACTCTTATGCCACAACAATTAACAGAAATAAATAAAAAAATATTAAACTGCTTTTTTCGTCTTCATTCTTAGTAGTTAATGCCAAAGCAGCCCATTTAATTCCACAACACTTCTGGCAGCTACTCACCCCAACTATAGTGACACATTTTCATGGAATCTAATGAGCTGCTTTAACATTAGCTATAGCCTAGCATGCTGACGGAAAAGTTTAATATAAAACTAGCCCTATTTCAATCTTCTCCGTTTGCCGTAAATTGTTGTGGGATTATTAGGAGTACAACGTCACCTTCTATTCCTGGGTTGAAGCACGTTTTTAAACCATTTCAATTGAATTGAAGTACCCTAAAGTGCAATTGCAAATATGGGCATAAGGACATTTCGACCCGGAAAGAGAGCATATCTTCTTTTGGCTAGATCTTCACCCCGCGACAGGTTGTCACTTCCAATAATTAGCCTAAACTCTGCAACAAAGTAACTGTGATTTTAAACGTATTTTGTAAACCACAGGTCCATTTCAATTGTTAGGCCTTTATCTTTCCTACTTTTGAATGATCCCAATATTTTATTTCACCTCATGTTTTCCCTAGCTAGCTGAATTGCAGGAATACTTGCTAACATGAATCTAGATTGACACGTGGCTGCGGGTTTTCATTCCACCCTTGTACTTGGTTGATGAATTAAGGTCACTAATTAGGAAGGAACTCCCCTCACCTAGTTGTTTAGATCTTAATTGAATGGAAAAACCAAAACCCTGCAGACACTCAGGCCTCCGTGGAATGAGTTTGACACCCCTGGCTATGTCTAGGCTCTAGGTCAGCCTTTTTAAAACCTATCCTCAGGGACTGCTGGAATAGTTCAACTACATGAAACGGCTTCAAACCTTTCCACGGGGACCCCCAGTCGTTCCATGTAGTTGAACTATTCCAGAACTAGTTGGATCTCCCAACCAGAGGAGATGTTCTCATGCAATGCAGGCATAATAGCCTAGCTGATGTATGTATACAGCTAAGTAGGCCTACAGCCTCTGGGATCATGCCTGGCATGCCCAGAGTTCAATGCAATTAAAAGTCAATGATCAGCTCTGATGGAATTGTGGTCTTCAAAAGGTCTGTGACCGGAATGGCTTTTTAAGGGATATTAGCAAAGTATTGTGTATCAATGGCAGCAAGCACCACAAGCCTCTTAGTGCAAAATCAGCTCAGAAAACCATGATACCCCTTCTGAGAACATTGTAGCCTAATATCTCTGGCTAAATACTGCTTTGGCAATTATTCAACAAGTAAAGGATAAGCTCTGTAGCCTGGAGAGGTTTGCTTAGCATGAAGAAAATAACAGTGCTGGCTCCCGTCAGGGGAGACTCAAGTATTTAAGGGCTTGATGATTAGGCTAGTTGATAAATTGAATCAAGTGCGCTAGTTCTGGAATAGTTCAACTACATGGAACGACTGTGGGTCCCGAGGAGAGGTTTGAAGTTGTTCCATGTAGTTGAACTATTCCAGAACTAGCTGGATCTCCCAACCAGAGGACATGTTCTCATGGCTCGGCCTATCCCACAACGCAGGCATAATAGCGTAGTTGATGCATGTATAAAGCTTAGTAGGCCTACAGCCTCAGCGATTATGCCTGGCATGCCCAGAATTCAATGCAATTAAAAGTCAATGATCAGCACTGAGTCTAACGATTTACAGTTGAAGTTGGAAGTTTACATACACTTAGGTTGGAGTCATTAAAACTCGTTTTTCAACCACTCCACAAATTTCTTGTTAACAAACTGTAGTTTTGGCAAGTTGGTTAGGACATCTACTTTGTGCATGACACAAGTAATTTTTCCAACAATTGTTTACAGACAGATTGTTTCACTTATCATTCACTGTATCACAATTCCAGTGGTTCAGAAACTTACATACACTAAGTTGACTGTGCCTTTAAACAGCTTGGAAAATACCAGAAAAGTATGTCATGGCTTTAGAAGCTTCTGCTAGGCTAATTGACATCTTTTGAGCCAATTGGAGGTGTACCTGTGGATGTATTTCAAGGCCTACCTTCAAACTCAGTTCCTCTTTGCTTGACCTCATGGGAAAATCAAAAGAAATCAGCCAAGACATCAGAAAAAATTGTAGACCTCCACAAGTCTTTTTCATCCTTGGGAGCAATTTCCAAAGCCTGAAGGTACCACGTTCATCTGTACAAACAATAGTACGCAAGTATAAACACCATGGGACCACGCAGCCGTCATACCACTCAGGAAGGAGACGCATTCTGTCTCCTAGAGATTAACGTACTTTGGTGCGAAAAGTGAAAATCAATCCCAGAACAATAGCAAAGGACCTTGTGAAGATGCTGGAGGAATCAGGTACAAAAGTATCTATATCCACAGTAAAACGAGTCTTATATCGACATGACCTGAAAGACCGCTCAGCAAGGAAGAAGCCACTGCTCCAAAACCGCCATACAAAAGCCAGACTACGGTTTGCAACTGCACATGGGGACAAAGATCGTACTTTTTGGAGAAATGTCCTCTGGTCTGATGAAACAAAAATGGAACTGTTTGGCCATAATGACCATCATTATGTTTGGAGGAAAAAGGGGGAGGCTTGCGAGCTAAAGAACACCATCCCAACCGTGAAGCACGGGGGTGGCAGCATCATGTTGTGGGGGTGCTTTGCTGCAGGAGGGACTGGTGCATTTCACAAAATAGATGGCATCATGAGGGAGGAAAATTATGCGGATATATTGAAGCAACATCTCAAGACATCAGTCAGGAAGTTAAAGCTTAGTCGCAAATGGGTCTTCCAAATGAACAATGACCCCAAGCTTACTTCCAAAGTTGTGGGAAAATGGCTTGAGGACAACAAAGACAAGGTATTGTAGTGGCCATCACAAAGCCCTGACCTCAATCCTATAGAACATTTGTGGGCAGAACTGAAAAAGTGTGTGCGAGCAAGGAGGCCTACAAACCTGACTCAGTTACACCATCTCTGTCAGGAGGAATGGGCCGAAATTCACCCAACTTATTGTGGGAAGCTTGTGGAAGGCTACCTGAAATGTTTGACTAAAGTTAAACAATTAAAGGCAATTCTACCAAATACTAATTGAGTTTATGTAAACTTCTGACCCACTGGGAATGTGATGAAAGAAATAAAAGCTGAAATAAATCATTCTCTCTACTATTATTCTGACATTTCACATTCTTAAAATATAGTGGTGATCCTAACTGACCGAAGACAGGGATTTTTGCTAAATGTCAGGAATTGTGAAAAACTGAGTTTAAATGTAGTTGGCTAAGATGTATGTAAACTTTCGACTTCAACTGTACAGTCGTGGCCAAAACTTTTGAGAATGACACAAATTTAAATTTTCAAAGTCTGCTACCTCAGTTTGTATGATGGCAATTTGCATATACTCCAGAATGTTATGAAGAGTGATCCGATGAATTGCAATTAATTGCAAAGTCTCTCTTTGTCATGCAAATGAACTGAATCCCCCCAAAACATTTCCACTGCATTTCAGCCATGCCACAAAAGGACCAGCTGACATCATGTCAGTGATTTTCTTGTTACACAGGTGTGAGTGTTGACGAGGACAAGGCTGGAGATCACTCTGTCATGCTGATTGAGTTCGAATAACAGACTCGAAGCTTCAAAAGGAGGGTGGTGCTTGGAATCATTGTTCTTCCTCTGTCAACCATGGTTACCTGGAAAGAAACATGTGCCATCATCATTGCTTTGCACGAAAAGGGCTTCACAGGCAAGGATATTGCTGCCAGTAAGATTGCACCTAAATCAACCATTTATTGGATCATCAAGAACTTCAAGGAGAGCGGTTCAATTGTTGTGAAGAAGGCTTCAGGGTGCCCAAGAAAGTCCAGCAAGCGCCAGGACCGTCTCCTAAAGTTGATTCAGCTGTGGAATCGGGGCACCACCAGTACAGAGCTTGCTCAGGAATGGCAGCAGGCAGGTGTGAGTTCATCTGCACGTGCAGTGAGGCAAAGACTTTTGGAGGATGGCCTGGTGTCAAGAAGGGCAGCAAAGAAGCCACTTCTCTCCAGGAAAAACATCAGGGACAGACTGATATTCTGCAAAAGGTACAGGGATTGGACTGCTGAGGACAGGGGTAAAGTCATTTTCTCTGATGAATCCCCTTTCCGATTGTTTGGGGCATCCGGAAAAAATCTTGTCAGGAGAAGACAAGGTGAGCGCTACCATCAGTCCTGTGTCATGCCAACAGTAAAGCATCCTGAGCCCATTCATGTGTGGGGTTGCTTCTCAGCCAAGGGAGTGGGCTCACTCACAATTTTGCATAAGAACACAGCCATGAATAAAGAATGGTACCAACACATCCTCCGAGAGCAACTTCTCCCAACCATCCAGAAACAGTTTGGTGACGAACAATGCCTTTTCCAGCATGATGGAGCACCTTGCCATGAGGCAAAAGTGATAACTAAGTGGCTCGGGGAACAAAACATCGATATTTTGGGTCCATGGCCAGGAAACTCCCCAGACCTTTATCCCATTGAGAACTTGTGGTCAATCCTCAAGAGGTGGGTGGACAAACAAAAACCCACAAATTCTGACAGACTCCAAGCATTGATTATGCATGAATGGGCTGCCATCAGTCAGGATCTGGCCCAGAAGTTAATTGACAGCATTCCATGGCGAATTGCAGAGGTCTTGAAAAAGAAGGGTCAACACTGCAAATATCAACTTCATGTAATTGTCAATAAAAGCCTTTGACACTCATGAAATGCTTGTAATTATACTTAAGTATTCCATAGTAACATGTGACAAATATCTAAAGACACTGAAGCAGCAAACTTTGTGGAAATTAATATTTGTGTCATTCTCAAAACTTTTGGCCACGACTGTAGATGCAGTTGTGGTCTTCAAAATGTCTGTGACCGTAATGGCTTTTTAAGGGGTATTAGCAAAGTATTGTGCATCAATAGCAGCGAATACCACAAGCCTCTTGGTTCAAAATGAGCTCAGAAAACCACGATACCCCTTCTTCTGAGAACATTGTAGCCTAATGTCTCTGGCTAAATACTGCTTGGGCAATTATTCAACAAGTAAAGGATAAGCTCTGCCCCCTGCAGCCTGGAGAGGTTTGCATGGCATGAAGAAAATAACAGTGCCGGCTTCCTCAGGGGAGACTCAAATGGGTTAGGACTTAGGATGTCATTAGCTGGAGCATTTAAGCATGGCAGCCAGAGCAGACTTGTATCATTTTAAGATCAGGGTGTACTCACATACCAGGGAAGTGTTCTGAAGTGTAGTCATACTGTTGTGGTTCCTTTTGTTTCTTAGGTCTAGGCTAGTTCATCTTACAATTAAGGAACAGGCAACAGTACTGTAGCCTGTTGGTATCATTGCATTATAGGTCTATGTTTAGCCTACAGTCTGAAATTACTGGCCGTAAGTAGAGAGATAAGCTATTATTGCAACCAGTTTAATTGTATTTGTTTTAACCTTGCCAGTAGTCAAAGTTTGCAATGTTTTTTTTTGTGTGTGTGTGTGTGTGTGTGTGTGTATATATATACATACATACATACATACATACACACACACACACACACACACACACACACACACACACACACACAAAAACATTGCAAACTTTGTAGCTATATATATATATAAACTCAGCAAAAAAAGAAATGTCCCTTTCTCAGGACCCAGTCTTTTAAAGATAATTCGTAAAAATGCAAAGATCTTCATTGTAAAGATCTTCATTGCAAAGGTTTTAAACACTGTTTCCCATGCTTGTTCAATGAACCATAAACAATTAATGAACATGCACCTGTGGAACGGTTGTTAAAACACTAACAGCTTACAGACGGTAGGCAATTAAGGTCACAGTTGTGAAAACTTAGGACACTAACGAGGCCTTTCTACTGACTCTGAAAAACACTAAAAGAAAGATGCCCAGGGTCCCTGCTCATCTGCGTGAATGTGCCTTAGGCATGCTGCAAGGAGGCATGAGGACTGCAGATGTGGCCAGGGCAATAAATTGCAATGTCCGTACTGTGAGATGCCTAAGACAGCGCTACGGGGAGACAGGATGGACAGCTGATTGTCCTCGCAGTGGCAGACCACGTGTAACAACACCTGCACAGGATCGGTACATCCGAACATCACACCTGCGGGACAGGTACAGGATGGCAACAACAACTGTCCGAGTTACTCCAGGAATGCACAATCCCTCCATCAGTGCTCAGACTGTCCGCAATAGGCTGAGATAGGCTGGACTGTGGGCTTGTAGGCCTGTTGTAAGGCAGGTCCTCACCAGACATCACCGGCAACAACGTCGCCTATGGGCACAAACCCACCGTCGCTGGACCAGACCTGACTGGCAAAAAGTGCTCTTCACTGATGAGTCGCGGTTTTGTCTCACCAGGGGTGATGGTCGGATTCGCGTTTTTCATCGGAGGAATGAGCGTTACACCGAGGCCTGTACTCTGGAGCGGGATCGATTTGGAGGTGGACGGTCTGTCATGGTCTGGGGCAGTGTGTCACAACATCATCGGACTGAGCTTGTTGTCATTGTAGGCAATCTCAACGCTGTGCGTTACAGGGAAGACATCCTCCTCCCTCATGTGGTACCCTTCCTGCAGGCTCATCCTGACATGACCCTCCAGCATGACAATTCCACCAGCCATACTGCTCGTTCTGTGCGTGATTTCCTGCAAGACAGGAATGTCAGTGTTCTGCCATGGCCAGCGAAGAGCCCGGATCTCAATCCCATTGAGCACGTCTGGGACCTGTTGGATCGGAGGGTAAGGGCTAGGGTCATTCCCCCCAGAAATGACTGGGAACTTGCAGGTGCCTTGGTGGAAGAGTGGGGTAACATCTCACAGCAAGAACTGGCAAATCTGGTGCAGTCCATGAGGAGGAGATGCACTGCAGTACTTAATGCAGCTGGTGGCCACACCAGATACTGACTGTTACTTTTGATTTTGACCCCCCCCCCCCCCCCGTTGTTCAGGGACACATTATTTAATTTCCGTTAGTTACTTGTCTGTGGAACTTGTTCAGTTAAAGGCTAATTGATCATTAGAAAACCCTTTTGCAATTATGTCAGCACAGCTGAAAACTTGTGATGATGAAAGAAGCAATACAACTGGCCTTCTTTAGACTAGTTGAGTATCTTGAGCTTCAGCAGTTGTTGGTTTGATTACAGGCTGAAAATGGCCAGAAGCCAAGACCTTTCTTCTGAAGCTCATCGGTCTATTCTTGTTCTGAGAAATGAAGGCTATTCCATGCGAGAAATTGCCAAGAAACGGAAGATTTCGTGTTGACTTCCAGTAGCTAAATTGGAACTGGAACCATATTCGTTCATTTGCATTAATCAATCTCAACATCAGTGGCTTTTGTCATTGTCTATGCTCTTTGTTTTGGCATTTGTGCTTGTGACTGAGTGACATTGCATTTGAAGTAGCCTAAACTCTGCCAGCCACAAAAAGTCATCCTTTGGTGGCTTTCTCTGGCTGCAAACAAAATGACGGTGCCCCATTCTCTCATTTTTCGTGCCTCTTTTGCCTTAAAGATAACGAGTGAAAGAGACCATCAATTTCGGTGGCGTAATCGTTTGAGGGGGTTCATGTTTGCTGTGGGCTCAGGGGATGCCGATTTCAGACAGGCATATCGGTGCAGCTGAGGCTGTCTCTCTCTCTATGTCCTCCCCCAGTGTTGAGTCTGTGGTTTGGGGCTGCCCGGAGGCTAGGATAATGGCTCCCAGTGTCTGAAGAGATTAAAGGCCAGAGCTGCATTGTTCAAATGCCTCGAGATTAGTTTCCAAGGAGACGGATTGCAGTTGCCATGAGAACGCAGGGCCTGGAATTAGGATTGCGATTTTATTATTTTTATGCCCCAATCTTTCCCGCCCTCTTTTATTTACCCTATCTTTCCTTGTCTTTGTCTTGACACAGAGTGTGTAGTGGCCAGCTGACATGTTTGTGATGAAAATGTTAGGTTACTCCCCTGCAAATAGGCTAATTACGAGTTCGCTCCTACTCGGCCATCCATTTCCAAATGACATTGAAATTAGGCCCAATGGGGGGGCGAACATAATTTCTTTGCCTAGAGTACCGTCTAAGGAGAGCAAGTTAAGGATGAAGGGATTCAAATAAATAATCTGAGCTAGCTTTAATTGACTGACAAAGGCTTATCGTAATTAGGTACTTTCACGTGTGTGACGGATTTAGGCATTAGCATAACATGCAGGGTATTACCGTCACTTTTAAAGCCTCTTAATGAGAAGAAACCTCCCCCCTCCAACCCAATGACAACCCTTCCCCCCTCCAACTGCCATGTTTCATCACAATTCAAAATGCAGCCTGACCATGTTGTCAGAATCAAACAAAATGGGTTACTTGTTGTTTTATTGTAGCAATGAATGGCAGAGTGACACCTTATTCCCTCCAGATCAATGTCATGTGCATTTGGTTACTGCTCAGTCATTTCTAGGCTTTAGTTATCTTAAATGGCAGGACATGCCTTTGTCTATCAAGCATAACCAATTTACTTTGACCACGTATACACATCCTCCTTGTTGTCATACTCAGACCAAGCTCCAGGGTGAAGTTTCCCCTCCCCAATCTTTACCTTATCCATCAGTGGGGAAAATGCAAAACGGACCCAAGATCAATGTCAGGGGCAACTTCACCCTACTCCCAGAAGTGACTGGTGGAATGCAGATGAGACACCATACACATTTATTGAATTTACATAGACACACACAAATGACCATTTCAGTTCATCTTCTTGATTACTCAACTTTGCTCTCTGTTTTGTGTCCCGTAAGTGGAGGAATGGCGCAGATGAGGAAGTCGGGATGTGATGGGATAAGAACTAACTCCCGGGCTGAGCTGCGGGTCCCACAGGTGTCAGCCAGACAGGAGATCCTCACCAGCCTAGTGTCTGCGTTGGACTCAGTGGTACGACCAGTCACACACACACACACACACACACACATTATTAATCTGGCCATGGAAAACCATATGAAAGATTGATTAGTCAGTCTTATTTCGATGACTCTTTACAAAAACAAATTGACCTTAGAAAACATTGTGAAGTGAACCACTGAGGAAGCCGGAAGAAGAGTAATTTATTAGATGTGTTAGCTGACAACTTCACGAAAACGATTCGCATGCTTCAATGGGGCAGAAGTCTTTGTGTTGTTGTGAGTCTGAATGGCCAGATAGCTAGCAACAATGACAAGAAGCTGCAATGTGTGGAATCGTAGATGGCTAATTTCAGCTAGTTTTATCTTGTTCTTCAAAAACACATATTTTGACCAATAGGTAAAACTGGAGTTTTTACCCTTGTAGGATGACCAGAATTAGGGTGACTTAAATGAATGGAGGCCAGAGAAAAAAAGTGGTCAAAAATCTGGAAAATTGCATTGCGTCAGCTAGGCTGGATTCTGTGCCAGTATTAAGGCTACTGGCTACCTGACAGGCTGACTTTCCTGTTGAACTTGTCATCTTTCTTCTCGAATCCGCAGGACATAAAACAAGCGTATCTCTGAAATGTCAACAGAGCGCTGAGTGTGTACCGGGCTTTTTATTTTCACAGCCTTTTCCAATTAATTCAGCTTGTATCATGCTAATTTAGCTTTTTTCGACTCGCACATTTATTTATGTTTTCAATAAACATTGGAGACTAAATATAATTTACATGTTGTCAACAATCTAAGCCAGACCAGTCTGTTTTGCCCCATAGTTGCGCACTCAACGGTTTTGTTGCTAAACAACCAACCGCTGTATAGGATGATAGGCTAAATGTTTAATGGATAAATGTACCCTGAGCTTCACAGTAGCCATAGCAAATCTTTGTCTTTATTCACTGACCATTAGGTGGATTACCTATGACCTTGTCTTTAACCTGTGTTCCAGTGCACAGCCATGTCAAAGCTCAACGCCGAGGTGGCTTGCGTCACCGTGCACGAGGACAGCGTGATCACCGTGGGAACAGAGAAGGGAAGAGTCTTCCTCAACTCGCGGCGGGAAATACAAACAGACTTCCACAAGTTTTGCAGTGAGTGCTTCCCTGTGTAGTGGGCAAAAAAAGCTGAATCAGGTTAACGATTAGGTTAGATTTTTCACTTGGATCAAAAATGCAACTACATTTTGCTCACAGATTCTGCTGTTGTCTTGGAGCTGAACAGTTTTTATCTGAGTCTATTAAGGTTTGGAATTAAATAAGACTATCTTTAGTTTTACATTTGAGTCAGTTGGCAGATGCTCTTACCCATAGCGTTACTTCTTCTAAAGCAAGTGAGAACCAGAATAGACCTTCCTTGAGTGAAACTTACAGGGTGAAAAGTAGAAATATAATCCCTTCAGTTTCTCATGCTTGACTCTTTCAGAGATGCCCTGTCTACAAGGGCTGACCACAGTGAATGCCCATGTCAATGTCCAGGAAAATGAATCATGCAAGCTTGGCAAAGAGGGCGGGCACGGCAAACAGAGGGCCTCAACAGATGCCCACTCTAACATCTTTGTCTTGAGGAAAATGGTGGAAGAAGTATTCAGTGTGCTTTACAGTAAGGGCTTCAAAATACAGCACCGAACAAATAAAATTTGTATAGGTCTGCGCCTTTTGAATTCTTTATAATTTCTCGTTTAACATTCTAATTTCAACCTTCTCATAACTGAAATCAAATTTCAGATATGATTCAATATAGATTTTTACAGTGTCTACGTGTCAAACAATCATTTGACATGTCCTTTTCTCATTTCTACCTTCTCACATCTGAAAGCAAGTCATTAGTCATTTGATGCTGTATGTATGTGATGATTTTCCAGGCGAGGCCGTTGGGAAGAGTAGCCTGGTCCCTGTGCCTTATGAGTGGATCCTGAAGGACCCCAGCTCTGTGGTGGCCCACGGCCTGCCTGAGGGGATCGCCCTGAGGAAACCTGCCGAGTACGACACCAAGACCTTAATGAAGATCCTTGAGCAGAGCAACCGCATCCACTTCACTGTCAAAAGGTGACCTGACTCCATACAGTACACCATAACGTACATACAATTGAAGTCGGAAGTTTACGTACACTTAGGTTGGAGTCATTAAAACTAGTTTTTCAACCAATCCACACATTTCTTGTTAACAAACTATAGTTTTGGCAAGTCGGTTAGGACATCTACTTTGTGCATGACACAAGTCATTTTTCCAACAATTGTTTACAGACAGATTGTTTCACTTATCATACACTGTATCACAATTCCAGTGGGTCAGAAACTTACATACACTAACTGACCCTAAAACAGGGAATTTTTACTAGGATTAAATGTCAGGAATTGTGAAAAACGGAGTTTAAATGTATTTGGCTAAGGTGTATGTAAACTTCCAACTTCAACTGTATAATCCCTTACGTGACTTGTTCCTGTGCATAAATGGCAGAAATGTAGCAGCATAATTAGGATTGATACAGGGCTGGTCTTGTTGTTGACTTCATGGTTAGGCGATAGGAGGAGACCTGATTCTAGATTACTTTTGAACAACAGAAAGTAACTGGACGATTTCTTCAATAGCCAAGAATAAGGCACATTGTGACAAGTTGCTATTTGTGTGTCATAATTAGGTTTCACATGGACACACAGCTTTATCTTCTCCTGTTTCCTTCTTCATCTGTTTATAGAACAACAGCAGAGCCCTCGCGGGAGGCTAAGTCAAGCGCCAGCGACGTCAGAAACCACAACTCCTCCTCGGGCGCCACCAAGAGCCTAGCTAACCATGGCCCGGCCTCCAAGCCTGCCGCCACCACCCAGGAAGTGTCCAACGCTTCAGTCTCAGCCAGCAACTCCATGCTCTCCAGCTTCCTGTATGGCATGCCCATGTCCTCCCAGCCACACCCCGATGGCAAGCTGGACCTCAAGCCCACATCCCTCTTCAACCTGGGTAAAGACCGCCTGGGGGCCTGGGCGGTGGGGGCGGAGAAAGGGACGGCCGTCAAGGACAGTTCCGACAATGGTAAGAGATATGTGACTCCACAGGAACAAGCTGCTACTGTGGTAGCAGTTGAAGGATATCCAGGTTACTTCTGAAAAGTCCCTCACCTTTTTGAGTCACTTGTTTATGCATTAATTATTGTCTGTGATTTTATTCATTTGGCAGGAGAGTGATTACTATTCTCCCTGTCATTTTTGTGAGTGGTTGTACTACTGGCTGTCATTTCACATAACTTATTTGATAGAGAATCAGTTTTGATATTGGGATTTTGATTTTTCAAGATTTATTTGACTCTGAAAGCATCAGTATGATGTTTATCAATGTTTAATTTCTGCCATTTTGTCTGTTCAGGTGAGTGGATAGGACTCCAAGGGGAGTTGGGCCAGAGTCCTCCCAGCATCCACGTCTCCAAGCGCCTCCTGTTTTCCATAGTTCATGAGAAGTCAGGTAGGCTTGAACTGGAACTGGACACAGATAGACATACACCTGTAGGCCACAAACTCATAACCTTTTCACACTATCGTTTTGACCCAAACCATCTATGCCGGGTCAGATATTTTCCATTCACATTGTTCATGGTTCCAGCAACTATGATGGTTGTGTAACCGGTACAGCTTGGCTTGGCTCAGTTTGGCTCAGCTCATTAATGTGGAACAGGGTTCAGTCTTTAGGCAGCTCACCTCACCCCCCTGCCAGACAATGCATATACTCTAGTTCTGGGTACAGACTCAGTCTAAGAGAATGACTTGTCAGCTCACTTATTGCAAATTTTTTCCTCTGAATCCCACAATGCAGTTCATTAAAGGGGAGGGGTATGTCAACAATCATATCAATCAAGCAATGGATTTTACCCCACGTTATAGACTCCTCTCCTTTGTAAAGCCACAATTCTAATGCTGCATTCCCATATGCTTCAGAGCAGAGCAAATAATGCAATACTGTCATGTTGTTTTACATGATGGAGAAATTACTACTATTTCATTTTTGTAGTAACCAAAAAAGTGTGAAACAAATCAAAATATATTTTATATTTGAGATTCTTCAAATAGCCACCCTTTGCCTTGATGACAGCTTTGTACACTGTTGGCATTCTCTCAACCAGCTTCACCTGGAATGCTGGAACAGTCTAGAAGGAGTTCCCACATATGCTGAGCACTTGTTGGCTGCTTTTCCTTCATTCTGCGGTCCCACTCATCCCAAACCATCTCAATTTGGTTGAGGTCGGGGGATTGTGGAGGCCAGGTTATCTGATGCAGCACTCCATCACTCTCCTTCTTGGTAAAATAGCCCTAGCACAGCCGGAAGGTGTGTTGGGTCATTGTCCTTTTGAAAAACAAATGATAGTCCCACTCAGCCCAAACAAGATGGGATGGCGTATCGCTGCAGAATGCTGTGGTAGCCATGCTGGTTAAGTGTGCCTTGAATTCGAAATAAATCAGACAGTGTCACCAGCAAATCACCCCCAAACCATAACACCTCCTCCTCCATGCTTTACGGTGGGAAATACACATGCGGAGATCATCCGTTCACCCACACCGCGTCTCACAATGACACAGCGGTTGGAACCAAAAATCTCCAATTTGTACTCCAGACCAAAGGACGACAGTACATATCACCTTGTCCTATAGAGATTTACACGGGTATCATTAACTTGGAAATATGCAAATATTGAATTCCAATTCAATTCCAAAGAATACATTTTTTACAATTCAAATTTAATTCCAATACAAAAAGTATAATTCCAATTAAATTCTATAACTTTAAGATTGTTGAAATTCGAATGGAATTCAACATAAATCCTCCACTTCATGAGTGAATTAAATAATTGAATTGTAAATAAAAATTGGAATTGACCCCAACCCTGATGCCCACCACATAAGCTCTATTTTGAGCCAGAAAAAAACCTGTTAGTATACATGTGGAAAGTAGACATACAGATGGAAGAACTTACTTTTTTTTTTCTCCCATTTTTTTACCCACATTTTTATGTTTACGTTATTCTCTTTTGCGCTCAACAGAAAAATGGGACTCGTTCATTCGAGAGACTGAGGACATAAACACACTGAGAGAATGTGTGCAGATCCTGTTCAACAGTCGCTATGGTGAGATGGTCAACCACTCTTTCTCAGCATGGTTTCCTATTGTAGGGCATTAGCTGATAAAAACATTTAGGGTTTTAAAACTTTCCTGTTTCCCAGACCCATATTAAGGTTAGTCCTAGTCCAAAAAGCACGTCTAATGGAGATTCTCTGGGAAAATGTCCCTTATACAATTGGTCATTTTCTCAACACTTTTATTCATGTAATTTCTTTACTATAGAATGATTGTCTTTAGTCCGTTTTCAGCTGTCATGACTGCTTATTAATCTATCCACACCCACCCATCCATCCATTAATTGATCCATTCATTACATACTAATTAAAACAGTATTGTAGGGTCTCATGATTGATGTCCGTCAATGATTTCTGACAACCCCTGTATTTTTAGCGGAGGCCCTGGGCTTGGACCACATGGTTCCAGTGCCGTACCGGAAGATAGCCTGTGACCCAGAGGCCGTGGAGATCATCGGCATCCCAGACAACATCCCCTTCAAGAGGCCCTGCACCTACGGAGTGCCCAAACTCAAACGCATCCTGGAGGAGCGCCATGGGGTCCGCTTTGTAGTCAAAAGGTAAAGACGATCTGAGATCCGTCTGAGATTATACTGGGAAAGTCTCTCATTCTTTCCTCCAGAAATAAGAGATTACACTGTAGTGTATAGGGGACCCATATCAGGGCTGCATAACACATCATACCAGGGTTTCGTGATAAGGCACTAAATGAAAAAACGGAGTAAAACAGGGAAGAACTACTACTACTGCAGCTGTCCAGTAAGAAACATGCCCTAATTAAAACAACCCTGTTTGAGGAGAACCACTGTTTTATGAGCTACAGAGCTAGCACAGCATCTGTCATTTATCTAAAATGTCCTATTTGGAAAACTGATTCAACGAAGGGAAAGTGTCAACCCTGGCCATCTGTTGGTTAAATTCCCTGCCCTTCAATAGACAATGCCCCGCTTACTGGTAACCACCGCATGAACCACACAGTATGGTGCCCCCTGCTCTCTGGCATATTGAGCCAACGTCTCGCTGTTGTTGAACCCATGTGATGAAATACATTTAGATTGGGGCGACAGGCTTAGTTTGGGTCAACACCGCCATCAGCGCATGGCTCATACATAAGGCGACATGGTCATTAATGTTAATATAATTCCAGCAGACTGAAGATTCGATTTTTATCTAAGAGTCATACACTCCTGGTGTTGTTGTTGATATGCGTTGTTATTATTGTTGTTTATTCAAGATGGCCCAGACATGAACCCTGCAGACCATGTAGAGATGTCTGTTTGATCTTGTTCCCCTGTTGACATGTTCACCAACTGTTTACTACAGGGGCCCTTTCTACTTGACTGTGACCAATGTCAATAATCACATTGATTAACAATAACGACCATCTCTGTTCTCATTCCAGAATGTTTGATGAAAGGATTTTCACGGGTAAGACTTCAGCAATTCGGCACGAGGGGGTGTGGTATATGGCCAATATACCACAGCTAAGGGCTATTCTTATGCACGACACAGTGCAGAGTGCCTGGATACAGCCGTTAGCTTTGGTATATTGGCCATATACCACAAACCCCATAGGTGCCTTATCGTTATTATAAACTGGTTATCAACATAATTAGAACAGTAAAAAGTTATTTTTGGTCATACCTGTGGTATACGGTCTGGTATACCACGGCTTTCAGCCAATAAGCATTCAGGGCTCGAACCACCCAGATTATAATGAGCCATTAGCATGCCATTTAACAATGCCATGTCCTTGTTTTTCTTTTGATATCATGTATGTTTAGTTGTAATAGCTTGCTGTGCATCATGGATAATCTGATTGATTGATCTGATTGATTCTGTTATGTTGTGTCACAAAGCTGCTGGTAAGGTGGCCAAGGAAGAGGGCAAGCATGACATAGGCTCCACCTCCGAGGACGGTTTCCCTGACAACCTCCGGGTCCCGTTGGCTGCACTGGAGCTGGTCACCAATCCTCACAGCAGCAGGTATATATGCAACGGCTACGCCTCAGTCAGTAATGTAGAGGGTGTAGTGACACAAGATGTTATTTGAAATCATCAGAGATTGTTCCGCACCTGTCTTACCCAATCTGCATCCAGAGATATAAAAGACAATTAGATCAGAAGACAATACAAACAACCCTTTCAACCCATTTTGATATATTGCTAGATCCTTTCAGTAAATGCTACGTGTCCATCACTTGTAATGGAAGGCCATAGCCTGATGTACCACAATAAGTGACACACCACGATTTATCTATGCCAGTTCATTTCAATGTCATAATTCGAATTTGTGCATTCAAAGGATTTCTTTTTCTTTTTAGATCTACAAGCTCTTGTGTGAGTCCATTGGCTGACTTCGGAGCAGGTAAGTGACAAGGCAATGCTATGGCCTACTATAGTAATACTGTAATGCGAACCCAAGACATGAACTCTGAAGTTGGCACTCCTTTTTATGGTAGTCTAACATCAAGAAATACGTTCCACGTTCCATATCCACTCTGTAACCCCTTGGGAATTGCAAATGAAAAACTTAAACCGTCTGAAACTGAACCGATCTTCCTCCCAGAATGTGTGACATTGGATTTTATAGATGCATTTCAAATGTCACTTTCTGGGAGGAAGATCTGGTTATGTCCCAAATGACACCCTATTCCCTATATAGTACACTACCTTTGACCAGAGCGCAATGGGCCCTGATCAAAAGTAATGCACTATATAGCGAATAGAGTTCCATATGAGATGCTGCCTTGCCATATTAACTGTTTTTACTCTTACTCCTTTAGGGCCTTCGGGAGATTGTATTCCCTTGAAAAAGATTAAAACGGAGCCTCCAGATGGGGAAATCATCCAGGTGACTGTACCAGGTAAGTGGTGCACCTCTGTTATTATATTACATTTGAAATGGCTTTAGCTGTTAAACCAGATAAAATCTGGGGAGTCGTGAATCTTGGAAATATTTAAATGTGTTTTGAGAGGCAGTAGATGCGACATGCTAGCAGGAATCCAACACCACTGGATTTGACTGTGTGTGTGTGTGTGTGTGTGTGTGTGTGTGTGTGTGGTGTGTGTGTGTGTGTGTGTGTGTGTGTGTGTGTGTGTGTGTGTGTGTGTGTGTGTGTGTGTGTGTGTGTGTGTGTGTGTGTGTGTGTGTGTGTGTGTGTGTGTGTGTGTGCGTGCGTGCATGCACCTGCTGTGATCCTGACACATTATTTCCTCTTTACAATGACCTAATAGTTCCCCTTGTATTGTGAGGCTGTTCCCCTCTCCCCTTACCTGCTATGTACCTAAGGTCTACTCTGTAGCCTGCCTGACCCTATACACTCACCACTCCCCGAATTTGTCTCTACAGTTGCTTTCTGTTACCCTGCCCCTGTGCCCAGTACTCTAGCATTTTACCATAACCCAGTCTTAAACATGTTTGGCAAGAGCACAAATAGATCTGGGACCAGGCTGGTACTTTCTCTCCTCCTTCACGTGACTCTGTCTTGATACCTAGTAGCCTAACAACGTGCTGTCTGTCCCTAAGATACCCAGTACTCAGTTCTCCTCCCCCAGATGCCAGTGTTTCAGTGGAGGAGCCGAATGAGTCTCATGCTGACCCGGCTGTAGCAGTGGTGGTGGTGGCCACCCCAGCCCAGGCTGCTTCTTGCCGCTCCCTGGAGACCCACGCAGGTAACTGCAGCCTCACCTTCCGTCCCAGTCCTCTCCACCTCACGGTTGCATCAGGACAGCCCAGGCCTGGCGCCACCCTGGGTCCACCACCGCCAACAAGCTCTCTCCCTCTGTTAGGGAGCTAGGTTACCAGTACACGTATGAAACCACTTTTCACAGATACTCCCCTCTCCCTGTCTCCTTGCCCCCCTTTCACACTTCGTACTCCACCCAGTCACTAGTACCCAGTATCACCCCTTACGTCCCACCTCCCACCCACAGAGTCTCTGCCAAACCTGTAGCACACTAAGTAAGTAGTAGGCTGCCTGCTCTGGACACTTTCCATCAGTTTGATTTATAATTTTTAATCCTATTTTTGATGGTATATATTAATTGGCTTTCATCATTGGATGTGTCATTTTTGTGTCATTAGAATCTGATGGATTGTGCATATTTGAGCTGGTGTCCATAAGCAATACCTCAGATTAAACACAGATTTCACAGTCAAGCCTGTTTTCCCACAAAACATACTTAAAGAAAGATTGGTCACCAATGAATCTGTTTACTGGGATTGGAACATATGACACCATTTTCCAAGACATCTAGAGCAGTTTCAGTTTTCTAGTCTAAAGGTTATTTGTAAGAACACTGCAATAGCAACCCTCAATGTATTTTTTTTTTAAATTGGAGCGTTTACCAAACCTGGGTTTATTTTGTCCAGTTTGTGAGTATGTTTTAAATTTGGACTCTCTGTCTCAGGTTTGGTTGTATAGTATATTCACCATACACACCTTCTCGTCTCAACCCCAGCCCTTGCAGCCCAACCCTGTATAGAATTAGCCTGTTTCTCATGCTCCCTATCTCTACCAGTCCTGTGATTTGTCTAGAGTCCCTTTAAGACACCTGAACACCCAGTTTAGTAGTCTGAGATAATTATGTCCCTTACCGTAGTCACCCTTCCCCAAGCCCTTATTGTAGTTTAGTAGCACGAGGTAACTAAGAACACTTGAGTACACTACATGTGATAATAATAATAATATATGCCTTTTTTCCAAAGCAACTTAGAGTCACGCATGCATACATTTTACGTATGGGTGGTCATGGGAATCGAACCCACTACCCTGGCGTTACAAGCGCCATGCTCTACCACCAACTGAGCTACAAAGGACCACTCTCTTTCTTAACCTCAATTCTAAGTTGTGCTATAGCTGTAGAAATATACTAGCATGAGTGCCAGTCTGTTTGTGCTATCATGTCAACTCCGTGTCACTCATTGTCAAAAACAAACAGATCTGGGACCAGGCTAGAGTTAAAACCCAGTTATTCAATATTTTAAGATTTGTTGAGAAGAGGAAAGAAAAAGAATGGTACTCAAGTGTCCACATTAACCTCTAGTCTAGATCCTTAGACATTTTGTTTGTTTTATTTTGGTTGCTTTCATGTTTTGTTAAAGTTTTCTTTTCCATCAATGATCATGAAGGAAGCAGTCGCGGGTAAGTGCAGAAAATAGACACTAGATTTCAGTGTTTAGTTAAATATCATGCAATTTTTTCTGCAGTATTTTGAAAGATGTATAAATTATCTTTGAGCTATTATCAATGGAGAGACACAATGAATGTGCACAATTGTCATGCTAGACAGAGATACAGATAACGTCCTATCACCATGGCACATGTAAAGTCATACTTTGGCTGTTGGTATTACTCTTTTTTTTTTACTCAAATAAGCTACCATATGACCTCAGAGACATGAACAGCTTGGAAATAGTGGTCATTCAGAAAAACTGAAATGTTTCGGAACTTTGAAATTCACTTAAAGCCATTGAGAAAATATTGATTGCGTATTTACATGTGTTTTCTAATATTTAGCCAGATACTGTAGATATGTTTTAGCACATAAGCAACATTTACGTTTGTCTGTAGCCTAAAGAAGTGTGCTGTTTTTGCATTTAATACATGTCCTCCTGGTTTGATATTGCTGGTTTGGTTGATCGGTCAGTCCGTAATTCTTTGAGGTTCTACTGTGGTTTGGGCTTTGTCTCATTCAAAACAGTATTTCTTGGCTCGACATAGAGTAGCCTGAACCGAGAGTAGTTATGTGAAACCTTTGAAACTTGTCAACCCTACTCATCTCTTTGCCCTCTTCCTTTAAACTGAAGCACTGTCACCTAAACCAGCTTCGCAAGGCCTCAGAAGATCATCTGAAGGTACAGAAGGATTGGCAACCTCTCCCTAAGATCTATCTGTTGGATTCACTGTAGGCTTACAATAGACAAAGCCTAACCTCCATTTCAAATGATTGATTTTTAAAAGGTGTTATCTGTGATTGTTACATAAATTCTTGATTAATATAATTTATATACTGAACAAAGATATAAACACAACATGTAAAGTGTTGGTCCCATGTTTCATGAGCTGAAATTAGAGGTCGACCGATTAATCGGAATGGCTGACTAATTTGGGCCGATTTCAAGTTTTCATAACAATCGGTAATCGGCATTTTTGGACACCGATTGTGGCCGATTACATTACACTCCACGAGGAGACTGCGTGGCAGGCTGACTACCTGTTACGCAAGTGCAGCAAGAAGCCAAGGTAAGTTGCTAGCTAGCATTAAACTTATCTTATAAAAAATACATCAATCTTAACATAATCACTAGTTAACTACACATGGTTGATGATATTACTAGTTTATCTAGCTTGTCCTGCGTTACATATAATCGATACGGTGCCTGTTAATTTCTCATCGAATCACAGCCTACTTCGCCAAACGGGTGATGATTTAACAAGCGCATTCGCGAAAAAAGCACTGTCGTTGCACCAATGTGTACCTAACCATAAACATCAATGCCTTTCTTTAAAATCAATACACAACTATATCTTTTTAAACCTGCATATTTAGTTAATATTGCCTGCTAACATGAATTTCTTTTAACTAGGGAAATTGTGTCACTTCTCTTGCGTTCCGTGCAAGCAGAGTCAGGGTATATGCAGCAGTTTGGGCCGCCTGGCTTGTTGCAAACTGTGTGAAGACCATTTCTTCCTAACAAAGACCGTAATTAATTTGCCAGAATTGTACATAATTATGACATAACATTGAAGGTTGTGCAATGTAACAGCAATATTTAGACTAAGGGATGCCACCCGTTAGATAAAATACGGAACGGTTCCGTATTTCACTGAAAGAATAAACGGTTTGTTTTCGAAATGATAGTTTCCGGATTTGACCATATTAATGACCTAAGGCTCGTATTTCCTTGTGTTATTATGTTATAATTAAGTCTATGATTTGATAGAGCAGTCTGACTGAGCGGTGGTAGGCAGCAGCAGGCTCGTAAGCATTCATTCAAACAGCACTTTCGTGCATTTGCAAGCAGCTCTTCGCTGTGCTTCAAGCATTGAGCTGTTTATGACTTCCAGCCTATCAACTCCCGAGATTATGCTGGTGTAACCGATGTGAAATGACTAGCTAGTTAGCGGGGTGCGCACTAATAGTGTTTCGATCGGTGACGTCACTCGCTCTAAGACCTTGAAGTAGTTGTTCCCCTTGGGTCCCCCGCGGCTTTTGTGGAGCGATGGGTAACGATGCTTCGAGGGTGGCTGTTGTCGATGTGTCCCTGGTTCGAGCCCAGGTAGGGGCGAGGAGAGGGACGGAAGCTATACTGTTACACTGGCAATACTAAAGTGCCTATAAGAACATCCAATAGTCAGAGGTATATGAAATATAAATGGTATAGAGAGAAATAGTCCTATAATTCCTATAATAACTACATCCTAAAACTTCTTTCCTGGGAATATTGAAGACTCAGGTTAAAAGGAACCACCAGCTTTCATATCTTCTCATGTTCTGAGCAAGGAACTTAAACGTTAGCTTTTTTACATGGCACATATTGCACTTTTACTTTCTTCTCCAACACTTTGTTTTTGCATTATTTAAACCAAATTGAACATATTTCATTATTTATTTGAGACTAATTTGATTTTATTGATGTATTATATGAAGTTAAAATAAGTGTTCATTCAGTATTGTTGTAATTGTCATTATTACAAATATATATATTAAAATCAGCCGATTTGTCACGGTTGTCGTAGGAATGAGCAGACCAAAGTGCAGCGTGTGTGTCGTTCCACATTTTATTTATACTGTGAAACTATGCAATACATAAATAAACTTGAATGACAAAAAACAATAAACCGTGACGCAGAGGTGAAACAGACACTACTCAAAACTAATCTCCCACAAACCCAGGTGGAAAAAACCCTACTTAAGTATGATCTCCAATTAGAGACAACAAGCACCAGCTGCCTCTAATTGGAGGTCATCCCAAACAAACCCAACGTAGAAATACAAAACTAGAAACTGAACATAGAAATACAAAACATAGAAAAACACCCCCTGTCACGTCCTGACCTACTCTACCATAGAAAATAACATCTTACAATGGTCAGGACGTGACACGATTAATCGGTAGCGTGTTTTTTTGGTCCGCCAATAATCGGTATCAGTATTGGCGCTGAAAAATCATAATCGGTCGACCTCTAGCTGAAATAAAAGATCCCAGAAATGTTCCATGCACACCAAAAGCTTATTTCTCTAAAATGTTGTGCACAAATTTGTTTACATCCCTGTTAGTGAGCATTTCTCCTTTGTAAAGATAATTAATCTACCTGACAGGTGTGGCATTACAAGAAGCTGATTAAACAGCATAATCCTTACACATGTGCACCTTGTGCTGGAGACAATAAAAGGCCACTCTAAAATGTGCAGTTTTGTCACGCAACACATTGCCACAGATATCTCAAGTTTTGAAGGAGTGTGCAATTGGCATGCTGACTGCAGGAATGTCCACCAGAGCTGTCGCCAGAGAATTGAATGTTCATTTTTCTACCATAAGCCGCCTCCAAACTTGTTTTAGAGAATTTGGCAGTACATCCAACCGACCTCATAACCGCAGACCAAGTGTAACCACGCCAAACCAGGATCTCCACATCCAGCTTTTTCACCTGCGGGATCATCTGAGACCAGCCACCCAGACAGTTGATGAAACTGGGTTTGCAATACTGAAGAATTTCTGCACAAACTGTCAGGAACCGTCTCAGGGAAGCTCATCTACGTGCTTGTCGTACTCACCAGGGTCTTAACCAACTTAATTGGGCAAATGCTCACATTCGATGGCCACTGGCACACTGGTAAAGTGTGCTCTTCACACTGAATCCTGGTTTCAACTATACCGGGCAGATGGCAGACAGCGTGTATGGTGTTGTGTGGGCGAGTTGTTTGCTGATGTCAACATTGTGAACGGAGTGCCCCATGGTGGCAGTGGGGGCAATTGCATTTTGTCAATGGCAATTTGAATGCACACATATACCGTGACGAGATCCTGAGGCCCATTGTTCCACTGCCATCACCTCATGTTTCAGCATGATAATGCACGGCCCCATGTCGCCAGGATCTGTACACAATTCCTGGAAGAAGAAAATGTCCCAGTTCTTCCATGGCCTGCATACTCACCATACATGTCATCCATTGAGCATGTTTGGGATGCTTTGTACCGACGTGTATGATAGCGTGTTCCACAGGCCACAATCAACAGCCTGAACAACTCTATGCGAAGGAAATGTGTCGCGCTGCATGAGGAAAATGGTGGTCATACCAAATACTGACTGGTTTTCTGATCCACGCCCCTGCTTAAAAAAAAGGTATCTGTGACCAATAGATTCATATCTGTATTCTCAGTCATGTGTAATCCATAGATTAGGGCCTAATGCATTTTTCAATTGACTGATTTCCTTAAATTAACTGTAGTAAATTGAAATTGTTGTGTTTATATTTTTGTTCAGAGTAAATGCCTCATTAGCTTAGTTCAACTGTTTTCACTTTCAGGACCCATTGTTGATTCAGACTGATTCAGACACATTCACTAATCGTGTTCTTTCTTTCAGCTCTGAATAAAACCCACTTAAAGATTTCTCTTCATTTTCATTTTTCCTGACAGGTAGTATCGCTGAGGACATAGGTGAAATGATCCTCCAGCTTCGGAGGCAAGTGGAAAGCATATTCAGCACTAAGTACGGTAAGTTACCCAATGCACTTACCTGCACGCTCAATGTTCAGACTGGCCAAGCAAGAGAAACTGACTCGAGCACTAAATCATAAATTACACAGACTTAATCAACCGTTTCTACACAGCCACATTATTTTCTAGCATTTTTAAGGTGTCACAGAGAAAGCAATGATTCTCCTAAAAATCTATTTGACCATCCTGGGAATAGTTAAGTACTGAGCAGCATAGTCTTTTGCATAAAATAATTCACCTGTATTCCTCTCTCCATTTTCCATCCCACCCTTTCTTTCTGTAGCCGAGGCGCTTGGACTACTTGAACCTGCGAAGGTGCCCTACTCCAAGTTTCAGATGTACCCAGAGGAGCTGTGTGTCACAGGGCTACCGGACGGTGTGGCTTTCCGCAGACCCAACTGTTTCGGAGCGGCCAAGCTGCGCAAGATCCTGGCCGTTGGCAGTCAGATTCAGTTTGTCATCAAAAGGTCAGAGATCATACATTGTCACATAGGGGAAAGAACCTCCGCAAGTCAATCAAGGAGTGCATCCCAATAATCTCTCGTTTCTCCGGAAGCTTGCACTTGTCCACGTCCCTTCATTGATTTGAAGGGAATGGACTGGTATATGGAAACCCTTAAGCCAATGCCTACACCAATCCAATGCTTTTAAATTTGTGGGGAGTAGTGAACGAGTGTACACTTCAGGAGGAAGGAGGGATCATTGTGACGCGCCCATGGTCTTGGTCACGTTCCAGGCTGACTACAATGCTGACATTCTATTACATCAACCGAAGGTTGCGTCATCAACTACGCAGTCGGCATCAGACTGCTATATAATATGATGTAGTTAACTGATATGTTCAACACCTGTCCAGGCGTTGTGAGATATGGAAGGCATCGAAAGTGTAGTCAGCCTGGAACATGGCCCTAGTCTGTGAATTGTTGTTGTATGAAGAGGATATAGGTGAAACGTTGTATATGTTGGTGCAGGAATAAAGGACAACCGGTTACTCTTTCTTTATGATGTTCTAACCATGTTTTGTTGTGGTTTCCTATCCAGGCCAGAACTTTTAACAGATCAAGTCAAGCTAGAGACGCCTCCTTTCCCGGCCTGTGATTCAGGTGAATACATCTTCATTCTAAATGCCAGTTGATTTAATAATTATATCACAGTTAATATAATTATTTACTGTTAAAAATAGTAAGTTTACAAACTAAATTAGTTAAATGTCAGTTCATTCCTGAATTGACTGAGTGTAAATGAGCCAAGCCCTCCTATTTTATTTTATAAGGATATATTTTAGTCCTAATTTGGACTAATCTTCCAAGAGTCCTTAAACGTTAAAATACAATTTATAATACGATTACATTTTCACATGTAACACACTGTTACAAACAAACATAATACACTGACATATTGACCCGATAAATACATTTACATTTACGTAATTTAGCAAACGCTCTTATCCAGAGCGACTTACAAATTGGTGCATTCACCTTATGATATCCAGTGGAACAACCACTTTACAATAGTACATCTATATCTTTTTTGGGGGGGAGGGTAGGGGGGGGAGGGTTAGAAGGATTACTTAATCCTATCCCAGGTATTCCTTAAAGAGGTGGGGTTTCAGGTGTCTCCGGAAGGTGGTGATTGACTCCGCTGTCCTGGCGTTGTGAGGGAGCTTGTTCCACCATTGGGGTGCCAGAGTGGGAACTGTGCTTCCGCAGAGGTAGGGAGGCGAGCAGGCCATAGGTGGATGAACGCAGTGCCCTTCTTTGGGTGTAGGGACTGATCAGAGCCTGAAGGTACGGAGGTGCCGTTCCCCTCACAGCTCCGTAGGCAAGCACCATGGTCTTGTAGCAGATGCGAGCTTCAACTGGAAGCCAGTGGAGTGTGTGGAGGAGCGGGGTGACGTGAGAGAACTTGGGAAGGTTGAACACCAGACGGGCTGCGGCGTTCTGGATGAGTTGTAGGGGTTTAGTGGCACGGGCAGGGAGCCCCGCCAACAGCGAGTTGCAGTAATCCAGACGGGAGATGACAAGTGCCTGGATTAGGACCTGCGCCGCTTCCTGTGTGAGGCATGGTCGTACTCTGCGAATGCTGTGGAGCATGAACCTACAGGATCGGGTCACCGCCTTGATGTTAGCGGAGAACGACAGGGTGTTGTCCAGGGTCACGCCAAGGCTCTTAGCACTCTGGGAGGAGGACACAATGGAGTTGTCAACCGTGATGGCGAGATCATGGAACGGGCAGTCCTTCCTCGGGAGGAAGAGCAGCTCCGTCTTGCCGAGGTTCAGCTTGAGGTGGTGATCCGTCATCCACACTGATATGTCTGCCAGACATGCAGAGATGCGATTCACCACCTGGTTATCAGAAGGGGGAAAGGAGAAGATTAATTGTGTGTCGTCTGCGTAGCAATGATAGGAGAGACCATGTGAGGATATGACAGAGCCAAGTGACTTGGTGTATAGCGAGAATAGGAGAGGGCCTAGAACTGAGCCCTGGGGGACCCCAGTGGTGAGAGCACGTGGTGCGGAGACGGATTCTCGCCATGCCACCTGGTAGGAGCGACCTGTCAGGTAGGACACAATCCAAGAGTGAGCCGCGCCGGAGATGCCCAACTCGGAGAGGGTGGAGAGGAGGATCTGATGGTTCACAGTATCAAAGGCAGCAGATAAGTCTAGAAGGATGAGAGCAGAGGAGAGAGAGTTAGCTTTAGCAGTGCGGCGAGCCTCCGTGACACATAGGAGAGCAGTCTCAGTTGAATGACCAGTCTTGAAACCTGACTGATTTGGATCAAGAAGGTCATTCTGAGAGAGATAGCAAGAGAGCTGGCCAAGGACGGCACGCTCAAGAGTTTTGGAGAGAAAAGAAAGAAGGGATACTGGTCTGTAGTTGTTGACATCGGAGGGATCGAGTGTAGGTTTTTTGAGAAGGGGTGCAACTCTCGCTCTCTTGAAGACGGAAGGGACGTAGCCAGCGGTCAAGGATGAGTTGATGAGCGAGGTGAGTTAAGGGAGTATGTCTCCGGAAATGGTCTGGAGAAGAGAGGAGGGGATAGAGTCAAGCGGGCAGGTTGTTGGGCGGCCGGCCGTCACAAGTCGCAAGATTTCATCTGGAGAGAGAGGGGACAAAGAGGTCAAAGCATAGGGTAGGGCTATGTGAGCAGGACCAGTGGTGTCGTTTGACTTAACAAACGAGGATCGGATGTCGTCAACCTTCTTTTCAAAATGGTTGACAAAGTCATCCGCAGAGAGGGAGGAGGGGGGGGAGGGGGAGGAGGATTCAGGAGGGAGGAGAAGGTGGCAAAGAGCTTCCTAGGGTTAGAGGCAGATGCTTGGAATTTAGAGTGGTAGAAAGTGGCTTTAGCAGCAGAAACAGAGGAAGAAAATGTGGAGAGGAGGGAGTGAAAAGATGCCAGGTCCGCAGGGAGGCTAGTTTTCCTCCATTTCCGCTCGGCTGCCCGGAGCCCTGTTCTGTGAGCTTGCAATGAGTCGTCAAGCCACGGAGCTTGAGGGGAGGACCGAGCCGGCCGGGAGGATAGGGGACATAGAGAGTCAAAGGATGCAGAAAGGGAGGAGAGGAGGGTTGAGGAGGCAGAATCAAGAGATTGGTTGGAGAAGGATTGAGCTGAGGGAAGAGATGATAGGATGGAAGAGGAGAGAGTAGCAGGAGAGAGAGAGCGCAGGTTGCGACGGCGCAGTACCATTTGAGTAGGGGCAGAGTGAGTAGTGTTGGAGTAGTGTTGGAGGGGCAGTGTGAGTAGCGAGAGGGAAAAGGATACAAGGTTGTGGTCAGAGACTTGGAGGGGAGTTGCAGTGAGATTAGTAGAAGAACAACATCTAGTAAAGATGAGGTCAAGCGTATTGCCTGCCTTGTGAGTAGGGGGGGACGGTGAGAGGGTGAGGTCAAAAGAGGAGAGGAGTGGAAAGAAGGAGGCAGAGAGAAATTAGTCAAAGGTAGACGTAGGGAGGTTAAAGTCACCCAGAATTGTGAGGGGTGAGCCATCCTCAGGAAAGGAACTTATCAAGGCGTCAAGCTCATTGATGAACTCTCCAAGGGAACCTGGAGGGCGATAAATTATAAGGATGTTAAGCTTGAATGGGCTAGTGACTGTGACAGCATGGGATTCAAAGGAGGAGATAGACAGATGGGTCAGGGGAGAAAGAGAGAATGTATACTTTAACAGTCTGAAATGTATAGATTGATTCCTTCATCTACCATAGTCCTGCACAACCTTTCAATTTATTATATTTAAATGGTTCTAAAGTATTGTTTGAATTTATATATTGAAAGGTTTCTGGTTTGCTCAGATTAAAATTATACCATTTCTTTATTGCTCTGAATCTCAATGTTATTTAGCCTATTTGTCTCTTCTGTCTGTATAAAACATAGATGGTGGACAATCTATTCCTAGTATTTAGTGAATGTCTGTCTCTTACCAACGGAATACTGTTGTGAATGGAGTTTGGCCGTTTTAAATGGTGTACATTGTGAAATAAAATAAGCATGTTTTTTCAATTATCTTGTTGATAGATGACCAACCAAGAGCATTGTGCATGACTACAACAGAAGAACCATATCTGCAACTTAAAACAATCCTTGCTGCTTTGTTCTGTGCAATCTGCAGCCTCCTAATTTCACTTGCTGATACATTTCCCTACACAACAGAACAGTAGTTCACCTGACTCCCAGTTAATACCAGCAGCATACCGTCCTGCATCCCACTGCTGGCTTGCTTCTGAAGCTAAGCAGGGTTGACCCTGGTCAGTCCCTGGATGGGAGACCAGATGCTGCTGGAAGTGGTGTTGGAGGGCCAGTAGGAGGCACTCTTTCCTCTGGTCTAAAAAAATATCCCAATGCCCCAGGGATGGGTGTCCTGACTCTCTGAGGTCATTAAAGATCCCATGGCACTTATTGTTAGAGTAGGAGTGTTAACCCTGGTGTCCTGGCTAAATTCTCAAGCTATCCTTCATACCATCATGGTCACCTAATCATCCCTAGCTTACAATTGGCTCATTCATCCCCCTCCTCTCCCCTGTAACTATTCCCCAGATCGTTGCTGTACATGAGAAGGTGTTAACTTACCTGGTAAAATAAATAAAAAATGCTTGGGTTGTTTGCTTAAGAATCTTTCCCAGTAAATATTTAGCTATCATGCATGCATGCATTTTTTTTAAATAGATGAGTTATGTGAGACGACCATGATAAACAGTTGTCTAGCTGCATCCCTAGTAGTTTGGCTTCTGACACTTCCTCAATTTGTACTCCCCCCATACTTAATTCTATCCCATGCTGTGTTGGCCTTTTCCTGGTGGAACAGACCAACATAACCTTGGTTTTCAAAACAAGTTTGTTCTGGCAAACCCACTCCCTGATATTTCCCAGATCTACTTGTAGAGCTTGCTGAACCTGTTGAACCAATTGTCTTGCTGTATAAATTGTAGCATCAAATATAGTAGCTTGAGTTTCAGATAAGGCATGAGGAAGTAAAGAAGGGGCCCAAGGCAACTGCCCTGCGGTATTCCACAGCTTAAAGTATGAGTGGAAGAAAACAACCAATTGATATAGGTGGATTGTTTCCTGTCAGTTAGATATGACTGTACCCAATTCAATGCTGCCTCCTTAAACCCATAATGCAATAATTTTGTCTAAATTATTTAATGAGCCACTAAATCAAATGCTACACAAAAATCTAAAAATAGTAAATCAACAAACCTGCCATTATCCATAGCATTGAGCCACTGGTCAGTCATGTCAACCAATGCAGTGGTAGTGGAATGGTTTTTGCGATAAGCATGCTGATTGGCTGTGATCAGATCATTCTTTTCCATATACTCCCATATTTGTCTACTCAAAATACCCTCCAATATCTTACTGAGTGAAGGGAGTAGACTGATTGGTTGACTATTGGCAGGAATGGGTTCTTTGCTGTTTTCGGGATTAGCATGCTTCTATACATTTGGAAATGTCCCCTTTTCCAGTGACCAGTTAAATATGTAGCATGGCAAGAAAAAGTATGTGAACCCTTTGGAAATACCTGGATTTCTGCATAAATTGGTCATGAAATTTGATCTGAACTTCATCTAGGTCACAACAATAGATAAACACAGTCTGCTTAAACTAATAACACACAAACAATGATATGTTTTCATGTCTTTACTGAACACACTGTGTAAACATTCACAGTGCAGGGTGGAAAAAGTATGTGAACACTTGGATTTAATAACTGGTTGACCCTACTTTGGCAGCAATAACCTCAACCAAACGTTTTCTGTAGTTGCGGATCAGACCTGCACAACGGTCAGGAGGAATTTTGGACCATTCCTTTTTACAAAACTGTTTCAGTACAGCAATATTCTTGGGATGTCTGGTGTGAATGGGTTTGAGGTCAGGACTCTGACTGGGCCACTCCAGAAGGAAAAATGTATTGTGTTGAAGCCATTCTGTTGTTGATTTATTTCAGTGTTTTGGGTCGTTGTCCTGTTGCATCACCCAATTTCTGTTGAGCTTAAATTGGCGGACAGATAGCCTTACATTCTCCTACAAAATGTCTTGATAAACATGGGAATTCATTTTTCCATAGCCTATAGCAAGCTGTCCAGGCCCTGAGGCATCAAAGCAGCCCCAAACCATGATGCTCCCTCCACCATACTTTACAGTTGGGATGAGATATTGATGTTGGTGTGCTGTACCTTTTTTTCTCCACACATAGTGTTGTGTCTTCCTTCCAAACAACTCAACTGTAGTTTCATCTTTCCACAGAATATTTTGCCAGTAGCGCTGTGGAACATCCAGGTGCACTTTTGCAAACTTCAGATGTGCAGCAATGTTTTTTTTAGACAGCAGTGGCTTCATCTGTGGTGTCCTCCCATGAACACCATCCTTGTTTAGTGTTTTACGTATCGTAGACTTGTCAACAGAGATGTTAGCATGTTCCAGAGATTTCTCTAAGTCTTTAGCTGACACTCTAGGATTCTTCTTAACCGCCTTGAGCGTTCTGTGCTGTGCTCTTGCAGTCATCTTTGCAGGATGGCCACTCCTAGGGAGAGTAGCAACAGTGCTGAACTTTCTCCATTTATAGACAGTTTGTCTTACCGCGGACTTATGAACATCAAGGCTTTTAGAGATACTTTTGTAACCCTTTCCAGATTTATGCAAGTCAACAATTCTTAATCTTAGGTCATCTGAAATCTCTTTTGTTCACATCAGGTAATGCTTCTTGTGAATAGCAAATTCAAATTTTGTCTCATTGATTGGGCTCCAGGTTAGCTGACTCCTGACTCCAATTAGCTTTTGGAGAAGTCATTAGCCTAGGGGTTCACATACTTTTTTCAACCTACACTGTGAATCTTTAAATGGTGTATTCAATATCGACAAGAAAAATACAATAATTTGTGTGTTATTAGATTAAGCACACTATTTTTGTTTATTGTTGTGACTGAGATGAAGATCAGATCAAATTTGATAACCAATTTAAGCAGATATCCAGGTAATTACAAGGGGTTAACATACTTTTTCTTGCCACTGTATTTCAGTGGAGCTGCTATCTGGGGAGCAGCATAGCAAAGTAAAAAATTGATTTACCATTGGGTAATGGCTTCAATAGGTTTAACCTGTTTGGGATAGGGGGCAGTATTTTCACGGCCGGATAAAAAAAATTCCCGATTTAATCTGGTTACTACTCCTGCCAGGAACTAGAATATGCATATAATTAGTAGATTTGGATATAAAACACTCTAAAGTTTCTAAAACTGTTTGAATGGTGTCTGTGAGTATAACAGAACTCATACGGCAGGCCAAAACCTGAGAAGATTCCATACAGGAAGTGCCCTGTCTGACTATTTGTTGTCCTTCTGTAGCATCTCTATCGAAAATACAGCATCTGTGCTGTAACGTGACATTTTCTAAGGCTCCATTGGCTCTCAGAAGGCGCCAGAAAGTGGAATGGGGTGTCTTCTGTCTCTGGGCGAAAAACAGCAGGAGAATTTGTTAGTGGTCAGCCTGGGAACAGTGAGACTGAGTGGCGCATTCACGAGAATTCTCAATTTTTCTCTTTCAGCCTTTGAATGAACACAATGTCGCCCGGTTGGAATATTATCGCTAGTTTATGAGAAAAATAGCATAAAAATTGATTTTAAACAGCGTTTGACATGCTTCGAAGTACGGTAATGGAATATTTTGAAATGTTTTCTCACGAAATGTGCTCGCGCGTCACCCTTCGGATAGTGACCTGAACGCGCGAACAAAACGGAGGTATTTGGATATAACTATGGATTATTTGGAACCAAAACAACATTTGTTGTTGAAGTAGAATGTCACGGTTGTCGTAGGGTAGAATGGACCAAAACGCAACAGGAATATGTGCACTCATCTTTTATTAAATGGACAAAGGTAAACCAAAACAAACACGTTCACAAAAAACACAACGACGAATAACAGGCCGGTAAGGCACAAAGCTATACACAGTACAATCTCCCACAAAAAACCCATGAAAACAAACTCCTAATTATAGGACCTTCAATCAGAAGCAACGATAACCAGCTGCTTCCAATTGAAGGTCCAACCCCAATAAATTAAACATAGAAATAGACTAGACAGAACATAGAAATACACTAACATAGAACAGTGCCCAAAAACCCCGGAATACATAAATCAAACACCCCTCTACATAGACACACACCCTGAACCACATAAACCAAATACCCCCTGCCACGTCCTGACCAAACTACAATAACAAATAACCCCTATACTGGTCAGGATGTGACAGTACCCCCTCCCCAAAGGTGCAGACCCCGGATGCACCTCACACAAATAAAACAAAAATCACCCCAAAACAAAAATAAAAATAAATCCCCTAAACTAAAGGGAGGGTGGCTGCCGTCACTGACGGCTCCTGTGCTACACCCCCCCCCCCCCCCCTCCCCAAACCTCCTACAGTGGAGGTGGCTTAGGCTCAGGCCTTAATCCCCTCCCGGACCAAACCACCCCCACTGCATACCTCTGCCTGAGGCCAGTCACTGAAGACCCTGGACTGGGCTCTGGGAGCTCTGGACTGTAGGCCGACTCACTCGGTTCCGGGCTGTAGGCCGACTCACTCGGTTCCGGGCTGTAGGCCGACTCACTCGGTTCCGGGCTGTAGGCCGACTCACTCGGTTTCGGGCTGTAGGCCGACTCACTCGGTTCCGGGCTGTAGGCCGACTCACTCGGTTCCGGGCTGTAGGCCGTCTCACTCGGTTCCGGACTATATACTGTTGCTGGATACTCTGGACGGGGCGCTGTCGTCGGACACTCTGGACGGGGCGCTGTCGTCGGACACTCTGGACGGGGCGCTGTCGTCGGAAGCTCGGGACTGAGCTGATGCACTGGAAGCCTAGTGCGTGGGGCTGGTAGTGGAGGTACCAGACTGGGGACACGCACCTCAGGGCTAGTGCGGGGAGCAGGAACAGGACGAGTTGGACTGGGCTGACGCACTGGAAGCCTAGTGTGTGGTGCTGGTACTGGAGGTATCAGACTGGAGACACGCACTTCAAGGCTAGTGCGAGGAGCGGGAAACACTGGACCGTAGAGGCACACTGGCGGTCTCGAGCGCAGGACTGGCACCGCCCGTACTGGCTGAGTGCCCACTTCCCCCTGGCAAATGCGGGGCGCTGGCACTGCGCACACCGGCCTGAAAATACTTGGCCTTGCCACAGTACGCATTACCCCTAAGCACGGGACCTGTCCCGTCATATGTTGCCTAAAAAAAGCACGGGGATTTGGCTTGGGGCTTAATCCTCGCCCAGCCAAACTACCCGTGTGCCCCCCCATTTTTTTTTTATTGGGGCTGCCTCTCGGGCTCCCTTAACTCCTCCATAGCCCTGGAAATGCCCATGCCCATCTCCGCCCATGTCCATCCTTCTTCCTCATGCTCCTTACCCCGCTGCTTGGTCCATTTGTGGTGGGAGATTCTGTCACGGTTGTTGTAGGGTAGAGTGGACCAAAATGCAGCAGGAATATGTGCACTCATCTTCTTTTATTAAATGGACAAAGAAGGTAAACCAAAACAAACAAGTACACAAAAAAACACAACAACGAATAACAGGCCGGTAAGGCACAAAGCTATACACAGCACAATCTCCCACAAAAAAAGCCCCCCATGAAACAAACTCCTAATTATAGGACCTTCAATCAGAAGCAACGATAACCAGCTGCTTCCAATTGAAGGTCCAACCCCAATAAACTAAACATATAAATAGACTAGACTAGACAGAACATAGAAATACACTAACATAGAACAGTGCCCAAAAACCCCGGAATACATAAATCAAACACCCCTCTACATAGACACACACCCCGAACCACATAAACCAAATACCCCCTGCCACGTCCTGACCAAACTACAATAACAAATAACCCCTATACTGGTCAGGGCGTGACATAGAAGTCCTGGGAGTGCATTCTGACGAAGAACAGCAAAGGTAATCCAATTTTTCTAATAGTAATTCTGAGTTTAGGTTGTCCCAAACTTGGTGGGTGTCAAAATAGCTAGCCGTGATGGCCGGGCTATGTACTCAGAATATTGCAAAATGTGCTTTCGCCGAAAAGCTATTTTAAAATCTGACACCGCGATTGCATAAAGGAGTTCTGTATCTATAATTCTTAAAATAATTGTTATGTTTTTTGTGAACGTTTATCATGAGTAATTTAGTAAATTCACCGGAAGTTTGCGGTGGATATGCTAGTTCTGAACATCACATGCTAATGTAAAAAGCTGGTTTTTGATATAAATATGAACTTGATTGAACAAAACATGCATGTATTGTATAACATAATGTCCTAGGAGTGTCATCTGATGAAGATCATCAAAGGTTAGTGCTGCATTTAGCTGTGGTTTGGGTTTTTGTGACATATATGCTTGCTTTGAAAATGGCTGTGATTATTTTTGGCAGGGTTCTCTCCTGACATAATCTAATGTTTTGCTTTCGCTGTAAAGCCTTTTTGAAATCGGACAATGTGATTAGATTAACGAGAGTCTTGTCTCTAAAATGGTGTAAAATAGCTAGCGGAACGTCTGTCCTTAAGAAGTTAACACCTCCTCTACTTACAGCTTTGTAGATTAAAATAGCATTTTTTTTGCTCAGAATATGATCATCAATCTATTGGACAATAGCTTGTTTGGAAGAATGGGTGTTTACATTATCGCTCAGTAAATACATTTGTAAAAATAAATTACTGGGGCATGATTGTCCATTACCCCAGTGAGCAAATCTTTAAGCAACCCTTAGCCTACAAATGTTGAGCGCATAGAATTACAATTGACTCAGTAATTAAATATTATTAACGCTGTAATTAATTAGAATTAACTGGTAATTCCACGGTGGAACCAGTGGTTAGGATCCATATTTTTCAATGTGGCTTTTAGATAGGTCTGGTGAACTGGATGTATTCACTGCAAGTTTAGACAACTCTGCTGATATATTTTTTCCACAGACCTAGACTCCAAAGATGCTTTGACAGAAGATGCAGGGGCCGATTCGAAGAGACCAGGCTTCTCAGGTAACAGGGAGACTGTCACAGTCGTCGAAAGGATTAGACCAAGGCGCAGCGTGTATAGTGCTCATCTTTAGATTTTAATGAATGCACTTCAAACAACAAAATAACAAACGCTTAACAGTTCCGTCAGGTACAACAACTAAACGGAAAGTAACCACCCACAAAACCCAAAGGAAAACAGGCTGCCTAAGTATGGCTTCCAATCAGAGACAACGAAAGACACCTACCTCCTATTGGAAACCATACTCGGCCAAACATGGAAAACGAAACATAGAAATAGAAAACTAGAACAAATTCCCCTAGAAACAAAAAAAACCAAAACACACAAAACAACCCCCCTGCCACACCCTGACCATTCTACTATGGCAAATGACCCTTGCCATAGTGACCCTTGCCCTTGCCACGTGACAGAGAACAAATACTTGAGCCAATATCAGTAGATTACTTTGCCCTCCAATACTTTGAGCAATACATAGTCGAGTACTTATGGAGTCCTGATTAGGATTTGTTTTTCCTCTTGCTTGTTCACTTAAAAACAAGAGAAGTGCTATTTAAATGCTGCAATTCAGCTTCAAGCTATCTATAGAAGATACAGGAATGTTTATGGGGGAGGTGTTGCTGTATATATTCAGAGCCATATGCCTGTAATGCTTAGAAAATATCTTATGTCAAGTGTTATTGAAGTGTTGTGGTTGCAGGTTTACTTGGCACATCTAAAGCCTTTTCTTTTGGGCTGTGGCTATAGGCCACCAAGTGCTAACAGTCAGTATCTAAATAATATGTGTCAAATGCTTAATAGCGTATGTGATGTAAACTGGGAGGTCTACTTTCTTGGGGACCTGAATAGTGACTGGTTTTCATCAAGCTGTCCGCTCAAGAGGAAACTTCTCACTGTAACCAGTGCCTGTAATCTCGTTCAGGTTATTAATCATCCAGGGTGTTTACAAACACTACAGGAACAAGATCATCCACATGTATTGATCACATTTTTACTAATAATGTAGAACTTTGTTCTAAAGCTCAGTGGTGGAAAAGTACTAAATTGTCATACTTGAGTAAAAGTAAAGATACCTTAATAGAAAATGACTAAAATAAAAGTGAAAGTCACCCAGTAAAATACTACTTGAGTAAAAGTCTAAATGTATTTGGTTTTAAATATACTGAAGCATCAAAAGTAAATGTAGTTGCTAAAATATACTTAAGTATCAAAAGTAAAAGTATGAATAATCTAAAATTCCTTATATTGAGCAAAACCAGACAGCAACATTTAAACATTTTTTTTTTTTACTGATAGCCAGGGTCACACTCCAACACACAGACATCATTTAAAAACAAATCATTTGTGTTTAGTAAGTCCGCCAGATCAGAGGAAGTAGGGATGACCAGGGATGTTCTCTTGATAAGTGTGCGAATTAGACCATTTTCTGTCCTGCTAAGCATTCAAAATGTAACAAGTACTTTTTGGTGTCAGGGAAACTGTATGGAGTACAAAGTACTTCATTTTCTTTAGGAATGTAGTGAAGTAAAAGTAAAAGTTGTCAAAAATATAAATAGTAAAGTACAGATAGCTGCAAAAACTACTTAAGTAGAACTTTCAAGTATTTTTACTTAAGTACTTTACACCACTGCTAAAGCTGTATCTGTACCCATTGGATAGAGTGATCACAATATTGTGGCTATATCCAGGAAAGCCAAAGTTCCAAAAGCTGGGCCTAAAATAGTGTAAAAGATTTTGCAGTCACTCTTATGTGGATGATGTAAAGAATATTTGTTGGTCTGATGTGATTAATAAGGAGCATCCAGATGCTGCACTTGAGGAATTTATGAAATTGCTTCTTCCAATTATTGATAAACATGCACCTGTTAAGAAACTGACTGTTAGAATTGTTAAGGCTTCGTGGATTGATGAGGAATTGAAAAACTGTAGGAGTGGCTAAAAAGTCTGGCTGCACATCTGACTGACTTACTTACTGCAAATTGAGAAATTATATGTCTAAACTCAACAAAAAGAAGAAGAAAATGTATTATGAAGCCAAGATCAATGATCAATGATGGAAAAAAACTTGAGTACTTCAAATAAAATTATGGGCAGAAAGACAAATTCAACTCCATCTTTTAGTCAGATGGCTTTTTTATCACAAAACCATTTGATGTTGCCATTGGCAAAGTGGGCAAACTTAGGCAGGAAATGCCAACAACGAAAAGTGAGCCATTGTGCGCATGCATAAAAAAACTAATGATGAAAGAAAAGCATTGCAAGTTTGAATTTTGTAAAGTTAGTGTGGAAAGGTGGGGAAATTATTGTTAACGATCAATAATGATAAACCTCCTGGCATTGACAACTTAGATGGAAAGCTACTGAGGATGGTAGCTGACTCTATAGCCACTCCTATCTGTCTTATTTTTAATCTGAGCCAAGAGGAAAGTATTTGTCCTCAGGCCTGGAGGGAAGCCAAAGTAATTCCACTACCCAAGAGTGGTAAAGCGGCCTTTACTGATTCTAACAGCAGACCTATAAGCTTGCTGCCAGCTCTTAGCAAACTGTTGAAAAGAATTGTGTTTGACCAAATGCAATTATATTTCTCTGTAAACAAATTAATGCATGCTTATAGAGAAGGGCACTCAACATGTACTGCACTGACAAATGACTGATGATTGGTTGAAGTAAATTAATAATAAGAAGATTGTGGGAGCTGTACTGTTAGATTTCAGTGCAGCCTTTGATATTATTGACCATAACCTGTTGTTGAATAAATGTATGTGTTATGGCTTTTCAACCTCTGCCATATCGTGGATTCAGAGCTATCTATCTAATAGAACTCATAGGGTTTTATTTAATGGAAGCTTCTATAATGTCAAACATGTATAGTGTGGTGTACCGCAGGGCAGCTCTCTAGGCCCTCTACTATTTTCTACCAATGACCTGCCACTGGCATTAAACACAGCATGTGTGTCCATGTATGCTGATGATTAAACATATACGCATCAGCAACCACAGCTAATGAAGTCACTGAAACCCTTAACAAAGAGTTGCAGTCTGTTTTGGAATGGGTGTCCAGTAATAAACTGGTCCTGAACTCTAAAACTAAGAGCATTGAATTTGATACAAATCACTCTCTAAGTACTAGACCCCAGCTGAATCTGGCAATGAATGGTGTGGCTGTTGAACAAGTTGAGGAGACTAAATTACTTGGCGTTACCTTAGATTGTAAACTGTCATGGCCAAAACATATAGAAAAAATATATATAAATAACATATACAAAGCAAGTTCTGCAGGCTCTAGTTGTGTCTTATCTTGATTATTGTCTAGTTTTATGGTCGAGTGCAGCATGGAAAGACCTAGTTCAGCTGCAGCTGGCCCAGAACAGAGCGGCACATCTTGCTGTTCATTGTAATCAGAGGGGTGATACAGTGAGGGAAAAAAGTATTTGATCCCCTGCTGATTTGTACGTTTGCCCACTGACAAAGAAATGATCAGTCTATCATTTTAATGATAGGTTTATTTGAACATTGAGAGACAGAATAACATAAAAAAATGTTATTTTTTTAAAACGCATGTCAAAAATGTTATAAATTGATTTGCATTTTAATGAGGGAAATAAGTATTTGACCCCTCTGCAAAACATGACTTAGTACTTGGTGGCAAAACCCTTGTTGGCAATCACAGAGGTCAGACGTTTCTTGTAGTTGGCCACCAGGTTTGCACACATCTCAGGAGGGATTTTGTCCCACTCCTCTTTGCAGATCTTCTCCAAGTCATTAAGGTTTCGAAGCTGACGTTTGGCAACTCGAACCTTCAGCTCCCTCCACAGATTTTCTATGGGATTAAGGTCTGGAGACTGGCTTGGCCACTCCAGGACCTTAATGTGCTTCTTCTTGAGCCACTCCTTTGTTGCCTTGGCCATGTGTTTTGGGTCATTGTCATGCTGGAATACCCATCCACGACCCATTTTCAATGCCCTGGCTGAGGGAAGGAGGATCTCACCCAAGATTTGACGGTACATGGCCCCGTCCATCATCCCTTTGATGCGGTGAAGTTGTCCTGTCCCCTTAGCAGACAAACACCCCCAAAGCATAATGTTTCCACCTCCATGTTTGACGGTGGGGATGGTGTTCTTGGGGTCATAGGCAGCATTCCTCCTCCTCCAAACACGGCGAGTTGAGTTGATGCCGAAGAGCTCCATTTTGGTCTCATCTGACCACAACACTTTCACCCAGTTGTTCTCTGAATCATTCAGATGTTCATTGGCAAACTTCAGACGGGCATGTATATGTGCTTTCTTGAGCAGGGGGACCATGCGGGCGCTGCAGGATTTCAGTCCTTCACGGCGTAGTGTGTTACCAATTTTTTTCTTGGTGACTATGGTCCCAGCTGCCTTGAGATCATTGACAAGATCCTCCCGTGTAGTTCTGGGCTGATTCCTCACCGTTCTCATGATCATTGCAACTCCACGAGGTGAAATCTTACATGGAGCCCCAGGCCGAGGGAGATTGACAGTTCTTTTGTGTTTCTTCCATTTGCGAATCATCGCACCAACTGTTGTCACCTTCTCACCAAGCTGCTTGGCGATGGTCTTGTAGCCCATTCCAGCCTTGTGTAGGTCTACAATCTTGTCCCTGACATCCTTGGAGAGCTCTTTGGGCTTGGCCATGGTGGAGAGTTTGGAATCTGATTGATTGCTTCTGTGGACAGGTGTCTTTTATACAGGTAACAAGCTGAGATTAGGAGCACTCCCTTTAAGAGTGTGCTCCTAATCTCAGCTCGTTACCTGTATATAAGACACCTGGGAGCCAGACATGCGTTTTTCTGGATTTTTTTGTTGTTATTCTGTCTCTCACTGTTCAAAGAAACCTACCATTAAAATTATAGACTGATAATTTCTTTGTCATTAATGTGTTGCTCAAATGAACAGCAAACCTGCTTTCAAAAAACAGATAAAGCAACACCTCACGGCACAATGCCTCTCCCCTATTTGACCTAAAGAGTTTGTGTGTATGTATTGATATGTAGGCAATGTGTGCCTTTTTAAATTTATTTTTTAATTGATGTAGTTCTGTCCTTGAGCTGTTCTTGTCTATTAATGTTCTGTATTATGTCATGTTTCATGTTTTGTGTGGACCCCAGGAAGAGTAGCAGCTGCTATTGCAACAGCTAATGGGGATCCTAATAAAATACCAAAAGCTGAAAATGTGTATATTATGAAATAAATTAAACTTATCCATTCATCTGATATAGTCATGTGGTTCTGTTAACAGATAGCTTAGAGGCCAAGCTGTCCAGGATCGACCTTGCCAACACCCTGAGAGAGCAGGTCCAGGACCTGTTCAACAGGAAGTATGGGGAGGCACTTGGCATAAAATACCCGGTCCAGGTGCCTTACAAGAGGATCAAGAGCAACCCGGGCTCAGTGATCATCGAGGGCCTGCCCCCTGGCATCCCTTTCAGGAAACCGTGTACCTTTGGCTCGCAAAACCTGGAGAGGATCTTGGCGGTGGCTGACAAGATCTGCTTCACCATCACCAGGTGGGTAGTTCTCCTTCACTTTTTCATGGGATTGTGAAAATAAGGCATACGGCAGGGCTACTCAACTACCGACCCTCAGTGGACAAAATACTGCTACTTTTCTTTTCTCCCTGGTATTTGGTTTACTGATGTTAAGATTACAGCTTTGTCTCTTGCAGACCTTTCCAAGGGCTCATCCCTAAACCAGGTAAACACTATATTTCTGGCATATTCAATTCATATTTATGAATTTCCAATTAAAGAGCATAATTGGATAGGAAATATTCTTTGTCAGGCCCAACTGTTTGTTTTATATTACTAGTGTAGTAATAATATAAAAATGACATTAAATTTGTCTCCCTCTTAGCACCTCGTCGGATCACTTTATTGAAGAAGGCCTACGCCTCAATAAGTGGTGAGCATTCTAATTGTGTTGCCTGTTTATTTTGATGCTGTGTTACGTTTTGTTACGTTCCCCAGCAAGAAAACCAAAAATGTCACTCAAACAGAAGAATCTGACCAACAACCAAAACTAACAGGTGGGGTTTTAGGAGGGGTTCTGAAAGACACTCATGGGGATATCCACTAAAGTTGACTAGCAACAACTAGAACTTAAAAGACAGCCACCATGAGCACCCACTAAATTTGCCCAAGAAGAGGCAAACAAAATAAAACCCACTCCAAACTTAAACACAGGAAGCAAATAAAAAAGATGGTGCAAAACAAAATCAGGGAAATCAGATAAAGGATTGTTTGTCTAGAAACCAAAAAACGAAGGGCCAACTAAAGGTGTTAACCCTCCGCATCGATCAAGACAACTAGAGCTCTGGGGCAGCCAAAGTGAAACACCTTCCCACTAACCAGATGGCAACCTGCACAGGTGTAACACATACTGACCAATGATGTGACACCAATCGGTGCGCCCTACGTGCTAACGAGCTGTACGTGCTAAAGTCCAACCCCAAAACATAAATGGAAAAACCAAAACCTGTAACAGCTGTAAGAATATTTGGTTTGAAACTGTCATGATAGCATCCATTAAATAGGAGCATGCAGATGCCCAGAGCAAGCAAAAATAAAGTATACAGTGCACTTATCACCACATACATGTATTAATTTTATAAACATGTATATACGCATATATTGCATTTGGATTACAGATACAGTGTTATTTGGGTTGTTAATTTAATTAGTTCTGACATTCTTGATTTCTTGTTTCTAGTTTTTGATTATTTATTATTTGTGTAGTTGTTTGACATTTGCTGCACTGTTAGGCGCTAGTTACATAAGTATTCACACCCTTGAATCAATACTGTGTAGAATCACCTTTGGCAGCAGTTACAGCTGTGAGTCTTTCTGAATAAGTCTCTAAGACCTTTCCACAACTAGATTGTGCAACATTTGACGATTTATTATTTAAAAAATTCTTCAAGCTCTGTCAAATTGGTTGTTGATCATTGCTAGACAACCATTTTCAGGTATTGCCTTAGATTTTCAAGTAGATTTACAGTACCAGTCAAAAGTTTGTACACACCTACTCATTCAAGGGTTTTTCTTTTTACTATTTTCTACATTGTAGAATAGTAGTGAAGACATCCAAAACTATGAAATAACACATATGGAATCATGTAGTAACCAAAAAAGTGTTAAACAAATGAAAATATATTTTATATTTGAGATTCTTCAAAGTAGCCACCCTTTGCCTTGATGACAGCTTTGCACACTCTTAGCATTCTCTCAACCAGCTTCGTGAGGAATGCTTTTCCAACAGTCTTGAAGAAGTTCCCACATTGGCTGCTTTTCCTTCACTCTGCGGTCCAACTCATCCCAGACCATCTCAATTGGGTTGAGGTCGGGTGATTGTGGAGGACGGGTCATCTGATGCAGCACTCCATCACTTTCCTAATAGCCCTTACACAGCCTGGAGGTGTGTTTAGGGTCATTGTCCTGTTGAAAAACAAATGATAGTCCCACTAAGCGCAAACCAGATGGGATGGTGTATCTCTGCAGAGTGCTGTGGTAGGCATGCTGGTTAAGTGTGCCTTGAATTATAAATAAATCACAGTCAGTGTCACCAGCAATGTATCCCCACACCATCACACCTCCTCTATGCTTCATGGTGGGAACCACATATGCGGAGATCATCCGTTCACCTACTATGTGTCTCTCAAAGACACGGAGGTTGGAACCAAAAATCTCAAATTTGGACTCATCAGACCAAAGGACAGATTTCCACCGGTCTAATGTCCATTGCTCGTGTTTCTTGGCCCAAGCAAGTCTCTTCTTATTATTGGTGTCCTCTAGTAGTGGTTTCTTTGCAGCAATTCTACCATTAAGATCTGATTCATGCAGTCTCCTCTGAACAGTTGATGTTGAGATGTGTCTGTTACTTGAACTCTGTGAAGCATTTATTTGGGCTGCAATCTGAGGTGCAGTTAACTCAAATGAACTTATCCTCTGAGCAGTGGAAACTCTGGGACTTCCTTTCCTGTGGCGGGCCTCATGAGAGACAGTTTCATCATAGCGCTTGATGGTTTTTGCAACTGCACTTGAAGAAACTTTCAAAGTTCTTGAAATGTTTCGCATTGACTGACCTTCATGTCTTCAAGTAATTATGGACTGTCGTTTCTCTTTGCTTATTTGAGCTGTTCTTGCCATAAATGGACTTGGTCTTTTATCAAATAGAGCTATCTTCTGTATACCACCCCTACCTTGTCACAACACAACTGATTAGCTCAAACGTATTAAGAAGGAAAGAAATTCCACAAATGAACGTTTAACAAGGCACACCTGTTAATTGAAATGCATTCCAGGTGACTACCTCATGAAGCTGGTTGAGAGAATGCCAAGAGTGTGCAAATCTGTCATCAAGGCAAAGGGTGGCTACTTTGAAGAGTCTCAAATATAAAATATATTTTAATTTGTTTAACACTTATTTGGTTACTACATTATTCCATATGTGTTATTTCATGGTTTTGATGTCTTCACTATTATTCTACAAAGTAGAAAATAGTAAAAATAAAGAAAAACCCTTGAATGAGTAGGTGTGTCCAAACCTTTGACTGGTACTGTAAGTCAAAAATGTAAGTTGGCCACTCAGGAACATTCACTGTCTTCTTCGTAAGCCACTCCAATTTAGGTTATTGTCCTGCTGAAAGTTGAATTAATCTCCCAGTGTCTGGTGGAAAGTAGACTGAACCTGGTTTTCCTCTAAGATTTTGCCTGTGCTTTGCTCCATTCCGTTTCTTTTTTGTCCTGAAAAAACTCCCTAGTCCTTTATGATTTCAAGCATACCCATAACATGATGCAGCCACCACTATGCTTGAAAATATGGAGAGTGGTTCGCAGTAATGTGTTGGATTGGATTTGCCACGAACGTTACACTTTGGATTCAGGACAAAAAGTGAATTGCTTTGCCACATTATTTGCAGTATTACTTTAGTGCATTGTTGCAAACAGGATACATGTTTTGGAATATTTGTATTCTGTACAGGCTTTCTTCTTTTTACTCTGTCAATTAGGTTAGTATTGTGGAGTAACTACTATGTTGTTGATCCATCCTCAGTTGTATCCTATCTGTCACGTCCTGACCTGTATAAGGGGTTATTTGTTATTGTAGTTTGGCCAGGACGTGGCAGGGGTGTGTTTGTTTTGTGTTGTCGGGGTTTTTTGGGTAGTGTTCTATGTTTTGTATTTCTATGTTCTATTTTCTAGTTTTTCTATTTCTATGTCTAGTTTATTGTTTTGACCTTCAATTGGAGGCAGCTGTTCCTCGTTGCCTCTAATTGAAGGTCCTATTTAGTAGGGGTGTTTTTCTATGGGTTTTGTGGGTAGTTGTTTCCTGTTCGTGCACCTGACGGGACTGTTTAGTGTCGTTTGTTGCTTTTGTATACGTGTTTCTTTTGTTTTCCTTCTTTAATAAGATAAGAAGATGAGTTTACTCGTTCCCGCTGCGTTTTGGTCCAGTCCCTACGACACCCGTGACACTATCATAGCCATTAAACTTTGCAACTGTTTTAACCTCTCTGGACCTAGTCAACAGCCAGTGGAATCGAGTGGCGCGATATTCAAATACCTTAGAAATGCTATTACTTCAATTTCTCAAACATATGACTATTTTACACCATTTTAAAGACAAGACTCTCGTTAATCTAACCACATTGTCCGATTTCAAAAAGGCTTTACAACGAAAGCAAAACATTAGATTATGTCAGGAGAGTACCCAGCCAGAAATAATCACACACCCATTTTTCAAGCTAGCATATAATGTCACAAAAACCAAAACCACAGCTAAATGCAGCACTAACCTTTGATGATCTTCATCAGATGACACTCCTAGGACATTATGTTATACAATACATGCATGTTTTGTTCAATCAAGTTCATATTTATATCAAAAACCAGCTTTTTACATTAGCATGTGACGTTCAGAACTAGCAAACATACCGAAAACTTCCGGTGCAATCGCGGTGTCAGATTTTAAAATAGCTTTTCAGCAAAAGCACATTTTGCAATATTCTGAGTAGATAGCTCGCCATCACGGGCTAGCTAATTTGACACCCACCAAGTTTGGCGTTCACTAAACTCAGAATTACTATAAGAAAAATTGGACTACCTTTGCTGTTCTTCGTCAGAATGCACTCCCAGGACTTCTACTTCATCCACAAATGTTGTTTTGGTTCAAAATAATCCATAGTTATGTTCAAATATCCTCTGTTTTGTTCTTGCGTTCAAGACACTATCCGAACGGTGACGCGCGGACGCATGTCGTGACAAAAAAATTCAAAATATTCCATTACCGTACTTCGAAGCATGTCAAACGCTGTTTAAAATCAATTTTTATGCGATTTTTCTCGTAAAATGTCGATAATATTCCGACCGGGAGATGTCTTTTTCGTTCAAAAACTGAAAATGTAAAATGGACTCTTCACGTGCACGCGCGAACCCGTCTCATTGTTCTCAGATCGACCACTATCCAAATGCGCTACTGTTTTTCAGCCAGGGGCTGCAAAGTCATCATTCAACGTTCTGGCGCCTTCTGAGAAACTATGGGAGCCTTAGAAAATGTCACGTTACAGCAGAGATCCTCTGTTTTCGATAAAGATGGTATAGAAGGCCAAGAAATGGTCAGAGAGGGCACTTCCTGTACAGAATCTTCTCAGGTTTTGGCCTGCCATATGAGTTCTGTTATACTCACAGACACCATTCAAACAGTTTTAGAAACTTTAGGGTGTTTTCTATCCAAATCAAACAATTATATGCATATTCTAGTTTCTGGGCAGTAGTAATAACCAGATTATATCGGGTACGTTTTTTATCCGGATGTGAAAATACTGCCCCCTACCCTAGAGAGGTTAACCTCTCTGGGGTATGTGGGACGCTAGCGACAGCCAGTGAAATAGCAGGGCGCCAAATTCAAAACAACAAAAATCTCATAATTCAAATTTCTCAAACATACAACTATTATATTCCATTTTAAAGATACACTTTTCGTTAATCCAACCACAGTGTCCGATTTCAAAAAGGCTTTACAGCGAAAGCATAACATTAGATTATGTTAGGACATTACTTAGACAAGAAAAACCACACAGCTATTTTCCAAGCAAGGAGAGGCGTCACAAAAACCAGAAATACAGCTAAAATTAATCACTAACCTTTGATGATCTTCATCAGATGGCACTCATAGGACTTCATGTTACACAATACATGTATGTTTTGCTCGATAAAGTTCATATTTATATCCAAAACACCATTTTACATTGGCGTGTAATGTTCTGAAATGTTTTGCCTCCCAAAACTTCCGGTGAATGAGCACATCAATTTACAGAAATACTCATCATAAACGTTGATAAAATATACAACTGTTATTCAAAGAATTATAGATACATTTCTCCTTAATGCAACAGGGGTGTCAGATTTCAAAAAAGCTTTACGGCGAAAGCAAACTTTGCAATAATCTGAGTACAGTGCTCAGACATCAAAACAAGCCATACAGATACCCGCCATTTTGGAGTCAACAGAAGTCAGAAATAACATAAATATTCACTTACCTTTGATGATCTTCATCGGAATGCACTCCCAGGAATCCCAGTTCCACAATAAATGTTAGTTTTGTTCGATAAAGTACATCTTTATGTCCAAATACCTCTATTTTGTTCGTGCGTTCAGTCGAGTAATCCAAATGCACTGTGCTCGCGCAGTAAGTTCAGACAAAAAGTCAAAAAAGTTATATTACAGTTTGTAGAAACATGTCAAACGATGTATAGAATCAATCTTTAGGATGTTTTTATCATACATTTTTTTATCATAAATTTTTTTTCTACTGTACCATTGATTGTATGTTGTTTTACTCCATGTGTAACTCTGTGTTTTTGTATGTTGTCGAACTGCTTTGCTTTATCTTGGCCAGGTCGCAATTGTAAATGAGAACTTGTTCTCAACTTGCCTACCTGGTTAAATAAAGGTGAAATAAATGAAATAAAAATAAATCTTCCATAATATTCCAACCGGACGATTCCTTTGTCTTCAGAAATGAAAAGGAACACACCTAACTCTCACAGGAGCGCGTGTGATTGAGCTCATGTAGTTTTCTCAGTCATCTGATTCCAAGCGCTCTTATTCTCTCCCCATTCACAGTAGAAGCATTAAACAATGTTCTAAAGACTGTTGACATCTAGTGGAAGCCTTAGGAAGTGCAAAATAACCCCAGGCAATCACTTGAAAAACTACAAACCTCAGATTTCCACACTTCCTGGTTGGATTTTTTCTCAGGTTTTTGCCTGCCATATGAGTTCTGTTATACTCACAGACATCATTCAAACAGTTTTAGAAACTTCAGAGTGTTTTCTATCCAAATCTACTAATAATATGCATATCCTACCTTCTGGGCCTGAGTAGCAGGCAGTTTACTACGGGCACGCTTTTCATCCGGACGTCAAATACTTGCCCCTACCCAAGAGAGGTTAAGCAAAGCAGACGCCATGATTTTCTTGTTATTTTAATTTACGGATAGCCAGGGGCACAGTCCAACACTCAGACATCAATCCTTTGTGTTTAGTGAGTCCGCCAGATGAGAGGCTGTAGGGTTGACCAGGGATGTTCTCTTGATAAGTGCGTGAATTAGACAATTTTCTTGTCCTGATAAGCATTCTAAATTAAACAACTACTTTTGGATGTAAGGGAAAATGTATGGAGTTAAAAGTACATTATTTTCTTTAGGAATGATGGGGAGTAAAAGTTGTCAAAAGTATAAAAGGTAAAGTACAGATACCCAAACAAACTACTTAAGTAGTAATTTAAAGTATTTTTACTTAAGTATTTTACACCACTGTCAGCTATTCATTTTTAATTAATTAGTAAAAAAAAAAATGAAAACATCATTCCATTTTCACATTATGGGGAATTATGTGTAGGCCAATGCCCACAAATCTAAATTGAATCCATTGTAAACTAGGCTGTAACACAACAAAATGTTGAAAAACCCAAGGAGTGTAAATCATTTCTGAAGGCATTGTAACATTGCTAAACTGTCCCCACCAATTCTGTTTGACTCCTCTCCTGCTGAACCGACAGATGACGAGGAGGTCAACCGCATGGGGGAGAAAGTGATCCTCCGTGAGCAAGTGAAAGAACTCTTCAACCAGAAATATGGTCAGTGTATATCCTCCATTTGTACAGTTTGCTTTATCTATATAAGCCTTACTAAAAAAAAAACGAGTTTAAGTATTAACTTCTAGTGATTTATTCCTAAAGGGGTAAATCCCAATTTACACACAAGTTAAATATTCACTTAGTCTCCCATTGACATCAATGCAATGCAATGCAAACTAAGTTAAAATTCTAACTTAATGGGAGTTAAAATCTGCCCCAAACTGACTGAATAGCTTCATGTTCAGGTGACGCTCTGGGCCTGGACCGCTCCGTCATAGTCCCATACAAGCTGATCCGTGCCAGTCCCGACTCTGTTGAAGTTATTGGCCTTCCGGATGATATTCTCTTCCGAAATCCCAACACTTACGACATAGTCCGCCTGGAAAAGATCCTTCAAGCCCGAGATGATATCACCATCAACATCAAGAGCCAGCTACAGTGAGTGTCTTTGTCAGTGTAATAATTGTATGAATCTGGAGTTTGTAGAAATATCCTAGATTTTGGATTAAAAGCCTAAAATGTGAAAGAAGGACATGAAAGAACTGTACGAGTTGAAATTTTAGTAGAAAGACTCACTCTTGGGCAAAAGCCAGGCTCCCTTCTCTGTCAATCTACAGAACTGAAATTCATATTTAATACATTTTCTTTTCTACAGGCCTTTTGCGGAAATATGCACCCAAACATGTAACACAGGTAAGGATTGTTAAACAGTAGCCAATTTCTTCTTTGTTTTAAGTAATGCAGTCCATAAGGACACATGTGCTTTAGAAGTACGTTTAAAACGGTTGTGTTGTTTTTGTGATTTAAGAAGGGAAAGAGGTTTCTACCAATCGACGCAAGCGCAAAAGAGTCCTGGAGAGCAGTCGAGTGTCCTTACCCTCTGAGTCAGGGGTATCAACCAATCAGATTCCAGTGATGGTACGTGATACTAATAAAGCTATTATATAACAGTTTGTTGTACAGTATTTAGTGGTTATTGTAGCCTGTCGGGTAGGAGCGTTGGGCCAGTAACCGAAAGGTTGCTGGATCAAATCTCCGAGCTGATAAAGGTAAAAATCTGTCGTTCTGCCCCTGAGCAAGGCAGTTAACCCACTGTTCCCCGGGCGCCGAAGACGTGGATGACGATTAAGGCAGCCCTCCACACCTCTCTGATTCAGAGGGGTTGTGTTAAATGCGGACACATTTCAGTTGAATGCATTCAGTTGTACAACTGACTAGGTATCCCCCTTTCACTTCATTATCAAAAATACATAACGGAAATGCTCTGATTTGATACATTGATACAGTTGACTTTATTTATAGATTCATATTATATTTGTAGGTATTAAAGGCATTTGTAAAAGGCACTAATAAGGTTGTGTGATTGATGGACCGTCATTTGCTTCTGCAACGGCATAACTGATCTCCCTCATGCTCTCTCAAATGTATCCTCCTTTTGCTTTGTCTCTGTCTACTTTTAGCAATGGCCCATGTACATGGTGGACTACAGTGGAGTGAATGGGCAAGTCCCTGGGAAGGTGAAATACTAGAAGAGAAGAAAACAGATACTCTGCTACAGGAAGAGGATATAATGAGAGGACTTTATCAAACCAATACTTATAATCGCATTGCCAAGTTTCAGCTTTGCCCGAGTGCTGTTGCTTAAAAACTTTACTGAATGAAAATATAGGTTTGGATATGTTTTTAAATGGTGGCTTGGGTGGAAATGTGAGGAGGAACAATTGAATCTGTGCATAATTTGTTGCAAGATAAGTGCTTTCTTTGATTTTGTTTCCTTCAATGATTTATATACACTAGATGACAGGCAGGGAGTGCTGCTTTGAAGCCACTGCGCCTCCATTTTATTACTCCCCCACCATTGTAAAAAATATTTTGGAAGCTATATAAATGCATTTATTAATGTCTGCATTCATTCTTGCCATGTTTATTCAATTATAGACAACTTAATGCATACTTTTAAATTATATTATGTGCGCTAAACAAAATATAGAAAGACATTGTTACTGTCCCCACTACAACAACAAAATAAATACTTAAATACATGTAATTTTGTCCTTGAAACATTTTAATTGAAATACTGAATACCAATGAAGGACTGCTTCTTCTGAGGAGTGCCAATATGGCCGATTTGTGGCTTCAAAGCCTCTCATTGGCCAATACATAGCATCAGAAATCTAGTGTTTATATACAGTTGTTCATCCCCACAAGCCCTGATGGTACTTTTTTGATACACCTTTTTCAAAATGCTCTACAAAAGAAAAGTGATTCCAACCGAATAGGGTTATGTTATGGCACTAAGCTTATGGAACTTACAATCATTGAAGTATTCACCATTTTAGGCTATTTTTGTCTGATCTATCATAAACTTTTGTTATGGGGTGTAACTACAGCACAAATGTCTTGGATCAATCTGGCTTTACAACATTCAGATATTTGTTTGTATGATTTATTTATTTATTTATTTTGAAGATTAAAAACAAACATCATGTGCAGGGATGTAAATTACAATGTTCAGTAATCTAAGTACTGAATCAAATGTCTCTACAACACTAACTACTACTGTATGTAACTCAAAGTATATCAACTGAAATATGTTCGCCTTCAGGTGTGCGTACCGGTATACTCCGTGGTAGGAATAACCCAAGGTGATAGCACTATATCTAAGACAAATTTTCATATTTTGTAAAACTCCTCATGGCTTTTCTTTAGCTGAGTACTTGTACGTGGAGTTGAGATTTTCTCAGCTAGGCTTTTATGTTTGTAGCACATCTATGCTAAGTAAAATATCTCTTCAAGTCAACATGAATGTAACGTGTGTTAAAGAAAGAATGGTCTGTGTTATCCTGTAACAGCTATCTCTGGATTCACCAGTATTTATATGCTGTACCTTAATGCCATTTAGGCCTTTGAAATAAAATGTGTTGCCTTGCACTTTTATAGGACTGCAGTGACTTTGTGTGTGATGAATGCAAGTATAAAAAAATAATTCTATAGAAAGTTTAAACCTACTACTTTCGTATTATTGTTTCCTTCAGAATGTCATGGTATCATGGATAAATGAAAAGTATATAATCATTGAGGTTTGAAAGGACAACAGAGTTATTAAGACTACCCCAGTGCCGTCAAAAACACAATTTGTTTTATATATTTCCACATGGAGGTTGAAATAATACTGTGAAATTATGATAATGCACTTTTAGTGTTAAGCTGTTTGAAAAGACCACATGAAATGTCTGCCTGTTTTGGTGGGATGGAATTTCGGCGTGTGTAGTGACATCACCAGGCAGTAAATCTGTTAATAGACCAATAAGAAAGAGAGTTCCAAACCTTTCTGCCAATGACAGCTAGTTGTCAGTTTTCCCCTCACCACTCCTAGCTAAATTGTTGCTTGAGAAATTACTATTTTTGTTTATTTTTGACAATTTTAATTGAAAACAATCACAGTAAGGTACTTAATTGTTACCCAGAAATTATTTGATATTGAGATAAAAACGGCTGCTTTGGACCTTTAAAAATACAATGATGTGCGCATGTCGTCATTTGCCAAGCAACGATTGTTCCGACTGTTTGGTTTATCTGTGGTTTGCGTAGCTAGCCAGTTTGAGTTTGTTGGAATGCAGTGATTAGTAAACTAGCATAGCTCAATATATTTCTGCATCTAAGGATTTATTGCTTCGCAAGGTTTGCCAGAATGCTTTTAAACAATTTGCTTGAATGTTTGCCGCCTGACCTCGAATCAGTCTTGTAAAAATGGGTCATTTTAATAATCCAAGCTAGCTAACTTTAGCTACATCTTGTAAATTGAAGATGTTTTGCTAGCTCGCTAACCTAGTTAGGTTTGATCGCTACAATTTATTGATAGGGTAACTGCAGGGTGTCCTGTAGTTTGGCAAAGTGTTAAAACGTGTTTTGTCCATCTGACTTAGCTTCTTAGCCTAGCTTGCTACGTTAGCTGAATTAGCTAGCATCAGCTTTTTCTATCGTTTACTGAATTTGACGTATCGCTACTAGCTGTAAGATATGGCCACTGCCTCTAGCTCCTGCGTGGGGATAAATGGGTCTAGAAATGGACCCACTAACTCCACACCGACATTGGTAACACCTGGACAATCTCAGCCTATGGTCGTTGTATGGGAATGGCAGGATGATCTTGGCTTCTGGCGACCATATAGCGGCCAGGTGAGCGGCTATATCGAACAATACTTCTCCTCTCCGCGGGGACACAGAGGTGGGGGTCCTGGCTCCACCAGCATCAGCCTAGGACAATCAGATCCCAGCTTGTCGCCTTATCTCATAGACATACCAAGCTTGAACCAGTTCCGCCAAGATACAGGTAAGGGAATTAAGCCACTGGCACTGCACTGTGTGTGTGATGTAGCTAGCTAACAGTAGCTAGTTATTACATTTACAAATTAAGTGAAGCTTTCGAGCTTTGTTGTGCCCTAACTAGCGCATCGTTAGTTAACTAACGTTAGCTAGCTGTTGCAGTTAGCCTCCATAAACCAAAGATAATAGCGTTGCTCATCTTGCTAACATCTATAGGGAACAGTCTTGTTTTCCAGCGATGTCAATGTTTTCTTTGGGTAACTAGTTGGCTAGCTGGCTAACTCGAAAACTGACGACAGACATGATAGTAGGCAGTGATAGAGCCAAGTCTCTTGGTTGGAAAGTGGGGCGGATTGGACAAGTCCAAATGTCCTTTGACACCTGCAGCCTGTGATACAAACGTGTCCAGGAAAAGGGAGAAAAACAGCAGGAAGTCTTCTCAATAGCACAGGATGTGTAGTATAATGCTTAGCTGACATTATGAAGGCACACCACTAGGTACTAGACTATAATACACAGACATTCACTGATGTGTGATGTCTACTGCATAATTTTCTGTGCAAGGCACCTTTACCTCCAAGTATGAATTCACTGTGTTATCTTTCCAGGGAAAACGCGGTCTGTACGCCGTCAATTGTTTGCCCAGTCCTCAGGCTTGGGTAGCGGAGTATATTGGGAGTGGGCAAATGACGAAGGAGGATGGACTCCATACGAGACTCGCACTTCTATTCTACTAGAACACAGCTACCTGGCACGGCAGGCCACGGCGGATATGGCCTCACACGGCTATAACTACATAGTGGACCTCACAGCGCTGGCCCAGGTCAACAAGGCCACGGGCTTCAGGCGGCAGGTCCGACGGCAGGGCAACTTCCCCTACCCGCTGGCGTCTGGCGCCTCCGTCATCCACTCGGGCCCAGCCTGCTCCTGCCACCAGTGTCTGAGCCACAGCTGCACTGGCCCCATGCCCAGCCGCTCACGCCACTCCTTCTCCTCTGGGCAGCTGAGCCGGCCCAGCTTCCAGGGTCCCAGCAGGGCGGCTGGAGCTCACCCCACCTCGGTGTACTCTCCCTACCCCAGGAGGCCTCTTTCTGTGGGGGGCATGGCGTGGGGTGGTCCCTGGCCCCCGACACCCTCCGCTAGTCAGTTCCCTGGACCTCCACTGTCTTACCCTACCAGTGCCAATGGCTTAAGGTAGGTTGGCTTTGTTTGAATAGTCATTGTCGTCTAATTTAGCAGCTTATCCATTTATACTACACTCTTGAGTAACTCTATACGTTGATTGTTTTACATTAAAAAAATATATATTTAACCTGGTTGGCCAGTTGTGAACAACTTCTCATTTACAACTGCGACCTGGCCAAGATGAAGCAAAGCAGTGCAACAAAACAACAGAGTTACACATGGAATAAACAAACATACAGTTAATAACACAATAGAAAAGTCTATATACAGTGTGTGCAAATAAGGTAAGATTAGAGAGGTAAGGCAATAAATAGGCCATAGTGGCGAAATAATTACAATTTAGCAATTAAATACTGGACTGATGTGCAGAAGATGAATTTGCAAGTAGAGATACGGGTGCAAAGGAGCAAACAAAAAAAATAACAGTATGGGGATGAGGTAGTTGGATGGGCTATGTACTGGTGCAGTGATCTGTGAGCTGTTCTGACAGCTGGTGCTTAAAGTTAGTGAGGGAGATATGAGTCTCCAGCTTCAGTGATTTTTGCAATTCGTTCCAGTTATTGGCAGCAGAGAACTGGAAGGAAAGGCAACCAAAGGGAGAATTGGCTTTTGGGATGACCAATGAAATATACCTGCTGGAGCGCGTGCTATGGGTGGGTGCTGCTATGGTGACCAGTGAGCTGAGAATAGGCAGGGCTTTACCTAGCAGGGTCTTGTAGATGACCTGGAGCCAGTGGGTTTGGCGACGAATATGAAGCGAAGGCCAGCCAACGAGAGCATGCAGGTCGCAGTGGTGGGTAGTATATGGGGCTTTGGTGACAAAACGGATGGCACTGTGATAGACTGCATCCAGTTTGCTAAGAAGAGTGTTGGAGGCTATTTTGTAAATGACATCAAGGTTCAGCAGGATAGTCAGTTTTACGAGGGTAGGTTTACATGAGTGAAGGATGCTTTGTTGCGAAATAGGAAGCCGATTCTAGATTTAATTTTGGATTGGAGGTGCTTAATGTGAGTCTGGAAGGAGAGTTTACATTCTAACCAGACACCTAGGTATTTGTAGTTGTCCACATATGCTAAGTCAGAACCGTCCAGAGTACTGATGCTGGGTGGGTGCGGGCAGCGATTGGTTGAAGAGCACTAATTAAACATAGCCTACTGTTAGGGGCTCTGACATTGAGGCTGTGTTTACACAGGCAGTCCAATTCTGATATTTTGCCCAGTTATTGGCAAAAGATCTGATCGGTCAAAAGACCAATTAGTGGCAAAGATCAGAATTGGACTGTTTGTGTAAATGCAGACTTAGACCAAATTGTTGTTTTGAATAGATTTATTTATGTTCTAAAATGTATGTTGAGCTAATTGACACATTGGTTTGGTTACAATATGTCACAGTGATTGATGTCCACTAAAGAGGAAGTGGTGATACGCAGAATTGTTTTGCAGTGGATAGGAAACCAGATTTGGGACCCAAAGCTCTGCTTGGTCAATAAGCCAGTTGATGTAAGGGTCACATTACATCAACTGGTGCATCTCACACACTTCCTCCCATTGTTGTGCTACCATGTGGTCCCTGATGGTAGTAGGCCTAAGCTATGTCACTCCTTGTGATGAACAAAGCAGCTCTGATGCCACACAGCGCTAAAATAACTTTAGTGGAAAAAAGATGGCAGCATAGAGCAATGTTGAACATACTGTAACATTCACATTGTACTCCAAAGCCTTATCAACTTGGAGAAAAAGCACACAGAAAGCGTCTGACACTGGATGTGCGTGACTTCGGTAGGCCCTCCGTGTGTAATGTTTCACTATATTGGATCACTTCTATATGTTGGTATCACTCCGCGGCTGAGGGATACATCCGAGGTGAGGATTTACAGATTTACTCCCATGTACACATGTGTCATGGCTGGTGTCCGTCCCATCTATCTATCGACCCACCCACCCACCCCATGGCCACGACACACATTCTCTTTCATTTTCTCGGTGGACGCCTGTATGGTTTGTGGTACAGACTTTCTGAAGTTCGCTTGGTAAGTCACTGGTAAGTGTAATATCTTGCGTGGAAGTATACTCACTGGCTGTTTGCAGCCTGGAGCAGCTGGCCACGTGGCCAGCCCCTCTTGAGTGCTCCACTCGCTGTGCATGGTTGATCTGTATCCTCCGCCCGTGGTTTGTCGTGCTTGTATTTCGTTAGTGTTACACTAGAACTCCTTGTGCATCCATTAATATATTGGTGGCTCTTGCTGCCACAAACTGTATTTTCCTTACATAACTTGCCGAGCGGCTTGTTCTGTGTATGTTGTGAATTGCTTTAACATGCCCGGGCTCTCTGCTAATTACTCTACAGGGTTTTTTTTGTTCTTGTTCTTCCCCTGCAGAATGTAAGGGTATCGTGGTGGGCTTCCACTACGTTGAGACATTCACTTTGGAGTTCCTTAACGGAATTACTCCATCATATGGTGCTGTTTTGTTTTCTGCTTGGATGTTAAACCGGCTAGGTAATATTGTAGTTGGCGAATTTTTTTAACATTTAAATAAATAAAACGCATAAATCAAATCCATTACCTGGTTGCTGTTTTTTATTTTATTTTGTCTGCCTGTTTTTCCCACACGGGTCTTCACTGTTTTTTGCAGAGGTACTGGGTAATTTATCCCTCACCGGGTTCCTATTCCTCCAAGTGGGTCACGACATAAGCTCTCCCAGGGCGTCGGACCCCTGCGCCGTGGCCTTGCTGGCTTGGCTGAGCTTATGGCTTCCCTTTGTGACCGGTGTGGTGATGGCATCCCCCCCTGGAGATCCGCATACCTCCTATATGCATTTCCTGGGTTTAAGCCACGCGGAGAGGGCGGTGGAGCGCCCTACTGGATGCCTGTTTTGTGTGGTGTTCTCAGAATGCCTGCGCCTGCCGCGATTGGAGGCCATGCGCGAGTGGGTCAGCCAGGCTCGGGCTCAGGCTGGGTATGAGCTCCCTCAGGAGTTGTGCCCCAGTGAGCTGTTAGTTCTACTCCACTTATTTTGTGGTCCCAAAAAGAGAGGGTTTCGACTGATTCTGGACCTCTGCAACCTCAATGGGTACTTGACGGTATTGAGGTTTCCACATGCTGTCCCCGGCCTGTGTTTTGCAGGCCGTGTCCAGGGACCAGTGGTTTGTGACGCTGGACCTGAGGGATGCGTACTTCCATGTTCCTGTTCACCCAGCTCATTGGCAGTATCTCCGATTCGCTTTCGAAGGGACTGCTTACAAATTCATGGTTCTTCCCTTCGGCCTCTCCTTGGCAGCCCGCACTTTCACAAAGTGCATGGATGCTGTCCTTGCACCTCTCACATCGAGGGTTGTTGATCTTCAATTACCTGGACGATTGGCTGATTTGTGCCCAGACGAGGACCTAGGTCCTGTCAGACAGACATGCTCCTGACCCACATCGGTGGGCTGGGCATTACTGCAAACGTCAAGAGTTGTCTGACGCCCACTCAGAGGGTGGCCTTCATTGGTATGGAACATGAGAGCACGCCTGTCCACCAGAAGGGTTTAGGCGCTCTTATCTTGCCAAGACCACTTTCGACAGGTGCGGGTGGTATCCGCCCTAACCTGCCAACGCCTGTTGGGCTTGCTGACGGCGGCCTCGTTGTTGATTCCCTTGGGCCTGCTCCATCTCCGGCTTCTTCATCGGGGGTTCAACTCCCACTGGCTGCACCTGAAGCGCCACCGCCAGCTGCGAGTGACCACGCGTGCCTCAGGGCGTTGTTGAGGTGGCGCTGTCATTCCTTTCTCTCAGGTGGGGTGGAGATGCTGAGATTGTGCCCCCGGGTGCCGGTCAGCACAGACACCTCCCAGATCAGCTGGGGGGGGGGGGGGGGGTGTGACCAAGGGCAGGTCGGCTGTCGGCTACCCCCTTGGAGCGGCAGGCACATCTATACACTAGAGCTCTGAGCTGTACTGTTGGCCCTGCAGTCTTTCCTTCCACATCTCAAGTGAAGACATGTCCTGGTGAGAACAGATAACACCTACAGTGGTGGCTTACATCAACCATCAGGGTGGACTGAGGTCCCACTGCCTCCATCTTATAGCACGGAAGCTCCATCTCTGGGCTCAGGAACGTCTAGCGTCTCTACGCGCACGTACCTTGCATCCTGAATATGCTCTCGAGTGAGGGCCTGCCAGCATGGGACTGGAGCCTACATCCCCAGGTGGCGCAGCACCTGGGCTCTACTGAGAGGAGTGTCCCTCGCTGATATCTGTGCTGTGGCCAGCTGGGCTTGATGTTGCACCTTTTGCTAGGTACCATCGGGTAAATGTGGCACCTCCCTCTGCGGTTGGTTCGGCGGTCCCGGGCATCGCCTACCCTTCCGGGGACTGTGCCGGGACACCCCTTCCACATTGACGCCCCTGCGTCTCGGTCCCACGCTAGGACTTTGCCGCTGGCTGGCCAGGTCCCTCTAGCACCAACTAAATCTGTTACAGGTATACCAATATATTGGAGTGATCCAATATAGTGAAACACATAATGAAGGTTATGTATGTAACCACGGTTATGTGGATCACTCCAATCCTCCATGGTGCCAGCGGTGCCTCAAAAAAGATGTAGAGAACGTGTGTCGTGTTAATTGGGTCCATAAAAAGTGGCAGACCCCAACCGTGACACAGGTGTACACGGGAGTAAATCTGTAAATCCTCGGCTGTACACTACTGTTCAAAAGTTTGGGGTCCCTTAGAAATTCTTGTTTTTGAAAGAAAAGCAAACATTTTTTTGTCCATTTTAAAATAACATCAAATTGATCAGAAATACAGTGTAGACATTGTTAATGTTGTAATTGACTATTGTAGCTGGAAACGTCAGCTTTTTAATGGAATATCTACATAGGCGTACAGAGGCCAATTATTAGCAACCATCACTCCTGTGTTCCAATGGCTTGTTGTGTTAGCTAATCCAAGTTTATAATTTTAAGTAGTACACAGCGTTGTACGAGATCTTCAGTTTCTTGGCAATTTCTCACATGGAATAGCTTTCTAAGAAAGATCTTTATTTCTAGCCATTTTGAGCCTGTAATCGAACCCACAAATGCAGATGCTCCAGATACTCAACTAGTCTAAAGAAGGCCAGTTTTATTGCTTCTTTAATAAGAACAACAGTTTTCAGCTGTGCTGACATAAATGCGAAAGGGCTTGATAATGATCAATTAGCCTTTTAAAATGATAAACATGGATTCGCTAACACAAAGTGCCGTTGGAACACAGGAGTGATGGTTGCTGATAATGGGCCTCTGTACGCCTATGTAGATATTCCATAAAAAATTGCCCGTTTCCACCAACAGTCATTTACAACGTCTACACTGTATTTCTGATCAATTTGATGTTATTTTAATGGTCAAATGTGCTTTGCTTTCAAAAACAAGGACATTTCTATGTGACCCCAACATTTTGAACGGTGGTGTGTATATAAACTGCTCAAAAAAATAAAGGGAACACTTAAACAACACAATAACTCCAAGTCAATCACACTTCTGTGAAATCAAACTGTCCACTTAGGAAGCAACACTGATTGACAATAATTTTCACATGCTGTTGTGCAAATGGAATAGACAACAGGTGGAAATTATAGGCAATTAGCAAGACAACCCCAATAAAGGAGTAGTTCTGCAGGTGGGGACCACAGACCACTTCTCAGTTCCTATGCTTCCTGGCTGATGTTTTGGTCACTTTTTAAATGCTGGCGGTGCTTTCACTCTAGTGGTAGCATGAGACGGAGTCTACAACCCACACAAGTGCCTCAGGTAGTGCAGCTCATCCAGGATGGCACATCAATGCGCGCTGTGGCAAGAAGGTTTGCTGTGTCTGTCAGCGTAGTGTCCAGAGCATGGAGGCGCTACCAGGAGACAGGCCAGTACATCAGGAGACGTGGAGGAGGCCGTAGGAGGGCAACAACCCAGCAGCAGGACCGCTACCTCCGCCTTTGTGCAAGGAGGAGCAGGAGAAGCACTGCCAGAGCCCTGCAAAATGACCTCCAGCAGGCCACAAATGTGCATGTGTCTGCTCAAACGGTCAGAAACAGACTCCATGAGGGTGGTATGAGGGCCCGACGTCCACAGGTGGGGGTTGTGCTTACAGCCCAACACCGTGCAGGACGTTTGGCATTTGCCAGAGAACACCAAGATTGGCAAATTCGCCACTGGCGCCCTGTGCTCTTCACAGATGAAAGCAGGTTCACACTGAGCAAGTGACAGACGTGACAGAGTCTGGAGACGCCGTGGAGAACGTTCTGCTGCCTGCAACATCCTCCAGCATGACCGGTTTGGCGGTGGGTCAGTCATGGTGTGGGGTGGCATTTTTTGGGGGGGCCGAACAGCCCTTCATGTGCTCGCCAGAGGTAGCCTGACTGCTATTAGGTATTGAGATGAGATCCTCAGACCCCTTGTGAGACCATATGCTGTTGCGGTTGGCCCTGGGTTCCTCCTAATGCAAGACAATGCTAGACCTCATGTGGCTGGAGTGTCAGCAGTTCCTGCAAGAGGAAGGCATTGATGCTATGGACTGGCCCGCCCGTTCCCCAGACCTGAATCCAATTGAGCACATCTGGGACATCATGTCTCGCTCATCCACCAACGCCACGTTGCACCACAGACTGTCCAGGAGTTGGCAGATGCTTTAGTCCAGGTCTGGGAGAAGATCCCTCAGGAGACCATCCGCCACCTCATCAGGAGCATGCCCAGGCGTTGTAGGGAGGTCATACAGGCACATGGAGGCCACACACACTACTGAGCCTCATTTTGACTTGTTTTCATTAAGGACATTACATCAAAGTTGGATCAGCCTGTAGTGTGGTTTTCCACTTAATTTTGAGTGTGACTCCAAATCCAGACCTCCATGGGTTGATAAATTGGATTTCCATTGATTATTTTTGTGTGATTTTGTTGTCAGCACATTTAACGATGTAAATAAAAAAGTATTTAAGATTATTTCTTTCATTCAGATCTAGGATGTGTTTAAGTGTTCCCTTTATTTTTTGGAGCAGTATATTTTAAGTAGCTCTCATGTAAGAAAAGGTTGGAGACCCCTGATCTAGAGTGTTTTCAAACTTTCAGAGAACCGACCACATCAGTTTCTCACTTGATTGCAGAAGCAATGGTGTGTACGGATTCATTAATGTCTGTTTTCCTGTTTCCTCTGCTGCAGTGTCCCTGCCATCCCTCTGCAACGGAATGGATCCACCAGTGTCAGCTCAGCCCTTGCAGGTAAAGCGGTCCCAAGCAATTGATCCAAATATCCTCCATGGTGCCTGTATTATTTTCAGTTACCATCAATGTGAATTCTAGTGGTTTGGATAAAGCATTGTTTTTCTTGGTGATGGCAGAACTGTCTGCTCCATGAATTTACACCTTGGTTTGAAAGTAACAGTAAAGAGTGTTGCGTTTTCACACTGACAAGTTATCTTCTGAGTGTCAGTCTGTTCGGGAGCAAAACTTGACAAAAATAGAACAATTCTAAAATCAATATTAGTAAGCATGCATTGTTTCAGCCAAATGTGTGGCCTATGGAAAGCTAAAGTCTTAACAAAGATGGCTGATACACCAGAAATGGTCTACACATTCGACTGCACTGTTCAGCAACCGTGGTTTAGTAAGCTTATCTCATAGACCTGACAGATTTGAGGCACACCTTTTGTTTATCAGTCAATAACCTCTCTGGGATATGTGGGACGCTAGCGCCAAATTCAAAACAACAAATCTCGTAATAAAAATGTCTCAAACATACAAGTATTATACACCATTTTAAAGCTTAACTTCTTGTTAATCCAGCCACAGTGTCTGATTTCAAAAAGGCTTTACGGCGAAAGCATACCATATGATTGTTAGGTCAGCGCCTAGTCACAAAAAACCACAGCCATTTTCAGCCAAAGAGAGGAGTCACAAAAAGCAGAAATGGAGAGAAAATGAATCACTAACCTTTGATCTTCATCAGATGGCACTCATAGGACTTCATGTTACACAATACATGTATGTTTTGTTCGATAAAGTTCATATTTATATCCAAAAATCTCAGTTGACATTGGCACGTTGTGTTCAGTAATGTTTTGCCTCCAAAACATCCAGTGATTTTTGCAGGGAGCCACATCAATTTACAGAAATACTCATCATAAACATTGATATAAGATACAAGTGTTTTACATAGAATTAAAGATGCACTTCTCCTTAATGCAACTGCCGTGTCATATTTCAAAAAAGCTTTACGGCAAAAGCACACCATGCGATAATCTGAGTACAGCGCTCAGACACCAAAACAAGCCATACAGATACCCGCCATGTTGGAATCAACAAAAGTCAGAAATAGCATTATAAATATTCACTTTGATCTTCATCGGAATGCACTCCCAGGAATCCCAGTTCCACAATAAATGTTTGTTTTGTTTCGATAAAGTCCAAATAACTCCTTTTTGTTTGTGCGTTCAGTTCACTATTCCAAATGCAGTAGGCGCATGCACTGAGTCCAGACGAAAAGTCAAAGTTGCATTACAGTTTGTAGAAACATGTCAAACGATGTATAGAATCAATCTTTAGGATGTTTTTATCATAAATCTTCCATAATATTCCAACCGGACAATTCCTTTTGTCTTTAGAAATGTAAAGGAACTCAGCTCGCTCTCTCGGCTGCGCCCGTGACTGAGCTCATGCCATTTTTCCAGACACCTGGTTGAAACAGCTCTTATTCTCTCCCCATTCGCAGTAGAAGCATGAAACAAGGTTCTAAAGGCTGTTGACATCCTAGTGGAAGCCTTAGGAAGTGCAATATGACTCCACAGACACTGTATATTGGATAGGCAATCACTTGAAAAACTACAAACCTCAGATTTCCCTCTTCCTGGTTGGATTTTTTTCTCAGGTTTTTGCCTGCCATATGAGTTCTGTTATACTCAGACATCATTCAAACAGTTTTAGAAACTTCAGAGTGTTTTCTATCCAAATCTACTAATAATATGCATATCCTACCTTCTGGGCCTGAGTAGCAGGCGGTTTACTCTGGGCACCTTATTCATCCAAGGTACTCAATACTGCCCCCAGATCCCAAAGAAATTAAAGCAGCGATACAGAACTTTTTTTGTGACTTCATGGCAGTGACCAAAGCTCCTGTCAGTGGTGGGAAAGTAATTTGTGTCTCTCTGGACAGCCAGCCTATCGCTGTACATCTCCACAGACCAGGCCCTGTTTTGCTCTGGTCAATTGCCTAGCCCACAATGGTGTTTGTTTTCCAATGTAGTCTCAGGGGTTTGGGGGCTTAGTGAAAAGGGGTTACTTTATTTTTATTTTCTATTTTACCCCCTTCTCCCCAATTTTGATATTGTCTTATTGCTGCAACTCCCCTACGGGTTTGGGAGGCGAAGTTTGAGTCATGCGTCCTCCGGAACATGACCTGTCAAACTGCTCACATAACCCGGAAGCCAGCCGCAGCAATGTGTCGGAGGAAACACCATTCACCTGACGACCTAGGTCAGCCTGCAGGCGCCCGGCCCGCCACGAGTCGCTAGAGCGCGATGAGCCATGTAAAGCCCCCCTCCCCCAGGCCAAACCCTCCCCTAACCCGGACAACGCTGGGACAACTGTGCGCCATGTAGTATTGAGGCAGAACCGAACAATAGTGCCTTTTTAAAAGGAAATCAATTACAGAACTGCATTAAATGCACTTCTTTATCATATCAGCCCACATTTATTAGTCCAACACATGTTCTTTACTGTACAAACCCTAAATCCTGATGACTTATTATTCCTGAATCCGACGTTATCTAGCCATACCAAGCAGGATGAGGCTGGAAGCGCCTACCATACTTCCCATTATAATGCCCTCTTGTCCATCAGTAAGTCCCCCCCCCCAGTCACTCACTGCTTTATCCACCATGGCTCATCTGTTTGGTTTCTCCTCCCCCTGACTGACCCCACCCCCTCTGCATGTCTCCCCGGGGCCTCTCACTCCAGGCATGGCCTCCATTTTGATGTCAGCAGTGGGACTCGGCGTGCGCTTCACGAGTGCCCCCCTCCCGCACCCCTCCTCCGCTCCTCCTCCCCCCAGCAGCACCAGCAGGCACGCAGGCTCCAAAACTCACAGCAGCAGCTCGGTTAGGACGGCAAAGAGGCAGCACAGGACAGGTAGCTACGCCACCTTCCCCCACCAAATCCCCATTGGCTTGCATCCAGCTCTGTGCTTTGTCACATCCAATGCTTTCCATTGTTGTCATCCCTAAGTTGGAATACTTGGCTTGTTATGCATGTTGATATTTTTTGTGTATTGTGGTTAAAAACGAATGCCTGCCTTGTGAAACCTTGGAGACATCCGAGCCAGTAATTCCTATTCTCACTCAGTTTTAGGATCTCACTATTCAATACACAATTCTTAGAATCAATGGGTGTGGTGGGGGGGAAACTGAAATCTACTGGGTTTGACTTTACTTAAAGGTGATTTGCCAAAAAACATGGACATTGCAGTGTCCCTATCACTCCCATTGACTTTCAGCTAGCGGGGTCTAAAATTGGGTTTTGTTGTGGCTGTTTAAAGAAACCTGAACCATCGATTTACATTTTCTCATGGCTCACACTACTTTCAGGGTAAGTACTAAATAGTAAAAATATCAAACTTATCCTTTTAAAATCAAATATTGTGTTCTTAACCTGAATGGCATCAAAGGCAGTGTTTAGATTTTCTGCAGGCTTGTATAGCTTCCTTTTATTTTTCCTTTTACGTGTGGTCTCTTCTATCGCATTCCAATGCTCACTTGTCTCTGTAAGAATCATTTGCCAATCTGTGACTCAATCATTCCTATCCTATCCACAAATCAGTGTTGTGATGTTGCTTGGCAGTTGACGGTGTTCATTAGCTAACAAACAGTGGTGTGAACTAGGCCCTAATCTTGCTGTTTGGTTACAAAGGTTGCAGCTCAAAACAGAACCCCTGAACTCAACGCCTGGTTGTTGACATACCCTGTAGCTGTTCCAGAACAGACTGATACTCACAAATCTAACAATGAAGCTTCATCCCAAATGGCACCCTATTCCCCATAGTGCACTAATTTTGAACAGAGCCCTATGTTGTGAATAGGGTGGCATTTGGGACACATCAGCCCCTAACGAAGGAAGAGGGTGCTTTTGGTACATTGGTGGATAAGTGTCAATCTCTAACCATTTTCTCTCCCATTCATCCACAACTGTCATGCGTTAACACTGTGTGCCTCAATCTGTCGACTCATGTTACATCTTCGAGCAGTGCTTTTGTATGGTACAGATTTGCCAACGAAGCCGGCCTAAAGTTTGAACTGCAATGAAGTGTGTAGGCTACATCTGCAGGATGAGTCGGTTATTTCTGCAGAAATATAAAATACAATAAAGTGAATTGTCACCTAAAATGTTTTAGGATTAACTATATGCTGTAAAATCACAATTTTTTGGGGGGGGGTGAACAGTGTGTTCAATAGCAAACTGCAAAATAACTAGGCTACCACTAGTTTCCACTGAAATGGTTTAAAAAAGCAATACTAAAGACCACATTTTCTATTTAATTTCTTATTATAATCCCTCCTGTGTTGTCGTATATCCTGTCTGTAAATTGAGGGCCTGAGTGTGGTTTTTGTCTGTCTGTTGGGCGTCTCTCCAACTCTGTTCATTGTCCGCTATCCCCTCAGCCCCAGCCCAGAAACCAGAGGATGTCATTCACCGGTACATGGAGGAAGTGGCCTCTGCTCAAGACGAGGTACGCATTTCAATGTCAAAGACACCCTCCTCCCTCGCCTCTTTCTATTGGTGTAGGGTGAAGTTGCCCCTAGATGCTGATCTTTGGTCATTTTAGCATTTTCCCCACTAATGGTTAAGGTTAGGTTTCCACTAGATCTGTACCTAGGAAAACTTCTCCCCTCCCTCTTTACTCATCACTCACGGAAGAAGGGCTCTTGCAGGAGAATCAGTCATGTTTCCTCGTTCTGGTACACTGAATCACGGTAAGCATGATATGCAAACAAAAGCAGGTATAGTTAATCTGATGTTTGAAACCATTTTGTGAAGATGATTCATTCATATGACATGGGTGATATTTTTAGTTTTTTATATATTTTTTTAAATAATACTAAACCACTTATTAGTATTGAAGAAACATTTTATTTTGCAGAGAAAGTGCAATATGCAAGTTGGAAGAAATATGATTGCTCTAAAATGAACACAGGTTATTTCTAAAGCAGTTTGAGTAAGCCAACTGCGGTTTTGTATAGAAATAAACAATACTCCATCCATATCACCAAGTCATCCCAACCTCAATTTATAGACTCATGATATAATATCATATACAGATCCTGTCATTCTTGTTATCATGTAATTACATGTACAGCATAACCTGGGGTGAAAGTAGGTATGGTCTGGTACAGATTCTCGGCAAATGAAATAGTGGGAAATTAACTAAGATGCTGTTACACCCTCATGTATTACTACCACGTGAAAAATGTGCGAATGGACTCCAAAATGTGGTGTGGTTTGTCCAAAACATATTTTTTTTTTTTTTTTTTTTGCCAAGGCAGCGACGACTGACTGAGGCGAGCAGGGACAGCAGTGGAGGCATCAATCAATTAAGGCTACAAGTGAAGGCCTAATGACAATCGCTAAATGTCATTAGCCCTACACTTTTTGATGTTTTATAACAATGTCTCTTTCCATTTATCAAATGGCTGTTGCACAATGTTTGGATGCTTTTGACAAACTGATGACAACATGACTGGTTGTTTATGCCACATTTAAATCTAACTCTTAAATGGCCAATCTTTTACTTTTAGGACCATGAATGTAATGCCTGTGCAAGTGTGCGTACAGACCTCCGTGTAACGGGAAGAAATTAAATCAACTTTAATCCCTTAATATATTGTCCCTGTGGTTTTAGGACTGCATCATCTGTATGGACCGGCTATCGTGTCCGTCGGATTACGCCGTGGCGTCCGAGGGAGCACAATCCATCCCACCCGGCGCTGTGGGAAAGTTCACCAAGTGTGGACACACCTTGCACATGCTCTGCATGCTTGCCATGTACAACAATGGAACCAAGGTGGGCGCCACAGAGATCCTAATAATGACTTTCAAATGTAATTCAATGGCTTGCTTGGATGACATGAGCCCACATATTGTCCTAAATAGACATTAACGTAAAATAAGACTTAAGGAACTAAAGGCATGTACTTGCTTTTTATTTATTTTACCAGGTAAGTTGACTGAAAACATTCTCATTTATAGCAACGACTATTTACATTTTTAAACCACAAAAAAAAGACTGAATCGTTACAGTAATGATGAAGCATTATAACTGCAGGCTAAAAGTTAAGTGTTGCCCACAACATATCATAAACACTCACATATGGTGAAGTCAGGCTAAGATTTTAGTTTATGGTGATATTCTTATACACTCAGTGGCCAGTTGATTAGGTACACCGCCACGTTCAAGAAAATGGTGAACTCCTACAGACAGTGAGTCACGTGGCTGTGGCTTGCTATATAAAGCAGGCAGACATTCAGTTACTGTTCGGTTGAACATTAGAGTGGGCAAAACAAGTGACCTAAGCGACTTTGATCATGGTATGATCGTTGGTCTCAGGTGTGCTGGTTCCAGTACCTCAGAAACGGCCGGCCTCCTGGGCTTTTCATGCACGACAGTGTCTAGGGTTTACCAAGAATGGTGAGACAGACAAACATCCCGTCAGCGGCAGTCCTGTGGGTGAAAACAGCTCGTTGAGGAGAGAGGTTGAAGGAGAATGGCAAGAATCGTGCAAACAGGCAGTCCACAAACAGGCAACTAAGTGTTGTGCAGAACGGCATCTCGGAACGCACAACTCATTGGTCCTTGTCAAGGATGGGCTATTACAGCAGACGACCACACTGGGTTGCACTCCTACCAGCTAAGAACAAGAAGCGGCTCCAGTGGACATGTGATCACCAACACTGGACTACTGAGCAGTGGAAAAACATTGCCTGTACCGATGAATCCCGGCTCCTGTTCCATCATGCTGATGGCAGTCAGGATTTGGCGTAAGCGGCAAGAGTTCATGGGCTCCATCCTGCCTAGTGTCAACGGTACAGGTTGGTGGTGTAATGCTATGAGCAATGTTTTCCTGGCACATGTTAGGTCCCTTGATACAAATTGTGAAACGTTTGAACGCCATATCTAGTAGAGTCCATGCCCCGATGAATTCAGGCTGTTCTGGAGGAAATGGTTGTTCACACCTGGTACTAGATTGGTGTACCTTATCATTTGAGTGTAACCAGTCACTAACATGGGTTATTTTTAAAGAAAATCTGCGATTCTGACTCTGTCCCCTTCCAGGATGGCAGCCTCCAGTGCCCGTCATGCAAGACAATCTACGGGGAGAAGACGGGGACCCAGCCCAAGGGCAAGATGGAGATCTATAGTATTGCACAGTCCCTCCCCGGCCACCCAGCCTGTGGAACTATCCAGATAATTTACAGCATCCCCCCTGGGATACAGGTAGACAAACACACACCACTCATTAACACACTGAGTCTGGGGTGGGCATATCTTACTCCGGGCAGGTGTGCGTGCAGGCTTTTGCTCCACCGAATCAGTGACAAAAAACGAGGCTTGCCACTATCCTAAGTTTCTTTCTGACTGAAACCATAACATTCAGATGGGCCAAGAGATACAGATGCGGTATTGGACCTGCGCCTTCCCCTCATGTCAGTATTCTCATCTATCTTCCACGTCACCAAGCCTACCGCTTAAGATCATTGGGCCAGTAACCAAAAGGCCGCTGGTTGGAATACCCCAGCAGACTAGGTGAAAAAATGTCGCTGTGCCCTTGAGCAAGGCACTTAACCCTAATTGCTCCTGTAAGCAATGTTCCCTCTATTTTTTTCCGGCACTGAGCAAATTTCAGGTCTGCTGACCGCAAACTTGAATTTGAAAATTCTGTGCAACTTCCAGCACATGTTTACTGTGAACACTGAGGCTGCACCCACTTTTAAGTTACTTTTAACAGTGGCCAAGTAGGCTTTTAGATCATAATGTAGGCCTGACAGTGTGGGCTACCATCAAAAACAATGGAGAAAATGCATCCCATAACATGGAAATAGCTGCTCTATCATTGAGCTGACAGTAGCAGCCAATGTGTGGTGTCCAATGTAGTCCTATATTCCATAGGACTTTAGAAAAAAATATGCAGGGATTGACAACCTGTTTATCCACTTGTCTTTCAGACAAGGAGGTGACTGAAAATGTTATGGTGTTTGACGCAAGAAACCACTTTATAAAATAAAATGCATTATTATTCCCATACCACTTATTACAGCGAATGAGACACATTATGCTACCCTCTGCCTATTGGCTACTTAGCTTATTCAAGCCGGTCTCAAAATACAACACTGCCACTTCATGATAAAAACGCTCTTTACCGGACTCCCTTTTCCAATATGTCCAGAAATGTACATGCTTTGTACTCTTGTTGGAAGCAATCACTCCCCTATTGCTGACTACAAATTTTGCTATAACTGGGCTAATAACTAACTAGCAAAGGATGTGAACAAAATGTGCATACGTGGCTATATGCAGCTCTTGCTTTGATCTCAAAACAAGCGCATATACTCACGACCACAGCTAAATAAACAGTCCAGTTCAAAGTAAATGGCGCAGATCCATATATGCCAATGGTCTTTCTGCATATAGCCCTACTGCAGCTCTTATTGGTTATGCCGCACTGGTTGTAGAGTATGGGTGGAGTTGTGGGCAATAGAATCCTACTCCAATGCGTTCTGCCTACAACAGAGTCTCTTGTGTAGTTCGTTTTGATTCGGTATGTTGCATTAATAGTGGCTATTGCGTTGATTTGATCACAATTGCCACGGTAAAGGGAAACGTTGATGGCGTTAACAGGGAAACTCTAGAACATCACTCAATGTTTTAATCTCGTGCTTCTCTCTGTTCTCTCCGGGGCCACTGCATGCACATTGACTGTAAATCGCTCTGGATAAATGACTAAATATTATTTCTCTCTCCAGGGTCCAGAGCACCCTAACCCGGGGCAGCCATACACCTGTAGAGGCTTCCCTCGCTTCTGCTTCCTCCCAGACAACGACAAGGGCAGAAAGGTAAGCAGTTAATACAGCCTCAAAAGCAGAACGGACAGACTCTGCAAAACAGAATCAAATACAAAAATAAGTGTTTCTTAAGACCACGTAGTTCCTCCGTGTTTCAGGCCACTTTCTTTCATTTGGTCTCTAATGAACATAGCCCCTGACTCTGCTCTGCTTACACAATCCTTGTATGTGATAAAAAATTGTCTGGGAAGTCTGATTATGCAGTTTCAGTAAAAATGCTGAGTGAGAGATTTAATAATGACATGTCTTCCTTGATGTAGTGTGCCAATTCCTCATTACCATATTAATTTGATTTGCTACTCATTGCAACCAAATCTGCTACTCCAAATTGTTCTGTTGGCTTAATTAATTGAATGCTTATTTACTGTACAGTGAGGTAAATGTTATGCTGGGTATATTGATAATGCATCCCAATATATTTGCAAAGTAAATCAATTTCTATATCTGATCTCTCACTGTTAATGTGAAATCAAATGCACATACCTCTACTGTAACATATAGAAAATGCAGATTAACTTAAAGGAAAGTTCTTTATTTTATAACTGAATGTCTTAGTAATATGTTGACAATTTCTGTGGGGTATAATATATCCTCACTTTGTATAAAATCCTTTGTCTGTATTCTGTTGTCTATTGCTAGCAGCACTATTTCACCAAGCACTATATTCTAGGGATGTGTAAAATGTACATAGCAAATGAAGGTAATTAGGCCTAACTCGCACTTTCACCAAATAGCTTCAGCCGGTTGTGCGACCTTGGCAAAATTAGTTCGCTGTTGGATATCTATGGAGATCGTCAAATTACAATATTTTCTAGTTGTACATCTTTTAGTTCTCATTAAATTTGCAATCAATAGGGGTACTTTTGACATTTTATTTTTAATGATCTATTCTTAATCTTAACACTACTCATATTTCAGAGCACATGTTAAGGTTTCAAATGACACCAAGACTGGCTTTGTAGCATCTATGTAATTGTAGTGGCTTAAATAAGGCCAGGGTAATGCCGAAATGTCCCAGTTCAATCAATTTCTCAAACGTTTTGCATACAGACTTCAAAGGTATGCCAAACATCCTTTCCCCAAAGGACCTTTCCATGGCTTTGATTTCAGGAAGATCCAAAACATCATAAATATGTGGAGCATGTCATCTCTAATTTCATGTCAGGTGCTTGAGCTGCTGAAGGTAGCGTGGACGCGGCGCCTCATCTTCACAGTGGGCACGTCTAGCACCACGGGCGAGCCCGACACGGTGGTGTGGAATGAGATCCACCACAAGACTGAGATGATGTCCAACGTGTCAGGCCACGGCTACCCGGATCCCAACTATCTGGAAAATGTGCTGTCCGAGCTGTCCTCTCAGGGGGTAACCGACGACTGCCTGGTCAAACAGGAGGGCCCAAGCCAGGGAGGAGCGTCAAACTCTGGACTGTGAAACTGACCCTGAATCAGTTTCCTCGTAACGTCACTACTTCAACATAGAGAACATATTCACATTCCCACTTGGATGTTTTTTTGTTGTTGTTGATCTTATTAAATATTTAATGCGAAGCAGATGGTATGTCAAAGTGCAGTGTGCCGAATACTGCACATACTGATAATGTGGGGTTTGTCGTGGACTTTATTTGCTGTAGTAGCGCTCCACCAGCTCTTGGTTTAGTCACCTGTTCCCTATATAGTAAACTACTTTTCACCAGGGCCCATAGGGTTCTGGTCAAAAGTACTGCACTATATAGGGAATAGGGTGCCATTTTAGACACAGCCCTTCTCTTGAAAAAAGTATTGTGCTTTTTTTGGGGGGGGGGGGGGGGGGGGGGAGCAGACTGTGTCGCACCTCTTTTGGCATGCTCAATGAAAGGTGGCAGCTCTTGCGTGGGAACAGACGTCGGTAGCACTTTAGTTTTGACTGTGCATTTAATTAACACTTATATTAATTACCAGGTTAATATCTGTGATTGTTTTTCAAATTGGTAAATTATGCAAATACTTTAAAGTGATATTTCTGTTGAAAAGCAATGTAGGCCTACTTAGGCAAATCACTGTATACACAGACACATTAAATACTATACAAAATGGTAGCAAAGTGAGTACCTGCTTGATTGTGTTATAATGGGAGGGGGGAGAGAACTGTTTAATTGGTAATTTTCATATTTGACAGTAATGAAAGCACTGTAAAGAAACAGAAATGTGTCTGTAAATGCCAGTTCATTAAGAAGCATAACCTGGAAGAGAAACTTCTCTGCTTTTGTTTCAGCATAATATTAATATTTAAATGCATTATTTAACCATTTGTAATATTTTTAGTTTCACCTAATTTGATGGGAAACACGTGGGTTTGTAATGCAGACTAAGCTGGGCCTGTAGTCACAAAGTAGCAGTGCTGATATCGATCATGTCCTCCCTGGCCTATGTAATCTTATTCATTATCTAAGGCAAAACTGATCCTAGATCACCCCTCCTACTCTGAGATGCTTCATGAATACGGACCCTGATGCTTTGCTACACCCACTTAGAGCTACAGAAAAGTATGGAGACCTTTAACTTTGGAAGCGTTTGTGCATTTTGGAAAGCTTACAGGGACTTTTGACCTGAGCCCTATACTACGTACATTGTTTTGAGGAGGTAGCAAGGTAACTTTGGTCAACTCTTGAGTTCAACTTGGGTTAACAGGTACCACGAAGTGGCTCATCTTTGAGCCAGGTACATTTTTAAATGGCAACGAATCCTTTAGAACTAGCCAGCTCCGGGGCAGACTGTTCACATTGCCCTAAAAAAGTGAACTGGGCTGTGGAATTCAAGCGAACCGAACTTTGACCAGCTCTTGATGGTCTGTTTGATTCTCTTCAGGGGCTCTTTTGAGGGGTCTGAGATCCTTTTGGAGTGTTCACAATGCACAAATTAGGCAAACACAAGTTCACAAAAATTGCCTGGAAGGGGGGGGGGGGGGACCAAGTGTGAAAACACCCTTAGAAAAACCTTGAATAGATCTCACTTAGTAGAAAGCGGACGAAGGGAAGTGCTACTAAGATCTCACTTCAATTGTAGTATAGGCCTACCCCCTCAGCTTTGCCCTAGAAGATTAAAAACAGAAAACGACTTTACCACAGGTCAATTCACTTTCTCTGACAGTCTGGTCAAAATAGCATAGCCATCAAGAGCAGTCTGGATTTTTCTTTTTCGGCATGCTTTGGGTATATTAACCTGGATAGTCCAATTCCACCGTACTGCTGTCCAACATCCAGTTAGGTGACATTTTACTCAGTATTCAGGTGTATGCAAGCATTTTGAAAATGTTCTCCGCAATAAAGAACTGATAAATGAATCCCATGTTACTCGTTTGTAGTGTTGATTAGCATAATTTCATAAAAAAAATTATCTTTGGTTCTTATTCTTTAGCAATCGATTGAAAATCATTTATTTTACTTTTTGAGGTGTTAGGAAAGGAGTTCGTGCCAAGGCTCCATTCTAAATCCCATCCCTAGAGTCGAGCAGCAACTGGGTCAGGTTCTGGTAAGTGATGATTGCGCACAGGTGTGAGTGATAGGCAAGCAATCAGTGAGACAGGTGGGCTCGTTGCCTCTGCCTGGGGGGGGGGGGGCTTTCTCATGTTTGTTTGAATACTTTTCTTTTGGGCATGCTTTTGCATTTTACGTTTTGTATATATTATTTAGTTCACCATCAACTGAATTTCAATGAACACCCTGGACCCTGCTAAAGCCAAGCTGTCTTCCTGGACACTAGTTCGGGTGCGCAGATGCTGTCTCTCCTGGACACCATCGGCGTGTCAACAACAGCGTCGCTAATAGCGATACTAGGCACTTGCATCCAACATCTGTTCCGCTTACTCTTTTCATGTTAAATTCAGACAGGTTATGGAACAGTTAATCAGACATAGCGAGTAGACATATTCGTAGGATGACTAGTATGTTTATGCCGCGTTCAAAACGACTGGGAAATATTTATTTGAACAGTATTCCAACTCGGGAGCTCCGACTTGAAGATCACGGACATCGTGATTTGAACTCGTATTTTTCCCGAGTTCTTAGTTATTTTGAACGCGGCATTAGTAACAGAGAGCACACATGATGACCATGATATAACCCTAGGTATTGTGATCCTAACTAACTTCATATGTCACTATTGCGGCAGGTATTGTGTTTCGAACATGCAAACTATGTGAATCTTGTTTTCTCTGAAATGAAACTAGTATGTGGTGCTACTTCTTCTGTGGAGGGCAGCATTGCATCAAATACTTAAATATACCAGCAATGAGAGCATTCATGAATTCCCTCCCTTACATCAAAGATACCACATGCTGCTCGAGCAGATAATCATGGATACCTTTCCATGTATCGTTGTTGCCGCTACACGTTTGCAAAAATACATAGACCGTTGTTGAATACCGGTATCGTCAGATTTTCTTCCCGTTTGGCTGAAGAGAGAAACTGAGTCATGTAAAAAAAATCATTAGAGAATCTGTATGTGCTTCTTCTCAATTCAAATGAATCATGCAATATGCTGTTTCTGTGGTGTTTTTTCAATCTTTCAGTCTTTTTCTGTCACCTCCATTCTTGTTGTGCTAATTAATTGACGCTCCCTCCTTGAAGCCACCCTATCATCATAGCCCCAAACTTTCGAGATAAACATTTATACTAGGGTTTCAAAATTCCTTGAAATGTAAATAAATTCCCTGGTTTTCCAGAAATCCTGGTTGGAGACATCCGGGAATCCTCCAACCGAATTTCGGGAAAACCAGGGAATTTATTTTTAAATTCCAGGAATTTTTTGTCCCTAATTAATACGAATCGGTTTTCTTTCCACGGCCGTGTTATGCATGAGGAGTAAGTGGTTACAAAGAGACACAGCAGCACAAATCACGCTGGCAGCGGCCATGCGGTTATCTACTTCAGCATGAGCAATTCAAATCCTTGCTTAGGCTGGGGGAAGGAGACTCCATTACAACCTAAGTACTGACCGGACTGCAAATTACTATATTTAGGCTATTTCACTGGCTGGGTTGCCATGGGTGAACCACCTCGTTGATGATTGGATAGTGAAAGTTCTATTTGAATGACAGTTGCAGTGAATATTGGACGTTGTAAAGGAACGTACCATCACTGTTGCTAGTTATACAACTCCAGTTATGTTTAATGACAATTATATTCACCGGGGGTTCTAAATGTGTGCGTGATTAGTAATTAAATACAATATCAGGATATAGCAATTAACAATATTACAATGAAGTAACATAATAAACGGTTATAACAGTAAATAAATCACATTGCCACTAACAGATATAAATGCACCAATGCTTTACAAAGGAAACAGTAACTGGAAAGCTCCACAAGGTGGCAGGGCAGACCTATACAATGAACAGGCCAGGTGGCTACACAGGCCAAAGGGCCATCATGGCAACTTCAGAAGAGGCAGTTTTAGCAGTACAACCTAGCAATTCTCCATCATCACCAGCTTATAGATTATAGCTAATGAACTAGGTGGGGAATGTACATAAGCACAGGAAGGCCAAAAACATCATCAAGGACAACAACCACCCGAACCACTGTCTGTTCACCCCGATACCATCCAGAAGGTGAGGTCAGTACAGGTGCATCAAAGCTGGGACTGAGAGACAGAATCTATTTTTCAATCTCAAGGCCATTATACTGTTTAACAGCCGTCACTAACACAGAGAGGCTGCAGCCTACATACAGACTTGAAATCATTGGACACTTTAATAAATAGATCACTAGTCATTTTAATAATGTCACTTTAATAATGTTTACATATCTTGTATTACTCATCCCATATGTATATACTGTATTTTTATACCATCTATTGCATCTTGCCTATACCGCTCGGTCATCGCACATCCATATATTTATATGTATATATTCTTATTCCATTCCTTTACTTAGATTTGTGTGTATTAGGTAGTTGTTGAGGAATTGTTAAATTACTTAGATATTACTGCACTGTCGGAACTAGAAGCACAAGCATTTCGCTACACTCACAATAACATCTGCTAACCATGTGTATGTGACCAATAAAATTTCATTTGATTTAAAGGCTATGAAATTGGTACCTTGTGTGTCCACAGTTATAATTAAGCAGTAAGGCCTGAGGGGGTGTGGTATATGGCCAATATACCAAGGCTAAGGGTTGTTCTTGGGCACATTGCAATGCGGAGTGCCTAGATACAGCCCTTAGCCGTGGTATATTGGCCATATACCACAAACCTCAGAGGTGACTTATTACTATTATATAAACAGGTTACCAATGTAATTAGAACAGTAGAATAATTATTTTGTGTCATACTTGTGTTATACTGTCTGATATACCAGGACTTTCCTGTCTAGCCATCAGCATTCAGGACTCGAATGACCAGGTTTATAATAAAGAATATGGCCTACACTTTCTCTATACTGTACATGTACCAGTTGCTTGGCATGATGCCACCACGTGGAAATAAAATAGCTAGCAAAAATACCATAATGTATTGCTAAAGTAGAAACAACATAACACAAAATACAACAAGGAAATATGCGTTATAAGGTACTTACTATTAGATGAACACACGTGTACAAAGTTATTGTAAGGAAACAACAAAAGCAATGTGGGCACCAGGGGGAAATGCACTGCTGCACTGAACAAGTTCGGGCAGGTTCTGACTAGAGAATATGCATATGTCCGCCAGAAACAGGTGAGTAAAGTAGAAACCAGAATGGCAGAGAAAATTGTAAAGCTGACCCAAATACGTATTTGTAGTTAAACTTAGTCGTTGCAGAGTTCTGAGGGGCTGTATATGGTTAACTCAACCAACGCAAGAGCTGGTCAGGTATAGGTAAGGGCTGGGATAAACAATTCCTCTGTGTGGGGAGGACTTGTTCCGGAACACGGCTGCCCCATCAGAAACAGTGTTAGGAAGTCTGGGATTGAGTGGGAGGAGTCCACACTGTCTGCATGGGTGTCGCTGTTTCCTGCCTGCCTTAGGCAGAAGCTGGGGAGGAACAGAGGATGAAGGTGCCCGATGATGGCATTGCTGGCTGGTCTTGTAGTTGGGCTATGGTACCGCTACTATGACGTTGCAGAATGTGGGCCCACTTACTGCAGCACTGGAGTCCTCAAGACTTGGAGGAACCCGGAGGTAGTGCAGTGGTGCATCTTGGAGGAACCCGGAGGTAGTGCAGTGGTGCATCTTGGAGGAGGCTGGCGCTCAGGGCTTGAGTCAGGGAGGTGGTCGGTAGAGCCTTGGACAGCCTATGCCAGTGCAGTGCACACTGCGCCAGGACTCTCTGGTAAGTAGGAGTGATTTAAGTGGGTTGCTTGAGCCTATCAGAAGGCCGGGACTGGCCCTTTCAAAGGTTTGGAGCCGGAGTCCTCTCAGGTGCCTATACCGATGCTTCAGAGCAACAGCTGGACAAGACTGCTCAGCTAGATATGGTTTGTCCGCTGTAAAAGCCTTAGATATGATGTGTCGAAGGCTGCTGCTATTTGGAAAGTCACAGTTGAGTCCTTGAGCTGGACGATGTCCTGCTGTGTTGTTTGTAGGGCCAACTTATCTTGTGGTCCCAATAGACATAGTTGGTGGGCCACCTCCAGTAAAATGACAGTTCTCTCTGAACCACCATCTGGTAGGGCGTAGGTGTCAACTGACTTTGTGTTGTTCCAGAGTTGGACTGGGATGACCTTCAGCAGGACTCGACCTGAGTGGCTGGACTGGTTGAGGTGAACGCTAGTGGTGAGTGTGCCGACAGTCTGGGCTTGGCTCTGTGTGATGGCCATGTCATGTAGGACAGTCAGGATCACCACAGGCTAGACAGGATTTCTTAAGCGTGCAATCCTCTGGCTTGTGGCCTCTTCCACACCGCTAGCAGTAGCATTTGTCCTAGACCCATGTAGCCTGTTGAGCAGGGTTCAACTCAATGAAGTCTCTGCACAGGAGTTTAGGAAGTGCTCCTCAGAACTACAGTAAGGGCAGAAAGGCTTGTACTTACTCCTCCTGGGTGTGGAAGTAGAGGCAAAATCTTCAAACCCCTGGGCGTCGCCGAGCTTGACAGCAGGAGAGTTCAGGATAGCCTTTAGTTGTCCCTGGACCAGTTGTCTGGGTTGACCGTACCTCTGCTTAATACAGGACCGTTGTCCCGTCCTCGGGATGGTTGAGCTAACGTAGGCTAATGTGATTAGCATGAGGTTGTAAGAAACCCCCAAAAATTCCCAGGACATAGACATATCTGATATGGGCAGAAAGCTTACATCCTTTTTAATCTAACTGCACTGTTCAATTTACAGTAGCGATTACAGTGAAAGAATACCATGCTATTGTTTGAGGTAAGTGCACAATTATGAACTTGAACATGTATGAATAAACCAATTAGGCACATTTGGGCATGTTTGATACAACATTTTGAATAGATATGCAGTAGTTCATTGGATCAGTCTAAAACTTTGCACATACACTGCTGCCATCTAGTGGCTAAAGTCTAAATTGCGCCTGGGCTAGATTAATTCATTATGGCCTTTCTCTTGCATTTCAAAGATGATGATACAAAGAAAAAAACGTGTTTTTTTGTATTATTTTGTATTATCTTTTACCAGATCTAATGTGTTATATTCTCCTACATTAGTTTCACATTTCCACAAACTTCAAAGTGTTTCCTTTCAAATGGTATCAAGAATATGCATATCCTTGCTTCAGGTCATGAGCTACAGGCAGTTAGATTTGGGTATGTCATTTTAGGCGAAAATTGAAAAAAGGGGGGGATCCTTAAGAGGTTGTGAACCTGCATGGATTTGGTATATTGTGTGGGCCATTCCCATACCGTTTAGCCATCTGGTAGGCACTGTGCAGCTGAAGGTGATCTAGCAGCATCTGGTATTCTTATTCCTCTGTTAGGTGCCTATGTGGGTCAAGTACACTGTTCAGTCCCTTCTTTAACATGACAGTCACTCTCCTAGCCGGAGCTGAAGATGGTGAGTTTAGGCTTGGGTATACCGTAGTATGACGCAATGGCCATCTCCATCATGCTGGGTGCAGCAGGAGGCAATGGATAGTGGCACAGGCTATGGTGCAGGAGTCTGTGGCTGTAGAGCTAGTTGTGGCCCAGGTTGAGGGACCGGTTGTGGTCTGGGTTGTGGAGCTAGATGTTGTCTGAGTTGTGGAGCTGGCTGTGGCCCGTACTGAGGTGACTGGGCAGGCTGCGCTGGGTCTAGGTGCTGTGGTCCAGGACATGGAGGTGTCTGGGAAGGCTGAGCTGGACCTAGTCCTAGAGGTGGCCTAATCAGTGATGCTGGCCGGACGGGCTGGATTGGCTGGGGCTCTGGCTGAGAAGCTGGAACTAGTTGTCAACTCAACTTGTGCAGCAGTAAGATTTCTCACTGGGGAGTGAATTGGGCTGACTCCCGGTATTAGTGTTAGGGGTTGGATGGGGATAGGCTACAGGTGAGGGAGGCTGCTGTATTGAGGGGTATTGACATGGGCTGCTGAGATATGTGTAGTGGGGGTAGGGCATTCGTGCTGTGTTGCCCATAACAACTGAGAGTTCCTTCATCTGCTTGCTCATGTCTATAATGGATGTCTCCATGCATCACCATCTCTTGTCCTTGTGTTCTTTCTTCCGGACCTGGGGAGTTGAATAGTTGATGCAGGTCCCCTGACTGGGAAGTGATGCCTCTGTTGTAGTCATGTAGGATGGTTCCATCACTGCTGGTGGAACATGGTGCTGTGGACTGAAGCTCAACACGTAGTCCTCCAGAGGTGTCGGGCCCTGCTGGGACGGGAACACTGTGTGTTGTTGTTGTCCATCATAATAACTGGAGTATGCAGCTGATGTACTAATTCAGCTACTCGAAGGACCACTTGTAAAGGAGTGTACATTTATTACATTTTGCTAGTCATACAAAATCTGGCCTCATTCTTCGGGAAGAAAGATGTCAGCAACTGCAGTTCCAGTTATGATGTTTACTGACAATTACAGTATATTCAGTGGGGGTTCTAAATGTGTGTGTGTGTGTGTGGTTTTCTGAAATTACATAATAAAGAGGAATGATTAGTAATTGAAATACAATATCTGGATATAGCAGTTAACAATATTACAATGAAGTAACATAATAAACTGTAATACAATGAACAGGCCAAATGGCTACAAAGGCCTCCTTTGGTTCCATTGTCACACTGACACAAAAAGTCACACACACATACACACACACAACCAACCAGTAGCTGGTAGCACAGTTCTCCCACGTAGCTCACAGGTAGGGCATCCAGCCGGTTGGACAGCAGAATCCTCCTTCGTGAGTGTGCCGCCATGCAGCCAATTTTCTTACTTTTTAACTTTGCATTGTTGGGAAAGTAAGCATTTTAAGGTGAAGTCTACACCTGTTGTATTTGGCACGTGACAAATACAATTCAATTTGGTTTGAAATACTGTATATGCAACATAAATACATTCAGAGTATATAGCCTCTCTGATCAGGCTTCATAAGCCTTGTTCACACTGGCAGTTTGAAGTGATATCCAATCATTTTTTCCTGCAGTCTGAAGAGCCAGAGAGCACATGGAATCGAATATCTTCAAGTCAGATTCAAACCATATTCAAAGGTGGTCATGTGACTTGTGTCTCAATGGTCAAATCAGATTTATTTGGCCTCAAGTGTTTTTTAGACTGTTATCTGGCATATCTTGTCGTTGCTAGCTACTCACTCAACAATTTACAGTACAATATTTACACGTGTCGGGGGAAGGGGGATTTGGAGCGCAAAGTGTTTTAAATTGTGCAGTATAAATCAATAATAAATAAAAGTCTAGTAGCAGCAGTCGATGTGTGTATAGCATGAATTTGCTGTATATGTCTGTGTGCGTGTGTGTGAGTGCATGTGTGCTAAGGTGCAGAGAGTCAGTGCAGATGGTGAGTCCTGTTAAACTGTTCAGTATTCTGATGGCTTGTGGGTAGAAACTGTCTCTGAGCCTGGTGGTCCAAGACCCAATGCTCGAATACTGTCTGCCTGACGGCAAGGGAGTGAATAGTTTGTGGCTGGGGTATGTAGGGTCCTTGATGATGTTGCGGGTCTTCCTCAGGCACCGCTTTGAGTAGATGTTCTGTATGGGTGGGGGCATGGCCCCGGTGATGGACTGGGCCATCTTTATGGGCCTTGCGGTCATGCTAAATTAAATACTCTATGACAGTGGTTCTCAAAACCTCTCCTCGGGGACCCCCAGACGTTTCACAATTTTGTTACAGCCCTGAACTAACTCACTTGATTCTCCTAGTCAAGGATTTGATTATTAGTTGACTATTTGAATCAGGTGTGCTAGCTGTGGAATAGTTAAAATACATGGAATAGCTGGGGGTCCCTGAGGAGAGGTTTGAGAACCCCTGCCCTATAAGTCTCCAGCTCCTCCAACATATATAGAGATACAGTGGCCCACAAGACAGGATCCTCTCAGGTTCTGCATTGAGTTTGAGTTTATTTTATTTTTACAGGGACAGTGCACATTAATCAACGTTTCAGTAAAAGTGACGGTTTTAGCCAGCCGGCTAATTTTCAACCGCAGTCCCTGGGCAGGTTATTAAAAACAATTACAATATAGACAATCATTGAGCACATGCAGAGCAACATAGGACAAGCAAGACATAGCATACAGTCAGAGCAACATAGAACAAAAAGCAACATTCCCATTAAAATGTTCACAAGTCTGGGATGAGAACATCGCTGACTCTATCTTATTAGGAAACATCTATGCTGTTTGTTGTCTGTAGTTAAAATGAAAAGCTGGGATGATGATAACTTCACTTGGCCCTGAGGCACATACAGTATCTGCCTAAGATGGGATCTCAGCGCTGACTCAAGGTTTTCCCCTCCCCTAATTAAAGAATCCTATAATGTCCTCTGTCTCTCTATATTTAAATGTTTTATTATTATTATTTTAATAGATATGAAAGAAGAATGGTTTGTTTTTATCTCGTTTCATATGAGGACATTACTGAAACGTCATGTCAAAAACACAGAGGATTAATTTTGCTCTCCATTCATGGGAAATTGTTATACATTTTTATAATAATTGTATAAGATTCGAAAAACAGCTAATCAGCTGCCCGCCACTTATTTAGATATGCATCTGAGGGATGGGGCTAATTACATATAACCCCTGTCAACTGTCATAGACAGTCCACGACCTCCACATGCTAGTTGTTACCATGTTTTGAAGCTGATGTACCAGTTGTAACCATGTTATGAAGCAGATGTACAAATCCTAGACTTTAGCTTTAATGTCAATACCATCCATTTCAAGTAATTATGGTGAGTAGTCTGCACTGTATACAAAGACAGTGAGAGCTCTGGCATAGAGATCCTAGCCGGAGACCACAAAATCACACACTAATGTCCCAGTCTCTCTTTCTATATTTTATGAGCCCAATAATTTAGAGCTTTTGCTTGTCTTTTTCTGTCTTAAATTTTCATTTTTAAATCAATTTGGCTCTTGAAAATCTAAAAAATCGATGTAGAAAGGTAAAAAGACTAGAAGGGCCTAGAAGGCATCCAGGGTCATAAATAAGGCCGACGAATGACTCCCATAAATATATGAGGACCGCCATTGTTAAGTAGCCTCAGCATTCTGTCGAGTCATATTTTTATGTCAAGTCAACAAACCCAAGGACCTTCCCACATGACTAAGCATTTTCACTGGCTGAGCCACTTTGGCATTATCCATCAGTGTCATGTTTCATCTGTATATGTGTTGACTCACTACTCAACCAAATAGGCAAGCAGTGTTCACAACTCTCTCAGGCTGGCTACAACAGCCTGTCTCGAGCACAAAATGGAATCAATGTTTTCCACCACTATCAGCTCATTACTACAGTCAGATGCATTTGGTCTCGGCTGCTCATTTGAGTGCGGCTGAGCAGAATTCATTAAATTTGCACAGTAGAGAGTGTGACATTTACACATAATGTGAAAGCCTTGTGTATAGTTTACGGTTTACCTGAGTTTCTGTAATATGTCTCAGATTTCCCCAAATACTACATTTGGAGCCCTATATGAAGAGAATATTTACACTTTAAAAAAATGGGTAGTTTGAATCCTGGATGCTGATTGGTTGATCGGTGTTGGCTATTCACAATAATCCATGGTTAATGTCTGGAAAGCCTACCTAACCAGGGTTCATAAAGTATTTTAAATGATTTCACATAGTATATCTGGGCTTGTTTGAGCTTTTCTGGGCAATGTACCAACACAATAGTCACAAAAGTGCAAACCACACCCATCTGGAAACTGACCCCTTGAGTTTCCTTAAGTTTTCTATTTCTTACTATAGTATACTGTAAATGCTTTGTCCTTTATTATTTTTTTATTCTGTCTTTCTGATCCACCATAGTGGTAATAAGTAGGTCGATCCCAAATACAAAGCCTCATCTCCAATGAGTGGCCCCTGAAGAGTAATAAGCTAGACCTTCCTCTGTTTTGAGCCATCCATCAAATCATCTATTGATCCTTGGCATCTTCAAATTGTACAGAAACCTTCCTTTCTCAGACATCCTTGGCAGGGGCATTAACTTGTCTTTCTGCTTTAATGGGTAAAATAGGGAGCCAGAGCAGGACCTTTGGAGGAGCGAGCAGGGAGGTGAAATATTGTGATAAATGTCAGCTTGCTGTGATGATAGCCGGTGCCCCAATGATGGTTTAATAAAAATAGAACTTCTGTAACTACAGAATGAATACCACAACTGGTCATATGTTTGTGGTTGGCTTTTAGCTTTTGAGAATATGTGCGAATCAGACGTGAGTTCAAATGGCATTGGTATGTTTCATTTTTTTATAGGTCTAATTTAGCTGCGATTGATTGAGCTTGATTGAGGTCTGATGCTCATCCACTAATAAATTAGCATCGGACCTATGCTTTGCATTTCAAATAACTGTTTCAAGTTGATTTTACTCTTCTCTCTTTTTTTATTTCTGGTGAAGTTTAATGTAGAATAACTAGACAGAATCTGGATGCATTAGGTGCTCATAATAGAAATAGTCAATCTGTTTAGTTTTCCCCTTATTTCCAAATGATCAAACAAAATGGATGAATGGACAGATGGCTGGTGGATAGAAACATTATTTAGATAGCTGCACTGCAATGATGGATAGCACATTAGAGTGTCTAGCTGGTGGCTGCGGAGTGAGATTTGATTGCCTCAGAAGACATACATTAAAAACATGATTAAAACCATCATCAAACATGATGGAGTAACCCACATCAGACTCACAAGCAATATGACTTGGACTGCATAAAAACATGGTAGTTAAAAATTCTCATTAATGATGGCAGAAATTCCCGTCTGCAGTTTGAAGCATTATGCTTTCTCAGTCATAGTGTGTCCAAAATGGGACCATATTCCCGAAATAGTGCACTACTTTTGACCAGGGCCCATAGGGTAGTTGTGGAATACATATTGAATAATAATAATAATAACAATAATAATTTATTACATTTCTATAGTGCTTTTCATAGAATCTCAAAATGCATGAATAGTGTGCAATTTGGGAGTCAGTCATATTGCTGATGGCAGAAGTTCCCGTCTGAGGCTTTCAGCGTTATGTAATGAAAATCTCTTGCGAAAAAGTGCAACAATCTGTATGCAAATATAGCAAATATGCAAATACAGGAAGCTTTAGGGTTTCCACTCATTAAAAATAGACATGGTGCATCAGTGAGTCAAACACAAGTCAAATCGACTGCCATCCACATAGACTAGGGCAGGGTAGGAAACTAGATTATGCCGCAGCCTGATTTTTGTTGGAGTGGATGGTCCTGGGGCCGGAACATAGTTATAATAATATGTACACTGCAAATTGACCACAACTAAGCCCAAAAAGAGATTCTATTTGAAAATAACAATTATTTCATACCTTCAGACACGATCACATGGGTATTGTTTTTTATTTGTGGGAATACTTGAACAGAGTTCCTAAATAAAAAATTCCTGGTGATTTAAACATTTTTTTTTATCCCAAACTCACTCACAAGGTGGTTGTGGCATGCTGGCAGCCTGTTGCCAACCCCTGAAGCAGGGACTGTCTTCCCTGAAAGTACAATTTCATGTTGTTGTTGGCAATCACAAATGCTGTTGTATCAATACATCTCAGGAAATAATCTAGCAGACAGGGCCATTTGTAGCGTTTTGGGGGCCCTAAGTGAGATTTGGTTGGGAGGCCTCCCACCTTGCGGGCAAAACATTTTAATGGCACCCCTCTTGGTGGTAGAGAGAAATGTCCTTTTGTAATAATTGCTTATTATTTATTTTATGGTTGGGGATATGGGTACTAATAAGGCATCGTGGTTAGGTTACTAACAGGCTTGAGTCAATGATCCACTTCTGTCTTGATGTCTGCCCAACTCTAAATAACCCTGCCTGATCAGTCACTTAACCCTTTGCATCTTTTACTTTTTGCTCATAATAGCAAAGATAATAACTTTGGCTCTATACTACTATGTAGCTAGGTCGTCTCTTCAGTGAGATGTGTGCCTGCCATTTTGAAGCCCCAGTTGTCTAACATCCATAAATAGAATGATACAATCATAGAAAACAGCATATTTTTGGACAAAATGTGGTATATAGCCTGGTATTACACCCTTGGTTTCTCCTGCTCTGATGTGGCCATGACCTTTCCTGCAGATGCCGTCTTGCTTCTCTATCCACACAGCAAAGGAGAAGAGACATATTTAGACTCCCTGCCAATAGTCAGTGCTGCTGCCAAGAGACAGCAAATCAACAGTGGACACTGAGCCGGGACCGTTGCATCTCCAGGCAAAGGGACTGTGAGTCTCTCCAGCTCGACCATCACAGGGTCACAGCGGGACAGAGACGACATGGCCGACAAGCTTCAACCGAGGACCCAAAAATATACTGATCCTCGGGGCCCGTTTGGCTTTTTTTTATTTTACCACGCAAAGACAAGATTTGTCCTCCTATTTCCATTAGAGGAAGGAAAATATTATTAATAAAAGATCAGTCATTAATCAAACATGCCGCACTCTTTGCGTTCCCACATGGTTATTGAGTCGACAGAGCAGAGCGCTGGTGTGTGTATTCGCGTTTTCACTTTGTTCTTTTCCGAATTAACAAGCTTTCCGAATTTAAACAGAGTAATTGACTTCTGGTCCCCTGGTAAAACCCGTCCATAATTGATGACGTGGTTGGTTGTGGACATCCCCCATGTACTGTATCTGAGTGAAAATCTATTCAGTTGAAGTTCTATATCGTAGAGTGGGTTGCTGGTTGTATTGTGTGATTTATGCCACACAGTCGACTGGAACAGGTATAGGTGGCCGGGGGGGGGGGGTGAAAATCCAATCAGGCCTGGTGAGGAGGAACTCTGACTCTCCTCATTTCTCATCAGGCTCCTTTATTTACCTGCGTTTTACTCACGGGTGGAACGCTACTTGTGTTTGAGCGGTTCATTAAGGGGAGGCCCACAGTGACAAATGAGTTGCCCAACATTTTTGCTCATTTGGTTGTTAGGAGGGTATTGATTTCAGAACCTCATCTCTCTGTACCGGGACACGCAGCATTGAATCAGCGGTGAGTGATATCGTTAGGCCATTTATCATCACAAATCAAACACCTCGGTTGCACGTGTGTTAACCTAACCGTGCACAAATGCATAGCTTTCCCACTCATAATGCAGAGTACTTGGATTCTCAAGGATGTTAATGTATTTTTGTGTTTCTTTTTCCCCTAATGGAATTTTACATTGCTCTTTCCCTAAACGTCAGTTGCTTGTCATGTTTCATTTTTTGTGTGGACCCCAGGAAGAGAAGCTGCTGCTTTCACAACAGCTAATGGGGATCCTAATAAAATACCACTATCCCCTTTAACATAAAAAATAAAATAAAATACAGAGGCCATTCATCATGATGGGAAGTAAAATTCAGTGGTAGAATATGACCTCCTATGGATGAACTGACTTCTATCTCTTATTAGTTTCTATGGAGAGCAAGAGGAAGTATACAGTGGTTTTCCTGACAAAAAAAACATGAACATGTTTTCGGATATGTGAAAATCTCACTTTTACGTGGAATTGCAAGTTCAAATGTGAAAGTTTTAACATATGAAACTGCAAATTTGATTTTTACATTTGATTATTTTTCACATGTGAACTTGCAATTCCACATATGAAAGGGAGATTTTCATGTGGAGTTTTCTTAGATGTGAACCTACAAATTTGTTTTTTTCACATGACTGATTTTCACGTGAACTTGCAATTCCACATGTGAACTCTAAATTGAATACACGTGAAAACATGTTTTCACATGTGAAACTGTACATTTGACGTGTTTTGGGTTTGTCCCAAAAGGCACCCTATTCCCCATATAGTGCACTACTTTTGATCAGCACCCTATGGTGGGAGATACAGTAATTATGATTCCTATTTGGCCTGGAAGTAACTTCCTGTGAACACTCTCTCCAAACAATTATGATGACTCAAGCCCAATAAAGAAGTAAACTCATTTTGCGAAACCATGAACCATTTCCAATACGTCTGCACTCTATTTAATTATCTGAATTCAAAGAATTAGGTGAGCGATGTCTATGCCAACTCCAATGTCTCCACATTGAGAAACTAATGTCACCATGGTTACAGAGACCAGAGCTCTTAAACAGGCACTCAATATTTTCCCTCTAGAGAAGCTCACAATCCTCCCTAACAACTGGTAAGCCTATCCCATAACTTTCTTTGCAATGCTCATTACCTCAATTTGATTCAGGGTGAGAACAGTCTCTGACAAGTGACAACTGTAGGCGTGTGTCAAAACAAGAGAAGTTAGGAAAAAACTATTTGCATGCAATGCAAGCTTCAAAGCGATTGTTCCAAGATGAGATGAGGATGTGAGATAATGTGATATGATTCCACCTAATAAGGTCTTGTATATTGTATTGACACTGATATACATATTATGTGCATCCCATATGGCATTGGCCGTTTCAGATTTAAATGTTCTGCAGAGGCATAGTTGGAGTCAAGTTTATTTCAATTGGAGAGTGCTATACTTGTCAGTCTGGCATGAAAATTACATGTTGGGGGATTTAAAAAAACGTGTAATATCAAATCAAATGTTATTGGTCACATACACATATTTAGCAGATGTTATTTGGGGTGTAGCGAAATGTTTGTAAAATAATTTTTCACCTAGTTGGCTCGGGACTTCAAACCAGCAACCTTTGGATTACTGGTCCAACCCTCTTAACCGCTGGGGATTGTCTTGAGACTGTCTTTGTCTGCAGATGATGTACACACTAGGATAGCACCATAGAAATCTCATGTTCAAAAACTATCTCCCATGCCTGACAAGTGCCATTGTTCATCTAATGTGACTGGGACTGTTTGCATTGCATATGACCTGTAACATTAGCTATGTATGGTCAATTGAGACTCCTTCAGTCTTTTCTCCTCAGTCTTTGCTTTACAGATTGATGTTGAATAAACTACATACGAGGGACTTTTCTGTGTCTGAAGGGAACTTTATACATGGTTTTCCATATACAATTGCCTGTACTTCAGTGTCAGAATCATTCTTCCTCTGCACTTGGGTTGAGTGCCCTCCAAATGTAGATTCAGATAATGAAACTCATTCTCTGAAGCTCTACAACATTAGAGAGCTGTCTGTTGTTGTGGGACGCGAGATACTTGGTGCAAACCTCATAATTTTTGGGCACCGCAATGCTCTCTGAGACATGTTTATGAGAACGCAGGTAAGTTAAGGTTAAAGAAGTCACAAATCCAACATAATTGGCTACATAGGCAGCAATGAAAGGGAAATGCTTTAAGGACTCGTGAGTCATGAAATAAAATTGAATTAGAGAGGAGCAGCACTTATGGAAGCGTTTTTATGCAAATTAAATTATCATCAAATATTTTTTTATGCCTACTCGTTCCAAGGTTGAGGTTTAAATGCTTATTACAATCCATTTAAACTAAATATTGAGGCAGCCCCACTTGATTAAGGGCATAACTTTGGTTATCATTCACTGGATTTTGCTTTGATCATTTGATGTTCATTTTTCCCCACCAAAGATGGAGTTCTATGATTGCTGTAAACTACAGCTCAGAGGACCACGGGTTTAATCCTAGTGCTAGGCACTTGTTTTATAATTTTAGTTTTTCTGTTTTAATACTATCCTTAACCTTAAAAGATGCACTATGCAGAAATGTATCTGCCATTTTGTCATGTCCTGACCATAGAAGCTTTTATTTTCTATGGTAGAGTAGGTCAGGGCGTGACGGAGTTGTGTCTAGTTTAGATTTTCTATGTTGTCATGTTCTTGTTTCTGTATTTCTAGACTCCAGTTCGGAGTCTTCGGAGACGTCCCCCAGTCCGGAGTCTTCGGCGACATCCCCCAGTCCGGAGTCTTCGGCGACGTCCCCCAGTCCGGAGTCTCCGGCGACGGTCTGCAGTCCAGAGCCTCCGGCGATGAACCGCAGTCCGGTTCCTCCTCCTCCGACGATCCACGGTCTGGTGACACAAAAGCGGAGGGATCAGCGGGAGAAGCGGGGGCTACGCCCCAAACCGGAGCCTCCTCCTATGATACTGGATTCGCAGGATGAGAGGGTTCGTCATCCTGCACCCGAGCCGCCTCCTATGCTGGCGGATAAGCAGGATGAGAGGGTTCTTCGTCCTGCACCAGAGCCGCCACCGACATTAGACACCCACCCTAACCCTCCCTTTTTTGTAATTTTTTTTGTTAGATGTTTTGGCATTAGGAGTCCGCACCTTTGGGGGGGGGGGGGGGGGGTACTGTCACGTCCTGACCATAGAAGCTTTTATTTTCTATGGTAGAGTAGGTCAGGGCGTGACGGGGTTGTGTCTAGTTTAGATTTTCTATGTTGTCATGTTCTTGTTTCTGTATTTCTATGTTGTTTTTTGGGATGATCTCCAATTAGAGGCAGCTGGTCATCGTTGTCTCTAATTGGAGATCATACTTAAGTAGTTGTTTTTCCCACCTGGGTTTGTGGGAGATTGTATTTTGAGTAAGTGTATGTTGCACCTCTTCGTCACGGTTTGTTGATTAGTTTATTTGTATGTCTTGCATAGTATCACAGTTTAAATAAAATGTGGAACGGTACACACGCTGCACTTTGGTCCCATTCTTCTGACAGCCGTGACACATTTCCTGGGTGCAAAATTCGAATAGTTTACCTATGCGACAAAACAACCAAGTATTGTGTATTGTACCGTCTAAACCGCTGTGAAATATATTTTCCATAAATAAAAATATTGTATTTTCAGCTGTTTGAGTCTGGTGTACAAAAGTAAAAGGAGAAAAACCAAACTTAAAAACGGGTAGCATTGAAATGGCCCATATAGAAAAGATCTACTGCTTCTTAGACATCCTTTAAATTAATGTGAATTTGGTTGTGTCGGCCAAAAAGTCACATATTGCAGCTTTAGCCTTTATCTAAACCACTCGGAATTATTACCTAAACTTAACCATGGAGGTTAGTTTTGGTTTCACTTTTGCACAGTTTGACTGACAGCTAACATATGACAAAATATGTTATAATTAAAATGGCAACACATTCCTTAATCTACAGAAGGCACAACAGAGGGCCCCTCATGCCATAATTATCTCTGCAGTTATGACCAGGTAAGGTGTTTTCTTTGGAGATTGCATTCCGTTTACTATTAACTAATTCTAAGTAAGTCTTGTCAATGTAGTTGAGTCATTAGTTAATGTTAACTAATACACAAATAATGCTAATTCATGTTATTATGCACCATTTTGTTTGCTAACTATTAACTAATTCAACATTATAATTACTACATTATTATAACAAAATTCTGCCCAAGTATTGTTCATGCTTAGTCAATGTATTTTCTTAATAATTTACTCATGTTAACTAATGCATGTAACCTTATTGTAAAGTGTTACAAATCTTTATTGTAAATTATTCTGTTTGTGGCGGAACCACACATTACTGTTACAAATCTAGGAAAAAAAATAACAGTACAAATAATCTGTGATTTTCTGGAGAAAAAAACTTCACTGTTATGATATTGAATCAAATCTTCTTTTAATAGTGCCAGAAAGATACATTTTTATCCAAATGCCTAGGCGATTTTATGCAAGACCTTGACTATGATGTGATATCAAATGGCTCTTTAAGTCAAAAATAAGTGTTTGTACCCACCCCTTGTCTTTACCACATGGCGCCATTTAACCCCCAACCAAAAAGCATACCATCCTCCCATACGACACTTCCTACCTCAACAAACACAAATGTATTGGTGAGAGAACATGTCTTGTGCTATATGCTATTCTATATTCTATTTTCCCCTGAGATGATGGATTTTATGTTACTACTTTAGATAACATGGTGCAAAGTGCCCGGGTCATGTTGTTAAGGAAAGGATATACAATATTGATGTATGCGTGCGTTACCACAACTTTACATCCTTACAATAACTAAAAGCAGACATGAGAGCAAACATTGGTGAATAATTTTAACAACCAATGTTTGCAGATGCATATAGACACCATAAAGTGACATGTCCCCCTTTTCTAGTCTCCCGTGGGTAAAATAGAAAAATCTAAGTTTTGGGATATCACTTACCCTACAGGGAAACTGCACTGGTAGAAAATCATACAAACAGGCATTTGATGTTGCTTTCCTTTTTATTTATGATGCATGTTATACTTTTCATATGTTCGCAAAGGCTTCCGGTTATAAAATAGGGAGCTTTTCTTCCTCTGATATTTGCATAGCCTCAACGTACATGCATCATGGCATGAGATTTGATATGCATAGCCAGCCCCCATGGAGCATGTATTTCATGTCACCTATGTGACAAAATGTGTCAAACTCAAAGAACTTACAAGTTAGAAATACTGTATATAGGCTTATACCTCTTGTTTGACGAAATGCCAATTATATTTAACCCTTGGTGAATTTGAGTGTAGAAGACTTGGTATTGCTGGTATTTGTCTCTTGTGGTTTCGAATAATAAGTTGTCATGTTCCCAGCATTGAATGGAATGCTGCATTCACAGCTAGCAACACTAACGTTAGTACCATCAAGTATACTCCACTGCCTCAGTGGCTTCAATCTAGGCACTTTAGTTTGGAGTGTTCCGCTATGGAGGTGTAGTCAGACCAGAAATTGTGCCCTCTTTGAACTTGTGCTCTTGACATGGTTCACAGACCTTTGCAATTGTGGCATGAACCTCAGAGTACTTCAAATATATTTTTTCCTGAAGTGCACACACATGAATGTCAATGGTAAGAAAGCTGTTAAAGTTGGAGAGTAGGTTAGGCGAGGTAGGGAATTCATTGATTCATAACAAGGTCAAATACATTGCTTTAGTGAGGTTAAGGCAACTCTGTGGAGCAAGCGAAGACAGTTAGGATATTCAAGCTCTTGAATATCGTATTTGCTATCAACTCCTCTGCTGTCAAACATTTCACTTTGCCTAAATTATTTTCGATTCTCGTTACATGTGTTTGGTATGATGAGTCTAGAGGAGTATGTATTTCCCACAAGACATAGCTGGTCATTACTCACCCTGCTGTGCATGGAAATCCTGATGCATATATCCTATAATTAATTCTTTAACCTGAGTTATCATTATTTAGCTTCCTGGTTGAAGTATGAGTTTTAGGACTGGAGGATCTAAATAGTGTAGATTTTATTCTGCTACCACAGGGCAAGAAAAGCTACTGAATGTGCCTTTTATAATCTCAAAGGGCCAAGACCAATAGGTGCACTAGTAACGCTAATAACTTTTATGAAGCTGCATTAAGAAAATATTGGTTAATGGTATACATAGAAAAAAACATTATTTGTATAAACATTCATAAACATAAGCATGACAATTTATAAGCATTAATAACTTATAATCATTTCTAAAGTATTTCTAAGCATTTAAAATGGTTTATTCATGTTATGATCAAGTGTAAGTGGTCGCACATAGAAGCCCAATTCAAGTGAGTTGTTTTGGAGTTCGTGACCCCATCACCAGCTAGAAACTAGAGATTACTATACTAGGAATGCTCTCCAATGAGCCAATGTGCACCACAAACAACTAAAGTCACTGAATCTCTGGAGACCGGCGTCACATCTGTCCCTGTCTAAACACATTATGCTGCGACAGCAGAGTTTCATCTCCTTCGAGCCTTGTCGCGCCTCACTCTGACAGCTCCAAGACCTTGACTCAGATCCTGTCATCATATCCTGTCTTGAGGCCCCCGGCTCCTTCAGCACAATTTCAAGTCCACCTACGTCTTGAGGGTCAAAGAAACCATATCTCCATTTCTTTTCTCCCTTGGTCTGTCGTTCTTTCTCTCCTGTAGCCTCCGAGAAGTATGGACAGCGCAGACTTTATATTCCCCTTTCTCCCTCAATATGTCTGTTTGTCTGTGTCTGTCTGTCTGTCTGTCTGTCTGTCTGCTGTCTGTCTGTCTGTCTGTCTGTCTGTCAGTCTCAGTCTCTCTTACTCACTCTCTCCCTCTCCCTGTCCCTCTAGGCTGGTGGGAGAAGACTGGGTAACGGAGAGTTTACCCATTCCCCTCAACACGACATTTCAACAGAGCACTGCCCACTTTAGCTTTGATATCGAATCCCTCAGTCAGTGGAACCCCATGTCCCCAGAGAGTGGCTAATAAGGCACAACACTGGGTAAACAAAGAGGGGTAGAAAGAACGCTAAAAGATACATAAATTAGACCTAGATCAGCTTTAACCGACACACAAGCGATGCTTCAGAAAGAAGAGCAAGGCCTGTAATTCATACGTGAGTTTTGGGAAAAGAAGGAAGTTTGAATAGCTGTTGGATTGGATTTCAAACATCTTTGCAAACAGATTAGGCCTGGGAGCTCAGACAATTGGTCTCCCTCCAAATATAGGCACATTGAACTTATTATCACACATATTTACCTCGGCGATATTGGAATGAATGACCTTTTTTTTTTATTAAACGTTTATTTAACCAGGAAGGGCTCATTGAGATTTAAAATCTCTTTTTCAAGAGCGTCCTGGCCAAGATAGGCAGCACCAAGTCATTACAAAAATTACAGACAAACATGAAAAACTACAAGTAATCTAGTAAAAACCATAGAATTCACAAGAGTATAACAAAATCAAAAACAGCAAATTAAAAACAGGTCAGGTCAGGGAATCAGTCTCAAGATCATTCATTGGTGATATAAAAATACCAATCGGGACAAGTTCTTCCAGTTTAAAAGTATTTTGTAATGCGTTCCAAGATGATGGCGCAGAGTACATAAAAGCCCTTTTACCAAATTCAGTTCGGACATTTGGAAAAGTTAGCAGGATAAAGTCCAGCAAACGAAGAGAGTACCCACTACATTTCTGAACAATAAAAATGCCCAAATTAAAAGGTAGTAAACCCAAAATGGCTTTGTAAATAAAAGTATACCAGTGACTGAGCCTACGAGTGACTAGAGAAGGCCAGCCAACCCTGTTATACAAAGTGCAGTGGTGCGTAAGGGTTTTGTAGTTTAAAATACATCTCAAAGTGCCATGGTAAAGGGTGTCAATTGATCTCAAACACTGAGCGGAAGCATTCATATATAAAATATCCCCATAGTCTAGTAAAGGCATAAATGTAGCTGATACTAGCCTCCTTCTGGCTTCAAACAAAAAACAGGCCTTATTTGTCACAAAAAGAGCCGTGTTGAATAGACCAAACTGCAGCGGGAAATGGATGCTCATGTTTTAATTCAAAAAAGGAGTAACGTATCCACTGGAAAACAATATACACGACAGGAACAGTTTTGCAGGCACACAACACGCAGTGCAAAAACAACTACCCACGAAAACCAACCAAACACACACCTACTTATAGGACTCCCAATCAGAGGCAACTAGAAACACCTGCCTCCAATTGAGAGTCCAGCACCCAAAACTACACATAGAAAAACAAACCTAGAACCTATACCAAACTAACACACCCCACTACACCACACACAAAACCCCATAATACAAAACAAATATACCTCTGCCACGTCCTGACCAAATATAATAGAAATAATACCTAAATATTGGTCAGGACGTGACATTATTCCTAAAATAAAATCCCAATTTCAGCTTCAATTTTTTTGTAAGTTGTTGAATATGCAATTTAAAAGAGAGGTTGTCATCAATTAAAATTCCAAGATATTTATATGAGGTTACAGTCTCAATCTCAATGCCCTGACAGGTAATAATAGGTGAAAAGTTCAGAGGTCTATTTCTTGCTTTAGAAAACACCATTAGTTTAGTTTTGTCAGTATTGAAGATAAGCTTCAATTGACACACGGTATGTTGAATAGTATAAAAAGCATTTTGCAAGTTCTGGAAAGCTTTTGTAAGAGATGAGGCACAACAGTAAATAACAGTATCATCAGCATAAAAATGAAGTTGCGCATTTTGGACATTTTAGTCTAAATTATTTATATAAATAGTGAATAAGAGAGGACCAAGTACAGAGCCATGGGGCACACCATTACAGACAGACAATTTAACAGACATGAGCCCATCAAATTGAGTGCACTGAGTTCTATCAGACAGATAGTTAGCAAACCATGCAACTGCATGCTCCGAAAGACCTGCAATCGACAATCTCTGCCTTAGTATAGCATGATCAACTGTATCAAAAGCCTTAGAGAGATCAATAAAAAGTGAGACACAGTGCTGTTTTTTGTCAAGGGCTTCAGTGATATCATTTAAAACCTTCATGGCTGCTGTAATTGTGCTATGCTTCTTCCTGAAGGCCGATTGGTACATTGATAAAATAGAGTTAGTAAATAAAAACTATTTTAGCTGTTCACTCACAAGGGTGTCAAGTATTTTCACCAGGGGTGACAGCTTTGAGATTGGCCTATAATTATTTAAAAGAGTTGGATCTCCCCCTTTTAAAAGTTGTAGAACAAATGCTGATTTATAGATCTTTGTAATTTCATTACATTCCAGGGATAGATTGAACAGATATGTACAGGGCTGGGACCAGCGGTAACAGCCATTTAGATATGTTTGCAATCGCTGATCATAATATTTGCTGCTCTTCACCAGACAAAAATTTAATTTCTACTTAGCCTGTTTGAATGGCGGTAGTTAGATACATTTTTTTTTATTATGTCCCATGTGGCTCACTTGGTAGAGCATGGCACTTGCAATACCAAGGTTGTGGGTTTGATTCCCATGGGGGACGAGTACAAAAAACAACAATAGTAGAAAATGTACAGTTGAAGTCGGAAGTATACATTCACATAGGTTGGAGTCATTAAAACTCATTTTTCAACCACTCCACAAATGTCTTGTTAACAAACTATAGTTTTGTAAAGTCCGTTAGGACATCTACTTTGTGCATGACACAAGTACATTTTCCAACAATTGTTTACAGAGAGATTATTTCACTTATAATTCACTGTATCACAATTCCATTGGGTCAGAAGTTTACATTAAGTAAACTAAGTTGACTGTGCCTTTCAACAGCCTGGAAAATTCCAGAAAATTATGTCATGGCTTTAGAAGCTTCTGATAGGCTAATTGAGAACATTTGAGTCAATTGGATGCGTACCTGTGGATGTATTTCAAGGCCTACCTTCAAAATCAGTGCCTCTTTGCTTGACATCATGGGAAAAACGCCTGAAGGTACCACGTTCATCTGTACAAACAATAGTACGCAAGTATAAACACAATGGGACCACGCAGCCGTCACACCGCTCAGGAAGGAGACGTGTTCTGTCTCCTAGAGATGAACGTACCTAGGTGCGATAAGTGCAAATCAATCCCAGAACAACAGCAAAGGACCTTGTGAAGATGCTGGAGGAAACCGGTACAAAAGTGTCTATATCCACAGTAAAACGAGTCCTATATTGACATAACCTGAAAGGCTGCTCAGCAAGGAAGAAGCCACTGCTCCAAAACTGCCATATAAAAGCCAGACTACGGTTTGCAATTGCACATGGGGACAAAGATCGTACTTTTTGGAGAAATGTCCTCTGGTCTGATGAAACAAAGATCTGTTTGGCCATAATGACCATCGTTATGTTTGGAGGAAAAAGGGGGAAGCTTGCAAGCCAAAGAACACCATCTCAACCATGAAGCACGGGGGTGGCAGCATCATGTTGTGGGGGTGCTTTGCTGCAGGAGGGATTGGTGTACTTCACAAAATTGATGATATCATGAGGGAGGAAAATTATGTGGATATATTGAAGCAACATCTCAAGATATCAGTCTGGAAGTTAAAGCTTGGTCGCAAATGGGTCTTCCAAATGGACAATGACCCCAAGCATACTTCCAAAGTTGTGGCAAAATGGCATAAGGACAAAGTCAAGGTATTGGAGTGGCCATCACAAAGCCCTGACCTCAATCCAATAGAAAATGTGTGGGCAGAACTGAAAAAGCGTGTGCGAGCAAGGAGGCCTACAAACCTGACTCAGTTTCACCAGCTCTGTCAGGAGGAATGGGCCAAAATTCACCCAACTTATTGTGGGATGCTTGTGGAAGGCTACCTGAAATGTTTGACCCAAGCTCAACAATTTAAAGGCAATGCTACCAAATACTAATTGACTGTATGTAAACTTCTGACCCATTGGGAATGTGATGAAATAAATAAAAGCTGAATTTAATCAATCTCTCTACTATTATTCTGACATTTCACATTCTTAAAATAAAGTGGTGATCCTAACTGACCTAAGACAGGGAATTTTTACTAGGATTAAATGTCAGGAATTGTGAAAAACTGAGTTTAAATGTACAATCGTGGCCAAAAGTATTGAGAATGACACAAATATGATTTTCCCCAAAGTTTGCTGCTTCAGTGTCTTTAGATATTTTTGTCAGATGTTACTATGGAATACTGAAGTATAATTACAAGTATTTCATAAGTGTCAAAGGCTTTTATTGACAATTACATGAAGTTGATGCAAAGAGTTAATATTTGCAGTGTTGACTCTTCTTTTTCAAGACCTCTGCAATCCGCCCTGGCATGCTGTCAATTAACTTCTGGAGCCACATCCTGACTGATGGCAGCCCATTCATGCATAATCAATGCTTGGAGTTTGTCAGAATTTGTGGGTTTTGTTTGTCCACCCACCTCTTGAGGATTGACCACAAGTTCTCAATGGGATTAAGGTCTGGGGAGTTTCCTGGCCATGGACCCAAAATAGCAATGTTTTGTTCCAAGAGCCACTTAGTTATCACTTTAACCTTATGGCAAGGTGCTCCATCATGCTGGAAAAGGCATTGTTCATCACCAAACTGTTCCTGGATGGTTGGGAGAAGTTGCTCTCGGAGGATGTGTTGGTACCATTCTTTATTCATGGCTGTATTTTTAGGCAAAATTGTGAGTGAGCCCACTCCCTTGGCTGAGAAGCAACCCCACACATGAATGGGCTCAGGATGCTTTACTGTTGGCATGACACAGGACTGATGCTAGTGCTCACCTTGTCTTCTCTGGACAAGCTTTTTTCCGGATGCCCCAAACAATCGGAAAGGGGATTCATCAGTGAAACTGACTTTACCCCAGTCCTCAGCAGTCCAATCCCTGTACCTTTTGCAGAATATCAGTCTGTCCCTGATGTTTTTCCTGGAGAGAAGTGGCTTCTTTGCTGGCCTTCTTGACACCAGGCCATCCTCCAAAAGTCTTTGCCTCCCTTTGCGTGCAGATGCACTCGCACCTGCCTGCTGCCATTCCTGAGCAAGCTCTGTACTGGTGGTGCCCTGATCCCGCAGCTGAATCAACTTTAGGAGACGGTCCTGGCACTTGCTGGACTTTCTTCGGTGCCCTGAAGCCTTCTTCACAACAATTGAACTGCTCTCCTTGAAGCTCTTGATGATCCGATAAATGGTTGATTTAGGTGCAATCTTACTGGTAGCAATATCCTTGCCTGTGAAGCCCTTTTTTGCAAAGCAATGATGACGGCATGTGTTTCCTTGCTGGTAACCGTGGTTGACAGAGGAAGAACAATGATTCAAAGCACCACCCTCCTTTTGAAGCTTCCAGTCTGTTATTCGAACTCAATCAGCATGACAGAGTGATCTCCAGCCTTGTCCTCGTCAACACTCACACCTGTGTTAACCTGAGAATCACTGACATGATGTTAGCTGGTCCTTTTGCAGCAGGGCTGAAATGCAGTGGAAATGTTTTTTGGGGGATTCAGTTCATTTGCATGGCAAAGAGGGACTTTGCAATGAATTGCAATTCATCTGATCACTCTTCATAACATTCTGGAGTATATGCAACTTGCCATCATACAAATTGAGGCAGCAGACTTTGTGAAAATTAATATTTGTGTCATTCTCAAAACTTTTGGCCACGACTGTATTTGGCTAAGGTGTATGTAAACTTCCGCCCTGCTAAATTACTAAAATGTAAAAACAAATGCTGACATCCATTGTGATGTTTCAGAAAACAATGTCAACCCACCAGAGTCTAAGCCCTGTCTAAGGGGGGTTCTACTAAGCTATTTGGAATTGTTTTAAGAAGGTCATAAGAAGGATCATTTAGCTATTTGATTTAGAATTTTCAGACCTTAAGACCTAAAGTAGCAAAAAATATACAGCACCAGTCAACAGTGTGGACACACCTACTCATTCCAGGGCTTTTCTTTATTTTTACTATTTTCTACATTGTAGAATAATAGTGAAGACATCAATACTATGAAATAACACATATGGAATCATATAGTAACCACAAAAGGTTAAACAAATCTAAATATATTTTATATTTGAGATTCTTCAAAGTAGCCACCCTTTGCCTTGATGACAGCTTTGCACACTCTTGGCATTCTCTCAACCAGCTTCACCTGGAATGTTTTTCCAACAGTCTTGAAGGAGTTACCAGATATGCTGATTTATTTAACACTTTTTTGATTACCACATGATTCCTTATGTGTTTTGATGTCTTCACTATTATTCTACAATGTAGAAAATTGTGAAAATAAAGAAAAACCCTTGAATGAGTAGGTGTGTCCAAACTTTTCACTGGTACTGTATATAAAAAAAAATATTGATACAATATTTATTTTGGCCTTACTGCTATTAGCCCATAAAAATGAATTGAGTAAAAGATTCACTACATGGAACAACAGATAGTCCCCAAAATTATCAAAAGGAAGTTTGTTCTGAAGTGTCTCTCCTATATCTGAGAAATATAAGAAAGATCAGGAAACATTATATATATTTTTTACATGAATTTAAACCCATATTTTTAGCATTAGACAGTCTCTGTATATACTTACATAAATGTTTTCAACTGGTACCGGGGACCTTCAGACGAGTCTTGTGAGACAAGACAACCAACATGTACATGTTCGTGAGTCTCACTTTCGTACAGAGAGGTCATATTAGTGTGTAGCCCAAACGGTTCGGACGCTACAGACAGAAAATGATTGAACCAATCACAGACAGTTGATTTAAGGGTTCTGAACTGGTTTGAGTAACAGGCTGATTACACCGCTCGCGCCACGTGTGCGAGCATTGCAAAATACATTTCAAATCTATGTTTTTCAATAATTGCACCCACACTGCTAGCGCGCGTCAACGAGCGTCTGCATTGCCAAGGGCTAAAATAGAAATCAGTTCTATTTCTGACGCAGATAGCGCTGCACGTCCTGCCTCTCCCATCTCCTCATTGGTTTATAGAAGCAGGTACTCACGTGCCATCTCCTCATTGGTTATACCCATGTGGGTGACTGAAAGACGAACGAGGTCAGTGGCGGTAAAGCACCTCATTTATGAAAGTTGCCAATCGCAATATAAAGTCAAGAGAAGAAAAAGCCTGGAAGGAAAAGAGATGACTAGAAACGATTCGGTTGACCGTTTTATGTGTGGATGAATTAAACTCAATGTTTATATCCCAGGACAAATTAGCTAGCAACAGCAAGCTAGCTAAATAGGACAAATTAGCTAGCAAGTGCAAGCTAGCTAGCTAAATTGCCATAAATGTTGGTTCAGAGTTTGTTTTTATATTTTAATCTGCGCATCGTGATCGCATTTGGTGTGGGGGGACAAAATACATTTATGCGCGATGGCGCACAGTGGTGCAGGCGAGCAGCCGGTTTGGGTTCCGTGTTAGAATGATTGAAAAAACGACGTTAGAAATGTTAAGGCTGTGTGCTCTACTAAGGACATGGACCAATTTAAAGGGAGGGAGCTCAGCGAAATGACATAGATACAGAAAGTAAACAGCCTAGTGGGTCAATTTCCGCTGTTTTGGTGCGCTGGCTACCACGCTCTAACAGCATGAAGTGAACCAGTGCACATGCACAGATACTGTGTGTGACTGTGTGAGCGAAAAGTCTTGCGTCTCGCTCATCTCAATATCTGCGGTGCTGCTCGTGGCAACGTTATTTCACTGAGTCTACCTTTAATCATGGAATTAGAATGAGTTGGAGAGGGGTCACCTTGAGATTGTCTCTATATTCAAGCAATTAATATTAGAACTTTATGACTGCATTCATTATTGCACATGCATAATTCTATTTTATTTCCTCCTCGTCTGCTGTTTCCACTGGGTTTGATATGTCATCTCTGAAATTGTCTGGCTCAACCAACAGTTTGCTCTGTCCTGTACTTATTGCTATCTATCCTGGATTAAAGTACATTTTTTTATGGGCAGACATGGGGGACAATGAATCAGTGCCTTTAGAAAGTATTAACACCCCTTGACTTTTTCCACATTTTGTTGTGTTACAGCCTGAATTTAAAATGGATTAAATTGAGATTTTTTTGTCACTGGCCTTTTCACTGGCCTTTTTATCTTTTATAAAGAATACAAAACATACACATACAAACTACAACATCATACAAACATCAACTACATCACACCTGCCCAGACCCACTAGCACACACCCCAATCTCCAGAGCCCACATCACTTTCTGCCACATGGCCTGAAACTGCACCATTTTGTTTCTCTCCATACCCCATGCACTTTCAATATTTAAATAATAAAGCAGTATATTTTTCCATTGTGTTAATGGTGGTGGATTGATTGATTTCCAACTTTTTAGTATACGTTTATACAAGATGAGGGATGAGAAGAGAATCGTCCAACCCATTGGGTATCTCGCTACACCCCCATATGCCATGTCTTGAAATATGCAGACAGATGATTCAAAGTAATTTTACATTGTAATACTTCTGACAGCCAACTTTCTAGCACTGCCCACAACTTTCATTCTCAGAAAGCATGGATTATTGAGTCATTATTCGTTTTACATTTAAGATATGACTCTGCTGTTGTGCTTTAGAATTTGTGAATTTTGTCTCTTGTATAATGCATTCTACACGTTAGTTTAAACTGGATTAAGCATACAATACTGATGCCTGTTAAGTTTTGGTCCTGTCTAATTTTTTCTGCAAGCGGTTCAATTGCCAGTGCAAACATGACGGGGGAAAGGGGACATCCATGTCTTGTGCCCATATACAAAGCAATTTCATCCGATAATGTATTTTTTGTGTATATTTTTGCAGTAGGGCATTTATACAACATTTTTATAAAATCTATTATTTCAGCTGGAAAGTTGTAAGATTCCAACTTTTTGAATAGAAAAGGCCATTCAAGATGGTCTAAATCATTTTTGGCATCAACAACCATTATTGATAAATCTATATCTAGTTTTTTTGCATATTGTATTAAACTTAAACTGAATGTTCTTGTATTTGTTTCTAAGTGTCTATTTTTAATAAACCCTGTTTAATTGATATGTATCAAGTCTAGTAAGAATTTTGCCATTCTATTGCTTATAAATGTCATTATTATTTTATTGTCACAATTTATTAAACTTCACAGCAGTGTGAATACCTTCTGAAGGCACAGTAAATTGCTTGTAAGCCGTGTGGGGGAAAACTCGGAATCTGGGGCTTTCGCCCCGAGTCGCTAGTATATTTCAACTGTATGGTAGCCGTAGTTGGTATTGCGTCTTTTAGAAGGTTGGTTGATCTTGTCAAGATAATATAACTCCACTGTCTTGCCCCCTATATTTGACCAAGCTATACATCCAGAGCTGACATGAAAATATGCACGTTCGTTCATTTATTCTCAAGTATTCTGGAAGGCAAAATTGTGGTTGTTTTTATAATCAGTGTGTGCCCCCTTTCATCCATTGTCCAGTACTTTTTCAGGGACCCCTAGCGATAGAATAAACCCAGACTGCTTCGTCTGCTACTGGGTCATCACACAGTTGCAATTCATAAGAGGCCAAGAGCCAATGCATTATTCTACCCTCACTCATCCCCTAAATCACAACAGAGCGGTGATGGATTTTGCATAATTGCGGGAAACCGAACCCCATTGTGGGGGAAGGAGTGCTACCCTTTAACCAGAGTTTAGCAGACGGGTTAGACTCTCTAAAACAGCTGCTCCCGTCATAGCCCAGACTAAGCTATTAACACTCCGAGATGTGTGCAGTGAATGAAATTAACTTATTGATCCTCGCTTTGATGAAGCTATTAACCACAAAACTGAGGAGTGAAGAAAATGAGGGAGAAAGAGAAAGGAGGGAGGGAGATGGAGAGCAAATATGAGGTCTACACACTATAAGTGGCCAGGCATTTATAAATGCGTCATGGGCTTTTAGAAATGGAACTTTGCTTCTTGGCAAAATAGTGGACTGCTGCAGTTGGAGTTGGCAGCCACTCTCTTTAAGAGGTCAGTCTCCCCTGAGCAAGGCCTCTCCCTGAGAGCTTCTCCTGGATTTCTAAGCTCTTATTAAACTGTTACTGGCCCTCCTTCTTGAGTGCATCCATCATTTAATCTCGCTCCTCAGGTAATGGAACCCTCTGTAGACATTGCGAGCCAAGTGACTGGCGCTCTGCGTCATCCTTCTGAATAAGTAGATTTGCTGTGAAGGCGGTAGTTTGTTTTTCTACCCACTTTCCTTGTGCCAGTGGAATTGAATGCTCTGTAAATATGTTACCTTCCGGGCCTTGATTTGATCTGTTTGCTGATATGCAATATGACATGAAAATTGTGTCCGGATGAAGATACTTGAAATTAGACCTCCGCACGCACGCACACACGCGCATGCACACACACACACACACACACACACACACACACACACACACACACACACACACACACACACACACACACACACACACACACACACACACACACACACACACACACACACACACACACACACACACACACACACACACACACACACACACACACACACACACACACACACACTAAACATACCTCAAGCCAGTAGCTTACAGGTAATTGAGTGGATAAGGGGATTGATGTTATTTTAATGTTGCCATCTGGCGAATCCAAAGACTTCAGGAGAATGTTTGGAAATGCCACCAGACAGCCTAGTGGACTCAACATTATGTGCAGGTGTCAAGAGTAATCTCTGTGTATATGTAACTAATCTGGATTCAAGTGGTGCCATGCTTCAGCATAGCAACCAATTTACCTTTTATTTTTTGCCTTATCCAGGAAGACAAATTGTGCCTTTTGATTTACAAGAAGTGCCTACAGATTGACTATAAAGAGTGAAAAAAAAAAATTACTGGTACTATAAACACAACTGGAATGGCAGTGCAGCTAGAGCAATACATTACATGTTCATGAGCCAATAGAAATACCTCTCAAATGTTTGCTTACCTCACAATGACGTTCACCAGAGTAATGAACTGCAAACCCCAATGATTTTATTCATTAATCTAGATATAATCACCAGAGAGCAAACATACTGATGTGCCGCTAAACGTATTGAGATTGAAGAGTTGTATTTATGGCTACACATAAAGTGAGTCCCAAATGGCTCCCAATATAGTTCACTACTTTTGACGAGAGCCCTATGGGCCCTAGTCAAAAGTAGTGCACTTTAAAGGGAATAGGGTGCCATTTGGGATGCAGTTTTAATGAAGATACCTCTGTTCCCTCTAGACTAATGCCAAACAATGCTCAGCTTTACCTCTACCATTAATAATGCTTCCACTCCAGTATAGCTGGGTCCATGGGACTTGGTCAACCTTTCATAAAGCCCAACCTTTCATAAAGCCAATCAAATTAATTTTGTCCTTAGAGCAGATCTGGCCTGGGAACACTTTTGAGTAAGTAGAACGGCAATGAGCCATTTGAAGACTGCCACAAGCATTTACACACATTATTCATTGTTTTTCCTCTGACAGGTATCTCCACAGCACCAGTGATAGGCCGCTACTACACTTCAGATTCAATGCTTGCAAGTTCTGTGGTAGAGATGCAATTGTTGTGAAATTGTACAAGAATGACCAGAGTGTAATGTTCTCAAATGCAGTGTGTGCCCCTGGCAATCCATGAAAAAAAAGAAAACACACTCAGACATAATTTACAAACAAAGCATTTGTGTTTAGTGAGTCCGCCAGATCAGAGGCAGTAGAGAAGACCAGAGATGTTCTCTTGAGTGCGTGAATTGGAACATTTTCCTGTCTTGTTAAGCATTCAAAATGTAATGAGTACCTTTGGGTGTCAAGGAAAATGTATGGAGTAAAGAGTACATTATTTTCTTAAGGAATGTAGTGAAATAAACATAAAAGCTGTCCAAAATATAAATATTAAAGTAAAGTACAGATACACAAAAAAACGACTTAAGTAGTACTTCATAGTATTTTTATTTAAGTACTTTACACCACTGCTCATAAGATTATGATTTTGCTGGTGGTTATGAGTATAAATCTAATGCAGTTGTCCTTGAGCTGGAGATGGGAGGTGTGGTCTACATGCGTCAAACTGGATGATGCACATAATTGTATCACCTTCAGTGGCTTCCTGCTCTTCACCATGTACTTCACCACCGGTTCATTGGTGCAAAAAATGTGAAGAAACCCCGAAAACAAACCAAATGCACTTTTTTATTGGACAATGACAAGTCCCTGTAGTCCTTTAATGTTCCAGAATGAATGTGAACAGTGTCAAACTCTTAACTTTGCCCATGTTTTAGATTGAAATGACAATGTTTTCAACCAACATTCCGGTAAATAAATAGATAGCAAATAATTGAATTAGTAGCTAGGTTTCCATCCAATTGTTGACAGATTTTCATGCAAATATTGTCAGCGGCAGTTGTATGTTTTCACCAAATGGACTTGTTGCAGATAAAAATCAGTGCTTGTTGACATAGTGGAGACAAAATGTCGTTTTCTGCTTAAGTTTTCAAGTACCGAATAAAAATCGAACGTTCAATGTGTTTCCATTGCATTTTTAACACTACCGATAGTTTTGTCACAAAAAGTGTTGTGTTAAATAACAAATATGACTACTCTGGTCTTGGCACCTGCCCTCGAGCCAAAAGTTTGCATATACAGTGCGAGTAGGCTATGCGTGTTGGCTATTTACATGATGAGATTATTATGGATAATAGCAAGAATATTTTTACTTGTCAAACGGCAGTCAAGCATCGATCATCATGTCCCCATGACCCACCCATGGCTGCACCCCTGCCCAATCATGTGAAAGCCATAGATTACGGCCAAATGAATTTATTTCAATTGACTGATTTCCTTATATGAACTGTAACTCAGTAAAATCGTTAAAATTGTTGCATGTTGCGTTTATATTTTTCTTCAGTATATATCTGATCTAATGTAAAAATGTAGCCAATCATAAGTGCAGGAAGAGAGACAACGCCAATGAACAGTTTACCCCAACAGTATGACTTAAAATAATCAGAAGCTACAGGAAGTACTCTGGAGGCCATAAGTAACACAGAGACAATCCCTACCCTGAGAGAATGTATTAGCACTCCTTTACTTTCAACCTTCCATGGGATCGTATGGGCTCAATCAATTTGTCATCTCCAACGATCATACATAGGTCACTTCGTTTAAAGAAATGTCAACGTTTATGTAGGCTCCCACGGAATCCGATGCGGCCTCCGACCACCCTATAATTTAGTCTTGGGCTGAACCTCCCTGAACTCTAGCTTGGTTGAGCGTTAATACCATGAGACCTGGCAAATATAGCCTACTCAAGTAATGAGATGCATTGTTCGATGTCAGGATGATAAATTCAAATGTCAAGACTCCTCATGATCCTGAAATGTCATACTACTTATGGCCCACATTCCCAGTTCAACTCAAGAGACCGTAATCTATCTTTGGAATAGTTCTGGAACGGTTCCGGAGCCTATCCAATGGATTACACAAAGCGAAACGGAAGGTATATTTGTCTTATTACGAGGAAGGGAAACAAAAGTAAAAGTCATCGTTACAAAGAAGCAACTTGCTCACAGACGGTGATGAAAACCATACACTTCAAAGATCTGAGCACATCACAAGAAAATATTTCTCTCTCAGGTAATCTGTCTTTCTTCCTTTTATACCCCTGTGGACATTGGGGAGGCGTTACTGTATTTTTATCAGCTTAATCAATGATAACGGCTAGGAGTTATTTCTCTTAATGATAAGCCAAGCCTGTTATATATACTGCCAGATGAAATATGAAGTTCCTAGAAGAGCTAAACAAACTCGTGGTGAAATCTACAGTGATGAATGTTCACCAAGGAACATTACCCGCTCAAAACAAATTGCATTTAGATCAGGACCCTGCAGCATGATGAATTAATTCAGGCTAACTGTGAATCGTGCTGTTTTAATGGAGAGGGGCCATATATTATCCGCCTCTCTGCCTTTTGGGTCGGAAAGACCTTGTATAATGCTTACCGCCTCACACAACAATTTTTCCCCTGTTTTTTTCAGGATATTTGGGGTTTTGCTTTAAGGGTTTCTGAGTGGTACTGAGTAGAATTACAAATACAGTGAACGAAATACAGTACTGTACAATATTGCACAGTACCTACATCAAGTCCTTTGTGCTGTTTGCAATGATCCAACAATACATTGGAATGTTTAAGCTTTGTTTAATACATTAGGCCACAAAGTGACAAATAAAATGTCAGGGTGTCTTTCATGATTTCAATATGAAAGACTTCCATCCTTGATGTTCTGAGACCTGAAAATGATCCTTTATATTTTTTTCAGGCTACGGTTTCCCTCATCTGAGAAATCACTTCTGGTGAGATAGCTGTATTCAGATCAGCTCTAGACAAGGTTGAGTGATGGAAGCAATCCCTGCGATGTGTACTTTTGATAGAGCGGATGCCAGACTGCATGCAGCAAAGATAAACAAATAGAGCAGTCACAGGGGAGAAGGGAAAGCTTGGCTTTCCACCACTACTCGACAGTGAGACGGTAGTACCCATCATGTGGAATTAAATAACATCAGTCAAAAGCCGCTCGCATGGACAAACCTGCACCTCGGCATGCACGGCATCATACTACTTTCTACACAGTTACATGCCTCGTTTCATGAAATATTCCTCATTTCAAACTGACAGGTAATCATTCAGACCGAACTGGATGTTCTGGGGTATTCATATTGCCAGCTTTCTTGCTTCCATCACAATATATTGCATTTTCAATCTCACAAGCTAGATTAAAAAAAATGATGTTGCCAAAAGTAACTTAGTCCCTGTTCCATCACAAGATACCTTTGTTTCGGGGCCTCGCTGACAACAGATAGTTGTCAACAAGTTAATTAAACTTGGCACAGTGCATAATTGGCTTAAATATGCATTTTCCATAAATAGGTCTGAGGCGGTTCTTGATTCGGGGCCCGCCAAAGTCCCCCTCGTCTTTCCATGATCCTGTCAACTGTCGACAAGATTGCGTTCATGTCCTGTCAACACTCGCGGACAAGTGCCACCAGGCCATACGTTAGTTCCTAATTAACACATGGCGACGAGGCAAATGAGAATCGGAGAGGACAGGAGGGAAGGTCTTTAGCGAATAATTAGACGTGTTATTAATATGCAAACAAGGTGACGGCACGAGGTAATCAGCAGTGTTTAATGATGTGTAATGATGCTGCGAACCTGTCAGCCAATGTGACAAATACTTGTTAGCAGACAATGGCATTGTTTGAATCAACTTGAAGGGTCTTATTTGGTGACTAATGGTTTCCAAATGAATAACCATGATGGTAAATTGAGCATTATTAAAGCTCCCATACTGAGCTCAATGACGACAGACTTATTTTCAGACATCATTGCTGTGAACTAGCTTCATGATTTCCAGGCAAATATGCATTAATTGGGTATTAATTTGCTCAGAGGCTGTTGTCTGATTGTGTCTGAGCTGTATGTCTAGTCATTTATTTGTGTTGGATTACATGCAGGAATGTTCAATTCATGTGCTGCTGCTTGGAGCCTGCTGCCCGACTCAGGGCCATAGCTACATATGAGGACACCAGTAATAAAAATATATATTTATACAGCATATCTATATATACAGTATATTATTTTTGGTGGAACTCAGTAGGGGTCTCAACTTACTTTACTATTGAGACTTGAATACACAAGGTGCAATTTCAAAACTTGGTTGTGCATCACTGACATTCAGTCTATTAGCCCATGTTAGCCCCTGGGCATGAGCCCAGGGGGACCCCATTGATTTTGTTAGTCACTCTCACTCAGATATCATATTAACATGGCATAAGTAATGGCAAAATGTGAAGAATTGCAGGAAATGTTCTTCTAAAACTGCAGCAATTTCTCCCTACTCCATAGCAAAATGACAAGAATTTGAGGAAATTAGCTGTAAAACTGCAACATAAAGTTCTGTAAACTAAATGTTTTTGTTTACCTGTTGTTAAAGTCCAAGTGCAGTCAAAAACGTGATTTGTCTGTGTTTTATATATTTTACACACTATGAGGTTGAAATAATACTGGGAAATTGTGAAAAGGACGATAATGCCCTTTTAGTGTAAGAGCTGTTTGAAACGACTGCCTGAAATTTCAGCCTGTTTTGGTGGGATGGAGTTTTGGTCTGCCTGGTGAGATCACTAGGCGGTAAATTAGTTAATAGACCAATAACAGTGTTCCAAACCTCTCTGCCAATGACAGTTCGTTTTTCCCTCCCCACTTAGACCCCTCCCAGATAGTTGCTCTTTGCTAAGAAGCTATTTTTGTTTATTTTTGACCAATGTAACAGTAAGGTACTTAATTGTTACCCAGAAATGATTTGATATTGAGATAAAAATGACTGCATAAAAAAAAATCTCCAAACAGATCCCTCTGTACGTATTAGATTATAGTTTTTAATCCCGGTCCTGAGTTAATGTGAGTTAATGTGTAGCTGCTAATTGTATAGCTAATAGACTGTGTTTGTAGATCAACTGAGGTGAATGAAGCTACAGCAGCCAATGTGATAATGGCTGAGGTAATTTTTGCTTGTTTTTGCTGTTCTCCAAATAGCATTTTAGAGTTTTTAAATTTTAAAGCTTTAACTTTCTTAATATTTATTGGCTGGGCAAAATGTAAACACAAATACAGAAATGGATCATCACTGGACACTTAGAGTGGCCAATAATGAATTTGGCAAAAGATCTGGATCCTTTAGCACTACCGCTAATAGGCATTGATGGTGCATTGGTGATTTAATTCCTAGCAAAGGTGATGCATTTTTGGCAGCCCTGATGCCCCCTGAAGTTACTACTCTGCTATCGTGCCAATGACTACTGTGTGAGCCATTATCAGAGCATTATGACAAATTAAGGTGGATGGAAATATGAAAAGCAGGGAGACAATGCTAAGAAGACTGGATCCTTTTGGCATCAGATGAAAAAAAAAAGGTAAAGACCATCCAAAGAAAAAAAAAGTAGATCTCTTTCATTGTCTATCCAGGGTGAGTTTCTGAGGTTTTCTGTGCTGTTTTCACTTTTGCCTATTCAAAACATGGCAATTTGGACTCATTTGCAACAATCCTCTACCATCACAGTATGTATTCCCCCAACATTTGCATAATTTAAAAGCCACCTCTTCTAAGCAAATCCGTGTCCAAATACCCATACTAGCGTACTACATACTTAAATTGCATACTATGTACTCATAGTCACATATTATTTAGCACGTACTGTTTAGTAAAAGGTATGCCACATCCGCAACGCAGTAGTGGCTCCTGACTGGCTGAGTAGGTGGGGCGAGGCCGAGTGCAGCTGGATTTTTCCAAATTCAACAGACATGCATCACATTAACCAGCATGATAATAGCTCCTTTCCAATTTGATTAATTTCTCTAAACTCTGAATAGAATATAAATGGAGTTATTGTCCGGTTATAGACAGACTATCACATTTGACCTAAACCATAGCCCATATAGCACATTTATCCTATTTAAAAAGGAGTGAAGACGGAAACTGATAATTTGGTTCCATTTCAACATATTTACAGTATTAGTGAAACCAAAGTGCTGTAACATATATAAATTAAATCAAATAGCTATTGTACAGAGAAACGTGGACAGTCGGGTGCATCGCAAATTCAGAACTGCTAGACAGCAACATAATAAACTAAAGCACTGATCATTGGGAACGAGATCAAGCTAAGGCTGGATCCATAAATAAAAAAATTAAATAGGTAGCCTAGCCTACAAAACTTAAACAATCTATGTTCAAATCAAAAGGTCTGCTAAACATGACATCAATAATGCAGCCACATCCCGAGTTACTGGTGCCACCTCAGAAGCTTCGCTATTCGGCAATACTCGAATTTAGAAGAATTCCAATACTATGAAATATGATATTTTTGCATACTGAGAATGCGTCATGCGCTATTGCGTTGTTTCCCACTATTCGTAGATTGTGGTTGCCCATCCCCATATCTAATTGATCAGCTGTTGTCAACCTGAATTGAGTATGACATCAGGGAATTTAAAGTACGTCTACGGGATCGGTGTCCCTCCACCGAGACGGTTGAGCTAACGTGCGCTAATGTGATTAGCATGACGTTTGTAAGTAACAGCAAACTTTCCAGGAGATAGACATGTCTTATGTGGGTAGAAAGCTTAAATTCTTGTTAATCTAGCTGAAGTGTCCAATTTACAGTAGAGAAATACCATGCTATTGTTTGAGAAGAGTGCACAACAACAAAAAACTTTTATTACGGCAACTGGTTTGATACATTCACCTCTGAAGGTAAATAATGTACTTACATTCAGTAATCTTGCTCTGATTTGTCATCCTAAGGTTCCAAGGGATAAAATGTAACATAGTTTTGTTTGATAAAATCCATTTTTATATTCAAATGTAGGAACTGGGTTCTACAGTTTGAACCCCTGCTGTGTCTGTAATAGTAATTATTGTCGTCTCAGGATTATTGTAGTGGCTCTGATCACCTACTCTGATGCTCTATCTGTGCCAGATATGAGTGTTCAAACAACACTTATTGTAGAGATTCTGTCACTAACAACCAACATTGGGGTTACTAAAGGGAAAATTGGAGCAAGATATATTAGATTTGAGTACAAAAGAAAGGAACTTGAGTTAGAACATATAGGAAAAAGCATAAAATCAAAATCAAATTAAATTGTATTGCATATTTAGCAGATGTTTTTGCGGGTGTAGCGAAGTGCTTGTGTTACTAGCTCCAACAGTGCAATAGTAGCTAACAATTCTCAACAATACACACAAATCTAAAAGTAAAATAATGGAATTAAGAAATATATAAATATTAGGACGAGCAATGTTGGAGTGGCATCGACTAGAATACAGTAGAATACAGTTGAAGTCGGAAGTTTACGTACACCTTAGCCAAATACATTTAAACTCAGTTTTTCACAATTCCTGACATTTAATCCCAGTAAAAATTCCCTGTCTTAGGGTCAGTTAGGATCTCCACTTTATTTTAAGATTGTGAAATGTCAGAATAATAGTAGAGAGAATGATTTATTTCAGCTTTTATTTCTTTCATCACATTCCCAGTGGGTCAGAAGTTTACATACACTCAATTAGCATTTGGTAGCATTGCCTTTAAATTGTTTAACTTGGGTCAAACATTTCGGGTAGCCTTTCACAAGTTTCCCACAATAAGTTGGGTGAATTTTGGCCAATTCCTCCTGACAAAACGTGTAACTGAGTCAGGTTTGTAGGCCTCCTTGCTCGCACACGCTTTTTCAGTTCTGCCCACACATTTTCTATAGGATTGAGGTCAGGGCTTTGTGATGGCCACTCCAATACCTTGACTTTGTTGTCCTTAAGCCATTTTGCCACAACTTTGGAAGTATGCTTGGGGTCATTGTCCATTTGGAAGACCCATTTGCGACCAAGCTTTAACTTCCAGACTGACATCTTGAGACATTGCTTCAATATATCCACACAATTTTCCATCCTCATGATGCCATCTATTTTGTGAAGTGCACCAATCCCTCCTGCGGCAAAGCACCCCCACAACATGATGCTGCCACCCCCGTGCTTCAGAGTTGGTATGGTGTTCTTCAGCTTGGAAGCCAACCCCCTTTTTCCTCCAAACATAATGATGGTCATTATGGCCAAACAGTTCTATTTTTGTTTCATCAGTCCAGAGGACATTTCTCCAAAAAGTATGATCTTTGTCCCCATGTGCAATTGCAAACCGTAGTCTGTCATTTTTTTATGATGGTTTTGGAGCAGTGGCTTCTTCCTTGCTGAGCGGCCTTTCAGGTTATGTCAATATAGGACTCGTTTTACTGTGGATATACAGTGAGGGAAAAAAGTATTTGATCCCCTGCTGATTTTGTACGTTTGCCCACTGACAAAGAAATGATCAGTCTATAATTTTAATGCTAGGTTTATTTGAACAGTGAGAGACGGAATAACAACAAAAAATCCAGAAAAAAGCATGTCAAAAATGTTATAAATTGATTTGCATTTTAATGAGGGAAATAAGTATTTCACCCCCTTTCAATCAGAAAGATTTCTGGCTCCCAGGTGTCTTATATACAGGTAACGAGCTGAGATTAGGAGCACACTCTTAGGGACAGACGTTCCGCTAGTGGAACGCCTCACCAATATCCAATGGTAGAGTGTGGCGCGAAATACAAATACCTTAAAAATGCTATAACTTCAATTTCTCAAACATATGACTATTTTACACCATTTTAAAGACAAGACTCTCATTAATCTAACCACATTGTCCGATTTCAAAAAGGCTTTACAGCGAAAGCAAAACATTAGATTATGTCAGGAGAGTACCCTGCCAAAAAATAATAACACAGCCATTTTCAAAGCAAGCATATGTCACAAAAACCAAAACCACAGCTAAATGCAGCACTAACCTTTGATGGTCTTCATCAGATGACACTCCTAGGACATTATGTTATACAATACATGCATCAATCAAGTTCGTATTTATATAAAAAAACAGCTTTTTACATTAGCATGTGATGTTCAGAACTAGCATACCCACCGAAAACTTCCGGTGAATTTACTAAATTACTCACGATAAACGTTTACAAAAAACACAACAATTATTTTAAGAATTATAGATACAGAACTCCTTTATGCAATCGCGGTGTCAGATTTTAAAATAGCTTTTCAGCGAAAGCACATTTTGCAATATTCTGAGTAGATAGCTCGGCCATCACAGGCTAGCTAATTTGACACCCACCAAGTTTGGTGTGCACTAAACTCAGAATTACCATAAGAAAAATTGGATTACCTTTCCTGTTCTTCGTCAGAATGCACTCCCAGGACTTCTACTTCAACAACAAATGTTGTTTTGGTTTGAAATAATCCATAGTTATATTGAAATAGCTCAGTTTTGTTTGTGCGTTGAGGTCACTATCCGAAGGGTGACGCGCAGGTGCATTTCGTGACAAAGAATTTTAAAATATTCCATAACCGTACTTCGAAGCATGTCAAACGCTGTTTAAAATCAATTTTTATGCTATTTTTCTCGTAAAATAGCGATAATATTCCAACCGGAGGACGTTATATTCATTCATAGACTGAAAGAAAAACATGGAGTCGTCTCGTGCACACGCACTCCAGTGTCACTGTTCCCTGCCTGACCAGTAACAAAAACTCCTGCTGTTTTTCGCCCAGAGACTACAGAGACGTCATTACACTTTCTGGCGCCTTCTGAGACCAAATGGAAGCCTTAGAAAATGTCACGTTACAGCAGAGATGCTGTATTTTTGATAGAGATGCCCTAGAAGGAGAACAAATTGTCAGACAGGGCACTTCCTGTATGGAATCTTCTCAGGTTTTGGCCTGCCATATGAGTTCTGTTATACTCACAGACACCATTCAAACAGTTTTAGAAACTTTAGAGTGTTTTCTATCCAAATCTACTAATTATATGCATATTCTAGTTTCTGGGCAGGAGTAGTAACCAGATTAAATCGGGTACGTTTTTTATCCGGCCGTGAAAATACTGCCCCCTATTGCAAACAGGTTAAAGGGAGTGGAAGAAATGGAAGAAACACAAAAGAACTGTCAATCTCCTTCGGCCTGGGCCTCCATGCAAGATCTCACCTTGTGGAGTTGCAATGATCATGAGAATGGTGAGGAATCAGCCCAGAACTACACGGGAGGATCTTGTCAATGATCTCAAGGCAGCTGGTACCATAGTCACTAAGAAAACAATTGGTAACACACTACGCCGTGAAGGACTGAAATCCTGCAGTGCCCGCAAGGTCCCCCTGCTCAAGAAAGCACATATACATGCCCGTCTGAAGTTTGCCAATGAACATCTGAATGATTCAGAGGACAACTGGGTGAAAGTGTTGTGGTCAGATGAGACCAAAATGGAGCTCTTTGGCATCAACTCAACTCGCCGTGTTTGGAGGAGGAGGAATGCTGCCTATGACCCCAAGAACACCATCCCCACCATCAAACATGGAGGTGGAAACATTATGCTTTGGGGGTGTTTTTCTGCTAAGGGGACAGGACAACTTCACCGCATCAAAGGGACGATGGACGGGGCCATGTACTGTCAAATCTTGGGTGAGAACCTCCTTCCCTCAGCCAGGGCATTGAAAATGGGTCATGGATGGGTATTCCAGCATGACAATGACCCAACACACATGGCCAAGGAAAGAAAGGAGTGGCTCAAGAAGAAGCACATTAAGGTCCTGGAGTGGCCAAGCCAATCTCCAGACCTTAATCCCATAGAAAATCTGTGGAGGGAGCTGAAGTTTCGAGTTGCCAAACGTCAGCCTCGAAACCTTAATGACTTGGAGAAGATCTGCAAAGAGGAGTGGGACAAAATCCCTCCTGAGATGTGAGCAAACCTGGTGGCCAACTACAAGAAACGTCTGACCTCTGTGATTGCCAACAAGGGTTTTGCCACCAAGTACTAAGTCATGTTTTGCAGAGGGGTCAAATACTTATTTCCCTCATTAAAATGCAAATCAATTTATAACATTTTTGACATGCATTTAATTTTTTTTTATTTGGGATGTTATTCTGTCTCTCACTGTTCAAATAAACCTACCATTGAAATTATAGACTGATCATTTCTTTGTCAGTGGCCAATCGTACAAAATCAGCAGGGGATCAAATACTTTTTTCCCTCACTGTAGATACTTTTGTACCTGTTTCCTCCAGCATCTTCACACGGACCTTTGCTGTTGTTCTGGGATTGATTTGCACTTTTCACAGCAAAGTACGTTCATCTCTAAGAGGCAGAACGCATCTCCTTCCTGAGCCGTATGACGGCTGCGTGGTCCCATGGTGTTTATACTTGTGTACTATTGTTTGTACAGATGAACGTGGGCCCTTCAGGTGTTTGGAAATTGCTCCCAAGGATGAACCAGACCTGTGGGAGGTCTACATTTTTTTCTGAGGTCTTGGCTGATTTCTTCTGATTTTCCCATGATGTCAAGCAAAGAGGCACTGAGTTTGAAGGTAGGCCTTGAAATACATCCACAGGTACACCTCCAATTGACTCAAATGATGTCAATTAGCCTATCAGAAGCTTCTAAAGCCATGACATCATTCTCTGGAATTTTCCAAGTTCTTTAAAGCCACAGTCAACTTAGTGTATGTAAACTTCTGACCCACTGGAATTGTGATACAGTGAATTATAAGTGAAATAATCTGTCTGTAAACAATTGTTGGAAAAATTACTTGTGTCCTGCACAAAGTAGATGTCGTAACCGACTTGCCAAATCTATAGTTTCTTATCAAGAAATTTGTGGAGTTGTTGAAAAACAAGTTTTAATGACTCCAGTATGTAAACTTCCGACTTCAACTGTACATATGAAATTAGTAAAAAAGGGTGAAAACATTGAAGTGACCAGTGTTCCATTATTAAAGTGAACGGTGATTCCATGTCTATGTACAGTACATAGGGCAGCAGCATCTAAGGTGCAGGGTTGAGTAACCGGGTGGTTGCCGACTAGTGACAGTGACTAAGTTCAGGGGAGGGTACTGGATGGAGGCCAGCATGGGTGCATGGAAGCACTCCGAATCAAGTCAGGCCATCTTGACCCCGCAACAGAGTTTGATCTTGGTCGGAAAGCTGTCTCTTACTGCCTTTCAATGAAAAGGAGGTGGAAGTGTATTTTACTCTGAGTAGATTGCCACGCGAGAGCTGGTCACTGCTCCTCCAAAGTAGTCTTGTGGGAAAAGCACAAAGTGTACTCCATTTTATCTCTTGGTCAGAGTTCAGTTTATGACACTGTTCAATCTGATATCCTTCCAGCTTACGAGTTGGTACCAGAGCCATATCGACAACAGTTTGATAAGTTGCAAAAAATAAAGTTATGTTAAATTCGCAAGGAAACATTTATTTTCATCAGTGGGGTGCTTCTCAAGAGGTCAAGGATATTGAGGGTTTAAAGACACTCCTACTACATGAGCAGTTAAATTACCTTCACGAAAGGGTTGCTACCTACATTAATGAACACAAGGATCTCACTCTTGAGAAAGCTGCATTCCTTGCAGTTGAGTTTGTTCACACATAACTACCTTCAAAATAACCTTATCCCAATAAAAACAATAATAATCCAGAGAAGCCACCTCCATTTACAAGGTTTCAGTCTTTTTCCCCAGTTTGTCGTTACTGCTATGAGAAAGGCCATAATTGTCTCTGTGTCCTAAGTTGAAACCCCAAAAAATGAGAGTGAGGAAAAAGCTGATTCTTTTTGTGGGAGCCCTCCAGCCCATTACGCCTCTGGTTGGGAGTGGTTTATCTCCTAAACAAGATTTTGGAACAGATTTGTATTAACCTTTTTTTCCTAATTGGTTTGTGTCTCTGCAGAGGTTATGATGCTCTTAAGCAGCCTGTGAAGATACTGCGGGACACTGGGGCAGCCCAGTCCCTCATTTTGGAGGGTGTTTTCCCTTTGTCTGACACTTCCGCAATTGGTTACAGTGTGTAAGTCCAAGGCGTGGAGATGGGCTACATGGAAGTTCCTTTGTATAAAGTGGAACTCAAGTGTGATCTTGTTCCTGGTCCCGTGGTCTTTGGAAGGTGTGAAGGTGTTCTCATTCATTTTGGGCAACGATTTTACTGATGGGAAGGTTGGTGCCCAGAAGAGATGAACCTGATGGGTTATCAGAGAAATACCAGAGTGTTCCCAGCGTGTGCTGTTACACGTCTAAGGTGATTGCAGAGAGCAAGTCTAGTGTTGAGGAGGATGTCAGCGATCCCACCATGTTTGATCTGTCTGGGCCGTTTACGTGTGGTCCACTTCAGTAAACCTCCTGAGTTGACCTCTCCTTTGAAAACCCCAAAGGTGAGCGAGTTGGTAGGACCTCTGAAAGAAGAGAGGGTCCCTACAGTTGACACTTCGATGTCTAGGAAACAGATGATTGCTAAACATGCTTCCCTCTCCCCTCTTTTTGTTGAGAGGAGGAGTTTGATTAAGTTTATGACAGAGATGGTGTTCTGATGAGGAAATGGCATTCCCAAGCCACTTCTGGCCCAGTGTATCTCAAATTGTCATTCCAGTTACACTCCGATAACATTTAATGAGGTTTGACTCACGATGGTAGTATGGCAGGCCATCTTGGGGTCAACAAGATGTATGACTGTATCTTGAGAACTTCTTCTGGCCTCGTCTGAAACAGGATGTAGCGGCTTACTGTAAATCCTGATGTGTTTTCCAGCTGACAGTTAAACCGAACAAACTGTGTCGGTTTCAGCTATGCAGCTTATACCTGCTTTTGGTGATCCTTTTAGCAGGGTTCTGGTGGACTGTGTGGGTCCTTTGCCCAAAGCAAAGAGTGGTAACCAATTTCTCTTAACCATCATGTGTGCTGCCACTCGTTTCCCTGAGGACATTCCACTGATGACCATCATGGCTCCCAGTATTGTTAACGGCTCTTGTGAAATTATTTTCAATGGTTGGGGTTCTGCGGACAGTGCAATCAGACCAAAATAAAATGTAATTTCATGTTACCCATTTCCCTTCTAGTGCCTACCACTACAATTCTCAAGGCGCTCTTGAGACTTTGAAGTCTTTGTTGAGAGCTTACTGCTTTGAGTTACAGAAAGACCGTGATGAAGGTGTTACTATAGTGCTATTTGCAGTACGGGAGGTTGTTCAGGAGTCTCGGTTTAAGTCCGAAAAAGCTTGTGTTTGGCCATTATGACAGAGGTCCATGGAGATTGCTTAGAGAGAGCTTATTACAGGACAACACGTCAAACTTTAAAACAAATCTGTTGGAGCACGTAAGCGCGTCTCAATACAGATTACACCGCGCCTGTGAGTTTGCCAGTGAGAACATGGAGAAGCCGCAAACTAAAATAAAAGCCTCGTATGATCGAAAGGCCAAAGTTTCACTTTTGATGTGGGTGAACAAGTTCTGGTTTTGTTGCCCGTTCTGGGGTCACCGATGCAATCTCGCTTTTAAGGCCCTTACCCAGTAGAGAATATTTTTTGGGGGATTACCTCATCGCAACACCGGAGCACAGAAAGAAAACCAGGCTGTATCATGTCAACATGTTGAAGCCATACTTCACCCATTGCAATCGGTCGGAGAAGCCTGTTGGAGCCAGTAGCCCGTGGCCACTGCCGTCACTGTTGTGACTCTAGTCTTCCTCGGGAGCACGAGGAAAACCAAATATGCCTGTGCCTGTGGTGCCAATGAGTAACTCAAAGATTCTGGAAAACCTTGATGGCTATTTTGCACACTTGTCTCCAGAGGAAAAAAGCAACATAGCTGCACTGCTTTAACCTGTTATGGCTGGGGGCAGTATTTTCACGGCCGGATAAAAAACGTACCCGATTTAATCTGATTATTACTCCTGCCCAGAAACTAGAATATGCATATAATTATTGGCTTTGGATAGAAAACACCCTAACGTTTCTAAAACTGTTTGAATGGTGTCTGTGAGTATAACAGAACTCATATGGCAGGCAAAAACCTGAGAAGATTCCATACAGGAAGTGACCTGTCTGACAAGTTCTTGTTCATCTTGGCTCTTTTTATTGAAGACTGAGGATCTTTGCTGTAACGTGACACTTCCTACGGCTCCCATAGGCTCTCAGAACCCGGGAAAAAGCTGAATGATATCGAGGCAGCCTCTGGCTGAAACACATTATCGCCTTTGGTAAGTGGCCGATCAGAGGACAATGGGCTTAGGCGCGTGCACGAATCGACCCCATGCTTTATTTTCTTTCGTCTTTTTACCTAAACACAGATTCCCGGTCGGAATATTATCGCTTTTTTACGAGAAAAATGGCATAAAAATGGATTTTAAACAGCGGTTGACATGCTTCGAAGTACTGTAATGGAATATTTAAACATTTCTTGTCACGAAATGCGTCGTGCTCGTCACCCTTCTTTACCATTCGGATAGTGTCTTGAACGCACGAACAAAACGCCGCTATTTGGATATAACAATGGATTATTTGGGACCAAACCAACATTTGTTATTGAAATAGAAGTCCTGGGAGTGCATTCTGACGAAGAACAGCAAAGGTAATAACATTTTTCTTATAGTAAATCTGACTTTGGTGAGTGCTAAACTTGCTGGGTGTCTAAATAGCTAGCCCTGTGATGCCGGGCTATCTACTGAGAATATTGCAAAATGTGCTTTCACCGAAAAGCTATTTTAAAATCGGACATAGCGAGTGCATAGAGGAGTTCTGTATCTATAATTCTTAAAATAATTGTTATGTTTTTTGTGAACGTTTATCGTGAGTAATTTAGTAAATTCACCGGAAGTTTGCGGGGGGTATGCTAGTTCTGAACGTCACATGCTAATGTAAAAAGCTGGTTTTTGATATAAATATGAACTTGATTGAACAAAACATGCATGTATTGTATAACATAATGTCCTAGGGGTGTCATCTGATGAAGATCATCAAAGGTTAGTGCTGCATTTAGCTGTGGTTTGGATTTATGTGACATTATTTGCTAGCTTGAAAAATGGGTGTCTGATTATTTCTGGCTGGGTACTCTGCTGACATAATCTAATGTTTTGCTTTCGTTGTAAAGCCTTTTTGAAATCGGACAGTGTGGTTAGATAAAGGAGAGTCTTGTCTTTAAAATGGTGTAAAATAGTCATATGTTTGAAAAATGGAAGTTTTTGTATTTTTGAGGAATTTGTAATTCGCGCCATGCCCATCATTGGCTATTGGAGCAGGTGTTCCGCTAGCGGAACGTCTAGATTTAAGAATATCTGGGTGTATTTTCAGATGTGCCAACTCAGACAAATGTACTAGAGCATGACATTGACGTTGGGAAATCTGCCCCATTGAAATAGCATGCCTGTCGAGTAAATCCTGAAAAGAGAGAGAAACTCTGTAATGGGGTGGATTTCATGCTTATACCTAACACTGTACCCAAACTGGTTGTGCGCGTACACCATCGTACGCAAATTAACTTTGTCCCCCCACACCAAATGTGATCATGACACGCAGGTTGAAATATCAAAACAAACTCTGAACCAATTATATTAATTTGGGGACAGGTCGAAAAGCATTAAACATTTATGGCAATTTAGCTAGCTAGCTTGCAGTTGCTAGCTAATTTGTCCTGGAATATAAATGTTGAGTTGTTATTTTACCTGAAATGCACAAGGTCCTCTACTCTGACAATTAATCCACACATAAAACGGTCAACCGAATTGTTTCTAGTCATCTCTCCTCCTTCCATGCTTTTTCTTCTTCGGACCTTATATGGCGATTGGCATCTAATAGTATTACCATGACGCAGACCAACCTCAGTTCCTCTTTCAATCACCCACGTGGGTATAACCAATGAGGAGATGGCACGTGGGTATCTGCTTCTATAAACCAATGAGGAGATGGGAGATGCAGGACTTGCTGCATGTTCAGAGCCACCAATAGAAGCAACTTCTATTTTAGCGCCTGGCAACGCAGATCCTGATTGGCGCGCGAGAGCAGTGTGGGTGCAATGATTGAATAACATGTATGTGTACATTTATTTTGCAAAACTGATATTTGAAAATAAAATAAACCTTAACCGGACACAACAAATAAGATTTTGCCAAAACAAACTAACAGTTAAAAATACGTAAATAAATTAACATATATGGTAATAGAACAGTGAGACGCGAGCGTTGGGTTCAGCATGTGAGGCGAATTGGTCTCTGTGTTTTTGTTCAGATTTTCGCAAACTCAATGCTGTTACTAAGCCAAACTCATACCCTTTGCCCAGGGTCGACGATTGTGTGGACTGTGTCAGTGCTGCTAAGTATGTTAGCATACTCAATCTGATTGAGTGATATTGGCAGGTACCTTTAACTGAACACCTCAAAGAGCTGTCTGCTTTTATTACTTCTGATGGGGTGTTTACCTACCTTCGTCTTCCGTTCGGTTTGTGAAATGCAGGGGCCACGTTCCAAAGGCTTAAGCACATTGTTCTACATGGAAATGGAAAATGCTGAGGTATATTTACCATGTCACTGATGCATTGTGAAACAGTGTTGTTTGATGAAGACATTGTCTGTATAGTTTTTTTGGCCTTTTCCCCCAGCATTGTCCATATCTGCCATATCCGCAGCAAGAAGAATTAAGTCCTCCTCAATACATTACATTACATCTACATTTAAGTCATTTAGCAGACGCTCTTATCCAGAGCGACTTACAAATTGGTGCATTCACCTTATGATATCCAGTGGAACAACCACTTTACAATAGTGCATCTAAATCTTTTAAGGGGGGGGGGGGGGGTTAGAAGGATTACTTTATCCTATCCTAGGTATTCCTTAAAGAGGTGGGGTTTCAGGTGTCTCAATAGTATGGGGCTTTCCTGTCCTAGCCATTCCGTAGCTCACCATATAAGCCCCTTCTTATTAATGCTATCTGTTGCTTTTATACATTTCTTACTACTCGAAAGTCACCTTTATTCTCTCTCTCAAAAAACTCCTGTGGCTTATTTTTCAAATTATCATTTTTTATTTCTAAATGTCTGCGCAAGAGTGAAGGTTTTGCACGGGAGAGTAACGGTTAATGTGATTGGATGTTAATTATTTGACAAGGCTACCTGTATTTCACATTGTGATGTTATTTCGCTGAACACTAGATGGTTTAATTTTATTTTTGGCAGTGAAACGAGGCTACTCAGGCGAGAAAAAAACCTCACCCAAATGTATAGCCCCGTTGGAAAATATAAATGTACTATTTGGGAATACCTGCTCTATGTAATCACAGATAAGGTCTACAAATTTGAAGATTCTGCTTGCGTTTAAAAGGCTTCTTATGCAAAATGGAAGCCGTATTCCATTTCCAACATCTGCAATTATTTTGATGTAGGGTTCAGATGTCAGTGTCATTGAAATGAAATAATATTCAAAAGAGGATTTGGAAACCACTAATTCAGTATAAACTTCATAAAGGAAATGTGCTGGAAAAGGTCAGGGATGACTACCCCCAGAGCACAGATGTCAGTTCAACATCTAGTTTCGATATCCATTTGATTTAGTGGTCAACTAATGTCAATTCAAAGTGAAATCAACGAAACAAATGACCATCTAATTAGATTTAGGGTAAAGGTTTAGTAAAAAACAGTATTTGATTGACATTCTGTAACATCTAGGTTTCCTTACATGGGCTCTGATTAAATAACAAATCTGTGAAAGACCCAGAATTAGAACTTGTGTTGTAACATTCGTTACAATGAAAGCATTAAGTGAAACATTGCCACCTAAAGAAATGTGAAACACTTATGAAATTATGAAATTATGAAAAAAATGTGTTGACGTACATAGGCAACAAAGAATTATTAAATTAACTGAGCCAACAGTCTAGAAAGCAAAACCTAAAACGTAAAAACCTTAGTCCTATTAGAACCTATTGTTGAGTCTTTCAATGGAAGACCAAGTCCAAGTTTAGCCCTACTACCACCAGATGGCGCTATTTTTCCTTATGTTGTTTGTCATCTGACGTCCTGCAGTAATCTGGCAAGCAGGTGATACACTCGTGTCTCCCGACTGGTTCGTACATAAAACATCCTCCAGTCAGGCTGTAAAAGTGTTGGTTTCCTCTTTAACTCGATTTAATGGGGCGCCAACCTTAAAAAACAGGGAAATCATGTGTACTGTCTTAATAAACAAACATTTTCACCACCATGCTAGAGTGGCTAATGCTACTTTTGGATGTTGTGCACCACGTTCAGCCAGGGGTAAACAACCGACTGCTGCAACCTAATTGGCTGAACGAAGTGTGCAACATCCGGAAGTAGCATTAGCCATTCAAGCATGGTGGTGGAAAAGTGTGTTTTATTAGGATATTATGCATATTTTCCCCAAGTGTATCACGGGCTTGGCAGATGTCAGATGACAAACAACGTAAGGAACAATAGCGCCATCTGTCGGCAGTAGGGCTAAATTTGGACTTTGTCTTCCATTCAAAGACTCAACAATAGGTTCTAGTAGGACTAAGGTTTTTACATTTTATGATTTTCTTTCTGGACTGTTCGCTCAGCTGATTTAATTATTTTTTTGTAGCTTATGTTGAAACGCTATGTTTTTGCTATCAAGACACTGTTATTGCAAGTTATTTCTGACAAGTTTGTGGTTTATGAAAGTTTGTTAGTGTTCCCCTCCAGTTTATTGTCCTGCATGTTGTCATAAGAACACATTTAGCAGGGTTATATTCTGCATTCTATTTTGAAGAAGAGTTTGATTAAGCATTGTTTCTCTGTCAGATCAGTTGCAATTGTTGGTACTGTACAGTACATTATCCTTGCATCTTCATAGAAATACTAACTATTCTCTGTGTTCATTGTGGAGTTGTGGAATCAACGAACACCGATAAATTACTATTTCTCAGACGATTTGGGAAAAATTCTCTCTTCAAGGACATCTCATTGTCAGGATTGTTATGTTGTGTAAAGAAAGCTCCAAGGTTTGAAATGTACTATTTTGGATAGAATAATACATCACAGAGGCAGGTTTAGAGAGGACTCTGTTCTCATACAGAAGTGATTACTCTTTCCCTCAACTGACAAACCACCTTCATCAGACACTGAATCAGGAGCGGACACCATCAGTCAAAGACTCTAGAGGGATATTATCAGAAAGCTTATGGGTGTGCCCCTACAGTCGAACTCTACCTCGGTATTCATAGTCCAGAGTGTGATGGAGTGCAAATGAGAATGCGAAAGCGCCCGATATTGGAGTCATGAAGTCAAATAGTTTTGGAGCACACTTTATTTTTTTTAAAATTGCTGAGAAATGTCCTGTCGCCATGCTTTGCATCTGAGTTTTGTCTAATGCAACTAAAGGACATTTCATCACCTTTCAAGATAATGATTAATGATGTATCTATCAAAAGTCTCTAGCTCAGGGCTCCCAACCCTGTTCCTGGAGAGCTACCGTCCTGTAGGGTTTTAGTAAAACAATATGTGCAATATGAAGCTTTACCACTTTCTCTGTAATATGAGTAGTATTTTGATTTCAATAACAATGTTCTTAAATTTTTTATGAATATTGAAAAATAGAAACATGAATATAGAAAATAGAAAAGGTTTGATTTGCCTGATTTGTCAATATATTGTCATACACAATGTCTTTGTTTTGTTCCAGTTTCGTGAGGTTTCGTCCCTCATGTCAAAAGCTTACTTCCATCATGATTCATTGTAGGAGGAACAGTGTATGGAATAGTCAAGGTTTGACCAGGGCCCTGTTTCAGAAAGCAGGTTAACAAACTCTGAGTTTAAACCTGAACTCTGGGTTGACTAACTCTGAGCTGTCAAACTCTGAGTTTTCAGTTTCAGAACAAGTGATAACAATTAGTTCAATCAACTCTGAGTTAGGTTAACCCTGAGTAAAGCACGTGGATGAGGAGATAAAAAGCCCTCATCAATGGAACGCAGACAACATGATTCATCATGGCAACAGGAGAAAAAATGTCTGGAACCTCCTACTTCTCCCAAGTGGAGTTACAAATATTAATGAATGAGAATGTAAAATATGATATTATCCTGTTAGGGCTAGGGGGCAGTATTGACACGGCTGGATAAAAAACGTACCCGATTTAATCTGGTTACCACTCCTACCCAGTAACTAGAATATGCATATACTTATTACATATGGATAGAAAATACCCTAAAGTTTCTAAAACTGTTTGAATGGTGTCTGTGAGTATAACAGAACTCAAATGGCAGGTCAAAACCTGAGAGATTCCTTTACAGGAAGTGGCCTGTCTGACCATTTCTGGAACTTCTTTGCCATCTCTATCTTTTACTAAGGATCTCTGCTCTAACGTGACACTTCCTACGTCGTCCATAGGCGCTCAGAGCCCGGGAAAAACCTGAATGTCGTCATCCCAGCCCCAGGCTGAAACACATTATCGCCTTTCTCAAGTGGCCGATCAAGGGACTCTGGGCTTAGGCGCGTGACCTGACCGCCCCCGTCTTTGTGATTTTTTCCTCTGTTTGCCGAAAAGGAGATTCCCGGTCGGAATATTATCGCTTTTCTACGAGAAAAATGGCATAAAAATTGATTTTAAACAGCGGTTGACATGCTTCGAAGTACGGTAATGGAATACTTAGAATTTTTTTGTGACGAATTGCGCCATGCGCGCGACCCTTCTTTACCATTTCGGATAGTGTCTGGAACGCACGAACAAAACGCCGCTATTCGGATATAACGATGGATTATTTTGGACCAAACCAACATTTGTTATTGAAGTAGCAGTCCTGGGAGTGCATTCTGACGAAGACAACAAAAGGTAATCAAACTTTTATAATAGTAAATATGATTATGGTGAGTGCTAAACTTGCCGGGTGTCTAAATAGCTAGCCCGTGATGCCTGGGCTATGTACTTAGAATATTGCAAAATGTGCTTTCACCAAAAAGCTATTTTAAAATCGGACATATCGAGTACATAGAGGAGGTCTGTATCTATAATTCTTAAAATAATTGTTATGCTTTTTGTGAACGTTTATCGTGAGTAATTTAGTAAAATGTTAGCGAATTCCCCGGAAGTTTGCGGGGGGTATGCTAGTTCTGAACGTCACATGCTAATGTAAAAAGCTGGTTTTTGATATAAATATGAACTTGATTGAACAAAACATGCATGTATTGTATAACATAATGTCCTAGGGTTGTCATCTGATGAAGATCATCAAAGGTTAGTGTTGCATTTAGCTGTCTTCTGGGTTTTTGACATTATATGCTAGCTTGAAAAATGGGTGTCTGATTATTTCTGGCTTGGTACTCTGCTGACATAATCTAATGTTTTGCTTTCGTTGTAAAGCCTTTTTGAAATCGGACAGTGTGGTTAGATTAACGAGAGTCTTGTCTTTAAATAGCTGTAAAATAGTCATATGTTTGAGAAATTGAAGTAATAGAATTTTTAAGGTTTTGAAAATCGCGCCACAGGCTTCAAGTGGCTGTTACGTAGGTGGGACGAATTCGTCAAGGCCTAGCCCATAGAGGTTAAATTTAAGAAAAAAAGCAATACAGTAGCAGCAGTAAAAGAACGTGAGCTGGCGTGGCAGTAAATTGCTGACCGAGTCAATGCGTGAGTATTAATTGAAAAACGTTTTATCTCGAGTGTTCCACTTATTCAACATTTATAACATTTGTATATATAAATTGGGCGTTTCTTTTTTTGCTATATATAAACTCAGCAAAAAAAGAAACGTCCCTTTTTCAGGACACTGTCTTTCAAAGATAATTCGTAAAAATTCAAATAACTTCACAGAACTTCATTGTAAAGGGTTTAAACACAGTTTCCCATGCTTGTTCAATGAACCATAAACAATTAATGAACATGCACCTGTGGAACGGTCATTAAGACACTAACAGCTTACAGACGGTAGGCAATTAAGGTCACAGTTATGAAATCTTAGGACACTAAAGAGGCCTTTCTACTGACTCTGAAAAACACCAAAAGAAAGATGCCCAGGGTCCCTGCTCATCTGCGTGAACGTGCCTTAGGCATGCTGCAAGGAGCATGAGGACTGCAGATGTGGCCAGGGCAATAAATTGCAATGTCTGTGAGACGCCTAAGACAGGGCTACAGGGAGACAGGATGGACAGCTGATCGGCCTCGCAGTAGCAGACCATGTGTAACAACACCTGCACAGGATCGGTACATCCGAACATCACACCTGTGGGACAGGTACAGGATGCCAACAACAACTGCCCGAGTTACACAAGGAACGCACAATCCCTCCATCAATGCTCAGACTGTGCGCAATAGGCTGAGAGAGGCTGGACTGTGGGCTTGTAGGCCTGTTGTAAGGCAGGTGCTCACTAGACATCACCGGCAACAACGTCACCTATGGGCACAAACCCACCGTCGCTGGACCAGACAGGACTGGCAAAAAGTGCTCTTCACAGACGAGTCGCGGTTTTGTCTCACCAGGGGTGATGGTCAGATTCGCATTTATCGCCGAAGAAATGAGCGTTACACCAAGGCCTGTACTCTGGAGCGGGATCAATTTGGAGGTGGAGGGTCCGTCATGGTCTCGGGCGGTTTGTCACAGCATCATCGGACTGAGCTTGTTGTCATTGCAGGCAATCTACGTTACAGGGAAGACATCCTCCTCCCTCATGTGGTACCCTTCCTGCAGGCTCATCCTGACATGACCCTCCAGCATGACAATGCCACCAGCCATACTGCTTGTTCTGTGTGTGTTTTCCTGAAAGACAGGAATGTCAGTGTTCTGACATGGATCTCAATCCCATTGAGCACGTCTGGGACTTGTAGGATCGGAGGGTGCACGTTCCCGGACATTTCCCCCCAGAAATGTCCGGGAACATGCAGGTGCCTTGGTGGAAGTGTGGGGTAACATCTCACAGCAAGAACTGGCAAATCTGGTGCAGTCCATGAGGAGAAGATGCACTGCAGTACTCAATGTAGCTGGTGGCCACACCAGATACTGACTGTTACTTTGTGACCCCCCCCCCCTTTTGTTCAGGGACACATTGTTTAATTTCTGTTAGTCACATGTCTGTGGAACTTGTTCAGTTTATGTCTCAGATGTTGAATCTTATGTTCATACAAATATTTACACGTTAAGTTTGCTGAAAATAAACGCGGTTGACAGTGAGAGGACTTTTGTTTATTTGCTAAGGTTTTTTATATACACTGCTCAAAAAAATAAAGGGAACACTAAAATAACACATCCTAGATCTGAATGAATGAAATAATCTTATTAAATGCTTTTTTTCTTTACATAGTTGAATGTGCTGACAACAAAATCACACAAAAATAATCAATGGAAATCCAATTTATCAACCCATGGAGGTCTGGATTTGGAGCCACACTCAAAATTAAAGTGGAAAACCACACTACAGGCTGATCCAACTTTGATGTAATGTCCTTAAAACAAGTCAAAATGAGGCTCAGTAGTGTGTGTGGCCTCCATGTGCCTGTATGACCTCCCTACAACGCCTGGGCATGCTCCTGATGAGGTGGCGGATGGTCTCCTGAGGGATCTCCACCCAGACCTAGACTAAAGCATCCGCCAACTCCTGGACAGTCTGTGGTGCAACGTGGCGTTGGTGGATGGAGCGAGACATGATGTCCCAGATGTGCTCAATTGGATTCAGGTCTGGGGAACGGGCGGGCCAGTCCATAGCATCAATGCCTTCCTCTTGCAGGAACTGCTGACACACTCCAGCCACATGAGGTCTAGCATTGTCTTGCATTAGGAGGAACCCAGGGCCAACCGCACCAGCATATGGTCTCACAAGGGGTCTGAGGATCTCATCTCGGTACCTAATGGCAGTCAGGTTACCTCTGGCTGTGCGGCCCCCCAAAGAAATGCCACCCCACACCATGACTGACCCACCGCTGGCGTCTCCAGACTCTGTCACGTCTGTCACATGTGCTCAGTATGAACCTGCTTTCATCTGTGAAGAGCACAGGACGCTAGTGGCGAATTTGCCAATCTTGGTGTTCTCTGGCAAATGCCAAACGTCCTGCACGGTGTTGGGCTGTAAGCCCCCACCTGTGGACAACCCCCACCTGTGGACGTCGGGCCCTCATACCACCCTCATGGAGTCTGTTTCTGACCGTTTGAGCAGACACATGCACATTTGTGGCCTGCTGGAGGTCATTTTGTAGGGCTCTGGCAGTGCTCCTCCTGCTCCTCCTTGCACAAAGGCGGAGGTAGCGGTCCTGCTGCTGGGTTGTTGCCCTCCTACGGCCTCCTCCACGTCTCCTGATGTACTGGCCTGTCTACTGGTAGCGCCTCCATGCTCTGGACACTACGCTGACAGACACAGCAAACCTTCTTGCCACAGCTCGCATTGATGTGCCATCCTGGATGAGCTGCACTACCTGAGGCACTTGTGTGGGTTGTAGACTCCGTCTCATGCTACCACTAGAGTGAAAGCACCGCCAGCATTCAAAAGTGACCAAAACATCAGCCAGGAAGCATAGGAACTGAGAAGTGGTCTGTGGTTACCACCTGCAGAACCACTCCTTTATTGGGGGTGTCTTGCTAATTGCCTATAATTTACACCTGTTGTCTATTCCATTTGCACAACAGCATGTGAGATTTATTGTCAATCAGTGTTGCTTCCTAAGTGGACAGTTTGATTTCACAGAAGTGTGATTGACTTGGCGTTACATTGTGTTGTTTAAGTGTTCCCTTTATTTTTTTGAGCAGTATATATCTATGTGTGGTTTGTGTGTGTGCGCGCTTGTTTAATATTTATGCAGGTGCAACCCAACAGGCACAAAACATACTTGGCAGCAACTGAAGATGAAATATAAAAATATACTTCAAACAGGTAAGGTATAATTTCATTACAAGCAATTGTGATGTTGTTTAGCCTACCCTACGTAATTAAACAGCATTCAGTGGCTACATTCAACATGTGATATATTTAAGTAGTTAGTGAAATTGTCTAAGCAAAATAAAAGTACTCTTTCAGCCATCCCAACACAGCCAGTATTTAATATTGTCTATTTGAAAGTAACACCTAAATGCCTTTTGTACATGCAAGTCTCCAAATTTGTGTTTTTTTTACCTCATTTATAGCCAATAGAAAAAAGGCTGAGGCCCGAAAAACATGTGGCTGAAGAGATGGCCCTCAGTCAAAACAGTGGCTGATCTACAGTGAGGGAAAAAAGTATTTGATCGCCTGCTGATTTTGTTCATTTGCCTACTGAGAAAGAAATGATCATTCTATAATTTTAATGGTAGGTTTATTTGAACAGTGAGAGACAGAATAACATTTTAAAAAATGCATGTCAAAAATGTTATAAATTGATTAGCATTTTAATGAGGGAAATAAGTATTTGACCCCTCTGCAAAACATGACTTAGTACTTGGTGGCAAAACCCTTGTTGGCAATCACAGAGGTCAGACGTTTCTTGTAGTTGGCCACCAGGTTTGCACACATCTCAGGAGGGATTTTGTCCCACTAAGCTTTGCAGATCTTCTCCAAGTCATTAAGGTTTCGAGGCTGACGTTTGGCAACTCAAAACTTCAGCTCCCTCCACAGATTTTCTATGGGATTAAGGTCTGGAGACTGGCTAGGCCACTCCAGGACCTTAATGCGCTTCTTCTTGAGCCACTCCTTTGTTGCCTTGGCCATGTGTTTTGGGTCATTGTCATGCTGGAATACCCATCCACGACCCATTTTCAATGCCGTGGCTGAGGGAAGGAGGTTCTCACCCAAGATTTGACGGTACATGGCCCCGTCCATCGTACCTTTGATGCGGTGAAGTTGTCCCGTCCCCTTAGCAAAAAAACACCCCCAAAGCATAATGTTTCCACCTCCATGTTTGACGGTGGGGATGGTGTTCTTGGGGTCATAGGCAGCATTCCTCCTCCTCCAAACATGGCGAGTTGAGTTGATGCCAAAGAGCTCCATTTTGGTCTCATCTGACCACAACACTTTCACCCAGTTGTCCTCTGAATCATTCAGATGTTCATTGGCAAACTTCAGACGGGCATGTATATGTGCTTTCTTGAGCAGGGTGACCTTGCGGGCGCTGCAGGATTTCAGTCCTTCACGGCGGAGTGTGTTACCAATTGTTTTCTTGGTGACTATGGTCCCAGCTGCCTTGAGATCATTGACGAGATCCTCCCGTGTAGTTCTGGGCTGATTCCTCACCATTCTCATGATCATTGCAACTCCACAAGGTGAGATCTTGCATGGAGCCCCAGGCCGAGGGAGATTGACAGTTCTTTTGTGTTTCTTCCATTTGCGAATAATCGCACCAACTGTTGTCACCTTCTCACCAAGCTGTTTGGCGATGGTCTTGTAGCCCATTCCAGCCTTGTGTAGGTCTACAATCTTGTCCCTGACATCCTTGGAGAGCTCTTTGGTCTTGGCCATGGTGGAGAGTTTGGAATCTGATTGATTGATTGCTTCTGTGGACAGGTGTCTTTTATACAGGTAACAAGCTGAGATTAGGAGCACTCCCTTTAAGAGTGTGCTCCTAATCTCAGCTCGTTACCTGTATAAAAGACACCTGGGAGCCAGAAATCTTTCTGATTGAAAGGGGGTCAAATACTTATTTCCCTCATTAAAATGCAAATCAATTTATAACATTTTTGACATGCGTTTTTCTGGATTTTTTTGGTGTTATTCTATCTCTCACTGTTCAAATAAACCTACCATTAAAATTATAGACTGATCATTTCTTTGTCAGTGGGCAAACAGACAAAATCAGCAGGGGATCCAATACCTTTTTCCCTCACTGTATTGCTGAAGGCATGTCTGGAGGAAGCTCATCTGACCCAACCACCCCCCAGGACACAAGGGCCTACACAAGAGGTTAGTTATTCAAACTAATGATATATGTACATTCATCCTTTTGCCAGTGTTACCTCAGTGATGCCTGCACATCCATCTTAGACACAACTTGGCACGCTGATTTTCTTGCAGTGGTATAATTCTTTGTAATTGACTGCTGTTACTTTTTCAGATACTTAGTTGTCCTTCAGACATCATAAACTATTTTAAGGTGACTCAGAGTTATATATTTGAAAAATGGTGATGTGGCCTGCACACTGTTGTAAAAACAAATGTCAAATTAGGTGGGGCACTTTTCTGGGTAAAGTTTTAATTTAACTGTCTAATTTTCTTCATCTTCTACCAGTTACTGATGGTGTAATCTGTCTGGTGGAGCCTTCTGCCATAACAGACCTCCATGCAGTTGGATGTACTCTTAATACTCCACAGATGTTTCATAATGGGTTGGAGTAGAACACCAAAATTGTTCATTTTCATTACAGGAGGATGATGAAGACATCTTGTCAGCTGCCACAGAGAGGGAAGATACAGAGAGGCCTATTGAGGTTTACACCTTAAAAATCCCATCTAACAGTTGATGATATTGTTGTACCATAATAAAACTTGCACCTTCTTTTTCTCTAACAGAGCAATGCTGGAAATTACATTGAGGAAGAGGGTCCATCCACCTCCACAACACAACTTGGTGATAAGATGTTGTTCAGCATTGGCCCATGACTTACAATGAAACTAAGTACACCTGGCACTGTGAAATTAAATGTCATGTTTTAGTGTTCCTATAGCTCCCTGTGAAACAGTTGTACAAGGTGTACTTAGAGAAACAAATGGAAAAATGTAATTTAGAAATTGACCACATAAGGCTGCAGATGCAAAAGATAAAAATAGAAATACAACTGCTGGAACATCAGTTAAAGGTGTGTGAGGTGCCCACAGGTGGATGATTTTACTTGTTTGAACAATATAAAAAATATTAACTACTGTACTACATTTGTACTTGCAGGAAATAAAGAAGACTTCATAAAAAGAAAAGGCATATTCTCTTTATTTGATACTGGGGAGGTGATGGGTCAATCAAAAGTTATGGTAGTATATTGTGTCTCTCACTGCTCTTCCATCTCGTGCATCAGAGGGGTGGTCAGGATCGTAATCCGGATCATTTACTGGTTGAGTAGGACATTGTTCTCCTCTAATTGTGGCAATGTTGTGGAGAATCAGACATGCCACAATAATATCACAAGCCCTTTCTGGGGTGACCCTGAGCCTACGAAGGCACTGGATCCGGGCCTTGAGCATCCCAATGGTCATCTCTGCCCTGGCTCGTGTCTTGCAGTGAGCCAAGTTATAACATTGCTGCGGGCCGGGATCAGGGTAAGGGGTCAGCAAATAGGGCTGGCAGGGGTACCCTCTGTCACCGAGCAGGTAACCATCGAACTCTCCTATGATAATACGAGGATACAGTTTACATTTTCAGTTGCAATAGGATGAAACAAAATATTGATTATATATATATATATATATATATATATATATATATAGCTATATCCTATTATAAACTCAACACGGGCAAATCTAGCGCTCAGTGTACATTCACGAAAAATGTGCGAGTCATGCACAGACCCAGGCCACTTTGCTTCCACGTTGCTGAAGATGTGGGCTGCATCACATATTATTTTCACAGTGCAGAACAGTAATTAGCTGCTGTAGTGAAGTATCTTAGGGAAGTAGTGAAGTATCTTTCATTTGGACTGCTAAAGGCTACTATTTAGGCCTACCTGCACATTAATGCTGTGGAAAGACTTCCTATTCACATAATCTCCATCATTACTGAAGGAGCTGTGATAGGAATATGAGTGCAATCTATGCAGCCAATCACACCTGGAAACCTTAAACTATATCAAATTAACTGATTAGTGGTTCAAGTCTCAAAGCATCATACTAAATTAATTAATTATTGCTTAGACTGATACCTGCAATTTTGTGGAAATCTTCTTTGATGAGTCTTGTGGGTCTGTGACTTGGGACCACACAAAAGTGTACAGTAAACATTTCAGTGCAAGAGTTACATTTCTGACAGCCCGACAGACAGTTAGCTGCCTTGGAAATATGCTCAGCGTCACCGATGTTATATAGAAAACCCCTGTTGGCAAAAAAATGAAGTGCAACACAAAGAATTGACAGCATGTCTACGATGTGTCATATGAACGATATGAGGGCTGAGAATATTGTTCAGATGAAAAAACAGAAACGCTCAAACAGATAATCATCAGGGAATGATAAAACATCCAAGCAGGGTCTGATCACCCTCTCCCGACTAAGATTTCTGCAGGGTGTTTGTGCTTCAATATCAACTGGCTCTTTAAGAAAAGGACATGACATGTCTGACAGTTCCTTCAGTCTGCAGGTGTCAGCTAAAGAGGAGGAGAAACTCAGGGTTAGTTGAAGAAAACCTACCAGCGAGCAGGTTAGCTTCACGGTGTATGTTTCCATAATAACTGACTCAGAGTTAAGCTGAACTGGTTTTGTGAAACCGAAAACCCAGAGTTTCCTTCAATTCTGAGTCAACTACCGCTGAGTTTTCACAAATCCCGCTTTCTGAAACAGGGCCCAGGTTCCTTCTTGTTATCCTACAAGTGTGTATTCACTACGAACCAAACAGAAGCAAATGTCCAAAAAGGGGAGGTACTAACCCTGAATTTATCTATTAAGAAACGCTCATTTTTGTTACAAAACATTTTCAGTTGCAAAACGTTTTGCAACGGTGTGCACTAATGACTAGAATACCCCGCAGGTAACCATCTCCACCTGTGACTCAACATCCAAACTAAAATAATGTACATCCAGGTTTGGGGAGTAGCGGATTACATATAATCCGTTACATTTAAGGGATTGCAAAACAACGTTAACTGTAATCCATTACATTACCAGCAAATATATTATAATCAGATTACAGATACTTGTGAAAAACTAGATGATTACTTCGAGGATTACTCTTAAATTCAGAAAGTATGTTGGCGGAAAAAAATCTTTGACACTACTCTGTTTCCTCAATGACATTCAAATCAGCATTGAAAAAAGGCGCACATTTTAAATTAGTTCCACCTGAGCAAGTCTGACCACAAGTCAGAGAAAACTATGATGACACACCAAATGTGTTTGATGGATCGCGGGAAAAGAGCAGGAATATGCATTTGTAGGCTACAGTCCAAGCTATGTCTTTCAATGGTGCAACTGTTGTCGGCGTCCAAAGATTATCCAATTTGAATAAACGCTTGGAGGTAAGGATGACAGCAGTGGTGTAGTCTATGGCGATACGGATATGACTTATTATTGATATCTATGTAGCGCATTGATGTGAATCACACAGCTGGTCTCTCATTTAGCTATTTGTGCCTTACGGGTTGTGGTTGTTGTGGATGGCTGTTCACAAATCTAAATGTGTATTTGAACCCAATAATGGTTGAATTAAAGAAGTTTAAACTGCCTATCAATCATTGTTTTTTAAACAAATGGACAGCCTGTGACAAATGCGCTCTTGTAACAGCTGCATAGTGTGGATCACAGCCTATGGAATAAAAGTGGGGCTTTTATTGCTTCAATCTAATTCATGCTGATTAAAAAAAATGTATCCACAGGCCTAATGGACACCTGCTCAAACTCACACACTTTTGATAGACTTAAAGGGGCAATCTGTAGTTGCTACATCAATTTCTGGACACAAATTATATATCCATTGATTATTGAAGAATATGAATCAAATACATTTTTATTGGACACATACACATGGTTAGCAGATGTTATTGCGAGTGTAGCGAAATGCTTGTGCTTCTAGTTCCGCGAGTGCAGTTGTATCTAACAAGTAATCTAACAAATTCACAGTGACTACCTTATACACACACAAAATAAAGGAATGGAATAAGAATATGTACATATAAATATATGGATGCGCGATGGCCGTGCAGCATAGGCAAGATGCAATAGATGGTACAAAATACAGTATATACATTTCAGATGAGTAATGTAGGATATGTAAACATTATTAAAGTAGCGTTATTTAAAGTGACTAGTGATACCATTATTACATCTGTTTATTAAAGTGGCCAGTGATTTGAGTCTGTATGTTGGCAGCAGCCTCTATGCTAGTGATGGCTGTTTAACAGTCTGATGGCCTTGAGATAGAAGCGGGGTGAAGAGGCAGTGGCTCGGGTGGTTGTTGTCCTTGATGATCTTTTTGGCCTTCCTGTGACATCGGGTGCTATAGGTGTCCTGGAGGGCAGGTAGTTTGCTCCTGGTGATGCGTTGTGCAGACCGCACTATCCTCTGGAGATCCTTGCGGTTGAGGGTGGTGCAATTGCCATACCAGGCGGTGATACAGCCAGACAGGATGCTCTCGATTGTGCATCTGTTGAAGTCCACGATCAGCTCCTTTGTTTTGTTGACGTTGAGTGAGAGATTATTTTCCTGACACCACACTCTGAGGGCCCTCACCTCCTCCCTGTAGGCTGTCTCGTCATTGTTGCTAATGAAGCCTACCACTGTAATGTTGTCTGCAAACTTGATGATTGAGTTGGAGACGTGCATGGCCACGCAGTCATGGGTGAACAAGGAGTACAGGAGAGGGCTGAGAACGCACCCTTGTGGGGCCCCAGTGTTGGGGATCAGCGGGGTGAGCTTAGTTCAACTGTTACACTCCATGAGAACCCAAAATATTATCTTGTTTTTCTCCAATGTTTGTAAACATTGTAAATGTAAACAAACACTGTATAGCCTCATAACATGGTTAAAACAATAATTTTGACATCATGGAGGTCAGTCCTTGCATCCGTAGCTCTGTCTATTAATCTGAGGGTGGTTACATTTCTCCAGGCCCAACCCTCAGCTTTTTACCATAACAGAGGCGGGGTGTCTGTTTTGTTATGGTTTCCTCTGTGAATTTGCCATTTAAACAGCTGCATATTATCATGAAATCAAAGTGTTTGGGATTTGATGGCTCCAGTAACTGGAGCAAAAAGCCCAGTAATAGTAATCTACTCTACAGTCCGTGGGCTGTGTTGCTTTGAGTCCCATATTGACGGCTTTGTTGCCTTCAACACACTGGGGATGAGGTGATAATGAAAGACAATAAAAGAAAGAACTAACTTGAAAGATGCCTCAAGACATTTTAATTTTGCTTTTGAACCTTTCTAAGTTGAGTGTTAGCCTATAGGCCAACAGTAAATGCTTGATAGTTACATTGTGTTACTTTAAGTCCACACAGGCTTACATTTCCGATTTTATTTCACATTGAGATTATGCTGAAAATCGAACCTCAAGTTAGAGTACAGTGGTATTTTCATAGATAATGGTGTCATCATTATTAGGTCATTGTAGTTAGCCGCTAATTAGCCATCATATTATTAGGGTCTAAAAATAAAAAGAGAAGATGAGGAAACGGTATGTTGTGTTGAAAACCACCTTTGTCACGTTGTAAATAACTCTGGGTATCAAATAAAAAGGGGTGAATTTTCACAATTTTTTTTGGGGGGGGGGCACACGGGGAGATTGGCGGAGTCAGGGTTTAGACCTGAGCCAACTCCCCGTGCTTACCGTGGGGAACGTGTGACCGGTCAGGCACCGTGTTATGCAGTGATGTGCACTGTATCTCATTCACAGCCCGTTGCGCTCGTTGCCGGCTCCCCGCATTTGCCAGGCTAAAGTGATCTCCAGTACGCCTCCTCGGTCCAGGATATCCTGCGCCGGCTTTACGCACTGTGTCGCCAGTGTGCCTTCACAGCCCAGTGCGTGCTGTGCCAGCACCCCACACTTGCCGGGCTAAAATGAGCATCCAGCCAGGACGGGTTGTGTCAGCCCTACGCTCCAGACCTACAGTGCGCCTCCACGGCCCAGTATATCATGTGCCAGCTTCGCGCACCCGGTCTCCAGTGCGTCTCCCCAGCCCGGTACATCCTGTGCCTGCTCCACGCACCCGGTCTCCAGTACGTCTCTCCAGCCTGGTACGCCCTGTGCCTGCTCCACGCACCCGGCCTCCAGTGCGTCTCTCCAGCCTGGTACGCCCTGTGCCGGCTCCACGCACCAAGCCTGTAGTGATGAATCATGGCACGAAGCCTGCATTGATGATCCATGGCACGAAGCCAGCAGTGATGATCCATGGCACGAAGCCTCCAGTGATGATCCATGGCACGAAGCCTCCAGTGATGATCCATGGCCCGAAGCCTCCAGTGATGATCCATGGCACGAACCCTCCAATGATGATCCATGGCACGAAGCCTCCAGTGATGATCCATGGCACGAAGCCTCCAGTGATGATCCATGGCACGAAGCCTCCAGTGATGATCCATGGCACGAAGCCTCCAGTGGTGATCCATGGCCCGAAGCCTCCAGTGGTGATCCATGGCATGAAGCCTCCAGTGGTGATCCATGGCATGAAGCCTCCAGTAATGATCCATGGTACTTAGCCTCAAGAGACGGTCTGCAGTCCGGAGCCTCCCGCGACGGTCTGCAGTCCGGAGCCTCCAGCGTCCCCAGTCCGGTCCCCAGTCCGGGGGTTCCTAGCCTGGAGTCCCTGACGATGATCTACGGTCCGGAGGTCCCGGCGACAATCCCTGCACCAGAGGCGCCACCGAAGTGGGGGGAGCCTCAAGTGGAGCGGGGTCTGCATCCCGCACCGGAGCCTCCACCGAGAGTAAATGCCCACCCGGACCCTCCCCTATAGGTTCAGGTTTGTGTCCGGAGTCCGCACCTTTGGGGGGGGGGGGGGGGGGTACTGTCACGCCCTGACCTTAGAGATCCTTATTATTCTCTTTGTTTGGTTAGGTCAGGGTGTGACTCGGGTGGGAAAGTCTATGTTTTCTATTTCTTTGTTTTTGGCCGAGTGTGGTTCCCAATCAGAGGCAGCTGTCTATCGTTGTCTCTGATTGGGGATCATATATAAGTTGTCATTTTCGTTTTTGTGTTTTTGTGGGATCTTGTTTACTGTTTAGTGTCTGTGCCTGACAGAACTGTGCGCTTTTGTTTCGCCTTTTGGTATTTTGTTTTAGTGTTTTGTGAATAAAAGGAATCATGAACACTTTCCACGCTGCGCTTTGGTCTACTCTTCCTACCACCAACGAGAGCCGTTACATGAATAGATAAATGGAACAATAGCCACCTCAGTAAACAAATCTTCAGTGGATATCAAAGCTGTGTGCTGTGACAATCCACATGGGTTCTGACCTATAGAATCACTGCACCGGCTGAGCTATCTGGAATGCTTGTTGCATTTTGTTAGTATGATCCCTAAATGGCAACAGAACAAAAATGTATTCCTTTCGATGATCTGTCTTTAAGTAACATTACTTTTTAATAAGTCTGAGTCCATGCCCATTATGTGGTACATATACCTGCTTGAAATATGTTTATAGTCTTTTCTAAGGTGTCCCAAAATAACCTGAGATTAGTGGCACTCCCTTTAAGAGTGTGCTCCTAATCTCAGCTCGTTACCTGTATAAAAGACACCTGGGAGCCAGAAATCTTTCTGATTGAGATGGGGTCAAATACTTATTTCCCTCATTAAAATGCAAATCAATTTATAGCATTTTTGACATGCGTTTTTCTGGATTTATTTGTTGTTATTCTGTCTCTCACTGTTCAAATAAACCTACCATTAAAATTATAGACTGATCATTTCTTTGTCAGTGGGCAAACGTACAAAATCAGCAGGGGATCAAATAATTTTTTCCCTCACTGTATGCCCATTATAAGGTATTGATATTTACAGATTACCCAGGCCTCCACAATGTTGGTATTGTTAACTCTAAAATTGTATTTTATGTCTAAACTCACATTACGACAATGGGTCATGTGATATAACAAATTGAGATCCATTGTATATACTCAATGACCTCAAACCAGTAAAGTGCATTAACAAAGGTGTAACCTTGTGATCAGAATGGACCAACTCAAGGTAACTTAGAAGGACAAACTCAGGTATTTCCTCTAACCAAAATACACTATCAACCGTGTTCGGCGCCAGTCATGATATTACATTGACGTCAGTTCTACATTATCTGACCAATGGAGATATGTTACATTTGACATCTAAAACAGCTGAACGCAGCTCATTTTGTACAGTCGGAATTTGTATAATGCATTTGAAAATGATATTGTGCATTCTGTCATCAAACCTGGCTGGGACAACACAAGATGCTGAGGAGCAGTTGGTACATTGTCTGTCATAATGATTTGTTTTTCATCCGCACCTCTAATTACTTTGCTTGGAGTCTAAGCTCATTTGATTGAATCCATTTAACTCTGCATCCCATGGACATAATTGGTAAATCATTTTCTTGTCATCCAATACCATGCCCTGGAGACATATAGAAATGTGAAGAACTTCACTGCTTTGGTGGTGGTGCAATATATAGCCACGTCAACAAATCAGCATAGCTATAAGCACACGTGCTGCAATACATTGGATATGCACGGGCTGGCATATCGATGAATTATTCATTCTCTGGGCTCCCAGATGCGGGAGATTACACACGTGCACCGACACACAGATGTGCACACACATAAACATGGGCAGACAAAATACACACGGTTATGCATGTGCATACACACACACACACACACACACACACACACACACACACACACACACACACACACACACACACACACACACACACACACACACACACACACACACACACACACACACACACACACACACACACACACACACACACACAGAGCCTTTTATAGAAGGTTGTAATCATCCCTTGACTAACAGTGAAATGCTTACTTTCAGGTCCTTTTCAAACAATGCAGAGATAGAGATAAAGATTACAAAATAAAACATTTAAATAGTGACATGAGGAATAAATACACAGTGAATAACGAGTAAAAATAACACGGCTTATACAGGGAGAACCAGTACCAAGTCGATGTGCAGGGGTACAAGGTAATTGAGGTAGCTACAGTATGTACATTCAGGTAGGGGTAAAGTGACTAAGCAACAGGATAGATAATAGACTGAGCTGTTGCAGCAGCGTACAGTATGTGGAGAGTGTGAAAGTGTGTGTCTGTGATGTCAGTATGCATGTGTGCGCATGTTATGTGTGTGGGCGTATGTAGTGTGTGTGTTGGGATGTCAGTGTATGTATGTGTGTGTACGTGGTTCTATAAAATTATTTTATTTAACATGGTGCACAACCTCACAGATGTATTATAAGAGCTCCAAAGCTCTGACAGCTTATTCCAACCACTTACCAATCACCAGCACTGGTGGCTTCTCTAATTCTTCTCTAATTCTCCACAACATCATCACCCATCTTTACCCAGTGGATTCCAGAAGCGTTGTTTCTGGTAGCCAGTGTCTGCGTCTCAAATAGCACCCTATTCCCTGTATAGTGCACTATGTTTGACCCAGAGCCCCATTTGGTCATATAGGGAATAGGGTGCCATTTGGGACTCAGGAGGTTTTACATATTTTTGTTAACAACAAGATCTCGCTCACGGACAGGTCATTCTTCTCCACTAACGAACGATGCCAGTGAAAATGGAGAGCGCTGAAAATTAGCTATAGTTTTTCATCAACTCCTTTACTGCTGAAATGTGGTGTTAGGTCCTATGAAACTGAATAGATTTCAATAAATCATTCTGTTTAGAGCACTGGAATTAAGGATTAATAGGCACCTTTAAGAAAAGTTGTGACAGGCAAGTGGATACACAAACATACACACACGCACATGTTTTGTTCTTCTATCCCCGTGGAGACCTAAAATTGATATCCATTCATTCGATTTTCCCTAAACCTTATCCTAACCTTAACCCGTAACTCTAATCCAAACGCTAAACCTAACAACTAACCACTTACCCTAACCCTAAACCTAACCCTTTAGTTTCAAATAGTCTTTGTCTTCATGTTGACATGGGAGAAATGTAATTGTTTTGCCCCCCCCCCCCCCACACACACACAGAAGTAACCATCTGTTTGACCAGCAATCAAAGCTCTTGCTTATTCATAATTTTAGAATGGAAAATGGTTGAAAAATGTATCTATGCCTTAATTTCTCAAAAATATAGAATCTTAGCTTTCATTTGACACCAAATTGGAAATGCTCTTATTAGATGGAAATGTGCCTTAGCATTAGTGAACCTCCATTCTGCCACAACAAACTGGACAACAACTCGACCATGATTATCAAATTATTTACAGCCTTGCAATTAAATGGTTGCACAGTGTATTAGGCGAATAAGTGTAAAGATACACAGCAAAAGAACAGGTAGGGATTCTAAGCTGCCCGTTTCAATAAAAAATATTCATAGGATATGTTTTGCCATAGACCAACAACATACCTTCTGAGATTCAGTTAGTGGATTTTCATATAAAATTATTACATCAATGTTGGGTGTGTCTGACTGACACAGCAGCCCGCTATACTTCATCTTCTTGTCACCACCTCAAGGCAACAGCATGAAGCCTTATCCTGATTAATTTAGGGAAGTAAGCTGGAGATAAACATTTTAACATTCAATTGGAAATGGAATGAGAGAGGCTGTGTATCAAGTATTCTGCAAGAATTCCTAATGTTAAATCCCCTTAATTCACTATGAGTACAAATTAAATCACAAAGGTATTTCCAGGTGTAATGCAATGGGCATCTCATGGGAGGGGGGACTTGAAAGTCAGAGTAAATAGTGAATGTTAGATCGAAAAAAAATTACTAATGAATTACCTCTTTTTCTGCAGTAATTCCCACTGCCTTTGTATTGATTGTTAACAGGTAAGTGCATGCATAGTAAACATTCTTCCCTATAAGTCAGCCAAGAACTTGGAGAACAGTACAGCACCAAATGCAGTACCTTATTTGAGTTACGGAAGTTAGCATTAAGGATTATTGATAAACTTGCGTGTGTGTGTGGGGGGGGATTGCCCTGTCAGACCTGTGGGTTGTTGACCTGTCAGTCTCAGGGATAGAACCGTCACAACTCATGGCTTTCAATATGATTAATGACCAATGCATAATGGTAATTGACTCCTTTCAAACTTTCATTGTCTGTGCTGGAAAAACTGAACTCTCTGGAGATAGAGTGAAGGTGAAACTTGTGAATTGCAAAACATCAGGGTTGTAGTGAAACTGATACTATTGGCTAGTCAGGCAAACATAAGCAGTGAACGATTTTCTATTGGTTCTAGATTTTTTTTAAAAGCCCCACCCATGTAAAACCTGCTGAAAATGTAATGGACAGTATTTTCAACAATCAACTGTTGCCCAGCACATCTGTTTCCTCCCGCCTTAACTTGACTGAAAGTTCTCCTTTTCATGTTCATAGTGTTATAGCTTTATGCTTTTAAAAGATCCAGTGAAACAAGATAAAGCTGTGACTTGGCAAAAGCAAAATCAATTATAGTCGTAAAGATCTCCAGCAACATGTTGGGACAACAAAATGTAGCCAGAAACATAAAGTTCCTTAAACAAATAATTAGGATTACCATTTGTTTTGCCCTATGATCGTGTCCAGATTAGGACACACATTTTCTACCCAGGCATTACTGGATCTAAGTGGAGCACAATGATTTAGGGGCATTCCAGAAAATATGTTACACATTTCTAACTTTAATCAGTTATTTCTCAATAATCATTTTGGATACAGACTTCAAAGGTATGCCACACATCCTTCCCCCAAAGGACCTTTTTATGGATTTCATTTCTTGAAGATCTAAAACATCAGAAATATATTTGGGCCGATCTCGTGTGGAATGCCCATTAGTCAGTGGATCAGCCTCCTCTTGTCCCTGGAGAAGTAGACTCCATCAGTCACACTGGGCGATTGCCCTTTTTTGTGAATAAATTAGATAATGTTACTTTATTTCTTAAGATTAAAATAATTATGGCTGCAGTTAAAGGCAACCCTGCAGCAGCAAGAAGTCTAGGGAGTCACGTGGGGAGTAGAGTTGACGCTTACACCGCTGTTATTTAGATAGGTGGAGAGATCTTAACACAAAGACAAGCAATGAAATAGAAGACTAAGCGAAAACAATGCATACACTAACTGGCCTGCTACGCTTGATGCCTAACTGAGTGTGAGACGCTCATGAGCAATATCCTTAATAAAATAATTATACTGAGTCTCAGATTTTTTCACTTTAAAATGTATGTCTAAAACCAATGATTGCAAAGTTAAACAAACCAACTCTATGCACTAGGACTACTTTTAACAATTTCCACAGAACATTTTATAAGAAACATATTTACTTGAAGAACAGATACAGATGCTAAGTTTGGGAACAGAATGATGGTTTGTACTGTTTGTGCTGTCATTCTGTTACCAAACATTGCATCTGCACCCAAATATTGAGCTCAACTATCATGTACTTTTCCTATTTTTACCCATTTTGAGAATGGACCATCAAAGAGTCGATTAAAAAATGAATATGACAAAAAAACTGAGATACTACAAGAGCTGTCTCCACATAAAACACTGAAGCTCCCTTTTCTTTGTGTTCTGCTGCGAAAACAAGTCGATATGCGTCCAAAGTGACAAATCTCACTCCAGTTCCCTCCCTCTCTCTTTCCTCCCCTGTCTCTGTGCAAGTTACTTGACTTTCAGCAGCCGAAGTGAGAGTTAATGATTCATGGAAATGAGAGCAGACAGAGTGCAGGGGGGCGTTTAGCCAGCCACTGATAAAGAATGACAGTGTGCCTTGGCATCCATTGGCCACCCAATTGATACAAGTAATCATGATATAGTTCTGTCAGGTAAGCCTACTTTGCTGTTAACATTTAATTGAGAAGGTTTTTGGGGAAAGTCTTTGTCTACCCACATATGGCATATATTGTGTTACGTTTGGCTTTTTAAACCAATAGTGACTAACCAGGGGGGGATTATGTCAATGTGCCTTTGATTGGATAGTAGCCGGGAGCTTTATGTTTATGAAACACATGAAAAAATGCATGTACTTTCAGAAATGATTGGCGAGCTATTAGTAGGTGAGCTGCGAGCTACTGGTAGCTCATGATCTACCTGTTGGAGACCCTTGATATAGACAACTGGGTGCCATTTGGGACCGAGATCAGCGTCCAGGGGTTGGATGCTGTGCCATATGCACAATCTCCACCCTCCCGAGGAATCTTCTGGTTATAGGCCTCATTAATTCAACATGAAGCAGTCCCGATAGTCACGTAGCTCTGACACGATAGTGTATGCTTTGGCTACATCTCTCCTGGTAACACGACCAGATGGGGCCCTTTTTAAAGAGATACCAAAGGTGGCAAGGAAAGGTGTTAGACTCTGTTGCATACCGGATATATGCTTTTTGTTGCTTGGCTGCTTGCCTTGCATGGAAAGCAGTGAAGACTTGCTGTATATGCGGGTAATGACATTCAGAGTACAGGAATCGAAAGCTGTGGTCAAAGCTTATCTGTGTGAGGTTCATGTTTGTGTCCCAGCCACCCCCTCTGCATGCCTCACAGGGTCAAGCTGAGCTATTTGATTTGGTTTCTCAGTTAGGAAATCGAACATTGAGAGAAAGATGAGAGAATGTCGAAAAGTTCCAGGAAGGGAAGCACAGTCGTCGGCTATAGAAGAGGTGTGGAGAATTTTCCCCCATTCAGCATCTCTTTCTCTTGGAGAAACACACTGTTCTGTTCCCTTGGGACTAGCCTTGACTGTGCATGCCAGGAGTGTACAATTAAGCATTACCCTTGCCATCTTAATAAGATGCATGAGGAAAAGATGTACTCAGCACAACAACAACCAAAAAAAACACAATGTCACTGAAGTCAAAGTACAAGAGAATGTCCATCATAAAAGATAATGGGGTCACAAGCAATAACAATGCTTCCTCGAGTGTTTACTCCTGTTGTCTCGAATTGCAGACTAGTGTCCTGCACACTTGCATACTGAATATTTGTGTACTGTATGGTATGAAAATCCTTCAAACAAAAGGATAACCAAAAGGATAACCATATGCACGTGTGCGTGCACACACACCTGAGAAGCAAGTTGTTTAGGCTTGTAGCTCTGATATTTGGAAGCTAAATGACGGTTGACATGATTACTGCTATGTAGCTTCACATCACTGAATTTAAATCAGAACCGTGTCAATTGATCCAGCAAATTCCCTGAGGGCAAAGTTGTGTGGTCTTTGAAAGTCTAAAGACTGCCTCCGTCAGAAGGGAAGACAGATCATGACAGGTCAACGTTTAAGACATAATTTGTCTATCAGCCATTCAGATTGATGATAGTGCAAACATGTCTGACACAGGCCACTCTCGACATGACCATGGACTGAGTGCTGGGAAGGCAATCCATCATGATTACAAAGTTCTCAATGGAAAATCAAGTAATTGTGATGGATGGCCGGGCTTCTTGGTTTCCAATTTAAATCCTCATTCTACAAGCGACAACAGTTAGAAACGTCTGAATATTTTCAGCGAGATCACTTGATCAGCCTTTGAACATAAAAAAACAATAATCAGCTTTAAAAAAGTGTTTCTAAAAAATGAATCTGTGTTTTGACTATAATTTAGAGTTTGTGAATAACAGATAATATCAGGATGTTTTTTGGGGGATAGCCTTGCAGTTGAAGCTTTGGTGGGGCATTATTCTATGTGAAACTATTAAAAAACACAGAGATAATTTTCATTAGTTTAACATACATGGCAAAGCTCATTTTAATATGAGTAAAGCCTTAATATTTGTGATTCTTGAATAATGTTATTTCTTCTGTTCAAATCAAGTGTTCTTACCTCTTGCCATAAATCTGACTATCGTGCAGACATAAAACATAAAACAGTACCTCATAAAATAAAAAACGTAGTCTATGTCATTTTTTTAAGCAAGAGTTAACTTTCATTATGGTTTATGAGATTTATTAAGCATGTTACCGAAAGACCACTGGCACAAATCAAAATTATTATTTTGTTTCTCCTTCGGTGGCTAGTATAAATCTGTTAGGGTGAAAATGGATTCTCTATACAAGAGCCATGACATTGGGCAGTGGCACATACTGGATCTTAGTCTTTGACCAGAATTGATATTTTCAGACTTCCATGCAGGCTGTTTCCAAATGAAGGAAGATATTTTCTGTAAAAAATAATAAAAAATTCTCATTTACAAATAGTACGGGGACCTCCTATTTTTGAGACCAGGTTTGAGAAAGGCTATTTCTGAATTAGCCTAGTTTACGTTAATGGTACATGCTTTCGCACCCCTATCTAAAAGGCTCTGCATGGTCAATCTGATGACTGTAGTAGCCATACAGCATTTAATGTGATACAGCCTCTGCAGAAGTTCATTCATACTTCTTGCGCTTTTCTGAGCAGAGCAAAGCTGTTGTGAAGGAAGTTGTCAAGGAAGTGAGTTTGTGTTTATACAGGACCTCCCGCCCCCACCTACCGTCAAGCAATCATGTCAATACAGAGCTATACGGAGCCCTCCACATTGTTAAAACATTTGGGAGGAGCACGGCGATGCAGTACGGAGCTCAATTTGTCCTCTGCAAGCCTCTGGAGGCTCCGCAATTGCGTCACATCCTCAGTACATAGCCTCCGGATCATATTGCCTGAGCAACCATAATTTGGCTTTTAATGTCAGTGGTAAGAACTGGCCATTGTCATCGAAACCTAGCCCACTCCTGCATGAGATTTGGTTATACTCAGATGTAATTTGGCTCGAAGGACCATGCTGGCTCAAAAGCACTTATTGTAGTAGGTACCCTGTCTGATTCACCAACCGAACTGGAAACCTATCTCTGGCTAAATTAGCGCTATTTTTCACCCAATGTCTTCTGGAACACATTTAAAAAGCAAACAAAAATAAAGGCCATTGTATATGTGTGTGAAAAGTATTCAGACCCCTTCCCTTTTTCCACATTTTGTTACGTTACAACCTTATTCTAAAATGGCCTGATCAATAAAGGCCTGATTGGTGGAGTGCTGCAGAGATGGTTGTCCACACAATACGCCATAATGACAAAGAAAAAACATTTTTATTTTTTTAACATTTTTGCTAATTTATAAAAAATAAAAAACATAAATACCTTATTTACGTAAGCTTTCAGACCCTTTGCTATGAGACTCGAAATTGAGCTCAGGTGCATTCTGTTCCCATTGATCATCCTTTAGATGTTTCTACAACTTGATTGGAGTACACCTGTGGTAAATTCAATTGATTGGACATGATTTGGAAAGGCACACACTTGTCTACATAAGGTCCTACAGTTGAAAGTGCATGTCAGAGCAAAAACCAAGCCATGCAGTCGAAGGAATTATCCGTAGAGCTCCTGGACAGCATTGTGTCGAGGCACAGATCTGGGGAAGGTTACCAAAAAATGTCTGCAGCATTGAAGTTCCCCAAGAACAAAGTGGCCTCCATCATTCTTTAAATGGAAGAAGTTTGGAACCACCAAGACTCTTCCTAGAGCTGACTGCCCGGCCAAACTGAGCAATCGTGGAAGAAGGACTTTGGTCAGGGAGGTGACCAGGAACCTGATTGTCACTCTGACAGAGCTCCACAGTTCGTCTGTGGAGATGGGAGAACCATCCAGAAGGACAACCATCTCTGCAGCACTCCACCAATCAGGCCTTTATGGTAGAGTCGACAGACGGAAGCCACTCCTGAGTAAAAGGCACATGATGGCACACTTGGAGTTTGCCAAAAGGCACTTAAAGACTCTCGGACCATGAGAAACAAGATTCTCTAGTCTGATGAAACCAATATTGAACTCTTGGGCCTGAATGCCAAGCGTCCCGTCTGGAGGAAACCTGGAAACATCCCTACGGTGAAGAATGGTGAAGGCAGCATCATGCTGTGGGGATGTTTTTCAGCTGCAGAGACTAGTCCGGATCGAGGGAAAGATGAATAGAGCAATGGAGAGAGAGACCCTTGATGAAAACCTGCTTCAGAGCGCTCAGACTGGGGCGAAGGTTCACCTTCCAACAGGACAACGACCCTAAGCACACAGCTAAGACAACGCTGGAGTGGCTTCGGGATAAGTCTCTGAATGTCCTTGAGTGGCCAGCCAAATTAAATCAAATGTTATTGGTCACATACACATGGTTAGCAGATGTTAATGCGAGTGTAGTGAAATACTTGTGCTTCTAGTTCCGACAGTGCAGTAATATATCTAACAAGTAATCTAACAATTCTACAATTACTACCTAATACACACAAATCTAAAGGGATGGAATAAGAATATATACATATAAATATATGGATGAGCGATGACCAAGCGGCATAGGCAAGACACAATAGATGGTATGAGATACTGTATATACACTACCATTCAAAAGTTTGGGGTCACTTAGAAATGTCCTTGTTTTGTAAAGAAAAGCACATTTTTGGTCCATTAAAATAACAACAAATTAATCAGAAATACAGTGTAGACATTGTTAATGTTGTAAATGACTATTGTAGCTGGAAACGGCAGATTTTAATGGAATATCTACGTAGGCGTACAGAGGCCCATTATCAGCAACCATCACTCCTGTGTTCCAATGTCACGTTGTGTTAGCTAATCCAAGTTTATAATTTTAAAAGGCTAATTCCTCATTACAAAACCCTTTTGCAATTATGTTAGCACAGCTGAAAACTGTTGTTCTGATTGAAGAAGCAATAAAACTGGCCTTTAGACTAGTTGAGTATCTGGAGCATCAGCATTTGTGGGTTCGATTACAGGCTCAAAATGGCCAGGAACAAAGTACTTTCTTCTGAAACTCGTCAGTCTTTTCTTGTTCTGAGAAATGAAGGCTATTCCATGCGAGAAATTGCAAAGAAACTGAAGATCTCGTACAACGCTGTGTACTACTCCCTTCACAGAACAGCACAAACTGGCTCTAACCAGAATAGAAAGAGCAGTGTGCTTTTCTTTCAAAAACAAGGACATTTTGAACGGTAGTTAGATGAGTAATGTAAGATATGTAAACATTACTAAAGTGGTATTATTTAAAGTGCCTCGTTATCCATTTATTGAAGTGGCCAATGATTTGAGTCTGTATGTAGGCAGCAGCCTCTCTGTGTTCGTGACGGCTGTTTAACAGTCTGATGCCCTTGAGATAGAAGTTGTTTTTCAGTCTCTCGGTCCCAGCTTTGATGCACCTGTACTGACCTCGCCTTCTGGATGGTTGTGGGGTGAACAGGCAGTGGCTCGGTGGTGAGAAGCCAAATTTCTTCAGCCTCCTGAGGTGAAAGCAGCGTTGTTGCGCCTTCACCACACTGTCTGCGTGGGTGGACCATTTCAGTTTGTCTGTGATGTGTACGCCGAGGAACTTAAAACTTTCCACCTTCTCCACTACTGTCGCATCGAAATGGATAGGGGGGTGCTCCCTCTGCTGTTTCCTGAAGTCCACAATCATTTGTTTTGTTGACGTTGAGTTAGAGGTTGTTTTCCTGACACCACACTCCGAGTGCCCTCACCTCCTCCCTGTAGGCTGTCTCGTCATTGTTGGTAATCAAGCCCACTACTGTTGTGTCGTTTGCAAACTTGATGATTGAGTTGGATGCATGCGTGGCCACGCAGTCATATGTGAACAGGGAGTACAGGAGGGGGCTGAGCACGTACCCTTGTGGGGCCCCAGTGTTGAGGATCAGCGAAGTGGAGATGTTGTTTCCTACCTTCACCATCTGGGGGCGGCCCATCAGGAAGTCCAGGATCCAATTGCACAGGGCAGGGTTGTGACCCAGTGTCACGCTCGGACCTAGGAGAGCTGTGTTTTTCTGTTTAGTTAGGTCAGGGTGTGATAGATGGGTGGGCATTCTATGTTTTTTGTTTTCTATGTTTTGGCCAGGTATGGTTTCCAATCAGAGGCAGCTGTCTATCGTTGTCTCTGATTGGAAGCCATACTTAGGCAGCCTGTTTTTCCTGTGTTGGTGTGGGTAGTTGTTTTCCGTTTTGTGAGTATCACCTGACGGAACTGTTGGCTGTCGTTTTGTTGTTTTTTGTTTAAGTGTTATCATTAAAGTAAATATGAGCACTCTACATGCCGCGCCTTGGTCCCCTTTATACGACCCGCGTTACACTCAGGGCCTCAAGTTTAATGATGAGCTTGGAGGGTACTATGGTGTTGAATGCTGAGCTGTAGTCAATGAACAGCATTCTTACATAGGTATTCCTCTTGTCCAGGTGGGATAGGGTAGTGTGCAGTGTAATGGCGATTGCATCGTCTGTGGACCTGTTGGAGTGGTATGCAAACTGAAGTGGGTCTAGGTTGGAGGGAAAGGAGGAGGTGATATGATCCTTGACTAGTCTCTCAAAATTTAGGTGCCTTTTGGCAAACTCCATGCTGCAGAGCCCGGACTTGAACCTGATCGAACATCTCTGGAGAGACCTGAAAATAGCTGTGCAGCAACGCTCCACATCCAACCTGACAGCGCTTGAGAGGATCTGCAGAGAAGAATGGGAGAAACTCTGCAAATACTGGTGTGCCAAGCTTGTAGCGTCATTCCCAAGAAGACTCGAGGCTGTAATCGCTGCCAAAGGTGCTTCAACAAAGTACTGAGTACAGGGGCTGAATATTTATGTAAATGTGATATTTAATTATTATTAAATGTTGCTAAAATTTTGAAAACCTGTTTTACCTGTCATTATGGGGTATTGTGTGTAGATTGATGAGGGGGGAAAAACAATTGAATCCATTTTAGAATAAGGCTGTAATGTAACAAATGTGGAAAAAGTCAAAGGGTCTGAATACTTTCTGAATGCACTTTATACAGTATATCCATAATAATGATGCTTATTCATGATTTCGACTGGCTGAGAAAAGCTGCCTGCCTGTCCGTCTCATCCCGACTCCTGACACGTTCATTACTATGGGACAGCTTGAGATCGAATTTGAATATTGAAACAATGTTGCAAATGTCGGCGAGACAGAGAACAAGGTTTATACAAATCTCCGCTGTTGAAAACAAAATGTTAGTCTAAAAGAAATGTGAGATAATATCTAGATGCTTTTTATAGTCGATATCAAGTTTATAAATTGCCTGGCTGGGCTGATTGCACAGACAGTGGATTGCGCAGTCAGATGAACAGAGTAAATAGGCATTTTAACCTCATAGATTTAGCCAGTGGTAGACACCGGCTGGAATGCACTTTTGACCAATCAGCATTCATGATTAGACCCACCCATTGTATAAATATGGACAATGCCATTGATGACATCACACCAGCAGATCTGAGGGTAGAAACTATTGACCAGTCTTTCAGACATTGCCATGATGCTCCTGTACTGCCCGCATCTGAGAGATTGAAGCGGAGAGAACAGGGCATGGCTGGGGTGGCTGGGGTCCCTGATGAAGCTTAGGAAGTCAGTTTTATCTTTCTAAGATGGCGTTTCATGGGAGGGATTCTCAAGACATAACATGCACAGTTTTATCTACTCCAGGAAATTAGGTTGCAGGCTAGCTCAGTGCTGCCCTCTCTCATTGACTATGTCAAGTTGAATGCAGCCTGGGGGTACTGCACCAGTAGCAACTGAATTATACTTCTTCTGTATGCGTTTCTTTTAAAATCAGTTCAAGGACATACAGTTGAAGTCAGAAGTTTACATACACCTTAGCCAAATATATTTAAACTCAGTTTTTCACAATTCCTGACATTTAATCCAAGTAAAAATGTCCTGTCTTAGGTCAGTTAGGATCACCACTTTTATTTTAAGAATGTGAAATGTCAGAATAATAGTGGAGAGAATGATTAATTTCAGCTTTTATTTCTTTCATCACACTCCCAGTGGGTCAGAAGTTTACATACACTCAATTAGTACTTGGTAGCATTGCCTCTAAATTGTTGAACTTGGGTCAAACGTTTTGGGTAGCCTTCCACAAGCTTCCCACAATAAGTTGGGTGAATTTTGGCCCATTCCTCCTGACAGAGCTGGTGTAACTGAGTCAGGTTTGTAGGCCTCCTTGCTCGCACATGCTTTTTCAGTTCTGCCCACAACTTTTCTATGGGATTGAGGTCAGGGCTTTGTGATAGCCACTTCAATACCTTGACTTTGTTGTCCTTAAGCCATTTTGCCACAACTTTAGAAGTATGCTTGGTGTCATTGTCCATTTGGAAGACCCATTTGCGACCAAGCTTTAACTTCCAGACTGATATCTTGAGATGCTGCTTCAATATATCCACACAATTTTCCATCCTCATGATGCCATCTATTTTGTGAAGTGCACCAATCCCTCCTGCAGCAAAGCACCCCCACAACATGATGCTGCCACCCCCGTGCTTCACGGTTGAGATTGTGTTCTTCAACTTGCAAGCCTCCCCCTTTTTCCTCCAAACATAACAATGGTCATTATGGCCAAACAGTTCTATTTTTGTTTCATCAGACCAAAGGACATTTCACCAAAATGTATGACCTTTGTCCCCATGTGCAGTTGCAAACCGTAGTCTGGCTTTTTTATGATGGTTTTGGAGCAGTGGCTTCTTCCTTGCTGAGCGGCCTTTCAGATTATGTTGATATAGGACTCGTTTTACTGTGGATATAGATACTTTTGTACCTGTTTCCTCCAGCATCTTCACTAGGTCCTTTGCTGTTGTTCTGGGATTGATTTGCACTTTTCACAAAGTACATTCATCTCTAGGAGACAGAACGCGTCTCCTTCCTGAGCGGTATGACGGCTGTGTGGTCCCATGGTTTTTAAACTTGCGTACTATTGGTTGTACAGATGAATGTGGTACCTTCAGGCGTTTGGAAATTGCTCCCAAGGACGAACCAGACTTGTGGAAGTATACCATTTTTTTTCTGAGGTCTTGGCTGATTTTCTTTAGATTTTCCCATGATGTCAAGCAAAGAGGCACTGAGTTTGAAATACAGCTACTGCCTTGAAATACATCCACAGGTACACCTCCAATTGTCTCAAATTATGTCAATTAGCCTATCAGAAGCTTCTAAAGCCATGACATCATTTTCTGGAATTTTCCAAGCTGTTTAAAGGCACAGTCAACTTAGTGTATGTAAACTTCTGACCTACTGGAATTGTGATACAGTGAATTATAAGTGAAATAATCTATTTGTAAACAATTGTTGAAAAAATTACTTGTGTCATGCACAAAGTAGATGTCCTAACCGACTTGTTAACAAACTATAGTTTTGGCAAGAAATTTCTAGAGTGGTTGAATAACGAGTTTTAATGACTCCAACCTAAGTGTATGTAAACTTCCGACTTCAACTGTACATCTGTGCTAATTGAATACATTTTTGGTACTACGATTGTCTTCAAATTGTATTTTATTTACACAAATATTTACTAGAAAGATTGGCATTTTCCCATTGCCTATAATGGGGGATCCTGATTTGGGAAAAAAAAGAGCTTGCAGTACCCCGGCTTTTCAGTTAGAAAAGTAAAAAATATATATTCATGGTCATTCAGTGTATTCTGTGCATTCCGTCACCACACACACCATCTTCATAATGACACAATTCAGTTTTTCATTATTCAACACACACACACACAACTAGCATTATTGCTGCTCCATCTGAGATCCATTACAGCTGAACAATCAAAAATAACATTTGCCTCTTAATGAGAATCTGCTTGGAAAAAACACATTTCCAGACCCATCATCTTCCATCTTGCATTGTTTTTATATTTGCCTAAGATGACTATGGCTCTATTCAATCCGTAGTGCTGAAGATCCGCTTTATAGCGTGATTGAACATTAAAGGCAATGTTCCCACAGTCGCCAAGACTGCATTAACGCAGATCTTTGGCGATACGGATTGAATCCAGCCCTAGGAGTAGACCTTGAAGTGACTTCATATTTGTTCATTCTTTCCCTGAAATGGAGACAAAGTCGTCTTGGGGTTTGGGGCTTGGCAGAGTCCCAGCTGCTTGTCCTTTCCCTGGCAGAGTTGTGACGGTACAGCAGCCTCTGTGCTCTGAGTGCCTGCCGGGTAATGCTTTGAATGTTAATGAAATGTGTCATTGCGTGTTTTCCCAGTAATTAATTGTTCGCATCACATATTTGAAAGGCCACCAGGAACGGGTCCCAGTTGCATGCGCAATGCGCTCCCTTTTACCTCCCCCCTTTGCTTCAAGGCCAAGAAAGAGAATGTTCATTGTGCAGCGCGGAACATCAGGATGTTCGCTCTGCCAAACACTGTAGGTGAGTGTTATGAGTACTAAAAGCACACACAGGCCTTAGTTCTTATTATTTATTTAACTAGGCAAGTCAGTTAAGAACAAATTCTTATTTAAAATGACTGCCTACCTCGGCCAAACCTTAACCCGGGCGATGCTGGGCCAATCTTGCGCTATGGGACTCCCAATCATGGCCGGTTGTGATACAGTTGTAACGAATTAGTATTATAGCATCACATAGCTGCAAATTTATAAATGTATGCGACTGTTGGCAACACAATACCATGCACATCCATTAACATATAGCCCAGGGTTTCCCCCCCAAAAAATATATATCAGGGTTTCCCAAACTCGGTCCTGGGTCCCCCTAACCCCCCAGGAGTTTGGGAAACCCTGATATATATATATATATTTTATTTTACCTTGATTTAACTGGGCAAGTGATATAGACCGGGACTATTCAAATCCGAGCCTGGAGGGCTGGGGTACTGATGGTTTTCTGTTCAACCTGATAATTTACTTGCACCTACCTGGGGTGTATTCATTAGGAACCAAACAAACCAAATAGAAGCAAACTGAACGGAACTGGGAGAAACCCACCTGAATTTTTCCAATATAAACTTTTGTTTTCATTGCAATACGATTGGAGTATATGGAGTAAACGGTTTCTGTTGCAAAACGTTTTAGACTAATGATTACACACCTGATGTCCCAGGTCTAAATCGGTCCTGTTTAGGGGGAAATAATGAAAATCAGAAGTGGAATTGGCTTTGAGGTCCAGATTTGAATTAACCTGATTGCTCCTGTAATTCAAGAGTGTCTGCTAAATGACAAAAATGTAAATGTACATGTAATATAGACTGAAAAAATAAAAGGTTAAATAAGCCGACAGTAGTTTATTATGCTGGTATGCTTCTTTGGTATTATACTGTTTCAGGTTGCATTACTTTTTGCTATAGATGACCTTCGAGATCCAAAAATTAAGTTAAATACTTCTACTGTAGTATGTTTGCCAGACAATACCATAGAACACTGTATTCATATACATGTATTCTGTGAAGGACCACTCAAGCAGTACTTTCAGGTCATGCAGATTTACTGTATCTGTCGACCAAAACGATATTGTAAGTAAGTAGTCAGGTGGGAAAGGACGTGAGCAGGCAGACAAAGATATGATTTGTCATGTAATTACCATCAATCCCTTCAAACAACACAAGCGTTTGCTTTACTCTAGCAAAAAGCCAGCAATATCAATTTGTAATATAATATGCTTTTTAAGGCTCAAAGAAAATCGATAACACTTTGAGATAACACAATTACATGACAGAGGACAAGAATGGGGATCTGGCCTGTTTAAAACGCAGGCTAAGATAATTGTGTCATAGCAATCAATAGCTATTTTCAAATGTAGTTATTTTTAAGTGTTTAGGCCTTATGATGTCAGAGTGGGTTGAATAGCTGTCCACAAGCCATGATAACCCATTGAAATGCATTATTATCATTCATTAATGTGTTTCGCGTGAGGAAATATATAATTGAGACATTTGTGAGTTCCTTTTTACTGCTGTACTATACAGTGGGCCGCGTAATCAGGAAAAAACCTTTGATATTAAATGTGAGGGCTCATCGAAGATAATGTCTCACTTTGAATTTGTTGCATCATAACAGTGAGGCTTAGGCCTTTGTTTCCCAGTTGTATTATTAACCCTGAACCAGAGCAAAGGATTCCAAGCTACAGGGTTTCTATTTATGTAATTTCAATATGAACCCTACAGGTCACAATGGTCATCATCATCATCATCATTGCTATACAACCTGGTCTCAAGTATTATTTTGTGCACAAATCTGAAACTCTCCATTTAGTATGATATGTTACGTATGGTATGGTTACACAAGACAGATGTTTACTTAAAGTAAAAATGAAAGGTGGGTGGTTGGTAGGGAAGGATGGGTAAGTGTATAATGCGAACGTCTAGCAACCCAAAGGCTGCAAGTTCAAATCTCATCATGGACAAGTTTAGCATTAGTTAATTAGCAACTTTTCAACTACTTACTACTTTTTAGCTACTTTGTAACTACTGTACTTAGCATGTTAGCTAACCCTTCACCCTAACCCTAACCCTTTTAGCTAGCCCTTCCCCTAACCTTAAACCTTTTAGCTAACCCTTCCACTAACCCTAACTTTATCCCTTTTAACCTTACTCCTAACCTTAACCCTATCTCCTAACCCTAACCCCTAGCCTAGCTAACGTTAGCAAATTCGTAACATATCAGACATTTTTGCAAAGTCGTAACATATTGTATTCGCAAAATATAAGATAAAATAAATTCGCAACATATAAGAATTGTAAATCGTAACATATCATACGAAATGGAGTGACTCAGATTTATGTACAGAATAATATGACATGCTCTGAGACCAGGTTGCGTTATACGGTCCAATGTTCAGATGCTTCACTCTTCTTAAATGTTCTTGACTGTTCTTGTCTCATGGCACATGAAGGCTGTTAGTGTTTTCTAGAATTACCGGAGTATGTAGAAGTATGCAACCCTTTTACATGCATAGTTGTAATTATATAGATATTGCTTTGTAATAACATGGGTATTTCATGTTATTTCTGTTATAAGTTCCACCAACGTTTGAGAGTACAATCACAGTACAAGAGAAGACTGCACATGAAAACTACATAATACTTACACATGATAATCTAACTACCAGCTCTGCAATTCTATTCTACTTGCACCCCAGGTAGGACTACGCTGTCTAGTTTATTGAATATATGACTCCTTTGAACAAATTCACTGCTTACTTTTGCTCTCTGGGAACGACTGCAGCTCTCTGGATTTGTTATGTAATTAACCTGCAAGTTGTGTTCTCGCAATCACAGTCTCCTGCAGCTGGATTAGGTACCCTTTACATCATTCACTCGACTCGAAAGCTTTGGTCAAATAGCACTGGAGTGACATTTTATTTTATTTAGCTAGGCAAGTCAGTTAAGAACAAATTCTTATTTACAATGACGGCCTACACTGGCCAAACCCGGACGACGCTGGGCCAATTGTGCAACGACCTATGGGACTCCCAATCACGGCCGGTTGTGATACAGCCTGGATTCGAACCAGGGTGTCTGTAGTGACGCCTCAAGCACTGAGATACTGTGCCTTAGACCGCTGCATCACTCGGGAGACATAGCCAGCATCCTAACTGGTGCCTTATACCCTACATAATGCACTACTTTTGACGAAAAGTATTTTATTATGTAGGGAATAGGGTGCCATTTGGGATGTAACTAGAGGGTAAACCTAGTTTAATTCAAGCACTTTTTGACAGCACCCCCTTTGATTTGAATGAAACCTTCCGTACATATTTGCCCATTTTAAAAGTGCTCAGACAGTGACTTTTTGGACCTGAATGCCAAAACATTCAAGAGATAAAGGACCTCAAAGTGGACCTATTTTGCATACTCCACTATACCATGAAACATCCATGTCTTCATCACTGGAAAAGATAAAGGGTGGAGATTGATATAATTTAAAAGCTGAAAAACAGGGTTGTCAAAGTAGTGTAAAGTATTTTTTGTCTATATCAAAATGTTCCTTTTTTTACCTTAAACATCAATTATGTAAAAACTCCGATTTTTTTCATATTCGCATAGCTTATACCCTATTCTACATCATCCAAGTATTTTGTGTTGTGCCCGCCATCGTTTGAGACTCAACATACTCTTGAATACGGGGTGGTTGTCATGTTTTGGCTGATAAAAGTATTAAAATGGGAATAAAATAGAAATTGGTCAGCACACCAGAGAATGTTAACATGAATGAGAATATCTGTTGTTTTAAATTATAGTGTCAATCTTCCATGGAAACCTATAGAAATATAGATAATAGAATAGACATGACCTGTTAAGTTGACATTCAACGGTGGGTGGCCCGGCATTCATCTTTGTGGTAGTAATTGGAATTAAAACGTTTAAATCAATTAAAATGTCAGTGGTGTACCAGATAAATTGCAGTGGTCTGAAAGGCTGAATTCTATTTCTATGATTGAAATCAAACCCACCCTGTATTTAAGATTATGTCGTGGCTCAACCGATTGCGGGCACAACACAAAAACCTCAGATAGTGTAAAGTAGGGTCATATGTGAATATGAAAATAAAGAATTATTAAATAGTTTGACAACCCTGTTTCTAAGCTTTTAAATAATATCAAACTCAACCGTTTATCTTTTCCAGTTATAAAGACATGGGGGTCTCATAGTATGGTGGGTTATGTAAAATGGGTAAACTTTGAAAACAGGGTTGAGCACCTTTGTCTCCTGAATGTTTTGGCATTCAGGTCCAGAAAGTCATTTTCTGACCTCTTCTTCCCTTTTTGATTTAAACAAAGTTTTGTTTAAATCAAAAGGGATGCTGTCAAAAAATGGATTGAATTAAAATGGATTTACCCCATAACCTTCAGAATACAATCCTCACCCAGGGCCACTCAGTTGTCATGTTTCATTATTGCCATTGCCATTCGGCACCTTTGAGATTTTCTAGGAAATTGCATTCCAAATGGCACTACTTTTGACCAGAGCCCAATAGGTTTCCTTATGGGTCTGGAATAGGGTGCCATTTGGAATGCCGCAAAGTAATCTCTGGATGCCTATTAAGTACAGGCCCTCACAATATGTACACACAATGTCTCTTTTTATCCTCAAAATTATGTACCAAATGTCAGTAACCTTGGATGGCATTGAAGTACAGTATGCTTGAGAATGTCCCTCCTTTGCAATTGTTCTTCACTGATGGAATTTTGGTATCATACAGTGCCTTCAGAAAGTATTCACATCCCTTGACATTTTCAACATTTTGTTGTGTTGCAGTCTGAATTAGAATTTTTTTGGGGGGTTGCCTGTTTTGCATGTTATTTTGGCATTAATACCTGTCATTAATCAGTTGCGCCGTGATTGGGTAATGTTCTCTAGTTGCGCCGTGATTGGCTGTGTTCTGTCACTCATGGGAACACTATGTCACCGCCACATCTAAGGGTAGAGCTCGAAAATTCAAGCCCATTGGGTGCTGCCATAGAGTTGCATTAGAAGTGCCCATCTAAGAAGGCTCAAAATCATTGGCCACAGATAAAAGGATGTCAAATTATGTTATATCTACAGTAGCTTTGATTGGACTGATCATGAAAACATCATACTTTCAATATCTTAGCTAGCAAGCTAGCAGTAATCATCATGAATCAAGTCGACAATCTACTGGCAAATGCTTTTTAATCCTTGTCATATGAAGATACATAATTAAGAGAAATTATAGATAAAACGTATCAGTGCTCATCGGCCATTGGACATAAACATGACACAACAAGTTGGAAATCGCAAATTCAACAATGAGTGGTTTGTAAGGAATTGGTGGATAAGTCTGGATTTAAGGGTTTATTTTCCAAACTTAAAATGATAAACATTGAACATCGGCCATGCTGTCAATCCAGCATGATTTCTACCGTGCTCAAAACAACTGTTAACTCGGAACTGGGAAATCTGATTTCAGTGAGTTCAAGACAACTGGGAACTCTGAAAAAAATTAGCTCACACTGGGAAAATAAATTCTGAATGGTCATTCAACTCAGAATTGTAGGTCGGGAACTCTGGCCTCTTTTTCTAGAGCCACGACCTGAAGATCGCTGACGTCATCATGATTTGACCTTGTTTTTTTTCAGAGTTCCCAGTTGTCTTGAAAGTGCCATAAATTCAGAGAATACAGCCCACCATTACGCACACCTGTCACCATCGTTACACGCATCAGCACTTCATGAGACTCACCTGGACTCTATTACTTTATTGATTGCCTCCCCTATATCTGTCACTTTCTCAGTTTCTTCCTCGTGTCTGCATTCACGTCGTTATGTTTTCTCCTGTCCAGACGCTGTCCTTGTTTGTTTCTTGTCTGTTATCCATTAACCTGTTAGGGCTAGGGGGCAGTATTGACACAGCCGGATAAAAAACGTACCCGATTTAATCTGGTTACTACTCCTGCCCAGTAACTAGAATATGCATATAATTATTGGCTTTGGATAGAAAACACCCTAAAGTTTCTAAAACTGTTTGAATGGTGTCTGTGAGTATAACAGAACTCATATGGCAGGCCAAAACCTGAGAAGATTTCATGCAGGAAGTGGCCTGTCTGAGAAGTAGTGTTTCATCTTGGCTCTTTTTATTGAAGACTGAGGATCTGTGCAATAACGTGACACTTCCTACGGCTCCCATAGGCTCTCAGAGCCTGGGAAAAAGCTGAACGATATCGAGGCAGGCTCTGGCTGAAACACATTATCGCGTTTGGCAAGTGGCCGCTCAGAGTACTATGGGCTTAGGCGCGTGCCCAAGTCGACCGAATGCTTTCTTTTCTTTTGTCTGTTTACCTAAACGCAGATTCCCGGTCGGAATATTATCGCTTTTTTTATGAGAAAAATGGCATAAAAATTGATTTTAAACAGCGGTTGACATGCTTCGAAGTACGGTAATGGAATATTTAGAATTTTTTTGTCACGAATTGCGCCATGCTCGCCACCCTTATTTACCCTTTCGGATAGTGTCTTGAACGCACGAACAAAACGCCGCTGTTTGGATATAACGATGGATTATTTTGGACCAAACCAACATTTTTTATTGAAGTAGAAGTCCTGGGAGTGCATTCTGACGAAGACAGCAAAGGTAGTAACATTTTTCTTATAGTAAATCTGACTTTGATGAGTGCTAAACTTGCTGGGTGTCTAAATAGCTAGCCCTGTGATGCCGGGCTATCTACTGAGAATATTGCAAAATGTGCTTTCACCGAAAAGCTATTTTAAAATCGGACATATCGAGTGCATAGAGGAGTTCTGTATCTATAATTCTTAAAATAATTGTTATGCTTTTTGTGAACGTTTATCGTGAGTAATTTAGTAAATTCACCGGCAGTGTTCGTTGGGAATGCTAGTCACATGCTAGTCACATGCTAATGTAAAAAGCTGGTTTTTGATATAAATATGAACTTGATTGAACAAAACATGCATGTATTGTATAACATAATGTCCTAGGGTTGTCATCTGATGAAGATCATCAAAGGTTAGTGCTACATTTAGCTGTGGTTTGGGTTTATGTGACATTATATGCTAGCTTGAAAAATGGGTGTCTGATTATTTCTGGCTGGGTACTCTGCTGACATAATCTAATGTTTTGCTTTCGTTGTAAAGCCTTTTTGAAATCGGACAGTGTGGTTAGATTAACGAGAGTCTTATCTTTAAAATGGTGTAAAATAGTCACATTTTTTAAAAATTGAAGGTTTTGCATTTCTAAGGTATTTGAATAACGCGCCACGGGATTACACTGGCTGTTGAGTAGGTGGGACGCAAGCGTCCCACCTAGCCCATAGAGGTTAACTGTACTCCCTGTACTTGCTTCTCATCTCCCAGCGTCTGTCCTAACAGTAAATGAGGTTGAATGAACTGTTTCGCTGCCAGACAAGGCTCCGCTGATAGCCAGGTGTTGTAGTGGTAAGGTAATTGGACTGCTGTTGGGACTCCTTTATGTAGGCCCTAACAGTTTGTGGGCACCGTTGGTCACCGTTATTGTCACAGGATCCAACGAAAGTGGCGCCCCTCCTCGTCGTCGCCGGCCTATTAGCTGCCACCGATCGTTGTTTCTGTGTCTTTTAGTTTTGTCTGTCTGTTCCGCACCTGTTTTGTCTATGTCATTAGTGGGGGCTTATTTAATGTGTGTTTTCAGTTGGGATTTTGTGCGGGATTGTTTATTGTCCACGTTGTGTTACCGACAGTTTTTGTCGAAGGATTTACCGGGCTGCGCTCCTTGCCTTTTTGTGCCTTGGAATATATATTTTGTGTTTTATGGGAAAGTGTTTCTCCCAGGCGAACTTTGTATAGCGCCCTGTGCTTTTCGGCGTTTGTGTGTGTCAGTTTTATTAAAAGACACTCACCTCCAGCACCTCTGTCTCCTGCATTTGATTCCGCCTATACGCCAGTCCAAATCAGACGTGACAGTTATAGTGCAATTAACTTGTTGTTTAGTGTTGTGTAGTGGCTTTGCTGGCATGCACCCTCCCCAAAATAAATTGTTTTCTCCACCAAGATTTACATGCTAAAATCGCCACTGAATAGAGCAAAGCACAGGCAAAATCCTAGAGGAAAACCTGGTTCAGTCTGCTTTCCAACAGACACTGGGAGACAAATTCACCTTTCAGTAGGACAATAACCAAAAACACAAGGTCAAAAATACACTTGAGTTGCTTACCAAGACGACATTGAATGTTCCTGAGTGGCCTAATTACAGTTTTGACTTAAATCATCATGAAAATATATGGCAAGAGTTGAAAATGGCTGTCTAGCAATGATCAACAACCATCTTGACAGAGCTTGAAGAATTTGTGAAAGAATAATGTGCAAATATTGTACAATCCAGGTGTACAAAGCTCTTAGCGACTTACATAAATAATCACAGCTGTAATTGCTGCTAAAGGTGATTCTAACATGTATTGACTCGAGTGTGAATACTTACGTGAATTAGATATTGTCTTTCATTTTCAATAAATTTGCTAACATTTCTAAACAAAAATGTTCACTTTATCATTACAGGGTAGATATACAGTATATTGGTGAGAAAAAAATAGATTTAATCAATTTTGAATTCAGGCTGTAACACAACAAATTAAGTGGAATAAGTCAAGGGTTGTGAATACTTTCTGAAGACACTGTATGTCAATCTCTGCATTAAAGTCATACTACACATAATATTGTTTTCAAACACCCAATTTTGCTCAAGGGCCAAGCTTACAGACAATAATGTAATGGCATTGCTCAAGAAAATCCACAAATAGTTTTTTTAAACAAAAACTGTCAGTTTAATGGTTAATTTAATGTCTCGTTACACTGTGTAGAATAACACCTTTTAATTGCTTGTTATAAAAGTGCTACCTGTTGAATATCTGTACAAAATAATGCTGGAAAAGTTCAGATGTCTGTTCCTGGTTGAAAACAAGTCCTGCACTCATTAGCTGAATACCCACAGGATGTGTTTCTTGACAGATTCTTGACATGGCAAATTAGGTGCTACATTTTAGACGATAGTGAGTTGTTCCATTAGCTAAGATCTTGTTTCCCTTAACGTCTCCTCTATCGCTTCATAACAAACATTACCTCTTTTTGGTTCATATGCCAGTTGTAGGTTTGGTTTGTTAGAGAGCAAATTAACATACAAAATGCCAAGTCTTACAGTGAACACATCTCAAATCAACAAAGTTTATTGGTCTTGTACACAGATTTGCAGATGTTATCGCACGTGCAGCGAAATGCTTGTGTTTCTAGCTTCAACAGTGCAGTAATACCTAACAATAAAAACATTTAAAAATCACAATCCAGAAAAATTAAGAAATGTCAGAACTGGTAATGTCAGAGACCAGAATATAAATACGTATACATATAATGGTGTGTAAAGATACTATGGACAGTATATGAATTGAAAAGGTGTGTACAGCAGTAGTTATATCAGACGAGCCATGACTAGAATACAGTATATACATATAAAGTGGATAAAACAGTATGTAAACATTATTAAAGTGACATTATTACAGTGTTCAATGACTATGTACATTGGGCAGTAGTTTCTAAGGTGCAGGGTAGAGTACCAGGTGATAGCCGGCTAGAACAGTGACTAAGGTTCAGGGCAGGGTACTGTTGTGGAGGCCAGCTAGTGGTGAATGTTTAACAGTCTGATGGCCTGGAGTTGGAAGCTGTTTCTGTCTCACGGTCCCAGCTTTGACGCACTTGTACTGTCTCCACCTAGATGGTAGCGGGGTGAACAGGAAGTCGCTCGTGTGGCTGAGGTTCTTGACAATCTTCTTGGCCTTCCTGTGACACCGGGGGCTGTAGATGTCCTGGAGGGCAGGCAGTGTTCCCCCGGTGATGCGCTGGGCTGACCGCACCACCCTCTGGAGAGCCCTGTCTTTGCAGAAGGAGAAATTTCCCATTCCAGGTGGTGATACAGCCCGACAGGATGCTCTCAATGGTGCATCTGTAAAAGTTTGTGAGCGTCTTCAAATCAAATTTTATTGGTCACATACACGTGGTGAGCAGATGTTATTCTGGCTGTAGCGAAATGCTTGCGCTTTTAGTTCCGATAGTGCAGTAATATCTAACAAGTAATATCTAACAAATTACACAATATATACCCAAGCCGAATTTCTTCAGCCTCCTAAGGTTGAAAAGGAGATGTTGCGCCACCTTCACCACTATGTGTGAAAGGACCATTTCAGGTTGTCAGTGATGAGTACGCAGAGGAACTTGAAGCTTCCGACCCTCTCCACTGCGTTCCCGTCGATGTGGATGGGGGTGTGCTCTCTCTGCTGTCTCCTGTAGTTGACGTTGAGGTTATTTTCCTGGCACCACTCTGCCAGGGCTTTCAACTCCTCCAGGTAGGCTGTATCAGTGTTGTTAGTAATTAGGCCTACCAGTGTTGTGTCGTCAGCAAATGTTATGATTGTGTTGGACACGTTGTCATGGGTGAACATGGAGTACAGGAGGGGGCTGCTCACGCTGTGGGGCCCCTGTGTTGAGGATCAGCGTGGCAGAGGTGTTGTTGCCTACCTTCACTTCTTGGGGTCAGCCTGTCAGAAAGTCCAGGACCTAGTTGCACAGAGAGGGGTTCAGACCCAGGGCACCTGAGCTTAGTGATGAGCTGTAGTCGATGAACAGCATTCTTACATAGGTATTTCTCTTGTCCAGGTGGGATAGGCCAGTGTGCAGTTCGATGGCAATTGCGTTGTCCGTGGATCTATTGGGGTGATGTGCGAATTGTGGTGGGTGTTGGGTAGGGTGGAGGTGATATGATCCTTAACTAGCCTCTCAAAGCACTTCATGATGATAGAAGTGAGTGCTAAGGGACGATATTCATTTAGTTCAGTTACCTTCGCTTTCTTGGGTACAATGGTAGTCATCAAGAAAGTGGGGACAATAGACTGGGATATGGAGAGATTGAATATGTCCATAAACACTCCAGCCAGCTGGTCTGCACATGCTCTGAGGCGCGGCTAGGGATGCATCCTTGCCATTGTTAACACGCTTAAATTACTTCAGCCACAGAGATACAGGGAAATAATTTATTGTTCAATATCAACAGACTTAGAGATGTTCCATTTCATGCTTATTAACTGCAGTATATCTTGAGAGGGGCTTGTTGACACAGATGCATTATTGCAACACAATCTGCTGATCTAGTCATTGCACCAATATTTTTATCTGGTGTTTTCATTTCAGGTCATTGTTGTCTATTATCTGCATATCAGTGTGGAGAGTGTTGTGTCTATGGTTACGCCTTATGCCTTTGAGGTAATGTACAAAAGAACGAAACAGGACTTGTAAATTGATCCCTGAGGGAGATGAGTAGATAGGGACATGAACCCAAACATGGAATAACAATGAGGTTGTCAAAGTCATAACCAAACAGCTGTCAGACGCAACAAAAGCAATGTTCGATGCTGAAACTCTTGGATATCTTGGGCAAATACCTAGAATATGGTGCTCACACCTGGATATTTATCTCTAACGTAGCAAGGATCAGATGTTAAAAAATCCATTCCTTCAAGCTATTTTGATCCCAATGGAATTTGACTCTTCTCTCAACAAGATATTCTAATCCACTTCAACACCATTACAGTTAGTTTTGGGTAAAACAGGCAGGTAAAACCATTGCATAGTCAAAATCACCTGTTCCTTCATCCATGGCTTGATAGTGGATGCTTCCCAAATGTTAACCTTTTCCCTATAAAGTGCATTACTTTTGACCAGAGCCCTATGGGTCCTTGTCAGAATTAGTGCACCATAAAAGGCATGTGGTGCCAGTTGGGACGCAGACAGTGAGACAGTGACTGCTCTCCATGTTGAACCTGTGTTCGGACTCCAATTGCCGGATCACCGACTTCCCAGATATATTATTAGGTCTAAATATATGGAGATCCATACAAAAAGTAAAGGTATGTTTCATATTATTCACAAAACGAGCATACAGGAGCATGTGTCGGCTGAGATATATTTCAACACGACCAAAGGAGATCTTCTTGTGCACGGCAGTGGAAAGGGACACAGCTATGAGAGAACATGGCAGTCTCTGGTTAGGCTTGATGGAAAAGTTCCAAAATGACACAGATTTTAAGCCTTGAGACAATTGAGACATGGATGGTGTATGTATGCCATTCAGAGGGTGAATGGGCAAGACAAAAGATTGAAGTGCCTTTAAATGAGGTATGGTAGTAGGTGCCAGACACACCAGTTTGTGTCAAGAACTGCAACGCTGCTGGATTTTTCACACTCAACAGTTTCCCATGTGTATCAAGAATGGTCCACCACCCAAAGGACATCCAGCCAACTTGACACAACTGTGTGAAGCATTGGACTCTAACAGTGGAACACTTTTGACACCTTGTAGGGTCCATGCCTCAACAAATTGAGGCAGAAGGGAGGGGTGCAACTCAATGTTAGGAAGGTGTTCTTAATGTTTGGTATACTCAGTGTATACTTTTAGTTTTCCAAAACACAGTGTTCACCTTTTGAGGAATCTGTGATTAATATGCACTTAGACAGCAGAGGTATCCAATTAAGTATCTTAATCATATCCGACAGAGGTAATGGCACAGGAGCTGGAGACATAAGGCAATTTTAGCCCTTATTAAGGCTAGTAGTTGAGCATTAGCAGTGCACGGTTGTTTGCAGTGCTTAGTTTACTAGAGACCAGAAAACAGAACAGTTTGACCCCTTCATTTATTTGCAGCCTGGTTCTTGGTTGGTTTATGGTGGTCTCTTTTGATCATGGGCAATTCTAGAGTTATGGATGTGGTGACATCACAAATTAAATGTCTCACGAAATGGAAAAACAAAACATAAACTAAACTTGTACTGTATATGTCTATAGTACCCCTTGGTGATGGAGCATACCCCAAAAGCGGACTTCAAAATATTGGCATGTTGAAGAAATAGAAGAGAACTAACAGGCGTTATGGATGTTACATGAAATGGACAAGCTTTTTGGGGAGACTGAACATACTAGCAAAACTCTGTGAGTTTGTAAGTCTTAGGTTAAAACACAAATAGTCATTTCGAAGGCAAAGACTTAGCTGAACAGAAAGACAATTTTTAAAATACTGTAATTTCCATTATTATTTTGGACAGAAAAAACAACCGTTATGGATTTTATACCTTTCGTTATTGGTGTGATGGAGTCTGAAATATACATGTACATTCAAATATGAGAGAATTCTTGATCAACATCTATCATAACACATTTGTTGCTATTTGGAATGTTTTAAAAATGTCATCAGAAGGCATAGTACCTTTGTAGCGGCTTGTCTGTTGTGTGGCGGAAAGAAGCGCAGGAAGCAGCGAACACTGTGTGGTAATTTTAATAAACCACATGTACAAAATAAAAGGTTTCCCAACAACAGGGAAAAATACAATCGACAAGCACAGTCGAACAAAACTCAGTCGACACACAGAAAAACAATCCCGCACAATAGGGTGCGGGCCAGCTGAACTAAATAGCCCTCTTAATTGCCTAACTCAGGGCAGGTGAGAAAACATAAAAAAGGGGAAAAACAAAAAGGGTAGCTAATAGGCCGGTGACGACGACCGCCGAGCGCCACCCGAGCAGGAGGGGGCGCCACCGTCGGTAGGAATCGTGACAACCTTAGGATAACATAATTACAGGTAACCTGAATTTGATACTGCACAGGCTAAGGTCAGGTGCACAACCTATTAGGGACATTTTTACTATTTACATATTTTTTATGAACCTTTACCAGTTCAATGTAGATGCAAATGTGGAATTGTTTTGTATTTTCTTTTTCTTAAATATTGTATCAAAATATGGAAATTAGGCAATAGAGGCCTACATGTGCCTGTATCGCCAATCTACTTTTCTAGACACTAGATCAAGTCAGCATATTTTGGGGGTGCTTAATTTGAATAAGACACTCTAGGACTATTCACAGTGTGTGGATAAACACACTTTTCATCTTTCTATCAAAAATACACAACGTTCATTTTTGAGAAATGAATACAGGATATTTAAATATATATATATTTTCAAGATATCAATTGTTCAGAACAAGCACACAAAATGTAGTGAATGCACATGCTTCTGAAGCCAAGATAATAATGAATAATAATACATTTAATTTGTTTAGCGCTTTCTCTACAGAGGAAAAATAATCTATATACAATAAAAACAGCATGCATTTACAATCAAGGCAGGTAAAATAGCAATAGTGGGATAGGTGATAAATACATTTTAGATTGGGACTAGGACTATGATATATCCATATCCATCAACCATAAGCGTTATGGATGTGTCAGATATCATAATGCTGAAGTTTGGTGTGAATGTAAAATTAGCACAGAATGTTGAGTTACTGTACTTGCCTATTTCCATAAGAAATACGGATATACAGTTGAAGTCGGAAGTTTACATACACCTTAGCCAAATACATTTAAACTCAGTTTTTCACAATTCCTGACATTTAATCCTAGTAAAAATTCACTGTCTTAGGTCAGTTAGGATCACCACTTTATTTTAAGAATGTGAAATGTCAGAATAATAGTAGAGAGCATGAATTATTTCAGCTTTTATTTATTTCATCGCATTCCTAGTGGGTCAGAAGTTTACTGCACTGTTGAAGCTAGAAACACAAGCATTTCGCTGCACGTGCGATTCCATCTGCAAATCTGTGTACAAGACCAATAAACTTTGTTGATTTGAGATGTGTTCACTGTAAGACTTGGCATTTTGTATATTAATTTGCTCTCTAACAAACCAAACCTACAACTGTCATATGAACCAAAAAGAGGTAATGTTTGTTATGAAGCGATAGAGGAGAGGTTAAGGGAAACAAGATCTTAGCTAATGGAACAACTCACTATCGTCTAAAATGTAGCACCTAATTGTCCATGTCAAGAATCTGTCAAGAAACACATCCTGTGGGTATTCAGCTAATGAGTGCAGGACTTGTTTTCAACCAGGAACAGACATCTGGACTTTTCCAGCATTATTTTGTACAGATATTCAACAGGTAGCACTTTTATAACAAGCAATTAAAAGGCGTTATTCTACACAGCGTAATGAGACATTAAATTACCATTAAAATGAGTTTTTGTTTAAAAAACTATTTGTGGATTTTCTTGAGCAATGCCATTACATTATTGTCTGTAAGCTTGGCCCTTGAGCAAAATTGGGTGTTTGAAATCAATATTATGTGTAGTATGACTTTACTGCAGAGATTGACATACAGTGCCTTCAGAAAGTATTCACAACCCTTGACATATTCCACTTATTTTGTTGTGTTACAGCCTGAATTCAAAATTGATGAAATCCATTTTTTTACTCACCCATATACAGTTGAAGTCAGAAGTTTACATACAACTTAGCCAAATACATTTAAACTCAGTTTTTCACAATTCCTACCATTTAATCCAATAAAAATTCTCTGTCTTAGGTCAGTTAGGATCACCACTTTTATTTTAAGAATGTGAAATGTAAGAATAATAGTGGAGAGAATGATTTATTTTAGCTTTTATTTCTTTCATCACATTCCCAGTGGGTCAGAAGTTTACATACACTCAATTAGTATTTGGTAGCATTGCCTTTAAATTGTTGAACTTGGGTCAAACGGTTCAGGTAGCCTCCCACAAGCTTCCCACAATAAGTTGGGTGAATTTTGGCCCATTCCTCCTGACAGAGCTGGTGTAACTGAGTCAGGTTTGTAGTCATCCTTGCTCGCACACACTTTTTCAGTTCTGCCCACAAATTTTTATGATTGAGGTCAGGGCTTTGTGATGGCCACTCCAATACCTTGACTTTGTTGTCCTTAAGCCATTTTGCCACAACATTGGAAGTATGCTTGGGGTCATTGTCCATTTGGAAGACCCATTTGTGATCAAGCTTTAACTTCCTGACTGATGTCTTGAAATGTTGCTTCAATATATCCACATAATCCCTCATGATGCCATCTATTTTGTGAAGTGCACCAGTCCCTCCTGCAGCAATGCACCCCCACAACATGATGCTGCCACACCCGTCCTTCACGGTTCGTTTTGTGTTCTTTGGCTTGCAAGCCTCCCCCCTTTTCCTCCAAACATAACGATGGTCTTTATGGCCAAACAGTTCTATTTTTGTTTCATCAGACCAGAGGACATTTCTCCAAAAAGTACGATCTTTGTCCCAATATGCAGTTGCAAACCATAGTCTGGCTTTTTTTATGGCAGTTTTGGAGCAGTGGCTTCTTCCTTGCTGAGCGGCCTTTCAGGTTATGTCGATATAGGACTTGTTTTACTGTGGATATAGATACTTTTGTACCTGTTTCCTCCAGCATATTCACAAAGTCTTTTGCTGTTGTTCTGGGATTGATTTGCACCTTTCGTACCAAAGTACGTTCATCTCTAGGAGACACAACGCGTCTCCTTCCTTAGCGGTATGACGGCTGTGTGGTCCCATGGTGTTTATACTTGCTTACTATTGTTTGTACAGATGAACGTGGTACCTTCAGGAGTTTGGAAATTGCTCCCAAGGATGAACCAGACTTGTGAAGGTCTAAAAAACAATTCTGAGGTCTTGGCTGATTTATTTTGATTTTCACATGATGTCAAGCAAAGAGGAACTGAGTTTGAAGGTAGGCCTTGAAATACATCCACAGCTCCAATTGACTCAAATTATGTCAATTAGCCTATCAGAAGCTTCTAAAGCCATGACATCATTTTCTGGAATTTTCCAAGCTGTTGTATGTAAACTTCTGACCCAATGGAATTGTGATACAGTGAATTATAAGTGAAATAATCTGTCTGTAAACAATTGTTGGAAACATTACTTGTGTCATGCAGAAAGTAGATGTCCTAACCGACTTGCCAAAACTATAGTTTGTTAACAAGAAATTTGTGGAGTGGTTGAAAAACGAGTTTTAATGACTCCAACCTAAGTGTATATAAACTTCCAACTTCAACTGTATATGGTCTAAATATACAAATCATAAATTCTTTTCAAATAACTATTTTCTTCAACATCACCCTCCCTCACCGGAGGACAACTTATTGTAACGTTAAGAATACTCAGTCTTTAAACACTTGTTTTTCAATGTTGTTCTCCCTCCTAACTACGAAAAACTCCTAGTTCCCTTCATGCATAAGTGGCAGTTGTCAGCCCTCTCCTTCACTTACAGAATCCCATCTGTCCAGAAAATCCTACATTTGACCATCACTATTGGCCATATAGCCCTCCACATTATAACAACGCTTAAATAGTCTTTGGAAGCTGTTCAATCTCAATGATTCCTGCTCTAGTGTCTTAAAAATAAACACTTTCCCCTCTTATCAGATTACTTTATCAACCTAAATGTACTTTATGGAGACAAATGTACTGCCCAATTGCATTGTATGACAAATCGTTTTTAACGTGCAAATACCAAGTTAGAGAAAATAAGTACGATGAATCAAGCGCCACATGCAAAGTTCTTATCTCAAACAACTTTGAAGGTTAAATAATCCCATAAATGTTGGTGTGCAGGGAGACATTGCATTCAGTTTATACTTACAGGCCATTAGTAAAGTTAGAGGCCTCCATCCGTTGTGTACAGTACATTGCAAATCATATTACACCCCAGATGCCTTCACTTTCAGAAGTTTAGCATTAAAGAGCTAATGGTGTGCTATTAATCATTTCACATTAAAATGTCTGTTAAAGCTAACACAATTAAATGTAAATTATACATGGAAAGGCCAAAATATTCCCACTGGTGTTCTGAAAACCACATGCAGGTTCTCATTTATAAGTGTGGGAGATTTAACGTTTTAATTCACAAGTTAAATTGCATGTCAAAATACCCCATCTGCAATTGAATGAAAAATGTATCACCAGGTAACCAAGGAAACATTAAGGTATATTAATACTCTAGTTTTACTTTTTTTTTTATCCAGGCACTGTATGTATCAAGAGTCTCAGAGCAGCAGTGCTGGTTTAGGATCAGTGTTGCCTTTTCAATCATAATTATTAAAAGATTACATGGACAATGGGTACTGTACCTGATCCTCGATCTGCGCTTGATATGTATAGCCCCAGAGCTCGACTTAATATGGTTCTGGGAAACCGGCCCTTAGGGTTTATTTATCTCATTGGAGTATGGTGCCTTACTTTACATGCCCATATCATAATTATATTGATATTACATGATTATACTTACATAATGTGTCCAGATGACATAGTAGCACATTGCCTCAACATTGCAAAAATTATAATTTCATTATGACAGCTAATCATGTGGGGAGAATAACGTCCTCGAAAGGGTCTTCTAAATATTGGCATGTTGAATAAATAGAAGAGAACTAACAGGCGTTATGGATGTTACATGAAATGGACAAGCTTTTTGGGGAGACTGAACATACTAGCAAAACTCTGTGAGTTTGTAAGTCTTAGGTTAAAACATAAATAGCTATTTTGAAGCAAAGACTTGGGTGAACACAAAGACAATAATTTAGAAAATACGGTAATTTCCATTATTATTTTGGACAGAAAAAACAACCGTTATGGATTTTATACCTTTCGTTATTGATTTGATGGTCTGAAATATACATGTACATTGAAATATGAAAGCTTTCTTGATCAACAAAATCAGAACACATTTGTTGCCATTTGGAGTTATTTAAATTATCTATATACAATAAAAACAGCATGCATTTAGAATCAAGGCAGGTAAAATAGCAATAGTGGGTTAGTTGATAAATACATTTTAGATTGGGACTAGGAAAATGATATATACATCAATCACAACCATCCCGGGCACCATCCAATGTCTTGCCTCTCACCATTTGCTCAAATGAGAAGACATTCCAATGTTCTTAAGGATTTTCATTCTTATTTCAGTTAACTTTATACAGTCCATAATGGATTTCATATTTATTGCTCCTCCCTTTGCAAACGACTGAGTCAGATCTATTGCTAAACACCCACAGTGGTTTATTGCCCGATTCAGAATACATATAGTTGGAAATGGTGATTCCTCTCATAACACTTCATTCAATTGGAAAATCTTGGTTTTCATGAATGACAGCATTTTGATAAGAATTCAAAGGATACTGAGGGAATATAGTTCCAACCTGGAAAATCTGGTGTTTTACTAGATTCTCGTGTTGTTTCTGCTTTGTCATCAATATGCTGTGCAGACATGTATAGCTTCAGCTGCACCTTTGGGCACCTTTTAGTATCTTACTAGACATGAGGAAGTGTCAACTCATGTTTATTGCAAATTCTCTCTAGAGTGAAGCAAAACACATTCTGTTGACTTCATAGTATATCTTATTTCTCATGTACTGTAATTTTAGCACAAAATGATTTCAGTGTTTAAAAATAATTTCAGTGAACACAAATCCTTGAGATGATCTGACTAGATGATTGATAACACTGGCAATCAATTATCACTCCTTTTAGTGTTCGTGCTTTGGTGTCTTTTGTGTTTCACCCTTTCTGAGTTATTGAATACATCTTCCATAGTTGGTTTCCCAAAAATAAATGTGGATGATCTTCAAAGTCCTTGAAAGAAAACATTTAACTCAGGCATAGCCTATGTTAAGTTACGATACGATACAATGTACTTTATTGTCCAGTTACATGGACATTCATTTTGTGCAGTCATACAAAAACACAAAACAATACAATATATACAATATGGAAAACACTGGAAAGTTAATTGTCTAATGCACACATATTCACAATCCCTGCGGCCTACTGTCCGCCCATGTTTTGGGCCTACATCTGTCCTACAAGATAGAGTCCCACAGTGGAGGTGTCATAATACCCATAAAACCTAGCAGTCAAACACGGAAATGGTGACAATAATTCTTTCACCAAACAATTCAAATAAGGGCTGTGTTTCGTGTCGGCTAATCCATGTGTGACGTTTTGATAACCATGTAAGTCTCTCTGAGACAAGGTGACTTTTATCAATATATTCCGCTCTGTAAATATGCAGAAAAACAATATCCTTAGATATCGTCTCTGCAACATATATTGTATAGTAATTAATGAGAACAGCATACATGTACATAAGCAAGTGAAGTAAATATGCCAATTTAGTTTCAGCAGACCAACTCTCTCTGGCTTTTCAAAGTGGATTCAGAGGATTAGACTTTAGAAGCCCTACAGTAATAAAACTATAATTTGCATTATTTTCACGTAGTGCCTTGTGCTTAGACCCAGAATAAATTATATGATTTAAGTCAAAACCTTGCATAAATAGATATTATACTTGCCTGTCATTGTCATTGCTAATTAACATATTATGTATTACCTGGTTGCTATAATCCTCACATATGTCATAAAAATGTTAATGAAAGCAACGCCTTGAATTCATAAATTGAGCTCTTCATATGGTATATAAATAAAAGGTTAAGATATGGTAGAGATGCAGGGAGACTGTTTTCCAACCAATTTCACATATTACTGTGCACTATTTATAGGTAGACCCTTATAAATACACATGACACAAACACAAAGTGAGAGATACAAATCACCTCCAGATTTGCATAGAGATTATACAGCAGGTGCATGATAAAAGGGATAACAGACATGTATAGACCAATAGCCGACATTTTAACGACTCAGGTGAAACAGCCATTTGCACATCCCATATTCCACCTGCAAATATTACAGGGAAAGATGTTTGTCTCCATGGCCAATCATGATACTTTGCTTAAACCTTTAGCAAACTATAAACCTTGAAAGCACAACCTGGGATATGGCCTACTGTCCAATGGACATTTAAATGTATGATATCATATATACCTATTGATTCTGATGTCTTAGTGCCTTGGCCATTGGGCCGAAACACACATTCCAGGTTGTGGAAGTTAAAGGGATAGTTCACCCAAATTACAAAATTACTTATTGGTTTCCATACCTGAAAGCAGTCTATCAATGGACAAGGTAAGACGGCAACACATACTCTTTACCCATTTATGTAGATTCCCCCATATGCACATGCATAACTATGTATTATTTCAGGTTTTCGTGTATAGAGTGATTCTGTTTTTTTCCACCAAAGTCTATCCTTATTTGATAAAAATATATATATATATATATATATATAATGATGCTCGACTTAAATTAGTAGACTCTTTATGCAAATGTACCTTGTCTTAAAATTAGTAGACTTTTTATGAAAATATGACTTGGCTTAAATGTTACTCTGTACTTATTATTCTTTTTTTCGGCAATGCTTTTTTAAACCATCTGATTTTCCTACACCTCAGCTAAAAGAAAATTGGTCTGCACTTAAATGTTCCTGTGCTTTCAAGATCTGAGTTAGCGTAATACAACTTTCATTTAATTTCTTTCTAAATACAGAGCCAAGCTCAACTACTGTCAAACTGATATAATCATTTCTGCAGATTTCATAAGATGATGTCAGTTAAATTATTCATTAACTTGTTGAACCAGATACAGTATTATCTTTACATTTACAGAATACTGAATAAAATGTATTATACTTTCCTTATTTTCTCTGCATCAGCAGTGCAATGAAAATGTCAGGGGGAACTCTTATAACCTTTATAAATGGGCTGGACTTACCAATGACTTTGAAGGGATGTATCTCAATGGAATTGACCTCCCCTTTAATACATATCAATACAGTATCTAAAATTGACCTCCGACATGGTGCCATTCTGTTTGGGTTGTTCTGCCTGGACTGCCTATTCAGAGTATTTTCTCGCTCTTGCTGCAGAAATCTATCCTCTATTCATCACATCCTACAACTCTCGCTCAGCCATTGTGTACACAGAAAAACAGTACAGAGATGTATTTTACCTCTGGTGGTTCAATCCCGGGGGACCCACGGTACAATGATACTCCAGCCTTTTAAACATATTGCTTCAGGAAAGGCTGAAGAAATGCACTAGGACTTTCAAACTCAACTCTGAACCTCGAAGCCAGTTCCACTGCATTTTTTCATTGTTCCCCTATAATCAGGGACTGATTTAGACCTGGGACACCAGGTGTGTGCAATTAATTATCAGGAACAACAGAAAACCAGCAGGCTCTGGACCTCGTAGAATACCCCTGCTCTAAACCTATTTTGAATCTATTGCTGTCACTATATTTTTTACCAATCTAAAACACATTGCAAAGTTTTGCTCAAATGTACATTGTACAGCTCACTGTATGCCTTTAGTTTATAAGCTTGCCTTTTTGTGTTCAAAATGAGTAATCAGCATGTATAAACCTTTATTTGTTATAATCAAGTATTCATCTTTATGTCTTATCCACCTTAATCAGCCTGACTAACCGGTGTCTGTATGTGGCCTCGCTACTTTAAAAGCCTCGCTACTCTATATAGCCTCACTACTGTTATTTTTCAATGTCTTTTTACTGTTGTTTTTATTTATTTACTTACCTATTGTTCACCTAATACCTTTTTTTGCACTATTGGTTAGAGCCTGTAAGTAAGCATTTCACTGTAAGGTCTACATCTGTTGTATTCGGCGCACGTGACAAATAAACTTTGATTTGAGGTTTATAATATGTCTCTAAACAATATGGATCTTATGGATTCTTATGAGGCTGATGAGTCTAATGAAAGTGAATGAGGAAACACAGTTGTTTGTAATCATGAGTAAGAATGCTAGAATTGTAATTAAGGCCATTAATAAAGTATTTATCATGCCATGTAATCATGACAAATCTGTCAGTTGGAGAGAAACAGCCATTCAAATCACGAACATGTACTGTTCAGGATCCCTAGAGGGGGTTGTTTGTCAAGTAAGGCTACATTATGTAATGCCATGATGCCTTAAGTGTGCTCTATGAAGTAGACTGTCACAGGCCTCATGTGTTTTCAGTAACATTACAATTTTGAGCTTTACTAAAGCTTTTGAGATCATGTTGGCTGTATGATGGAAATACGCACACATTTAGATGAGAAGCTCTGGTGAACACCTGGAATTGTCCAAGACCCATGCTTAGTAGTTGTGGTTATGTTACAGAGCCACACTTGATTGGGAGGTTATTTACACAGTATTGTTAGAGCTGTTGTCAATGGGGCAAAGAGATAAATGTGCCTTTTTACGCTCTTAACATTCTGAATTCTCACCGAACTATGAAATTTCGAAGACATTTGAAGGAAATGCAAGTATATTAGGGTAGTGCCTTTATTGTATGTCACCATGTTACTGAATGCATTTTAAGGTTAGTGTAATGTTAAGAACAAAGGAGTAATGCTAGGAACTCTAAAGGTGAACTACATGATACAGAAACTCATGTTACTGCCTGCTATGTGGGCCTGTCTATTGGCTTATTTCCGTTCATGCAATACTGTAGGTTCTCTTTAAACAGCACATTATATTTTACATATCATATGTACGTAGAAGTAGGAGATCAACTGCATTTTAAGTGCTGGACCATACTGCCCTACAAAGGCAAAGTGCAGTAACTATGAATTTGGACAAAAATATTTAATCTGTTGTAATGCCCAGGTACTGTCACGTCAGGCAGCCCATCATTACGCGCACCTGTCACCATCGTTACGCGCATCAGCGCATCATGGGACTCACCTGGACTCTATTATCCTTATTGATTGCCTTCCCTATATCTGTCACTTCCTCAGTTTCTTCCTCGTGTCTGCATTAATGTAGTTTTGTTCCCCCTGTCCAGATGCTGTCCTTGTTTTGTTTCATGTCTGTTATTTATTAAATATTCACTCCCTGTACTTGCTTCTCGTCTCCCAGCGTCTGTCCTCACAGGTACAGTATATTACCTGATTAATGTTGTATTTAGTTTCTTGACACAAGAACAAGCCAGTCGATCAGAATATATTATGATGGACCAGAATGGATGTCTGTCTTGACAGAACATTTTTCAGATTTTGCAGTAAAAAAAGTATGTTGTTACTGCACCTTGCCTTTGTAGGGCAGCATACATGTAAAGGCAATTTGTTAATTGAGAGCTTTTAGCTGGAATAGCCTCTGCAATATTTATGTACAAGAGTATATATACTCCATGATATTATACATTTACCATTAGTGATCAGTGATAAAAATGTCACCTAAGCTTGCTTTGAGTATGGAACATATTTCAAAGGTCTCTATTCCATAAAACAGAAAATACTGCCCTGGTCAAAATTCAGATGCTCTCACAGCTTGAGAGACCATGACTGTGCCAAATTCAGAGTGAGCACAAACAACCCCCCTGCCCCCACCCCTCTGGCACCCACCCACTGTCTCCCTACAGTGCTTCTATCTCATTCTCTTTATCCATGTATTCCAACCATGTGTACTGAATGCACCCGCTATATGGGGTCTAAACCAGTGGTATAGAAAGTACCCAATGACTCAAGTAAAAGTGGAAGTCAAAGTATTTGGTTTTAAATATACTTAAGTATCAAAAGTAAATGTAATTAATCAAATATACTTAATAAGTATCAAAAGTAAAAATGTAAAAAAGTGTAAATAATGACAAATTACTTATATTAAGCAGACCATACGGCACCATTTTCTTGTTTTTTAAATTTACGGATAGCCAGGGGCACACTCCAACACTCAGATATAATTTACAAATGAAACATTTATTTTTAGTGAGTCCTCCAGATCAGAGGCAGTTGAGAGGACCAGGGATGTTCTCGTGATAAGTGGGTGAATTAGAACATGTTCCCATCATGCTACAGTAATTCAAAATTCTAAATACTTTTGGTTGTCAGGGAAAATGAATGGAGTAAAAAGTACATTATTTTCTTTGGTAATGTAAAAATATAGATAGTAAAGTACAGATACCCCAAAAAAACACTTGAGTGCTACTTTATTTTTGCTGAAGTACTTTACACCACTGGTCTAAATGATTCGGTGCGCATGAAAACACACACTGTTGAGAGTGTCAAAGAAAACGAACAAATTAAGGAAAATTTGATTATTAAAAAAAAAATGTTCACCTTTATTTAACCTCTCTACGGTAGGGGGCAGTATTTTCACGGCCGGATGAAAAATGTACCCAAATTAAACGGCCTACTACTCGGGCCCAGGAACTGGAATATGCATATTATTAGTAGATTTGGATAGAAAACACTCTGACGTTTCTAAAACTGTTCGAATGATGTCTGTGAGTATAACAGAACTCATATGGCAGGAGTAAACCTGAGAAAAATCTAAGCAGGAAGTGAGATTTCTGGTGCTTGTAGTCCTTTCAAGTCATTGGCAATCGAACACACGGTGAGTTAGGGTTCATTTTGCACTTCCTAAGGCTTCCACTAGATGCCAACAGTCTTTAGGAAGTTGTTTGAAGCGTCTACGATGAACAGAGACTGAATGAGAAGGCATGGAAGTTGTTGAGGCAGGGAATGACATCACTTCTTGGCGCGTTCATGAGGGTGGATCCTCTGTTCCAAAACCTTTATCAAGACACAGGAACCGTCCGGTTGAAATATTACTGAATCTTCACGTTCTAAAGGGACTAAAGATTGATGTTTTACAACGTTTGACATGTTTGAACGAACATAAATACAATTTTTTTAAACTTTTCGTCGTGACATCGTCCGCGCGCTTCCTACATTTGGAGTAGCTTACTGAACGCGCAAACAACAAGGAGTTATTTGGACATAAATTATAGACTTTATCGAACAAAACAACATTTGTTGTGGACCTGGAATTCCTGGAAGTGCCTTCTGATAAAGATCATCAAAGGTAAGTGAATATTTCTAATACTATTTATTAATTTAGATGACTCCAACATGGCGGCTATCTGTATCGCCTAGTGTTTTTTTCTGAGCACAGTACTCAGATTATTGCAAAGTGTGATTTCCCAGTAAAGTTATTTTGAAATCTGGCAATGCGGTTGCATTCAGGAGATGTTAATCTATAATTCTTTGAATGACAGTTTAATTTTGTATCAACGTTTATGACAAGTATTTTTGTAAATTGTGGTGCTGATTCACCGGCAGTATTGGAGGCAAAATATTTTCTGAACGTCACGCGCCAATGTAAAATGCTGTTTTTATATATAAATATGAACTTTATCGAACAAAAAAATGCATGTATTGTATAACATAATGTCCTAGGAGTGTCATCTGATGAAGATCATCAAAGGTTAGTGCTTCATTTAGCTGTGGTTTGGGTTTTTGTGATGCATGCTAGTTGCTTAGAAAATGGCTGTGTGGTTATTGTGTCGATGTACTCTCCTAACATAATCTAATGTTTTGCTTTCGCTGTAAAGTCTTTTGGAAATCGGACAACGTGGTTCGATTCAGGAGAAGTGTATCTATAAAATGGTGTAAAATAGTCCTATGTTTGAGAACTTTGAATTATGACATTTTGTGGTTTTAAATCTGGCGCTCTGATTTTTCACTGGCTGTTGAATAGTGTGGGACGATTTCGTACAAGTTCTCATTTGCAACTGGAACCTGGCCAAGAAAGCATAGCAATTCGACACATACAACAACACAGAGTTACACATGGAATAAACAAAACATAGTCAATAATACAGTAGAACAAAAGAAAACAAAAAGTCTATATACAGGGAGTGCAAATGAGGTAAGATAAGGGATTTGTCGGTGGTAACAGTGTTTCCTAGCCTCAGAGTAGCTGGGAGGAGGTGCTCTTATTCTCCATGGACTTTACAGTGTCCCAGAACTTTTTTGAGTTAGTACTACAGGATGCAAATTTCTGTTTGAAAAAGCTAGCCTTAGCTTTCCTAACTGCCTGTGTATATTTGTTCCCAACTTCCCTGAAAAGTTGCATATCACGGGGGCTATTCGATGCTAATGCAGAACGGCACAGGATGTTTTTGTGCTGGTAAAGGGCAGACAGGTCTGGAGTGAACCAAGGACTATATCTATTCCTAGTTCTAGGCACTTTTAAAGAATAGCCAGGCATCATCTACTGACGGGATGAGGTCAATGTCATTCCAGGATACCCCGGCCAGGTCGTTTAGAAAGGCCTGCTCGCAGAATTGTTTTAGGGAGCGTTTGTTATGACGACATCTATGAGGGTGCCCGTGTTTACGGATTTGGGGTTGTACCTGGTAGGTTCATTGATAATTTGTGTGAGATTGAGGGCATCAAGCTTAGATTGTAGGATGGCTGGGGTGTTAAGCATGTCCCAGTTTAGGTCACCTAGTAGCACGAGCTCAGAAGATAGATGGGGGCAATCAATTCACATATGGTATCGAGGGCACAGCTGGGGCAGAGGGAGGTCTATAGCAAGCGGCAACAGTGAGAGACTGGTTTCTGGAAAGGTGAATTTTTAGAAGTAGAAGCTCGAATTGTTTGGATACAGACTTGGATAGTAATACAGAACGCTGCAGGCTATCTTTGCAGTAGATTGCAACACCGCCCCCTTTGGCAGTTCTATCTTGGCAGAAAATGTTATAGTTAGCGATGGAGATTTCAGGGTTTTTGGTGGTTTTCCTAAGCCAGGACTCAGACACGGCTAAGACATCCGGGTTGGCAGAGTGTGCTAAACCATTGAGTAAAACAAACTTAGGGAGTAGGCTTCTAATGTTAACATGAATGAAACCAAGGCTTTTACGGTTACAGAAGTCAACAAATGAGAGCACCTGGGGAGTGGGAGTGGAGCTAGGCACTGCAGGACCTGGATTAACCTCTACATCACCAGAGGAACAGAGGAGAAGTTGGATAAGGGTACGGCTAAAGGCTATACGAACTGGCCATCTAGCACGTTCGGAACAGAGAGTAAAAGGAGCAGGTTTCTGGGCACGATAGCATAGATTCAAGGCATAGTGTACAGACAAAGGTAAGGTAGGATGTGAGTACATTGGAGGTAAACCTAGGCATTGAGTAATGATGAGAGAGATATAGTCTCTAGAGATGTTTAAACCAGGTGATGTCATCGCATATGTAGGAGGTGGAACAACATGGTTGGTTAAGGCATATTGAGCAGGGCTAGAGGCTCTACAGTGAAATAAGACAGTAATCACTAACCAGGACAGTAATGGACGAGGCATATTGATATTAGAGAGAGGCATGCATAGCCAAGTGAACATATGGGTCCAGTGAGTGGTTGGGCTGACTGGGGACACGGCGATTCAGACAGTTAGCAGGCCGTTGCTAACAAGCTAGCAGTTAGCAGACCGAGGCTGGCAAGCTAGCAGTTAGCAGCCCGGGTTAGCAAGCAAGCAGTTAGCAGACCGGGGCTAGTAGTTAGCAGAAAAATATATGTTCTGGTTTGAGTCGTGTTGTTCGAACTGGCGAGAGCTTTCCGAGCTAAAGGTTAGCTGATGACCGCTAGCAATGGTTTGCTGACTGATAGCTGGTAGGTAGTTAGCTGGCTAGCTTCAGTTGAGGGATTCCAGATCCGAAGTAAATAGAAATACTTTAGGAAGAAAAACAGATCCACGCCACATTGGGTGAGGCGGGTTGCAGGAGAGTATTTGAAGTTGAGGTTTAGGAAAATATTTTAAAAAGATATGCGAAGAAAAAGATGTAAAAAGATATATTCAAGGGACACGACAGGACAAAGATGTCTGACTGCTACGCCATCTTGGATGGCTTGAACATTAACATAAATCACAATGATGAGAACATAATTTTCAATATGATTGGAATCCATTTTTGGAGAACCAGATAATTAACCATCTTAATATTACCTTTGCGTTTGTTTGGTTCCCAGCATCTTTTGAGAAAATGGAAGCATTCTGTGTGCCAGTGTTACAAATGCCTTGTCTTTCACAAGAAACACACTGAGCAGAGCAATATAATTACATTTGCCTCTCAATCAACAATTGTTACGAGCACTGCTAACATGGAAGCATCCTGAAACACTATAATCTCAATCTGTGTTCCGAGAGCATTTCTGTTTGCTAATGTAGCTATGAAGCTTCCCTCTCTATTTATTTAATTTTATTGAGTACATTTTTTGTTGTTGACATTTTTCTCCCCAATATTGTGGAATCCAATTGGTAGTTACAGTCTTTTCCCATCGCTGCAACTCCCGTACAGACTCAGGAGAGGCGAAGGTCGAGAGCCGTGCGTCCCCCAAAACACGATCCCACCAAGCCACACTGCTTCTTTGACACACTGCTCACTTAACCCGGAAGCCAGCTGCACCAATGTGTCGCTTCCCTCTCTTTAAACCATTATAAAGTGTCCCTCTTTCCAACATACAGTGCTACATGTACTGCTTGATATGTTTTGGGATGTTTTTTTATACTCAGTATTCATCTGTCTTTTGTCCTTTTGTCAGATGCAACCCTTGAATAATCATGCCAATGATGCAGTGTGGGTGCCAACATTTCCTAGAAACCAAACCGAAAGAGAGTGGTCAGAGACAGTAGAGATACCCAACCCAATCTGACTCACACACAGAAAGGTCTTGGTGGACAGTTGAATCAATAGACGCCACTGTGGCTAAGGGTATGCATCGCAAAGGACACTCTATTCCCTATATAGTGCATCGGAAAATGACACCCTGTCCCCTATAGGGAGCTCTTTTGACAAGAACCCCCATAGGGTTGTGGTAGAAAGGAGTGCACTATGAAGGGAAAAGGTTGCCTGACGACTCATCCTGAATTGAATTCTTCTGCCCTATCGATCGTTCCATACATCTGTCTAAACCTACCATCCTAGAAGTTGTTTGTGCTGACGTCAAAAATACGTGATTCATGATTTGTGTAGGCCAGCTCTGGTCCAACCCATCAGTTTCTGGGACACATCAAAATGCTTTGAATGTGTTCGCATTTCAGAAGTTATCAAGGAGAAAGAAAATCCAGACTCATCGTGGAGAAGAAACATTAGTGGGGATGGCGTTTGGCCAGAGCAAAGTGGATGGGCAGCCAGGCAAGGGAATAGAGTATCATTTGAGACACAATATGATCTCTGTGAGCTGGTTTGTTTCCAACTCTTTGACCGTGTTCGAGAGCATCAAAACCTTGATGTATCATGGGTAAATTGTGTCTGACTGACTGATCTACAAATAGTATTGAGTGAGATGATGTAAGGTGATTTGTAGATCAGTCAGTCTCGACTCGCCTTTAAAGTAGGCTGCAATGTAGAACGTGCCCATTGTCTTCATGAGTCAGGGCCCAGACTGCAGACTGCAGGGGGTGCTTGGAAACAATGGGGAGTGTCACTACTACCCAGCAGGGCAAATCTGATCCTGATGCAGTGCACAGTTAATCCACACATTCCCCAGATTCCATTATATCAGGAGATTGAAAACACAGAGGAACTACCCATTTCAAGGGATTTATGATCAGAACTGGAGCCTCTAAAATTTGAAATAGACGTATTTTCCATATTTACTTCAGCAATAGTGCCCCCAAAAAACCCACACTGTATTTGATAAGGCTATGAAAGGCAAATAACTCACTCAGTATTCCTCTGTGTGTGCGTGTGTGTATGTGACAGGTGTTGTGTCAACAGAAGATATTAAACATATCCCGATTTCACATGGGAACATCAAAAGGTCACATTGAAATCTCAAACAAATTGTCTAAAACAGGCTAATTCAAATCTGGACCTTGAAACCAGTTCTGCTGCTGAATTCCATTCTTCCCCACTAATGAAGGACTAATTTAGACCTGGGACACCAGGTGTGCACAATTCATTATCATGTAGAACAGAAAACCAGCAGTACTCTGGACCTCCCGGCTTGGATTTGAATACCTCTGGTCTAAAATGTGAATAACTTAACATAAAATATGATATTATTTTTTATTTTATAGCTAATAAGTGGCCTACTTCTAATTTCACTTGATACTAGTAACCCAATTCTCTCCCCTGAAAATACTGGAATATCTTTTTCATGGATTATCTGCGAAAAGTAGCAATGGACCTAATTCCTGCTAAAATAGTTTTAAGTATATCATCAGTTTAACCTAAAATCATATTTTGTACAGATTTAAGAATGAAAAGATGGACATACACATCAAATGTTGGCACCATAACACTAGAGAAACATTTTAATAAATCAGATATGGTACTTAAGAATGACTTCTAACCAGGGTTGAGGAGTAACTGATTACAAAAACTGTAATAGGTTACGTTACCAGCAAATATATTGTTATTAGATTAGATACTTTTGAAAACTAGATGATTACTTCTAGGATTACTTTTAATTTCTGAAAGGATGTTTGCGAAACAATTATTTGACATCTTTCAGTTTTCCCAATGGCATTGAAAAAAGGTGCACGTTTAAGTTTGTTCCACCTGAACGAGTCTGACCACAAGTCAGAGACCACTATGATGACACATCAAATGTATTAATGGATGTGCAATGGATAGCGGGAAAAGAGCAAGAATTGGAATTTGTAGGCTACAGTCCAATGGTGCGACTGCAGTCGCCATCCAAAGATGATCCAATTTGATTAACAACCTGGTCTCAGAGCATTTCGTATTATTCTTTAAATATGCCACACTCCATTTAGTATGGTATGTTACGTTTGGTATGGTTACATAAGACAGATGTTTACTTAAGTAAAAAATGAACCCTTTTAGCTAACCCTGCACCTAAACCTAATCTTAACCCTTTTAGCTAACCTTAACCGTTTGACCTAACTCCTAAACTTAGCCCTAACCCCTAAAACGAACTCCTAGCCTAGCTAATGTTAACGAGCTAGCTAAAGCTAGCCACCCTACCAGAATTCGTAACATATTATATGCTTTGCAAATTCGTAACATATAATGATCATTGTAATTCGTAACATACTGTATCATACGAAATGGGTCATTGACATCCACAAATCAATACATACCATACGGAACTTAATATATAGTATCATACTAAATGGAGTGTTCATATTTACGTACTGAATAATACAAAATGTTCTAAGACCAGGTTGTGAATAAACACTTGGATGTAAGGATGACAACAGCAGTGTATCCTACAGGTGATACTGATATCACTTATTATTGATATCTACATAGCACATTGGTGTGAATCATACTGCTGCTCTTTCAGTTAGCTATTTGCGCCTTACGGATTGACGTTTAAGCTGCCTATCAATCATTGATTTTGCGACCCAGTGGACAGCCAGTTAAAAATTAACTCTTGCATCAGCTGCATAGTGCGGATACCAACCTATGGAAAAAAAGTTTGATGGAGCTCCTCCCTTCTAAATTCCTCCATGGTATTGTACTCCATACTATCAAAAAATAGTTTAATTTAAGAAGAGCTTTTATTGCTCAATCTAATTTGTGCTAATAATAACGGACACATGCACTTTCGATAAACTTAAAAAGCTACGAATTATTGAGATATCAGTGTCACCAACAAAAATGTAAACAATAGGCCTATAGCAAATGCAGCATATGGCTTGACTTTTTCACACGCAAATAGCACTTAGCACTGTTCAAAGCATTCCGTTACATGAGAGCACCATTTATTTTTCAACTCAAACCATTGAGCCCAATCAGGCCTCCATGATAACAAAATCATAAACAGAGTAGGCTGCTAATAAGTCCTTCGTTTTTGGGTTATGCTCAGGTAAAACAATTTTGCTAATCTATATTTCTAAGACCTATTCTTGAAGAACAAGGGGTATCAAATTAATTGGAATGTCTTTTTTTTAGGTAAAGGTATAGCCTAATCGTATTATTATCTGAAGTAGAAAGCAATGGGTTAAAGAAGCCTACATAACCAACCCATAAAGTAAAATGCAACATACATTTATGGCCAGCTATTGATTTATCCTGCAATTGGTCATATCCATTTTGTTGTTCTTTTTTAAATATTTTTTTTCACCTTTATTTAACCAGGTAGGCCAGTTGAGAACAAGTTCTCAATTACAACTGTAACGGGCGTCGTAAGGATTAGACCAAGGTGCAGCGGGAACGCGTATACTCATCTTTTTTATTAAATCAAAAGAAGGAAAAACAAACAAATCATGTATACAAAACAACAACCGCCACTAAACAGTCCTGTCAGGTGCACAGACACAAAACAGGAGACAACTACCCACAAATCCCATTACAAAAACACCCCTATACATAGGACCTTCAATCAGAGGCAACGAGGAACAGCTGCCTCCAATTGAAGGTCAATCCAATGAACTAAACATAGAAATAGATAGACTAGACTGAACATAGAAAATTGACCAAAAAAACGCGGAACACATAAAACAAACACCCCTCTTACATAAGTACATAGCCCAACAATCCCCAAACCACATAAAACAAACACTCTCTACCACGTCCTGACCAAACTACAATAACAAATAACCCCTTTACTGGTCAGGACGTGAAAACAACTGCGACCTGGCCAAGATAAAGCAAAGCAGCGCGACACAAACAACACAGAATAAACAAACGTACAGTCAATAACACAATAGAAAAAGTCTATATACAGTGTGTGCAAATCAAGTAAGATTAGGGAGGTAAGGCAATAAATAGGCCACAGTGGTGAAATTACTACAATTTAGCAATTAAACACTAGAGTGATAGATGTGCAGAAGATGAATGTGCAAGTAGAGATACTGGGGTGCAAAGGAGCAAAAAAAATAAAAATAACAATATGGAGATGAGGTAGTTGGATGGGCTATTTACAGATGTGCTATGTACAGGTGCAATGATCTGTAAGCTGCTCTGACAGCTGATGCTTAACGTTAGTGAGGGAGATATGAGTCTCCAGCTTCAGTGATCTTTGCAATTCGTTCCAGTCATTGGCAGCAGAGAACTGAAAGGAAAGGCGGCCAAAGGAGGAGTTGGCTTTGTGGGTGACCAGTGAAATATACCTGCTGTAGCACGTGCTATGGGTGGGTGCTGCTATGGTCACCAGTGAGCTGAGATAAGGCGGGGCTTTACCTAGCAAAGTCTTATAGATAACCTGGAGCCAGTGGGTTTGGCGACGAATATGAAGCAAGGGCCAGCCAACGAGAGCATACAGGTCACAGTGGTGGGTAGTATATGGGGCTTTGGTGACAGAACAGATGTCACTGTGATAGACTGCATCCAATTTGCTGAGTAGAGTGTTGGAGGCTATTTTGTAAATGACATCGCCGAAGTCAAGGATCGGTAGGATAGTCAGTTTTACAAAGGTATGTTTGGCAGCATGAGTGAAGGATGCTTTGTTGTGAAGTAGGAAGCCGATTCTAGATTTAATTTTGGATTGGAGATGCTTAATGTGAGTCTGGAAGGAGAGTTTACAGTCTAACCAGACACCTAGGTCCAGACACCTAGGTCTAATACTGCTTAAGGGAAAAGCAATCTAAAAGTAACAAAGTAGTCAGATTGCGTTACTGAGTTTGGGTAATTCAAAAGTTACATTACTGATTACAATTTTAGACAGATAACTAGTAGCTGTAACGAATTCCATTTAGAAAGTAACCTACCCAAGCCTGCTTCAACATACATTTCCATAGGCTTTCCATATACAGATTTTCCAGGCAAGACTCTTCGCAGTGCCAATAGCTGTGGTGATTTTCAAACCAAATATTTTCCAAATTGGATCAATTAAAGATACAGAAACCACAAACATAATTTGTCAAACAAGCAAACATAGTATTACTAATAGATGTCAGAGATTTGTTTCTGTTTTTGAGGAATGAGGGGGAGGGTCTTTGATAATGCCCACCAAAAAAGAAACAGATTGCCATAAACTGAAGTTGCTGTTTTTTGTATGTTTGCCGGTGGATGTAATTCATAATTCTGTGGGAAGAGAACCTACAGAGGGCATCTTTGATGATTCCCTCTAATGTGATCCAATCTCTCTTGTGCCTCAATTCTTAATCGACATTCATTTTCACATCATTAAATTCCTACCTTTAATACCTTGATTAGACTGTGGGAGTTGTTCAAATTCAAACAAGGCAGCAAGTATTTCAACAGCAGAGCCGATCCTATTGATTCAGAGAACAGACAAGATTCAAACCACATCCAAGTAATGCATAATGAAGAGTGTCTTACAAGTGTAAATTTCCCTCCCCGGAGTATTCGCTACTGATAATGGCCTGTGTGTATTATGAATTATAAGACAAAGGAATATGCCGATTGCTGTGCTTCATTTTATTCCTCACAGTTCTATTCAAGTTCATGAAGGGACAGGTGCTGTGTTTGGTCCCACAGGGACTCTAGAACATTTGAAAACACTATAATCATACAAATTCCTCTTCTTCCTACCTGTTCCTTTTCACATTCACAGGTGCTACATGTCTCCCTTATCCCCTTTGCACCAGTTTGTTAGGCTGTGTAATCAACAACACAGTAACTTGCGAAGTGAAGGAAGAATCTATAGGCAACTAGGCTGCTTTGTTAAATAACTATATTTAAACAGTGAGGATGTTATGTAGATTGCTGTTTACTACATTTACATTTAAGTCATTTAGCAGACGCTCTTATCCAGAGCGACTTACAAATTGGTGCATTCACCTTATGATATCCCCCTTCCAACACCAATGTAGCGATTTTGTTACTACACACATACTGAGGAAGCTGCCTCTACTGTACTTGAGGGTTGAGGAAGGACACCTTTTCATATAAGAAATTATCCCATAATGGTTGAAGATAGTCCTAAAATGGATTCCGTACTGCTACTATCCTATTGATCTAAGAAATTTCCATTATCAATTGTGGTTTTGGGAGGTTAATATCATGCGTTCTATGGTTCTTCTTACCTCCTGCCCTCGGTCAACCTGTGTCACCAGAGGTTTCCCCAGATGGCCCTAAGGGTGAGAGCTGTTTTAGTTCCCAAGTACACCGTAAAGGTTGTCCATGTCTTCTTATCGGTCCTAGTGAGTAGGCATCTGTCCATAGCTACATAAAAAATATTTATATTTAACCTTTATTTAACTACATACACATCTGTTATCTCTGAGGGATTTTGGGAGACCAGCTCCAAATTCAACCTTGAATTCATATTCCTTTGTCAACACCTAGCAAGATCGTAAAGATCTTTGGAATCTCTTGGCTTAGGTGTTGATTTGACAGCTGCTGGACCCGGGTTTGAGTCCTGAAAGGTGCTAACCCCCAAAATCGCTACATTGGTGTTGGAAGGGGGATGACGCTACCATGAAGCCATCGAAGGCATTCATTGCAATACTTAAGGCTTATTGATACAAAGGATTTACACGTAGACTCCTTTCTATTCCTTTATACCTGCAAAAACTCATATTGTTGTTAATAATATGGGAGACATGGCAGACGGAGCTGTCTTCTGGTCAGGCTCCGTAGACGGGCACATCGCGCACCGCTCCAGAGCATACTACTCGCCAATGTCCAGTCTCTTGACAACAAGGTAGACGAAATCCGAGCAAGGGTTGCCTTCCAGAGAGACATCAGTGATTGTAACGTTCTTTGTTTCACGGAAACATGGCTCACTCGGGATATGTCATCAGAGTCGGTACAGCCACCTGGCTTCTTCACGCATCGCGCTGACAGAAACAAACATCTCTCTGGTAAGAACAAGGGCGGGGGTGTATGCCTTATGATTAATGAGACGTGGTGTGATCATAACAACATACAGGAACTCAAGTCCTTTTGTTCACATGACCTAGAATTCCTTACAATCAAATGCTGACTGCATTATCTACCAAGAGAATTCTCTTCGATCATAATCACAGTCGTGTATATCCCGCCCCAATCAGACACATCGACGGCCCTGAAAGAACTTCATTTGACTCTATGTAAACTGGAAACCACATATCCTGAGGCTGCATTTATTGTAGCTGGGGATTTTAACAAGGCTAATCTGAAAAGAAGGCTCCCTAAATTTTATCAGCATATCGAATGCGCGACCCAGGCTGGCAAAACCCTGAATCATTGTTATTCTAACTTCCGCGACGCATATAAAGCCCTCCCCCGCCTTCCTTTCGGAAAATCTGACCACGACTCCATTTTGTTGCTCCCAGCCTATAGACAGAAACTAAGACAGGAAGCGCCCGTGCTGAGGTCTGTTCAACGCTGGTCCGAACAATCGGATTCCACGCTTCACGATTGCTTCGATCACGTGGACTGGGATATGTTCCGCATTGCGGCGAACAATAACATTGATGAATACGCTGATTCGGTGAGCGAGATTATTAGCAAGTGCATCGGTGATGTTGTACCCACAGCTTCTATTAAAACATTCCCCAACCAGAAACCGTGGATTGATGGCAGCATTCGTGCAAAACTGAAAGCGCGAACCACTGCTTTTAATCAGGGCAAGGTGACCAGAAACATGACCGAATACAAACAGTGTAGCTATTCCCTCTGCAAGGCAATCAAACAAGCTAAGCGTCAGTATAGAGACAAAGTAGAGTCGCAATTCAACGGCTCAGATACGTGAGGAATGTGGCAGGCTCTACATTCAATCACAGTCTTGCTCCCAGACAAACTAAACAACTTCTTTGCTCGCTTTGAAGACAACACAGTGCCACTGATACAGCCCGCTACCAAAACCTGCGGGCTCTCCTTCACTGCAGCCAACGTGAGTAAAACATTTAAACGTGTTAACCCTCGCAAGGCTGCCGGCCCAGATGGCATCCCCAGTCGCGTCCTCAGAGCATGCGCAGACCAGCTGGCTGGTGTGTTTACGGACATATTCAATCAATCCTTATCCTAGTCTGCTGTTCCCACATGCTTCAAGAGGGCCACCATTGTTCCTGTTCCCAAGAAAGCAAAGGTAACTGAGCTAAATGACTATCGCCCCGTAGCACTCACTTCTGTCATCATGAAGTGCTTTGAGAGACGAGTCAAGGACCATATCACCTCCACCCTACCTGACACCCTAGACCCACTCCAATTTTCTTACCGCCCCAATAGGTCCACAGATGACGCAATCGCAATCACACTGCACACTGCCCTAACCCATCTGGACAAGAGGAATACCTATGTAAGAATGCTGTTCATTGACTACAGCACACATAGTACCCTCCAAACTTGTCATTAAGCTCGAGACCCTGGGTCTTGACCCCGCCCTGTGCAACTGGGTCCTGGACTTCCTGACGGGCCGCCCCCAGGTGGTGAGGGTAGGTAACAACATCTCCACCCCGCTGATCCTCAACACTGGGGCCCCACAAGGGTGCGTTCTCAGCCCTCTCCTGTACTCCCTGTTCACCCATGACTGCGTGGCCATGCACGCCTCCAACTCAATCATCAAGTTTGCAAACGACACTACAGTGGTAGGCTTGATTACCAACAACAACGAGACAGCATACAGGGAGGAGGTGAGGGCCCTTGGAGTGGGGTGTCAGGAAAATAACCTCACACTCAATGTCAACAAAACAAAGGAGATGATCGTGGACTTCAGGAAACAGCAGAGGGAGCAGCCCCCTATCCACATCGATGGGACAGTAGTGGAGAAGGTGGAAAGTTTTAAGTTCCTCGGCGTACACATCACTGACACACTGAAATGGTCCACCCACACAGACAGCGTGGTGAAGAAGGCACAGCAGCGCAGCAGCGCCTCTTCAACCTCAGGAGGCTGAAAAAATGTGTCTTGTCACCAAAAACACTCAAACTTTTACAGATGCACAATCGAGAGCATCCTGTCGGGCTGTATCACCGCCTGGTACGGCAACTGCACCACCCACAACCGTAAGGCTCTCCAGAGGGTAGTGAGGTCTGCACAATGCATCACTGGGGGCAAACTACCTGCCCTCCAGGACACCTACACCACCCGATGTCACAGGAAGGCCAAAAAGATCATCAAGGACAACAACCACCCGAGCCACTGCCTGTTCACACCGCTATCATCCAGAAGGCGAGGTCAGTACATGTGCATCAAAGCGGGGACCGAGAGACTGAAAAACAGCTTCTATCTCAAGGCCATCAGACTGTTAAACAGCCATCACTAACATTGAGTGGCTGCTGCCAACATACTGACTCATCTCTAGCCACTTTAATAATGAAAATGTATGTAATAAATGTATCACTATCCACTTTAAACAATGCCACTTTATATAATGTTTACATACCCTACATTACTCATCTCATATGTATATACTGTACTCTATACCATCTACTGCATCTTGCCTATGCCGTTCGGCCATCGCTCATTCATATAATTTTATGTACATATTCTTATTCATTCCTTTACACTTGTGTGTATAACGTAGTTGTTGTGAAATTGTTAGGTTAGATTACTTGTTAGATATTACTGCATGGTCGGAACTAGAAGCACAAGCATTTCGGTACACTCACATTAACATCTGCTAACCATGTGTATGTGACAAATAACATTAGATTTGATTTGAAATGGCATGACAAAGCTACTCTACTATTGTCATCCTGCAAAGGCCCATCTGTACAGTGTAACAGTATTCCTAAATAAGCTGCAATATTTCCAACACATCACTTTAGGTGGCTAGACATTCAGCTAAAATAGTGTGACTGCTGTGCTAAAAGGTTAGAGTACACCAGTGCACCGCTAAGGAGATGAACAAGAGAGCAGATTTCTTTGACAGATACACGGGGTTGAGGAGACTCTTTGCAACCTTTGCATCAAAGTCTTGATCAAAATGAATTAATTTCTGATTTATATGCAGACACATTAGTGTGAGCCACAAATCACAATTACCATAGGGAACTCTGGTTTCTGAATGGGAAAAGCGTGTAAGGCCTTTGGGCATATTAACTTGTCTCTAGGTTTTGCATCTGTGGTCATCTACGGAAATATATTTTTTGCTCCACAAGCAAATAGATGACAAATAGCAGTATTCTGAGAAAGTACATCCATAAATACACCCACAAGTGTATGCTAGTGGTGACTAACATGTTCTCTGGGCTTTCTGCAGTGCAATAAGATCATAAAGAAGTCTCCTCAGACCAAATTATGCAGAGAACAGCAGCATTTCCCCTGCCTTGACCTGTGAATCATGACACAAAGATGCCATTACAGTAGATCAGAGCCCCAAATACAGACATTAACATTCTTCACCACCACCAACATCCCTTTGAAACCTTTACCAATATTCCATGTTAAAATATCAATGTAGTAAAACATTCAAAAAGAGAATGTTCCACTAATACACTGGCTAAACAAGTTGATGTTAATGACATGTTCAACATTTATGCATGACGAATAATTGATAACAATATTTGATTGTTAATTAAACATAATACAAAAATATATGTTGAATCTAATTTATTTAGTCAAGTCAATTTGCATTATCTCTTACTGTTATTAAAACATGAAATAAAAAATGTGTTGATTGCAAACTTTTTGCGTGGCCGTGTTCACATCTGTTCTTTTTTCAGGTGGAAAGTTAACTTGAATTACGATAGTTGCACCATTTCGCATAATACTGATTAATTACAAATTATGAAGATCTTACATTGTTCTCATTACTAGTAGTTACACTTTAACACTGCTTATTTCTTACACAAACAGTCTTTTTCCAAACATCAAAGCCTCTTGGATAAAGTTTGTCCCAATTCTGTTCTGTGAGGAAACTTGTTTGTCAACGTGTGGTTAATACAGTTAATGATTTTACATCATTACAGAATTCCAACTAGTCTGAACATATTTTGTGGAAATAAAAGGTCCCTTCTGGAAATGTGCATGTTAAAAACGTGTTGAATACACAATAACTACTACACAATAACATATTATATTCTAACACAAATTGAATTGTAACATGCATTTAAGCAATCTTTGCTTTCACAAACCCCTGAAACAGTAGTTTGTAGTGCATTTAAAATGTATTGGAAATTAAACGGCTTATCAAGTCATTTCACATCCCATGGAACATGTTCATCTTATGTGAAGTGTCCGGTAGGGATGGCTTTAATTATTTGATTTAGTTGTTTTTATTCTCCAATCAAACCTCTTAGTTGAAAAGATTTCCCAGACACAGATTAAGGGAGCATATTTTTTGTTCAGGTCTATGCTTAATCTGTGTCCAGGAAACTGGCCCTGACTGCGTCAAATGAGGTCATCTTGAAATCTGCAGAGCTACATTTGTAATGTTTACAAATGTTTTCATCACCAGTACACAACATTTTCTGGAGTTGTTGACTCTTCAATCCTGTATGTCTCCAATAGTTTGGACATTTAAAAGTACAGACTATGTAATCGTCCACCTCAAGTGCTTTAGGAGGTGTGGAGATAGACATATAATATTACACTGATTCCCAAACACTTACAGATTTTTCATGATTGCTAAGGACAGTCAATGTTAAAAGTATATGCAGAGAAAGAGAAAAGAGACCTAGCACACTGCTAACTTGCAAGACTCTCCTCTGCATTTTCAGCAGAAAACTTCAACTGACCTGCTGTGAACTGTAATCTACATGTGTTGAATGCTTCTCTTTACAATACTGTCATACAATCTACCATACAAACCCAGCTTTACATACAAACTTAGAAGGGTAAACATACTGCTTTTTCATGGGTGTTCTAGTATTTGCATTCTGCATGAATTAGTTTATCTGTGAAATACTTAAATTATGGCATTATGCCTGCATAATATATTCAAAAGATCTACTCTTGGGTATTTGGATCAACAGTTCAGGCCCTTTCGTCTTCACCAAACAACCAGCCCAACAACTGTACGCCAATAATTTGACAGGGGACTTTTTTTTTCTCTCGCCTCATTACAAATTGAAGAAAATGGACAGGGAAATGTTGCTGAAGTTGAAGTCTTGTTGGCGGTTCACTCACTTGCATATTTCTCCACCACCACCTCCTAGATGATACGCTCAGGGATCAATTAGTGGCCATGAATGAGAGAGATATAACCCATGCTTATTTGCATAGCGCTTTCATCACACCGGCGCAGCCCCAAAACACTCCCCTGCCTTTCGGCTGTACAGCCACTGATCAGCTGGGAGCAAGGCAGCAACATGTAGGGCAGATATCAAAGAGGTCTGACAGGCTTTGCAACGCCTGTCCTAGCCTAGTGCTCACTGGGAGACTCCAGTACTGTGATAAGTTAACTCTCAGCCTGCTACTGAGGGGTGATGTCATGGGCTAAAAGTGCTGCAGATCTCAGAGAAATTAAAACCACCAGGACGAGGATGTAAGGGGGAAACAGCAGCTGGGGAAACTGCATTTCTCACCCTGTCAAGGAAGTGTCATTTAAAGGCACACAGCTTGAACAAGAGAGGAGAGGTATTCTTTGTAAGTCAGGTGGGGTTTGTTGAATTAGAGTTGCAATGCAGAGGCACACCTTTACGCGACGTGGGGATAACTGAGGATTTTGGATGTCATGGTTTAAGTATCCACACCTTGGATATCTTTATGTTTGTGGATATATGTTTTTTGTCTTGCTGTCATGCTAGCGACTGGTTAGTGTGAGGGGTTACGGTAAGGTTAGGTTAATGCATGCTAGCGAGTTACGGTAGGGGTGGGGTTTATGATAAGGTTGAACACTTGTTATCAGCGAGTGGCAGATATTTGAATACGAGTCCTGCGAGTTACGCCCTCCGCCACCCTAACCAACCTCCTTCTTAGCAATGCCATTTCCTGTTGACTTCTGCCGACATCAGGGATAGCTCACTCTGGAAATTCCTTTACTGAGGTCTCTACTGAGTTAACTAAAAGCTGATTTACCTTTCTTGCACCTTATTTGTAGAACAATCTTCAAGATGTTCTTAAATGTGATGTTCTGGTGCCTCTAGGGCAATTCAGAAAGCTGATTGAGGACCTTATTACTGATGAATGTTTTTGTTTTTCATTCTGCTTGCATTTTGTATTTATATTTTGACGTGTGTATTTCTGTAATTTATGTAATTCTGGGCTTATCTGTAAAAGAGACCTTGGTCTCAGTATGACTCCCTGATAAAATAAAGGTGAAATAAATAAATAATTGCCAGTTTATTTTAATTTAATATTCAAATTCAATATTTATATATTCAGTTTCAATATGGTAGATGTTGCATTCATTGTTTGTATATTAAGTTTACAATATATAATTTCAAGTTTATCAAATATTAAATGAAACTTCTCAGATGCATTCTGATTAAGTTTTCAAATTCAGTTCTCTAATTTCAGATTCAAAACCAGAGACAACATCCTGGTACTTTGCCAGTCAGGAGAGGTACAGAAGAACAGATGAAATCAAATGTTCTCTATGGTCAACCATAGCTTTTGGCAGTTTCTGATGTTGAATGTAGTTTGCGCTAGCATTTGAACCGTTTTAGCTATACGCTATTATAACCCCATTCTGAAAGCTAAGACTCTCTGGAACATGGACCTGCCTTCTGTTCCCCTCTATGATGATCAAAGGCCGTGAAGGACATGTTAGAATTTGCCACAAAACATTTGCTCTATTGTTACCGCTGGTGAGAGAACAGGCTGATACTATCATATGAACAAGAGCAAAAAACATGACAAAATATAAACCAATTCCCATGCACGCAACACTTCAGTGTACAATAATATATAATTCAAAACGTATCACTATGTACTGTTTACAGTCAGAAATAGGAGTGCCTTTGCACATGCAATATGACCCCCATTTACTCCACTATCATCAGAGAAGCCTATGAGGAGTTCCTCTGTTCATTCTGAGACACTCTGGCGCCACTGAGTCATTCTAATGATTCTAGAAAACTAGGATTAACATATAGAACATATCAAGCACCTATATGATGATCAAAAGCCTGTTCAGGGACTGTGGATATATTCCCAGAATTGGAAAACAGAGACTAAGCATTCTGCCAGCTCAATCCATGTGACTGCATAGCAGCATCAACAGCATTAACAAAGGTTTTAGATGGATCAGGATGAATATTGTTGTTCAGTTTGACCTCAAAAGGTTGAAGGTTGAGTAGTTCATAAACCAATATGGTACCTATTTCTTTATGTGACTGAGGGTTGTTTGTCTGCATGTAATTACTCCAGAGGGTGGTTTTGTCCGCCCAATGCATCACCGGGGACAAACTACCTGCACTCCAGGACACCTACAGCACCTGATGTCACAGGAAGGCCAAAAAGATAATCAAGGACAACAACCACCCAAGCCACTGCCTGTTCACCCGCTATCATCTAGAAGGTTAGGTACAGGGGCATCAAAGCTGGGGCCGAGAGACTGAAAAACAGCTTCTATCTCAAGGCCATCAGACTGTTGAATCGTCAGCACTAGCACATAGAGGCTGCTGCCTACATACATAGACTTGAAATCACTGGCCACTTTAATAAACAAAACGTATATATATGTTTACATATCTTGCATTACTCATCTCATATGTGTATACTGTATTCCATACTATTCTACTGTATCTTAGTCCATGCCGCTCTGACAATTCTCATCCTCATATTTCTATATTCTTAATTACAATCCTTTACTTAAATTTGTGTGTATTGGGTATTTGTTGTGAATTTTTTTGATATTACTTGTTAGATATTACTGCAATGTTGGAGCTAGAAACACAAGCATTTCGCTACACCTGCAATAATATCTGCAAAACACGTGTATGTGACCAATAACATTTGATTTGATTTGCTTTATGTGACTGAGGGTTGTCTGCATGTAATTACTGCACAAAATGGAGTCAACATTTTGGTTCTACTGACTTTTGGAATATTGGAAACTTATTTTTGCATCTTATAGCCCTTTTTACAGTAACATTTGTGACCTAGCCTTCAAACTACTAAAAATGATAACACATTTTCTACATCATTTCGAAACTAGCAAAGACGTTGTGCGGTTTGAAGTGCAGAACTTAGTTTGGGATTTGGATGTAAGCTAGCATTGTTTTTCAAACTAATTAGCAAACTCAAACATTGTCCAGCTACTCCACAAGTTTATTTTCCATGCCATCCTGCACATCGAATCTAGTCATAACGTCCTATCAGACTTTTTCCCGTCGCTGGTGTTAATGCACCTTAAGTGCAAAAGTATTTAAAAGAAGTCAAAGTAACATTTCAGTAAAGGTTTCATGACCAGTGGAAAAGACTCCTCAATTGAGTGGCATTTTTTGTATCATATCCTGGGCACAGCATGAAAGGTGGCCGTACGAAGACACACTAGACCGAGAAAACATTCCTTTCCTTGAGATGTGAATAATGTATTTCATTAAATAAGCAATTAGCAACACTTACCGTGCGTGAGGTAAAATAAAGTGCTATTAAAGTGCTATATCGTTCAAAGCCACAGAGGCAACGTGTCCTTCAAACACTAAACACTGCAATTTGATATAACCATATAATTTAGGAGGAAAGAATACCATTTAAAAAAACAGGCATTGAGGAAAAAGTCATCCTTGGGTTAAAAGCCCATTGCCTTACCTTAGACAATATCCTTTAAGCCTGCATTCATAGACTGTTTTTAAACGGTTCAAACACAACATACTAATGGATTAATCAAACAGGAATTGTTAAAAGCAACATAATGACTCTTCTTGAGGGGAATGAACTGCACTTCCCATTGTAGTAATCCAGTCATGAAGGTGATGAGGTGGACCTGTACATTATGAATTTAGCTGCCATGCATAGTAGCCTATGCAATCCCAACACATCCATATACCACTTTCCCTGCCACAAACCTTATGGATCATTTCTGTTCCTCCTCTCTTTTTTTCATTCAGAATTTAATGAAATTATACATTTATAGACTTGTTTAGATACTTGATTGGTAGGTGTTAAAAATGGCGGGTGATAGTGAATAGTGGTCGGGGCAGGCTCTAGTGGCTTTCAAGCATGAGCACCTCACCACTGTGACCTTTGTCTATGACATGTAGTGATTTAAGAGAATTCACTCATTATTAAATAACTGTCAGATGTTAAATATTGTAAATGAGCTCATTATCTAAACTGCTGAAAGATTACATAGTGTGCGGAGACAATGCCCCACTTTATGTTCAATGTATATTTTTATGTCAGAGCCTGTTGGGAAATTCATGCTGGAACTTGGTGGGAAATTAATACATTATTTTAAAGGTGATCAGGAACTTGGTTACCCGAAAGTATTTGTTTTTTGGGATAGTGCAGCAGGAAGTGGTAGATCTGTAAATAAGTTGTGAAGAGGGGAAATGTAAGGGCATAGACAAGAGGAAAGGCCGAGATGAGACTTGTACACCCGTCGACTGGGGTATACAGTGCCTTGCAAAAGTATTCATCCCCTTTGGCGTTTTTCCTATTTTGTTGCATTACAACCAGTGTCATCGTTGTGTGTGTAGGTGGCAAGGAAGTCAGGCGCAGGAGAAACCAACTTGGTATAACTGGAGTTGTTAAATAAATAATAAACAAACACGAACTCCAAAACCAACGTACATAAAAATAACATGGGTAAAAATACCCGTAGCTCACCAATACAAAAATACACTAAATCAATAACAAACAAAACAATCTCGGACAAGGACATGAGGGAAAACAGAGGGTTAAATACACAACATGTAATGAATGGGATTGGAAACAGGTGTGTAGGAAAACAAGACAAAACCAATGGAAAATGACAAATCGATCAGTGATGGCTAGAAGACCGGTGACATCGATCGCTGAGCACCATTCGAACAAGGAGGGGCATCGACTTCGGTAGAAGTCGTGACAACCAGTAATTTAAATTGATCTTTATTTGGATTTCATGTAATGGACATACACAAAATAGTCCAAACGGGTGAAGTGAAAGGAAAAAAAATTACTTGTTTCATAAAATAAAATAAAAAATAAAAAAACTGAAAAGTGCAATATATTCATCCCCTTTGCTATGAAGCACCTAAATAAGATCTGGTGCAACCAATTACCTTCAGAAGTCACATAATTAGTTAAATAAAGTCCACCTGTGTGCAATCTAAGTGTCACATGATCTGTCACATGATCTCAGTATATATATATATGCACCTGTTCCGAAAGGCCCCAGAGTCTGCAACACCACTAAGCAAGGAGCACCACCAAGCAAGTGGCACCATGAAGACCAAGGAGCTCTCCAAACAGGTCAGGGACAAAGTTGCGGAGAAGTACAGATCAGGGTTGGGTTATCAAAAATATCAGAAACTTTGAACATCCCACGGAGCACCATTAAATCCATTATTAAAAAATGGAAAGAATATGGCACCACAACAAACCTGCCAAGAGAGGGCCGCCCACCAAAACTTACAGACCAGGTAAGGAGGGAATTAATCAGAGTGGGAAAAAAGAAACCAAAGATAACCCTAAAGGAGCTGCAAAGCTCCACAGTGGAGATTGGAGTATCTGTCCATCGCACTTCTTTGAGCCGTACACTCCACAGAGCTGGGCTTTATGGAAGAGTGGCCAGAAAAAAAGCCATTGCTTAAAGAAAAAAAATAAGCAAACACCTTTGGTGTTCGCCAAAAGGCATGTGGGAGACTCCTCAAACATATGGAAGAAGGTACTCTGGTCAGATGAGACTAAAATTGAGCTTTTTGGCCATCAAGGAAAATTCCATGTCTGGCGCAAATCCAACACCTCTCATCACCCCGAGAACACCATCCCCATAGTGAAGCATTGTGGTGGCAGCATCATGCTGTGGGGATGTTTTTCATCAGCAGGGACTGAGAAACTGGTCAGAATTGAAGGAATGATGGATGGCGCTAAATACAGGGAAAGTCTTGAGAGAAACCTGTTTCAGTCTTCCAGAGATTTGAGACTGGGACAGAGGTTCACCTTCCAGTAGGACAATGACCCTAAGCATACCGCTAAAGCAACACTTGAATGGTTTAAGGGGAAACATTTAAATGTCTTGGAATGGCCTAGTCAAAGCCCAGACATCAATTCAATTGAGAATCTGTGGTATGACTTAAAGATTGCTGTACACCAGCGGAACACATCCAATTTGAAGGAGCTGGAGCAGTTTTGCCTTGAAGAATGGGCAAAAATCCCAGTAGCTAGATGTGGCAAGCTTATAGAGACTTACCCCAACAAAAGGTGACTCTACAAAGTATTGACTTTGGGGGGGTGTATAGTTATGCACGCTCAAGTTCTGTTTTTTGTCTTATTTCTTGTTTATTTCACACAACAAATATTTTGCATCTTCAAAGTCATAGGCGTGTTGTGTAAATCAAATGATACAATCCCCCCAAAATACATTTTATTTCCAGGTTGTAAGGCAACAAAATAGGAAAATGCCAAGGGGGTGAATACTTTCGCAAGCCACTGTATGTGTGGTCCGGAGTCGAGTGCTTTGCCAGGACAACAACGGCACCCCTTGGCCATCACAAATGGCTTACATGGTTGAGGAGTAAACTACTTTACAATACACAATAAGTATTAGTATGAGTTAATAATTTATTACACGATTGGAAGCGTTGTCAAAGAGTGTCATTATGGGAAGTAGTGGGATTCGTTTTGAACTTTTTCATGTTGAAATGCATTGCATGTCCCCAGTTATCCTTTTTTGTATCTGAAAAAGAAACTGTCCACACACTACATAGAATTAATTGAAGTTCAAAAGAGACCAATCATACTCTCATTTGAGTGAAATAATATAAAGATTCAGAAAAAGTAATAGCCCTTACAGAAAAGCCACGATTTCACATGTGAGATTTCCACATTTTGCACATGAACATTTTTTGGGAAACTTCACGTTATGATATTTCACATGAAGTTTCACATGGATTTTCACATGATGCCATGCAAACAAATATGAGTCATTAGGATATGCCCAGTACGTCACCAAATAGACAGTGTTTTCAACTTACACATTTGATTACATTGTGTGTACATATATTTACACAGTAATTATTATTCAACATCTCCTCACCTGGGATTTGAACTCACACCCTCTTGTTTTATAGCATTCCAATCTTCCTGCTACGACACAATGTCTGTGAATCATGTCACAGAGATGCCATTACAGCAGATGAGTTCCAACTCCAGATGTTTCGCATTCTTCACCACCACCAATAGGCCTTTGAAACCTTTACCCATACTCCATGTTACAATATCAATATAGTAACACATTCAAAAAGAGAATGTTCCACTAATACACTGGCTAAACAAGTTGATGTTAATTACATTTATGTATGCCGAAAAATGTATAACAATATTTTATTGTTAACTAAACATAATAAACAATATATATGTTGAATCTAATGTATTTAGTCAGGTCAATTTGCATTATTTCTTACTGTTATTAAAACATTAAATAAACATTTTGCCAATTTCTAATTTATTTGTGGCCGTGTTAACCCGTTCTTTCTTCAAGTGGAAAGTAAAATGTAATTACAATAGTTGCACCATTTTGCATAATACTGATTCATTATAAAATGTAAAGATCTTACATTGTTCTAATTACTAGTAGTTCAATTTTAACACTGCTTCTTCTTACAGAAACAGTCTTATTCCAAACATCAAAGCCTCTGAGATATATTTTGCCCCAGTTCTGTTCAGTGAGGAAACTTGTTTGTCAATGTGTGGTTATTATTCACAGTTCATCATTTTCCAGCATTACAGAAGCCGAACAAGTTTGAACATATTTTGTGGAAATAAGAGGTCTGTAATGGAAATGTACATGTTCAAAACGTGTTGAATATATAATAATTACTCAATAAAAAACGGTATTCTAAAACAAATGGAATTGTAACATGTTAACAAGCAATCTTTGCTTTTACAAACACCTGAAAAAGTTGTTTGGAGTGTATTTTTTGTTTCTAAATACATTTAAAATGTATTGGAAATGAAACAGGTTCTCAAGTAATTTCACATCCCATGGAGCATGTAACAAATGGCATGTGTTCATCTTGTGTGAAGTTTCCGGAAGGGATGGCTTTAATAATCCTTTAATTTAGTTGTTTTTATTCTCCAAGAGAATCAAACCTCTTAGTTGAAAAAGTTTCCTGGACACAGAGGACACAGATTAAGGCAGCATATTTTTTTAGTCCAGGACTAGCCTTAATCTGTGTGCAGGAAACTGGCCCTGACCGTGTAAAATGAGGTCATCTTGAAATCTGCATGTGTAATGTTCACCAATGTTTTCATCACCAGTACACAACATTTTCTGGAGTTGATGACTCTTCAAACCTGTATGTCTCCAATGGTTTGGACATTTAGAAGTACAGACAATGTAATCGTCCACCTCAAGTGCTTTAGGAGGTGTGGAGATAGACATGAAATATTACACTGATTCCCAAACACTTACAGATTCTTCATGATTGCTAAGGACAGTCAATGTTAAAAGTGTATGCAGAGAAAGAGAAAAGAGACCTAGCACACTGCTAACTTGCAAGACTCTCCTCTGCATTTTCAGCAAAAACTTCAACTGACCTGCTGTGAACTGTAATCTGCATGTGTTGAATGCTTCTCTTTACATGTATTATGCTAAGAACATAAAACATGACAAAATAACGAAAGATTTCCAAGCACGCAACAGCTCAGTGTGATGTAGACATACTGTAAAATAATATATCATTCAAAAAGTATTCTTATGTACAGTTTACAGTCAGAAATAGGAGGGCCTTTGCAATTGCAATGTGCTTGCTATCTACTCTACTATCATCAGAGAAGCCTATGAGGAGTTCCTCTGTTCATTCTGATTCACTCTGGCATCACTGAGTCATTCTAATGATTCTAGAAAACTAGGATTAACATATAGAACATAGCAAGCACTTATATGATGATCAAAAGCCTGTTCAGGGACTGTGGATCTATTCCCAGAATTGGAAAACATAGACTAAGCATTCTGCCAGCTCATAATCCATGTGACTGTATAGCAGCATCAACAGCATTAACAAAGGTTTTAGATGGATCAGGATTAATATTGTTGTTCAGTTTGACCTCACAAGGTTGAAAGTTGAGTAGTGTGGCGGATTAATCAGAATTAGTTGGGTAACATAGATAATTAAGATGTCTTATCTGCATAATATGCTTATGTGATATACTTGTTATTAGAATGTATCCCTTTGGACTCTGGTGTTGGCAGTTGCACTTCTTCCATCAGCTGGGGCTCAGTCACTTGAGGCCCAGAGAGGGGAGAGGTCAGACTTGTCTTTTACATGTCTCTGGTGCTATTCAGAATATCAGAAAGGGAAGAGGACAGGATGGAACATTGTCTTCATATGTGAATGTGTCTTTACCTATTCTTAAACCATGTGAAGGGATGGCGTGATTAATGGGGAACCAATTACTTGTCTCCACAATGTATGTGCGCAAGTCACTCCCTCCTTTGGCATTGGGGGGAGGTGTATGGCAGTGTATGGAACCATTGTATGTCCTCTCTGATGTTGCACTTATCCTGGGATAGTGTATGACCTAGAGACTCACTCCCCTCAGTGAGCTTGTCCAGGAGTGGGGTCAAGAAGGGGTTTTACTTGAGATGGGAGTATCTAGAGTTGACAATTGAGTTATGCCATTGGATGAGCTAATGTTTCTGTTCTATACCGTACCAGGAAGAGAAGGTTCCAGTTTGGAGTAGGAGGGCCAGACACTGGTCTGTACAATAAAAACTGTTGACATAGCAGATGCTGTCTGCTATGTATTATAGATATCTTTCATACAAATCTTAACCTTGTGATCATTCTATGTATCTGTTGTTCATCATGTATGTTGAGAGGGGTGTATATTGGCTATAAAAGATCTTTGTACTTTTGTGTTGTCACATTCAATGGTTCATTAGAAATGGTGCATCATTGAAAATCAGTGCTATTGCAAAGCTCTTATTATTAAAGATGTAGTTTAAGTATAACTCTGACTGGTGTATGAAGTTTCTCTCTCCTCATTTGGTAATACAGAAATTACCCACCACATTAGTTCATAAACCAATATGGTACCTATTGCTTTATGTGACTGAGGGTTGTTTGTCTGCATGTAATTACTGCACTAAATTGGAGTCAACATTTTGGTTCTACTGACTTTTGGGCACAGCATGAAAGGTGGCCGTACGAAGACACACTAGACCGAGAAAACATTCCTTTCCTTGAGATGTGAATAATGTATTTCATTAAATAAGCAATTAGCAACACTTACCGTGCGTGAGGTAAAATAAAGTGCTATTAAAGTGCTATATCGTTCAAAGCCACAGAGGCAACGTGTCCTTCAAACACTAAACACTGCAATTTGATATCACCATATAATTTAGGAGGAAAGAATACCATTTCAAAAACCAGGCATTGAGGAAAAAGTCCTCCTTGTTTTAAAAGCCCATTGCCTTACCTTATACAGTATCCTTTAAGCCTGCATTCATAGACTGTTTTTAAATGGTTCAAACACAACATACTAATGGATTATTCTCACAGGAATTGTTTAGAAGAGACATAATGACTCTTCTTGGGGGGAATTAACTGTTCTTCCTATCGCAGTAATCCAGTCATGAAGGTGATGAGGTGGACCTGTACATTATGAATTTAGCTGCCATGCAGAGTAGCCTAGACACTCCTAATACATCCATATCCAACATTCCCTGCCACAAACCTTATGGATCTTTTCTGTTCCTCTTTTTTATTTAATTAAATTATACATTGATAGAGACTTGTTTGGATATTTGATTGGTAGGTGTTAAAAAGGGGCGGGTGATGATGTATGAATAGTGGTCGGGGCAGGCTCTAGTGGCTTTCAAGCATGAGCACCTCACCACTGTGACCTTTGTCAATGACATGGAGTGATTAAGAGAATTAATACGTTATTAAATCACTGTCAGATGTTCAATATTGTAAATTGGCTAATTATCTAAACTGCTGAAAGATTACAGTTTGCAGAGACAATGCCCCACTTTATGTTTAATGTATATTTTTATGTCAGAGCCGGGTGGGAAATTCATATTGGAGCTTGGTGAGAAATTCATACTGTTACTTAAAGGTGATCAGGAACTTGGTTAACCAAGAGTATTTAATCGGTTTTGGGATAGTGCAGTAGGAAGAAGTAGATCTGGAAATATGTTGTGAAGAGGGGAAATGTAAGGGCATAAACAGGAGAGAGAGGCCGAGATGAGACTGTACACCCGTCGCCTAGTATACAGTGCATTCGGAAAGTATTCAGACCCCTTCCCTTTTTCCTCATTTTGTTACGTTACTGCCTTATTCTAAAATTGATTACATCAATCTACACACAATACCCCATAATGACAAAATTAAAACATATTTTTAGAAATGTTTGCTAATTTACAAAAAATAAAAACAGAAACACCTTATTTACATAAGTATTCAGGCCCTTTGCTATGAAACTCGAAATTGAGCACGGGTGCATCCTGCTTCCATTTATCATCCTGGAGATGTTTCTACAACTTGATTGGAGTCCACCTATGGTAAATTCAATTGACTGGACATGATTTAGAAAGGCACACACCTATCAATATGGACCCACAGTTGATAGTGCATGTCAGAGCAAAAGCCAAGCCATGAGGTTGAAGGAATTGTCCATAGAGCTCCGAGACAGGATTGTGTCGAGGAACAGATCTGGGGACCAAAACATTTCTGCAGCATTGGAGGTCCCCAAGAACACAGTGGACTCCATCATTCTTAAATGTAAGAAGTTTGGAACCCCCAAGACTCTTCCTATATGGTCACTCTGACAGAGCTCCAGAGCTCCTCTGTGGAGATGGGAGAACCTTCCAGAAGGACAACCATCTCTACAGCATTTTGCCAAAAGGCACCCAAAGTCTCTCAGACCATGAGAATCAAGATTCTCTGGTCTGATGAAACCTAGATTGAACTCTTTGGCCTGAATGCCAAGAGAGTTCTGGAAGAAAGAAACCTGGCACCATCCCTATGGTGAAGAATGGTGGTGGAAGCATCATGCTGTGGGGATGTTTTTCAGCGTCAGGGACTGGGAGACTAGGCAGGTTCACCTTCCAACAGGACAACGACTCTAAGCACACAGCCAAGACAACGTAGGAGTGGCATCGGGACAAGTCTGAATGTCTTTGAGTGGCCCAGTCAGAGCCCGGACTTGAAACCGATCTAACATCTCTGGAGACCTGAAAATAGCAGTGCTGTGATGCTCCCCATCCAACCCGACAGAGCTCGAGAGGACAGCAGAGATGAATGGAGAAACTCCCCAAATACAGTTGTGCCAAGCTTGTAGCATCATACCAACGAAGACTCGAGGCTGTAATTGCTGTCAAAGGTGCTTCAACAAAGTACTGAGTAAGATGTCTGAATACTTACATAAATGTGATATTTCATTTTTTTATTTATTTCAAAAAAACTGTTTTTGCTTTGCATTATGGGGTACTGTGTACATTTATAAGGATTTTTATATTTTTTTTACAATTTTAGAATAAGGCTGTAATGTAACAAAATGTGGAAAAACTCAAAGGGTCTGAATACTTTCCGAATGTACTGTATGTGTGGTCCAGAGTCGAGCGCTTTGCCATTTGACCAGACTCCAGGACCTCCCATAGAGGTTTTAAACTACATATTAATTACACCAGGATGATAAATACTGTAGTATGAAGCAAACAAATTGCAACATTATTTCAAGCAACTTGTATTTAGAATTTAAATCGAATAACTTTCAAATATTCCTTTCTGCACACCCTCATGATAGTGATATTTGCTAAAAATGTCTCTTCCCTATGCATGTGATCCTTAAGGCCTACCTTCATTACAAGGGTAGGGCTTGCACTAATTATTTTCATGACTGCATGTAAAGTCGGTGTAGGATTCAAGTCTGGTATCCTTTAACATGGTTAGCCTCAATAATTTTCTAATGGAAAAAGAATACACACGATCTTGATAGTATCATCCTTTTCTTTTCTTTCAAATTATTAGCAAATGATTCCCACACACGTTCTCAAAAGTGTGACTGCTTTTCCTATTTCTAATAGTATCATTTAAAATGGAGAAAACATCTCAACAAAATGTAAACAATGTGTGAGGATTTACTAATCCTGTTTCAGTATAGAAATGATAAACCACATGTACCCGTGCATTGGACATGCCCACGAGGCCAATACTATTCCCATTATATGTCTACATTTGGCATGCATGCCATAAATAATCTCACATCCACTGTAACCAAAAGGGATTGTAGAGCACGGATAGTGGAGGCAAGTAAAAAATACCCTGGAGACTGACCACAGTGATGGGTCACTTTTACTTGGGCTGCAAAGTAGCCACGTAATGTATGAGTTCCATCCCTGTATGGCTGACCCTAATCAAGTTAAACGTAAGCTAGTTGACAGGTGAGTGCTAGGCCTTTATCAATTCATCATTCCTCGATTCCTCTCCTCACCTCCTTCTAAAAACCCATTGCAGAAGAACGTCAGAAGGGAGGGACTTTGTACCTTCTCCTCCAATACAGTTGTGATACAGTACAGGTGAGTAGATAAGGAAAGACAAAGTGACACAAAGCCCTAGTAGCCATTGTGTGGGGATGTCACCCGCACTGAGACCTAAAGTACTGTTATTCTAGCCCAACCAAAATCATGGTTTTGGAAGGCTAATGAACGCTGGTTTGTGGGTATGAAGTGCTGTTGTGTACAGGGGTTGCATCCTAGTTCAGCCATACATGGATTGTTACACTCATACCAATGTTCAAGGACATCAGCTGCAGCTGCAAATCTGTGCAATTTCATCAGACAAATGAGAGTGAGTGACAACCAAATAAAACAGACAAACAGGGATTGTTCAATGACCAAAACATACACTATACTTAAATCAAAGAATCAACACATTATTTCATATCATACAAAGAACATCTATGTAAATAGTTAGTGGGTTTAGACATTAGTCTTACTCCAAAGCAAGAGAGGGTTGAATAGTTAAATTAGTAGTGCCTAATACAAATAATAAGAAAAATGTCAGGGCTGAGATGGAAAAGAAACCTGCAAGGAGCTAGGTTGGACATGCATGTTCTAGGTCTATATCTGCATTGTTACTTTTAACTGTATTTTTGTAGTCCTACAACCAATTATAACGTAAACAAATAGCATATGTAACCCATTGGAGATGTACCCTTCAGTCTCTCCAGCTTTTACAGGTCTCTGTATCTGACGTTAGGAAACATATATTTCTTTGAAATTGTGTTTTTGTATTGTTATAGTCCTCTCTTTGGACTGGAAATCTGTTAATTTGCTAAATAGCTTAGTTACTAGCTAGGTAGCTAACATTGTTTTTAGCAAATAAAGCTAACGTTTGTGTCATAAAAAAAGACTGTCTATCCTAGTTATATGTAGCTAGCTAGATGACTTTACATAGAATAGATGGTTAACTTGATAAACATCTTACTCGTGTACTACACATCATCCTGGCGCCACTACTCCTGCTGCTAACGTTATTATCCATGCAGGCAATGCAGCCTGCTGTGATGCTTTTTTGGAAAATCTATAAACTTTCATTTTAAAAAATAGATTTGTCCCCGGACGTAAGGACCATCCCACCCACTTATACTATGGCCAAAATGCTAATTTTGACCTTGAGGAAAAACAAGGAAAAGTTAGCTAGCTAGCTGTTTATAGCTGCGATGGATCAGCCATTGTTTATAAATGCACGGGTAGTTCTTTGGGGGTTCCAGGATTCACTTCCGCTCCTCCTCAAAAAGCCTATAAAGAAAACCATCAAATTGCTGTAATAAGTAAATAGAATTAATGATGAGAGAATAGTCAGATTAACCGATAACTAAAATAACGGTGCAGATGGCACTGTTTTGCTAAATGCTAATATTTATTATAGGTAATGAATGTCTAGGGGACTTCTGAGAATGCTACAGATTTTGTGGCGCAGCAGAAAGATCAGCATACCCCAAATCCAGAGGTTGTGAGTTTGAAACAACATCCATACCATTTCATTACTTCCCTTACAAAAAGACGTGAAATTTGCACTGTGCAAAACACATGTTCACATGTATTCAATATAGTGTTCACATGTTAACACCGCCTTTTCACATGTGAGGAGAATAACATGTTTCCACCTCACATGTGGAATTTGCAGTTTGACGCGTGAAAAACTTGCACATAAGAAAATCTAACTCTCACATATGTGGAGTTATAAATAATGAGGGTAGAACTTGACAAGTGTTTTGGCCGATCATGGAACATTATTTCACAGCATAACGCTAGGCACAGAAGCACAGACCCATTACACAACAGAACATGCATCTTTTTAAGCTGAGGCACAATCACTGACTTAAGTGAATCCATCCTATGGTGAACCTATTCAAACACTTGGAAAGCTTTAGTTAAGAAACTCGCCTTGGGGTTGAGAACAAGACTCCTCTCTCATCTTCAGTGGGAACAAATGAGTATCCTTAGGCTTGGGATTTACTCTTGAGATAATGCAGTCAACTAAGGGTCCCTCAAAAAAGACGAATGATAGCCTCAGAGATCTGTACAGTTGTAGAAGCATGAAGAGGAAGGTTGTTAGAGAGAAGGGACAATAGATCATCTTCTAAAGATTGGGAGAAGGAAACTATTCAGTCGGAACCTTAACACACAGAAAGAGACAAGGGAAGTTAGTGTTTAATGTCTTTCCAGTACCAGAGAGATTCATCTCTCTTGTGTCATTGGACATGGGAAACACAAAAACAGTAGTATGGACCACTCTTATCTCACTCCAACCTGGTCTCAGAGCATTTCATATTAAATCCGAGACATGATGTCCATCATCCATTTTGTATGATAAGTTACAAATTAGCGAAATGTACAATATGTTACGAATTTGCAAAATGTATGATAAGTTACGAGTTAGCAACACTTACACTACCGTTCAAATGTTTGGGGTCACTTAGAAATATCCTTTTTTTTGAGAGAAAAGCACGTTGTTGTCCATTAAAATAACATCAAATTGATCAGAAATACAGTGTAGACATTGTTAATGATGTAAAGGACTATTGTAGCTGGAAACGTCCAATTCTTTTATGGAATATCTACATAGGTGTACAGAGGCCAGTTATCAGCAACCATCACTCCTGTGTTCCAATGGCACATTGTGTTAGCTAATCCAAGTTAATCATTTTAAAAGGCTAACATGGCATTCTCTGTAACCAATCATTGCCTTACTGCCTGTCATTCAACATGGTGTCAGAAGCGGAATTTTTTATTGACAAGAGAAAGGACAGGAGAAGGACAATATTTAAATGAACGTAGGTAAAAAGGAAAGGTTTCTCTCTAACACACTCGCAAAATCACTTACAATGCACATTTCCTGCAGTCAAATGACCAAATTGCGGTCTAGTGGCCTCATGGGTGGAATGTTATTAATATTTTTCATAATTTCATGAATTAAAAAACGAAAAAATGTAATCCGGTGTTTCTATGTCAAATGTTATTGTTACATTTCAGTCTTCTGTGATGTATATAAAGTGTAATATTGGGATGCAAACTCAAAATTGAATACGTTTCAACTCTATATCTGACATGGTACAGGTGTCTTCTTTTAAAACCCATAACCATGTGTGTGAGGTGTATACTTTTGTTTCAAAGTAGTCTACCAAGAAACACTCTGTGTAATCCTGATTTAGCCCACTGCAGTAAAAGGTTTTAAGTCAGGAGTATGTTGTAGAGCGTTGTCATCGTCAAATTTAATGTCTAACAACATCGCCCAGCCAACCTTCTGTCAAACTCTCTTCAGATCTAAAGTAAGAGGACATCTACACAGCAGCCAACACATCCTTGGCAATCTATTAGATCTACATACTGTAAATATACGTAACATCAAAGACACGTACTGAAGAAAATATGGCAGGCCATCTCTCATCACATATGGAAGCAATAGCAGTCAGAATATGGGAACACTATAACTATACCACTGGTTTCTCAGAAGGATCATATTTTATGCTAGTTATACTCCAGGGCCTCTTGGAATCCAGATTTAAAGATGAGTTGTTGCAGCGGTAATTAGTAAACATTCCCTTGGCTCTCTAGTTCAGTTATAAGTGAAAAATGAGGCACCTGAGCCTCCCTAACTGCCAACATGGCACTCAGTCAAGCTGGCAAGGAGTGGCTTTCTGAAACGTGCAATTTTATGTTTATCAGCAGCAGTCTAGTTTTTTTTCCACAGGCATTCACAAAGACCACTATTATATATGAAATCCTGTTTCTGAATCAAATGTATTGAACTATCCAACAGCTAATTCTTACTTTTGAAAATCTGGATAACACTTAAAGGGACATGGCTGCGGGAGTATTGTTCTCTGCTCTGCTGATGATTATTTATCTCCGCTCATACAGGGGTAATAATGGCCTAGTTCACAAACTAATATGTATATATTTATTTTATTTTTTTGTGCCTTTGCTCATGTTTTTTGGGGGCCCCATTCAACACAGCGTGGATGAGGAAGTGATTTGCTGTTTGGGGTAAGTTTCTCAAAAACGTGAAATCACAAAAAATGTGTCTGGACCCTTCTTTACAGTGGTGTAAAGTACTTAAGTAGTATTTTAAAGTATTTTTACTTAAGTAGTAATTTTGGCTCTCTACTTTACTTTACTATTTTTGACAACCTTTACTTTTACTTCACTACATTCTTAAAGAAAATAATGTACTTTTTACTCCATACATTTTCTCTGACACCCAACAGTACTCATTACATTTTGACAGGAAAATGGTCACACACTTATCAAGAGAACATCTCTGGTCATCCCTACAGCCTCTGATTTGGCGGACTCACTAAACAAAACTGCTTCGTTGGTGTCTGAGTGTTGGAGTGTGCCACTGGCTGTCCGTAAATAAATAAAAAACAGAAAACCGTTCTGTCTGGTTTGCTTAATATAAGGAATTTGAAATGGTTTATACTTGTACTTTTAATACTTAAGTACATTTTAGCAATTCAATTTACTTTTGATACTTAGGTACATTTAAAACCAAATACTTTTACTCAAGTAGTACTCAAGTAGAATAATAATGGTGGAAGAGATAGCTGTCGTTTCACGGTCCCCTAACCAATTGCTATTGTGTGTGTTTTTTCGCTACTTATTTTGTACATAATGTTTCTGCCACCGTCTCTTGTGACCGAAAATGTAAGGATCCGACGGCGAGTGGGTAATCTGCCTTTACCATCGGTCCTATTAGCCAATGTAAAATCATTGGATAATAAAATAGACTAACTACGATCACGTATATCCTACCAACGGGACATTAAAAACTGCAATATCTTATGTTTCAACGAGTTGTGGCTGAATGACGACATGAATAACATACAGCTGGCCGGTTTTATGCTGTGTTGGCAAAATAGAACAGACGCTTCTGGTAAGCAAAGGGGTGGCTGTCTATGTACATTTGTAAACAACAACTGGTGCACAAAATCTAATGAAGTCTCGAGGTTTTGCTCGCCTGAGGTAGATTATCTCCTGATAAACTGTAGACCACACTATTTACCAAGATAATTTTCATCTGTATTCTTCGTAGCTGTCTATTTACCACCACAAACAGATGCTGGCACAAAGACAGCACTCAATGAGCTGTATACGACACTAAGCAAACAGGATAACGCTCATCCAGAGGCGGCGCTCCTAGTGGCCTGGGACATTAATGCAGGGAAACTTAAATCCATTTTACCTCATTTCTTCCAGCATGTTAAAAGTGCAACCAGAGGAGAAAAAAACTCCAGACCACCTTTACTCCACACACAGAGATGCGTACAAACCTCTCCCTTGCCCTCCATTTGGCAAATCTGACCATAATTCTATCCTCCGGATTCCTGCTAACAAGCAAAAATTAAAGCAGGAAGCACCAGTGACTCGGTCAATAAAAAAGTGGTCAGATGAAGCAGATGCTAAGCTACAAGACTGCTTTGCTAGCAAAGACTGGAATATTTTCTGGGACACCACATCAGTCTCTGGCTTCATCAATAAGTGCATTGATGATGTCGCCCCCACAGTGACGGTACGTACATTCCCCAACCAGAAGCCATGGATTACAGGCAACATCCGCACTGAGCTAAAGGGTAGAGCTGCCACTTTCAAGGAGGGGGACTCTAACCCGGAAGCTAATAAGAAATCCTGCTATGCCTTCCGACGAACCATCAAACAGGCAAAGCATCAATACATAATTAAGATTGAATCATACTACACGGGCTCTGACGCTCGTCGGATGTGGCAGGACTTGCAAACTACTGTCATGACGTTGCCCTCTTTGGGGATAGTGAGTACCATCCCCCTCTCTCTGCACCATCCCCCTCTCTCTCACCACCTCTCTCTCTCTCTCTTCCCCCTACCAACAGGCTCTGTTAGGCAGGTCATAGTTCTCTCCTCATGACCAGAGTATAAGAGAGAGTGAGTTTTCATAGCACGAACAAAGCAACTTCATAGCACGAACAAAGGAATGTATAAACGGTCGGTGAAGTAGCCAGCTACGAACTGGTCCATTTTGTACAATTTGGTGACCTCAGGAAAGACAATACAGCCACATTACCATATCTCTGTTTATACAAGAGTCTCAGTTGTGAGGCTTGCATCTAATTGTTGTATAAAATGAATGAGTAAAGACGAAACTATTTGTGAAATTATGTAATGGGATTTTAAACGGTTTAACCTGATATGGATAGGGGGCATTATTTTCACGTCCGGATGAAAAAACGTACCCGATTTAAACTGGTTACTACTCTTGCCCAGAAACGAGAATATGCATGTTATTAGTAGATTTCGATAGAAAACACTCTGAAGTTTCTAAAACTGTTTAAATGCTGTCTGAGTTTAATTGGTATAAAGAAGGAAAAAACTAACAAAACACGTATACAAACACAACGAACGACACTAACAGTCCTGTCATGTGCTGTGCTCAGACACTAAACAAGGAGACAACTACCCACAAATCCCAAAAACACCCCTCTTATATAAGACCTTCAATTAGAAGCAATGAAGAGCAGCTGCTTCCAATTGAAGGTCAACCCCATCAACTAAACTTAGAAATAGAAAGACTAGACTAGAACATAGAAATATACTAACATAGAACATTAACCAAAACCCCGGAACACTCTAAACAAACACCCCTCTACATAAACACATAGCCCAACAAACCCCGAACCACATAAAACAAACACCCTCTGCCACATCCTGACCAAACTACAATAACAAATAACCCCTTACTGGTCAGAACGTGACAGTAAATAAAATGTGGAACTATCAACACGCTGCACTTTGGTCTGCTCCTTTAGACAACTGTGACACCCACCAAAAAAGGACCAAGCAGCGTGGTAAGGAGTATCTGGAGGAATGAGGGAGGAGGAGTATCTGGGGAGTATCGTTGCCCGAGGGAGGAAATCGAAGCAGCAAAAAGGGAGCGACGATACTACGAGACTCTATATGCACCGAGAGGCAAGGCTGAGAGGCAGCCCCAAAAAAGTTGGGGGGGCACACGGGGAGTTTGGCGATGTCAGGGGGGAGACCTGATCTAACTTCCCGTGCTTATCGGAGAGAGCCGTGGAGTGAACCGGAGCCAGTCAAGGAGCCAAGCGCGGAGCTCGACGCAAGATTCCGGAGAGAGGTACTTGCATCGAGAGCACTGCGGAGCGGGCGTGCTGAGGAGAGAGTGGATGAACGAGCAATGGATTATGGTGTGATGCGCACTATATCGCCCATACGCACTCACAGCCCAGTGCGGTCGGTGCAAGCTCCTCACCGGTGTAGGGCGAAGATGTTCATTCAGCCAGGAAGGAGTAGGCCTGCTCAGCATGCCTGGTCTCCAGTTCGCCTCCATAGCATGTGCCTCCTTCCCGCTCTCGCCCTGAGGTGCGTGTTACCAGTCTGGCGCCACCTAGGCCAGTTCCACGCATCAGACCTCCAGTGCGCATGCCCAGTCCAGATCGTCCTGTTCCTGCTCCCCGCACTCGCCCTGAGTTGCGTGTTACCAGTCTGGCGCCACCTAGGCCAGTCCCACTCATTAGACCTCCAGTGTGCATGCCCAGTCCGGAGTGTCCTGTTCCTGCTCCCTGCACTCATCCTGAGGTGGGGGTTACCAGTCTGGTGCCACCCATGCCAGTACCACGCATCAGGATTCCAGTGCACATTCCCCGTCCAGAGCTTCCGGCGACAGTTCCCCGTCCAGAGCTTCCGGCGACAGTTTCCCGTCCAGAGCTTCCGGCGACAGTTCCCCGTCCAGAGCTTTCGGCGACGTTTTTCAGTCCGGAACCTACTGAGATGGCCTACAGTCCGGAACCTACTGAGACGGCCTACAGTCCGGAACCTCCAGCGACGCTCCCTAGTCCGGAACCTCCAGCGACGCTCCCTAGTCTGGAACCTCCAGCGACGCCTCCCAGCCCGGAGCCTTCAGCGACGCCTCCCAGCCCCGAGCCTTCAGCGGCGACCTGTAGGCCGGAGCCTCCAGCGGTGGTCTGCAGTACAGAGCTTCTGGTAATGATTTACAGTCCGATTCCTCTGATAATGATCCACAGGCCAGTGTTACAGAAGCGGAGGGATCTGCGGGCGGAACGGGGGTCACGCCCTGAGCCGGAGCCACCTCCGTTGCTGGAGGATCGGAGGGAGAGGAAGGTTCTGGGTGTAACACTAGAGCCGCCATAGACTTTTGTCACCCACCCTACCCTCCCTTTGGATTTTGTTGTTGGGGGTTTTATTTATTTTTTTAATTTTTGTAGGTGCGTTCGGAGTCCGCACCTTTGCAGGGGGGGTACTGTCACGTCCTGACCATAGTAAGTTGTTATTTCCTATGGTAGAGTAGGTCAGGGCGTGACAGGGGATGTTTGTCTGTTTTGTATTTCTATGTTCAGTTTCTAGTTTGGTATTTCTATGTTGGTTTTGTTTGGTATGATCTCCAATTAGAGGCAGCCGGTTGTCGTTGTCTCTAATTGGAGGTCATATTTAAGTTGATGTTTGTGAGTAGTGTTTGTTCTCCTCTGCGTCACGGTTTGTTGTTTTTTGTCTATTCAGTTATTTTTATGTATTGCATGAGTTTCACAGAGTAAATAAAATGTGGAACTATCAACACGATGCGCTTTGGTCTGCTCCTTTAGACATCCGTGACATTACCTAACTTTGTTGTTAAAGTATTTTTTTTAAAACATGTCACACCAAACCTGCTCACAGGGATGGTTAACTCTTGAGATTCCTCAGGTCTCCACTGAATTAGGTAAATCTGCTTTTAGTTTTAATGCACCTCATTGCTGGAACCAACTGCAAAATACACTGCAATTGGACGCTCTAATGCCACTTGGGCAATTTAAAATATTGATTGGGGAACTATTTGCTGAGGAAGGTGGCTGTTTTTCTTGATTGTTTGTTGTGCTGTATTTTAGTATGTTTTTGTGATTTTGATTAGATTTGTTCTATTAATTGTATGTGCAGGGCTCCCTTGCGAAAGAGACCCTGGTCTCAATGTTGACTCCCTGTTTAAATAAAGGTACAATAAAAAGGTATGTAACACTAAAGTCAATACATTTAGCTAAGATTGGATTTGTTTGTTTAGTTGTGTTTTTAGTTTGGTTGTGTTCTCTGCATTGGCATAACCGCATGATGGCACACAAGCTGTGTAAAATACAGCTTAAAGTGTAAGCCCTTCAAAATGATTGAGAGGATGCCTACATTTTAAAGTGGAAAGAGGGGTGGAGTCTTTGTTTTGTGTTTTTCAAACCTCTGCTTGCATGTGAAATAGGTCTTTATCTCCCCCAGTCAGTGAGGTTCCTCTAAAAGGTGTCACAAATATGTCTACAATACAAAGCCCTTGAGGATTTCACTTGGGCTTTAATTAGTTGGTTTCAAAAGTATTTGGCAGGTATGTAAGACTATTGTTATTTTTTCTTAGAATATTTATTCATTATTAACTCCGAAATAGGCATATTTTATGATCATTCTATTATCTACAGCCGCAACCTGAATGACTTAATAGAGTATTGTTATAATTAAATGTAGAGCTATAAAAGCCATAGACTGCAGATTAAGAAGTTGTTTTCAACACCGTTCACAACAGATATTCGTTCGTCCCACTCTCGCCTTAAAGATGTGTGTTAACTAAAAATTGTAGAGGCAGTCTGCAGGATTACTGAGTTACAAAAGTCTGTGTACCGACCATATCCAAAAACACTGACCTAAGCCATTGTTGAGTCACCTTCGCAGGCTACTTGGCTATTTTAATTAGTGAATCCTGCTGTAGGCCTATCCTCCAACCCAATTTTTTTTATATATCTAAAATTACTTTAATCACTGGTTTGTAGCCTAATTAGGATTTCAGAAATCTGAACTTTCAATAAATACCCTGGTTTTCCCGGGATCAGGAAGAAATAAGCAGGAAATCTGGATTCATCCATCCAGGATATCTGGAAAACCAGGGAATTGATTGGAAGTTCCCAGAATTTTGCAACCCTAAGCCTAATTATTCAATTTCCGAAAAAGAAGAGTTTGGCTAATCACATACACTTTTATAAAGTCCAGGTTGCTGTGATGCCTATGTTATTCAGTCTGATTCAACTCCTTTTTCCCTGCTTCTGCTTCTTTGTGTCGAAAGAAAATGGCCAGGTAGCCTAGTGGTTAGTGTTGGGCCAGTAATTGAAAGGTTGCTGGATTGAATCCCTGAGCTGACAAGGTAAACATCTCTTGTTCTGCCCCTGAACAAGGCAGTTAAACTGTTGTCATTGTAAATAAGAATTTGTTCTTAACAGACTTGCCTAGTTAAATAAAGGTTAAATGTAAAAATATATATTTTTTAACCAGAGCACCAGTAGGCTTTTTTTTTCATCAACAGGTTTAGAATATGCACTGAGTAGCTACAATCATGACTTCTCAAGTCTAAAACCATCTGATGTAGTATACTTTGCCACTTTGAGAATTGGGTTGGGTGTCAGAACGTGGTTAAAACATTATCAAACAATGTCCACAACAAATTTCTAACAATTTAGTTAAACTTACCTGTCTTAGGCTCTGTAGGGTGTGCAGAGTACCTATCTAGATGTTTCCTGCTGCAATAACACCCAATCCACAGTGGCCTAATCGCAGCCTAGCTAACTGGACCCTATCCTTCCTACCAGATTATACTGCAGAACATGATAGCTAGTTAATTGTAAAACTGTTAGCTAGCTAACTTAGATTGCTTGTCTAGCTAACTAGGCCACCTATGTCACAGTAGCTTCCTATATCCTCCAATCAGCTTCAAGAGAAGTTTCATTGTAGCGGACAAATGGAGTGTTGTTATTCAGATGTTGCACCAGGCACCTGTGGTTAACACATTCTACTACCCTAGGGGTACGGCTACCCTGAGATTCACAGAAGAAATTACCATCCAGCTTCTCCTTTATGATACTCTGGAGGAGTAGCTTTTCCCATACTATGCCATTTCTATGTGATGCTGCTCTTAAAAGAGAGTTCACTTGGAGATAACTGAAAGTAGTCTGTGGGTGAGGAAAGCTTTCCACTTCCACCAACTCCTAAAACATTTTATGACCAAATGATGACAATGAATGGACCCCAGATATACTCCCATCTGCATCTTATTTCGTAATTGCATTCACTCCAGACCCATTGAACACTTTCAAGATCAAGAAAACATTAAGGTATTTTGTAATGTATGTGGAATATCCCTTTAACAGAATCAAAAAGCCTAGATTCAGCTTCAGTTTGTTTTCTGGTTTTGGAAATGCAATATGGCCTTGTCCAAGACGGCGTGTTCTGCCAAATTATATACTGTAGTTCACCTGTCCTTGCTATTAATGTCATCAGTAGATGCTGTCAGGCTGCCATGGTGTTGCACCAGGCAAAGCACAAACTGAACAATCACAAAAATCATGATAAAAGGCAGGTCAAGCACACAATAGTTATAAAATATATCTTAAGTATATAATCGCTGAGGGAAAAACAGTGGCCTTGTGAGCAAAGAAGTATCACATGGAAGTGCTTCTGTTTCCATGGTTACAGTACTCATACCATTTAATAAACACTTGCTCAAGGGCACGTCAACAGATTTTTCACTTAGTCGGCTCAGGGATTTGAACCACCAACTTTTCCATTACTGGCCCAACATGCTTCACCGCTAGGCTACCTGCCACCTAGAGTAAGTGATGGTACATATTGTACATTTGTATCTCCTAAAAACGTAAATGAAAACGCTTTAATGGATCAGCCAGGATCCATGTTAAAGGCACAATGCAGACGTTTTTCAATCAATATAAAATCATTTCTGGGTAATAATTAAGCACCTTATTAATATATTTCCATTAAAATGGGCAAAAATAGGTTTTTAGCAAAAAACTATTTCTCAAGCAAGAATATTGCTAGGACTGTTTGGTAGTGGGAAGGAAGAAACTGAAAACTGGCTGTTATTGGCAGAGAGGTTTGGAACTATTTACCACATGGTGATGTCACCATGAAAAGCCCATGCTTTCCCGCCCATGCAAACCTGCTCATTAAAAGGTCCTGTGTAGATTGTATATTCAACCAGCAACTATAAGGATATAACTATGATTCAATTTTCACACTTTTACAGTGTTCGTTTCATCCGCTGTTGTACAATATCATATAAAACACAGGAAAAACAGAATTTTGTCCTTAACAGCCTCAGCCGGGGGTCCTACTAAGCTAACATATGGAATTTTTTTAAGATGGTCATTCCAAGGTTCATTTAGCTATTTGATTTAGAATTTTAGGACCCCTTTAGGTATAAAAAATGTATCAAAAAAAGTATTTGATGATCATACATGGAAAAACAGATAGTCCAAAATAAATCTAAAGGAATTTTGTTTTAAAGTGTCTGTACTATATCTGAGAGATATAAGAAAGATTAGGAAAATATAATTTTTTTCTACCCATAACTAACAACATTTTGAGGGGCACTGAACTACTTCTATATATGTACATCCATTCATTTTTTAAACTGGTACCAGGCTACCTTCAGACGAGTCTTGTGAGGCTATGTGTACGTGTTTGTGAGCGTCTCACCTTTCCATAGAGGGGTCATATTAGTGTGTAGCCCAAACTGTTTGGACGCTACAGTCGGCGGTACTGACTTCAGACGAGTCCCATGACCCTTGTCGGGGTCGTAGATTAAAACGGCGAACACCATTGTGGTCATGAGACCATCTTTCTTTTCGGACGCTACAGACGTTTTCGTGAGAATACCAATTTTTCAGGATGTCTCATGGTCCGACAAACACTACTGTAGCTCAGCCACCTTCCACCGCAGATGCGAAAGGCCGCCAATGGCGGATGTGGTGGATTGAGACAGGGTCCATGCAAAGAAACAGATATCTCTATCTTAAACTGATGGATTTTGATGGGGATTTTTTTTATGCTAATTTGATTTCCACGGGGGCGCAGACATCGACTCTAGGTTAAGAAGTAAATAATTAGACACATCAAGACAACCATTACTGTCCCAGTGACGAAGAGACGTAAAGTGAAAGTTATTTGGCAATAATCCCAGTAACTGATTTTATTAGGCTATACGAAACATGCTTTTAATTAGAACTTTGAAAGAGAAATGTCTTTTGAGTTCAAGGGAAACGGTTGCTTTTGAAGATGCATCTTCCCTATTGGATATGTCTCCAGCAGAATAAAAAAAACTTGGATGAGAGGCGAGAAGATGCCTGAGAAGCACACGAGTACACAACTTGAGGATTGCTGGGGAGTGAGACCTCTTACTAGACCATTTTGCTCATTGCAGGGGATTTGGGAGAAGGAAAATGGAGTAATGGATAGAAGATGAGGGTGGATGGGCAGGACAAACCGCTACGTCCCCAATCCTCAGACCACAACATTTTAATCTGGTTTGGGATTCCATATAACCATAACCCAATAAATCTAACCTAATAACATGCAAATTACTCAGTGAACATTTCTATTTCTCTGCATATGTCCAGAGAATCAAGTGGTATTATAGGCCATTATAGGGCTACACGGAACAGTCGTAAAATAAATATTGGACAAAATATTGTGCCTTCCTGGGGAAAACTGAAAACTAGCTGTTATTGGCAGACAGGTTTGGAACTCTCTTTATTATTTGTCTATAGATACACATGGTGAGGCATGGTTTACCATGATCATGCCCCCGAGTAGGGTACAGTCGTGGGGTTCTCCTGTTAGTCCCATGTTAAATTGCCTACTTTACTCATAACCCAACAACGGCTGTATTACTTTATTTTATCATTCAATAAAAGTTTTGCATGTGTTTGGTTGATAATTTTTAACATACTTCCATGATGTTGTAATCAACAAATTACATCAAACTTAAAAATGTTAGCATGTACCAATAGACTGTGATTGTAATGAGCAACACAATTATCAGCCAAAGTGCCGATTCCAACAGACTTTCTTCAACTAGCTAACTAACCCTACTGAAAAGCTGTTGCCGAACAATAGTAAGAGAAAAGAACACCAAATTAAATTTGATCAACTACCCAACGACCAGGTCAGATGACCCTCATGGTTTCAGGCTATTACGTCGCAATGATGATGGAAAGCTGAGTGCTCTGGTACTCGATGATAGGTACATTTATGTGTGTTCAAAGCACTGGTAAGTCACTAACACTTGTTTGTATCTAACTAGCAATGTGTATTGCATAACATTCGCTAGTTAGCTTGTAGTAAAGACTAGTGAGTGAGCTGTATCCGTCAAAATAACAGCTATAATACTTTTCTGCATTTGGATATTTATGCAAACCTAGAGTTTCCACCAAGTAGGTTTAGATATTGGCTTAGGCTACTTTGGGTCATTTGGTAGGGTCGTCTCCCCAGCAGGTCTCCGTCAAGTTGAAAGGACATATAGGCAAGCAAACAAGAATCGAAATAACTTGACCATTCAAGGGCAGACAAAGACTGGAAATAGCAACACGACATATCTAAGACTAGTGACTAGCTCACAGATCATTGCACCTGTTAGCCCGTCAGTAAATAGCCCATCCAACTGCCTCATCCCCATATTGTTATTTATTTTTTTGCTCCTTTGCACCCCAGTATCTCTACTTGCACATTCATCTTCTGCACATCTATCACTCCAGTGTTTAATTGCTAAATTGTAATTACTTCGTCACTATGGCCTATTTATTGCCTTACCTCCCTAATCTTACCTCATTTGCACACACTGTATATAGATTTTCAATATTGTGTTATTGACTGTATGTTTGTTTATTCCATGTGTAACTCTGTGTTGTTGTTTGTATCACACTGCTTTGCTTTATCTTGGCCAGGTCGCAGTTGTAAATGAGAACTTGTTTTCAACAGGCCTACCTGGTTAAATAAAGGTGAAATAAATAAAATAAAATAAAACATTTGATTGAGATTAACTTCTTTCGCTAGCCAGCTAGCTAACATCAGCTAATTGGCGAAAAAGCTAGGGGTAAACAAACAGTGACGTACAGTACCAGTCAAAAGTTTGGACACACCTACTCATTCCAGGGTTTTTCTTTATTTTTACAATTTTCTACATTGTAGAATAATAGTGAAGACATCAAAACTATGAAATATCATATATGGAATCATGTAGTAAACAAAAAAGTGCTAAACAAATGAAAATATATTTTATATTTCAGATTCTTCAAAGTAGCCACCCATTCCTTGACAGCTTTGCACACTCTTGGCATTCTCTCAACCAGCTTCAAGACAGGTGTGCCTTGTTAAAAGTTAATTTGTGGAATTCCTTTCCTTCTTATTGCATTTCAGCCAATCTAGCTCCAACAGTGCAATAATATCTAACAAATAATATCTAACAATTTCACATCAACACACAATACACACAAATCTAAAGTTAAGGAATGGAGTTAAGGATATATAAATGTTTGGACGAGCAATGTCAGAGCGGCATAGACTAAGATACAGTAAAATAGAATAGAAAACGAGATGAGTAATGCAAAATATGTAAACATTATTTAAGTGACTAGTGTTCCATTATTAAAGTGGCCAGTGATTTCAAGTCTATGTACATAAGGCAGCATCCTCTAATGTGCTAGTGATGGCTATTTAACAGTCTGATGGCCTTGAGATAGAAGCTGTTTTTCAGTCTCTCGGTCCCAGCTTTGATGCACCTGTACTGACCTCGCCTTCTGTATGATAGCGGGGTGAACAGGCAGTGGCTCAGGTGGTTGTTGTCCTTGATGATCTTTTTGGCCTTCCTGTGACATCGAGTGCTGTACGTGTCCTGGAGGTGTCCTAGTTTGCCCCCGGTGACGCATTGGGCAGAGACACCCCACCCTCTGGAGAGCCCTGCGATTGCGGGCGGGGAAGTTGCCGAACCAGGCGGTGATACAGCCCGACAGGATGCTCTCAAATGTGCATCTGTAAAAGTTTGAGGATTTTAGGTGCAATCAGTTGTGTTGTGACAAGGTAGGGGTGGTATATAGAAGATAGCCCTATTTGGTAAAAGACCAAATCCATATTATGGCAAAAAAAGCTCAAATAAGCAAAGAGAAATGACAGTCCATCATTACTTTAAGACATGAAGGACAGTCAATACGGAACATTTCAAGAACTTTGAAAGTTTCTTCAAGTGCAGTTGCAAAAACCATCAAGTGCTATGATGAGACTGGCTCTCATGAGGACCGCCACAGGAAAGGAACACACAGAGTTACCTCTGTTGCAGAGGATAAGTTCATTAGAGTTACCAGCCTCAGAAATTGCAGCCCAAATAAATGCTTCACAGAGTAAGCCACATCTCAACATCAACTGTTCAGAGGAGCCTGCATAAAACAGGCCTTCATGGTCGAATTGCTGCAAAGAAAACACTACTAAAGGACACCAATAATAAGAAGAGACTTGCTTGGGCCAAGAAACATGAGCAATTGACATTAGATGAGTCTAAATTTGCGATTTTTGGTTCCAACCGCTGTGTCTGTGAGATGCAGAATGGGTGAACAGATGATCTCCGCATGTATGGTTCCCACCGTGAAGCATGGAGGATGAAGTGTGATGGTGTGGGGGTACTTTGCACGTGACACTGTCAGTGATTTATTTGTAATTCAAGGCACACTTAGCCCACATGGCTACCACAGCATTCTGCAGCGATACGCCATCCCATCTGGTTTGCGTTTAGTGGGACTATCATTTGTTTTTCAATAGGACAATGACCCAACACACCTACAGGCTGTGTAATGGCTATTTGACCAAGAAGGAGAGTGATGGATTGCTGCATCAGATGACCTGGCTTCCACAATCACCCCACCTCAATCCAATTTAGATGTTTTGGGATGAGTTGGACCGCAGAGTGAAGGAAAAGCAGACAACAGGTGCTCAGCATATTTGGGAACTCCTTCAAGACTGTTGGAAAAGCATTCCAGGTGAAGCTGGTTGAGAGAATGCCAAGACTGTTCAAAGCTGTCATCAAGGCAAAGGGTGGCTACTTTTTTGGTTACCACATGTATGTGTTATTTCATAGTTTTGATGTCTTCATTATTATTCTACAATGTAGAAAATAATAAAAATAAATAAAAACCCTTGAATGAGTAGGTGTGTCCAAACTTTTGACTGGTACTGTAAGTATAATGCAACAGCTTTCTAGCTTTACTGTCATTGTTAGCAGGTCGGATAACACATTTGAGTAGCAGAATAAGTATCATGCAAATTATTTGTTGTTGTGACAGCCAGGTATGTTAATAACGACACGAGGCTGCTGAAAAGTGTCCGTAGTTTGCTTAGGATGACGCCAAAGTTAGTCTATTTACATGGAAGTTACGGGAGTACCCTACAGCTGTGGTCAGGTTAAGCCACGAATACTTTTGGAGGATGGCCTGGTTTCAAGAAGTGCAGCAAAGAAGCCTCTTTTCTCCAGGAAAAACATCAGGGACAGACTGATATTCTGCAAAAGGTACAGGGATTGGACTGCTGAGGACTGGGGTAAAGTCATTTTCTCTGATGAATCCCCTTTCCGATTGTTTGGGGCAAAAAAAGCTTGTCTGGAGAAGACAAGGTGAGCGCTACCATCAGTCCTGTGTCAAGCCAACAGTGAAGCATCCTGAGACCATTCATGTGTGGGGTTGCTTCTCAGCCAAGGGAGTAGGCTCACTCACAATTTTGCCTAAGAACACAGCCATGAATAAAGAACGGTACCAACACATCCTCCGAGAGCAACTTCTCCCAACCATCCAGGAACAGTTTGGTGACGAACAATGCCTTTTCCAGCATTATGGAGTACCTTGCCATAAGGCAAAAGTGATAACTAAGTGGCTTGGGGAACAAAACATCGATATTTTGGGTCCATGGCCAGGAAACTCTCCAGACCTTAATCCCATTGAGAACTTGTGGTCAATCCTCAAGAGGTGGGTGGACAAACAAAACCCCACAAATTCTGACAAACTCCAAGCATTGATTATGCAAGAATGGGCTGCCATCAGTCAGGATGTGGCCCAGAAGTTAATTGACAACATGCCAGGGCGGATTGAAGAGGTCTTGAAAAAGAAGGGTCAACACTGCAAATATTGACTCTTTGCATCAACTTCATGTAATTATCAATAAAAGCCTTTGACACTTATGAAATGCTTGTCATTATACTTCAGCATTCCATAGTAACATCTGACAAAAATATCTAAAGACACTGAAGCAGCAAACTTTGTGGAAGTTAATATTTGTGTCATCCTCAAACTTTTGGCCACAACTGTACTGTACCTACCTGTACCTACTGTACCCACAACTGTACTGTACCTGTACCTACTGCAGCAAGGTCACCAGTTGATAATTGGTGCAGAGCCCGGCGCAGAGCCTGGAGTGACATTCCTGGCTAGTGACATATCTAATCTTCCCATCAGAAACTGGGGTTCAATCCCAGTGTCCACCCTTCCTACTTGCCTCTCTATCCCTCTGTTTAGAACTGTCCTAAATAAAGTGTAAATAACAACAATGCAAAAAAAGAGAATTTGGCGTTTCAGGTATATTCTTTTTAAATTTTTTATGTATGCCCATTGCTCCTCAGGGAGCATAGGCCATCAACAACTCCTCTCCATCGCATCTCTCTCTGCTGCTTGGAGGAGAAAATGGATAGAACAGACATAAGGCAGTAAACCTGACTTCGTTCACTTCATTAGATGGTATCACACTTTTCAGAGCCTACACCAGAACCTTATATATCATCCGTGGCATTGTTGATCGGAAATGTATGCGAAACTATACGAACTGTAGCCCTTTCCTGCAGTCAATTACCAAAAGCGCCCTCTTTCGCCTCATGGATGTAATGTTATTAATATTTGTCATAATTTCATAATTAATAAAGCTTTTTATTTTTAAGACGAAAATCCGGTGTTTCTGCGTCAAACTGTTTTATATTTCAGTCTTCTTTAATGTATATACAGTGTAATATTTGGATTCAATTTCAAAATGGAATACATTTCAACTATATATCTGACATGATACAGGTGTCTTATTTTTTAAGCCCTTAACCATGTGTGTGAGGTGTAGACTACCAAGAATTACTGTGACTCTGATTTAGCCCACTGCAGTAAAAGGTTAAACTCCTTGCTTATAAGAACCATTATATTTGTATAGGGACCACCCTGAAGAGTTTTATTCACCCAAAAGAGCTGGAAATCATTACTGCACATCTAAGAAATGCTGGTGGCTGTATTTTTCAAAATACTTTCTAAAAAAACACCATGACCCATCATCACCATCCCATAGGTCTGTGGTACTTCCATGAATGATTCAAGAGGTATCTGACAGGCACATTTGTCTTATTGATATACCTGCACTGTTGGGCCCTCTGACTTTTTATCAATGCACAATACACCCACATCTACAGTATATGCATCAGGAAAATTAATACTTTTTAATCAACTTCATCTTCATAAGACATTTGTCTACTTTGCAACATTTGGACCACATACTGGATGCGCTGTTGGTGTGCTGTAACTGGAGTTCATAACTTGTACTATAACTGGAGTTCATAACTTGTAACTTCAGAACTTGCTTAGATGTTTGAAAAATGTCATTACGTTAAACTAAACAATGGGGAGTGCAAAACTTAATTTTGTTGTGATTATTACTGCTTGAAGCTACTACAGAATTAAGGGAATCGCAGAGGAGGAAAATATATAACAATTTCTCCATATAATATGAATATGTCCCTTGCATTGATGTTATTTTAGAGTTTTACCTGAGGGTATGATACCACCTCCTTATTTGTAAAATAACTACTAATTCATTGGATTTATGTAGTGCTTTTCTACCAACTGACGTACTCAAAGAGCTTTACATAGTAAGGAGGAACTAACTCATTACCACTTAATTTTCATGTTTTGGGCCAACATCAACATCATGAGCTGACAGTGATAGTGGGTTAGCCACAATGCCACATAGCTAAGACAACAAACATTATGCATATTGTGTTGACACAAAAAAAGGTGCAAAGTAGTGATATGCCAATGTCTTCGCTAATTGCAGAAATCAGATAGTGGTTTTAATTAACGTGAAAAGAACAACTATGAAACACATACTATGGATACTCTATTTGGTTGTTAGCAATTCCAGTCTTCCAGAGTTCACATATACAGTGCCTTCAGAAAGTATTCATAGGCCTGGAATCAATCGACATTTTGATGTGATACAGCCTGAATTCATTTCAGGATGTTAAAAAAATTATTCACGCATCTACACATAACACCCCATAATGACAACGTGTAAACATGTTTTAAGACTTTTTTGCAAAATTATTGAAAATGAAATACATAATTATCACATTTACATAAGTATTCACACCCCTGAGTCAATACATGTTAGAATCACCTTTGGCAGTGATTACAGTTGTGAGTCTTTCTGGGTAAGTCTCTCTAAAAGCTTTGCACACCTGGATTGTACAATATTTGCACATTATTCTTAAAAAATTCTTCAAGCTCTGTCAAGTTGGCTGTTGATCATTGCTAGACAGCCATTTTCAAGTTTGGTCATAGATTGTTTTTGTAGATTTAAGTCAAAACTTTAACTGGGCCACTCAAAAACATTAAATGCCATCTTGGTAGGCCACTCAAGTGTATATTTGGCCTTGTGTTTTAGGTTATGGCTTAGCCTGTGCTTAGCCTGTGCCTGTGCTTAGCTCTATTCCTTTTATTTTTATCCTAAAAAACTCCCTAGTCCTTGCCGATGACAAGCATACTCATAACATGATGCAGCCACCACCATGCTTGAAAATATGGAGAGTGGTACTGTGTGTTGTGTTGGATTTGGCCCAAACATAACATTTTGTATTCAGGACATGAAGTTAATTTCTTTGCCACATTTTATGCAATTTTACTTCATTGCTTTATTGCAAACAGGATGCATGTTGTGGAATATTTTTATTCTGTACAGGTTTCTTTCTTTTCATTTTGTCATTTAGGTTAGTATTGTGAAGTAACTACAATGTTGTTTATCCATCCTCAGATTTATCCTATCACAGCCATTAAACTCTGCAACTGTTTTAAAGTCCCCATTGGCCTTAAAGGTGAAATCCCTGAGCGGTTTCCTTCCTCTCCAGCAACTGAGTTAGGAAGGACGCCTGTATCTTTGCAGTGAGTGGGTGTATTGATACACAATCCTAAGTGTAATTAATTACTTCATCATGCTCAAAGGGATATTCAATGTTTGCTTGTTCTATTTTTACCCATCTACCAATAGGTGCCCTTCTTTGCGAGGCTTCGGAAAACCTCCCTGGTCTTTGTGGTTGAACCTGTATTTGAAATTCACTGCTTGACTGATTGACCTCACAGATATTTGAAGGTGTGGGGTACAGAGAATAAGTAGTCATTCAAAAATCATGTTAAACACTATTATTGCAACTTATTATGTGACTTGTTAAAAGCACATTTTTACTCCTGAACTTATTTAGGCTTGCCATAACAAAGGGGTTGAATACTTATTCACTCAAGACATTTAAATTTTTCTTCATTTGTAAACATTTTGAAAAAAAATATAATCCACTTTGATATTATGGGCTATTGTGTGTAGGCCAGTAACACAAAATCACAATTTAATCAATTTTAAATTCAGGCTGTAACCCAACAAAATGTGGAAAAATTAAAGGATGTGTGAATACTTTCTGAAGGCACTGTAGATTTACAGTTGACAGAACATGTAAACGGCACGAGCATCAAGTATCAAACATAATATTCAAACTTTTATAATTTATTTATTCAAATTAAGAATATCCCCAGGTTCCCCATATATACTTTGAATAACTCCTGTGAGTGAACCTCTTGTGTGGAACGGTTTCATACAACACGTCACAGACAAATAATAAATAACGGACAATAGAGGAAAGGACCAACAGCCCATTCAATCATGAAACAAGCAAGGTTAGAGCTGACTACCACATTGAGTTAAGGAGCTTGGTAGAAGTAAGGCTAAATCAGCATATTTTCCTTCCTTTATTCATGTTATTCCCTTTATGAGTTCAGGGTAAGCTTAATAAAGAGTAAACTACACTTGATATCCAGCCTCTAATCAGTCAGAGAGACTCTTTAAATATTTCCCTTTGTTTCTCTCTTGTTTCTTGATATTGGCCACTACAGGCATGTATGTCCTGCACTTACCCTGTCAGTGTTAACCTCCACTTCACCAGTGCTGTGATCTGCGCATTATTGCCTTCTAGTCGAGGGTATTACCTCCCCCCTATGCCACACTGAGCCTTTGGGCCTGCCATCAGCAACGCAGCAGGGATCCTCTCTCTACGCACAGGTTGCTACTATTGGATGATCTAGCATAGAGGAACTAACATTTAACTACATGAAAGAGAGTAACGGAGAGCCGGCTCAGTCAAAGAAGCATGCATGGCGTGTAAATGACAGACTGCGTTATGTGAGTGGGAAACTTACAGGTGTTTTTAGGTCTTAGGTAATTTTTTTTAACATTGCTCAAATGTATCACATTCAGCCCAGTGTATACTTTCTTAGGTATGAGAGGACCTCTGCTGTCAGAAATGCTTTGTGGGTTACTTGAATCAGCTTGCAGACCACATTTGGCCCATGGGCCACCAGTTTGAGACCCCTGTTTTACAATGCATTTCCCACAATAATAGAGCCTCTCCATAAATAATGTCTCTTGAAACTACTACTGTTTATAGCACAATATAAAGGGTACATTTAGAGCTTTATATGCCCATGGTTCAACATTCTGCATACACATTGGATTATCCACTAATGTTATCTGCTTTGGAATTCAAGGGAGCTGCATGGTAAGTCCAAACCCATTCACAATGTCAAATACTAGCTATTCTCATCCTGGCACCCAGGTTACTTGCATATTCGTGACATTCTTCAGGGGAGAATGCATTTCAACATCATCCAAATGAATGAGTTTGCTTAGGAGCACCATTCTAATGAATATGTAAATACAGTACATAACTGAGAATGGGGATTTCTTGTGGTTCCGCTGCTGTGAGGGATAGCTCTCAAAATGTATTGAGGCTCTGCAGGATGGCATTAGAATGAATTAAAGCAATAGCTGGTGTGCCACTGCCAAACCCATTAGCAGTCAGCTGAAGCAGGAAAGAGGCACAAAGTAAAGGAGTCCCAGATAGGTGTCTAATGGAGTGCCAGTCATAGGGAGGAGCTATTTACCTGTGTTTTACTCAGATATACTGGATTTACAGTGCATTTGGAAAGTATTCAAACCCCTTGACGTTTTTCACATTTTGTTACTTTACAGCCTTATTCTAAAATGGATTTTAAAAAATGCCCCTTATCAATCTAAACACAATACCCCATAATGACAAACCAAAAGCAGGTTTTGATAAATGTACGCAAACTTAGAAAACTGAAATATAACATTTACATAAGTATTCAGACCCTTTACTCAGTACTTTGTTGAAGCACCTTTGGCAGCGATTGCAGCCTCAAGTGTTCTTGGGTATGATGCTACAAGCGGACATATCTGTAATTGGGAAGTTTCTCCCATTTTTCTCTGCAGATCCTGTCAAGCTCTGTCAGGTTGGATGGGGAGTGTCACTGCACAGCTATTTTCAGGTCTCTCCAGAGATGTTTGATCGGGTTCAAGTCCAGGCTCTGGCTGGGCCACTCAAAGACATTCAGAGAATTGTCCCGAAGCCACTCCTGCGTTGTCTTGGCTGTGTGCTTAGGGTCGTTGTCATGTTGGAAGGTGAACCTTCGCCCAAGTCTGAGGTCCTGAGTGCTCTGGATCAGGTTTTCATCAAGGATCTCTCTGTACTTTGCTCCGTTCATCTTTCCCTCAATCCTGACTAGTCTCCCAGTCCCTGCCGCTGAAAAACATCCCCACAGCATGATGCTGCCACCACCATGCTTCACCGTAGGGATGGTGCCAGATTTCCTCCAGACGTGATGTTTGGTATTCAGGCCAAAGCGTCACATCAGGCCAAAGATTCAGACCGGAGAATCTTGTTTCTCATGGTCTGAGAGTCATTTAGGTGCCTTTTGGCAAACTCCAAGCGGGCTGTCATGTGCCTTTTACTGAGGAGTGGCTTCCGTCTGGCCACTACCATAAAGGCGTGACTGGTGGAGTGCTGCAAAGAAGGTTGTCCTTCAGGAAGGTTCTCCCGTCTCCACAGAGGAACTTTAGAGTTCTGTCAGAGTGACCATCAGGAGATCCAATAATAATGGAGCCGGAGGGGATGGCTGCCGTTTTATGGGCTCCTAACCAACTGTGCTATTTTGTTAGTTTTTACGCATAGTTTGGAACTAATTCTGTACATAATGTTGTTGCTACCTTCTCTTATGACCGAAAAAAGCTTCTGGACAAAGATTTTTTCTTTAATGATTCCGACGAAAAGGACATACTGCTTTGTCGAGGCGACACAAATCCCTGTCATCCGCGTGAAGAAAAGACAAAGAAAATGGGGAGGAGAGGGGGGTGCCGTGTAAGAATTTGCCGATGAGAAGGTAAACCACTGTTACCCTCCGTATTATTGGCCAGCTTGCTATCATTTGAAAACAAAATGGACAATCTACAATTTAAGACTATCCTACCTTATGTTTCACCGAGACGTGGCTAAATGATGACAGAAATAATATAGAGTTGGCTGGCTTGTCTGTGCATCGGCAGGACAGAGCAGCTACGTCTGGTAAGACGAGGGGTGGGGGTGTGTGTCTATGTGTCAATATCTGTTGGTGCATGATGTCTAATATTAAAGAAGTCTCGCACCTGAGGTAGAATACCTAATGATAAGGTGTAGACCACACTATCTACCAAGAGAGTTCTCATCTATATTATTTGTAGTCATCTATTTACCACCACACTGGCACTAAAACCGCACTCAACAAGCTGTATAAGGCCATAAGCAAACAAGAAAATGCTCATCAAGAAGTGGTGCTCATAGTGGCTGGGGACTTTAATGCAGGCAAACTTAAATCCGTTATACCGCATTTCTACCAGTCACATGTGCAACCAGAGGAAGAAAAAAACTCTAAACCACCTTTACTCCACTCAGAGAGACGCATACAAAGCTCTCCCTTGCACTCTATTTGGCAAATCTGACCACATTTCTATCCTGATTCCTGCTTACCAGCAAAAACTAAAGCAGGAAGTACCAGTGACTCGCTCAATACAGAAGTGGTCAGACGACACGGATGCTACGCTACAGAACTGTTTTGCTAGCACAGACTGGAATATGTTCCGGGATTCATCCAATGGCATTGAGGACTATACCACCTGTCACCAGTTTCATCAATAAGTGCATCGAGGATGACGTCCCCACAGTAATGTACGTACATAAAAACATCCGAAAAACATCCCCACAGCATGATGCTGCCACCACCATGCTTCACTGTAGTGATGATGCCAGGTTTCCTCCAGACGTGATGTTTGGCATTCAGGCCAAACTTTTATGCTCCTTTCAAGGCAAGCAACACTGATCCATGCATGAGAGCACCAGCTATTCCAGACGACTATGTGATCACGCTCTCCATAGCCGATGTGAGCAAGACCTTTAAACAGATCAAAATCACAGAGCCAGACAAATTACCAGAACGTGTACTCAAAGCATGCATGGACCAACTGTCAAATGTCTTCACTGATATTTTCAACCTCTCCCTGCCTGTAATACCAACATGTGTCAAGCAGACCACCATAGTCCCTGTGCCCAAGAAAGCGAAGGTAACCTGCCTAAATGATGACCACCCATTAGCACTCACGTCGGTATCCATGAAGTGCTTTGAACGGCTGGTCATGGCTCACATCAAAACCATCATGCCGAAAAACCTAGACCCACTCCAATTCGCATACCGCCCCAACAGATCCACAGATGATGCAATCTAAATCCCCCTCCACACTGCCCATTCCCACCTGGACAAAAGGAACACCTATGTGATAATGCTGTTCATTGACTACAGCTCAGCGTTCAACACCATAGTGCACACAAAGCTCATCACTAAGCTAAGGACCCTGGGACTAAACACCTTCCTCTGCAACTGGATCCTGGACTTCCTGACGGCCTGTCCCCAGGTGGTAAGGGTAGGCAACAACACATCTGCCATGCTGATCCTCAACACTGAGGTTCCTCAGGGGTGCGTGATTGGTCCCCTCCTGTACTCCCTGTTCACCAACAACTGCGTGGCCAAGCACAATTCCAACACCGTCATTAAGTTTGCTGACGACACAACAGTGGTAGGCCTTATCACCAACAACAATGAGAAAGCCTATAGGGAGGAGGTCAGAGACGGAGCTGAAGTGGTGCAGGTCGAGATTTTCAAGTTCCTTGGTTTCCACATCACCAACAATCTATGATGGTCCAAACACATCAAGACAGTTGTGAAGAGGGCACGACAACACCTTTTCCCCCTCAGGAGACTGAAAAGATTTGTCATGAGTCCCCAGATCCTCAAAAAGTTGCACCATCGAGAGCATCCTGACCGGTTGTATCACCGCCTTGTATGGCAACTGCTAGGCATCTGACCATAAGGCGCTATAGAGGGTAGTACGTATGGCCCAGTACATCACTGGGGCCAAGCTTCCTGCCATCCAGGACCTATATACTGTACTAGGCGGTGTTAGAAGAAGGCCCAAAAAATAGTCGAGAACTCCAGTCACCCAAGTCATAGACTGTTCTCTTTTTATTTTTTTTATTTTTGGTTTCACCTACATTTAACCAGGTAGGCCAGTTGAGAACAAGTTATAATTTGTATTTCTATTGGAAGGATTTAATTTGCAATTATGTCTTTTTAAACATTTTATTTAATCTTTAAGCAGGTCGGCCAATTGAGAACAAGTTATCATTTATAACTGCGACCTTGCCAAGGCAAAGCAGTGTGACAAAAACAACAACACAGAGTTGTTAACACATAAACAAGCGTACAGTCAATTACACAAATAAAAAAAAAATGAAAAATCAATGTACAGTGTGTGCAAATGTAGAAGAGTAGAGAGGCAGGCAATAAATAGGCCCTAGAAGCGAAAATAATTTCAATTTAGCATTAATACTGGAGTGATAGATATGCAGATGATGATGTGCAAGTAGAGATACTGGGGTGCAAAAGAGAAAAGGGGTAAGTAATAATATGGGGATGAGGTAGTCGGGTGTGCTATTTAGAGATTGGCTGTGTACAGGTACAGTGATTGGTAAGCTGCTCTGACAGCTGATGCTTAAAGTTAGCGAGGGAGCTATAAGTCTCCAGCTTCAGAGATTTTTGCAATTCGTTCCAGTCATTGGCAGCAGAGAACTGGAAGGAAAGGCGACCAAAGGAAGTGTTGGCTTTGGGGAGGACGAGTGCAATATACCTGCTGGAGCGTGTGCTACGGGTGGGTGTTGCTATGGTGACCAGTGAGCTGAGATAAGGCGGGGATTTACCTAGCAAAGACTTACAGATGACCTGGAGCCAGTGGGTTTGGCGACGGATATGTAGTGAGGGCCAGCCAAAGAGAGCATACAGGTCGCAGTGGAGGGTAGTATATGAGGCTTTGGTTCTAAAACGGATGGCACTGTGATAGACTACATCCAGTTTGCTGAGTAGAGTGTTGGAGGCTATTTTGTAAATGATATCGCCGATGTCAAGGATCGGTAGGATAGCCAGTTTTTTGAGGGTATATTTGGCAACATGAGTGAAGGATGCTTTGTTGCGAAATAGGAAGCCAATTCTAGATTTAACTTTGGATTGGAGATGTTTGATGTGAGTCTGGAAGGAGAGCTTACAGTCTAACCAGACACCTAGGTATTTGTAGTTGTCCATATATTCTAAGTAAGAACCGTCCAGAGTAGTGATGCTGGACGTGCGGGCAGGTGCGGGCAGCGATCGGATGAAGAGCATGCATTTAATTTGACTTGTATTTAAGAGCAGTTGGAGGCCACGGAAGGAGAGTTGTATGGCATTGAAGCTCGTCTGGAGGGTAGTTAACACGGTGTCCAAATAATGGCCAGAAGTATACAGAATGGTGTCGTCTGCGTAGAGGTGGATCAGAGACTCACCAGCAGCAAGAACGACATCATTGATGTATACAGAGAAAAGAGTTGGCCTAAGAATTGAACCCTGTGGAACCCCCATAGAGACTACCAAAGGCCCGGACAACAGGCCCTCCGATTTGACACATTGAACTCTATCAGAGAAGTAGTTGGTGAACCAGGCGAGGCAATCATTTGAGAAACCAAGGCTATTGAGTCTGCCAATGAGGATGTGGTGATTGACAGAGTCGAAAGCCTTGGCCAGGTCAATGAATATGGCAGCACAGTATTGTTTCTTATCAATGGCGGTTACGATATCGTTTAGGACCTTGAGCGTGGCTGAGGTGCACCCATGACCAGCTCTGAAACCAGATTGCATAGCGGAGAAGGTGCGGTGGGATTCGAAATGGTCGGTAATTTGTTTGTTGACTTGGCTTTCGAAGATTTTAGAAAGGCAGGGCAGGATGGATATAGGTCTATAACAGTTTGGGTCTAGAATGTCTCCCCTTTGAAGAGGGGGATGACAGCGGCAGCTTTCCAATCTTTGGGGATCTCAGGCAATACGAAAGAGAGGTTGAATAGGCTAGTAATAGCGGTTGAAACAATTGTCAGATAATTCAATTTTTAAAAGAGAGGGTCCTGATTGTCTAGCCCAGCTGATTTGTAGGGATCCAGATTTTGCAGCTCTTTCAGAACATCAGCTGTCTGGATTTGGGTGAAGGAGAAGGGGGGGGGGGGTCGTGTTGGACAGGTTGCTGCAGAGGGTGCTGAGAGGTTGGCCAGGGTAGAGGTAGCCAGGTGGAAAGCATGGCCAGCTGTGGAAAAATCCTATACTAAGTGCAGTGGGCAGCTGGGAGGAGGTGCTCTTGTTCTCCATAGACTTTACAGGTTCCCAAAACTTTTTGGAATTAGTGCTACAGGAAGCAGATTTCTGTTTGACTGAGTGTATTGGTTGCTGACTTCCCTGAAAAGTTGCATATCATGGGGGCTATTCGATGCTAATGCAGAACGCCACAGGATGTTTTTGTGCTGGTCAAGGGCAGTCGAGTGTGGGGTGAACCAAGGGCTATATCTGTTCTTAGTTCTACATTTTTTGAATGGGGCATGCTTATTTAAGATGGAGAGGAAAGCACTTTTGAAGAGCAACCAGGCATCCTCTACTGAAGGGATGAGGTCACTATCCTTCCAGGATACCCGGGTCAGGTCGATTAGAAAGGCCTGCTCGCTGAAGTGTTTCAGGGAGCGTTTGACGTGATGAGGGGTGGTAGTTTGACCGTGGACCCATTACGCACGCAGGCAATGAGGCAGTGACCGCTGAGATCCTGGTTGAAGACAGCAGAGGTGTATTTAGAGGGCAAATTGGTCAGGATGATATCTATGAGGATGCCCATGGTTACGGATTTAGGGTTGTACCTGGTAGGTTCATTGATCATTTGTGTGAGATTGAGGGCATCTAGCTTAGATTGTGGGATGGGCAGGGTGTTAAGCATGTCCCAGTTTAGGTCACCTAACAGTACAATCTCTGAAGATAGATGGGGGGCGATCAATTCACATATGGTCTCCAGGGCACAGCTGGGGGCTGAGGGGGGTCTATTAGAAGCGGCAACGGTGAGAGACTTGTTTCTGGAAAGGTGGATTTTTAAAATTAGAAGATCGAATTGTTTGGACACAGGCCTGGATAGTATGACACAACTCTGTAGGCTATCTCTGCAGTCGATTGCAACTCCGCCCCCTTTGGCAGTTCTATCTTGTCGGAAAATGTTATAGTCAGGGATGGAAATTTCAGGATTTTTGGTGGCCTTCCTAAGCCAGAATTCAGACACGGCTAGGACATCCGGGTTGGTGGAGTGTTCTAAAGCAGTGAATAAAACAAACATAGGGAGGATGTTAACATTTCTAATGTTAACATGCATGAAACCAATGCTTTTACGGTTACAGAAGTCAACAAATGAGAGCGCCTGGGGAATGGGAGTTGTGCTGGGGGCTGCAGGGCCTGGGTTACCCTCTACATCACCAGAGGAATAGAGGAGGAATAGGATAAGAGTACGGCTAAAGGCTAAAATAACTGGTCGTCTAGTGCGTTCAGAACAGAGAGTAAAAGGAGCAGGTTTTTCGGCGCTCGGAAGAATAGATTCAAGGCATAATGTACAAGGGTATGGTAGGATGTGAGTACAGTGGAGGTAAGCCTAGGCATTGAGTGACGGTGAGAGAGGTTTTGTCTCTGGAGGCACCATTTAAGTCAGGTGCGGTCACCGCATGTGTGGGGGGTGGAACATAAGGGCTAGCTAAGGCATATTGAGCAGGGCTGGAGGCTCTACAGTGAAATAAGACAAGAATTACTAACCAAAACAGCAATAGACAAGGCATATTGATATAAGTTCGAGGCATGTGTAGCCGAGTGATCATAGGGTCCAGTGAGTAGCTAGGCGAGCTTGAGGCACGGCGATTCAGACAGCTAGTAGATGGGCCTCAGGGGGACGTCGCAACGGGAGAGCCTGTTGAAACCCCCTCAGACGGTTACATCGGCAGACCAGTCGTGATGGATCGGAGGGGCTCCGTGTCGGCAGCAAAGTGTCCAGGCCAATTGGCAAAAGAGTTATTGAAGCCCAGGAATTGCTTGATGGATCTCTTCGGCTAGCCGCGAGATGGGCCTAGTTTGAGGCTAGCTCCAGGCTAACTGGTTCTTGCTTCGGGACAGACACGTTAGCCAGGAGAAGCCACTCGGCTAGCAGCTAGCTAGCTGTGATGATTCGGAGTAAAGGTTCAGAGCTTGCGGTAGGAATCCGGAGAAAAGCAGTCCAAAATGCTCTGGGTTGATATCACGCTGTGCAGGCTGGCAGGAGTTGCCTGGGCTGAGGCTGGCAGATGTCTGAGTTAACGGTGATGACTGCTAGCAGTGGATAACTGACTACTAGCTAGTAGCTAGATAGCTGGCTAGATTCCGAAGGGGGTTCCGGTTCTAAAGTGTAAAAAATAGCAGATCCATATCAGATTGGGTGAGGCGGGTTGCAGGAGAGTAGGTTCAGTCCATCGATGGAAAATTAGATTAAAAATATAAAAAATATATACGAAATATATACAAAGAAAAAAAACGATATATACAAGGGATGGGACAAAACAATCAAAACAGACATCCCACTGCTACGCCATCTCAGAAGCCCTCTTTGCTCGCGGATGGCAAGCGGTACAGGAGCGCCAAGTTCAGGGACCAAAAGGCTCCTTAATAACAGCTTCTACCCTCAAACCATAAGACTGCTAAGCAATTAATAAAATGGCCACCCGGACTATTTACATTGCCCCCCCCCCCCCCCCCCCCCTTTGTTTTTACACTGCTGCTACTCACTGTCTTATCTATGGATAGTCACTTTACAAATTACCTCGACTAACCTGTACCCCCACACATTGACTCGACTAACCTGTACCCCTGCACATTGACCCTGTATATCTGTATATAGCCACGTTATTGTTATGTAATTTTCTTGTTACTTTTTAATTTAGTAACTCATTGAACTACATCGTTGGTTAAGGGCTTGCAAGTAAACATTTCACAGTTGTTTTCGGCGCATGTGACAAATACATTTTGATTAGATTATGATTTGATTTTATTCTTGGTCACCTCCTTGACCAAAGCCCCTTCTTCCCCGATTTCTCAGTTTGGTCGGGCAGCCAGCTCTACAAAGAGTCTTGGTGGTTCCAAACTTCTTCCATTTATTAAGAATGATGGAGGTCACTGTGTTCTTGGGGACCTTCAATGCTGCAGACATTCTTTGGTACCCTTCCTCAGATCTGTGCCTCAACACAATCCTGTCTCGGAGCTCTATGAACAAGTCCTTCGACCTCTCGGCTTGGTTTTTGCTCTGACATGCACTGTCAACTAGCCATTCCAAATCATGTTTAGAAAGGCTAGTTTAATTTAACACAGGTGTATTCCAATCAAGTAGTACAAACATCTCAAGGATGATCAATTGAAACTGGTTGCTCCTGAGCTCAATTTCGAGTCTCATAGCAAAAGGTCTGGATACTTATGTAAATAGTTTCTGTTTTTTATTTTTATTACATTTGCAACCATTTCTAAAAACGTGTTTTCACTTTGTCATTATGGGGTATTGTTTGTAGATTGATGAATATGTTTTTGTATTTAATCCATTTTAGAATAAGGCTGTAACGTAAAAAAAATTTGGAAAAAGGGAAGTGGTCTAAATACTTTCCGAATTCACTGCAAGCGAAAATGACTAAATTATTTAGAGAGTGCAAAGGGTTCACTTAGGGAGTAGTGTGAGTGTAGATGGTGTGAACTAGGAAGTGAAACCAGTCATTGATGCAAGATGCATGCTAGTAAAAGTTAAGGATTTGAAAGTGTGTCGTTAGAGTCACATTCATGACATGGTTTATCAACAGGGTCACATTGACGATGAAGGATGTTTCCCAAATGGCACGCTATTCCTTATATATTCCCTATGGGCCCTGGTCAAAGTAGTGCACTATAAAGGGAATAGGGTACCAGACGTCAATTCAGCGTCTATTCCATGTTGGTTCAACGTAATTTCATTGAAATGACTTGGAAACAACATTGATTCAACCAGTGTGTGCCCAGTGAGACTTTGATAGGGTCACATTGACGACACAGTTTAGCAGTAGGGTCGCATTGATAAAGGACATATGATAATATATTGTTAAGGCAGCAAATAAATTCATGATTAATGGGTTAGAGTGACCATGAGTTAGCTCTAATGAGATTTGATTGGATATTAATATCAAGTAATCTGCTGAACTCACTACTGAGCTAAAGCCTTAGCTTCCAACACGAGTCCTCAGGTGTCAGACAAGGTTATCCACCGTCACCTCCACTACAGTAAGACCATCAAGATGGGTGTGGCAAGGGGAAAAGTAGACTGAATGAATAACAAAGGGATGACGCACAGGAAATGTTTGTGTGGGTTTATAGTCAACGAGAGCTCCATGATCTACAGTACATGATAATAAAGTAAGAAGTAGCATTATTGTTTTAATAGATCATACAAATTCAACCATTCAAAAACGGGCTGGCCATAGGGCAGTTTGGCGAATGCCAAATGGGCTGGTCCATCTTTAGCCCAGTGGGCCTGTCTACATTGTTTTTTTGTTTGGTTGGTTGGAAAGAAAATGGGCCGTTGTGGTGGACAGGGAAAAAAGGGCCGGTGTGGGGGCATCAAGGTCAAATAATGGGCCGGTGGACCGATTTCTGGTCCCAGTCTGTCCCTGCACCCAATGGATGATTTTGCCTCGTTTGACAAAAAAACTTTGTTGTTGTTTTTTTTGCTTCAGGAAATGCATTTGTAATAATGAGTAACATACCCTTATTGAATAAGCACTCTACCTCTGTTCCCCCTGGTACTCTGTTTTGAGTTGGACTATTGTCATCCCAGAGCGTGTTTGTCTACTCACACAGAGGGACCTATTTCCTGCCCATCACTTAATACCATGCGATTAATTGTGCCAAGATTAATGGATGTGGTAATCAGACTGTTTTCTAAAGAGTGACTGTTAATGGTGTCTAGAGGAGTCTAGCTTTCCAAGGACATTAGCGAAGGGTGGCTCTTTGAATAGACTGATGAGAGGGAAATGGGAACTCAAAACAAATACAATAAACAAACTGTCTCCTTTTTACCACAAAAACAAATCCTATTAGCGCGCCCATCATCAATTAAGACAGGTGTGGCGCAAAAACCATTGTTGGCCCGGCTCTCACTGAGGGATTGGAGACATGGATGCATTATGTTTGAATATACTTCAAGAACAATGAGGGCTTTTCTTTAGGAGGAGAATTTGGATAAACCTCCTTGCGGTGTTCAGCGTTTGAATTAGAATAAAAGCTTCCGACAGTGAATGAGATCGGCTTACATCTCAGAGGATATTGGCTGCTTTCAGTCAGTCTTTGTCATAATAATGGTTATTGTAGTCGATCTATTCAGAAGTCTCTGAAAAATGTAATTTTTTATATTTATTTATGCAAAAATAACAGTGTATCCATTTCGAGCGCTCTTCTTTGGCTGTGATCTAGGACACATCACAATATTAAAAGCCAGAATAGTTTCTGAAATTTTGGTTTTTGCAATGATAATGGGAATTAGAGTGGGTTTGCTCCAGTAGAATATTATTATTAATTCAACTGTGCCAACTTTGCTATGGTCTCATAGTATTGCTGAATGGGAGAGTATAATTTTCATTGATCCTTTGTAATCTTTTGCAAGTCTTCACATCTCACCATTTATTGTTTAGCTATTCATTATTTTTTAACATGTTACGTTGTGGCAAAATTCTGTACGGAGCCTTCACCGTGCACTGCCACTTTAAGAGCGCATTGGCAGTCAGGAAGGAGGGAATAAAGATGGCTCTTCTGGCTCTGTTTGAGAGTTTTCGGTTTGCAAAACTAGCAGCATACTGCGGCGCAGCTGGCATGGATAGTGACCTGAACGCACGAACAAAACGGAGGTATTTGGATATAACTATGGATTATTTGGAACCAAAACAGCATTTGTTGTTGAAGTAGAAGTCCTGGGAGTGCATTCTGATGAAGAACAGCAAAGGTAATCCAATTTTTCTAATAGTAATTCTGAGTTTAGGTTGTCCCAAACTTGGTGGGTGTCAAATTAGCTAGCCCTGATGGCTGAACTATGTACTCAGAATATTGCAAAATGTGCTAAAAAAGCTATTTTAAAATCTGACATAGCGTTTGCATAAAGGAGTTCTGTATCTATAATTCTTAACCTCTCTGGGCTAGGCGGGACGAAATCGTCCCACCTACGCAACAGCCAGTGTAATCCCGTGGCGCGATTTTCAAATACCTTAGAAATGCTATTACTTCAATTTCTCAAACATATGACTATTTTACACCATTTTAAAGACAAGACTCTTGTTAATCTAACCACACTGTCCGATTTCAAAAAGGCTTTACAACAAAAGCAAAACATTAGATTATGTCAGCAGAGTACCCAGCCAGAAATAATCAGACACCCATTTTTCAAGCTAGCATATAATGTCACAAAAACCCAGAAGACAGCTAAATGCAGCACTAACCTTTGATGATCTTCATCAGATGACACACCTAGGACATTATGTTATACAATACATGCATGTTTTGTTCAATCAAGTTCATATTTATATCAAAAAACAGCTTTTTACATTAGCATGTGACGTTCAGAACTAGCAAACCTCCGGTGAATTTACTAAATTTCTCACGATAAACGTTCACAAAAAACATAACAATTATTTTAAGAATTATAGATACAGAACTCCTTTGTGCAATCGAGGTGTCCGATTTTAAAATAGCTTTTCGGTGAAAGCACATTTTGCAATATTCTGAGTACATAGCCCAGCCATCACGGCTAGCTATTTAGACACCCACCAAGTTTAGCCCTGACCAAACTCCGATTTACTATTACAAAAGTTTGATTACTTTTGATGTTCTTCGTCAGAATGCACTCCCAGGACTGCTACTTCAATAACAAATGTTGGTTTGGTCCAAAATAATCCATCGTTATATCCAAATAGCGGCGTTTTGTTCGTGCGTTCAAGACACTATCCGAAGTGTAAATAAGGGTCACGAGCATGGCGCAATTCGTGACAAAAAAAATTCTAAATATTCCATTACCGTACTTCGAAGCATGTCAACCGCTGTTTAAAATCCATTTTTATGCCATTTTTCTCGTAAAAAAGCGATAATATTCCGACCGGGAATCTGCGTTTAGGTAAACAGAGGAAAGAAAACAAAGCATGAGGTCGACGCGGGCACGAGCCTGAGTCTCACAGTACTGTAACCAGCCACTACCCAAACGCGCTACTTTTTTTCAGCCAGAGCCTGCAAAGCCACGATTCAGCTTTTTGCTGCCTTCTGAGAGCCCATGGGAGCCGTAGGAAGTGTCACGTAACAGCAGAGATCCTCTGTAATGGATAGAGATAATCAAGAAGGGCAAGAAATTGTCAGACAGGCCACTTCCTGCATGGAATCTTCTCAGGTTTTGGCCTGTCATATGAGTTCTGTTATACTCACAGACACCATTCAAACAGTTTTAGAAACTTTAGGGTGTTTTCTATCCAAAGCCAATAATTATATGCATATTCTAGTTATTGGGCAGGAGTAGTAACCAGATTAAATCGGGTAAGTTTTTTATCCAGCCATGTCAATACTGCCCCCTAGCCCTAACAGGTTAACCCCTGTGCGGCCTCCATCCCATATGCGGGACGGACATCCAGCGAAAAATCCTATCGCCATTAGCATAACATAATTTATTAAAACATTTTTTTCAAATTTTTTTTCAAATTATATCGTTTTATAGATACACCTCTCCTGAATAGAACCACGTTGTCCGATTTCAAAAAGGCTTTACAGCAAAAGCAAAACATTAGATTATGTTAGAGGAGTATATCGTAAAAGTAGCCACATAGCCATTTTCCGACCAACCACATGCATCACAAATAACCAAAAAACAGCTAAATGCAGCACTAACCTTTGACAATCTTCATCAGATGACACACCTAGGACATCATATTACACAATACATGCATTCTTTTGTTCGATAAAGTTCATATTTATATATATAAACAGCATTTTACATCGGTGCGTAACATTGACTAACTATTTTCCCTCAAATGCATCCGATGAAACAGCGCTGCAATTTACTAAATTACTATTCGAAAACATTTTTAAAATGTAATATTGTCATTCTAAGATTTATAGATGAATATCTCTTGAAAGCACCTGTAATGCCAGATTTAAAAATAACTTTACTGGGTAATCACACTTTGCGATAAAAGGGGATGCGATACTCAGAACAATAGGCTAGCAATCGCAATAGGCTAGCCATCTTGGAACAATCGCATATCAAATCTAGTCTTGTATACTATTGTCAATAATCCCTTACCTTTGATTATCTTCATCCTTAGGCACTTCCAGGAATCCCAGGTCCACAAAAAATGTATTTTCGTTCGAAAAAGTTCATCCTTTATGTTCCATTAGCTTGTTGTTGTTAGCGCGTTCTGAAGGCTGCACCAAAAGTTCTGACGTGCGCGGGGCTACTCTTTCAACAAAATGCATTTTTTTCTTATTTAGGTTCGTTCAAACATGTCAAACGTTGTATAACATAAATCTTTAGGGGCTTTTTCAACCAGAGCTCCAATAAGAATCGAGGGGAACGATTGCATTTTGTTTCAAAACGTTTCGAAAGGGGAGGGTAACCAGGGGCGCCGGCGACATAATGGTGATGGCCCTCTCCGTGTGACCACGTTCCACAGCGTGTCATTCTGTCAGTTTTCACAGTAGGAGACTCAAATCAATTTGTAAAGACTGGGGACATCTAGTGGAAGCAATAGGAAGTGCTCAATGAAGCATAGCTCACGGTGTGATTAATAGGCAACGTGATGAAGTTGAGTTCGCAATTCAGAATTCCACTTCCTGTTTCGATCTGTCTCGGGGTTTTGACTGCCATATGAGTTCTGTTATACTCACAGACACCATTCAAACAGTTTTAGAAACTTTCGGGTGTTTTCTATCCACAAGTATTAATTATCTGCATATCCTAGCTTCTGAGTTTGAGTAGTAGGCCATTTAAAATGGGCCCACATTTTTTTTCAAAATGCGCTATCCTAGGCGACCGTCAAGAGGTTAAAATAATTGTTATGTATTTTGTCAACGTTTATCATGAGTAATTTAGGAAATTCACCGGAGGTTTTCGGTGGGTATGCTAGTTCTGAACATCACATGCTAATGTAAAAAGCTGTTTTTTGATATAAATATGAACTTGATTGAACAAAACATGCATGTATTGTATAACATAATATCCTAGGAGTGTCATCTGATGAAGATCATCAAAGGTTAGTGCTGCATTTAGCTGTGGTTTTGGTTTTTGTGACATATATGCTTGCTTTGAAAATGGCTGTATGATTATTTTTGGCAGGGTACTCTCCTGACATAATCTAATGTTTTGCTTTCTCTGTAAAGCCTTTTTGAAATCGGACAACGTGGTTGGATTAACGAGAGTCTTATCTTTCAAATGGTGTAAAATAGTAATTTGTTTGAGAAATGTAAGTTATAGCATTTTTGAGGTATTTGTATTTCGCGCCACGCGATTCCACTGGCTGTTGAATAGTGTGGGACGCTAACGTCCCACTGGCCCAGAGAGGTTAAATAAATAAGACCTACACCACTTTTTAACAGCACATTACTCAACAGTAGTGAGACTCATGTCGCCTACTGTAGGCCTACAGTATATGACGTGACTTTCCACCAATAATTACATATAGAGGATTGGAGGATATTTCTGTAATTCAGCGATATTTATTCCCATAGTAATTCGTTATGGATCCATAACTAAATAAAACACTGGGCTATTTAGCCAAAGTATCAAAATACCGAGAGGTGTTGGTTAAGGTATATTGTCTTGCTAATAGCCCATAATGGGCTATTATAATACTGTACATGGTGTCCAGGTCAGGATAACCAAAACATTTCCTTATTAAAGACTATCAGAAAGAATGTTGGTACTTATTTATTTTGATCCAAAGCCATTAATGAGTGAGTCACTCAGCTTCATGTAGGTGCCGCTATATGACTGTGTCATCAACTTGATAATATATAACTATATTTTCAAGGTTATTTAGTTTTCAAAAAAACGAAAGAGAGTGATTGTAATCTGAATAAAGGCCAATATAATATTTGTAAAGGCTAAAACATTTATTTCTGTTTTTAGAGGGAGAGAAATGCTTGACCAATTGTGAGCCGCCCATAAAGACCAAAATATAGCCCTGCTAATAGCCATAATGGCACTGTACAACGTGACCATGTGTGTTTGAAAGATAATTTTTATCATGATTTTATTAACGAAAGCATAAAGATGCTGATGAAGAAATACAGTAGTGTACAGTATATGCTTTTACATTTGGATAATAAAGCATTTAAAGCATTTTGAAGATAAGCCACCTGCATTTGTTTATTAGGCTACTGTGCTGTCTGACAAGTAAACATAGCCTACAGTACATACTGTAGTAAACATGGGAAAGTGTCTAATTCCTTACATAAGGGAGAGCAGACCATATCCAGACTTTCTCGGTGACCTCAAGTACTCATTAACTCTGTCTTTAATGCTTTTTTGGGTTGCATCAGTCATGGACAGAAACTTCTGAGACACAGTATTAATGATGAACACCCGGAGGTTCACTGGTAAGCCACATTTGTCTCGGGATCTATCCCAGTTGGTATTCTGTGCCCACTTGTGGTATCTCTCTTCGGTTACACATCCTTGGAATAGCAGAAAAGCATAATGGTCTGGACGGCCCTTGCTGTGCCTGATGAGCAGTTGGTCACGTTCTGTTGTCAAAAGACAAATGGAAATGTTAGGGTGAACTGACGACCTGACGAACCTGCCAGGTATGTTGACTCTGCCTGTCGAAGGTGGAGTTCCAGAGCTCACATGTGTGCCTGGCATGGATTGTGACTTCATCTTGTTCCTCACCCTCTTCAACGCGCCATTCTCCGCCTGACTCTCCGCCAATGCCGCCTGGCTCTGGACCAATGCATCAGCTGTATCTCTGCCCTCCAATAATGTTTCTCTTTCTGCTGGTCTGTCTTCAATGACTCATTCTCGGTCTTCAAAGGTTGAATCTGATCCATGTACCATCCTGAGCCCCCATCGATTACAGTGGCCTATGATAGAAATGGTAGATCAATTAAGAATTAAAAGTGACTCCAACACACAAATGCTGCGTACACATTTTAAGAATCTAGCAAAACGAACCACTTTCTTGGCAACCATACATTTTTCCGGTGCGACCCGTTGTCCAGCCCTTTGTCCACTGATCTCCATGGATGGTTGTTGGCATGTTTGTATGCTCTGCAAAAACACATTCATGTTTTTAGTACACAATATTTAAAAAATATATATTTTTATATAACCTTTCTTAAATTATCGATTTTATTACAGAGTATGCCTACACGTTGATAGGCCACTATATAGGCTACTTTTCTTTAAGAAAATGCACTGAATCCAAAATACCTTTAGTTTTAGTGATCCTCTCAGCTCCGGCTCATTTTCAAGTCCTCTTGTGGTGGTCCTAACCCTGGAACAGGTAGCACCATAAAAAGAAGCTGGCTTGATGAAAAAAATGTACATTTTGTCTGTTCTCTTTGGTCGCAATGTCATTTTTTTTAATAAACAGCTCGTTTTTGAATGGTAACTGTTTCTAGTTTTTTTTATGAACGATAGCATAAAGATGTTGATGAAGAAATACTGTACTGCTGTTTTGAGTTAGAAATGTAACTGTATTACGCATCGAATGCATTGTAGGTAGGAGGATGTTCACACCTACAGTAGCCAGGCTATAAAGAGTCTTTTTTCCTGCTAATCGGGCTACAAGTCTTTGAAAACCTGTTTTCAAAATGCCACCAGCTGTACATCACCACTGTAAATAAAAACACAGCATCTTGTTTACATCTCATTTACATTCTTTATTGTAACCACAATGTCACAAATCATTTATATCTACCTTTCCAATTACTTTTAGTGTTTGGGCAAAATTTTATTAATATTATGGTGTTTCTATTCTAAGAAAAATGAAAACCCTCTGGGTTTCCGTCAGGATGTAACGGAAAATATGGCACTGTATAACGTGATGGTCGGGAGTACAGTATTGGGCTATTTAGCTAACGAATCCCTGTGTCTTGCGGGAACGCGTGAGACCGGGGTTCAATTCCTCGATGGGGAGGAAGGAGTAGGCTGTGCTTGTAAATAAGAATTTGTTCTTAACTGAATTGCCTAGTTAAATAAAGGTTACACTAAGAGCATAACATTTCTACACCCACATTTTCAAAATCTAGTCTTGCCAATACCCAAAAGGAAATTCAGTGAAAATGAAATCTCATCGATTTATCAAGACCAGTCCCCATGCTTGTCTCAGAGCAGAGCGAAACGGTGCTAAAATAGTTGTAGAGTATTGCTTCTAACTTCAATATGCTCTTTAAATAAATAAGACCTACACCACTTTTAACAGCACATTACTCAACACTAGTGAGACTCATGTCGCCTACTGCAGGCCTAAAGTATATAAAAAAATATGACGTGACTCTCCGCCAATAAATACATATGGAGGATTGGAGGATATTTCTGTAATTCAGTGATATTTATTCCCATAGTAATTCGTTATGGAACCATCACTAAATAAACATGGGCATTTTGAAAGAGTATTTGTATCATTATTTTATTAACGAAAGAATAAAGATGCCATTATTAGTTACATTGTTTTAGTTTGAACGTGCAGACTGGCACTAAGAACAGAACAGCGGGAACGTTTCCCTTGTCAACGCCATTATTAGTGCAATGCCCCGTAAAGTGTTACCAGTGTGGCGGGGTGGGAGTCCTTCCCCTCCCGCTTCCTCCTTCTCCCTTCCCCATGGGCTAGGTTGGTCTTCTGTGCGTGGCTCTGTGGCCTATCCCGTGCCCCCTGCCCTCGTACCTTGAACCTCGCGCTCTTTCAGTGGATACAACTGGAGAACTCCAAGGCAATACCATTGTACACCACTCGGGAGCCATGAACAATATGACCAATATATATTGTCCTGCTAATAACAGGGTTAATAAAATATCTGTGAGAATATCCAACGGGCTTTCATATAATTCCAAATTATTAATAATAATAATAATAAAATTAAAATAATAATCTCTTTGTCTGAAAAAGAACAGTATTTTTTTACGTTTTCAAATAACGTAAAATGAGTGAGAAAAAGGATATTCTTGAACATGGGGTGAGACATTACTAATTTGTAAATTATGCCAGTTTGTTAGAATGATTTATTTTTGTTTTTAGAGGGAGAGAAAATAAAAGCCAACATCTCATGGGTCTCCCAGTCAAGGGCAGCACAGGTTTTGAACCATCATCTGTAGCAACACAGCTTGCACTGCAATACAGTTTCTTAGACCGTTGCGCCACTCAGGCGCTTTATAACGTGACTGGTTGGGAGTGGCCTACAGTACTACAGTAAGACCAAAATAATTCTAACAAAATAAAATAATAAAAACCTTAGTGTAACAAAAGTTTTAGTAAGTAATACTGAAGTCGTGCACAATTATCAGTTTCTATTTATGTTTATGTCGCCCATTCATTGTTAGAGACACAGTAGGACCCCAAAGCATAATCAGTGCTCTAACTCCCCCTTGCGCTGGTCTGGAGCAATTAAGTGGTGACGCAGGGTACTGTACTAAACCACAAATTACCTCTAAGTCCCGTGGTGTAAGCTCACAATTTTTAAAGGAGGAACCACTGTATTTGTTCAGAAGCCTTGGTCATTTCCTATGTGTGTAGATTGTAAAAGTTCTAAATTAGATCGCCTGTGTTATTGCTCTGCTTCCAATGTGTTGGGGCCGTTCAAATTTGGATTTTATGGATTACTAGCAACTTTGTTTTTCGAAGCTTTGACAAACTAAACAGATTGTGTATCGGACGGTTAGAGGAGTACAACTGCGAGCCTGAAGTCAACAGATAAGACTCCCCCTCTCTCACTCATTTCCCTCTCTCGCTCCAGTGCTTTATACTGCAACAGAGGGAATACAGATTATTGCAAATTCTTTAAGGTTGCTCTGCCATTATTATTGTATGAGGTATTACTGGTTGGTTTACCCCTGTGTTGTGACTTGTGGTTACAGTGCATTCGTAAAGTATTCAGACCCCTTTACTTTTTGTTACGTTATAGCCTATTCTAAAATGTATTAAGTGGATTTTTCCCCCTCATCAATCTACACATAATACCCCATAATGACAAAGCAAAAACTGTTTTTCAGATTTTTTTTGTCTTCTTGGGTATGACGCTACAAGTTTGGCACACGTGTTTTTGGGGTGTTTCTCCCATTCTTCTCTGCAGATCCTGTCAAGCTCTGTCAGGTTGGATGGGGAGCGTCACTACACAGCTATTTTCAGGTCTCTCCAGACATGTTCGATCAGGTTCAAGTCCGGGCTCTGGCTGGGCCACGCATGGACATTCAGAGACTTATCCTGAAGCTACTCCTGCGTTGTCTTGGCTGTGTGCTTAGGGTTTTTGTCCTGTTGGAAGGTGAACCTTCACCCCAGTCTGAGGTCCTGAGTGCTCTGGAGCAGGTTTTCATCAAGGATTTCTCTATACGTTGGTCTGTTCAACTTACCCTCAATTCTGACTAGTCTCCCAGTCCCTCCCAGTTGTAGAAACATCTCAAGGATGTTCAATGGAAACAGGATGCCCCTGAGCTCAATTTCGAATCTTATAGCAAAGGGTCTGAATATTTATGTAAATAAGGTATTTCTAAAAACCCGTTTTCGGTTTGTCATTATGGGGTACATTGCGTAGATTGATGAGGATTTAAAAAAAAAATGTTGTAGAGTAAGGCTATAACGTAGCAAAATATGGAAAAAGTCAAGGGGTCTAAATTCATTTTCCGATGCACTGTATATGGTATGGGTTATCCTTTCTTTCCACTGGCTATCTGGCAAACAAGCTACACTCTAGGCAGTCTTTTCTGCTGACGTTTGTGTGTCTGGTAGCAGTATTTTCTCTCTGCTACACTTTTTGTATCTGCAGTGTAAATATCTACCTGGCGCATGAACAAACATCTTTATCTTTACCCTTCTCTAACAATACCGCTATAGAACTGGAGACCAAACTGGGGCCCTGGAGAAAAGCACCTATGACACCACACACAAAGATGTTGAATCATGTATTTTGTTGGAACCCCGTACTGTGTCAATGTGGACACGCCTAATGGAAATAATGGGGATTCTTTCATTGTGGAAGGACTTGATTGTGTAATGGAGTTGGAGAGCACTGTCCCTTATCCCCAGGCTTCTGGCTAGTCAATAACCTCTCCACCATTACCCTCCCCTCAACCTCTTACTCTGCCCAGACAGACTGGGAGAGGTGTCTCTGTGCATATTGGACAAATAAAAAAAACAATGGACACACCCCAACAATAGTTTGAGAATGCCATTCGCAAACTCAGTGAAAGTGTGGAGGCTCATCAAAAAGATGTGCATCTGAGGTTGGCTCACCTCCCCCATCAAATGGAGGAAAACCAACAACAAACTGTTCAGAGACAGAAATATTTTCAAGATTCTCTGAAGCAGAATATTCAAGGGAAAATGCGAAGTTTCAAAACACTAATAGGAACTAATCATCATCTAGTCATGACCCATCTTGAGGAGGAACAAAAACAGAGCAGAGTCAGCCTCTATTGTGAAGGACGTGTGTTCTTACCTGAAAGATGTTATGAAGGACATGAAGAACTCTCTCACAGGAGAAATATGATTTTTGATTGTTCAACCTCAAAAAGGAGACCTCTAATGAGATGGACAAAACACAATGCCACATACCTTCAACTTGAGGAGCTGCACCAGGATGTAATGTAGTGCTTTTTCCTTCTTGAGAAATCCTCTGCACCTCCCTCATTGTTTACCTCTGCCACTTGCTCTGCCAATAAGGGAATAGGAACAGGTAGCACAAGAAACCTCCCTCTAAAGACACTGTTAACCTGTTTTGATGTAAAAAAAAAAGGCTTTACAGCGAAAGCAAAACATTAGATTATGTCAGGAGAGTACCCTGCCAAAAATAATCACACAGCCATTTTCAAAGCAAGCATATATGTCACAAAAACCAAAACCACAGCTAAATGCAGCACTAACCTTTGATGATCTTCATCAGATTACACTCCTAGGACATTATGTTATACAATACATGCATGTTTTGTTCAATCAAGTTCATATTTATATCAAAAAACAGCTTTTTACATTAGCATGTGATGTTCAGAACTAGCATACCCACCGCAAACTTCCGGTGAATTTACTAAATTACTCATGATTAACGTTCACAAAATACATAACAATTATTTTAACCTGTTGGGGATAGGGGTCAGTATTTGCACAGCTGGATAAAAAAACGTACCCGATTTAATCTGGTTACTACTCCTGCCCAGTAACAAGAATATGCATATAATTGTTTGATTTGGATAGAAAACACCCTAAAGTTTCTAAAACTGTTTGAATGGTGTTTGTGAGTATAACAGAACTCATTTGGCAGGCCAAAACCTGAGAAGATTCCAAACATGAAGCGCCCTGTCTGACAATTTGTTGTTCTTCAGTTGCATCTCTATCGAAAATACAGTATCTCTGCTGTAACGTGACATTTTCTAAGGCTTCCATTGGCTCTCAGAAGGCGCCAGAAAGTGTAATGGGGTGTCTGCAGTCTCTGGGCGTTTTCAAAACTGTTTTCTATCCAAATCTACTAATTATATGCATATTCTAATTTCTGGGCAAGAGTAGTAACCAGTTTAAATCGGGTACGTTTTTTATCCGGCCGTGCACTTACACTACCGCTAAGGATCTGGATGATTCTTTCCCTCTGGCGTTTCAGTGAGAAGTTCAGCATAATTCAGGATAAAGTGTATGGAAAAACTCCAAGAGGAGATGGAACACACAGCACCCATTACCTTGTCTACACGACAACCCATGAGTGGCCATCTCAACCCCTTGTCATATGATGAAGCTGTAAAGTCTCAAAGTAACATTTCGCATGTTTGCAATGTATGCTGTTTAAACACGGTGCCAAACATTGGGATGCTGGACACAAGCAGGGATGATGAGTGCAATCTATATGAGATGTATCAGCAGTGGGCACAGAAAATGACGTTTGACTGTTTCAATCGGAGAGGACTTCATTTTATCCATGTGAACGAACGGAGCCTGCTGACGAAATTAGAGGAATTAAAACTCCTTGCTTCCAACACACGGACTGCAGTAGTTGCTGTGACTGAGACATGGCTCGATGGGTAAATTGAGGACGATGAGGTTGAGCTACCGGGTTATAGCACTCATAGCATTGACCGAAATGGTGGCGGTGTGTGTGTTTTTACTAGGAACGATGTGCATTTTAACCCTCGTTCAGATCTGAAAATGGATGGTCTTGAAGCTGCATGGGTAGATATACTTCTTCCTAAATGTCGTCCTGTCACTGTTGGTGTCTGCTATCGGCCTCCTAAGCAGAATCATTTCTGTGATTTACTTGAGTCGAATTGCTGTGATCACAATGTATTTGCTGATAGAGAATGTATTCTGCTTGGCGATTTTAATACAAATGTGCAGTTATTGCCCAAGAAAAGTACACTAGTAAATGCCCTGTATAACTTTAATCAGTTATTTGGACTAAAACAACTGATTGTTGAGCCAACCCGGGTGTGTGACAGTAAATCAACTTTGGATTTGATTATTGTATCAGATCAAGAGAACATCTGTCAGTCTGGAGTCTTAAATATTGGTTTTAGTGATCATATGGTAACCTACTGTACTTGTAAGAAATCCAAAATGCTACTAGAGCCAGGTAATAAATACATGAAGGTACAGTCTATGAAACAATACTCAAAATAACGTTTTGTTTAAGTACTTGGAATTTTGGATTGGTCTCATGTACTAAACTGTGATGATGTTGATCAAGCCTGGTATCGTTTTAAAGATCTGTTAATGTCTGCACTCGATTCTCTAGCTCCGATTAAACAAATTTGAATCAAACAGCGGTCAGGGAAATGGATCACTTCCGAGATGTTAGACCTCATAAGGAAAAGGGATTGCTACCTGGCCAGATTCAGAAGGACAAATCTACAAGATTATGATGGTTATATTAACAGTAGAAACCTTGAAAGATACAAAATGGATAAGGCCAAATCTCAACATTATATAGACATCATTAATGACAACTTACATCAGCCTCATAAACTGTGGAAAATTTTAAAGGACATTGGCTTAAACCTCCCCATAAGGTAGAATCCTATAGTATTGGTCTGGATATTGATGATGTTTTATGTTATGACCAGGCAAAGGTTGCAAATTATTTTAACACATTTTTTACCACTATAGCCTCATGTCTGGTTAAGAAGTTACCCACCTGCTCTGGACAATATGGCCAGTCTTTCATTAACAACTTTTACCATAGCAAAGGTATCACAAATTATTTGTTTGACCTGTGCATGGTAACAGAGGACAACGTTTCCAATCTACTATGCTTAATGAGCACAAACAAAGCAACTGGGCTGGATAACCCTCCTGCAAGATTCAAAAAGGACAGTGCTTGTGTCACTGCTAAAATGATAACGCATAATGTAAACCTTTCTATTAGTAGTGGTTAGGGTTGCACATTTTGGGGAATATTCAGAGGTGGAAACTTTCCGTGAAAATTAACGGGAATATATGGGAATTAATGGGAATATATGGGAATTAACAGAAATATGTGCAAATTAATATTAATACCATTTAAATGTAGATGTTTTTTGCATTGGATATATTTAACATATCAAATGGAGACAGAAACATAAACATTTTACCTAGACCTGAAATTTCCATCCCTAACTATAATATTTTCCGACAAGATAGAACTGCCAAAGGGGGCGGAGTTGCAATCTACTGCAGAGTTCTGTCCTACTATCCAGGTCTATGCCCAAACAATTTGAGCTTCTACTTTTAAAAATCCACCTTTCCAGAAACAAGTTTCTCACCGTTGCCGCTTGCTATAGACCACCTTCAGGCCCCAGCAGTGCCCTGGACACCATATATGAATTGATTGCCCCCCATCTAAAGTCGGAGCTCGTGCTGTTAGGTGACCTAAACTGGGACATGCTTAACACCGCAGCCATCCTACAATCTAAACTTCATGCCCTTAATCTCACACAAATTACCAATGAACCTACCAGGTAAAACTCCAAATCTGTAAATGCGGGCACCCTCAAAGATATCATCCTAACCAACCTGCCCTCCAAATACACATCTGCTGTCTTCAAGCAAGGTGGGGTTATATCCTGCCTGTTTGGCCATGTCCGGGGATATTATTGGATGGGGCCACAGTGTCTCCTGACCCCTCCTGTCTCAGCCTCCAGTATTTATGCTGCAGTAGTTTATGTGTCGGGGGGCTAGGGTCAGTCTGTTATATCTGGAGTATTTCTCCTGTCTTATCCGGTGTCCTGTGTGAATTTAAGTATGCTCTCTCTAATTCTCTCTTTCTTTCTTTCTTTCTTTCTTTCTTTCTTTCTTTCTTTCTTTCTTTCTTTCTTTCTTTCTTTCTTTCTTTCTTTCTTTCTTTCTTTCTTTCTTTCTTTCTTTCTTTCTTTCTTTCTCTCTCTTGGAGGACCTGAGCCCTAGGACCATGCCTCAGGACTACCTGGCATGATGACTCCTTGCTGTCCCCAGTCCACCTGGCCGTGCTGCTGCTCCAGTTTCAACTGTTCTGCCTGCGGCTATGGAACCCTGATCTGTTCACTGGACGTGCTACCTGCCCCAGACCTGCTGTTTTCAACTCTCTAGAGACAGCAGGAGCGGTAGAGATACTCTCAATGATCGGCTATGTAAAGCCAACTGACATTTACTCTTGAGGTGCTGACTTGTTGCACCCTCGACAACTGTGATTATTATTATTTGATCATGCTGGTCATTTATGAACATTTGAACATCTCGGCCATGTTCTGTTATAATCTCCACCCGGCACAGCCAGAAGAGGACTGGCCACCCCTCATAGCCTGGTTCCTCTCTAGGTTTCTTCCTAGGTTTTGGCCTTTCTAGGGAGTTTTTCCTAGCCACCGTGCTTCTACACCTGCATTCCTTGCTGTTTGGGGTTTTAGGCTGGGTTTCTGTACAGCACTTTAAGATATCAGCTGATGTAAGAAGGGCTATATAAATACATTTGATTTGATTTGATAATACGTAAATAAATGATAAACTTTAAGACGGAGAATCGTTATTGTCTTTACCGGAGATAAACAACAAAGAATGTGCTCACATCCACGCTCATGAAAACACTACAGCCAAAATGGGAGCCACTTAGAAAAACTACAGAGTCTAGCTAATTTTTCCAAAAACAAGCCTGAAACTCTTTCTAAAGACTGTTGACATCTAGTGGAAGCCCTAGGAACCTCAATCTGGGAGGTTTTCGCCCCATAATAAACATGACAGCCATTGGAAACAGTGGTAGGCTGAACATTCTTTTTTTTTATTGTTTGACCTCGGGTTTTTGCCTGCCATATCAGTTCTGTTATACTCACGGACATTATTGTAACAGTTTTAAAAACTATGGAGTGTTTTCTATCCAAATCTACCAATTATATGCATATCCTAGCTTCTGGGCCTGAGTAACACGCAGTTTACTTTGGGCATGCTTTTCATCCAGACGTCAAAATACTGCCACCTAGCCCAAAGAGGTTAATTATTCCTTGTCCACGAACATTCGACCACCTATCTGAGATGACTGCAATACAGTCTGCTTTCTCTATGATTTGCTTGATCTTCACTTGAACTCTGATGAACTCTGCATCCAGCAAATGAGTAGATAAAGCAGGTCTGGTTGGAGGGGTGTATGCTGGGTGAAGAACATTCAGAAATCTCTTCCAATACACATTGCCTGTGAGCATCAGAGGTGAACCAGTTGCATACACAGCTCGAGCAAGACATTCATCAGCATTTCTCTCACTACGTTCCTCCATTGAGTCAAAAAAACGTCTGATTCCAGGATCATGAGCTGTTGCTATCGATAAGGTGTCTGATTCCTAATTTTCACCTCAAATAGAAGTAGAGGAACTTTTGTCAGAGGTTGCTTGTTCTGAGCGCTGAGGTAACTTTATGCACTTGGCCAGATGATTCTGCATCTTTGTTGCATTCTTCACATCTGATTTGGCACAGTATTTGCAAATATACACTGGTTTTCCTTCTACATTAGCTGCAGTGAAATGTCTCCACACATCAGATACTGCCCATGGCATTTTCCTGTAAAGATTAGAAAAAAATGAGTAAAAAAAACATACAATTCCATGTACAGATAAATAGTTAAGTAGTTAGATTAAAATTAAACATGTAGGGAAACAGGTGAATTAACACTCCTCAGTTAGCAGGCTCAAGCAAGCTAAAACCCACATGGTAGCAAAAAATTACTTGCAGAAATTGTTAACAAGTTAGAAATGATTTAAACACACTTTGTTGTAGGCTACTATTTACTAGTTAACTCTTACATCTAGACGTTCCGCTAGCGGAATACCTGCTCCAATATCCAATGATGGGCGTGGAACGAAATACAAACTCCTCTAAAATCCGAAAACTTCCATTTTTCAAACATATGACTATTTTACAGCATTTTAAAGACAAGACTCTCGTTAATCTAACCACACTGTCCGATTTCAAAAAGGCTTTACAGCGAAAGCAAAACATTACATTATGTCAGCAGAGTACCCAGCCAGAAATAATCAGACACCCATTTTTCAAGCTAGCATATAATGTCACAAAAAACAAAACCACAGCTAAATGCAGCACTAACCTTTGATGATCTTCATCAGATGACAACCCTAGGACATTATGTTATACAATGCATGCATGTTTTGTTCAATCAAGTTCATATTTATATCAAAAACCAGCTTTTTTACATTAGCATGTGACGTTCAGAACTAGCATACCCCCGCAAACATCCGGTGAATTTACTAAATTACTCACGATAAATGTTCACAAAAAAACATAACAATTATTTTAAGAATTATAGATACAGAACTCCTCTATGCACTTTTGATATGTCCGATTTTAAAATAGCTTTTCGGTGAAAGCACATTTTGCAATATTCTCAGTAGATAGCCCAGCCATCACGGCTAGCTATTTAGACACCGACCAAGTTTAGCCCTGACCAAACTCCGATTTACTATTACAAAAGTTTGATTACCTTTGTTGTCTTCGTCAGAATGCGCTCCCAGGACTGCTACTTCAATAACAAATGTTGGTTTGGTCCAAAATAATCCATCGTTATATCCAAATAGCGGTGTTTTGTTCGTGCGTTCTAGACACTATCCGAAGTGTAAATAAGGGTTACGAGCATGGCGCAATTCGTGACGAAAGATTTCTAAATATTCCATTACCGTACTTCGAAGCATGTCAACCGCTGTTTAAAATCAATTTTTATGCAGTTTTTCTCGTAAAAAAGCGATAATATTCCGACCGGGAATCTGCGTTTAGGTAAACAGAGGAAAGAAAACAAAGCATTCTGTCGACGCGGGCACACGCCTGAGTCTCACAGTACTGTAACCAGCCACTACCCAAACGCGCTACTTTGTTTCAACCAGAGCCTGCAAAGCCACGATTCAGCTTTTTGCCGCCTTCTGAGAGACCATGTGAGCCGTAGGAAGTGTCACGTAACAGCAGAGATCCTCTGTAATGGATAGAGATGTCAAAGAAGGCCAAGAAATGGTCAGACAGGGTACTTCCTGTACAGAATCTTCTCAGGTTTTGGCCTGCCAAATGAGTTCTGTTATACTCACAGACACCATTCAAACAGTTTTAGAAACTTTGGAGTGTTTTCTATCCAAAGCTAATAATTATATGCATATTCTAGTTTCTGGGCAGGAGTAATAATCAGATTAAATCGGGTACGTTTTTTATCCGGCTGTGCAAATACTGCCCCCTATCCATAACAGGTTAACAGAAAATCATGTACAGTGAGTGAAAAAAGTATTTGATCCCCTGCTGATTTTGTACGTTTGCCCACTGACAAAGAAATCATCCATCTATTTAATGAGGGAAATAAGTATTTGACCCCTCTGCAAAACCTGACTTAGTACTTGGTGGCAAAACCCTTGTTGGCAATCACAGAGGTCAGACGTTTCTTATAGTTGGCCACCAGGTTTGCACACATCTCAGGAGGGATTTTGTCCCACTCCTCTTTGCAGATCTTCTCCAAATCATTAAGGTTTCGAGGCTGACATTTGGCAACTCGAACCTTCAGCTCCCTCCACAGATTTTCTATGGGATTAAGGTCTGGAGACTGGCTAGGCCACTCCAGGACCTTAATGTGCTTCTTCTTCGTGTTTTGGGTCATTGTCATGCTGGAATACCCATCCACGACCCATTTTCAATGCCCTGGCTGAGGGAAGGAGGTTCTCACCCAAGATTTGACGGTACATGGCCCCGTCCATCATCCCTTTGATGCGGTGAAGTTGTCCTGTCCCCTTAGCAGAAAAACAACCCCAAAGCATAATGTTTCCACCTCCATGTTTGACGGTGGGGATGGTGTTCTTGGGGTCATAGGCAGCATTCCTCCTCCTCCAAACACAGTGAGTTGAGCTGATGCCAAAGAGCTCCATTTTGGTCTCATCTGACCACAACACTTTCACCCAGTTGTCCTCTGAATCATTCAGATGTTCATTGGCAAACTTCAGACGGGCATGTATTTGTGCTTTCTTGAGCAGGGGGACCTTGCGGGCGCTGCAGGATTTCAGTCCTTCACGGCATAGTGTGTTACCAATTGTTTTCTTGGTGACTATGGTCCCAGCTGCCTTGAGATCATTGACAAGATCCTCCCGTGTAGTTCTGGGCTGATTCCTCACCGTGCTCATGATCATTGCAACTCCACGAGGTGAGATCTTGCGTGGAGCCCCAGGCCGAGGGAGATTGACAGTTCTTTTGTGTTTCTTCCATTTGCGAATAATTGCACCAACTGTTGTCACCTTCTCACCAAGCTGCTTGGTGATGGTCTTGTAGCCCATTCCAGCCTTGTGTAGGTCTACAATCTTGTCCCTGACATCCTTGGAGAGCTCTTTGGTCTTGGCCATTGGTGGAGAGTTTGGAATCTGATTGATTGATTGCTTCTGTGGACAGGTGTCTTTTATTCAGGTAACAAGCTGAGATTAGGAGCACTCCCTTTATGAGTGTGCTCCTAATCTCAGCTCGTTACCTGTATAAAAGACACCTGGGAGCCAGAAATCTTTCTGATTGAGAGGGGGTCAAATACTTATTTCCCTCATTAAAATGCAAATCAATTTGTAACATTTTCGACATGCATTTTTCTGGATTTTTTTAATGTTATTCTGTCTCTCACTGTTCAAATAAACCTACCATTAAAATTATAGACTGATCATTTGTCAGTGGGCAAATGTACAAAATCAGCAGCGGATCAAATACTTTTTTCCCTCACTGTATGTCTTATAAAATATATTCACCCCAACCAGTATTGTAATCAATACTTACCAGAAAGCATGTAGTCCTTAGCTCATACAGCGTAGTAGTGTGGGCTCAATAGCATCTTATTAGTGTGCAAAATCTTGAGAATCAGCTGTACATGTGATGGAAGAATGCACTGTGCATGCTGAGGGTTGCAATTCCATTGAATTGGGGATAGTTTAACCAAAATATGCCACAAGCCCTAGAATTTCCTTATGTGTATCCCACAAAAAAGGTTCACTGTTATAAGCTAACTTTTTTTTACGAATTTAAGCAAAAATCCCCAAATTCCAGGGCTTAACATCCCATGGAACAGTTCTGGAAAAATTCTGGAAATATACCGGAGAGTTTCCGACCCTTTGCAACTCTAGTAGTGGTACATTTCCCAAGGATCTCAAAACAGCCCGGGTGGTTCCACTCCACAAGAAGAGCAGCAAAACAAATGTAGGAAACTACAGGCCTGTATCAAACCTCAGCACCTTATCCAAAGTTGTTGAGAGATTAGTTTTTAATCAAATTGAGGGATACCTTCTTGAGCACAAACTTCTTTATGAACTACAATCTGGCTTTAGAACAGCTCATTCTACTGATACTTGCCTTATCTACCTTTTTGACCACATTAAGCAGGGAAGTGAGGAGGGGAACTATACAGGTATGGTTATGTTATATTTGCAGAAAGCTTTTGACACTGTGGACCATGATATTCTCCTGATGAAACTGAAATACATGGGTCTAAATTATGTAGCAGTGAATTGGTTTAGGTCTTATCTGACCAACAGAACACAAGTATGTAATGTTGGTGATGTTCTGTCAGAGGCCAAAGAAATATCCTGTGGAGTACCACAGGGATCAATTTTAGGGCCTCTCTTATTTCTTATATATGTTAATGATATGCCAGATACAGTAAAGTGCAAACTTTTGCTTTATGCTGATGAGTCAGTCATACTGGTATCAGGGAAGGATACAGTTTACAGAGACCCTGAGTAAGGAACTGCATTTGTCAGTGATTGGTTGTCTGACAACAAATTGTCACTACATTTGGGAAAAACTTAATCGATTTTGTTTGGAACAAAACGTAGATTGTTTAGGGCTGACAAGATAATGGTAAACTATGCAGGCAAAGAGATTGAATCTAAAACCAGTGTATCTTATCTTGGTGTGTCCCTAGATCAATCCCTTTCTGGAGACCTGATTGCTGCTAAAATTATTTCTAAAATGGTGAACAAATTAAAAAATGTATATCGTAACACTAGATATTTTAACAGTAAGGTTAAGAAACTGCTTATCTCAACCTTGATTCAGTGTCAGTTTGATTATGCCTGCTCTGCTTGGTTATAGTGGGCTGTCAAAAAAGCTGAAAAAGAGAATGCAGGTCATGCAAAATAATGTTATCAGGTATATGCTAGGACCCACATAGGGGTACAAGAGTTCAAGAGGAGGTGGGTTTGTTGCCTTTGGAGTCTAGAGTGGACCAACTTAAACTTAATCATATGTTTGACATCTTAAATTATTGTGCCCCAGGTTGCATGAAAAAACCCATTGATATCGTCTATAACCAACACAGTCACAATACCAGAGCTAGTGTTATGTCTTGTAAAATCCCAAGAGTAAACAGTACTGCAAGGAGCACGTTTTTCTATACAGGCATTTGTCTATGGAATAGCCTTCCCTTGGAGATCAAGCAAAGAAAAAGTAAAAATAGCTTTAAAAAGCAGACTAAGGTTTTCATTTGGACAAGGTTGTCAAAGTAAGAGAAACCACTCCACTGCCCCTTGTGCCACCTACTGCTGGTCAGGTGTATTTATTTCGGAAGGATTGGAATGATGTGCAATTAATTGTTTTAATGTGTTATTGTTTTTACCATCGAGGACCACTTTGGAAATAAACATTTTAATTCATACTTTCAAGTGATATCCTCTGGGTCCACATTGTTCATTTTGTTCTATATTCAATTAAATCTTGGAGTCTTCAAAACTTACTGAAGATTACAGGAGGTGGTGTACTGGCCAGGCATGTATACAGGAAGTGGTGTACTGGCCAGGCAATACCAAGAAGTTTGAACAGCAGTCTGAAGTATGACAGAAATACAAACCAGACATTGGCAGACCTGCTGGGAAACTGCAGCTGACCGTTGTGAACCATCCCAATGAAATGCTGTGAATTGACCTCATAGGGCATTTTCCTCCCAGTCGGGGGATTTGGAATGAATTCTTATTGGTGGTAGTGGACTGTTACACACACACTGGGTGGAGTTGTTTCCACTCCGCAAAGCCACTGCAGCTGCCATTGCTCTAATCCTGCAAAGGGAGGTCTTACACAATTTGGGATTCCAGACCAAATTCTCTCTGAAAGAGGTCCGTAGTTCATTGCAGAGCTCTGTACCTACTGGGGTCTAGTTGCCAAGCTGACCATGGCCTACCATCCCCAGACCAACCTGACAAGAGGGTAAACTGCATCCTGAAGGGGATCAGCACACAAGGTGGGCTCAGAATCTTCCTGAGTTTCGCTTTGCACTTCGGGGTCACTCCCGCCGAACTCCACCTGGGAAGACCGCAGAAAGGTCCGATGGACAGAGTCTTGCAAAGTTCCAATGTTTCACCTGACAGCCCAGCATTTGATGCAGTCCACCACCACCATTCCTTGCTAGGTAGAGTGGAGGCCAGTAGAATCAAAGCCAAACAGCGACAGCTCAGAAACTATGACAAACGTAAACAAGACGTATGTTTCCCACCCCAGTTTTGCGTCTGGGTCCATTCTCATCTGTCAAAGGCATCCAAGCAGTTCACTGCAAAGCTAGTTTCGAGATGGAAAGGTCCTTACCGTGTGGTGCAAGCAGTTGGGCCCGGTGAACAATATTGATCAAAAATATAAATTCAACAACTTCAACGATTTTACTGAGTTACAGTTTATATAAAGAAATCAGTCAATTGAAATAAATTCATTAGGCCCTAATCTAAGGATTTCACATGACTTGGGAGCCAGGCCCACCCGCTGGGGAGCCAGGCCCAGCCAATCAGAATGAGTTTTTCCCACAAAAGGGCTTTATTACAGACAGAAATACTACTCAGTTTAATCAGCTGTCCGGGTGGCTGGTGTCAAGACTATCCCTCAGGTGATGAAGCTTGAGGTGGAGGTTCTGGACTGGCTTGGTTGCATGTGGTCTGTGGTTGTAAGGTGGTTGGACATACTGCCAAATTCTCTAAAAGACATTATGGTAGAGAAATGAACATTCAATTCTTTGGTAACAGGTCTGTGGACATTCCTGTAGTCAGCATGCCAATTGCACACTTTCTCAAAACTTGAGACATCTGTTGCATTGTGTTGTGTGACAAAACTGCACATTTTAGTGACCTTTTATTGTCCCTAGCACAAGGTGCACCTGTATAATGATCATGCTGTTTAATCAGCTTCTTGATATACCACACCTGCCAGATGGATGGATTATCTTGGCAAATGAGAAATGCTCACTAACGGATGTAAACAAAATTGTGCACAAAATATGAATTAAATAAGTTTTTTGTGCATATGGAATATTTCAGGGGTCTTTAATTTCAGCAAAAGCAACACCTGCAGGAACTCTTCTTGGAGGACCCTGATGATGACTTCCCTGGTTTTGTGTAGTATGAACATCAACCTGCCAAAGCCTGCATCCTCTCTGGTTCTGCAGGCTTTGTTACTTTTTTGTTGTTGTATTTTTACAAAAACAATTCTCCCCAATTTTGTGATATCCAACTGCGATCTTGTCTCGTCACTGCAACTCCCCAACGGGATCGGGAGAGGCAAAGGTCGAGTCATGCGTCCTCCAAAACATGACCCGCCAAATCATGCTTCTTAACACCCGCCTGCTTAACCCGGAAGCCAGTTGCACCAATGTGTCAGAGGAAACACCGTTCAACTGACTGCCAAAATCAGCCTGCTGGCACTTGACCCGCCACAAGGAGTCGCTAGAGCGTGGTGGGCCAAGTAAAGCCCTCCCAGCCAAACCCTCCTCTAACCCGGATGACGCTGGGCCAATTGTGCGCCGCCCTATGGGACTCCCGGTCATGGCCAGTTGTGACACAGCCTGGGATCAAATCCAGGTTTGTAGTGACACCTCAAGCACTGCGATGCAGTGCCTTAGACTGCTGCGCCACTCGGGAGGCCATAGGCTCGGTTTTTTCATTGAGGGAGGAGTTACAGTTAAATGGCAGAGGCCTTCAGTCCAGCTGCAGATGGCCTAGCATATTAAATACCAATCTGTCTCACTATTCAGTCAATTTTAACTAGAGGTTTGGCAAAAAAGCTTGTAGTATAATTAAGAACAGTATCTTGCAGGATTCAATAGTTAATTGGAATGTGACATTATTAAAACTTGAAACTTTACTTTGTGTGTCTCGCCTACATGAAGGAATGCTGTAGTATACTATGGTCTAAATGCTGTAGTATTGCTATGTTTATATTGTGGAGTATAAAAAGAATGGCAGGACCTTCCAAGATCCAAGAGCATTGTGTGTTATTCTCGGAATAACAGCAACTGTGCTTATTTGTATAGTGGTTTTGTCCCAAGTCTTCTAGGCCAAATCACAATAGTCCCACAATTATATTTACAGTCTAATCGATAAACAAAAATAATAAACAATCTCAAATGCACTGCTTTGAACACAAATCTCCTCAAAAATGTGTCCGGCAGGACAATAATAGACCAGCAACAATGAATATCAAAGGGCGAGCAGTGCAAAAAGTCTGCTGCAGTGTAAAGCACTGGAGCGAGATAGGGAAATGAGAGTGTGAGACAGAGAGATATCCACCCTCTTCAACATATACACTAGCGATCTAAAGTTTTAGAACACCTACTCATTCAAGTGTTTTTCTTTATTTTAATTATTTTCTACATTGCAGAACAATAGTGAAGACATCAAATCTATGAAATAACACATATGGAATCATGTATTAACCAAAAAAGAGTTAAACAAATTAAAATATATTTGAGATTCTTCAAATAGCCACCCTCTTTGCCTTTATGACAGCTTTGCACACTCTTGGCATTCTCTCATCCAGCTTCATGAGGTAGTCACCTGGAATGCATTTCAATTAACAGGCATGCCTTCTTAAAAGTACATTTCTGTAATTTCTTTCCTTCGTTTGTGTTTGAGCCAATCAGTTGTGTCAGAATGCGTTTGAGCCAATCAGTTGTCTGAACTGCGATTGCTCACCTTAACCTGTTTGGGATAGGGGGCAGTATTTTCACGGCCGGATAAAAAACATAACCGATTTAATCTGGTTACTACTCTTGCCCAGAAACTAGAATATGCATATAATTAGTAGATTTGGATAGAAAACACTCTAAAGTTTCTAAAACTGTTTGAATGGTGTCTGTGAGTATAACAGAACTCATATGGCAGGCAAAAACCTGAGAAGATTCTAGACAGGAAGTGGCCTGTCTGACAATTTGTAGTCCTTCTGTTGCATCTCTATTGAAATTACAGCATCTGTGCTGTTACGTGACACTTTATAAGACTTCCATTGGCTCTCTAAAGCCTTCAGAAAGCGGAATGACGCGTGTCCTGTCTCTGGGCAAAGTACAGCAGCAGAGTTTGTAAGTGGACTGCCTGGGGACAGTGCGCGTTCACGAGACCTCACCATTTTTTTTCTTTCACTCTTTGAATGAATACAACGTTGCCCAGTTAGAATATTATCGCTATTTTACGAGAAAAATAGCATAAAAATGTATTTTAAACAGCGTTTGACATGCTTCTAAGTACAGTAATGGAATATTTTGAAATTTTTTGTCACGAAATGCGCTCGCGTTACACTTTGGATAGTGACCTGAACGCACGAACAAAACGGAGGTATTTGGATATAGCTATGGATTATTTGGAACCAAAACAACATTTGTTGAAGTAGAATTCCTGGGAGTGCATTCTGACAAAGAACAGCAAAGGTAATCCAATTTTTCTAATAGTAACTCTGAGTTTAGGTTGCTCCAAACTTGGTGGGTGTCAAATTAGCTAGCCGTGTTGGCTGAGCTATGTACTCAGACTATTGCAAAATGTGCTTTCGCCGAAAAGCTATTTTAAAATCTGACATAGCGTTTGCATAATGGAGTTCTGTATCTATAATTCTTAAAATAATTGTTATGTATTTTGCCAACGTTTATCATGAGTAATTTAGTAAATCCACCAGAAGTTTTTGGTGGGTATGCTAGTTCTGAACATCACATGCTAATGTAAAAAGCTGGTTTTTGATATAAAAAAAGGCTTTACAGTGAAAGCAAAACATTAAATTATGTCAGGAGAGTACGCTGCCAAAAATAATCACACAGCCATTTTCAAAGCATGCATATATGTCACAAAAAACCAAAACCACAGCTAAATGCAGCACTAACCTTTGATGATCTTCATCAGATGACACTCCTAGGACATTATGTTATACAATACATGCATGTTTTGTTCAATCAAGTTCATATTTATATCAAAAACCAGCTTTTTACATTAGCATGTGATATTCAGAACTAGCATACCCACCGCAAACTTCCGGTGAATTTACGTTGAGGTCAGTATCCGAAGGGTGACGCGCAGGCGCATTTCGTGACAAAAAAATTCAAAATATTCCATTACCGTACTTCGAAGCATGTCAAACGCTGTTTAAAAACAATTTTAATGCAATTTTTCTCGTAAAATAGCGATAATATTCCAACCGGGCGATGTTGTATTTGTTCAAAGAGAGAAAGAAAAACATGGAGTCCTCTCGTGCATGCGCATCTCCAGTGTCAGTGTTCCCTGCCTGACCACTCACAAAAACTCCTGCTGTTTTTCGCCCAGAGACTGCAGAGCTCTCATTCCACTTTCTTGTGCCTTCTGAGAGCCAATGGAAGCCTTAGAAAATGTCACGTTGCAGCAGAGATGCTTTATTTTTGATAGAGATGCCCTAGAAGGACAACAAATTGTCCTGCATGGAATCTTCTCAGGTTTTGGCCTGCCATTTGGCCTGCCATTTGTATGAGTATAACAAGATTCAACAACTGAGACATAAACTGAACAAGTTCCACAGAGATGTGACTAACATAAATTAAATAATGTGTCCCTGAACAAAGGGGGGGTCAAAATCAAAAGTAATAGTCAGTATCTGGTGTGGCCACCAGCTGCATTAAGTACTGCAGTGCATCTCCTCCTCATGGACTGCACCAGATTTGCCAGTTCTTGCTGTGAGATGGTACCCCACACTTCCATCAAGGCACCGGCAAGTTCCCAGACATTTCTGGGGGGAATGGCCCTAGCCCTCACCCTCCGATCCAACAGGTCCCAGAACTGAAATCCGGGCTCTTCGCTGGCCATGGTAGAACACTGACATTCCTGTCTTGCAGGAAATCACGCACAGAACGAGCAGTATGGCTGGTGGCATTGTCATGCTGGAGGGTCATTTCAGGATGAGCCTGCAGGATGGGTACCACATGAGGGAGGAGAATGTCTTCCCTGCAACGCACAGCGTTGTGATTGCCTGCAATGACAACAAGCTCTGTCCGATGATGCTGTGACACACCGCCCCAGACCATGACGGACACTCCACCTCCAAATCGATCCCGCTCCAGAGTACAGGCCTCGGTGTTAAGCTCATTCCTTTGACGATAAATGCGCAAAACCGCGACTCGTCAGTGAAGAGCACTTTTTGCCAGTCCTGTCTTGTCCAGCGACGGTGGGTTTGTGCCCATAGGCTATGTGGTTGCCGGTGATGTCTGGTGAGGACCTGCCTTACAACAGGCATACAAGCCCTCAGTCCAGCCTCTCTCAGCCTATTGCGGACAGTCTGAGCACTGATGGAGGGATTGTGCGTTCCTGGTGTAACTCTGGCAGTTGTTGTTGCCATCCTGTACCTGTCCCGCAGGTGTGATGTTCGGATGTACCGATCCTGTGCAGGTGTTGTTACACATGGTCTGCCACTGTTAGGATGATCAGCTGTCCGTCCTGTCTCCCTGTAGCGCTGTCTTAGGCATCTCACAGTACGGACATTGCAATTTATTGCCCTGGCCACATCTGCAGTCCTCATGCCTCCTTGCAGCATGACTAAGGCACGTTCACGCAGATGAGCAGGGACCCTGGGCATCTTTCTTTTGGTGCTTTTCAGAGTCAGTAGAAAGGCTTCTTTAGTGTCCAAAGTTTTTATACCTGTGACCTTAATTGCCTACCGTCTGTAAGCTGTTAGTGTCTTAACGACCGTTCCACAGGTGCATGTTCATTAATAATTGTTTATGGTTCATTGAACAAGCATTGGAAACAGTGTTTAAACCCTTTACAATGAAGATCTGTGAAGTTATTTGGATTTTTACGAATTATCTTTGAAAGACAGGGTCCTGAAAAAGGGACGTTTCTTTTTTTGCAGAATTTATTTAGCTAGATTGCTAGCTGCATTTATAACCTAGCTAGCGCGCTAATTTGCTAGCTAGGTAGTTTGCTGTAAACCAATCCCACATGATAACATATGTTTTCTCTCTCTCTTTCTCCAACAGCTACTTGAATTGGAATTGAGGAAATTCCCTGCAATCCTCAAACTGAAGTAATATTCATAGCTAGCTTAGTTCAGCAAACTGAGTAGCTTAGCATGGAAGTACAAAAAATAATCGCTGTTGTCTCCTTTTGAAGTCCATTGTCATTGTAATCAAGCAAATCAGAAAGATACACTTCAGTAGTTAATTGGAACCTAGATTAAAATCTTTAAGCTACTTTTTTTCTTTGGTAAAAGTAAGTTAAATATGGAGAAATTGGAAACATGTCAGGTCTTTCCAAAGAATATGCAGGTCGTTCCTGTGGCCTCACTGTTAAAACATTACGAGGTTATGTGGATCATCAATCATTACACCGACATGAAGCAAATGGTCAATATGTATGCTGCATTGTTAGCTGAAAATCTGTTTACAAAATAGAATGCTTTTAAAAGTCATATGCGTCGTCATCATCATAGAGTCTGCTGTATCTCCTGTATCACAATGTGACACGATGCAAAGGCCGTTTACATGTTATAACTAACTCTAGTCTGGTGTTGTCATCTAGGATGCCTTACTGATAACTACAACTTGCAATTTCAAAACAGAACGACACCAGTCCCTTGTTGGCCAATAGAAATGTAGCATATCAGGATACACTTTCTATGCCCCCAATATACTTTCGGGTGAAAAAAACATTGTTGTTCCACTGTTACTTTAACTGTATCATATACATTTTCTAATATTACATTGCAAACATCCTACATGTATCCCCTTTAAATTACTAGATAAATAGATTTTTGCAGGTACATTTTTTGTTAGTCAACAAATCAAATTATTGTACCTGAAAGGGTAGAGGACCACTGCTAGTGATTAAGAATGGCGGACACTAGTATAGAATGACATTATTTATGTTATTTCATCCAACGCAGGTGCCTATTCAAGATCAACCCAGATAAGGGGTCCAAAGTGGAGAAGAACTCAAGAAAGCAGCATGCAATCAATCCAAAAGTTATTTATCTGATCTCAGATATTGCACAGTATATATAAAGTTTGAGTTCAATAAATGTTTTTGCACTAGGATCGACATACCTTGTCCTACACACATCTCCCCCCACCCTCCTCCATATAGTTGTGGATTAGGACGACAGAATAATAACTTGACCTACATTTTATAACCAAAATGTCAAAATACTGATATTTTTTGTAAATGTTTGACACCGTAACTATCAAGTGTATAGTTCCAGAAATGTTTGTACACTGAGATTACCTGACACCCCTCTTCTTATCACATCGCTCCCTTTCTACGCCTTTACCTCTGCCATGCCAGTGCACACACAGGATGAGGTTTGAACGTGTATTGAATTACTTAATATGTGTAATAAATCTTGTACAAATATATTTAAGGAAATCCCTGTGTAATTTAAAAAATATATACATTTATTTAACCTTTATTAATGTCTGTTATTTAGTTTTTTTGCTGGAGAATTATTTTATTTCAAACCAATAAAAGTTACATTGGGAGTAGGTTTTTGTAATATTATGTTAATTATCTATTTTCTAGTTTTATTTTGTCATCAATTAAGGAGTTGTCTGTTTTTTAGCTGACCAGTTCTCTATTTCAACAACTGATACCAGTTGAATTGAATAGGTTTTTGTAATATAATGACAATTATCTGTGTTCTAGCTATATTTTGGCATCAATTAAGGAGTTCTTTATGCTTTTTAGCTGTCCAATTCTTTATTTTCACAACCAATGCCAGCAAAAAAAGAGGATTCCAGGTAAAAATAGGAGTTAATGTCATAAAGTTGCAGTAATATACTTTATTTGATGGAAAGTAAATCACAGTTTTTCTACAGATTATTTATGTATGTTTTTAGTTTGTAGTTTTACAGTCTATTTCTGGCACCTGTGCTGCCAGACTTTTACTGTAAATTAACAGGATATTTTTTTACAGTACACTCTTTTCATATTGGCAGTGTAAAAACCTGACAGGCGTCCGAACAAAATTCTTTGTCTTTACCCCTTTACAATAGCGCTAAACGTCACTGTAAATAGAATCGCGTAACTCGCTGATCAATGTATTGTATATTTCATAGTATAGTATTTTATAAACATTAAAACAAACACATGATGTGCTTCAAATTATAATATTGCGCTAAACTGACAACCATAGATTACAGTACTAGCTAGATATATTATACGGTAGTACATATCTATTATACTGTACCATTCAGGGTAGGCTACTTTTGATCAATTTATTCAGAAATGTCATGTGCTCCATTCCCCTTGGACAAATATTACTCTGCAGCACCAGAGCTATTTCCATGATGGTTATGGCAATCTGCAGCACCTGAGCCATGATGGTTATTCCTCCCAGTCACACTCCGTGCTCTACCACATTCAAACGAGCTCTTGTGGAAGTGTGATTAGGTACACAGTGCCTATTTCCCTGAACAGAAGCAACAACCTCTGAAACGCAATGGAACATTGCCTCATCTACTTTTCTTCCCATCACTCACATATGCAATTAACATTGTTGACACCTCGGCACGTGTACTACTGTACATTGTGACTGTGATCATGGGCATATATGTGAGCAGAAGAGAACAGAAAATACAGAGTAGTTGACACTCAAGCAAACACAGGGAGTCGTTGACTTAAGTGGATGAGCAGTGAGCAGGTCGAGTTGATAATCTGTGGACAAACCTGACAACTGCTACGGATTTGGCATAGAAAGAGTTCCAGTTCAGTGCAATGGTCTTGAGTTAGTGTATCTAAAGACTAGATCGCCTGCTTTGCGTAAATCAGTTGGGCCTTAAGTGCATCTGTCCATAGGATGTGAATAACATGAGAAGAGTTAAAGTTATTTTATTTGTGACTTAGCCAGGGTGTGTGGTTTCATCCAAACAGTTAAATATTTGTTAGATGGTTATTTAGCAAAGTTAGAATTTCCTGGCTACCATTTTTGGAGTATGCAACAATGTTAGTGTCAGCAGATGTTATCTTTCAAAAGCATGGGGAAAAAGAGGAGGAAGGGAAGCATAACCCGATCCTGGTAAATTGCAACACTATTGATACACATGGACAAGTTGTTTGTGCAAGCTATATTTTATGATATTTATGCTCATTGTTAATTAAAAAAGCAGATCTGATAATTTTTCTGTTGATATATTTGGGAATGTAGGTAAAATCCTTTATCTAATGAACATTTAACATGTAATAAAAAAGTGATTCCACATTTTCCAGTACTTTTGTATACTTTTTAGCCAGTAGTTCAGAAAGTAGCTCTCACTAGCCAAAAGTGGTCCCCGAAATTGTGTACTGGGTCACATGTGTGCACCATTGGGCCCGCACAGCAAGCTTATTGGATAACGCCTCCCGGGTGGCGCAGCAGTTAATGGCACTGTATTGCAGTGCTAGAGGCGTCATTACAGACCCTGGTTTGTTCCCAGGCTGTTACAACTGGCCGTAATCGGGAGTCCCATAGGGTTGTGCACAATTGGCCCAGCATTGTCTGGGTTTGGGGGGGTAGGCCATCATTGTAAATAAGAATTTGTTCTTAACTGACTTGCCTAGTTAAAAAAATGAAATGCTGGGCAGGCCTCTTGCTGGCTGTCACTCAAATGCGAGGGGCTGAACTCCAATTGATAGGGAGCTGCCCCACATTAGGGAAATGTAGGCAAAATTGCACAGCATAGCTTCAAGAAAACAGTTGATTTCAAACTAGGGATTTCATAGCTAATTGAGGTAAGACAGTAATTCTGCTCCAGTGGAGGCTGCTGAGGGGAGACCGGCTCATAGTAATGGCCGAAACGGAAACCATGTGTTTGATGTATTTGATACCATTCCACTGATTCTGCTCCAGTCATTACCCCAAGCCCATTCTCTCTAATTAAGATGCCACCAACCTCCTGTGTTCTGCTCATAGATTATGCATGTATGGAGTACACATTGACACATCCAGCCCAAAATGGGAGGTTTAAAGAATACTTTCTTACTCTCCAAAGTACCAGAGCATGTCTTTAATGAGCCTTTAGGAATTATCTTTCCATGCATCACATTTGGGGTAAAGTCACTAGTTTATGACTCAGACTCAAACACAGAACAAGGTGTTAATTGCAATGAGAAGCTTTACAAAAGCATTTGCACAGTAGAGATTAACCAGCCTGGCAAGAAGGACCATTTCTTATCTTAAAGAAAAAAGTTCAAAATAACCCTAGCCACATCTTTAAGAGTATACTTGGGAGAGAATTCCGAACTTTTAGGAACTCTTAACCTTCATGTTGGAGTCCTGCAGAAAACTATAAATCGGAGAGACGAAGAGCCAGGCGTTCATGACCTTCATGAACAGATGAGAGAGCTCAGGACAAGGAGGAGCTGTAATAGAAATGGAGCCTTGAAGTGCTTCACTGGAGAGAGTAATAAGCAAAGAAAATTTTCCCATTTGACAAGATCATAGCAATCAGAAACCGGAGGGATAAGAGGATGATGAAGAATGAGAGATCCCAGAAATTCCAGGTCCAAATGTTATATTGAGGTTTGGAGTGTGGCGGGACCAGGTGGCATGTAGCCTAGTGGTTAAGAGTATTGGACCAACAAAGGTTGCTGGTTTGAATCCCCAATCTGAATAGGTGAAAGATCTGTTTATGTGCCCTTGAGCAAGGCACTTAACAATAATTGCTCATGTAAGTCACTCTGGATAAGAGCGTCTGCTAATTGACAAAAATGTAAAAACATTTCGATCCCAGGCTGTGTCTCAACCGGCCATGACTGGGAATCCCATAGGGCGGTGCACAATTTGCCCAGTGTAGTCCGGGTTTGGCTAGGGGGTCCTTTACTTGGCTCATCGCCATCTAGCGACTCCCTGTGGCGGGCCGAGCACCTGCAGGCTGCCATCGGTAGTCACTTGAATATGTTTCCTCCGACACATTGGTGCAGCTGGCTTCGGGGTTAATGTTTTGGAGGACACATGGCTTGACCTTCGCCCTCCCGAGCACGTTGGGGAGTTGCAGCGATGAGACAAGATCAAAAGTGGGGAGAAAAAGAGGGTAAAAACACAAAATATATATTTTTAAAGAAATAACATAAATAACTATTTTTGAGGTTGAGTCTTATCTAGCACCTGTACTTTACAGCTCTATCTAAACCAACATTATTATTTGAATGCAAAATAGTTTCTAGGGTTAATATAGAATACTATTGGGAAAGAAATCATCAAAGAGTGGTGTTGTGTGTGATATACAGTACACTTCATCTGCTATTGGTTAGTAAGAAAAATATGGTGTGATCATTGACCATGTTTCCATCCAATCATGTTTGTGATTGGATGGAAACTCACGACAGGATAAAAAACCCACGACAGGCCTGATGGAAACAAATTGTTATTCAACTTTCCTAAATGTAAACAAAACAAGTTAGATTATTATTTTGTCGGTGAAGTACATAGAACATGCAACAAATGGAAGTGGAAATGTCTTTTTTTTCTCCTCGCAATTGTTGATAGAATAACCATGTCACAGTAACCTTGCAGTCACACAATGCCATTTTGTGTTGTGCTACCACTACGACTTGGAAAAGCATGTACAGTTTATTAGGCAACAGATTCATTCGGTTATGATGAACATCTCAGGGAAAGTGCACGGTGATGAGCTTGATGACAATTTTCAATAAGCATCAAGAAAGTGTATGCTGGTGACATAATGATCGGTGCTTGGCTGCCAATTGACAAATAAAAATGTCGCTCTTTTCCATAATCTCATCATGTACCCTCAGCACTGTATATACCAGCTGTTGGCTAGAGCTCGTGCCAAGCTCAGAGCGGGCACATGTTTTGTTGCAAAACCTTTGACAATGTTAAATTGGGATTGGAAACACATCAAACTTCAGTTTTTTATATTTGGTAAGGCCCCGATTTTTACCCGAGTTATGTGCTTGTAAATGGAACGTTAATCCCTTTTTATGCACATATCTGAGTATGTTGACCTTGAATTTAAGCATGAGAATGTGCTATTCACCTGCTATTAATTTTGGGTGGTGCTCGAATAAATAAAGATGTGGCAGAGGTGTGTCTACAGATTCTGACATTGACTTAATTCCACCAACATTTTGCATGAGAACCATGAATAAGGTCTAGCGAACCTACCGGTTCCATTGTGAAAGCATTGACTTTATTTTTTCCAATAGAAATAACACTGTTCTCCATGCACTGTAATTTACAACTTGATAAGAACTATTGATAAGAGCTAGGTAAATTATTAATCCGTTTGGATAAGGGAATTGTAAATACAAATGTCACGAACCGGATCGAAGTTTGTAACAAAAGGGAAACAACGTGAAGACAAGGATTAACAAAATACATTTATTAAATAAAGTAAACTAAATATAATTAACAATAGTGTGTGTATTCAGTACTGTAAGTGAGTGAGTGTTTGCATGCATAAATGTGATAATGCGGGGTGTTGAAAAGTGCCAAAGCAAACAAACAAAAGGCCACAAAAATGCTACAAACAAAATCTATCAGTGTCTGCCTGGAGAGAGCCTCCTCAATGAATGGGGAAGAGGTGCATTTATCCTGGGACACACCCGAGCCCAGGTGTGTCCCATTTCGCTGACAACCCTCCCAGCTCCGCCCGCCAACATCCTATTAAGGAAAACAAGAGCAAAGAGAAAGAATTCGGGCAGACAGAGTGTGAGGGTCGTCACACAAATGACACTTGTTTTAGATATATTTTAACATATAGTCGCTGGAGACAAATGTGAAAACCGTCATATGGCAGTAAACTGAAGCATATAAACTTTCCCACAGTAGTCTATGAAATGCTGTGCCATTATGCAGAATTTAAATTGTACGGCCTTTAAACTTAATTGTAGGCTACCCTGACTTTCTCTGTTTCCTATTTCTATCATGTTAAATACCACTATCAGTATCGACTGTCAGTAGGCCTAATAACAACACATATTCAACTGCCAATTTACTGTTAGTTTCTTTCAGTTAATTGCCTACATTGTCATTTAATTTAATTGTTTTGTTTACCTTCATTTGCCTCCCCTGTAAATGTCGTCACGGCCATGTGGTTGTTACTGAGGATCATTAGTAACAGTTGATAATATAAAAAAAAGACATGAAGCCAAATTTAAATCATTATGGATTGGAATGCAGACCAAGCTGTAAGAGTTTGAACCCAACACATGGCACAATACTTGGTTGTCTGTGTCATCATGGTTAGTGCAGGCAATAGACTATACGTACTGAAATGTACTGAAAACCATATTGAATGAAACTACACCAGAAAATATGTTGGCCAGCAAGTGGGAGGGTTTTCAGCTGTTGAAATACATTAATCCAGCGCGCGAGGGGGAACCACGCCTGCAAAGCCCGTCGCACCTTCATAAAGTAAATCTGAAAAACACCTACTGAGAAGTGCAAAGGAAACGCATATGGAGGAATGGCATAAATTCCTAAATCGGAATCTGGCTCTATATGAAAAGTTATACAACAATGTGCTTTTTATGTGCACTATGTCATTATGCATAGATTTTTAACCGCAACGTGTCAGTTTGATGGAAACACACCTCTGCAGGGAAAATGCACATATCTTTTATATGCAAACATTTGATAATTTACTTTAAAATATTTTGATAATTGGAAACCTAGCTATTGATAGGATGCACTTTCAGTGCACATTGCAGCCAGCAATATTGGGAGTCATTACTTAAAAATACACTGCTCAAAAAAATAAAGGGAACACTAAAATAACACATCCTAGATCTGAATGAATTAAATAATCTTATTAAATACTTTTTTCTTTACATAGTTGAATGTGCTGACAACAAAATCACACAAAAATAATCAATGGAAATCCAATTTATCAACCCATGGAGGTCTGGATTTGGAGTCACACTCAAAATTAAAGTGGAAAACCACACTACAGGCTGATCCAACTTTGATGTAATGTCCTTAATTAAAACAAGTCAAAATGAGGCTCAGTAGTGTGTGTGGCCTCCATGTGCCTGTATGACCTCCCTACAACGCCTGGGCATGCTCCTGATGAGGTGGCGGATGGTCTCCTGAGGGATCTCCTCCCAGACCTGGACTAAAGCATCCGCCAACTCCTGGACAGTCTGTGGTGCAACGTGGCGTTGGTGGATGGAGCGAGACATGATGTCCCAGATGTGCTCAATTGGATTCAGGTCTGGGGAACGGGCGGGCCAGTCCATAGCATCAATGCCTTCCTCTTGCAGGAACTGCTGACACACTCCAGCCACATGAGGTCTAGCATTGTCTTGCATTAGGAGGAACCCAGGGCCAACCGCACCAGCATATGGTCTCACAAGGGGTCTGAGGATCTCATCTCGGTACCTAATGGCAGTCAGTCTACCTCTGGCGAGCACATGGAGGGCTGTGCGGCCCCCCAAAGAAATGCCACCCCACACCATGACTGACCCACCGCCAAACCGGTCATGCTGGAGGATGTTGCAGGCAGCAGAACGTTCTCCACGGCGTCTCCAGACTCTGTCACGTCTGTCACATGTGCTCAGTGTGAACCTGCTTTCATCTGTGAAGAGCACAGGGCGCCAGTGGCGAATTTGCCAATCTTGGTGTTCTCTGGCAAATGCCAAATGTCCTGCACGGTGTTGGGCTGTAAGCAAAACCCCCACCTGTGGACGTCGGGCCCTCATACCACCCTCATGGAGTCGGTTTCTGACCATTTAAGCAGACACATGCACATTTGTGGCCTGCTGGAGGTCATTTTGCAGGGCTCTGGCAGTGCTCCTCCTGCTCCTCCTTGCACAAAGGCGGAGGTAGCAGTCCTGCTGCTGGGTTTTTGCCCTCCTACGGCATCCTCCACGTCTCCTGATGTACTGGCCTGTCTCCTGGTAGCGCCTCCATGCTCTGGACACTACGCTGACAGACACAGCAAACCTTCTTGCCACAGCTCGCATTGATGTGCCATCCTGGATAAGCTGCACTACCTGAGCCACTTGTGTGGGTTGTAGACTCTGTCTCATGCTACCACTAGAGTGAAAGCACCGCCAGCATTCAAAAGTGACCAAAACATCAGCCAGGAAGCATAGGAACTGAGAAGTGGTCTGTGGTCACCACCTGCAGAACCACTCCTTTATTGGGGGTCTCTTGCTAATTGCCTATAATTTCCACCTGTTGTCTATTCCATTTGCACAACAGCATGTGAAATGTATTGTCAATCAGTGTTGCTTCCTAAGTGGACAGTTTGATTTCACAGAAGTGTGATTGACTTGGAGTTACATTGTGTTGTTTGTGTTCCCTTTATTTTTTTGAGCAGTGTATATATACATGTATACACACACTACTGTTCAAAAGTTTGGGGTCACTTAGAAATGTCCTTGTTTTTGAAAGGAAAGCACATTTTTGTCCATTAAAATAACATCAAATTGATCAGAAATACAGTGTAGACATTGTTAATGTTGTAAATTACTATTTTAGCTGGAAACAGCTGACTTTTTATGGAATATCTACATAGGCGTACAGAGGCCCATTATCAGCAACCATCACTCCTGTGTTCCAATTACACGTTGTGTTAGCTAAAAGACTAAATGATCATTAGAAAACCTATTTGCAATTATGTTAGCACAGCTGAAAACTGTTGTTCTGATTAAAGAAGCAATAAAACTGGACTTCTTTAGACTAGTTGAGTATCTGGAGTATCAGCATTTGTGGGTATATATATATATATATATATATATATATATATTGTAACAACTGTCTTCAAGAATGGACCAAGGCGCAGCGGGAATGTGGATACTCATAGTTTAATTCAAAAAGAGTAAAGCCTCCACGGTGAAAAAATAATAAACAAGACAGCAACAGTTTTGCAGGCTAACTAAACGCAGTGCAAAAACAACTACCCACAACCCCAAAGAAAAACACACACTCCTATATAGGACTCTCAATCAAAGGCAACTCAACACACCTGCCTTCAATTGGGAGTCCCAATCACCAACACAACCATTCACACACACAAAACCCTTGCCACATCCTGACCAAAACTAACACCATTACGCCCTCTGCTGGTCAGGACGTGACATATATATATATATATATATATATATATATATATATATATATACGGTGGGGAGAACAAGTATTTGATACACTGCCGATTTTGCGGGTTTTCCTACTTACAAAGCATGTAGAGGTCTGTCATTTTTTATCATAGGTACACTTTAACTGTGAGAGACAGAATCTAAAACAAAAATCCAGAAAATCACATTGTATGATTTTTAAGTAATTAATTTGCATTTTATTACATGACGTAAGTATTTGATCACCTACCAACCAGTAAGAATTCCAGCTCTCACAGACCTTTTACCTGTTTTACCTGTTTTAACTGCACCTGTTTGATCTCATTACCTGTATAAAACACACCTATCCACACACTCAATCAAACAGACTCCAACTTCTCCACAATGGCCAAGACCAGAGAACTGTGTAAGGACATTAGGGATAAAATTGTAGACCTGCCCAAGGCTGGGATGAGCTACAGGACAATAGGCAAGCAGCTTGGTGAGAAGGCAACACATTTTGGCGCAATTATTAGAAAATGGAAGAAGTTCAAGATGACGGTCAATCACCCTCGGTCTGGGGCTCCATGCAAGATCTCACCTCGTGGGGCATCAATGATCATGAGGAAGGTGAGGGATCAGCCCAGAACTACACGACAGGACCTGGTCAATGACCTGAAGAGAGCTGGGACCACAGTCTCAAAGAAAACCATTAGTAACACACTACGCCGTCATGGATTAAAATCCTGCAGCGCACGCAAGGTCCCCCTGCTCAAGCCAGCGCATGTCCAGGCCCGTCTGAAGTTTGCCAATGACCATCTGGATGATCCAGAGGAGGAATGGGAGAAGGTGATGTGGTCTGATGAGACAAAAATAGAGCTTTTTCGTCTAAACTCCACTCGCCGTGTTTGGAGGAAGATGAAGGAGGAGTACAACCCCAAGAACACCATCCCAACCGTGAAGCATGGAGGTGGAAACATCATTCTTTGGGGATGCTTTTCTGCAAAGGGGACAGGACAACTGCACCGTATTGAGGGGAGGATGGATGGGGCCATGTATCGCGAGATCTTGGCCAACAACCTCCTTCCCTCAATAAGAGCATTGAAGATGGGTCGTGGCTGGGTCTTCCAGCATGACAACGACCTGAAACACACAGCCAGGGCAACTAAGGAGTGGCTCCGTAAGAAGCATCTCAAGGTCCTGGAGTGGCCTAGCCAGGCTCCAGACCTGAACCCAATAGAAAATCTTTGGAGGGAGATGAAAGTCTGTATTGCCCAGCGACAGCCCCGAAACCTGAAGGATCTGGAGAAGGTCTGTATGGAGGAGTGGGCCAAAATCCCTGCTGCAGTGTGTGCAAACCTGGTCAAGAACTACAGGAAACGTATGATCTCTGTAATTGCAAACAAAGGTTTCTGTACCAAATATTAAGGTCTGCTTTTCTGATGTATCAAATACTTATGTCATGCAATAAAATGCTAATGAATTACTTAAAAATCATACAATGTGATTTTCTGGATTTTGGTTTTAGATTCCGTCTCTCACAGTTGAAGTGTACCTATGATAAAAATTACAGACCTCTACATGCTTTGTAAGTAGGAAAACCTGTAAAATCGGCAGTGTATCAAATACTTGTTCTCCCCACTGTATATATATTATTATTGTTTTTTTTTAAGGAATTTTTGGTGTTGACTTTAGCTGCCCTTGCTATTCTCTTGCATAATGGAAGCAATGGTGTAGTCCTAAAATAGCAAACCATGCCTATTTATTTTTATTTTATTTAACTAGGCAAGTCAGTTAAGAACACATTCTTATTTTCAATGACGGCCTAGGAACAGTGGGTTAACTGCGTTGTTCGGGGGCAGAATGACAGATTTTTACCTTGTCAGCTCAGGGATTCAATCTTGCAACCTTTCGGTTACTAGTCCAATGCTCTAACCAATAGGCTGCCTTCCACCCCTGTGAAATCCTATCTGGCACTCCAGACAGGCTCAAATAATCATTGAAAGGATTTGAAAGAAAACAAATACTAATTGAACCCAGGTTCTGGTTGATTACTATGTTCTACTGAACAAGTGTGAAAATACATCCATAATGATGTGATGTGGTAACCCCACTACTAACTGAATGCATTCAAGCAAATCTTAGTTCACAGCTTAACATGTGGGAGGGCAAACAATAAGGGGTCAGTGACACCACATAAGTTTAAGTTATAGATTCACACTAATTGGAGATCCTCCTCCTCGCCATGTACCGCTCACACTTACATACATACATACATACATACATACATATAGTGGCAGGAAAAAGAATGTGAACCCTTTGGAAATACCTGGATTTCTGCATAAATTGGTCATAAAATCTGATCTTCATCTAGGTCACAACAATAGACAAACACAGTCTGCTTAAACTATTAACTTACAAAGAATTATACGTTTTCATGTCATTGTTGAACACACCGTGTAAACATTAGCAGTGCAGAGTGGAAATAGTATGTGAACCCTTGGTTTTAATAACTGGTTGACCCTCCTTTGGCAGCAATAACCTCAACCAAACGTTTTCTGTAGTTGCTGCTCAGACCCGCACAACGGTCAGGAGGAATTTTAGACCATTCCTCTTTACAAAACTGTTTCAATTCAGCAGTATTCTTGGGATGTCTGCTGTGAACTGCTCTCGAGGTCATGCCACAGCATCTCAATCAGGTTGAGGTCAGGACTCTGACTGGGCCACTCCAGAAGGCATATTTTCTTCTGTTGAAGCCATTCTGTTGTTGATTTACTTCTGTGTTTTGGGTCATTGTCCTGTTGCATCACCCACTTCTGTTGAGCTTCAATTGGCAGACAGATAGCCTAACATTCTCCTGCAAAATGTCTTGATAAACATGGAAATTCATTTTTCCGTTGATGATAGCAAGCTGTCCAGGCCCTGAGGCAGAAAAGCAGCCGCAAACCATGATGCTCCCTCCACCATACTTTACAGTTGGGATGAAGTTTTGATGTTGGTGTGCTATGCCTTTTCTTCTCCACAGATAGTGTTGTGTGTTCCTTCCAAACAACTCAACTGTAGTTTAATCTTTCCACTGAATATTTTGCCAGTAGCGCTGTGGAACATCCAGGTGCACTTTTGCAAACTTCAGACACGCAGCAATGTTTTTTTTGGACAGCAGTGGCTTCTTCTGTGATGTCATCCCATGAACACCATTCTTGTTTAGTGTTTTATGTATTGTAGACTCATCAACTGAGATGTTAGCATGTTCCAGAGATTTCTGTAAGTCTTTAGTTGACACTCTAGGATTCTTCTTAACCTCATTGAGCATTCTGTGCTGTGCTCTTGCAGTTATCTTTGCAGGACGTCCACTCCTAGGGAGAGAAGCAACAGTGTTGAAATTTCTCCATTTATAGACAATTTGTCTTACTGTGGACTGATGAACATCAAGGCTTTTAAAGATACTTTTGTAACCCTTTCCAGCTTTATGCATGTCAACAACTCTTAATCTTTGGTCTTCTGCGATCTCTTTTATTCGAGGCATGGTTCACATCAGGCAATGCTTCTTGTGAATAGCCTTTTCAATAGGACAAGGCAGCTCTAACAAACATATCTGATCTCGTGTCATTGGTTGGACTCCAGGTTAGCTGACTCCTGACTCCAATTAGCATTTGGAGAAGTGAGTAGCCTATGGGTTCACATACTTTCCCCAACCTACACTGTGAATGTTTAAATGGTGTATTCAATATAGACAAGAAAAATACAATTTGTGTGTTGTTAGTTTAAGCACACTATGTTTGTCTATTGTTGTGACTTAGATGAAGATCAAATTTGATTACCAATTTATGCAGAAATCCAGGTAATTCCAAAAGGTTCCTACATCCTAATTCCTACTTTTTCTTGCCACTGTACATACACACACACACACACACACACACACACACACACACACACACACACACACACACACACACACACACACACACACACACACACACACACACACACACACACACACACACACACACACACACACAACTATGCTTGCTTATACTGTACCGGTTCTTGATCTTGGTCCTCTCCTTCACAAACACATGACCCTGCTGCTTGGAAACGTCTTAGCCAGATTCACTACAGAAAAGCTGGCAATTCGATAATGCGGGTGGAAGCATGTCAAGCTGGGGAGTAAGGTTTCTAATCCAACTCTATTACATATATACATGAAATCTTCTTGCTGCACTCCAAAAAGGAAATGTATCACACTTGTTCTGGTAAGGTCAGTGATTAAATTAGCCATGTGAATTATCAGCTAATTTGAGATTTTTCAAACCACCAAAAGCCTCTGAATTTCTGTCCAATTCCCTTTTAGTTGTAGTTCAAAGACATGGTTACATGCTGTCTGTCTGTGTTTAGTGACATGCGAAAATAATTGGCTGACATCTGACACCATGTTCCACGTTCCATCTCTCAGAGTCTTTAGAGAATCTCTCCTCCATTTTGTTCAGTCCATTTGAATCAAACAACCATGAGAGAACCTTGTCCTCAACAGCGAATCCTCCCATGTCTGTTTAACCATAAGTGAAAGATATTTCAACACAAGGAGCTAGACAAAAATATTGTCTGTATTAGAATGGTTACATACCTTCACTCCACATGATTTTGTTGAGTCAAACAAGAGGTTTTTCTAAGCCGAAAATATTTAAAAAGAAGACTGTGGCTCAGCTCCATTCCAATCCATAGGTTCTTTCCCTATTCCCCACCATTTCAGCATTGAGACTTCTAAAAGGACAGGATAGATGAAAGAAACATGGTGGAGGGTGCATTTAGCCTTTTGCAAGGTTGGCCCATTTCTGTTTTGTTTAGGTCTGAACAACAGTCTTTTATGATATGTAGATTAGAACCGAACCAATAGTGGGTAGAGGAAAGAACTACCAGCACTTTTGAGTTCACAGATGACAATGTGGCACTCTTTTCCATTATCCTTCGAGCCAGACAGGAACAATTGTCCTGGAACATGAAGTGTAGGGGCACAAGTGCAGGGAACGCACACTATGCCTAAGTCCAGACACACACGTCAACTAGAATAGGAGAACAAGTGAACTGGAACGGGTTTTGTACAGGCAGAAATGGAACCAGCCAGATATCTTCCAATTTAAACCATGAACAGAGTAACCAGTGCCCAGCACACAGCAAGGATCAGGCCACATCCAAGTCTACAAGGAGAATGTGAGCTGTAGGGCTAATACTGCCACAGGCCCTAAAGGTACTGGTCTTTCCAACCTAATCACAGCCACACTGGGTTTAATATTTTGTGGGTGAGTGGGCTAGCAGCACAGGCATAGTTGGATTGTTGCACAGCACCTTGAATGATAATTGCACATTATTAACTCTAGCCATTGCTCCACAGTAACATTGTATTAACAAAGTCCTGTAAGGCATTTTACATTTTAGTCATTTAGCAGACACACTCATCCAGAGCAACTTACAGGTGCAATTAGGGTTAAGTGCCTTGCTCAAGGGAACATCGACATATTTTTCACCCAGTCGGCTCAGGGATTCCAACCAGCAACCATTCAGTTACTGGCCCAACACTCTTAACTGCAAGGCTACTTGCCGCCCTGTCAGACCATCTGTCAACCACCGCCCTGTCAGACCATCTGTCAACCACTCACTTTTAAGCAATTTATAAATGTAAAAAGCACAGTGTCATACATTTTTTTGTGGGTAGATACAACAAAAGGCTCTGACAAAGGTCAAAAGGCTGAAACGTTAGCACAAAAAACAAGCAATACTTTAGAGTGTGCAGTATTCTGTCATTTCTTTAGATAAGTATAGTTGTGAGTTTATTGGGCTACATACAATAGAACATTCAAATAACAAGTTTTGTATCTCTGGGCCCAATTCAATTAACTCCAAATAAAGGTGGGTTCACACAATGTCAACTCTTTCAGAAACCAACACATCCTTGATGCTGTTCCTATCGCGGACATTGTCATTTGATAATGATGTGTATCACACCTGTCCTGTAAATACAACATAAACATTCCCTGACTGAACCCACAAGTGCGGTCTCCCTTTATCTCAAATGTATGCTGGGAGTTTTTTTTAGAAAGGCAGCAAGTTTGTATCCAAGCCAAGTATGCCGAGTGAAGAATTCTGCATAAATTGCATACCCTTAGAGCAATTTCCCCTACTTTCTCATCCGAATACGTTGGCAATGCCATCATTCATCTCTAATCTAATAAGCCTCAATGCAACCAATGCACTAATCACAATGTGTTAGAGGGGACATTTTGAAATTTAATTTCAATGAACCTCTTCTGCCATTTTGACATTTTCTGGTAGTGGATAATGCAATTTACCACACACTGCACATGAATGTCTTATAATTCCAATTATCTGCGCTGGCCTTTTGTGTGCTATTTTTAATTAATTAAACATGGGAATCTGTAATATCCTCAGAGATGCAAGAAGGTGATGTTTGAAATTGAATGTCAATATGTATTTTATTTAATAATGAATAGATATCATAAATGCTATGATAAATGACTAGCCTGCATGCTATCCTGGTTAGGCATAGTATGCATCCCAAATGGCTCCCTATTCCCTATGTTTGACCAGGTCAAAGGTAGTGCACTTAATAGGGAATAGGGTGCCATTTGGGACACAGGCTTAGTTTCCTCATCCCTAGTGACCCTCTACTTGTCCGACCTGCTATTTCATATTCTTATGACCTCCTGTGTCTGAGTTTCTGTACTGCTGCTTGCTTTACTTGATTTTTCATAATTGCTCTGAGAAGATTGTCTGTCTAATAACTGGATGGAAATTTAAAATGTAAGCATGAGGGTGACGAACACACAACACTTATTTGTGACCATTTGAATACGCTACTTACAGTACCATGTCATTGTTTGGAGATCTGGGCTAATAATGTTACCATCTACTCACACACAGATTCCTTTATTAAAGGATAAGTGCTTCCTAAATAGCCATTTCTATTTCTTTAGATAGGAAAGCTTGAGAGTGGAAGGGATTTGTACTCGGGCCTTGAAGGACTAAACGTTAAATATTAAAGTGCTCTTCCCATTACTTAATGTCTGTCTTAATAAAGTAGGGGGTATTCTGGTCCTTTTGTCTTTGCACTGTATAAGGGGCCTTTTAGTTTACATTTGGCTCATCCTATTATTGCTGTACCCAGAATTATAGCTCGGACTGAAATAATTGAAGAGCAGCGCCTTGGGAGGACAAAATGAAAGTATTACTAGTTGGATGGGCCGATGCACAGTCTAAATCATGTTTTGTGTTAAAATCTTCCATAAAGATGCTCTGTAGAACCACTCAGGATCAGCAGAAGAAATTGGATAGTCATTCCATCCAGTCATTCCATCATAATGCCACTGTTATGCTCAGGAGAAGGAGGGAGACTGAGGCATTCAAATGTTTTATTCCATTCATTACTAGAATTCTATTTCATTGCATTTCCCTATTAATGGCTCTTTAGCAAGGTTTTGTCTAATCGAGTTTAATTCATAAACTGCTCTGCTGAGAGAATTTGTTCTCAAGGTATTATCTGTTTTTATTTCAACCATGGATTGATTTCAAAGATAGAAGAGCCTTCCGTCCTAGGATTTTATGTGAAGTTTCTACCCATCTCTTGAATGAAATTATACTGGGAATAATAGCTTGTTGATTGGCATGCTGAAAAGCTTTTGTTACACCTGAAATGACAAAAATAGTTATCTGAAACATATGAAATGACATGTGAACGTATTGACTGAACAATAAGCTTGTTGATATTCAATAATGCCAAACCTGTAATCCGTGCAATTTTATTCCCTGCGAAGAAAAACCATTAAAATCACAATCAATGCTTAGCCCCAGGTATGTGCACAATAGCAGCAGCAGGTGTCTAAATACTCTCTCTTTGTAACGTCATACTTAAAATAGTTTCCGTTTTGAGTCACCTCGGTTGATCTTACCAGGGGGTGTAGAGGAGAACTTTAGGACTCAGGACATCCTTTGTTACAGTTTAAAGTGTTGTGAGATCAGGAACATCTATAGCTAACCTACAGTTTGAGAATCGATACGTGAGTAGGCACAGATTGAGATTGAGCTTTAAATCAATTTGTATGTAAAATGTTATAGTAAAGTAGAGGTGTATTGGATCAGTGTTTCCCAACCCTGGTCCTCCAGTAAACATTTTTGTTGTAGCCCTGGACAACAACACCTCATTCAGCTCATTGAGGGCTTGATGATTAGTGAACAAGTTGAATCAGGTGTGCTTGTCCAGGGTTACAATAAAAATCTGTACTGTTGGGGGTACTGGAGGGAAACACTGTATTAGATCACTATGTGCTATATATGCAATTGTGCATGACTAGAGAGAAATGGGAACTACTTCCACATTGATATGCCATACGGTACGCACAATTGCCATAGTGTACATTACCCACATCACTGCTTCAAGACTTTCTCATGGTGCCTTTTGGATGGAAACTGACTATAGGCACAAAACACGTGCCCACATCTCTTTCTTTCAACATGATGTCTGAAAGCACCCATTGAGCTCTTCACTGCAAGCATTTGTATTCAGTCAGTCAGAGCAAACACAGACAGGGAAGACACTACACCTGTCTAAAATCCTGAGCTAAGAACTGAGATCAGGATAACTTGGCCTTTATGACACTTCTTCTCTTACAGATTGAGTCCCAAATTGCATGCTATTCCCTATATAGTGTACTACTTTTAAACAGAGCCCTATAACCAGATCAGTGGCCTTGTGGTCAGAATGTCCACCCTGAGATGAGAAGGTTGGGGGCTCGGAGAAGGCTACTTACTATATAGGAAATAGGATACCCATTTGCGTCACAGTCCTCTTCTATTCTTCGGGATGGATGGTAACTAACCCCCTCATCAGACCAGCAGAGCTTGGGCTATCGATGATGCTACCACTCCCATGTACGTCAAAGCTGCTGTGCTTGGTTCTGTGGTATAACAGTTGGATGTAACAATGTGTTCCTATTGTATCTACTTTCTACCTGCCCATGTCATTACTATGTAATTGCCATGGATATATTTTAGCAACGCTTCATGTAAAGTGGTAATTTTTCTTCGTAGAAAATCAGCGTCTTTTCTCAGATATAAAATATTTATTCATTTTAGAATTTTCATTGGTCTGATCATGCATGGCTGATACAGGTGTCAACAAAAAACAAGAATGTACATAAATAAAATAAAAAAATTCATCACGTCATTGTTTGTTCCAAACCAATCCTGAAAACAATCCTGAGCTACAGAGCTATCCCAGAGATTTCAGTCCCTGCTACTATTATTTATAGGACATTAAGTGACCAGAAGAAAATTGTTCTCATAAAATTATAACGTGATGAGGGTCTTGGCATATGTTCAGCCCATGGCCACAAAGGTCAAGCAAGAGTTGGGTAACAAACAAAAAAACACTTCTACCACTCCATCTAGCAACGCAGTGCACTTACGCCCCATATAAAACTATGCGAATGGACAATGCTGAGTAGACGAGTGACAGTCATTTATTCATATTGAGTTGAGGAGCAATGCTGTAGTAAACAATGACCTTCAGAATTTATGGAGCTGTCTTCAATATTTCTAAACTTAATTGTTGTGTGTGTGTGCAGGGGTCAACACTGTGGCAATTCATGTGTATTTCTTCTGTCACATGAATTGTGATGCCCTGTCAACTTTCTGAGTGTGTGAGTCAGTGGCGTGTCCAAAACATTTTAAATGGGGTGGCCAAGGTGGGGCACAGACAGATTAGGGGGCCATACCATTATGAACCTTAATCAGTGCAGGGCGGATTTTTTTCAATATAATTATGATGGTTCAATGCATTAAATGCTTCAGCCTCAGGTTTGGTACATTTCAAATCAAAGTTTATTTGTCACGTGCGCTGAATACAACAGGTGTAGATCTTACAGTGAAATGCTTACTTGCAGGCTCTAACCAATAGTGCAAAAGGGTATTAGGTTAACAATAGGTAGGTAAAGAAATAAAACAACAGTAAAAAGACAGGCTATATACAGTAGTGAGGCTATAAAGTAGCAAGGCTACATACAGACACCGGTTAGTCAGGTTGATTGAGGTAGTATGTACATGTAGGTATGGTTAAAGTGACTATGTATATATGTAGCAGTAGCGTAAAAGAGGGGTTGGTGGGTGGGACACAATGCAGATAGCCCGGTTAGCCACTGTGTGGGAGCACTGGTTTGCTCGGCCCAATTGAGGTAGTATGTACATGAATGTCTAGTTAAAGTGACTATGCATATATGATAAACAAAGAGTAGCAGCAGCGTAAAAAGAGGGGTTGGGGGGGGGGGGCACACTATGCAAATAGTCCAGGTAGCATTTGATTACCTGTTCAGGAGTCTTGTGGCTTGGGGGTAAAAACTGTTGAGAAGCCTTTTTGTCCTAGACTTGGCACTCCGGTACCGCTTGCCATGCGATAGTAGAGAGAACAGCCTATGACTGGGGTGGCTGGGGTCTTTGACAATTTTTAGGGCCTCCCTCTGACACCACCTGGTGTAGAGGTCCTGGATGGCAGGCAGCTTAGCCCCAGTGATGTATTGGGCCATACGCACTACCTGCTGTAGTGCCTTATGGTGGGAGGCCGAGCAATTGCCGTACCAGGCAGTGATGCAACCAGTCAGGATGCTCTCGATGTTGCAGTTGTAGAACCTTTTGTGGATTTCAGGACCCATGCCAAATCTTTTTAGTTTCCTGAGGGGGAAAAGGCTTTGTCGTGCCCTCTTCACGACTGTCTTGGTGTGTTTGGACCATTCTAGTTTGTTGTTGATGTGGACACCAAGGAACCTGAAGCTCTCAACCTGCTCCACTACAGCCCCGTCGATGAGAATGGGGGCGTGCCTGGTGCTCCTTTTCCTGTAGTCCACAATCATCTCCTTTGTCTTGGTTACGTTGAGGGATAGGTTGTTATTCTGGCACCACCCGGCCAGGTCTCTGACTTCCTCCCTATAGGCTCTCTCATCATTGTCGGTGATCAGGCCTTCCACTGTTGTGTCGTCTGCAAACGTAATGATGGTGTTGGAGTTGTGCCTAGCCATGCAGTCGTGGGTGAACAGGGAGTACAGGAGGGGACTGAGCACGCACCCCTGGGGAGCTCCAGTGTTGAGGGTCAGCGTGGCAGATGTGTTGCTACCTACCCTCACCACCTGGGGGCGGCCCGTCAGGAAGTCCTGGATCCAGTTGCAGAGGGAGGTGTTTAAATCCCAGGATCGTTAGCTTAGTGATGAGCTTCGAGGGTACTATGGTGTTGAACGCTGAGCTGTAGTCAGTGAATAGCATTCTCACGTAAGTGTTCCTTTTGTCCAGGTGGGAAAGGGCAGTGTGGAGTGCAATAGAGATTGCATCATCTGTGGATCTGTTTGGGCGGTATGCAAATTGGAGTGGGTCTAGGGTTTCTGGGATAATGGTGTTGATGTGAGCCATTACCAACCTTTCAAAGCACTTCATGGCTACAGACGTGAGTGCTACGGGTCTGTAGTCATTTAGGCAGGTTGCCTTTGTGTTCTTGGGCACAGGGACTATGGTGGTCTGCTTGAAACATGTTGGTATTACAGACTCAATCAGGGACATGTTGAAAATGTCAGTGAAGACACCTGCCAGTTGGTCAGCACACGTCCTGGTAATCTGTCTGGCCCCGCAGCCTTGTGTATGTTGACCTGTTTCAAGGTCTTACTCACATCGGCTACGGAGAGTGTGATCACACAGCCACCTGGAACAGCTGATGCTCTCATGCATGCCTCAGTGTTGCTTGCCTCGAAGCGAGCATATAAGTGATTTAGCTCGTCTGATAGGCTCGTGTCACTGGGCAGATCGCGTCTGTCTTCCCTTTTTTGTCTGTAATAGTTTGCAAGCCCTGCCACATAAGACAAGCATCGGAGCCGGTGTGGTATGATTCAATCGTAGCCCTGTATTGACGCTTTTGTCATAATTACAGCCGTGTTGAAGAGACCAAACTGCAGCAGGTGAAATGTAGATACTCATCTTTTTAATATATAAGAGCAAAGTATCCATGGGAAAAACAATAAACAAAAACAGGCTAACAGGCTACGTACATACCAAAGACTAGCAGTGTTAGCACAACCACCCACAACCCCAAGTGACAAACATACTCCTAATTATATGACTCCCAATCAGGAACAACGATCACCAGCTGTCCCTGATCGGGAGCCACACAGACCCACATAGAAATACAACACCCAGAACACACATACACAGACATACTCTGCCACGTCCTGACCAAAACTACACAACAACACCCTCTGCTGGTCAGGACGTGACAGCTTTGCCTGTTTGATGGTTCGTCACAGGGCATAGAAGGATTTCTTGTAAGCTTCCGGGTCAGAGTCCCGGACCTTGAAAGCGGAAGCTCTACCCTTTAGCTCAGTGTGAATGTTGCCTGTAATCCATGGCTTCTGGTTGGGGTATGTACATACAGTCAATGTGGGGTCGACGTCCTCGATGCACTGATTGATAAAGCCAGTGTCTGATCCTCAATGCCGTCGGAAGAATCCCGGAACATGTTCCAGTCTGTGATAGCAAAACAGTCCTGTAGTTTAGCATCTGCTTCATCTGACCACTTTTTTATAGACCGACACTGGTGCTTCCTGCTTTAAATTTTGCTCGTAAGCAGGAATCAGGAGGATAGAGTTGTGGTCGGAGTTACCAAATGGAGGGCGAGGGAGAGCTTTGTACGCGTCTCTGTGTGTGGAGTACAGGTGATCTAGATTTTTTTCCCTCTGGTTGCACATTTAACATGTTGATGGAAATTTGATAGAACTGATTTAAGTTTCCCTGCATTAAAGACTCCGGCCACTAGGAGCCCCGCCACCTGTTTGCTTATTTCCTTATACAGCTGACTGAGTGTGGTCTTAGTGCCAGCATCTGTCTGTGGTGGTAAATAAACAGCCACGAAAAGTATAGCTGAAAACTCTCTGGCAAGTAGTGTGGCCTGCAATTCATCACAATATACTCTACTTCAGGAGAGCAACATCTAGACTTCCTTAGATTTCGTGCAGCAGCTATTTACAAATACGCACAGACCGCCCCCCCCCCCCCTCGTCTAACTGGAGTGTGCTGTTCTTTCTTGCCGGTGCAGCGTGTATCCCGCTAGCTGAATATCCATGTCGTCATTCAGCCACGATTCCGTGAAACATAGGATATTACAGTTTTTTATGTCCCGTTGGTAGGATATTCGTGATCGTACCTCATCTAGTTTATTGTCCAATGATTGCACATTGGTGAGTAGTATTGACGGTAACGGCAGCATTCCCACTCGCCTTTTTCGGGTCCCTGTTCAAACAAATCTGATATCAAATCCCAAAATCTTGTTAGTGTTTGTATTCAAGGTCAGGATTTTATATAAGGGTATTAGCATACAGCAGTAAATTAACTTGAATGTGCCATCCAGAGTGTGAATGATATCGTGACATTCGGGGGTTCTCAATTTTTGTAACACTTTTTGGCCAGACAGCATCAGATACATGGGCTACACAAACTAAGAGGGGTGCTGTTTTGCTCGCTCGGATGCTTTCTCCAGGGAGATTGATGTGTCTTGCTGTCGGTGTGGGTCTTGGTCAAAATGATCTATATATTCAGAGACGATCTCCGAATTTCTGAGGGGCCCACTCGGGTGGCCAATCAGATTTCAGGCGGACACGCCTCTGATGTGAGTGTGGTGCGTGCATGTTTGCGTGTGGTGGTAAGAGTAGACTCTAGCAATTCATGTGCCTTTGGAGACAAATGGCAAAAGAAATCAGCTCTCAAAATTGTATGGTGATTGATAGTGTTGGCTGTCTTATCGAGACAGTCAGACATTGGTTTTGCAGTAGAGGCGGAGGATTAGTTTACTATTGTTGCCAATCACTCCAGAGATTGGGTGCTCTGCAATCTTATTTCCCTTTGAAATCTTCAGCAATCGTTTAATAATAACAATAATTTATTACATTTGTAAAGCGGTTTTAATTATACAAGAATAATCTCCAAGTGTATAAAATATAATTGTAAATAGAAAATTTGTCTAGGAGGAATAGTAGGCCAGCCGATGAGTCTTAAGGCCTACTTTAAAAGCTCCAACAGTCTGAACAGCCCTGTGATTATCTGAAATTGAGTTCCATAGGACTGGTGAGTGGGAGGAAAAGACATGGTCCCCCATTGTGCGGAGCCTGGTCCTGGGGGCATGGATGTCACAAGTATCTTCGTCTTCTGACGATAATGCGAAATCGTCATCAGAAAAGGTAGACCAATACGCAGCAGGTGTGCAGTTGTTCATTTTGAACATTTAATTAAATCAACACGAATACAAAAACAACAAACAAGAAAACGAACGATAAACTGACAGTCTGCAAAGCATAGGCTCAACACAGAACAATCACCCACAAATCACACACACAAACACACCCTAATATATGGGACTCTCAATCAAAGGCAGATAGACAACACCTGCCTTCAACTGAGAGTCCCAACCCCAATTAACCAAACATAGAAACACACACACCAGACTAACCATAGAATACAAACACATAGACCATCAACCAAAAACCCGGAAATACTAAATCAAACACCCTTTACACAAACACACCACCCCGAACCACATAAAACAAATACCCTCTGCCACGTCCTGACCAAACTACAAAAACAATTAACCTTATACTGGCCAGGACGTGACAATGGAGAAGCTTGCCGTGGCTTGAGGTTCATAGGGGGTGATTTCTGATATATTCTGATCAACTGGCTTGTTGTTGTGTCAGGAAACTAAATACCACATTAATCATTTAATATATCTGGCCATTACAACAGATCAAAGATTTTTGACCAAATTCGTAGTTACTGCGTTTTGCCTTTGTAAGGCAAAGTAGGTCTGACAGGTGGACGGGTCAGATGCCATTTAGGGCTTTGTAGACGAGGAGGAGAATTTTATAGTCAATTCTTTGAGGAACAGTTAGCCAATAGAGATCAGCAGGGATGGGGGTGATGTGGGCAGACTTCTTTGTTTGTGTCAGAATCCTTACGACACTGTTTTGGCTGAGCTATATGAATTGAATTTGCAGGCAGGCCCACAAGTACTGCATTCCCATAATAAATTCCGGAGAAAATGAATGCATGGTCTTATGCAAGAGATGTAGCCATTTATGGCAGGGCGGATGCTGCAGGAGTTGATCTACTGGGGGGTGGCAATCACCATTGCATCTTTCTTGCTGCTGCTAAGTTGAAGGAAGTTGTTCTGCATCCAAGATTTTACCTCTTCCAGACAGTTGGACAATGTTGACAGAGCAGATATTATGTCAGGCTTTGTTTTAATGAGCACGTATGTGTCGTCAGCGTAGCAGTGGAATTGGACACTGTTGTCCAATTTTGATGATTTTTAACATAGCAGCAGATGAGACCAGAGTAAAGTCAATAGGGGGGGGGGGGGGCAGATATGGGTGGTGGGGTAGGAGCCAGAGAGGTTGAGATTGGAGGATACAATGTTCTGTCCAATGGTGTAGTTTCTGTTCTTGAAGAACTACGCAAATAGGCTGCATTGTTCGGTAGTTGCTATGGGATGCCTAGAGTCTGTAGGGTGGAGGAGATGACTGATGGTGGAAAACAAGGTCCTGGGATTTCCTCAGTCATTGTCTATCATGGCAAAGTAGAAGGTGGAGTGAGCTACTTTTACTGCTTTGAAATAGCAAGCCTGGTAGTCTTTATAGGCCTGTAGGTGGACAGTTAGGCCAGTACTTCTCCACAGATGCTCTAAACTGCGGCAATGGGTCTTCATGCTGAGCAGCTCCTCTGTGAACCATTGGGAGGACCATTGGAAGGATACTTAACGTGTTTTTTTGGAGGCAAGCCTGTTTAAGGTGTTGCTTAGAGTGCTATTATACTGGTTGACTATCTCGTCAGGGGTGAACTCAAGGCAGTCAGCTTGTAGGGTAGGGCGAACAAACTCCTCGAAGAGTGATATATCAAGGGACTTGATGTTCCTGGTCAAAAGTAGTGCACTGTGTAGGGAATAGGTTGTCATTTGGCACGCAGACTGAGAAGCTGGAGCTCCTCTCAGCAGTGAGAGGCAACAAATGGTTCAAATGACATTGCCAAGGTCATAGCTAGTGCCAGTCAGCCGGGCTATTTAATCATGAAACCCTGCATCTTCTGGCCCAAGGCCCGAGCCTCGGCCTACCTTCTCTTTTCATCTCTCCCAGGACCTTTGTGGCAGGCATTAGAAGGATTTTGGCGACTGCCATTGGGCCAAATCCACCAATTTCATTATAAAGACACTTTTGCATACAAGATTTATAATGTGCCATCACCTTGTGAAAGAGAGCGTCTTGCCTCTGTGGTGTTAATCTATTGTTTTCCCAAGGCCTGGCTGCGAGCGATCTCCCCTCACCTTTCCCTGTAAATCTGTACTCCTCCAACCCACTCTTGTATCTTCCACGAACACACAGCTTGTTTAAGAAACACATCATGTCCAGGAACGCTTCTTCATTTTCTGAGGTCTGCAGTTGTTCACAACATCCTAGTTCAGATATTCAGAGTAATGAAAGACTATTATGTCATACAAAAAAAATCCATATTTTTTGTGTTATGATCAAAGAGAAAGATTTAACAGTGTGTGATGGAGAGGTTTGTGTAATGTTTATAAGGTAGGTTCCAAGCATTAAATACACTGTGGGTTGCACAAGTCCTTCAGCAGTAGATATCATGGCAATAGATGGCGAGCATTTGAACAGCTTGCAATAAAACAAAGGCTCAGCATTATTTATGTATCTTTGCCAATGGCTCTGCTGGTTGCTGTCATTCTCCCAGATGCTTTTCACTGTGCTCACTATGAACCGCTCTGAAGTGAGGGTGCCTTTTTTGTGCAGTGTGGCCCTCCAACACCAAATACACCACATTGCCCTAAATATACTGCAGGCTTTGCACACACCACCCTGGGACGGTTAAATGACGGTGACGATGACAGAGCAAGCCGAGTCGAGATGAGCCCCCTTTTGTGTCAGGCCAGGAGTCGGAGCCATCACCTCCTAATTATATAATTGAATTAATGACTCCACCTTGAGGGTAGGACTTTGGGATGGAACAAGGCTCATTCTTCATCTCAACCTCTCAATGTCAGATATGGGGATTTTTGGAAGCGCACTCTCATCAGTTGTACAGCTACTCCCAATTGGTTCATAATGAGTTAGAGCATCGAGGGAGTGAGCGAGCGCATTTGGTCCAGAGTCAGCCCTGATCATCATACATGATGGTTATTATTAAGCATCGCGAGCAAGCTTTTTTTGTAATTATCCTCTCTTAAATTGAAGATAAGGTTATTACTTTTTCTATGAAAAAGAAAGGTTTGACTTTGATAACAAGTGTATATGTTTCTAAAGGGCAGTGCATTCATTATAATTTAATTATGTGAGATTGTGCCCTAGAAAATGTACAAGTTCCTTTCAAGCAGTTTCTAATGAAATTATTCTAGTTTGACTAAGCAAACATATTATATTTTAGTCACAAGCATTTGACAAAAGTAGCACCTACTGTGCAGTATACAGGTCTCTTTTTTATGAGAGAGTGAGTTTGGAGCTGGAAGATCGATCCAATGTGAGATTGGTGACCAACTGTGTTAATTTACACAGTAAGGGGTCAAATAAATCTCCTTACCAAAACCACAACACATCTGTTAATTCAATAATTTGTCACTGTAGCTGGAGATTAATTGTGTGGTGGAACAGGTTTATAGCTTTAGCATTTAAGAGATTACATGCTCCCTATAATCTTTGGAAATACTGGAGCCTTTAGTAGGCTATTGGTGACTTTCTATATACCATGTGTGTAATTCATTATCAATGCCAGTCTTAAAATGCACTAGGGGGACACTTAAACTAAGAAGGACACTACCATGCTGGTAAAGGCAAAAGACACTATGAGGACAGGAATGAACTTAATAATTAATATGAACCTAAAACATACACATGAAAAATTGGCATAATGAAATTATCAACACCCTCTTTCTTTTAAAGTAATTTATCTCAAGATAGTGTTGTTTCATAGGAGGGCCCTCTAGCTGGTGTTGTAGTGGTTGGATCAAACTGTTTGATTTATTACAGTGTTGAGTATTCCACTGTAACAAATGGGCTTCAAGGTGAAATAGATAGAGGGTGCCTGATAGCTGGAGTATACACCATATATATAATTCTAGAGTGCATATGCACAACATGCATAGCTATAATTTACTGTACAGTATTATGTGATTGTGTATAAAAAACAGTACTCTAGAGCAGGGTTTCCTAAACTCTGTCCCGGGGCCCCCCTGCGTGCACGTTTTGGTTCTTGCCCTGGCATTACACAGCTCATTCAAATAATGAAAGCTTGACGTTGAGTTGGTTATTTGAATCAGCAGTGTAGTGCAAGGGCAAATACCTAAACATGCACCCAGGGGGGCCCCAGGACAGAGTTTGGGCCACCCTGGCCTAGTGTATTATCTAAAGATTTTACTCTTCAACAATGTTGAAAAACACCTGTAATTGTAAGTGAGCTGATTATTATTTGATTTTAACAGTTGGGTCATTCTTGAATTGTGGTGGCATTTGGGCATGGCATTTTGGGGGAAAAGTTAATTTTTCTGAAACAAAAATTGTTTATAGATGGAATCTGCAGTAGCACTACTGGCCACCCACGCACTTATCAAGAGAACATCCCTGGTCATTCCTGCTGCTGATCTGGCAGACTCACTAAACACAAATTCTTCGTTGGTAAATTATTTCTGAGTGTTGAACGTTGCTCCTGGCTATCTGTAATAAAAAAAATTAAAAAATTGTGTTGTCTGGTTTGCTTAATACAAGACATTTTAAATGATTTATACTTTTACTTTTGATACTTAAGTACATTTAAAACCAAATACTTTTAGACTTTTACTCAAGTAGTATTTTACCTTGATGACTTTACTTTTACTCAAGTACGAAAATTGGGTACTTTTTCCACCACTGTGGCCACCCAACCACCGTTATTGTTTTCTTTGCTGAGCTGAGGAGCAGCGTTCAGCATGTAAAAAAACATTCTGTACATATTGTGCTCGTCTATCACGCATCCAATGATGTCTGATGGGGAAAAAACTGTGTTTGTTCTTTGCAGTAACTTCTTTGTTGTGATATCGCAAACAGAAGTGGCAGTTTCACCATTAAGGATTCCAGCTTTGAATATTTTTGGGAAGATCTTCTTTATTCTTTGTCCACTTCTTAATGACTTTTAGGTAAATGCAAATGTGAGTGCTCAAATATGAAGTACCAATTAATGGGTATGGTATGGATGCACTGACCACCCAGGAAACAAGATACAACCACAGTCATTGTACTTCTTACAGGCTGAGAGAACTGGGTTCCAGACCCGCAAGGGGAGTTACACTGTCGCCTACGCAAAAATTGCTACAGTGCTGTACATGGCTAAACATGTCTTAATTCAAATATGCATGTGCAATGAAGCACTGGCTAAGGGTTTGTACAGCTATACCACTTCTGGAAAGCAGTGTTTAAGAGGGCTGTGATTTCTTCCTTAACAGGGCTGCCACTGGAGATTCATTTGCTTTGGAGAATTTATAGAGAATTTACCCCTGCATGATAATGTACTCCACAGTGTGGTTGCAAGCAACCTAATCTGACATTGTACAGTTGAAAAAGTAATGGAAGCAGAAGAAAGCATAATGAAAATATGACGATGTTCAGTTTTAGTGGTTTAAAAACAAAGTTTTGGTCTTTATGAAGTACATGATAGAAAAAAGTAAAAATTAAAATGCTGTATATGTGATGATAGCCCTATTTAACTGAGCTCAGCCTCTGATCTGCTTGCCATCTCTGAGCTGCTCATGCATAATATATTTTACAAACATTTTTGCCATCATGCACACATGGGAACATCTGTTCCGTCTGAGGTAATACCAGATTTACATACCCTGCACATTTCAAATGGCATATGTAGCTTACAACTCAGATTTGGTTTAGTGGGCTTTTACTGTGGAGGCTTTTCAATACTACTGAGTTAAATATGTTTTCTGTTCCACATTGCCTCAAAGATTAATATTAACATACTGTAAATTAGGTAACAGATGATTATAAACAGTTATGTTAAATGTACATTAGAAAATAGTTCAAGTATCTAAGTGGGTGAGGTGAGTGAGGTATGATCCTCAAAGACATAACTACAGACATTTCTCTACATTTAATGACTTGACTTAAATAATTAGGAAATGTACTTATACATACAGTGTATGCATACTAAGAGTACGTATATTTAACCTCATATAATAATGAATCACTTGACTCACAATTAATAACTTGGCTTAGATAATTAAGAAATGTATTTATACCTACAGGGTGTGCATACCATGTGTGCTTACACTTAGTGTACAAAACGTTAAGGACACCTGCTCTTTCCATGACATAGACTGACCAGGTGAATCCAGGTGAAAGCTACGATCCCTTATCCATGTTAATTGTTAAATCCACTTCAATCAGTGTAGATGAAGGGGAGGAGACAGGTTAAAGTGAGATTCTTAACCCTTGAGACAATTGAGACATGGATTGTGTATGTGTGCCATGGATTGTGTATGTGAACAAAAAATGTAAGTGCCTTTGAACAGGGAATGGTAGAAGGTGCTATGCACACCGGTTTGTGTCAGAATGGTCCACCACCCAAGGGACATCCAGCCAACTTGACACAACTGTGGGAAACATTGGACTCAACATGGGCCAGCATCACTGTGGAATGGTTTCGAACCTTGTAAAGTCCATGCCCTTACGAATTGAGGCTGTTCTGAGGGCAAAACGGGGGCTGCAACTCAATATTAGGAAGGTGTTCCTAATGTTTGGTATACTCAGTGTATATTTAACTTCAAATTAGCTCAGGCAATGTGCTGAAACAGACATCACGCTGCTTGGTTAGCGCAGGGATAATCAACTAGATTCAGTTGCGGGCCGATTTTCCCTTAAGCGGATGGTCAGGGGGCCAGAACATAATTACAAATAATTTGTGGACTGAAAATTGACTGCAAGAAGCCCAAACAGATATAATATTTGGCTAAAATATAATCATTTCAAACCTTGCTTATATTTGTGTGTGTCATAAGCGTCGTTGTAGGTAGTGGACCAAACTGCAGCGGGTATATTGAACATCTTCTTTTATTGAAGGAAAACCAAAACACTTACACAAAACAAACGACGAAACAGTCCCGTAAGGTGCATAGACTAAACAGGAATCAACCACCCACAAACACAAAAGAAAACTAACCCAATTAAATATGGCCTCCAATTAGAGGCAACGACAACCAGCTGCCTCTAATTGGAGGTTGTTCCAAAACACAACAAAGAAATAGAAAAACTAGATAAACACAGAGAAATAGAAAACATCAACCAAAAACCCCGAAACACACTAAACAAACACCCCCTGCCATGCCCTGACCAAACTACAATAACAAACAACCCCTTTTACTGGTCAGGACGTGACAGTAGCCCCCCCCCAAAAAAAGGTGCAGACCCTGGATGCACAGAAATACAAAAACCCCACAAAAATAACCCCAAACTTAAAGGGAGGGAAGGGAGGGTGGCCACCATCACCGATGGCTCCCGTGCCACACCCCCCCTCCCCAATCCTCCAACTACAGAGGTGGCTCAGGCTCCGGCTTTAGTCCCCATTCTAACCTGCCCACCCCCCTTGCAGGCTCATGGCTGTAGACCACTGCTGAAGGCTCTGGGATGAGGTGCGTCGCTGGAGACCTCGGGCTGAGGTGCGTCGCTGGAGACCTCGAGCTGAGGTGCGTCGCTGGAGACCGTCACTGGAGACCTCGGGCTGAGGTGCGTCGCTGGAGACCTCGGGCTGAGGTGCGTCTCTGCAGGCTCCGGACTGTGGGCCGTCTCTGCAGGCTCCGGACTGTGGGCCGTCTCTGCAGGCTCCGGACTGTGGGCCGTCTCTGCAGGCTCCGGACTGTGGGCCGTCTCTGCAGGCTCCGGACTGTGGGCCGTCTCTGCAGGCTCCGGACTGTGGGCCGTCTCTGCAGGCTCCGGACTGTGGGCCGTCTCTGCAGGCTCCGGACTGTGGGCCGTCTCTGCCGGTTCCGGACTGTGGGCCGTCTCTGTCGGTTCCGGACTGTGGGACGTCGCCGGAAGCACTGGACGGGGCACTGTCGCCGGAAACTCTGGACGGGGCACTGTCGCCGGAAGCTCTGGACAGGGCACTGTCGCCGGAAGCTCTGGACGGGGCACTGTCGCCGGAAGCTCTGGACGGGGCACTGTCGCCGGAAGCTCTGGACGGGGTACTGTCGCCGGAAGCTCTGGACGGGGCACTGTCGCCAGAAGTTCTGGACGGGGCACTGTCGCCGGAAGTTCTGGACGGGGCACTGTCGCCGGAAGCTCTGTACGGGGCACTGTCACCGGAAGCGCTGGACGGGGACTGCGCACTGAAGGCCTGATGCGTGGGGCTGGCTTTGGAGGCGCCAGACTAGTGACATGCACCACAGGGCTAGTGCGAGGAGCAGGAACAGGACATACTGGACTGGGCAGGTGCACTAAAGGCCTGGTGCGTGGGGCTGGCTTTGGAGGCGCCAGACTATTGACACGCACCTCAGGGCTAGTGCGAGGAGCAGGAACAGGACGTACTGGACTGGGCAAGCGCACTAGAGGCCTGATGCGTGGGGCTGGCTTTGGAGGCGCCAGAACAGTAACACGCACCACAGGGCTAGTGCGAGGAGCAGGAACAGGATACACTGGGTCTTGAATTCGCACTGGAGGTCTGGAGCGCACAGCCTGCACAACCCGTCCTGGCTGGATTGTAACTGTAGCCCTGCACAGGCGGAGTGGGCTGTGCTGAGGCATGATGGCTGCCGTGCGTAGAGCAGGCGCAGGGTAGCCTAGGCCTAGGATACGCACTGGTGGCCAGATGTGCTGTGCCGGCGCACTTCTCCCTGGCTGGATGCCCACTCTAGCACGGCTCTTGCGGGGAGCTGGTATCAACCGTACCGGACTGTGCGTGCGGATGGGCGAGACCTTGCGCACTTCCGCATAGCACGGTGCTCTCAACGCCAAACGCTCCCCATAATAAGCACGAGGAGTTGGTTCAGGCCTATTGCCTGACTTACTCCAACTCCCCGTGTGCCCCCCCCCCCCCCCAAATGTTTTTGGGGGCTGCCTCCTCACCTCCTGAAATGGAGGATATAGTGCCTCATACCTCTGACGCTCAGCCTTTGCTGCCTCCAGCTCCGCCTTCGGGCGCCGGTACTCCCCAACCTGGTGCCATCGTCTCTTTCCATCCATTATTTCCTCCCATGTCCACGACTCTAAGTAGCTCTTCTGTTGCTCCTTCCTCCGCTGCTTGGTCCTCTTATGGTGGGTGGTTCTGTCATAAGCGTCGTTGTAGGTAGTGGACCAAACTGCAGCGGGTATATTGAACACCTTCTTTTATTGAAGGAAAACCAAAAACTTACACAAAATGACGAAACATAGACTAAACAGGAATCAACCACCCACAAACACAAGAGAAAACTAACCCACTTAAATATGGCCTCCAATTAGAGGCAACGACAACCAGTTGGCTCTAATTGGAGGTCGTTCCAAAACCCCAACAAAGAAATAGAAATACTATATAAACACATAGAAATAGAAAACATAGAACATCAACCAAAAACCCAGAAACACACTAAACAAACACCCCCTGCCATGCCCTGACCAAACTACAATAACAAACAATCCCTTTTACTGGTCAGGACGTGACAGTGTGTGGGGCAGCAGGTAGCCTAGTGGTTAGAGCTTTGGGCTAGTAACTGAAAGGTTGCTTGATCAAATCCCCGAACTGACAAGGTAAAAATCTCTCATTCTGCCCCTGAAAAAGGCAGTTAACCCACTGTTCCTAGGCTGTCATTGTAAATAAGAATTTGTTCTTAACTGACTTGCCTAGTAAAATGGTAAATGTCTCTATTATGCATGGGAATGCTTTGGAACAGATTTCCCAAATTAAAATCACTTAGAGCTGATTTACTGGTGTTTTTACAGTCTTATGTCCCCAAAAAAGAATAATGTTTTTGCTCAGAACTTGTAGGGGCCAAATAAAATTACCTGTGTGCCGCCAGTTGGGGAATTTAGCGAGTACCACTTCCTCCTGATTCAGCTCACATTGAGACTTGAACCCAGGACCTGTGCCTTGCTAGCACACGCAACCACCCTCCTAGCACCAAGCAAAAAGCTACTTATTGGTCAGTGCAAGTGGGGACACTTCAGGCTGAGAAGTGAGTTTCACATGTGCTACATTCAGCCCCCAAAACATACTCTACGGCGACCCCAGCGTTGAGCTGAGCACAACTGCAGGGCGCAGCAACATCTGTAAAGGATGTCACACTGCTTGCTTAGCGAGTAATACTTCCTGTTAATTCGGCTCACACTAAGGCTTGAAACTAGGATATGGAGCAATTTCAGTGCCAACATAAATTCTATTTGTTAGTGTCACGTCCTGGCCAGTATAAGGGTTAATTGTCATTTTAGTTTGGTCAGGACGTGGCAGAGGGTATTTGTTTTATGTGGTTCAGGGTGGTGTGTTAGTTAGGAGGGCGTTTGATTTATTATTTCCGGGTTTTGAGTTATGGTCTATGTTGATGTATTTCTATGTGTAGTCTGGTGGATCTGTTTCTATGTTGAGTTAATTGGGGTGGACTTCCAATTGAAGGCAGCTGTGTGGTGTTGCCTTTGATTGGAAGTCCTATATTAGTTGGGTGTGTTTGTCTGTGTATTTGTGGGAGGTTGTTCCGTGTTTAGTGTGTGTAAACCTAACAGGACTGTCAGTGTATCGTGCGTTTGTTTTTGTTATTTTGTATGTTCGTTTTGGAATTTATTAAAAGTTCAAAATGAACCATCTCAACTCTGCTGCATATTGGTCCTCATTTTCCGATGATGATTTCGCCATATCGTCCTCCGACGAAGAAATCCCTGACAGTTAGGATATTGAATTCAAGCTTTTCGAATTTGTAATGCACAAATTGAATCACTGAATTCATCAATTGTAGTTGTATGTCATGATTTGAAACTGAATTGAATGAATATTGCAATCAGTTTTAAAATTATATTTCAATTTAATTGAATATTTTATCAAATTCAGTTTTCTAAATTCAGAATCAAAACCATAGACAGCATCCTGGTACTTTATCAGCCAGGAGAGGTAGAGGAGAATAGATCAAATCTAATGCTCTCCGTGGTCAACCGAAGCGTCTGGAGGATTCTGATGTTAACCTCTATGGGCTAGGTGGGACGCTTACTTCAATTTCTCAAACATATGACTATTTCACAGCATTTTAAAGATAAGACTCTCCTTTATCTAACCACACTGTCCGATTTCAAAAAGGCTTTACAACAAAAGCAAAACATTAGATTATGTCAGCAGAGTACCAAGCCAGAAATAATCAGACACCCATTTTTCAAGCTAGCATATAATGTCACAAAAACCCAGAAGACAGCTAAATGCAGCACTAACCTTTGATGATCTTCATCAGATGACAACCCTAGGACATTATGTTATACAATACATGCATGTTTTGTTCAATCAAGTTCATATTTATATAAAAAAAACAGCTTTTTACATTAGCATGTGACTAGCATGTGACTAGCATTCCCACCGAACACTGCCGGTGAATTTACTAAATTACTCACGATAAACGTACACAAAAAGCATAACAATTATTTTAAGAATTATAGATACAGAACTCCTCTATGCACGCGATATGTCCGATTTTAAAATAGCTTTTTGGTGAAAGCACATTTTGCAATATTCTAAGTACATAGCCTAGGCATCATGGGCTAGCTATTTAGACACCCGGCAAGTTTAGCACTCACCAATATCAGATTTACTATTATAAAAGATTGATTACCTTTTGTTGTCTTCGTCAGAATGCACTCCCAGGACTGCTACTTCAATAACAAATGTTGGTTTGGTCCAAAATAATCCATCGTTATATCCGAATAGCGGCGTTTTGTTCGTGCGTCCCAGACACTATCTGAAATGGTAAATCAGGGTCGTGCGCATGGCGCAATTCGTGACAAAAAAAATCTAAATATTCCATTACCGTACTTCGAAGCATGTCAACCGCTGTTTAAAATCAATTTTTATGCCATTTTTCTCATAAAAAAGCGATAATATTCCGACCGGGAATCTCCTTTTAGCTAAACAGAGGAAAGTAAACAAAACTTTCGGTCGACGCGGGCACGAGCCTGAGTCTCACAGTACTGTAACCAGCCACTACCCAAACGCGCTACTTTGTTTCAGCCAGAGCCTGCAAAGCCACGATTCAGCTTTTTACCGCCTTCTGAGACCCTATGGCAGCCGTAGGAAGTGTCACGGGACAGCTAAGATCCTCACTCTTCAATAAACAGAGACAAGAAGAACGACACCTTGTCAGACAGGCCACTTCCTGCATTAAACCTTGTCAGGTTTTTGCCTGCCAAATGAGTTCTGTTATACTCACAGACACCATTCAAACAGTTTTAGAAACTTTAGGGTGTTTTCTATCCATATGTAATAAGTATATGCATATTCTAGTTACTGGGTAGGAGTGGTAACCAGATTAAATCGGGTACGTTTTTTATCCAGCCGTGAAAATACTGCCCCCTAGCCATAACAGGTTAACTTTTAGACTATCGATACCGACAGAATAAGAACAAGTCTTTGATATTAATTATTAGTCTGCAGCTAAGTAAATTATATTATTGAACGCGAAGACCAACGAAACATCCATTCTATGACGACATTAATGAATGTCGCTTGGAAAGATCCATTCTAACCGAGAGAGAGAGAGAGAGAGAGAGAGAGAGAGAGAGAGAGAGAGAACTCTCCAACCGAACGACGCTTCAACAAGGATCCCGACGACACACTGAGCGTAAATATATATTGATTGCAATTGTTCCCGAATGAGTGAGCGTTCAATTGTCAATTGTTAATATTAATGAACTCTGTGTACCTCCTCAGCTGAACATTTTATGACCCATTGTTCTACAAGACACCAGCCATGCCTGTTTAGACCACTAGGGCACATTACTCTACCAATTCTTTGTGATGATAATTACTGTTTCTATACTTTATGTGAATTACTTAGTTTAGTAAATAAATGATTTTAAGACAATTGATGTATGGATGACTCTTAGTAAAGACTGGGTTCGTGCAGATACAACAATTTACGACGTTTGGAATGAGACTGGACGCGAGGTAAAATACACCATTTAAACCAGAAGATAATCGGCCTATACTATAATAGAATATAATATATAATGTTATAATATAGGAAAGTTATATTAGGACAATTATAACTTTGTAATCTGAATATTTTCCTTGGTGCCCCGATCTCCTAGTTAATTACAATTAAACGATGAATCAGTTTGATCGCTTGATAATAATTACAGGGAGTTAATTGATAAACATGTCTTCAGTTTAACCTCTATGGGCTAGGTGGGACGCTAGCGTGCCACCCGTGGTGCACTCCATCAACAGCAGGTGCATTTCAAGAGCGGCAAATTTGAATCCAAATAAATGTCAAAATTCAAATTTTTCAAAAATACAACTATTTTACACCATTTGAAAGATAAACATCTCCTTAATCTAACCACGTTTTACGATTTCAAAAAGGTTTTACGGCGAAAGCATAAATTTAGAGTATGTTAGGACAGTACATTTACAAGAGTTGTGTGTAATGTTTTGTCAAGTCAAAGACAGGGTCACCAAAACCATAAAACCAGCTAAAATGATGCACTAACCTTTTACAATCTCCATCAGATGACACTCCTAGGACATTATGTTAGACAATGCATGCATTTTTAGTTCTATCAAGTTCATATTTATATCCAAAAACAGCGTTTTACTATGGCATTGATGTTGAGGAAATCGTTTCCCTCCAATAACCGGCAGTCAAGTCAGCGTCACAAATTAAATAATTAAAATTAGAAAACATTGGTAAAATATTATATTGTCATTTAAAGAATTATAGATTTACATCTCTTGAACGCAATCAACTTGCCAGATTTAAAAATAACCTTACTGGGAAATCACACTTTGCAATAATCTGAGCACTGCGCCCAGAAAAATACGCGTTGCGATACAGACTAGACGTCATGTTGGGGAGATCTAAAATCTAAAATACTATGTAAATAATCCATTACCTTTGATTCTCTTCATCAGATGTCACTTCCAGGTATCACAGGTCCATAACGAATGTAGTTTTGTTCAAAAAAGCTCATCATTTATGTCCAAAAATCTCCGTCTTGTTAGCACATGATCTAAGCCAGCCGGACTTCTCGTCATGAACGAGGGGAAAAAATATATTTCCGTTCGTTCAAACATGTCAAACGTTGTATAGCATAAATCATTAGGGCCTTTTTTAACCAGAACATGAATAATATTCAAGGTGGACGAATGCATACTCTTTTATAACGTATTGGAACGAGGGTACCCAACATGAACTCGCGCGCCAGGTGTCTAATGGGACATCATCGTTCCATGGCTCTTGTTCGGTCAGATCTCCCTCCAGAAGACTCAAAACACTTTGTAAAGGCTGGTGACATCTAGTGGAAGCAATAGGAAGTGCCAAAATATTCCTCAGCCCCTGTGTTTTTCAATGGGATAGGTTTAAAGTCAATACAACACATCAGGTATCCACTTCCTGTCAGAAAATGTCTCAGGGTTTTGCCTGCCAAATGAGTTCTGTTATACTCACAGACACCATTCAAACAGTTTTAGAAACTTTAGAGTGTTTTCTATCCATATATAATAAGTATATGCATATTCTAGTTACTGGGTAGGATTAGTAACCAGATTAAATCGGGTACATTTTTTTATCCAGACGTGCAAATGCTGCCCCCTAGCCCTAACAGGTTAATGGTACCCCAAAGACACAACATTTATGGAGCCCCCGTGCGAGGAATCTAAGATAGAATTTGACGTTGCTGTGAAATTCGATATATCAATTGTGCAAACAGAATTGTACAAACAGCCTGCTATCTAAACAAAGTGATTGTGTATTTTCCATTGGGAGAAGCTATTTAGAGTGGCTCCGGTCTTATGTCGATAGCAGTGAGGGATAAATTCCAGATTTAGTCCGTTAGGCCAAACGGTACTATTTCTGTCGGTCAATATTAACTTCTAGAGTAAGGTTAGAAATTAGAAGTTAACTGTCCGGTAACCGAGCCGAATAATTTGCCTACCGCACTAAGACAGTGTGGGCAGACCGTATGCGTATCTGTATTTAAGTACCGTGTCGCTCCGGTCAGCATAAACGCTAGCAGAATATGCTGAATGGGGTTAAGGTGAGACGTCACTAGAAAACCCACCCTTTCCATAGTGAAAGGACCCTATTTTGGTGCTTGGAAGGATACTCCTGAACCAAGTAGCAATAGCTTAGCATTACGGGCAAGCTAACAGAGGGAACATTTCCTCTCCCTGTGCCACGTTTTAATCTCTCCGCCTGGCGCGACGGAAGTCCCGACCTTTGTACTTCACCTGGTGGTGAAGAATTGCCAGTACATCTCTAGGGGAAATCCAAACGTGGAGCACAGTAAAATATCCAGACAATCGCAATTGACTGGATATGACGTCTCATTCAATTTAACTAACAAGTGAAATTGCCAGATTTACCTTTTCAAGTGGATCTTTTAAATAATATCAAAAATTGATTGGGCGTCTACAATGAGACATGATTAACTTTTTCCAAACTTAACGTAGATGAAGCAATGCTCTCAGGTTAATTCAAAGTTAATTCCCAGATAGCCTATACAGGTTTGATATATCATAAATAGATTAATCAGTAAAACCCATTACTGACGGGAGTGAATCCCATGTGGCTTCAGCCCCAGGGAGGAGCGTTCCCTAGTGGTGAAGGGTCCCAACATTTGACCTACGGTTTACACTTATGATATCCAATCAATGGAGATTGTATGGATTATCGTCTCATTCAATTTAATAAGTTAAATTGTCGAACATACCTTTCTAGGTTCTTCCAATTAAATGAGACAACTTAAACTTTGCATATTAACCTGGATGAAGCAACCTCTCAGGTAATTCAAGTTTAATACCCAGATAGCCTACCCAGGTAGGACTAATCATTGGCATTGATTAATTCAATTTGCTTTTGCAAATTCATTCACGTCCAACTTCCACAGTACTGTACAGTACTGATGGTTCATTAACGTCTATAAATAGATTAAAATCGTCTTTGCAGCTCCCCACATTCCAAAACCAAATTTTGGAAAATTAGGAAAAACATTTTTCCTTTCAAATGTTCTAATAATGTGCAAGCTATCAGAGGGGGTGGTCCCCACTCGCCCGCTAATTAGTGAACCTCCACCCGTAAATGGATTGATCTCTGACTTCAGCAGCGATAACAACCCTAATTATGCCATTAGTGGAAAAACAGACAACAATGTTTTCCAAAATCAACCATCGGGCGCAGACCTCGTAAAGGTTCTCTCCAGTCTAGCTCTGATGTCTGGCCATCCGAGATTGCCATCTGTCCAATACCACAGTGCACAGCTGAAGCACGAGCAGGTAACGGTAGACATAAAGGGACAGGTGGAGAGAACCGGGAAACCAATGAGGAAGGGAAAAATTCTGCTAGCTATGGAACTGCGTTCGAAAACTGAACAATTAAATGTAATTGCAAAAACGTATGACGATGAACAAGCACAAGCTCTTCAACAAAATCGTTTTCTACAGGAACAAAATCATATGCTACAGGAACAACTCGATTTAGCCAAAACTAACTACGATGATGTCCACACCAAACTAGATAAATCTGAAGAGTTATCTACAAACAGGAGCGCTCAACTTGACAACATGCATGCTGTTTTGTTGAATGTTACTCAAAATAACACGGTTCTCCTCAAAGCGCTGCAGACCAAAGACGATCAGTTAATGAACACAATGACAAAGTTGGATGACAAATCAGCAAAACTTATTGAAGTCGCTGACCAAATGAATGATGAGAGAACTCAGGTGATGAGGATGGAAATATTGATTTCTAAGCAAGCAGAGGAAATCTCATCACTGAATCTCTCGCTCCTACTCAAGACTCTATCTGCAAACCATGACAGATAAGTTTGAGACCGAAAGGAGCAGGTGTGACACTCATGTGTCCAAAATCGGTACTCTAAGCGCTCAAGTGGACTCTGCAATGCAGCAGAATTCCACCCTTAGGTACCATCTGGAGGAAATCCAGAATGGTCACGCTCTACAGCGCGACTACCCATCCAAGCAACCGGAGCCCTGTACTCACAGGAGTGAAGACAATAGGTTTCAGACCTTGCCTCCCTCATGTGTCCCTCAGTCTTCTCCTCTTGGCCCTTCGGCACTGAGTAATATGGCTCCTCTTGGCCAACAACAACAAGGCTTGGCTTCCTCTCTTGGCCTTTCGGCCCCAATCTCTCCACAGGATGAAGCCAACCCTCTCCGCCCGCTTGGCGCGGAATACCTTGACAAACTCGTCAAGAATTTCCCCACCCGTTCCAGGTCAGCCAAACGATACTGAGACGTTCCTAGCTGACATAGAGGACGTGTTGGATGGCTACCCGAACGCTACGGGTTCTGACAGGGTTTACCTGTTGAAGCGAACGTCGAATAGACATGTGACGAGGTTCATTCGTCTACAACAGCAACACGTGCTAAATGACTACGCTAAACTTGCCACAGCTTTGAAATTAGAATTCAGTGGTTCTGCGACTCGCAAACACGATAGCTCACTGGCTAACACCGTCAAACAAGCTCGGAACGAACACCCACAAGCTTTCTATCATAGGCTTCGTTCAGCTTACTTTGGCCTACTCACAGAAACAGGAATGGAAGAGCTGTTACCATTCAAACAAATGTTTCTGTCGAACATGTATCCCACCTTCATTACCTACTTGGGCCCTGCCGCCCACGTTGGCTTGCCTATCTTACAACTCAGAGAGCTTGCAAGCACAGCTTTTGAGGCATCAAAAGTTCACAACGCTAAGAGCCCTGACCACTCAGTTTTGAAGTTTAACCAGGAGCACTCACTCCAGTTAGAGGGTGCATTATCAGGTATTGGAGCGTCGAGAGATGACGCACAACAACAGTTTCTACCACGAAACCATGATTCCAATAACCTCCGCGGTCGAAATAACTGTAAAGTACGTAGCCATCAACATGACTACCGCTACAATCGACCCATTCGCTACGTTCCTGCACCCAACCCACAAAAAGTGTCAGAGCACAAGGGTAACAAAGGGTTGAAGGACGATCAAAACGTAGACCAATGTTCTCCAGAAGTCCCACTACGGGAAGAACTTAAGCGAGAACAATTTGAGAAAAGGGTAAAAGATAAGTCACAAGGACTAGACGGGGAATTACCGGACACCAGGTCCGCAGGAATTAACACCCATAGCAAGGACGTTAAAGTTCAAATTTCTCCCGCTCTCATTCAAGACCCTATCCAGGGCCCACTTGATCAAGAAACAAGCCCCCGGGCTTTGTCTATAGACTCTGATACAAAAGTTGCGAAGAAAAATGTAAAACGCTTCGTTAAAGCCAAGCCCACTCAAAATCGGAAAAGTCAGTCTCCTTCCACCTTGAACAGAAATGGCACATCACGTCGTTGCGAACGACCACTCCACTTTGTGGGGAATATGTCCACTAACCACGAATCTAAACGGCCATACCTGGAAACAGTCCTGGAGGGCTGCTTAACTTGTCATGCGCTAATGGATTCGGGTGCGACAATATCACTCATCTCTCAAACATTGTTTGATGATCTCAAAAGGGCTTTGAAGCCAACTAAACGTTGGTTAAAAGTGGAACGATGCGACACTAAACTTCGAGGGGTCACTCAGACTACCTTGCCTCTCACATTGAGAGTCATGCTGAAACTACACTTCCAGGACGTATCGCTCGTTCACCCTGTGTATGTTACCAGCCTCGAAACTGTACCCCTGCTACTTGGAGCGGACTTGATGGATCGGTTACTCCCATTGATGGATTGGAAAACCAACCAGGTATGGTCTCAGGCCACAGTGCCTTCTCCACTGACCACACTGTCTCCCCCTAACGCTAGCTGCAACGCAGTCCTTCACGAGGGGTATCTGTCGAAAGCACCCCTTGGGAAAAAGACGTTTAGAAACCTCTTGGTACAGAATCCGATCCACGGAGATATTACGATATCTCGACACATTCCATCAGCCAATCTGATTGACCATTCTTTTCATGATTTCGAGCCAGCTGTCTCTGTGAATAAGCAACTTCCCTCCTCCTTGCAGTCGTGCAATACGATAGTTGAGATGAACTCTTGCCCTTTGGACACTTCCGCAAGCACTGCGGCCGTCTCAGCAAGAAAAACATTGATGCGCATAGTATACTCTGTTTCCGATGACACACCTTCCACTTTGTTGGGGACTGTCACCCCTTACAATGACACTAATGGCGTCAGTCCAGCAACTCCCACTGGTGAAACACTTTGCGATATCACAGACCGATATCCTCGTCTCAGTTCGCAGGTAATGAAGAGGTTGCCACACGCGGACGCGGTGGTGACTGACATGCCTCGACAGCCACTGAGCGTTTTGAAGCACAAACACCAGGAGATTTGGTTGAAAGGTTACAGCCATTCTCATAACAACGTGGCCGCTGACAACTCGTACATAGGGTCCGACCTTTTCATTTGCGCATCGGACACCAACACCACCCGCTGGTGGGGGGGTCCCGAGGCACAAAGGGGGGGAATAGTAGCCCAGACCCATGATGAGCCTCATCGAGGCCGGTGGGGGGGGTCAAGACTACGGACAACACCGTACGAGGCCGCCAGAGCATAAATCAAATCTAGTTGTAAAATCTCCTATGAGAACAGTGAGGAGCAGACAGGCCCCTACACGGGGATTATCTTAGAAGACATCTAAGATAGTACTGAGGTGTACCACACTGGTCGTAAAGGAAGTCCAGTGGACTTGTCCACCTCCAAAACAAATGGCAACAATAATCATTCTTTGCCATGTGTAGGTTCAACTACAATACAACTAGTAATATGCTCCAATCATGTGTTCCGGTAGATAATATTTCAGAATAAATCGGTAGGATAATTGGTCCCCTTGAGTACCAGTACCAATACTAGCAACAGTCAGTCCAGCTACAATCAGTAAGAAGGTTAGAGACTTAACCAATCAAATTACCAATGACAACAGCGACATAGGAGTCACTCGGAGTGCAACACGTGGAGGGGAATCTCCAGTGCTCTCTTCCAATGGTTAACACACATGTCACTAATAAATAGGACCCTCCATTCAGGAGGAAAATTATTAGAAGTCATGAACCATGATCACACCACGTATGACTGGTCCAATACTTAAAGAGTACTTCCGTCGTGAGGTTAGCTCCTCTGTGGATAACATAGCTATGAAATAGACTTCATACCTATCGCCACTACAGTAGTGGAAGACACAGTGACTTGTAGAAAAACTACTACAGACTCCCTTGACACCAATTCTGACTGACCTCCAGGCATTGACCTGAAAATTACCTGACTACGTCAGACTCATTCTGAACAAGTTGTAATCTGCCCGGATACTTGGTTTTCTTCCCTTGACATGCGCGCTTGTGTAAGCATAAGCGCACATGCACAACGGAACATCCAATTAGGATTTATGCTAGGACCACTTAAGGGCCCAAGCAATATACCAGCCTTAGTAAAGTTGAACATTTACTTCTAGGCCTTTGACTCTACAGCACTCACCAGTTTTCTTCCCAGAAGTCCATAGGTCATCCCTGTAGACTGCCCAAAACTAGTGCATTACAGCTGTAGACTTATCATATAGTTATCAACTTAGGATAGCGCCTAAGCAACACACCAAGTAGGAAAAACCCTAGATATGGCATTAGAGACAATGCCATGATAATCATTTTGCCAGAACATTGGACGTATATAGAATACAGTCCAATTAGATGATTTTTTTTGTGTGAGAACTATATTTTGTATATTTTTTTGTTTTGTTTATGCTTTCATTCCTTTTCGGTTCAGTTCCTTTGACACTTAGGAAGTGATAGAGCCATAAACAAAGTCCCCATACAAACATCACTTAGTGCCACAATGCCGCTCATTGGGGAATGAATGTAATTATATATATTTCATGAGTGTGTGTGCGTTGTTAACATCTGCCTAAGTTACTGCCCAGATCTTCCAGTCTGGACGACGGGTCCGGAACGGTGACCCCAAATCCGGACACCCACGGCCTATCCTTGTGGCGTCATGCCCGCTGTCAAAGAGCCTACCAAGGTAAACCACCAGAGGGGGGGACCGCAACGGCGATCACCAACCAGGACATCCCCTGGCCCTTCCTGGGGTACTTTGCAGCTTCCAGGGAACCTACCAAGGTACACCACTAGTGGAGACCGCAACGGCGACCACCAACCGGACATCAACTGCCCATCCTTGTGGTGGACTGCTCCGCTTCCAGAGAGCGTATAACAGTTCAACCACCAGAGGGGACTGCAACGATGATCTACCAATGGGACATCACGTGGTCATGATTTTATGTTGATTTGTAACTTGCAGGATAAACAAGATCCAAACCACCAGGGGGGGTATGTCATGACATTGGCCTCTTTGAGTACAGGGAGGACAGTTGACCCCCTCCCCCCTTGCACCATCCCCCAACCTACCTCCCCCCACCCAGGCCCTGTGTGAAAGGGTTGTAAAATTCCAGAGGAGAATCTTACAATCACATGGCCCAGTTGAGACACAGAGGGGTCCCATGAAATTCTTCCAACTCACAGAATTGGGGAGCCAAGCGACATTTGTGTTCTGGAGAAGGTATGGAAGACTGGTGAAGAATCCAGCTACGAACTGGTCAGCTTGGTACAATTTTGTGATACTCAGAAGAGACAATATAGCCATATTACCATAAAACGGTTTATATAATAGCCTCAGCCTTGAGACTTGCATCCACATGGTTGTATAGAATGTATTAATAAGGATAAAGCTATTTGTAATACATTGAGATGCTATGTACTGATGTTAATGTGATAGAATTATATTTCTGTACCAAGCTTAACCTCTCTGGGCTAGGTGGCACCAAATCGTCCCACCTACGTAACAGCCAGTTGAATCCTGTGGCGCGATTTTCAAATACCTTAGAAATGCTATTACTTCAATTTCTCAAACATATGACTATTTTACAGCTATTTAAAGACAAGACTCTCGTTAATCTAACCACACTGTCCGATTTCAAAAAGGCTTTACAACGAAAGCAAAAGATTAGATTATGTCAGCAGAGTACCAAGCCAGAAATAATCAGACACCCATTTTTCAAGCTAGCATATAATGTCACAAAAACCCAGAAGACAGCTAAATGCAGCACTAACCTTTGATGATCTTCATCAGATGTCACACCTAGGACATTATGTTATACAATACATGCATGTTTTGTTCAATCAAGTTCATATTTATATCAAAAACCAGCTTTTTACATTAGCATGTGACGTTCAGGACTAGCATACCCCCCGCAAACTTCCGGCGAATTCACTAACAATTTACTAAATTACTCACGATAAACGTTCACAAAAAGCATAACAATTATTTTAAGAATTATAGATACAGAACTCCTCTATGCACTCGATATGTCCGATTTTAAAATAGCTTTTTCGGTGAAAGCACATTTTGCAATATTCTAAGTAGATAGCCCGGCATCACAGGGCTAGCTATCTAGACACCCAGCAAGTTTAGCCTTCACCAAAGTCAGATTTACTATTACAAAAGTTTGATTACCTTTGATGTTCTTCGTCAGAATGAACTTCCAGGACTTCTACTTCAATAACAAATGTTTGTTTGGTCCAAAATAATCCATAGTTATGTTCCAACAGCGGCGTTTTGTTCGTGCGTTCAGGACACTATCCGAATGGTAAATAAGGGTCACGCGCACGGCGCATTTCGTGACAAAAGATTTCTAAATATTTCATTACCGTACTTTGAAGCATGTCAAGCGCTGTTTAAAATCAGTTTTTATGCCATTTTTCTCGTAAAAAAGCGATAATATTCCGACCGGGAATCTGCAATTAGGTAAACAGCCGAAAGAAAATACAGCATGGGGTCGACTCGTGCACGCGCCTAATTCCTTTGTCCTCTGATCGGCCACTTGGCAAAGGCGATTATGTGTTTCAGCCTGGGGCTGCCTCGACATCGTTCAGCTTTTTCCCGGGCTCTGAGAGCCTATTGGAGCCGTAGGAAGTGTCACGTTACAGCTAAGATCCTGACTCTTCAATAAACAGAGGCAAGAACAACAACACCTTGTCAGACAGGCCACTTCCTGCATTAAATCTTCTCAGGTTTTTGCCTGACATATGAGTTCTGTTATACTCACAGACACCATTCAAACAGTTTTAGAAACTTTAGGGTGTTTTCTATCCAAAGCCAATAATTATATGCATATTCTAGTTACTGGGCAGGAGTAGTAACCAGATTAAATCGGGTACGTTTTTTATCTGGCCGTGTAAATACTGCCCCCTAGCCCTAACAGGTTAACTCAGTCAGGCACGCCCCCAGGGACACAGACGGGACCAGGTGTCATGTGACATGTTCACTATAAAACCATAGCCTGATCTGCTTTCTTCAGACCCGGCCTCCACTCCATTGCGAGTTGGCCAATAGGTTTGACCATCCAAGTACTCTACTGAAAGTGAACTATACCACATGGTTAACTTTTAGACTATCGATACCGACAGAATAAGAACAAGTCTTTGATATTAATTATTAGTCTGCAGCTAAGTAAATTATATCATTGAACGCGAAGACCAACGAAACATCCATTCTATGACGACATTAATGAATGTCGCTTTGAAAGATCCATTCTAACCGAGAGAGATAGAGAGAGAGAGAGAACTCTCCAACCGAACGACGCTTCAACAAGGATCCCGACGACACACTGAGCGTAAATATATATTGATTGCAATTGTTCCCTAATGAGTGAGCGTTCAATTGTCAATTGTTAATATTAATGAACTCTGTGTACCTCCTCAGCTGAACATTTTATGACCCATTGTTCTACAAGACACCAGCCATGCCTGTTTAGACCACTAGGGCACATTACTCTACCAATTCTTTGTGATGATAATTACTGTTTCTATACTTTATGTGAATTACTTAGTTTAGTAAATAAATGATTTTAAGACAATTGATGTATGGATGACTCTTAGTAAAGACTGGGTTCGTGCAGATACAACAATTTACGACATTTGGAATGAGAATGGACACGAGGTAAAATACACCATTTAAACCAGAAGATAATCGGCCTATACTATAATAGAATATAATATATAATGTTATAATATAGGAAAGTTATATTAGGAAAATTATAACTTTGTAATCTGAATATTTTCCTTGGTGCCCCGATCTCCTAGTTAATTACAATTAAACGATGAATCAGTTTGATCGCGTGATAATAATTACAAGGAGTTAATTGATAAACATGTCTTCAGTTTAATGGTACCCCAAAGACACGACAGCGCTGACCTGTAACGGTAGCATTTTTCTGAGTATCGCATCCCTTTTATCGCAAAGTGTGATTACCCAGTAAAGTTATTTTTAAATCTGGCATTACAGGTGCTTTCAAGAGATATTCATCTATAAATCTTAGAATGACAATATTACATTTTAAAAATGTTTTCGAATAGTAATTTAGTAAATTGTAGCATTGTTTCACCGGATGCATTTGAGGGAAAATAGTTAGTCAACGTCACGCGCCGATTTAAAATGCTGTTTTTATATATAAATATGAACTTTATCGAATAAAAGAATGCATGTATTGTGTAACATGATGTCCTAGGAGTGTTATCTGATAAAGATTGTCAAAGGTTAGTGCTGCATTTAGCTGTTTTTTGGTTATTTGTGATGCATCTGGTTGGTCGGAAAATGGCTATGTGGCTACTTTTACGATATACTCCTCTAACATAATCTAATGTTTTGCTTTTGCTGTAAAGCCTTTTTGAAATCGGCAGACGTGATTCGATTGAGGAGAGGTGTATCTATAAAACGATATAACATAGTCCTATATTTGAAAAAAATATATATTAAATTTCGTTATGCTAATGGCGATAGGATTTTTCGCTGGATGTCCGTCCCGCATACGGGACGGAGCCCGTCCAGAGGTTAAACAGGTCAACATTCACAAAGCCGCTGGGCCAGACAGATTACCAGGACATGTACTCAAAGCATGCGCGGATCAACCTTCAAGTGTCTTCACTGACATTTTCAACCTCTCCCTGACTGAGTCTGTAATACCAATATGTTTTAGGCAGACCACCATAGACCCTGAGCCCAAGAAAGCAAAGGTAACCTGCCTAAATGATTACCGCCCCGTGGCAAACGTCGGTAGCCATGAAGTGCTTTGAAAGGCTGGTCATGGCTCACATCAACAGCATCCTCCCGGACACCGTGGATCCACTCCAATTCGCATACCGCACCAACAGATCCACAGATGACGCAATCTCAATCACACTACACACTGCCCTTTCTCACCTGCAGAAAAGGAACACCTATGTGAGAATGCTGTTCATTGACAACAGCTCAGCGTTCAACACCATACCATAGTGCCCACGAAGCTCATCACTAAGCTAAGGACTCTGGGACTAACCACCTCCCTCTGCAACTGGATTCTGGACTTCCTGACGGGCCACTACCAGGTGGTAAGGGTAGGCAACAACACGTCTGCCATGCTGATCCTTAACACTGAGGCCCCTCAGGGGTGTGTACTTAGTCCCCTCCTGTATTCCCTGTTCACCCACAACTGCGTGGCCAAACACAACTCCAACACCAACATTACGTTTGCTGACGGCACAACCGTGGTAGGCCTGATCGCCGCCAACGATGAGACAGCCTATAGGGAGGAGGTCAGAGAACTGGCAGTGTGGTGCCAGGAGAACAAACTCTCCCTAAACTTGAGTAAGACAAAGGAGCTGATCGTGGACTACAGGAAAAGGTGGGCCGAACAGGCCCCCTTTAACATCGACGGGGCTGTAGTGGAGCGGGTCGAGAGTTTCAAGTTACTTGGTGTACACATCACGCCAACGCTCTAACCATTAGGCTACCTGCAAATAGATTACTGTACAAACAGACTGTGTTAGATACGAATAGAGCCGTTTGGTGTGTGTGTTGCACATAGTTGTCCAGGTGTCGCGTATCTGATTACATCAGAGTGTCTTATGAGTTGGTGAAGTTAGTGATTTAGGTTTTAGAACCAGGAAGACTCGGTCATTATTAAATAATCGAGCGATGACACAGAGCCAGCTGATTGAAATTTGAGAAGATATTAGCTGACCAAGCGATATCTCTCGATCCCCCGTGTTTTCTGCCCATTTTTTTGCACGGTCTTGCAGGCCTTCTAATGCAGCTGCAGCTGCAACTGTAAATTAATTTGTAAATCAAGACCTTTCTTGAGTTGGGCTCTGGGTGGTGCAACTGTTGAGAATGTGAGCTTATGGTTGTGTGGGGGAAAGTGTTGAGTGTGTGTGGGTGTATGTATGTATCCCACAACTGTTGCGAAGGAGTAAAAGATGTTAGGTACAATAGAGGATGATCCTCAGCTATATATAATACAAATCGAGGTGAGGGTGATGGAAATGTATTTGGCAATTGATTTACCTCAATTCAATAAATGGCACTGTGTGCTCTTTTGGAAGGATGGATCCCAGTCTGTTCAGGGCTATGGGATACGGGGGATCAGGGGTGGTCTGCCGGGCATTGGGATGACAACCCAACTAGGGATGAGGAAGGCTTTTAGCTGGTGGAATAGTAGGGACCAATTGGAGGTTTACTTAGTAGCAATGCAAATATCATGGAACAGCTATATAGACACTCAATCATCATGTTAATTTTGAAATGGTACGTTTACAAACATATATTTTCATAAATAGAATTTAAAGTTGTGTCTCATTATGATAAGTATAGCCAGTTACAATTGTAATGGCCTAGCAGATAATAAGAAAAGACGATCAGTATTTACCTGGTTAAAAGAGGAGGAATATAATATCTAGAAATATATCTAGAAATTCAAAAGGGGTGATGGTTTTAATTAACAGTAATTTTGATCCAAATGTGCAAATTGTCCAAACAGATTATCAAGGTAGATGGATTATTTTAAATATGTTTTGGACAATAAACAGATATGGCTTATTAACCTATACGGTCTGAATAATGATGATCCAAGCTTCTTTGAAAATATATATAAGAATTTATCAACTCTACAAGCAACACGAGACTCTATTATTATGGTGGGAGATATTAATACGGTCTTAAATACCTCTATGGACCGGAAAGGAAATCACACTACAAACTATCACCCTCAGGCACTTAAGGAAATCATGAATGTCATGGATATATTGGAATTAGTGGATATATGGAGACTTAAATACCCTGACCTAGTGAGATATACCTGGCGGAGGCTTAATCAAAGTTATGTATAGTAACCCTAGGTGTAAAATAGTAAATAATGGCTACATCTCAGAAAGTTTTAAACTATCTAGAGGAGTAAAACAAGGTTGTCCCCTATCGGCATATTTATTTATTATTGCCATTGAAATGTTAGCTGTTAAGATTAGATCAAACAATAATATTAAGGGATTAGAAATCCGTGGCTTAAAAACCAAGGTGTCATTGTACGCCGATGATTCATGTTTTCTTTTAAAACCACAATTAGAGTCTCTCCACGGCCTCATAGAGGATCAAGATACTTTTGCTATCCTCTCTTGATTAAAACCAAATTAGGATAAGTGTATTACGTATTGGATCACAAAAAAATGCAAATTTTACATTACCATGTTGTTTACCAATTAAATGGTCTGACGGAGATGTGGACATACTCGGCATACAAATCCCAAAAGAAAGAAATGATCTCACTCCAATACATTTTTATAGAAAGTTAGCAAAAATAGATAAGATCTTGCTACCATGGAAAGAAAAATACCTGTCTATTTGTGGAAAAATCACCCTGATTAACTCTTTAATCATATCACAGTTGACCTATTTGCTTATGGTTTTGCCTACACCTAGTGACCTGTTTTTTAAATTATATGAACAAAAAATATTCAATTTTATTTGGAAAGGCAAGCCAGATAAAATTAAAAGGGCCTATTTATATAACGAATATGAATTCGGAGGGCAGAAATGATTAAATATTAAAGCATTAGACCTCTCACTAAAGTCATCAGTCATACCAAAGTTATATTTAAATCCAAACTGGTTTTCTAGTATATTGGTACAAATGTCTCATCCTATGTTCAAGAAGGGCCTTTTTCCCTTTATTCAGATTACACCTGCCCACTTTCAGTTGTTTGAAAAGGAAATAATCTCCAAAATATCTTTATTTTTTTAAACAAGCCGTCACGTCCTGACCAGTAAAAGGGGTTATTTGTTATTGTAGTTTGGTCAGGGTGTGGCAGGTGGTGTTTCTATGTTGTGTTTTTCAATGACCTCCAATTAGAGGCAGCTGGTTGTCGTTGTCTCTAATTGGAGGCCATATTTAAGTGTGTTCGTTTTTCACTTGTGTTTGTGGGTGGTTGTTCCTAGTATAGTCTGTGCACCTTACTGGACTGTTTTCATCGTTTGTTTTGTTTAAGTGTCTTCTCTTTAATAAAGTAAAGAAGATGATCAATATACCCGCTGCATTTTGGTCCACTCCTTACGACGACCGTGACACAAGCCTTAGAAAGTTGGTTGCAATTTCAGTTTAATCCACCTGAAAAGACAGAACAAATAATACAACAAATATTGTGTTTAAATTCAAATATAGTAATTGATTAAAAAAAATGTCTTTTTCGAAGAAATGTTTAAAAAAGGTATAATTTTAGGGAATAATATTATAAATAGGACTGGTGGAGTGATGTCACACATGCAGCTAACACAGACATATGGAAATGTCTGCTCTACCCAAATTACAACCAATTAATTGCAGCATTACTACAAAAATGGAAGAGGAAAGTAGAAGAGGGAAAAAGTAAGGAACTTGTATGTCGGCCCTGTATTAAAGAACATAAATGGTAAAAAAAAGTGTGATAAATAAAAACATATACCAATTTCATTTAAGGACCAAAAGACTGATAGCTGTGCCATATAAATTGCAAAATAGTTTGGAAGAGATTTTGATGTGCCCATTCCATGGCACATGGTTTATGAATTGATACGCAAAACAGCGCCGGATTCAAAACTTAGAATTTTTCTATTTAAATTACTATACACAATTCTTGCAACTAATAGAATGTTATATATATGGGGGATACAATCTTCACAGCTCTGCAGATTCTGCTGTGAGGAGGCAGAGTCATTGGTCACATGTCCAGGAATGGCTGAAAAATTGCAACATTTGCCTAGAACTAACGCTGCAGATAGCAATACTGGGTGATTTGAAAAGTCATAGTCAATCAATCAATAATATAATTATTATTTTAGCAAAAATGTTTCTTGTTAATTTACAATCTGTATAAGCTATGAGATTAGAAAGGTTCAATTGTTTTGTGAAGCATCACAGCACAGTTGAAAAATACATGACAAATAGAAATCTGAAATGGATGATGTTGATGGATAGATGGGAGGGGTTGAATGGAGCTGAAGGGTGGGACTAATAACAAGATAAACAATGTAAAACATACGGGGTCTGTAAAATGTATATAGGTTCAGAACTTTTGTGATATAGCACAGTTACAAATAGAAATCAATCTGGATGGACATCAGAAATAGAGGAAGGACTAAAAACAAACAAAAAATAACAATTGTGTCTGTAAAATGTGTATAAGATGAATAAATTGAAGGTAAAAGCCGAAGTGTTTATTAGTTTACTCCAATTGGGTGATCGGTGGTAGGGTTTGCGGGGAATAATAATAATAAAGGTATATTCTTTAAAAAAGTATGTATGTCTTTATAGGTATGTGTATGTTTATATGTGTATATGTATGCATGCGTGTATGGATATATATATTTACCCAAAAAATAAATGGGGGATTGGAAATTATGCAGACAATTACATTGATGGAAGCAATATCCTTTCCGCAATATTAAGCTGATCCACCATCCAACAGTTGCTCTACTGGTTACACTTATGATAATCCAGACAATCTGAATTGATTGGATGTCATCGTCTCATTCAATTTAATAAGTTCAATTGTCGAACATACCTTTTCAGGTTCTTCCAATTAAATGAGACATTTTAAACTTTCCCATAGTAACCTAGATGAACCAACTTCTCAGGTTAATTAAAGTGTAATTCCCAGTTGCCTATACAGGTATGATTAATCATTATCATTGATTAATCAAATCGTATTTGCTTTTGCAAAATCATTCACGTCCAACTCCCACATTACTGATACAGTATTGATGGTTCATTAACGTCTAAAAATAGATTAAAATCGTCTTTGCAGCTTCCAACGTATTCCAAAACCAAACTTTGAAAAAATAGGCACATTTTCTTTGTTCTCTAAAATATTCTAATAATGTGCAAGCTATCTGAGGGAGTGGTCCCCACTCCTCCGCTAATTAGTGAACCCTCACCCATAAAAGGATTGATCTCTGACCTCAACAGAGATACCAACCCTAACTATGCCATTAGCGGCATCAGTCCAGTACTGCAGTGCACAGATGAAGCACGAGCAGGAAATGGTAGACATGAAGGGACAGATGGAGAGAACTGGAAAACTAATGACAAAAGCAGAAAAGGTAGCTATGGAACTGCATTTGAAAACTAAACAATTAAATGTAATTGAAAAAACTTATGATGACAAACGGGCACAAACTCTTCAACAAAATCGTCTTCCACAAGAACAACTCGATTTAGCCAAAACTAAATATGACGATGTCCATGCCAAACTAGATAAATCTGACCAGTTATCTACAAACAGGAGTGCACAACTTGACAACATGCATGCAGTTTTGTTGAACGTTACTCAAAGTAACAATGTTCTACTCCAAATACTGCAGACCAAAGACGATCAGTTAATGAACACAATGACTAAGTTGGATGACAAATCAGCAGAACTCATTTAAGTCGCTGACCAAATGAATGATGAGAAAACTCAGGTGATGAAGATGGAAATAGTGATTTCTATGCAAGTGGAGGAAATCTCATCACTGAATCTCTCGCACCGTACTCAAGCCCTCTATCTGCAAACCATGACAGAAAAGATTGAGACCGAATGGAGCAAGTGCGACACTCAAATGTCCAAAATCAGTACTCTAAGCGCCCAAGTGGACTCTGCAATGCAGCAGAATACCACCCTTACGTACAATCTGATGGAATTCCAGAATGGTCATGCGCTACAGCGTGACTACCCATCCAAGCACCGGTACTCAAAGGAGTGAAGACGATAGGTTTCAGACTTTGCCTCCCTCATGTGTCCCTCAGTCTTCTCCTCTTGGCCATTTGGCACTGAGTAATATGGCGCATCTTCGCCAACAAAGTCAAAGCTTGGCATCTCCTCTTGGCCTTTCTGGACCCAATTTCCCCACAGGATGAAGCCAACCCTCTCCGCCCGCTTGGCGCAGAAGGCCTTGACAAACACATAAAGAATTTCCCCACCTTTGACCTCGTTCCAGGTCAGCCAAACAATACTGAGACGTTCCTAGCTGACATAGAGGACGCATTGGATGTCTACCCGAATGCTACGGGTTCTGACAGGCTTTACCTGTGAAAGCGAACGTCAAATAGACACGTGACAAGGTTCATTCATCTACAACAGCAACACGTGCTTAACGACTACGCTAAACTTGCCACAGCTTTGAAATTAGAATTCAGTGGTTCTGCGGCTCGCAAACACGATAGCTCACAGGCTAACACTGTCAAACATGCTCAGAATGAACACCCACAAGCATACTATCATAGGCTTCGTTCAGCTTACTTTGGCCTACTCAATGAAACAGGAATGGAAGAGCTGTTACCATTCAAACAAATGTTTCTGTCGAACATGTATGTCACGAGCGGAATGAACAGTTTAAGGAGTGAGTCAAACGCAGGAGACTGAGGTCCGTTGGAACAATCTTAATTTAATAAATCCACGGGTAAGTTTCACATACGGCTGGGAGCATAACAGTCAGAAAAATGGACAAAAAGAAGCTCCGTTCAAAAGGCAGACGGGGCGCAGCCCGGCAACCCTAATGCCTAGATAATAAAAGTAACACCACACGTAACAACGAACAATCCCGCACAAAATCCTAGCTAAACACAGACAGACTAAATAACCCCCCCCACTAATGACAAAACACAAAACAGGTGCAAACAAAAACCAGACATAACTAATAGACACTGAAACACAGATCGGTGGCAGCTAGTAGGCCGGCGACAACGACCGCCGAGCGCCGCTCGACCGAGGAGAGGCGCCCCCTTCTGTGGATGTTGTGACAGTACCCCTCCCCTGACGCGCGGGTCCCGCAGCGCGCCGACGCCGGCCTCGAGGACGACCCGGAGGGCGAGGCGCTGGGCGATCCGGGCGGAGGTTGTGGAAATTCCGCAACATGGCTGGATCCAGAATGTCCCTTGCCGGGACCCAGCACCTCTCCTCCGGACCGTACCCCTCCCAGTCCACGAGGTACTGCAGGCCCCCCACCCGACGTCGGGAGTCCAAGATGGCCCGGACGGTGTACGCCGGGGCCCCTCCGATGTCCAGGGGGGCGGGGGGGCCTCCCGCACCTCAGCGTCCTGCAGCGGACCAGCTACCACCGGCCTGAGGAGAGACACATGAAACGAGGGGTTAATACGGTAATATGTAGGAAGTTGTAACCTATAACACACCTCGTTTATTCTCCTCAGGACTTTGAATGGCCCCACAAATCGCGGACCCAGCTTCCGGCAGGGCAGGCGGAGGGGCAGGTTCCGGGTCGAGAGCCAGACTCTATCCCCCGGGTTAAACACGGGGGCTTCACTGCGGTGGCGGTCAGCGCTCTCTTTGTGTCGTTCTCCAGCCTTCTTTATACACTCCTGGACCGCCTGCCAGGTCTCCCTAGAGCGCTGGACCCATTCCTCCACCGCAGGAGCCTCTGTCTGGCTCTGTTGCCATGGCACCAGGACCGGCTGATACCCCAACACGACCTGGAAGGGTGACAGGTTAGTAGAGGAGTGGCGCTGAGAATTCTGGGCCATCTCGGCCCAGGGTACGAACCGCGCCCACTCCCCTGGCCGGTCCTGGCAATATGACCGCAGGAACCTGCCTACATCCTAGTTAATGCGCTCTACCTGCCCATTACTCTCGGGGTGGAAACCCGAGGTTAGGCTGACCGAGACCCCAGCCTCTCCATAAACGACCTCCACACCCTGGACGTGAACTGGGGACCCCGATCAGATACGATATCCTCGGGCACCCCGTAGTGCCGGAAGACATGGGTGAATAGGGCCTCCGCGGTCTGTAGGGCCGTAGGAAGACCGGGCAACGGAATCAGACGGCAGGACTTCGAGAACCGATCCACAACAACCAGGATCGTAGTATTTCCCTGAGATGGCGGGAGATCCGTAAGGAAATCCACCGAGAGGTGAGACCAAGGTCGTTATGGAACGGGGAGGGGCTGTAATTTCCCTCGAGGCAGGTGCCTAGGAGCCTTACACTGGGCGCACACCGAACAGGAAGAGACATAGTGTGTTACATCCTCTACCAAGGTGGGCCACCAGTACTTCCCACCCAGGCCTCGCACTGTCCGTTCCACCCCAGGGTGACCCGAGGAGGGTAGAGTATGGGCCCATCGGATCAAACGATCGCGAACACCCAGCGGAACGAACTTCCGACCCGCGGGACATTGAGGTGGAGTGGGTTCGAGCCGACCCGCCCGCTCGATGTCCGCATCCACCTCCCACACCACCGGCGCCACCAGACAGGACGCAGGGAGTATGGGAGTGGGATCGATGGTCCGCTCCTCGGTGTCGTAGAGACGTGACAGTGCGTCGGCCTTCCGGTTCCGAGAACCCGGGATGTACGAAAGGGTGAACTGAAACCTCATAAAGAACATGGCCCACCTGGCTTGACGAGGATTAAGTCTCCTCGCTGCCCGGATGCACTCCAGGTTACGGTGGTCGGTCCAGATGAGAAAAGGATGACGTGCCCCCTCAAGCCAATGTCTCCACACTGTCAAAGCCTTGACCACGGCTAACAACTCCCTGTCCCCCACATCATAGTTGCGCTCCGCCGGGCTCAGCTTCTTAGAAAAGAAAGCGCAGGGGCGGAGCTTCGGAGGAGCGCCCGAACACTGCGAAAGCACAGCTCCCACCCCAGCCTCGGATGTGTCCACCTCCACTATGAATGGCAAAGAGGGATCCGGATGCGCCAGTACCGGAGTGTTGGTAAACAGAACCTTCAGACGACGGAAGGCTCTGTCCGCCTCTGCCGACCACCGCAATTGCACCGGACCCCCCTTCATCAGTGAGGTAATGGGAGCTGCCACCTGGCCAAAACCCCGGATAAACCTCCGGTAATAATTGGCGAACCCCAAGAACCGCTGCACCTCCTTCACAGTGGTAGGGGTCGGCCAATTACGCACAGCCGTAACGCGGTCATCTTCCATCACCACTCCTGTGGTGGAAATGCGATATCCCAGAAAAGAAACGGCTTGTTGGAAGAACTCACATTTCTCAGCCTTGACGTATAGGTCATGCTCCAGCAGCCGCCCAAGCACTTTACGCACCAGAGCCACATGCGCGGCGCGAGTGGCGGAGTAGATCAAGATGTCATCAATGTACACCACCACCCCCTGCCCGAGCATGTCCCTGAGAACCTCGTCCACAAAGGATTGGAAGACAGCGGGAACATTTTTTAACTCATATGGCATGACGAGGTACTCATAATGGCCCGATGTGGTACTAAATGCGGTCTTCCACTCGTCTCCATCTCGGATACGCACCAAGTTATAAGCGCTCCTGAGATCTAATTTGGTGAAAAAGCGCGCCCCGTGAAATGACTCCACGGCCGTAGCAATGAGAGGTAGTGGGTAACTGAACCCCACTGTGATAGAATTTAGACCTCTATAGTCAATGCACGGGCGCAGGCCTCCCCCCTTCTTCTTCACAAAAAAGAAACTCGAGGAGACGGGTGATTTAGATGGCCGAATGTATCCCTGTCTCCAGGATTCAGTGACGTATGTCTCCATTGCCACTGTCTCCTCCTGCGACAGAGGATACACGTGACTTTTAGGAAGGGCCGCGCCAGCCTGGAGGTTTATCACACAATCCCCTTGTCGATGGGGTGGTAATTGAGTCGCCTTCATTTTACTGAAGGCGATAGCCAAATCGGCATATTCAGAGGGAATGTGTACAGTGGAGACTTGGTCTGGACTCTCCACCGTGGTTGCACCGATGGAAACTCCCTCGACCACCTCTTAAGAGCCCTCTGCCCCCACGAAATCAGAGGATTGTGAGAGGCTAGCCAGGGAAGTCCTAGCACCACCGGAAACGCCGGGGAATCAATAAGGAACAGGCTGATACGTTCCTCATGACCCCCCTGCGTTACCATGACCAGTGGCACTGTTTCCTCCCTCACTTGGCCAGACCCTAGTGGTCGACTATCTAACGCGTGCACGGGGAAGGGTTTGTCCAGTTTAACCAGGGGGATCCCTAACTTATCAGCAACACTTCGGTCCATGAAACTCCCAGCTGCGCCTGAATCGACTAGTGCCTTATACTGGGAGTGAGGGGAAAAACCAGGGAAGAAAACAGAGACATACATGTGGTCAACAGGGGGGTCTGGGTGAGACTGGTGCGGACTCACCTGGGGGGGGTCGATGGAGTGCTCTGCCTGCCCTCTGAGTTCCCGGGAGAACCTCTCCAGCACCGGTCCGCAGTGTGTCCTCTACGGCCACAGTGGGTGCAGGAGAGGCCCCCCCCTCCAGTCCTCCTAGCAGCGGTCCCTCCAAGCTCCATGGGCGTTGGAGCAGGAGGGATGGGAGTTGGAATGAATAGGCCCCGATCGGAACGTCCCCGGGCAGTTAGCAGGTTGTCCAGCCTGATGGACAAGTCAATCAACTGGTCCAGAGTGATGGTATGGTCCCGGCAAGCCAGTTCCCGGCGGACGTCCTCACGTAGACTACACCTGTAGTGGTCAATCAGGGCCCGCTCATTCCACCCCGATCCGGCGGCTAGAGTCCGAAACTCCAGCGCAAAGTCCTGAGCGCTCCTCGTCTCCTGCCTCAGATGAAATAATCGCTCGCCCGCCGCCTTGCCCTCCGGGGGATGATCGAATACCGCCCGGAAGCGGCGAGCGAACTCTGGGTAGTTGTCCTTTGCTGAGTCTGGGCCCTCCCAGACGGCGTTGGCCCATTCCAGGGCTCTACCCGTGAGGCACAAGACGAGGACGCTCACCCTCTCTTCATCGGAGGGAGAGGGCCGGACGGTCGCCAGGTACAGGTCCAACTGGAGCAAAAACCCCTTGCACCCAGCGGACGTCCCATCGAACTCCCTGGGAGCCATTATCCGTATCCCGCTTGTACTGGGTTCGGTTGGGGCGCAGGGCGATGAATTGGTCCTGGTGGGGGTGATGGAGCGACTCGCTCCCAGCTCTCCAGTCGGGTCAGCACCTGGTCCATGGCCGTGCCCAGTCGCTGGAGGAGACTGGCATGTTGGCCGACTTGTTCCTCCATTGACAAAGTTCCTCTCCCTGCTGACTCCATAAGTGGTGCGGGATTCTGTCACGAGCGGAATGAACAGTTTAAGGAGTGAGTCAAACGCAGGAGACTGAGGTCCGTTGGAACAATCTTAATTTAATAAATCCACGGGTAAGTTTCACATACGGCTGGGAGCATAACAGTCAGAAAAATTGACAAAAAGAAGCTCCGTTCAAAAGGCAGACGGGGCGCAGCCCGGCAACCCTAATGCCTAGATAATAAAAGTAACACCACACGTAACAACGAACAATCCCGCACAAAATCCTAGCTAAACACAGACAGACTAAATAACCCCCCCACTAATGACAAAACACAAAACAGGTGCAAACAAAAACCAGACATAACTAATAGACACTGAAACACAGATCGGTGGCAGCTAGTAGGCCGGCGACGACGACCGCTGAGCGCCGCTCGACCGAGGAGAGGCGCCCCCTTCTGTGGATGTTGTGACAATGTATCCCACCTTCATTACCTACTTGGGCCCTACAGCCCACGTTGGCTTGCCTATCTTACAACTGAGAGCTTGCAAGCACAGCTTTTGAGGCATCAAACGCTTGCAACGCCGAGCCTTGATCATTCGGTTTTGAAGTTTGACCAGGAGCACTCACTCCAGTTAGAGGGTGCATTATCAGGTATTGGAGCGTTGAGAGATGACGCACAACAATGGTTTCTACCACGAAACCATGATTCCAATAACCACCGTGGTTGGAATAACTGTAAAGTAGGTCACCATCGAAAGGACTACCGCTACAATCGACCTGTTCGCTACGTTCCTGCACCCAACCCACACAAAGTGTCAGAGCACAAGGGTAACAAAGGGTTAAAGAACAATCAAATTTTAGACCAATGTTCTCAAGAAGTTCCACTATGTGAAGAACGACAGTGAGAAAAATTTGAGAAAAGGGTAACAGATGAGTCACAAGGACTAGACGGGAATTGCCAGACACCAGGTCCGCAGGAATTAACACCCTTAGCAAGGACGTTAAAAATCGTATTTCTCAGTCGTGACCCTATCCAGGGCCTGCTTAATCAAGAAACAAGCCCACAGGCTTTGTCTATAGTCTCTGATACAAAGGTTGCGAAGAAAAAGGTAAAAAGCTTCGCTAAAACAAAGCCCACTCAAAATCAGAAAAGTCTATCTGTTTTCACCTTGAACAGAAATGGTACATCACGTTGTTGTGAACGACCACTCCACTTTGAGGGGAATATGTCCAGTAAACGCAACTCTAAACGCCCATACCTGGAAACAGTCCTGGAGGACTGCTTAACTTGTCATGCACTAATTGATTCGGGCGCAACAATATCGCTCATCTCTCAAACATTGTTCGATGATCTCAAAAGGGCTTTGAAGCCAACTAAACGTTGGTTAAAAGTGGAACGATGCGACACTACACTTTGAGGTTTCACTCAGACTACCTTGCCTCTCACATTGAGAGTCATGCTGAAACTACACTTCCAGGACGTATCGCTCGTTCACCCTGTGTATGTAAACAGCCTCAAATCTGAACCCCTGCTAATCGGAGCAGACTTGATGGATCGGTTACTCCCACTGATGGATTGGAAAACCAACCATGTAGGGTCACAGGCCACAGTGCCTTCTCCACTGACCACACTGTCTTCCCCTAACGCTAGCTGCAACACAGTCATCCACGAAGGGTATCTGTCGAAAGCACCCCTTGGGAAAAAATATGTTTAAAAACCTCTTGGTGCAGAATCCGATCCAAGGAGATATTATGATATCTCAACACATTCCATTAGCTAACCTGACTTACCATACTTTTCATGATTTCGAGCCAGCAGTCTCTGTGAAAGAGCAACTTCCCTCCTCCTTGAAGTCACGCAATACTGTAGTTGAGATGAACTTCTCTTGCCTTTCGGGCACTGCGGCCCTCTCAGCATGAAAAACATTGATGCGCAGAGTGTACTCTGCTTCCGATGATACATCTTCCGCTTTGTGGGGGACTGTCATCCCTTACAATGAAACTAATGGCATCAGTCCAGCAACTGACCCGATGACTCCAACTGGTGAAACACTTTGTGATATCACAGACAGATATCCTCGTCTCAGTTCGCAGGTATGGAAGAGGTTACCGCACGCAGACGCTGTGGTGACTGACAGGCCAGGCCTCAACAGCCACTGAGCATTTTGAAGCACAAACACCCGAAGATTTGGTGAAAGGTTACAGACATTCTCATAACAACGCGGCCGCTGGGTCCGAACTTTTCGTTGTGCCACGGATACCAACACCAACCGCTGGTGAGGGGGTCCCGAGCCACAAAGTGGGGGAATAGTAGCCCAGACCCATGATGAGCCTCATCAAGGCCGGTGGGAGGTCAAGACTACGTGCAACACAGTACGAGGCCGCCAGAGCAAAAACAAATGTAGTTGTAAACTCCCCTATAAGAACTGTGAGGAGCAGACAGGCCCCTAGACGGGGAAAATCGTAGAACATATCTAAGATATTAATGAGGTGTACCACACTGGTCGTAAAAGAAGTCCAGTGGACTTCCACCTCCAAAACAAATGGCAAAAATAGTCATACCTTGCCATGTGTAGTTTCAACTACAATACAACTAGTAAAGTGCTCTAATCATGTGTTCCGGTAGGATCATATTTCAGAATAAACCGGTAGGATAACTGGTCCCCTTGAGTACCAGTACCAATGCTACCACAGTCAGTCTAGCAACAATCAGTAAGAGGATTACAGACCTTACAAGTAAAATTGCTATTGATAATAGCGACAGGAGTTAGTAGTCACTCAGATTGCAACATGTGTAAGGGGATCTCCAGAACACTCTTCTGATGGTCAACACACATGCCACTAAAAAACAGAACCTTCCATTCAGGAGGAAAGTTATTAAAAGTCATGAACCACGATCACACTGTGTAAGACTGGTTCAGTGCTTAGAGAGTACTTCCGTCATGAGGTTAGGTCCTCCGTGGATAACATAGCTATGAAATAGACTCCTTCATACCTATCACCGCTACAATGGTGTAAGACACATTGATGTGTAGTAAAATGTCTTGAGATCAACATCAATTCTTACTGACTTCCAGGTATCGACCTGGAAATGATCTGATGACGTCAGACTCATTCTGAACAGGTTGCAACTGTCGTGCCTTTGGCTATGCCGGATTAAGTGATATGACATGCTATTCTATAAAATAATTTCCCTGTAATTAATATTACCTGATTAGGCTAATCAGGTAAATGTAATTAACTAGAAAGTCGGGGCACCACGGAAGAATGTTTAACGAATAAACTGTTAAAGAATCTTTTACATCAATAGCAGTCAATATTTAATTATCACCTTATTTAGTCTCATCTGAAAGTTGTAAATTCTCATTGTAAATTCTCGCTAACAAGTTGAATCAGCAATACAAAATTTGGTTTAATTATTTATTTACTAAATACCTAAATAATTACACAGAATTACATCTACACAGAATGGATCATACATTGATTACAAATTATGTCATGAAGGAAAACGTCCCTAGCGGACGGAACAGATATGACCACTGGTTACACAAAGAAAGGGGGTTGGGTTTGAGTGAAAGAGCAGGAAGACTGAGGAGCAAAAAGGTTTTGTGTCTCTATCGGGTCGTAGTCAGCTATGCTATCGTAAATACAGTATCTTATGCATTCTAAATAACCGGCCATTTGAAAAAGGAGAATGCAATAAATATTTACTCTGAGCTGCGCTTCGGTAGATTGGTCTTCGATAGAAGGCGGGTTGGTCCAGCGTGGATCTCGTCCTCTGAAGAATGTCTCTGGTGGTAAACTGCATCTGTTGTAGTATCGTTGTGTGTGTTAGAGTGGATACGTCGTCCGTCCTTTCCTAGCCCACTTTTACAGCGACTGCTGCTAACTCAACGGCTAGGAGGTATCACTTCTGGAGTGAATAACAGTTCAAAATTCATACCAAGTTGCCATACTTTTTAGCTCATGCTATATTCTGGCTGGTATAATTCATCCTTTCAGCGTGTTGACCGCCATCTTCACATTGAAATTCGATGCTAACTTCGTTAGGTTATTATCTGAGCCCTTTTAACGTAGGACCGTTGCCCTAACATCCTCGGAACAGAAAGTTACATTTTCGTAAAGGGGCTTATATAGGGTTTGGAGAGAGGGCCGTGTTTCATAGTTTACAACCAGTGTCTGTTCACTTGGGCGGGGCCTCTGAGTGAGCAGAGTGGTGTTCTTCTGACAAACCGTTCTATCATTAAGAAGCTAAAAATTACATTTCATATTTTCACAAAGAGTTTCATATTTAAACATTTAAATTGCACAACAATTCCATGTGAATCTGATAACTAGAATGTGTAGATTTTCCAAGATGCAGTTTATGTCGTCCTATCATCAGTAATCATGTCTCAGACGCCAACTGAACTGACCTCATATTCATTAAGTCCCAACGCATATTTTCAACTGGTTGGATTACCGAAATTTGGTTCCGTTTCCCCATCTTTTGATGTCACCAGACTCTCTGTTAACAAAGGGATTTTCAATAGTCAAATCGGTAGAGTAGAGAGAGGAAAAAGGGGAAAGGTATTTATGGGGGTCATAAACCTCCCCCATCAGGCCAACATCATGACACAACTTACCAGGATACTTGGTTCTTACCCTTGGCAAGTGCGCTTATGTATTCAAATCAAATCAATGTTTATTTGTCACGTGCGCCGAATACAACAGACTCTCATTACAGTGAAATGCTTACATACAGGCTCTAACCAATAGTGTAAAAAAGGTATTACGTGAACAATAGGTAAGTAAAGAAATAAAACAACAGTAAAAAGACAGGCTATATACAGTAGCGAGGCTATAAAAGTAGCGAGGCTACATACAGACACCGGTTAGTCAGGCTGATTGAGGTAGTATGTATATGTAGATATGGTTAAAGTGACTATGTATATATGATGAACAGAGAGTAGCAGTAGTGTAAAAAGAGGGGTTGGGGGGCACACAATGCAAATAGTCCGGGTAGCCATTTGATTACCTGTTCAGGAGTCTTATGGCTTGGGGGTAAAAACTGTTGAGAAGCCTTTTTGTCCTAGACTTGGCACTCCAGCACCACTTGCCATGCGGTAGTAGAGAGAACAGTCTATGACTGGGGTGGCTGGGGACTGACAATTTTTAGGGCCTTCCTCTGACACCGCCTGGTGTAGAGGTCCTGGATGGCAGGCAGCTTAGCCCCAGTGATGTACTGGGCCATACGTACTACAATCTGCCTAGCGGTCCGAGGCCAAGCAATTGCCATCCCAGGCGGTGATGCAACCACTCATTATGCTCTCGATGGTGCAGGTGTAAAAACTTTTGAGGATCTTAGGACCCATGCCAAATCTTTTTAGTTTCCTGAGGGGGAATAGGCTTTGTCGTGCCCTCTTCACGACTGTCTTGGTGTGTTTGGACCATTCGAGTTTGTTGTTGATGTGGACACCGAGGAACTTGAAGCTCTCAACCTGCTCCACTACAGCCCCGTCGATGAGAATGGGGGTGTGCTCGGTCCTCCTTTTCCTGTAGTCCACAATCATCTCCTTAGTCTTGGCTACGTTGAGGGATAGGTTGTTATTCTGGCACCACCCGGCCAGGTCTCTGACCTCCTCCCTATAGGCTGTCTCGTCGTTGTCTGTGATCAGGCCTACCACCGTTGTCATCTGCAAACTTAATGATGGTGTTAGAGTCGTGCCTGGCCAGTCGTGGGTGAACAGGGAGTACAGGAGGGGACTGAGCACACACCCCTGTGGAGCTCCAGTGTTGGGGATCAGCGTGGCAGATGTGTTGCTACCGAACATTACCACCTGGGGGCGGCCCGTCAGGAAGTCCAGGATCCAGTTGCAGAGAGAAGTGTTTAGTCCCAGGACCCTTAGTTTAGTGATGAGCTTTGAGGGTACTATGGGGTTGAACGCTGAGCTGTTGTCAATGAATAGCATTCTCACATAAGTATTCCTTTTGTCCAGGTGGGAAAGGGCAGTGTGGAGTGCAATAGAAATTGCATTATCTGTGGATCTGTTTGGGCGGTATGCAAATTGAAGTGGGTCTAGGGTTTCTGGGATAATGGTGTTGATGTGAGCCATTACCAACCTTTCAAAGCACTTCATGGCTACGGACGTGAATGCTACGGGTCTGTAGTCATTTAGGCAGGTTGCCTTTGTGTTCTTGGGCACAGAGACTATGGTGGTCTGCTTGAAACATGTTGGTATTACAGACTCAATCAGGGACATGTTGAAAATGTCAGTGAAGACACCTGCCAGTTGGTCAGCACATGCCCGGTGCACACGTCCTGGTAATCAGTCTAGCCCCGCAGCCTTGTGTATGTTGACCTGTTTAAAGGTCTTACTCACGTCGGCTACGGAGTGCGTGATCACACAGTCGTCCGGAACAGCTGATGCTCTCATGCATGCCTCAGTGTTGCTTGCCTCGAAGCATAAACGCACACATACAATGGAACATTTAATGAGGATTTATGCTTGGATTACTTAAGGGTTCAAACAAAATACCAGCCTTAGTAAAGTTGAAAATTGACTCTAAGGCCTTTGACTCTACAGCTACAGTACTCACCAATTTCTCCAAAGAGGTCCATAGGTCATCCCTGTAGACTGGCCGAAGCTGGTGCCTTGCAGCTGTAGATTTATCATGTAGCTATCAACTTAGGATAGTGCCCTAAGCAACACACCACAAATTAGGAACACCAGATAAACTCAGCAAAAAAAAGTTACATTTTTCAAGACCCTGTCTTTCAAAGATAATTCGTAAAAATCCAAATTACTTCACAGATCTTAATTGTAAAGGGTTTAAACACTGCTTCCCATGCTTGTTCAATGAACCATAAACAATTAATGAACATGCACCTGTGGAACGGTTGTTAAGACACTAACAGCTTACAGACAGTAGGCAATTAAGGTCACAGTTATGAAAACTTAGGACACTAAAGAGGCCTTTCTACTGACTCTGAAAAACACCAAAAGAAAGATAACCAGGGTCCCTGCTCATCTGCGTGAACGTGCCCAAGGCATGCTGCAAGGAGCCATGACGACTGCAGACATGGCCAGGGCAGTAAATTGCAATGTCCGTACTGTGAGACGCCTAAGAGAGCTCTACAGGGAGACAGGACGGACAGTTGATCGTCCTCGCAGTGGCAGACCACGTGTAACAACACCTGCACAGGATCGGTACATCCGAACATCACACCTGCGGGACAGGTACAGGATGGCAACAACAACTGCCCAAGTTACACCGAGTTACATCAGTGCTCAGACTGTCCGCAATAGGCTGAGAGAGGCTGGAATGAGGGCTTGTAGACCTGTTGTAAGGCAGGATCTCACCAGACATCACCGGCAACAACGTCGCCTATGGGCACAAACCCACCGTCGCTGGACCAGACAGGACTGGCAAAAAGTGCTCTTCACTGACGAGTCGCAGTTTTGTCTCACCAGGGGTGATGGTCGGATTTGCGTTTTTCGTTGAAGGAATGAGCGTTACACCGAGGCCTGTACTCTGGAGTGGGATCGATTTGGAGGTGGAGGGTCTGTCATGGTCTGGGGCGGTGTGTCACAGCATCATCGGACTGAGCTTGTTGTCATTGCAGGCAATCTCAACGCTGTGCGTTACAGGGAAGACATCCTCCTTCCTCATGTGGTACCCTTCCTGCAGGCTCATCCTGACATGACCCTCCAGCATGACAATGCCACCAGCCATACTGCGTGTTCTGTCTGTGATTTCCTGCAAGACAGGAATGTCATTGTTCTGCCATGACCAGCGAAGAGCCTGGATCTAAATCCCATTGAGCACATCTGGGACCTTTTGGATCGGAGGGGGGTAGGGCCATTCCCCCCAGAAATGTCTGGGATCTTGCAGGTGCCTTGGTGGAAGAGTGGGGTAATATCTCACAGCAAGAACTGGCAAATCTGGTGCAGTCCATGAGGAGGAGATGCACTGCAGTACTTAATGCAGCTGGTGGCCACACCAGATACAGACTTACTTTGATTTTGACCCCAACTTTGTTCAGGGACACATTATTCAATTTCTGTTCATCACATGTTTGTGGAACTTGTTCAGTTTATGTCTCAGTTGTTGAATCTTATGTTCATACAAATATTTACACATGTTAAGTTTGCTGAAAATCAACGCAGTTGACAGTGAGAGGATGTTTCTTTTTTTGCTGAGTTTATGACATTAGACAATGCCATGATAGGGTCATTTTGCGTATATAGAATACAGTCCAATTAGATGATTTTGGTGTGATAACTATATTTGTATATCTTTTGTTTATGCTTTCATTCCTTTTCGTTTCAGTTAATTTGACACTTAGGAAGTGATAGAGCCATAAACAAAGCCCCCATACAACCATCACTTAGTGCCACACCACCACTCATTTGGAAATAAATTGTATATTTCGTGAGTGTGTGTGTGTTGTTCACATCTGCTTAAGTTATTGCCCAGATCTTCCAGTCTGGACGACTACTAGTCTGCAGCTAGAAATTATGTAAGTCTAGAACGAGAATACTGACAACCGCCGAAGCATTTAACCTATGAGAACATTTCAGACTGGTACTCTGACGTATCCATTCTACCCACTTACAACCACGAAAGACATTGTGACTTCTGGGAAAGTTAACCAGAGACTCTGACGAACTATACAGGACGATTGTGGATTCCAACAGAGAAGACAATGACATACGGGCGTAAATATATACATCACAATTATTTTCGAATGAGAGGCCGTTCATATGCAAAGGATTAACATTTCAATGATCATAATTATCCACTGTGTGGAGTGAATCCATTTTGTCTTTGCCGCTCTTTCCCACCCCTTTTCTTTGTCTACCAAGCCATCATATCAGCTTAGCCCACTAGGGACTTTTCTGTCATTGTTAGTGACAAATATCTACTGTTTGTTTGTTAATAAATATGTCTGTGATTAGTTAGTTAGTAAATAAATAATTACGGCAATTTGTATATTGCTGATTCATTATGGAAACTAGGGTTCGTGGAGATATCCAAGAGTTTGCGACGTTCAGTAATGAGAACTGATGAGGTAACAAATAATAATTAATTAATAAGCGACTGTTTTGATAAGATATCTGAAGAGACAGAAAATATCTGAAGAGTCGATTCGAGAAATAGAGACTCTTTTAAAAAAATCAGCGGTGTCTAGTTAATTAAAGTTTACATGATTCCTTTAATCACGTAATAGTAATTACACATAGAGAATTGATTTGATAAAATAACAGTCTTCACATTAAATGATAGTCCAGACATGACACCAGCCCCACCAATGTGTCGGAGGAAACACCGTACAACTGGCGACCGAAGTCAGCATGCATGCGTTCAGCCCGCCACAAGGAGTTGCTGGAGCGCAATGGGACAAGGACATCCCAGCCCGCCAAGCCCTCCCCTAACCCGGACGACGCCGGGCCAATTGTAGTCATGGGTCTCCCAGTCGCGGCAGGCTGTGACACAGCCTGGGATCGAACCCGGCTCTGTAGTGACACCTCAAGCACTGCGATGCAGTGCCTTAGACTGATGCGCCACTCGGGAGGACCAACCTTATTCCTGAAAGCTAAGACTCTCTGAAACATGGACGTGCCTTCTGTTCCCATCTATGTTGATCAGAGGCTGCGCAGGATACATTAAATGGTTGGTGGACATAAGATTTTGTCAGCCGGTAATTGTCATGCAAATGACTGCCAGTCTCAGGTAATTGAACGTTAATTAACATGAACACATTTAGCATCTCCAGGCCTTCACACATAAGTATAATAAATCAATGTAATATACATCATCACAATAAATACAATACACATTATGATATGAAGAAAATATATTTCAGAAGAATAGAATAAGAGTTGTTGTACTGTATGTTACTGTATCTGGCTATGCTCCATGCCATAGGCTGTAGGCTTGTTTATTTAGCAGACAAGATATGCTTATAAGTCCCATGCCATTATTTTATATTGTGTCTAGTTTGAGAAACAGACACCTCACAAGTCCTCAACTGGCAGCTTCATTAAATGGTACCCGCAAAACACCATTCTCAACGTCAACAGTGAAGAGACGACTCCGGGATGCTGGCCTTCTAGGCAGAGTTCGTCTGTCCAGTGTCTGTGTTCTTTTGCCCATCTTTATCTTTTATTTTTATTGGCCAGTCTGAGATATGGCTTTTTCTTTGCAACTCTCCCTAGAAGGCCAGCATCCCGGAGTCGACTCTTCACTGTTGACTTTACGACTGGTGTTTTGCAGGTACTATTTAATGAAGATGCCAGTTGAAGACTTGTGAGGCGTCTGTTTCTCAAACTGGACACTCTAATGTACTTGTCCTCTTGCTCAGGTGTGCACCAGGGCCTCCCACTCCTCTTTCTATTCTGGGTAGAGCCAGTTTTCGCTGTTCTGTGAAGGGAGCAGTACACAGTGTTGTATGAGATCTATAAAGAATTCCATGAGATTTCTCGCATGGAATAGCCTTCATTTCTCAGAATAAGAATAGACTGACGAGTTTCAGAAGAAAGTGATTTGTTTCTGGCCATTTTGAGCCTGTAATCGAACCCACAAATGCTGACGCTCCAGATACTCAACTAGTCTAAAGAAGGCCAGTTTTATTGCTTCTTTAATTAGAACGGTTTTCAGCTGTGCTAACATCATTGCAAAAGGGTTTTCTAATGATCAATTAGCCTTTTAAAATAATAAACTTGGATTAGCTAACACAACGTGCCATTGGAGCACAGGAGTGATGGTTGCCGATAATTGGCCTCTGTATGCCTATGTAGATATTCCGTAAAAAATCTGCCGTTTCCAGCTACAATAGTTATTTACAAAATTAACAATGTCTACACTGTATTTCTGATCAATTTGATGTTATTTTAATGCTTTTCTTTCAAAAACAAGGAGATTTCTAAGTGACCCCAAAATTGTGAGTGTATATGGGATGCATGATGCAACTATAGGCTATTCAAAAAGTTGCAAGAAAAGCTTGCGCTCTGTTCCTTGTCTCAGGCTACACACCCTGTTTTCTCATCAAGCGATCATATTTTCACCCATCAGACTATTCTAAATGTAATCTTGTCTTTACTCATTTGTAACATTTGTTTCGATTTAGAATGGCCCATTATCACAATCACCCGACCTCAACCCAATTGAGATGGTTTGGGATTACTTGGACCGCAGTGAAGGAAAAGCAGCCAACAAGTGCTCAGCATAAGTCTTTTGGAAAAGCATTCCAGGTGAAGCTGGTTGAGAGAATGCCAAGAGTGTGCAAAGCTGTCATCAAGGCAAAGGGTGGCTACTTTGAAGAATCTCAAATACAAAATAGATTGATTTGTTTAACACTTTTTTAGTTACTACATGATTCCATATGTGTAATTTCATAGTTTGGTAGAAAATAGTAAAAATAAAGACCCTTGAATAAGTAGGTGTGTCCAAACTTTTGACTGGTGCTGTATGCATAAGCACTAATATGCGTAAGGGTGTTTGGAATTAATCATCACCTTAGAAAGCGCTGTCCATTTTTTGTTTTGGGCTTTAAAACAATATCCATAAAGACCATGTTTTTCACTCTGTTTCAACCTGTTTAACTTCTTTCTTCAAATTGATTGATCACAGTGAAGTGAGTTTTTAAAGCATTATACTGTTTTGATGATGTGTTTGATGTGATTTTCAATTGCATTTGCTCTGATGTGGTTGGTGGGCCATTAGAGAGCTGAGTACCAGACCATAAAAGGAGATTACCGGGACTCAACGGTCACGTGGAATTTGACTGTGGTCATGACTCATGACTGCCGGTGTGGTGGTAATATGGTCACTGCAACAGCCCCCATAAGAATATTGTTGAATAGCCCTGCCATAGCCCTTCTAAGGAAAGCCTTTCCACTCTCTATTTAATGTTGTTCTTGTGACTGACTGGGTTTGAACTAGGTCTCCTGCATGTCACAAGACTTTGTTAGCCCACTTAGCTAAAGCCATAAGGATGAGTTTAGGACGCTAACACAAGTATTTTAGCCTCCAGCAAGGTTGCTCATCAAAAGAGCATGGTTCATCGAACAAACTTGGTTACATTTCAGCTCCCTTTTACCTCATACTCAGAGATCACGGCACCAATATAACTGTTACTGGGTTCTAAATCAGGCCTACTGCACAACAAAAGCACTTCTGTGGCAAACAAATGCAGAAGGATACGTGCATCCCAATGAGACTGCCACAGAGGTGGTTTGGTGATGCATGCATGTGATGAGCAACCTTTCCTGAGACCTGAAGACGTGCGAGTTTGACTGATTGGGTACTAACTCAGGTCCCCTGTGCACAAAACAATGCAACTTTTCCTAATACAAATTCAAAAACAATTTCTGTTGGCACTTAAATTGCTCCATACAGAACCTCTGCCATTGATAGCACGTGACCGACCCTCCTGAAGCGTCTGTAATGGAATTTTAATGTTTGTGCTTTTCTTATAACTAATTTCTGTGTTCTATTCATGTGCTGTTCTATAAACCAATTTCTGTGATCATGCACAAAGACTGTACAAATCCTCACTATCAGTAGCTGCAATTTGGCAGTACGCCCAGACCTTGTTTTGAGAATGAACGAAAGATATCTCAGAGATAAGAGGCCTCGTGAGTTGTTGGTTTGTCACATGAATGAAACAAAATGATAATGATTAATTAATTATGCAAAATCATGCAAATATAACTTGTCTATGTATAGCCGTATATAAGACAACAGCTGGGACTGCCCAGGCAGAGCTCCTGATTGACACGTGTACTATGGTGCATTGAATTGGTTGGAACCTCTCCAGCGCGCTGACAATAAACAATTATTAATTTAAGATTGACTTCGAGTGTCCCTGTGTAAGAATTTCCACGAAACGTCTTACAAGTCACGTCACGCGAAAAGCTAGCTATTCAGCGGGACAAGTAGTGACACTTCAGGCTGAGGAGTTTCACACATTCCCCATGTGCTACATTTGCTCCAACACAAGTGTAGAAGAAGAGTACTTAACAGTAAACATATTTTACCTTTTATTGCAGTGCTGCAATCCCAAGGTTGCAGTGATAGAGCCATTACATAAGGCGGCTGTGCAGTCAGTCGATGGAATTAATACAATGATACTTTTATTTAGAACCAACCCTGAAGTGACTTAGCAATCATACAAAGGTACTGCTCTTCTAAGGGATGGTATTGATGAGATTGTGTGAGTCTAAAGCTATCGCTGCAATGTCAACTTTGATGTGGAGCACCAATAGGTCGACACAATAAAGCAGCATCTCCCATTGTGTTGCATATAACGTACATGCTTATTGAACTACCATCACCTGTAATTTACAGGCAGGCCAAAGACTGCATTTAGTGAATAAACAATGGATGTCATTGATTTGTAACCTGATGAAATGATAGGCTACCATCTTGAGGTCAAATTGAGGAGAAAAGTAAGAAATATTACATGGGAGAAGTCACTCAAATACTTATTCTGAAAAGATGTTAGATCGGGTTCAAGTCCGGGCTCTGGCTGGACCACTCAAGGACATTCAGAGACTTGTCCTGAAGCCACTCCTGTTGTCTTGGTTGTGTGCTTAGGGTCGTTGTCCTGTTGGACAGTGAACCTTCGCCCAAGTCTGAGGTCCTGAGCGCTCTGGAGCAGGTTTTCATCAAGGATATCGCTGTACTTTGATCCGTTCATTTTTCCCCTCGATCCTGACAAGTCTCCCAGTCCCTGCCACTGAAAAACATCTCCATAGCATGATGCTGCCACAACTATGCTTCACCGTAGGGATGGTGCCAGGTTTCCTCCAGATGTGACGCTTGACATTCAGTTCAATCTTGGTTTCTCATGGTCTGAGAGTCTTTGTGTGCCTTTTGGCAAACTCCAAGTGGGCTGTGTCACGTAGACTAGGCCAGAAGGCTAAACTGAAAAACCTAACCTCTCAAATAAAAAGATGGCGGAGCTGCAAAAGTACTTCTGTGCAGGGGTGTTTATTTACATAGTGAATCCGGAAGAAAAACAGTACTGCCACCCAAAGTATACATTATGGGAACAGCTTAAAAACAATGCTGCCCCATCAACAGCTCAATCCAAAATTGTTCCCCCCTTGAACTGAAAGAGAGGCTCCTTTTGTAGTGGAAGCCTCTCCCATCAGAACATACCCAGCACTAATTAATAAAGCAATTACCTTCATCAAAGCCTACATTTTCCATTCAGCTAAACAAAGAATTATATACATTGCAACATTTCTCATGATGCAATTGTCACAGCCCGGCTCATAGCCTGTGGCAAAAATGAGGGGACATGAACAACAGGTATAGGCCAATCAAAAGGTTCTTTATTGTAAACCAAAAAACTATTAACTTTATACAAAGAAAAAGGAATGAGGTGTGGAAATGTCATAATGTAGGGTGTATGTAAAGTGCTTGGATGCATGAATCTGTGTGTGTGAACATGACTGAATGGAAACTAAGTAAACCTACAAAGGAACAAACAAAACAGGATCATACCTGGAGGAGCAGAGAGAGAGAGAGTGGTTTGAGAAGCAGTTTTAAATACTTTGAGCCCAGGTGGCTCCAATCACTAACGACCCTCCTCTGCCTGCAGGAGGAACCGCCCCTGCACTGCAGAGGAGGGGCCGTAACCCATTTAAAAAATCCCATCCCTACTGACATGGATTCTTCCAATATGCCCATTCACATGAACGAGCCATTCGTACAATAAACGTTGCTTAAATTAAACATGAACGCTTGTCTGTATATTCTTTATAGCATAAAATGTTACTGACGGGAGGTAAGAATAAAGTGTGAAATGTATGTACTAAGATAGAGAAGTTAACTTGTGTGTCGACCCACATTGTTAACGTAGCTGATAACGTAGCAGGGAGGCACGCTGAGAGTGTGTGTGTGTTAGTGTACCAAATGCTGCCCGCGGCCAGTGACGGACTTCTCCGTCACAGGCTGTCATGTGCCTTTTACTGAGGAGTGGCTTCAGACTGACCATTGGGTTCTTGATTACCTCCCTGACCAAGGCCCTTCTCCCCTGATTGCTCAGTTTGGCCAGACGGCCAGCTCTAGGAAAATTCTTGGTGGTTCCAAACTTCTTCCATTTAAGAATGATGGAGGCCATTGTGTTCTTGGGGACTTTCAATGTTGCAGAAATGGTTTGGTACCCTTCCCCAGATCTGTGCCTCGACACAATCCTGTCTCGGAGCTCTACGGACAATTCCTTCGACCTCATGGCTTGGTTTTTGCTCTGAAGTTCACTGTCAACTGTGGGACCTTATATAGACGTGTGAGCCTTTCCAAATCATGTCCAATCAATTGAATTTACCACAGGTGGACTCCAATCAAGTTGTATAAACATCTGAATGATGATCAATGGAAACAGAATGTGCCTGAGCCTAATTTCGGAATCTCATAGCAAAGTGTCTGAATACTTATGTAAATACGGTATTTCAGTTTTTTTATATTTAATGCATTTGCAAACATTTCTAAAATCCTGTTTTCACTTTGTCATTATGGGGTATTGTGTGTAGATTGATGAGAAAAACTATTATTTAATCCATTTGAGATTAAGGCTGTAACGTAACAAAATGTTGAAAAGTCAAGGGATCTGATTACTTTCCTAATGCACTGTAAGTGATCAAGGACTTGCAGAAATGGTCCAAGAAAGTGATACACCTGTCCTTTAAAATATAGTGCCGACTGAAAGTCTTGACTAGGCACTTTAATATTTTTGGGGGAAATGTAAAAGGTATTTGGATAGAATATATTGAAGAGCGTAGAAGGGTTGATAAATGAAATATATTGGAGTCTGCAAAGCATTTTGATTTATCTATGCTGGGTTGTACAAAAAAAGGCTCTCTAAAACTTATTATCAATTACATTTCACATTTAATACAAGATGTTCCATTAAGATGTCAGGAGCAATACCTTTGATATGCTATCCTGTTGCTTTCAGCCAATGGAACATGAGCACTTTACATAAACTTAAAACTCATAGTGTAACCACTCCATTAGCATTACTCTACCATCAGGTTATGATTGTCTGATTGTCTCTGACTAAAACACCTCAGTACGTATTAACATTGCAACATACGCTGTGTTGTTTGTTTCTCTCCTGAGGCTTGCCCTCTCCCTCTCTGTCTTCATTCCTCTCCTACATTGTCTGCGTCAGTTCTTTCCCCCTTTCAAAAGATGTCAGCTAAAGTGATCCAGCCGAGCCACTAGCTCAGTGGTGGTGCTGTTTGTGTTCTCTTGACAAACAGCCGTGTTGGCTGTTCTTTTATCTGCCTGTGATCTACAAGGGATCTCTGTACTGCTCCTTCATACACAGGGAGCTTAAAAAATAAATGGTTTAATACTGAGAGTTTTTGGTTCTCAGCAGTTGGTGTCATAAGGGATGTTTTCACACTGTTACATTTTGAGTGCACGCCAAACTATTAATCATAAAAAGAGCGCTGGCCTTTGGCCATATAAACTAGGTATGTGAATTGTGCCTCAAGAGGTAGGTTAGTAGCCCCAAGCATCGGGCCCCTCTGTAGAAAAATTGTATCAAGAGTCAGTGCTGGTCTACTAACTTTCAATGGTCAAGTATGGTCACATACTTGACATTGTGATTGTTAGGGCTTGAAACGACTCTCTCACTATTTGACATATAAGACCCGATTCTCATTTTGCTCTAATAGCAGCTATGTTTTGCCATAAATCATACCTTTTCCTAGTGGATTAGGCAGACTGCACCAACAGGAAAGTCTTACTTTTTGGCAGTGGGTACGGGGTAGCAAACACACTCCCTAGAAAGGTGTTTATGCATCAGTAACTCTTGCTCTTTACTGTCATTATTCAGGCTATTTTTGTGATAAATGACATAAAAAATGGGCAGAGTGCCTTTGGCACCTTTTCAACATAACGCTGAGTTACTTTTTTAAAGTTTCCTTGTAGTCAAACAGCATTTCTAATTTTTTGGGATGGTTAAACTGACTGCTACAGTAAGCATATACAGTGCATTCCTACTCTAGTCCCTAGTAATGCTAATGTAACAGTGTAGGTTCCGTCCCTCTCTTCGCCCCAACCTGGGCTCGAACCAGGGACCCTTGCACACATCAACAACTGACACCCCACGAAGCATCGTTACCCATCGCGCCACAAAAGCCGCGGCCCTTGCAACGCAAGGGGAAACCCTACTTCAAGTCTCAGAGCGAGTGACGTCACTGATTAAAATGCTATTAGCGCGCACCACCGCTAACTAACTAGCCATTTCACATCGGTTACACTAATAATAAAATTGAGGTATCAGAAGTTCAGAATATCAATTTACACGCATAATAAGCAGGAACAGATTTCCATATATTTTTTATCACAAGGATCAGATGCAAACTACATATGTGCTTGGTATGCAGTAAGAACTCAACTGTCATGTAACTCATTGACATTCCTATTTTGCCCGTTGCGATTAGGAAAACAAATACAGATAAGCCGGGGACTTGGTACTGTATGATGATAGTCACTAACGAGTAACAATTGAAGTTGAATTATTCAATGTTATGTAGTGCACCATTTATGACGTCATACATTTCAGAAGTTATCTAAATTGGAGGAGGAAAAAAATCACAATAATTGCACATTTTTGAAAACGAGCAGAGTAACTGAGATAATACACGGGCTCAAAGTGTGCTGACTCAAGTTAGTGATACTGAAAGTTGGCGAGAAATCATAGTGTTTTAGTTCATAGATGGCCTCAACGCCTTTGTGTTTCCTGGCAGCTCTTGACCAAATTCTGTATTGAAACCTCCAACGTGTACAGAAACAGTAATACAATGAATGGGAGGAAAATGGTAATGTAACTTACATCTTCACCTCTCACACTCCTCCTCTCAGTTTATACCCCTGGGTAGAAAGGGATTATTCATCTCTGTCATGATTACCTCCGCTTTTGTCTTACAACGTAGGCAAGTGTGTAGATTGGAAAAGAACAACTGGTATCAAACAGGGCCCTGCAAAGAGATCTGTGGTATGCAAATTCAAGGAGAATCACATTTCCCCACACAAATTGAGAGATTGCATATATTTTGGTATCAGTGTGATCAACTTGACTGCCTTATCGAGTAGTCCAATAATCAATTACCGCATCACATTCAAGACTCCAGTACAGTGAAGTGAGTGTTTTCATAACTATGTTAGCGCCAAAAGTGCTAGTGTTTACATGGTATATGGCTTCTTCTCTCTGTGTTTCCACTGTGTTAGATCCAATCCCTCTATTGCATATTTGCGACCTTATATTCCCATCATATTCAGAGGTGTACTGTCTGTCTACATCAGATCAAACCTTGACTGACACCCAACTCTACTGATTCAGTATTCCTTTATTCCTCTCTTTCTCCTATTTTTTTTCTCTCTCTCACCCCCCCTCCCCTCCCCTCGCTCTCTCTCTCTCACTCTGTTTCTCTCTCCCGCTCTCTCTCTATCTCTCCAACATTATTTTGCTTATATCTGGGGCTGTATCATCCCAACACACTGCAAAAACACCAATGTACTTCCTGTGGCCTTTGAGTGGTTGCAAGTCAGCCTCCCACTCTGTGGTGAGCTGGAGATACATTTTTCAAAGTGCTTCATGGGTTATTAAAAGCAAAAGAGAATGCCCCCCATCTTAACTGTGGAGATTGGAACAGTAGTCTATTATATATATAAAATACTCTGTTAAATGTTTTAGAGATCAGATTAATGGAACATGGAGTGGTTGGTTGCCACTGGTGCTAAAACAGCATGAGATTTCCAGTGGTGTAAAGTAATTAAGTAAAAATACTTTAAAGTACTACTGAAATAGTTTTGGGGGATATCTGTACTTTACTATTTATATTTTTCACAACTTTTACTTTTACTTCACTACATTCCTAAAGAAAATAATGTACTTTTTACTCCATACATTTTCCCTGACACCCAAAAGTACTCGTTACATTTTGAATGCTTAGCAGGACAGGAAAATGGTCAAATTCAAGCACTTGTCAAGAGAACTTCCCAAGTCATCCCCACTGCCTCTGATCTGGCGGACTCACTAAACACAAAGGCTTCGTTTGTAAATTTTGTCTGAGTGTTGGAATGTGCCCCTGGCTATCCGTAAATAAAAAATAATATTGTGCCGCCTGGTTTGCTTAATATAAGCATTTTGAAATTATTTATACTTTTACTTTTGATACTTAAGTATATTTTTGCAATAACATTTACTTTTGATACTTAAGTATATTTTAAACCAAATACTTTGAGACTTTGACTCAGGTAGTATTTTACTGGGTGACTTTCACTTTTACTTGAGTCATTTTCTATAAAGGTATTTTTTACTTTTACTCAAGCATAGCAATTGGGTACTTTTTCACCACTGGGGATTTCCACTTGTACCGCAATCTGCATCGCACGGGCAGTCCTTACTTACAGATTTAACACTTGGAGATTACTTATGGTTCTGCCATAGCTGTAGGTCTCTGGACCGTCTCTTTATTTATTTATCATAAATAAGAATGAACAATTTATCTGTTGGTTGTCATTTGACTTGGCTGTCCCAGCAGAATGCATAATACTCAGACTGCATTTTATAGTTAGAAACTGTCACTACCAGACAAGCAAAGCTACATTAAGTTGGCCACTTTACTGTAGGTTTAACATGAATTTAAAGGGATAGTTCAGCAAAATTACAGATTTCGATTTTTGGTCCTTACCTTGAAACCAGTCTATGGACAAAGAGTGGCTGCAATCCACACTTACAGGTGTAAAATCTTAATTTGATCACCTTGTTGCAGGATAACTTTTAGTGTATTTGAGGTTTAAAAAGGCCCTTGAAGTTTGTAATTTCCACTTAGAAATGTCAGACATGATTTTCCTTTACAAAAAATGTATCAACCCCTACAAAAATGTCCATAAATTATAATCCACATAATAATTCACATTTCCTGTTGCAGCAGGATTATTTCCCTGCTGTAACAAACTGTCTCAATTTAATATCCTACATCTGTAGGTTTTATTAAACTAGCCACTATGCTAATAATAGTATTTTCAGCCCAAAACCCCATGTAAATCAATCCCCACTGTTATGCATTTAAAATGTCATGCCCAAATAATATGGAAATAATACACCAAGCCATTGAGCAACAGAATCCACATAAAATACTATTTGAAGAGCTAATAGAATAATATATTCATGTGATCTAGATTGAGACAAGCTTTTCCTAGCAGTGACATTGAAAAGCTCTAATGTATGGTCCCATGGTTAGTCCCTAAGGCCCACTTACTGTGCCTATTCTTGCATGATGTGAATATCTAAAAAACATAGAGGCCACCAGCACTTTGCCCATGGCCAGGAATAGCATGTCAACATCATGTCCCCATCTCAAAGCTTTTATTTTTATGGATGTCACTGACTGTATGCACTTAAAAACCATCACAGACGCATCTACCTACTGTAAATAAGACTCTCCATGCTAAAAGACCGGTTGTTGTATTTATAGATTATTCAAAAGTCAGACACTAGATAACTCTTGGTATGGACAGCACTCAAAGACCCAATATTAAATATTAATTATATTTGTCCGAATGTACTTCTGTTTCAGTTAGCTTTAGCTCCATTGAATTCAATCTGGCCTGGAAATATTACAATGACACTTTCAGTTACAGTACCAGTCAAAAGTTTGGACACACCTACTCATTCCAGGGTTTTTCTTTATTTGTACTATTTTCTACATTGTAGAATAATAGTGAATACATCAAAACTATGAAATAACACATATGAAATCATGTAGTAACCAACAAAGTGTTAAACAAACGACAATATATATTATATTAGAGATTCTTCAAAGTAGCAACCCTTTGCCTTGATGACCGCTTTGCACACTCTTGGCATTCTCTCAACCAGCTTCATGAGGTAGTCACCTGGAATGCATTTCAATTAGCACGTGTCCCTTGTTAAAAGTTAATTTGTGGAATTTCTTTCCTTCTTAATGCGTTAGAGCCAATCAGTTGGGTTGTGACAAATTATGTGACAAATTAGGGGTGATATACAGAAGATAGCCCTATTTGGTAAAAGAACAACTTCATATTATGGCAAGAACAGCTCAAATAAGCAAAGAGAAATGACAGTCCATCATTACTTTAACTCATGAAGGTTAGTCAATCCGGAAAATGTCAAGAACTTTGAAAGTTTCTTAACCTGTTGGGGCTAGGGGGCAGTATTTTCACGGCCCGATAAAAAACGTACCTGATTTAAACGGGTTACTACTCTTTCCCAGAAACGAGAATATGCATATAATTACTAGATTTGGATAGAAAACACTCTAAAGTTTCTAAAACTGTTTGAATGGTGTCTGTGAATATAACAGAACTCATATGGCAGGCCAAAACCTGAGAAGATTCCATACAGGAAGTGCCCTGTCTGACAACTTGTTGTCCTTCTGTTGCATCTCTATCAAAAATACAGCATCTGTGCTGTAACGTGACACTTTCTAAGGCTTCCATTGGCTCTCTAAAGCCGCCAGAAAGTGGAATGGGGTGTCTGCTGTCTCTGGGCAAAGTACAACAGCTCTGTTTGTAAGTGGTCAGCCTGGGGACAGTGAGACTGAGATGCGCGTTCACGAGACTTCTCCATTTTTTTTCTTTCAACCTTTGAATGAATACAACGTTTCCCGGTTGGAATATTATCACTATTTTACAAGAAAAATAGCATAAAAATTGACTTTAAACAGCGTTTGACATGCTTCTAAGTACGGTAATGGAATATTTTGAATTTTTTTGTCACGAAATGCGCTCGCGCATTACCGTTCGGATAGTGACCTGAATGCACGAACAAGGTATTTGGATATAACTATGGATTATTTGGAACCAAAACAACATTTGTTGTTGAAGTAGAAGTCCTGGGAGTGCATTCTGACAAAGAACAGCAAAGGTAATCCAATTTTTCTAATAGTAATTCTGAGTTTAGTGAGCCCCAAACTTGGTGGGTGTCAAATTAGCTAGCCTGTGATGGCCGAGCTATGTACTCAGAATATTGCAAAATGTGCTTTCGCCGAAAAGCTATTTTAAAATCTGACATAACGTTTGCATAAAGGAGTTCTGTATCTATAATTCTTAAAATAATTATGTATTTTGTCAACGTTTATCATGAGTAATTTAGTAAATTCACCGGAAGTTTGCAGTGGGTATGCTAGTTCTGAACATCACATGCTAATGTGAAAAGCTGGTTTTTGATATAAATATGAACTTCATTGAACAAAAACATGCATGTATTGTATAACATAATGTCCTAGGAGTGTCATCTGATGAAGATCATCAAAGGTTAGTGCTGCATTTAGCTGTGGTTTTGGTTTTTGTGACATATATGCTTGCTTTGAAAATGGCTGTGTGATTATTTTTGGCAGGGTACTCTCCTGACATAATCTAATGTTTTGCTTTCGCTGTAAAGTCTTTTTGAAATCGGACAATGTGGTTAGATTAACAAGCGTCTTGTCTTTAAAATGGTGTAAAATAGTGATATGTTTGAGAAATTGAAGTTATAGCATTTATGAGGTATTTCTATTTCGCGCCACGCGATTCCACTGGCTGTTGACTAGGGTGGGACGCAAACGTCCCACCTAGCCCATAGAAGCTAAAGTGCAGTCACAAAAACCATCAAGCGCTATGATGAAACTGGCTCTCATGAGGACCGCCACAGGAAAGGAAGACCCAGAGTCACCTTTGCTGCAGAGGATAAGTTCATTAGAGTTACTGTACCAGCCTGAGAAATTGCAGCCCAAAAACATTTTTCACAGAGCTCAAGTAACAGACACATCTCAACATCAACTGTTCAGAGGAGACTACGTGAATCAGGCCTTCATGGTCGAATTGCTGCAAAGAAAACACTACTAAAGGACACCAATAAGAAGAAGAGACTTGTTTGGGCCAAGAAACACGAGCAATTGACATTAGACCGGTGGAAATCTGTCCTTTGGTTTGATGAGTCCAAATTTGAGATGTTTGGTTCCAACCGCTGTGTCGTTGTGAGACGCAGAGTAGGTGAATGGATGATCTCTGCATGTGTGGTTCCCACCGTGAAGCATGGAGGAGGAGGTGTGATGGTGTGGGGGTGCTTTGCTGGTGACACTGTCTGTGATTTATTTATAATTCAAAGCACACTTAACCAGCATGGCTACCACAGCGTTCTGCAGCGATACACCATCCCATCTGGTTTGCGCTTAGTGGGACTATAATTTGTTTTTCAAGAGGAAATAACTCAACACACCTCCACGCTGTGTAAGGGCTATTTTACCAAGAAGGAGAGAGATGGAGTGCTGCATCAGATGACCTGGCCTCCACAATCACCCGACCTCAACCCAATTGAGATGGTTTGGGATGAGTTGGACAGCAGAGTGAAGGAAAAGCAGCCAACAAGTGCTCAGCATATGTGGGAACTCCTACAAGACTGTTGGAAAAGCATTCCAGGTGAAGCTGGTTGAGAGAACGCCACGAGTGTGCAAAGCTGTCATCAGGGCAAAGGGTGGCTACTTTGAAGAATCTCAAATATAAAATGTATTTGTTTAACACTTTTTTGGTTACTACATAAATCCATGTGTGTTATTTTATAGTTTTGATGTCTTCACTATTATTCTACAATGTAGAAAATAGTAAAAATAAAGAAAAACACTTGAATGAGTAAGCGTGTTCAAACTTTTGACTGGTACTGTATATTTGAAGAATTTCAGCACAGCAAAACTTACTGAACAATCAGAGGAAACTATTGATACTGTACAGTATGTTTGTCAAATTGTAAAGATTTCTATCATAGTTTATCACACTAAAAACGTGTTAGTTATTGGTTGTGACAGGACAGGTAGGCTTGATTACCAACAACAACAAGATGGCCTACAGGGAGGAGGTGAGGGCACTCGGAGTGTGGTGTCAGGAAAATAACCTCACACTCAATGTCAACAAAACAAAGGAGATGATCGTGGACTTCAGGAAACAGCAGAGGGAGCAGCCCCCTATCCACATCGACAGGACAGTAGTGGAGAGGGTGGAAAGTTTTAAGTTCCTCGGCGTACACATCACGGACAAACTGAAATGGTCCACCCACAGAGACAGCGAGGTGAAGAAGGCGCAGCAGCAACTCTTCAACCTCGGGAGGCTGAAGAAATTTGGCTTGTCACCAAAAACACTCACAAACTTTTGCAGATGCACAATCGAGAGCATCCTGTCGGGCTGTATCACCGCCTGGTACGGCAACTGCTCCGCCCACAACTGTAAGGCTCTCCAGAGGGTAGTGAGGTCTGCACAACGCATCACCGGGGGCAAACTACCTGCCATCCAGGACACCTACACCACCCGATGTCACAGGAAGGCCAAAAAGATCATCAAGGACAACAACCACCCGAGCCACTGTCTGTTCACCCCGCTATCATCCAGAAGGCGAGGTCAGTACAGGTGCATCAAAGCGGGGACCGAGAGACTGAAAAACAGCTTACATTTACATTTACATTTAAGTCATTTAGCAGACGCTCTTATCCAGAGCGACTTACAAATTGGTGCATTCACCTTATAATATCCAGTGGAACAACCACTTTACAATAGTGCATCTAAATCTTTTAAGGGGAGGTTAGAAGGATTACTTTATCCTGTCCTATCCCTATCTCAAGGCCATCAGACTGTTAAACAGCCATCATTAACATTGAGTGGCTGCTGCCAACATACTGACTCAACTCTAGCCACTTTAATAATAATGGAAAAATGTATGTAATAAATGTATCACTAGCCACTTTAAACAATGCCACTTTATATAATGTTTACATACCCTACATTACTAATCTCATATGTATATACTGTACTCTATACCATCTACTGCATCTTGCCTATGCCGTTCGGCCATCACTCATTCATATATTTTTATGTACATATTCTTATTCATTCCTTTACACTTGTGTGCATAAGGTAGTTGTTGTGAAATTGTTAGGTTAGATTACTTGTTAGATATTACTGCATGGTCGGAACTAGAAGAACAAGCATTTCGCTACACTCGCATTAACATCTGCTAACCATGTGTATGTGACAAATAAAATTTGATTTGATTTGACATGATTCATTGGGCTTAACAACTAATGTATCCCATGTCATTCTCCTCTCATTATTCTAGGTGCCATATTCATCACGGGCACACCCACAGTGACTGTAGCAAGACAATCCTCCATTGCCATGTAATATTCTCCATCTTAACACCCACCATGCCGAGATGGAGGATTTCATTTATTTGCATTATCCTACAGCGGATTAATTTAGTAAGCTACTCATAGAATAATTGGATCCATATACTGTGCTCTTCCAAACAATGATTGTCTACTCATTATACTTAATGTCAAAAGTAGGAGTAATTACACATTCATAAACAAATCAACGTGGGGTAAAGGTAGGAGGAGGCCGGTTTTTGGTTATTGATGAATATTGCGTGTACATCAATGTGATTCATAATGTTCACCTTCAACAGGGGAGAGCTGTATCTCATCGGTTATTTTACACAGTGTCTGTTTTTCAAGCGAATGTCTTTTAAAGGTCAAGTGCAGTCAAAAACGTGATTTCTTGTGTTTTATATATATTTCCACACTATGAGGTTGGAATAATATTGTGAAATTGTGAAAAATGATAATGCCCTTTTAGTGTTGGAGCTGTTTGAAAAGATTGGCTGAAATGTCTCCCTGTTTTGGTGGGATGGAGTTTTGGCCTTCCATTGTGACATTCCCACCAGGCGGTAAATTTGTTAATAGACCAATAAGAAAGAGTTCCGAACCTCTCTGCCATTGACAGCTAATTTTCTGTTTTCCCCTCATCACTCAGACCACTCCCAGGCAGTCCTAGAAAAATTATTGCTTGAACAATTGCTCTTTGCTAAGAAGCTATTTTTGTTTATTTTTTAGAAAGAGTCTGGAAAAATGTGTGGCGGGGCTGGATTTTTTTTGTTGTTGCCTGTGCTACAGACGACTATATCGGTTTTCTAATACTGGACTAGTAAAGGCCCAGTGCACTACTTTCGAGAAAAAATATTTACAAATATATCTAATTTTGTATTCATATATTTTCATTCATGCAGAACCCTCAGCACCCCTACTTCCCGTGGCTATGACAGTAAGGTACTTAACTGTTACCCAGAAATTTGGCCAATCCCATATACTTTACTACCAAACATTGCATTTGTTTTGGAGTGTGTGAATCATTGCCAGTCATTGCCAAACCATAACCATAGTGAGGAATAAGCATGATTTAAATTTAAATTGCCCGACACAGGGTTCGCTAGAGCGCGATGGGACAAGGACAACCCGGCCGGCCAAACCCTCCTGGACCAATTGTGCGCCACCTCATGGGTCTCCCGGTTGCGGCCTACTGCGACACAGCCTGGGATTGAACCAGGATCTGTAGTGACGCAGCTTGCACAACAATGCAGTGCCTTAGACTGCTGCGACACTCGGGAGGCCCCAGGGAAATATGTTAGCAATATCTCAATGTAAATGAAAAACATTTGTAATTAACCTGATATACCCGTATCCATCATTTCTAGCCAACAAATACTGTAAGCTACTGTCAAGCTTATGTAAATCACAAGAGCTATAAGAAGAAGCCTATTTGCTTTCCCAGCCATCTTCAGTAACAACCAGTCAGTACCAACACTCTCACAATGAAAGACCAGGGAATGCAACTTAGATATTCTTGTTCAAAGTAATTGTCAGCTGTGTTGTGGGTTATGTAACTGTGTGGTACAGAGTGATTTGTTTTAATGAAACATGGTTGAAAAATTGATAAGTAATTGCGGGGTACAGTTTGTGTCCACAATAATCAACCTAATATCAGGCCATCTTCTCAGACCACAGTCACAGCTCAGTTTACTCGTGTCAAAAATGTGTTACAAATGAGGAAATCAAAATCGACAGCATAAGGTTCATGAAACCAAAAAGTCTGAAAGTCTGTACAACTAAAAAGTAGGAGATTAGCTCAACCCTTTACACTCGTACCCGTGGAGGTGTGTGTCCACTTGGAGACACCAGTTAGTCCTCTCACTCAAACCTTTGTAATTGTTTTGTCTTGTTGCACCTACAAAACATTTTCCAGGAATATTCTTACCATGTTAATGAACATATACAAAGTATCTTCAGATTTCATTATCAACAAATGCCAGCGAGAAGTACAGTAATTATTTTTCTTTTTCTACATAGGGTTAACAGTGAATGTTTGAATTCAGTCTTGCCAGGTGAACAGTTGTGTCCTCACATTTGGTCTAATCAATTTCCAATAATCTCCAAAATGTTCCCTTGCTACCATGGTTATGCATATGATTTTTATATTTCCTCTGTAAGAAACATTTAAATTTAGCCATATCCATATAGGCCAATTCCTACGAGTGTAAAGGGTTAAATTATGATTTATTGCACCAACGGCTCTAAAGTGCGCAACAAAATATTTAGCTGTGTGATCAGGAATTTTATTTTGGGAGCACTTCATAGTTATGGAGATACATTTTTATCAAAATGTTTAATATATATGAGTAGTGAATCACAAACATAAATATGTTTCGATAATAAAAATAATAAACAAATACCTTATTTACAAAAGTTTTCAGACCCTTTGCAATGAGACTCGAAATTGAACTCCTGTGCATCCTGTTTCCATTGATCATCCTTGAGATGTTTTTACAACTTGATTGGAGTCCACCAGTGGTAAATTCAATTGATTGGACATGATTTGGAAAGGCACACAACTGTCTATAAGGTCCCACAGTTGACAGTGAACTTCAGAGCAAAAACCAAGCCATGAGGTCGAAGGAATTGTCCGTAGAGCTCCGAGACAGGATTGTGTCGAGACACAGATCTGGGGAAGGGTACTAAAAAATGTCTGCAGCATTGAAGGTCCCCAAGAACACAGTTGCCTCCATCATTCTTTCAAGTTTGGAACCACCAAGACTCTTCCTAGAGCTGGCCGCCTGGCCAAACTGAGCAATTGGGGGAGAAGGGACTTGGTCAGGCAGGTGACCAAGAACCCGATGGAGAGTTCCTCTGTGAAGATGGGAGAACCTTCCAGAAGAGTGTGCAAAGCTGTCATCAAGGCAAAGGGTGGCTACTTTGAAAAATCTCAAATAGAAAATATATTTAGATTTGTTTAAAACTTTTTTGATGACTACAAGATTCCATATGTGCTATTTCATAGTTTGATGTCTTAACTATTATTCTACAATGTAGAAAATAGTTGAAATAAGGAAAAACCCTTGAATGAGTAGGTATGTCCAAACTTTTGACTAGTACTGTATACACACACATATACATTAAAATACAAAAACAGAGTCATAGGAAGCACAAATAAAACATCACAAATCACTCAGAAAAATAGTTACATTCCTCCAATAATATGCCCCCAATCAATACTTTAAATTGCCCCAACGGCACCAGAACATCAAGATGAAATGTATTTAGAATTTTGTTCCAGCAATAGGGTGCATTAAATCGAAAAGCAGATTTACCTAGCTCGGTGGAGACCCTAGGAACCACAAGAGTTAATCAATCCTGTGAACAGGTTAGGCAACGCAGGTGTCTATACTTCAACAGCAAAGTTAGATAAGACAGAAGTTTATGAAGTAGGGCCTTATAAACAAAAAGGGAGTAATGTAGAGATCTACGATTCTTTAGAGAGGTCCAGCCAGACTTTTGATACAGGATGAGTATCAAAACTGTCACCTGTAACAAAATGAAGGGCACTATGGTAGATGGCATCCAAAGGTTTAAGAGTAGTATGAATCTAAATGCTTAAGTATTTCTATTTGGGAACACCTTTTTATGGAGAACCATCTAAGCATTGACAAGATCATTAACTACTAAAGTGGTTACTGTAATATTGCTATGCCCAGGCCTAAACCCTGATTGGTTTACATTCAAAATACATTTCTCAGATAAATATAACAAAGATGTAAATTTACAAAGGATTCAAGAATCTTAGCTAGACAAGGAAGCCTTGAAATGGGGGAATAATTATTAAGATCACTACTATCCCCGCCATTATGGAGTGGCAGCACAAGAGCTGATTTCCATACTTTTGGAATATTTCCTGATAACAATGTTAAATTAAAAATGTGGTTTAGTGAGCCAACAATGATGGGAGTTGCAAACGTAAGCAGACCAGGATGCAATTGGTCAGGCCCTGTGGATTTCGTGTTGTCTTTTGCTAGCAAAGCATCCAGAACTTATTTTTCTGTAAATAGCCTAAAAGAAAAGCTTTGACTATAATTTCTCTGCTCATTCAGCAAGTTTCTCCTATCAGCATCCAGCCCAAAATCATTGTGAATAGGCTTAGAAGTTATTTCAAAGAGATAGCCCGCTGAAATAAAATGGTGATTAAATGCATCAATGATGGCATTTCTTTCCGTAATGGTGCCAGTGTCTGAATGAATTTGTTGTGGCAGAGAGGAAGAAGTCAAATTCTTTAGGGATTTGACAGTTTTCCAGAATTTAGCCAGGTTCCCATTACAATCCAAAAGAGCAGTTACATAATAATCAGATTTAGCTTTTTTTTATTTGTCTGACACAATGATTCCCCAGTTGCTGAAAAGCTTGCCAATCTGGGCCTAAGCCTGTGTTCCTGGCCTTGACCCAAGCATAATCTCTTTCATGAATGCTGAAATTGAAATTGATAATTCCAAAGTGTACCAGACATTCAATCTACCTTTAACCCTTATATTTTTGAAGGGAGCATGATTATCCACAACAGTATTGAAGACATCTGCAAAAAGGTTTCAGGGATAACTGAAATACAATCAAGGTCACTAAAATAAAGATAATGTAAAAAAGCCTGTTCACTGAAGTTTTTAAAGTTCCTCTGTGATGACACGAGGCTTCGATTTCTGTATTCTCACATCTCTAACACAAACAACTGGGCAATGATCACTAATGTCTTGTGTGAAGACATCAGTAGAAACATATTTATCTGGTGTATTTGTTAAAATAAGATCAATCAGAGTTGACTTTGAAGGATCTTTAGGGTTGGCCACAGAATAGAATAAAACTTTATTGTCCATCCAGGATGGACATTTTTCTTTGGCATCACCTTACATTAAAATAATCACATACATTCTCACATCATACACATTTAAACCAGTCAATTATATTGCATACACAAAAAAATAGAGGAAATTGATACATTCACTCACAAGTGACCGCTGTCCAAACTGCACTGGATAGATAAGTACATATACCAATACAATTTACGTTGCATTTAGTAGTCCAACAGCACAAGGAACGAATGAATGTTTGAAAACATTCTTCTTGGCATTCTGAAGCGCCGGCCAGAGGGAAGCCTCTCAAACTGAGGGTGTAGAGGGTGGGTCACCAGCTGGGTTAGGTTTAGATCATTACACATGTATTTTAGATTGTCTAAAGCTAGGAAAGCAAAGGAGGGGAGGAAAGGATGGAAAGGGTTCAAGGAAAGGAAGATAGAAAAGGAGGAATGGAAGATGGGAAAGACCAAGGAAAGGTAGCAAGGAAAGGAGGAAAGGAAAGGGAGCTAGAAAAGGATAGAAGGAAAGGGAGCTGGGAAAGCAAAGGAAGGGAGGAAAGGAAGCAAAGAGAGCAAGGAAAGGAAGCTAGGAACAGAGGAAAGGAAACTAGGAAAGGAGAAGAGGAAAGGAAATTAGGGAAAGAAAGAACAAAGAAAGGAGGAAAGGGATCTTAGAAAGGAAAAAAGGGATCTAGGAAAGGAGGAAAGGAAGCTAGGGAAGGAAAGGGAGAAAGAAAAGGAAGCTAGGATAGGGAAAAAAGAAAGAGTTAGGAAAGGATAGGAGGAAAAGAGCTAGGAAAGCAAAAGAGGGGAGTAAAGGAAGGAAAGGGGTCAAGAAAAAGAATCTGGGAATGGGGGAAAGAAAAGGGAGCTAGTAAAAGATGGGAGGGAGGGAGTTAGGTGAGGGGAAGGAAAGGGAGAAAGGAAAGGAAGCAAGGAAAGGAAAGGGAACAATTAAAGGAGAGGAAGCCAGGGAAATACAGGGAGCAAGGAAAGGAGGAGAGGAAAGGGAGCTAGGGTAAAATAAAATAAAGGGGAGTTGGGAAAGGATAGGAGAGAAGAGAGCAAGGAAACCAAAGCAGGGGAGGATAGGAAGAAAATGGATCAGGGAAAGGAAGCTAGGAAAGGAGATCATTTAGATAGGAAAGGAAGCTAGGATACCAAACAGATGCATTTCTATAAGTAATTGTGATATATTCATTTTATCTTATTTTTATGAGAATGTAGGATGTCCTAATCTGGATGTTGTATCATAAAACTGCACAAGCTGATCTGTAAAACACAACTCACAAATATGAGAAATGCAGGTTACAAATGTGATCTGTGGAGTCACAAATGTTGTCACATTCACAAAAACATATATGTTTGCAAGGCAATAAATATTTGTATAAAATGTGCTGTGTTAATCTGAAAAAACCTGTCTTGCATTTATTTGCTAATCATCATTTGTTTTTGTTAATGATGACTAATTGTCATAATCCGTGTATGTAGGTGGCAGGGAAGTCAGGTGCAGGAGAAACCAAAGTGGTTTAAAAAATGGAGTATTTATTAACAAAACTAACTCCAAAACCAACGTAGAAAAATAATCTGGGTTAACAATAACCCGTCGCACACCGATACATCAACAACACGTACATAACATAACAAACAATCACCGACAAGGATATGAGGGGAAACAGAGGGTTAAATACACAACATGTAATTACTGGGATAAGAAACAGGTGTGTAAGGAGACCAGACAAAACCAATAGAAAATGAAAAACTGATCAATGGTGGCTAGAAGACCGGTGACGTCGATCGCCGAGCACCACCCGAACAAGGAGGGGCATCAACTTCGGTAGAAGTCGTGACACTAATTTGCTTTTGGATCATGACATATATTTGTGAAACTGTATGGGCATATCCACAGACTGTAATTTTTTATTAAAAGTTGCATTCTGTATTTTCAAAACACATTTTGTTTGTGACTCACTACTCATATGTATAAGCAATGCGCACCTAGGAAAAACATCTCTCAGATAACAATTGTTTTAATGATAAGGCTTGCTGTACAGTTGTTTCCGAGTGCCCTAGAGAATGTGTTAGTGTCATGGTTGCACCAATGAAAACGGCTAGCTTCCAGCTCAACAGATCTGACCCATTTTACCTTCCTATAACAGATGGCCGGGACCACATTATATATTCATAACCCATGCCATGGGCTGTTCTAAAACTACTAGCGTGTCGTTAACCATTTGTTTACACTTTTTCAGTCATTTTACCTCATTGGCTAGCTAGCTAACAACCTTGTATCTTTACCAGTATATCCAAACATTTGGGGGCACAGAAAGAAAGAAAAAGGGATAGCTTCTTCAGGAGATGAATTATCATAGTAATGAATTAATAACAGAGCTCTTCCATGTCATGTCACAAACCTGACATTTTTAAAGAGACAGTGTACAGTTTTCAATGTAATGCATCTCAATAGGAAAATAGTGCTTTTACACAATGTAAAACCTAATATTCCACAAATGACTTTATAATTTCAATGACAGGTATTCGTATCAACATTTTACCTTTTATAATAAACTAATGTCTTGTGTTACATATTAGCTTATAGGGCACAACGTGTGCTAAAAAGTACCTAGAATTAATTTAGGCCCAATATAGGCTGTTTTTCAATCTATTTAAAAACTTGTATTTTCCGGTGCTCCAAAATGTAATGTGGTGCTCCTAACTTTTTAAATTGAGAGTGCCAGTGCTACCAATATTTTTTTTTTAATTTAGAGCCCTTGTTGCAACTATAGATGACCGGACACAACCCTCTAATATGAGGTACTGGGCTCAAAAAGATCATGCTGGGCCCACTCCATAATCCTTTGTGTCATCTCCAAGTATCACCTCCGAGTGCTTTGATAAATATTCATATTGCCTGCACTTTAATTGTCTCCCTGCTTTTGTGAAAACAAGGCCTCTTTCGATGCAACTGATGTGTTAATCATGATGTGGTTACCCAGGACATAATTGTAACAGGTATCCCGTAGGATTTCGCTCAGCGGCTAATGTACTGGTGTCCATATTAGCGTAGACTCCTCAGTCTGAGGCAAGCCCTGCTGATAATAAAATAACTTCTACTGAGACTGAAGCTGTCCTTATATGGACACCGTACACATGAATCACATTTAAATTAGACTATAAATTGTGCCTTCTTGTATTATACTTACGCTAAAAAATTTATCTATTCTACTGAGCCATTTACTTCATGTATGTATTTTTTACTTTTATTATTTGTTATTGTTGTTGCATTGTCGAGAAGGAACCTGCAAGTAAGAATTTTGATGGATGGTGTATACCATGTGTATCCTGTACAACTAATAAAATGTGAAACTTGATCAATTCACTGTAAGATAATGTTAGAAACACATACAGTACATTTATGTGAAATCAATACTTAGAATCCAGTAGTTGAAGAGAAAGTTGCCTTAAACTATTGTGTGCTGGACCAGAGCCAAGAAATTAAGTTAATTTGGTTCCTGACAACTTTCAACTAATTAATACTGTAATGACGCAAAAAAACTATGAACAACAGTCAGGTTAGAAGAGGTCTTACAACTGGCAACCGTTTTATTTTTTCACACCCAAAACCACAGATATTTTGTGTAAACTCCATTGCCATTTCCCTATGAATTCATTTGGTATTCGTAACATAAGTCACATGTCACGCCCTGACCTTAGAGTTCCTTTTTATGTCTCTATTGTGGTTTGGTCAGGGCGTGAGTTGGGGTGGGCATTCTATGTTCCCTATCTATGTTTTGTATTTCTGTGTTTTGGCCTGGTATGGCTCTCAATCAGGGACAGCTGTACATCATTGTCGCTGATTGGGAGCCATACTTAGGTAGCCCTTTTTCCACCTGTCTGTGTGGGAAGTTGTTTTTGCATTGCTGTGTGAAGCCTGCGAAACTGTTCGTTCGGTCGTTCGTTGTGTTGCGTTTTGGTTTTTGCTGGTTCACCGTATATATTAAAGTATGATGAACCCAACCCACGCTGCGCCTTGGTCTCAGTCCAACAATGGATGTTACATCACATGAGCCACTTCCTATGTGACAAGCATAATATGAAAGAGAGGACAAAGCAGTGTTGGTTCTGGTGATGACGACTTATGTTCCATGCTAATTCTTTCATCCTGGGGTGTATGAGAGTATGGCTAACATGTAAGTGTCCGTAATGCAAATATACCCTTTAAGAGATCACGCAAGATTAAATGGAAGAAATATTTAGTGTATTCCAGACTGAAGAACCCATAAATCCCATCAAATCATACAGACCGCCTCTTGAAAAGTATAATGTAAACCCGTCAGCCATTCCTTTAACGTGAACTCAAACTTGTGCTACTGAGAGAGGAGAGATACTATACTGTTTGATATTCATGTTGGTTGCTTCTCCGTAGGCCATGAAGAATAGGTGGGCAGATGGATTCCTGAGCAGACTGCACACCGAAGGTTCCTGACACCCAATATGAACTGAATCCCTGCTATCGAACCGTGATAAAAAAGGCTGCATTTGCCAAACTGAAATTTGGAATAGAAAAGGCATACAGTACATGGTTATATAAACAGAAGACAATTAACAGAGAGAAAAGCAGACAGTGGACAGCTGCAGAGCGGCACAGCTCAGCCATGACATACCATCACATAAAATAAAACAAACAACCCTCGCCAAACCTCAAATAAACTTTAGCTTCAATGCCTTCACAAAGGATTCATGTCCCTTGACTTATTCCACATTTTGTTGTCTTAAGACCTGAATTCAAAATGGATTACACGTATTTTTTTCTCACCCATATACACACACAATACCCCATAGTGACAAAGTGAAGACATGTTTAGACATTTTTGCAAATTTATTGAAAATGAAATACATAAATATCTAATTTACATAAGTATTCACACCCCTGAGTCAATACTTTGTAGAAGTCTTTCTGGGTAAGTCTCTAAGAGCTTTCCACACCTGGATTGTGCAACATTTGCCCATTATTCTTTTCAACATTCTTCAAGTGCTGTCAAAGTGGTTGTTGATCATTGCTAGACAACCATTTTCAGGTATTGCCGTAGATTTAAGTCAAAACTGTAACTCAGCCTTGCCCCTCAATTAGTGCTAATGTGAGGGTTTGTGACAGTGACTGACATTTGGTAATTATCATATTAATGAAGCCATTTACTGTCTTCTTGGTAAGCAACTCCAGTGTATATTTGGCTTTGTGTTTTAGGTTATTGTCCCGCTGAAGGGTGAATTCATCTCCCAGTGTCTGGTGGAAAGCAGACTGTTCCAGGTTTTCCTCTAGGATTTTGCCTGTGCTTAGCTCCATTCTGTTTCTTTTTTATCCTGAAAAACTCCCCAGTCCTTACCGATTACAAGAATACCCATAACATGATTCAGCCACCACTATGCTTGAAAATATGGAGAGTGGTGCTCAGTAATGTGTTGCATTGGATTTACCCCAAACATAACACTTTGTATTCAGGACAAAAAGTGAATTGCTTTCAAACAGTTTTTGCAGTATTACTGAAGTGCCTTGTTGTAAACAGGATGCATGTTTTAGAATACTTTTAGTCTGTACATGCTTTCTTTTCACTCTGTCAATTAGGTTATTATTGTGGAGTAACTACAACATTGTTGATCCATCCTCAGTTTTATCACAGCTATTAAACTCTGTTTTAAAGTCACCATTGGCCTCATGATGAAATCCCTGAGCCGTTTCCTTCCTCTCCGGCAACAGAAGGACGGGCACCTGTATCTTTGTAGTGACTGGGTGTATTGATACACAATCCAAAGTGTATCACCATACTCAAAGGGATATTCAATGTCTGCTTTTTACATTTTTATCCATTTACCAATAGGTGCCCTTCTTTGCGAGGCATTGGAAAACCTCCCTGGACTTTGTGCTTGAATCTGTGTTTGAAATTCATTGCTCGACTGAGGGACCTTCCAGATAATTGTATGTGTGGGGTACAGAGATGAGGTAGTCATTAAATTATCATGTTACACACTTATTGCACACAGAGTGAGTCCATGCAACTTATTTTGTGACTTGTTAAGCACATTTTTACTCCTGAACTTATTTAGGCTTGCCATAAAGGGGTTGAATACTTATTGACTCAAGACATTTCAGCTTTTAATTTTGTATTAATTTGTAAAAATTTCTAAAAACATAATTACACTTAGGCATGATGTTGTATTGTGTGTAAGCCAGCGACAAAAAAGCTCAATTGAATCTGTTTTCAATTCAGGCTGTAACACAACAAAATGTGGAAAAAGTCAAGCGGTGTAAATACTTTCTGAAGGCACTGTATGTAACCACCTGTACTATCTAAATGACCTTCAGTCCTACTGATACTGCTCAGCAGTACCTGATGCATCTGCAGAATACACAGTGTGCAAGGTGAGAGTGATATGATCATCTAAAATCTAGATCTACAATATACAGCGCCCGCCGTAATTACCGTAAATTCCGGACTATAAGCCGCAACTTTTTTCCCAGCTTTGAACCTCGCGGCTTAAACAATGACGCGGCTAATATATGGATTTTTCCCGCTTTCAATTTAAAAAAAAAAAAAAAAAACACATTCTGTGACATGCTCAGTTTTTTGGCGGCATGAAGCTTTCATTAGACCAATGAAATTGCCGAAAGTGTTAAGGTCAAACAACTTTTTTGTTTACCGTTTAGATTAAACCGAGCGCTCTCAAACTTCCCATCATTCTGATTACGGTAGTCATTTTGTCACCCTCATCATGGCAAAGACACAGAGAAATGCATATGATGCAGCTTTCAAGTTGAAGGCGATTGATCTGGCTGTTGGAAAAGGAAATAGAGCTGCTGCACGGGAGCTTGGTCTTAATGAGTCGATGATAAGACGTTGGAAACAGCAGCGTGAGGAATTGACTCAGTGCAAAAAGACAACTAAAGCTTACTGCTAATTTTTTATTTTTTGTTACAAGCCGTGTTTCGTTAAAGCCTATTTATTTTTGTTACAAGCCGTGTTTCGTTAAAGCCTGTGTAAAGTTAATTTGTTTCAATGTACCTGTAGGCACCTGCGGCTTATAGACATGTGCGGCTTATTTATGTTCAAAATAATATATATTTTTTAAATTCAGTGGGTGCGGCTTATATTCAGGTGCGCTTAATAGTCCAGAAATGATGGTATTTGGACAGTGAAGCATTTTTTCTTCTTTTGGCACTTTGGATTTTATATTTGTACGTCTGTAACTTTCTCACTCATCATTATTCACGATTCATTCAGGACTATCCATAATCATGGTAGATTCCACATGACTGTAGAAGTGTTTAGAAACATATTCTATTCTGACTCCAAAATGACACAATATATTATTTACTATTCATTTCTACTGAGCACAAAATAATCTGAAACACAACAACAACAAAAAATCTGCAAATGCATCCAACAGGTTTCTAGAGTCACAAGCTTGATGTAATCATTGGGTGCTAGGAATATGGGACCAAATACTCAACTTATTATTTTAATACACATTTGTCCCAATACTTTTGGTCCCCTAAAGGGGGAACTATGTACAAAAAGTCCTGTAATTTCTACATTGTTCACCTGATATGGATGAAAATACCCTCAAATTCAATCTTACAGTCTGCAATTTAACCTCACAGTCATTGTATCATTTCAAATCCAAAGTGCTGGAGTACAGAGATAACAAATGTGTCTCTATCCCAATGATTACGGAGGGCACATGCATCACAATAAATACAAAATAAAAACACACAAAGTCACACAAGACTCTGAAAGCAGAACACAATGATTGTAAAAAGTGTTCATGTTAAAAGCCTCATTGTCACGGTTGTGTGGAGAGACGGACCAAGGCGCAGCGTGCTCTGAGTGCCACATCTTTATTTTTGTGAAACTTACAAAACAAAAAGGAAACAAACAACAAATCGTAACATAAGCGGTGCAGCATGCACTAACTCAAAATAAGATCCCACAAAAACCAGTGGGGAAATGGCTGCCTAAATATGATCCCCAATCAGAGACAACAATAGACAGCTGCCTCTGATTGTTGGGAACCATACCAGGCCAACATAGACATAAAACAACCTAGATAACCCACCCTAGTCACACCCTGACCTAACCAACATAGAGAATAAAAGGCTCTCTATGGTCAGGGCGTGACACTCATAGCAGCTGGTAAAGGATCTGCAAAAATGTTCGTTTTGCACCTCACCTGGGTAAAATGAATGTGTCTGCCATCGTACTGCGATGCTCCAAGCAGATGCTGTGGAAGGGGTAGCTAGTGTTGGCCTCTATGTCACCATGACCTCGCTGTGTACTCTTGGCAATAGTCATAATAGCATCCATGTGAGGAACCATGTGAAATGTTATTTCAGCTCCATACAACATGTGTAAAATTGCAGGAAATTTGCTTTAAAACTGCTAAATGTTCTCTCTGCTGCCAAGATATTTTTGACTTATTATTTGGTCTGTCTGTTTTTTCACCGCTCAACCCTTATGGTGGGTCGCAACTGAAAAGACACCGCAATTGGTAGGTTATGAAGCAAATAAGTTTGGGAACCCCTGGCATAGGTTACTTCCTCCTTGTATGGACGAGGGATGATTCTTCATGATGGGGTGTGTGTTCATTGAGCGCACAGACTCTGCCCGAAAGCTAGCATTGGGAACAAAGTATACATAGACCCTATCCTGAGACTAATTCATGCTACTCCTGAGACTAATTCGACTTACCTAGTTAGCTAGCTGTAGCCGGCTATTGACTGACAACAGTAGGGCAGCAACATGGTTGATCCTCGCAATCAATGACATCCCCGCAACAGCCAAACATTGCAACATGATCATATCGAATGATGCGGGCGAGGTTCAATCACAGCTAGCGAGCATTCGCAAAGAAAATGTCATATCACAAAACAGCAGCATAGCATAATGTATTATGAAGAGGTATTCATAGAAAATGTCATCGTAATATCAATTGTCATTTGCAGCATATTTTTTTTATATTTTTGAGTTGGAAGTTTTTTCTATTAGCCTTGATAGCATTTAGAAAGTAATATGAAACCCATATTTTTACAAATTGTTGCTATTGTGGTTAATTACTTTTTATGTTTGGCTATTGTTGGTCTCCAAGTTGCTGAGTACTTCCATGGCTTCATTAATATGGTAATTAGTCAGTCACTGTCACAAACTCTCACATTAGCACTAATTGAGGGGGAAGGATGAATCTGTATTCATTTGAGGTTTCTCCTGCCAATGTTAATTGGCCTCTACTAAACAAAGGCAAGTTTAAAAATAAACTTTTAATTGTGAGTGCAAGTGGGGCATTGTGTGGTAAATTATTGACATCCAATACAACTGCTTACTTTCTGCTCCTGCCTAATAGAAAAAAATTGTTGCTTTTATACAGAGGTCAACCTGCGACAAAGTAAATCTTGAATTTAGCAACAACCCTACATCCCGCGGCTATGGGTTCATTTATTGCCCAATCTGTCACTGTTGATTGGCAGATGATTGAATGGGTATTTTTACCCTGCTTGGATATTTTCAGGTTTGGGCAAATGCACATGCACTGTTTGTAGTTGCTGTGAACTGATTTCAGTTGCTGTGGATAAGATCATCTGCTCAATTACTTACATGCACATGTAGTTTTGTTTTTAGTTGTATTTATTCGCACATCAAAAAATACAATTGAAAGAAAACAAGGAGATAAAAACAAGTTAAAAATGTGTGCAGGTGAGGTTGGAAACTAATGAGGGCTTACAGTATATGAAAACCACACCAAAAAATAAACAATATTTATATACAAAACTATTTTATTAAATTCAATCAATTAAACAAAGAACACTAATTACAATTGAACATGATTAACTCTTAAAAAATTAATTGTGTGTGAGTGAGTGAGTGAGTGAGTGAGTGAGTGAGTGAGTGAGTGAGTGAGTGAGTGAGTGAGTGATTGATTGAGTATTAGGCTAAATGGAGGATAGGTAGTTTGGTACATCTGACTGACCGCTAATCTACGCTTGAAATTATGAAGGGAAAATTATATTTTGGCAATATGAAGATTGGAATTCCTGAGTATGGGACCTCTGTATCTGATAGAGAATTGACTATGTAATTGTAAATGCACAGAATTAATGTATTGCTGTTCCTTTAAGAAACATGACGTTTTTTTTCTTAGATCAAATTACTAGATCGTTTCTTTGCTATGCCATTGTTGGTCCATTTTAAAAGTAACTATGGTTCAGATGTCATCACTCACTTCCTGCCCTGGGCAACAGCTGAATAACATCAGAGAATGGAGACAGCTGTCAGTCATGGATAGCAATTGTGGATGAACTAACACCAGCTGCTGAAAGAGAGATAGGAAGCTTGTTTTGTCAACTCCGGTAGCTGACATCTGTCAAAAGAATCCTGTGGAAACAGTCTGTTCTTTCTATTGTAGTTGTTTGAAATCTTTGATAAGTCAGTCCATTCAGATGAATGCCATACTGTAGATAATCAAGTGGTGGATTCACTTTGTGTGAAAAGTGTTCCCTGACCCTCCATGGCCTGTAATTCTGTATTTATGTAAGTGAACCATAGCATTGGAATGATTTGGGGTGAATTTCCTGTGGGTTTTAGCCAAAGTAAAACAAATTCGGTGTTGGGACAGGGAGAAGTGTGCCCAGTACCAAACATGTCATTGTAATTATGATAATATTGTGATACACTACAAACACACGTGTTATTAAAAAGGCCAGAGTCATGTAATCTCAAAAAGCACAAGACAGAGGGTTGACACCCACCATCTGAGATTGTTCTGAAATCCTTTCTGTAGTTAGTAACAGATACGATTAGCATTCATGAAACATTATTTGTTGGATTATAATTTAATCTGTGAAATTAAGCTAATTGATTGCACCCAAATTAGCCATTTTAATTTATAGTATTCAGATATTAAATAAATATAGTAACCAACGATTTGGACCAAACTTTTTCCTACCAACGAATAAGACTCAAAGGAATCCCCCCCCCAAAATGCCAAACCCACCCGCGGACCCCCCACACCTACCAGTATACAGTATCAGAAGCTGTGGCATGTAGTATTGCTTCTCCATACTATGTAATGTATTCCCTGTGAATCTGGATTTTTTTTCCTTCCCTGTTCAGAGAAATTAATCGCTTACATGATTTACCATAAAGTAGTGTAAGTACCAGGTTTTGCCCAGTAGATGCCACTGTTCCTGTTGTACCACCACATCCATTTTAATGGTCTCTTGTATTTATCAAATAGATCACATTTCCTTTGCAACTTTGGGTAGAAAACCAATAGATTTTGCTCATTATGAAAATACATTGTGGTCATCCTCACAATTCAGGCCAATCCATGAAAGCAATTCATTTCCTATGTCTTACTCATTGGTAAGAAAAAGCTTGATCCAAATCAGATGTTCAGTACTATATTTAATATTATCTGAATCCTATAAATTAAAATGGCCAATTCAGGTGCAATCAATTTAATTTCTCAGAGAATAAATTTCAACAAAATAATGTTTGAGGAATGCCAATCTAACCTGTTTCTAACTGAGATGGTGGGTGTCATGGCTTGCTGAAATGACATGGAATTACTTTCCTTTCAAACACTAGTAATGCTGTGTGAGATAAGAGGCAAGCCACTCAACACAGAGGCAAATCATTCAACTACACCTAGGCCAGTTCACATTGATATAGACCTAAAATCCAAGATACTGTATGAATGTGTACTATAGCTGTATCACCACCTCCACTCTTCAGTTGTCTATTGCTATGGGTTAACTTAATGTTTAATCAGTAATACTTTAGCTGAAGTGCCTTCTTATGAAGTGATACGTAACCTTACAAGCATTCTTAGCCATGATATAGCCCATGCCCATTACTTTATCTTAGTGTTTTAAAAAACATTTTATTTTACCTTTATTTAACTAGGCAAGTCAGTTAAGAACAAATTCTTATTTACAATGACAGCCAAGGAACAGTGGGTTAACTGCCTTGTTCATGGGCAGAACGACAGATTTTTACCTTGTCAGCTCAGGGATTCAATCTAGCAACCTTTCGGTTACTGGCTCAACACTCTAACCACTAGGCTACCTGCCGGCCCAGCATCCCTAGCACTGCACACCTGATTCCACTAATCAACTTATCATCTTTATCGTCTTATCAACTTTAATTAGTGGAATCAGGTATGCAGTGCTAGGGCAAATATAAAACTGTGCACCCCTTCATAACGCTTCTTTATCTAATAGCGTTTATTATACTGTTTTATTATGCTCTGTTATGGCATCTATAACGTGCTATGAATATTATACAAATTTGTGAAATTAGACAAATATAAGCACCCACCTAATTATTATTATTAAGTAAAGAGCTATGATTTATCATAAGCAATTATTGTTGTTAGTGAGCCCTTTTCTGACCATTTTTCCATGCAGCACTTATTCCACTAAAACAAGTTTGTTTATTCATGTAGGTAGGCTATCATTTGTGATATCGGAAGCCCTGTGTGCACGCTATCCAGTTCAAAAAGTTCAGATATGAATTGGAGGCACAGCATTTGTGGGCTAGTGCAGGGTTTCCCAAATTTTGGTTTTGACATTGGCATTGTTATAGTGATTACGCACCAACACAGGGTTACCCAAACTTGGTCCTGGGGCCCCCCCTAGGTGCACGTTTTGTTTTTTTACCCTGGCACTACACAGCTGATTCAAATATTTAAAGCTTGATGATGAGTTGATTATTTGAATCAGCTGTGTAGTGCTAGGGCAAAAAACAAAACATGCACTTGGGCCTGACATCACATCAAGCATTTGACATCTTATGTAACACTACATTGGTCTAGCAGTATCAGACAGAAATCAATATGATTCAACAGTGTATCCTCAGTTTTGAGGAAATTATGATATTGCTGATTACCTATAAATCATTTGTACATAAACAGTATGATCAATATATTCTTCTTGTTATGTCCAAATCACTGCCTAAGGCTTTTTTCTGAAATGTTATTTGAGGTAAGCTGCTCTGTGTCTCATTGCGTTAACTCACTCTTCTCAAGAAAGAAAGCATGCATTTTTTATTCCGTCCTTTGCTTGGTAAAATATTGATTGTTTAGAATTAATTGCATTTCATATGAGGTAAATATACATCTTACTCAGAGACATGGTGCAGAATTTCAACGAGTCCTTGGGAAAAAAACAACTCTGTCCAGACAGTACTGTTCTTCTGTTGGACAGAATAGTCAACATGATGATTTAAACATGTAAGACAGCAGCACAAAACAAATTATGGATGTTCTTCTGCCACCAGAGAAGAGGAAAAGGCTATATGGAGACAGTGACACTGACTTCTGGACACAAGTGACTTACACAACAATTATAATATATAAGTCCCTTGTTCTGGTAGAGACTAGATAAATTACTATAAAATGGAGAGACTTTGCTTCCATCATAAAATTGGGGCACTGAAATCTACATGACAGTTAAGCCTATTGTTTTAGATTTAGCTGTGGTTCTATCACTGATGCCCATTGCATGTCCCCTGCCCCAAAGTATGTACTTTGCGACTGATAACATTAATGCCCTGAAATGGAGTGCAGACGTCAAGTGTCAATCCAAAAGGGTACCAAATCCTTATACTACACTACACGATAACGTCACTGTGCAATCACTTACGCTGCAAAACCAAAGCAGCTTAGCCTAACATTATAGAACAAGGCAGTCCAAAGCGATGCAATATTTTAGGACATAGCATTTATATTCCCAGCAGACCTTTTCGGGCTGGCAGTAATGAATGTTGTTTAATGCCACCACAAGTGAGATATGTTGTGTAGGCCACTACATTTGGAAGTGAAAGATACTAAGAGAAAGATACTCAGTATCAGTGGCAATATTATTGGGGGCCCGGGGGACCGTGTGATGCACATCATTGAAAGACCTGGAAGCCTGAGGATGACAACTTTCCCCCAGAAGGGGAATGGATCCCTTATCTGCAGTCCTAATAATGTAAGGTGCACTGTACAAAGATGGTTCAAAGCTGTGATATAATCCTTTGTAATCTACAGCACGTCTGGGACCTTTGAACCCTTAACATAGTCATCATGACCTCTGTGCCCTGGGTGGATTGTTGGAGCCTTGACAAATCTCAGAACAGAGCCAAATGAAATGCATGAAGCGACATGCTTCAATGAGAAAATGAGTTGGAGTCTCCATTTCCCACATCGATGCTTTCACTCAACTTGGAAGAGAATGGAGCAGCTGTGTTGTGAGGTCATCTACTTAGCAAACGGTGGCCAAAAGTGGATGTTTATTTGCTACTGTGTTTAGAATTCTGCTATTCTTAGGCTTGTTACGGGTTTTCGGTTTCTCAATCAATTTCAAGGTTGGTTAGCACTTTAGCATGTTAGCTGAGGTGCACTTATTGGCGTCACCTCGTTAGTCAGTATGTGCTAGCCCAGAGAGAGTGATCTCGTTAGTGAGGATGTGTTTCACCTGTGCTGGCCCAGAAAGTGATCTCGTTAGTGAGGATTTGTTTCACCTGTGCTGGCCCAGCTGGTATTTTGGACCTGCTGGCCCAGTGCATCAGGTGGAGAGGAGATGTTGGGATAATGACTATGTGGTTATGTTGCCAGTCTAACAATGGGAGTCAGAGTCCCAAAGGTGGAAATTGTGCGTCAAGCTTAGGTCCAAAATGAGCCCATGGAAACTCATTGGGCTTATTTTGGACAGATTTTGGCGAGAGTGAAACCTCTCGCTTTGCCTCTTCCTCTCTGGAGAGCTACACCTCATGTCAGTTCTTCCACTTTAGTTAGCCAAAAAGAAACCAGAGTTTAGTTTTCCCCTGTTTCTCCATATTTGTTTTATTCCCTATTCTAAATTGGTGTGGGTGGTTTTCCTGTTTTTCCTTTTAGTTTGTCCTTCCTTTTAGAGGGCATTCATGATGGGTGTCTTTTAGAAGCCCATTATTAGTTGCTTGCCAACTTTCAGTGGATGCACCATGGGTATCTTTCAGAACCCCTTTTGAAACCCTTTCTGTTGTGGAAGTGACTTCTTGTTAGTTCCCTTTTCTGTGAGGAATGACATTTTTAGTTTTTTCATTGGGACTGTAACAGGTTGCATGATATTTATTGTATATAGTCTTACATTTAGATCTGTTCGCCACACGCTGTAATAATCAGAAAAAACTTTGAAACCAGAACCTTTTCAGTAACACTCTCTGCAACCGGAATAATGCTGCGTTCACATAATGTCGAAAACTTGGGACCTCAGAGTTAAAATGAATTAAAATGAATTAGTAAGTTATTTCCTTAAAGCTTCCCGGGATCCGACTCTTTCGCCTATGTTAGCAAGTCCGAAATGGCAGAGTTTCCGACAAGACGTGAAAGCTGCATAAGGCTCATGATTGAGTGAAGATGTTTACCATATCAGAGCTCACACTAGATAATAGCAGATAAGAGTGGGTTGAATCAGAAATGACAGTAGTTGACTTATGTAATAGTGTATTATCAAATATGACACGTTGGTAATTATTGCATGAAGTTCATCTCTAACAGATATGAACAGCTAAATAGTCATCATTCATAAAGAGATTAATGGCCTCTTTGTATTATCATGCATGCTATAAGCCTTTAACTTGATCATTTCGATAAATGTTTATTAAAATGAAGACTGTTAGGGTAGAGGTAACCCATTCATAGACGCTAACTGCATTAGTGCCTATTGACGACAGTTTCGTCTATTCGAGGGAGTTTTGTTAACATCCCTGACATTCGTTCTGAACGTTAAAAAGAATGCTTGCTGTATGGTTTTGAAAACATAAGGAACGTATCTTTCATATCAGCGAGAAAACATATTCAACTAAACAAAAGGTTAAATTACTACACACCTTTAAAGGGTTAGTGTTCCCATAGGGCCATCTCTCCATGTTACATCGCTTCTTTACAGAAGACAGACGACGCTAAACCTTGTTTAGATCAATTATTGAGTAATGTGGCTACTGAGCAAGTTGAGGAGACTAAACTGATGGGTGTAACCCTTGAATGCAAGCTTTCATGGTCAGAACATAGACTCAATGGTTGCTAAAATTGGAAGAGGTCTATCCATGATAGGGGATTACTCCGCCTTCTTGACATCTCAGTTGACCAGACAGGTCCTACAAGCCCTTGTCTTGTCGCACATGGACTACTGCCCAGCTGTGTGGTCATGTGCGCCAAAGAAGGACATACATTTGAAGTCAGAAGTTTACATACACCTTACCCAAATACATTTAAACTCAGTTTCACTATTCCTGACATTTAATCCTAGTAAACATTCAGTTAGAATCACCACTTTATTTTAAGAATGTGAAATGTCAGAATAATAGTAGAGAGAATGATTTATTTCAACTTTTATTTCCTTCATCACATTCCCAGTGGGTCAGAAGTTTACATACACTCAATTAGTATTTGGTAGCATTGCCTTTAAATTGTTTAACTTAGGTCAAACATTTCAGGTAGCCTTCCACAAGCTTCCCACAATAAGTTGGGTGAATTTTGGCCCATTCCTCCTGACAGAGCTGGTGCAACTGAGTCAGGTTTGTAGGCCTCCTTGCTCGCACACACCTTTTCAGTTCTGCCCACAGATTTTCTATGGGATTGAGGTCAGGGCTTTGTGATGGCCACTCCAGCACCTTGACTTTGTTGTCCTTAAGCCATTTTGCTATGACTTTGGAAGTATGCTTGGGGTCATTGTCCATTTGGAAGACCCATTTGCAACCAAGCTTGAACTTCCTGACTGATGTCTTGAGATGTTGCTTCAATATATCCACATCATTTTACTTCCTCATGATGCCATCTATTTTGTAAAGTGCACCAGTTCCTCCTGCAGCAAAGCACACCCACAACATGATGCTGCCACCCCCGTGCTTCACGGTTGGGATGGTGTTCTTCAGCTTGCAATCATCCCCCTTTTTCCTCCAAACATAATGATGGTTTTATGGTCAAAGAGTTCTATTTTGTTTCATCAGACCAGAGGACATTTCTCCAAAAAGTACAATCTTTGTCCCCATGTGCAGCTGCAAACCATAGTCTTGCATTTTTATGGTGGTTTTGGAGCAGTGGCTTCTTCCTTGCTGAGCGGCCTTTCGGGTTATGTTGACTCGATTTACTGTGGATATAGATACAGTGAGGGAAAAAAGTATTTGATCCCCTGCAGATTTTGTACGTTTGCCCACTGACAAATAAATGATCAGTCTATAATTTTAATGGTAGGTTTATTTGAACAGTGAGAGACAGAATAACAACAACAAAAAATCCAGAAAAACGCATGTCAAAAATGTTATAAATTGATTTGCATTTTAATGAGGGAAATAAGCATTTGACCCCCTCTCAATCAGAAAGATTTCTGTCTCCAGGTGTCTTTTATACAGGTAACGAGCTGAGATTAGGAGCACACTCTTAAAGTGACTGATAGTGAACTAATAGGGGTTCCCCCACAGTTTCAATTTTAAGAACCACTAAAGGATACTCCAGGAACCTTTTCTTTTTAGAGTGTGAGGCACTCTGTTCACAACGTTGACATCACCACACTGCTCGGCCACATGACACCATACACGTGATCTGCGGTTGTGACGCCGGTTGGACGTACTGCTAAATTATCTAAAACAACGTTGGAGGCACTTTATGGTAGAAAAAGGAACATTCAATTCACTGGCAACAGCTCTGGTGGACATTCCTGCAGTCACCATGCCAATTGCACGCTCCCCCAAGACTTGAGACATCAAGGGCCTCCAGAGTGTCACAGCGGTCTAAGGTACTATAGACCAGGATTCAATCCCAGGCTGTGTCACAGCCGGCCGTGACCGGGAGACCCATGAGGCGGCGCATAATTGGCCCAGCGTCATCCAGGTTAGGTGAGGGTTTGGTCGGCCGGGATGTCCTTGTCCCATCGAGCTCTAGCGACTCCTTGTGGCGGGCCGGGTGCATGCACGCTGACTGCGGTCAGCAGTTGTACAGTGTTTCCTCCGACACATTGGTGCGGCTGGCTTCCAGGTTAAGTGAACGGTGAGTAAGGAAGCAGTGCGGCTTGGCAGAGTTGTGTTTCAGAGGACGCAATGGCTCTCAACCTTCGCCTCTCCCGAGGCCCGTACGGGACTTGCAGCGATGGGACAAGACTATAACTACCAATTGGATATCACGAAATTGGGGAGAAAAAGTGGTAAATTTTAAAAACAACAATTGAGACATCTAAACTACACATTTTAGTGGCCTTTTATTGTCTGCAGCACAAGGCGCACCTGTGGAATGATAATGCGGTTTAATCAGCTTCTTGATATACCACACCTGTCTGGTGGCTGGATTAACTTTCCTGGGCAAGGTGGGACATTTGCGTCCCACCTAGTCAACAGCCAGTGGAATCGCGTGGCGCGAAATACAAATACCTCAAAAATGCTAGAACTTCAATTTCTAAAACATATGACTATTTTACACCATTTTAAAGACAAGACTCTCGTTAACCTCTTACATCTAGATGTTCCGCTAGCGGAACACCGCTCCAATATCCAATGATAGGGCGTGGCGTGAATTACAAATTCCTCGAATATCCGAAAACTTCAATTTTTCAAACATATGACTATTTTACACCATTTTAAAGACAAGACTCTCCTTTATCTAACCACACTGTCCGATTTCAAAAAGGCTTTACAACGAAAGCAAAACATTAGATTATGTCAGGAGAGTATCCAGCCAGAAATAATCAGACACCCATTTTTCAAGTTAGCATATAATGTCACAAAAACCAAAACCACAGCTAAATGCAGCACTAACCTTTGATGATCTTCATCAGATGACACTCCTAGGACATTATGTTATACAATACATGCATGTTTTGTTCAATCAAGTTCATATTTATATCAAAAACCAGCTTTTTACATTAGCATGTGACGTTCAGAACTAGCATTCCCACCGAACACTTCCGGTGAATTTACTAAATTACTCACGATAAACGTTCACAAAAAACATAATTATTTTAAGAATTATAGATACAGAACTCCTTTATGCAATCGCGGTGTCCGATTTTAAAATAGCTTTTCGGTGAAAGCACATTTTGCAATATTCTGATTAGATAGCCCGGCCATCACAGGCTAGCTATTTTGACACCCACCAAGTTTGGTACTCACCAAACTCAGATTTACTATAAGAAAAATTGGATTACCTTTGCTGTTCTTTGTCAGAATGCACTCCCAGGACTTCTACTTCAACAACAAATGTTGTTTTGGTTCCAAAAAAATAATCCATAGTTATATTCAAATAGCTCCGTTTTGTTTGTGCGTTCAGGTCAGTATCCGAAGGGTCACACGCGAGCGCATTTCGTGACAAAAAAAATCAAAATATTCCATTACCGTACTTCGAAGCATGTCAAACGCTGTTTAAAATAAATTGTTATGCTATTTTTCTCGTAAAATAGCGATAATATTCCAACCGGGCGACGTATTCATTCAAAGAGAGAAAGAAAAACATGGAGAATTCATATGAACGCACATCTCCAGTGTCATTGTTCTCAGCCTGACCACTCACAAAATCTCCTGCTGTTTTCGCCCAGAGACTGGAGAGATGTCATTCCACTTTCTGGCGCCTTCTGAGAGCCAATGGAAGCCTTAAAATGTCACTTTACAGCACAGATGCTGTATTTTCGATAGAGATGCCACAGAAGGAGAAGAAATTGTCAGACAGGGCACTTCCTGTATGGAATCTTCTCAGGTTTTGGCCTGCCATATGAGTTCTGTTATACTCACAGACACCATTCAAACAGTTTTAGAAACTTTAGAGTGTTTTCTATCCAAATCTACTAATTATATGCATATTCTCGTTTCTGGGCAAGAGTAGTAACCAGTTTAAATCGGGTACGTTTTTTATCCGGCTGGGCAGAAAGTGCCCTCTAGCCCCAACAGGTTTTAATACGACATTCCCTGAGACCACGTTGCTCACCTGGAATTTCGGATTTAATCAATAGCCTACATTTGCTTATGGCTCAACAAGGAATGAATAGGCTACATGTAACATGTTATAAGAATTGTCGAAATGTTTTCGATACTAATTCACTAATTCACAAATTGATTTGAAAAAAATACATGATAGGCTACACATGCACACTGTACATCTCATTGAATAAACGGTGCATTGTGTGCGTCAGACTGAGGTCTGATGAGGGTACCACGTGATTGAAATTTGGTTCATGCCACTTTCAGCTGTGCGTGTGGAATCCTCAGACCGAGGGAGAGCGATCTCTGTAGCAACTGCCTTTGAGAAAGTCGCCTTTTTACTGTTAAAATCTGCTTTACCGGACACAACGCATACGAGGAGTATGTATTAGCAATTTCCCTTTATTCCCTTAACCAGACGAGCGGCAACGAAAGCGTAAATGGTCAACGCTGAGCAGGATAGTGCGAAACAATCAAGTCGAACTGCCCGTGAGTTTTTGACCACAGTGAGGGGATGGATTTGGACTACTGCCGCAGATTCAATAACTATGGTCAACATTCTTGTGTCTGAGGACGTGTAGAAGAAATATATAGGTAGCCTAACATCGAAACGTGGTACGTGGACTGCCGTTTAAAATCTGGCAACTAGATGAACTATCAAATCACTGCATGAATCATCAGTGACTTGGGTTGGGAAACGCTGTGATAGTTTTGGAAACGCGGAATCTCACAGCCTATCCAATATTATTCGAGTTTCTTTTTAGTATAGCCTTTTAATCCTAGAATTTCCATTTTTGCTTACCTGTGCTCTGGAGAACTTTTTAATAAAGGCAGGAGGCAGCCGACAAAAGGCACCCACCCGTCTTTGAACCCGAGCCCGTGTTGCCTACCGCACAGTGAAGACCGACGGACGGACTCTCCATTCATCGCGTCTGTTGGCTAAGTTGTTACATCCGGCTTTGGTTGTTTTTATTTTATTTGATTTTTTTTATAAAAAACAAATTGCCCCGTCGTGGAAATCAACCGCTGTCCAGTTTTAGGACCGTTTGAAAAACACTACGTTTATCTTTCTGTAGGTTAAGTGAATCAGTGTTGTATCTCAGGCACATCAATTTATACCATCAACTCTCTCAGCCTTTATCCTACTCAGCGCGGAGGAATTCAACATCAAATAGTATATTTGTTTGCCAAGTATTTGTGAACAATTGCGCATTTGTTGAATTTATTAACCAGTCGACTTGGCTTCATATTTGGAACATACATTGTGGAATGCTTAATTAAGGGCGCAATTGAGCCACTTAATCCGGATACCTGTAACTTTCTTATGACGCTTGGTGCTCCTTTATAAAGAGAAGACGTCTTCGTCATGCCTTGCGTTTTATCATAAAGCCAATCAGACAATTGTCAGATTTGACATAGACCGATTCAGTAAGGCTACACCACCACATATTGTAAACAATTGAACTTGACTCTCGAAGAACCTGCCATAGGCAAACACCGGTCGGAAGGTATATTTGAAGACTCCTGTATTCACGATTTCTTACTGGATTTACCGAGATATCTACGATGTCAATTTTACCATCTTGCAAAGGAACTCTGCTGCTCTGTGTGGTGTTAATTTCAAATGGTAAGTGCCTAACCGAGCGACGTGCAATAGCCTAGGCTATTCGCCAGAATGATAAGCCTATGTTCGATCATGACTGGTGTATGTTGTAGGCTATGTCAAGTGAGATGCGATTCCAAGAAAGCAGCAAATACAGCAGAAGTGGCGTCTTTAATTCTGATTGTTTATAATCTCCACACGCCATATAGGACCCAATTGATGCACTGAGGAAGTGTGCCAATTTAACTCTTCTTGACATGCACAGGACCGAAGGTTTTATTCCACAATGTTAATTGTCTATTTTATAGTTTATGGTTAAATTATTCATGCATGTGAGGTATACAACCAGTTAGTTGTATGCTTTCATTTGCAATGAATGGACCAGGGCCAGTGTAGTTTTGAGGGTCTATATGGTCCACACACATCTCTCCACAAGGTGGGGAGCAGGGCTGTGTAGCTTGCCACACTTAGATTAATGAATACAGTTTTCTTTAACCATAATAAGAATATGATCAACAATTTGCTGTTCTTCCTCCTATTTGTTGTGTATTTTGAGGTAATTTTGTCTTCCAACCGGCTCTGTCGAACCGTGAGGTTTAATAAATATATAAAATGTTTTGTCACACCAGATGGACAAAATTAGGGTTAAGTGCCTTGCTCAAGGGCAGATAGACAGATTTTCACATAGTCTGCTCTGGTATTTGAACCAGCAACCTTTCGGTTACTGGCCCAACGCTCTTAAGTGCTGGAGGCTATGGCATGAGGAGGCTATGGCATCACCATTAGCGCAACTCTTAGAACCTCCCCTACATTGTGGACTTCAAAGCGTGAGCAATGCAAGTCATTTAACACTAGAACCGCTGGGCCTCGACAGTCTCTCTCCCCCCCCCCCCCCCCCTTCAAGTTATTCTGACTGCAACATTCTAACAGTGTAATTAAAACATTTCATATTGCAAAAATAATAATTTTATTGTTTTTATGAAGGCCTTGGGTAACATTGTATTCTAATCTTTATTTTATTTCAGATAACACTAGCATTTTCTTTAGTTTGTTACTGTTGGCTATATGTAAGAACAAAAAAATCACAAATGCCAAAATTCAAGTGTTCAATCAATTTTATTTCTGGTGTGCCATTGTCACAACTATGAAACAGAAAGCGTTTGTGTTATAACACGGTAACAGCTTAATTTTTTTATAACTATAAAAAAAAACATACCCCAACCACCAAGATGCAAGGTCAAAAGACACGGTCAAATTATGAAAACATCAGTAGCCTAAACATAAGTGCCAAGTGTTCTTGATAAATAGTGAAACTCAGCACAAAAGCGATAATGGAATTATGACTAGAAGTGTTGATGAAAGCAGTCAAATAGTTAATTGTTGCGTGCATCTTTACACAATGGCACCATTTGGATTTCATTTAGCTGTTATCCCTTGTCCTAACAGTTGAGACAATTTTGCTAACTTTCACTTGCTTGACACACTTTGACAAACCTTTTGTTTCGTTGTAGTGCGTAATAGTCACCGGTTCTTTGTGTCCCCATTGTCTTGTCATTCTTCAGCACCATTGGACAACGGCTCTGCAGGTGCCTTATTTTGCGCAAAGGGAGGTAGCTCCATCTCACTTTGTTTATGGTGCTGGCCAGACTTGTTTTCTTCTCAAGCAACTTGTTCGCCAATGATAATGAAGTGAAATTTTCCATGGTGACATTTCTCCCCTTGCCACCATAAGGTTTCACTAGCCTCATCACCACATTCTCCAACACTCGCTCACCTGCTGCCTGATGTGGATATTTTCCCAGATATTGATAGCCGTTCAGCATGTACAATTGCGCACGCTCACTGTAGACGGCTTTGATTCGGTGGACTAATATAGGGTACATACCATTTTTAAGGTTAGAATTAGAATGGATCAATAGAATGGCCCGCCCTGTTCTTCATTCACAATTTGTGATTACGTAATCATTCACTTTCCCTTGCTCATCAACTCCCCCTTTCTCCCCATCATACTTAATTGATTTAATCTCTTATGTGTGTAAATAGTTTCAGTATAGTTTTGGTTCAGTTTTGAGGCAATACTCGAGGTGATTATCAGCTGGGCACTTTAAACTCTAGGAGGAAGGAGCTGCAGCGGGCCCTACTGTTGTGAGGGGCAATGGGGGGAGGGGGGCATAAAGAAAAAATGACATGCCCTCCTGAAACTGGTTATAACTCTAGTTCTGTTTGTGATATTATGATTATTACACCAACAGTGTATTTATAGACTTATTTAGGAAACGTGAAGGATGCAGGGGGGCGTGACTTAAAAATGGTGGAGTAATTTTTAAAATAATAAAGCGGTTCTAGTGTTAAACAAGGAAATTAGTTAGCAAAATCTCAAAGTACGCATCTTATAAATACTGTAGTTTTCACATGCCCGAACTCAATTGGGCATCCCTAAAATAATATGGTTGATGTGATAGAACATTAATTTTGATTGGCAATTTAAACAATTTTTCAAAGTCCCATTTAATACAGCTGTAGCTGGCTCGCTCCCTCTCCCGCCTCCATTTTAAGACACAGCCCTTTCAAGTGCAATTGAGCCTGGGGACCAGGCAGATAGATATAGATATATATATATATATATATATAGTTTAGTCTGGGTAGGATGGGTGGAAGGCAACGCAATGAGTATGTCTGTAAGAGGGTAGTCTTTTGACCCTTTTATTAAATCAGGTTTTGATCTTGGTCTTTGCAGGCTTCAAATTATGTCACAGTAGACAGTTGATGTATGGTGGTTTAACTAGGATCAGAGAAACACATTGTCTGTATCAGGTGGTCACATGGACAACAAAGGAAATGCACTTGATCAAACAAAGGTTTAAGGCCCCATTACCACTACAGGAGAATCTGAGGAGCGGAGTCTACTTTTTAATTCACATTGCATCTTTGCAGTGGCGATTTAACATGTAAATCTTGGTGGGGCAAACTCAAATGTTTTCTGATGAATGCCAGCAAAGCCACTACACAATACTTGAATTGCACTATAACTGTGACAAACAGTGCTGACAAACTGGTAGGCTTACATAAAGCTGTCCCGACAGCATTCCCAACACCTTACGACTGCTACACCTGGCTATCAGCGGAGTCTTGTCTGGCAGCGAAACAGTTCATTCAGCCTCATTTACTGCAATTTACTGCAATCCGTAATTTCGATTAAGACATTAATGAGCGAGCTAGGATGGATATAGTCAAGAAAACTTTGTTCAGCACTTTTGAAATGTATGACAAAAGAACATAGACCATTCTTACAGTATTCTCCCTGTACACCAAGTCAGAACCATAGGATAAATAAAGGGGGCATATAAGCAGACAATGAAAGCTTTTATCTTAATATTTGATGATGACATTTCTCTAAGGCTATAGGCTAAATGTGCACCAACAAGTCAGAACAGTAGGTAAAATTTAAGAGGTGAAAATAGACCAAATTATTAGGGTGAGGCACATGGGCTACTAACAGTTTACTACACAACATACACTTAGTATTACTTTCTTATCTACAGTATAGATATATTCCTGGCATATTACATAATGCAGCAGCATACAATACATTTTTGGACTCCCCTTGTTGTGCTGTGCTCATGTGAAGAGGAAGGTGGCATGGCGGTCCTTCTTGTGGGCTCTTGGAATTTAGGGTTGTTTGACCGTTCAAAATTATTTCCCGCATCAGAGCTAGTTTAATCTGTGTTCCCAGTTTTCTTGAACTCACTGAAGTCTGAGATTTCCCAGATCCGAGTTTACAGTTGTTTTGAACACGACAGAAGTCATGCTGGACTGACAGCATGGCCAATGTATTCAAACTTTTCTGGCCAATGGGGTTACCCCCTCTTTCGTGATATCCAATTGGTAGTTACGATCTTCTCTCACCGCTGCAATTCCCCTATGGACTCGACGAAAGTCGAGAGCTAAGCCGCATTACTTATTGACACACTGTCCGCTTAACCCAGAAGCCAGCCGCATCAATGTGTTGGAGGAAACTGACGACCGAAGTCGATCGACCGGCCCGCCACGAGTCGCTAGAGCACGATGAAACGAGGACATCCTGGCCGGCCAAACCCTCCCCTAACTCGGATGATGCTGGGCCAATTATGCGCCGTCCCATGGGTGTCACGGCCGGCTGTAACACATCCTGGGATATAACCCGGGGCTGCAGTGGTGCCTTAGTACTCAATTCAACTCAATTTAGCGATTTCCAACTTGTTTTTAATGTTTATGGCTGATGAGCACCGATACGTTTTATCTATAGTTTCTCATTATTTCTCTTCATGTGACAAGGATTAAAAATGATTTGCCAGTAGATTGCCGACTTCATGCATGATGATGACTGCTTTCTAGCTAAGATTTTTAAAGTATGATGTTGACATGATCAATCCAATCAAAGCTCTGGTAGAGATTTGACGTAATTGTATCTGTGGCCAATGACCTTGAGCCTTCTTGGATGGGCACTTCTAATGTAAATCTATGGCAGCACCCAAGGGGCTTGAGTTTTCTAGCTCTCCCCGTAGATTTAGTGGTGACGTAGTGTCCCATGAGCGACACCCTGAGCCAATCATTGCACAACTAGAGAACAATACCAACCCCTATGCTCCGTATTTTCTGCTGGCTTCCCCGCCACCAGAGAAAGCATTGAGCTAGGCTGAAACACAATTCCTGGAAGCTGAAAATGTCCCAGTTCTTCCATGGCCTGCGTAGTCACCAGACATGTTACCCATTGAGCATGTTTGGGATGCTCTGGATCACCGTGCACGACATCAAGTTCCGGTTCCCGCCAATATCCAGCAGTTTGCACAGCCATTGAAGAGGTGTGGGACAACCTTCTACAGGCCATAATCAACAGCCTTATCAACTCTTTGGGAAGGAGATGTGTAATGAGGCAAATAGTGGTCACACCAGCTATTAACTGGTTTTCTGATCCACGCCCCTAAATTTAAGGTATTTGTGACCAACAGATACATATCTTTATTCGAAGTGATTTGAAATCCACAGATTAGGGCTTCATTTATTTCAATTGACTTATTTCCTTATGAACTGTTCAGTATATTTTTGTAATAGGCTGACACATTACCTTTAGCTACAGAATCTCACCACTGTGTGTTTCCATCTCCCCCTCTCTCCTTCATTCCTTTCTCCAGCGCGTAGAGAGAGGGACTGTCAACAGTTTAATGAAATTTGTTTTGCTGTGAAAACATGTTACTATCGATGTTCCTGAACAGATTTCACTTGGATCCCAAATGAAGCACTCAGTAGCTGCAGGAACAAGGTTGGGCAGCCTATGGTATACAAAGTTTTGGTGGAATATCACCTGTCGCGCAACGAAATGACCAGAAGAGCGTACCTGACGCGAGTTAAACGAACCGTCGAGAAAGTGGCCTCCATTCGAGTGCTTATGGATGACGTGTCTTTTTTTTCTTGCCCCTGTTCCTGCCCATTTCATAATGGGCCATTATAAATCTGAACTAATTTTACATATTAGTACAAGAGAATAGTCCGATAGGTGAAAATAGGATCTCTTGATGAGAGAGATTGTGCAGCCTGAGGCAAGGAACAGAGCTTTTTTTCCGACTTTCTCAAATCATCAATAATCAAGTCGCATCATGCAGCCCATATGTTTTAATTTCGAAGGCATTCTATGGTTGTATCATTCACAACTAAAGTTGCCAAAACTCTAAAATCTAACTCTCAACAGTCACTTCATATGTGCACTCTCACTCCGGAATGGGGAAAAATATCCTCTTTTATTATGCTAAGTTCAGTTTTTATTCTTCTTACTATAAAATCATATAATATAAAAATGTCATGGGACTTAAAAGCATATCTTGTCTGCTAAATGAACAAGCCTGCAGCCAATGCCATGGAGCATAGCCAGATAAACAGTAGGCCAAATCTTATTCTGTTCTTCGGAAAAATACATTTTCTTCGTTTCTTTAGACCTGCCTAAAATAAATAATGGATTAATTGCCATGTGTACCCAATTTATTTCAGTTTGTTAAATTTACACTGAACATTCATGTAAATGCAACAATTTCAAAGACTTTACTGAGTTACAATTCAAAGAAGGAAACCATTCAATTGAAATAAATTCATTATGCCCTAATCTATGGAGTTCACATGTGGGAATACAGATATGCGTCTGTTGGTCAAAGATACGTTTAAAAAAAGGTAGGGGTGTAGAAAATAACTTTTCAGTATCTGGTGTGCAGCGTGACACCTCCTTCACATAGAGTTGATCAGGCTGTTGATTGTGTCCTGTGGAATGTTGTCGTACACGTCGATCCAAAGGATCCCAAACATGCTCAAGGGGAGACAGGTCTGAGTATGCACGCCATGGAAGAACTAAGACATCGTCAGCTTCCAGGAATTGTGTACAGAGCCTTGCGACATTGGGCTGTGCATTATAATGCTGAAACATGAGGTGATGGTGGCGGATGAATGGCACGACAACGGACCTCAGGATCTCATCACGGCATCTCTGTGCATTCAAATTGCCTTCGATAAAATGCAATTGTGTTCGTTGTCCGTAGCTTATGCCTGCCCATACCATAACCCTACTGCCGCCATAGGGCACTCTGTTCACAACTTTGTCATCCGCAAACCACTCGCCCACACGACGCCTTACACTTGGGCTGCGATTGTGAGGCTAGTTGGACGTACCTTGGTTTTAAAGGCAGGTTAGATGTAATGCTAAATTATCAAAAACGATGGCGGCGGCTTATGGTAGAGAATCTAACATTCAATTCTGGCAAAAGCTCTGGTGGACATTCCTGCAGTCCGCATGCCAATTGCACACTCTCTCAACTTGATACACTGCTGGCATTGTGTTGTGTGACAAAACTGCACATTTACAGTGGCCTTTTATTGTCCCCAGTTCAAGATGCACCTGATGTTCCAAAGGCTGAAGCACCTTCTATGTGTAGAGGCCTGGAGATGCTAAAAGTGTTTGTTAATTAGCGGTCAGTTATCGTGAGACCGGCAGTCTTTTGCATGATTAACTAGCTGACGAAATATCATGACCGCCAGTCCTAGTCGAGACGTGACAAGTTCGCAAGTTTACATTGCAGTATACACTACATGGTCAAGTATGTGGACACCTGCTCGTCAAACATCTCATTACAAAATCATGGGCATTAATATGGAGTTGGTACTCCCTTTGTTGCTATAACAGCCTCCACTCTTCTGGGAAGGCTTTCCACTAGATGTTGGGACATTGCTGCAGGGACTTGTTTCCATTCAGCCAAAAGAGCATTAGTGACGTCGGTCATTGATGTTGGGCGATTAGGCCTGGCTTGCAGTCAGCGTTCCAATTCATCCCGAAGTTGTTCGATGGGGTTGAGGTCAGGATTCTGTGCAGGCCAGTGAAGTTCTGCCACACCGATCTCGACAAACCATTTCTGTGTGGACATTGCTTTGTGCACGGGGGCATTGTCATGCTGAAACAGGAAAGGGCCTTCCCCAAACTGTTGTCACAAAGTTGTCATTGTATGCTGTAGCTTTAAGATTTCCCTTCACTGGAACTAAGGGGCCTAGGCCAAACCATGAAACAGCCCCAGACCATTTTTCCTCCTCCACCAATTTTTACAATTGGCACTATGCATTCAGGCAGGTAGTGTTCCCCCTGGCATCCTCTAAACCCAGATTCGTCTGTCGTACTGCCAGATGGTGAAGCATGATTCCTCACTCCAGAGAATGCATTTCCACTGCTCCAGTGGCGGTGAGCTTTACACCAGCTGATGCTTGACGTTAATCTTACACCATGCCCAAACTGCGTCCGCCATCGTGCACAAATTGATTGTGTCCCATCACACCAAACATGATCACGACACGCAGGTTGAAATATCAGAACAAACTCAGAACCAATTATATTAATTTAGGGACCGGTCGAAAAGCATTAAACATTAATGGCAATTTAGCTAGCTAGCTTGTGGTTGTTAGCTAATTCGTCCTATTTAGCTTACTTGCTGTTAATAGCTAATTTGTCCTGGGATTTAAACGTTGAGTTATTTTACCTGAAATGCACAAGGTCCTCTAATCCGACAATTAATCCATACATAACAGTCAACCGACTCGTTTCTAGACATCTCTCCTCCTTCCAGGATTTTACTTCTTTGGACTTTATATGGCTATTGACATCTTTTTTTAATAAGGTGTATTACCACAAACGACCGACCTCCGTTCATCTTTCAATCACCCACGTGGGTATACCCAATGAGGAGATGGCACGTGGGTATATGCTTTTATAAACAGAGATGGGAGAGGCAGGACTTGCACTGCGTTCAGTGTCACAAATAGAACTGACTTCTATTTTAGCGCTTGTCAACGCAGACGCTCGTTGGCGTGTGGGTGCAATGACTTAAATAACATGTATGCGTTTATTTTGCAACGCACGCGACGCGAGCAGCTTGTTAGGCTGGTGTGCGGCTGCTCGGCCATGGAAGCACATTTCATGAAGCTCCCGGCGAACAGTTCTTGTGCTGATATTGCTTCCAGAGGCAGTTCGGAACGCAGTAAGGGGTGTTGCAACCGAGAACAGGCTGTTTTTACGCGCTTTAGCACTCTGTTCCGTTTTATGAGCTTGTGTGGCCTACCACTTTGCGGCTGAGCCGACGTTGCGCCTAGAGGTTTCCACTTCACAATAACAGAATTTACAGTTGACCGGGGCAGCTTTAGCAGGGCAGAAATTTGACGAACTGACTTGTTGGAAAGGTGGTGTCCTATGACGGCATGGCGTTAAGTCACTGAGCTCTTCTGTAAGTCAATTCTACTGCCAATGTTTGTCTATGGAGATCACATGGCTGTGAGCTCAACTTTATCCTCCGGTCAGCAACGGGTGTGGCTAAAATGGCAAAATCCACTAATTTGAAGGTGTGTGTGTGTGTGTGTAGCAGAGGGTATTTTTATTTTTTATTTTTTTACTCGTAAGTTTGAAGACTCTGAGTGGTACGGTGTGACTCAATTAGCAAACAAGGGAAGTGCACTTACTGTATATGCACAACAATCCATCAAACGCTGAACAATATAAATCTACATAACAAAACGAAAGATATGTTGGTGGCCACACACCACACTCATTCCATACTCAGTCAATAATTAATCTCTAGTTCCATTCTGGTATGGTTGAAAGAGGGCTAATTTTTGCAGGTGGTGGCTTTTTTAAAGTGGTATCCCTGCCTTTATCAAGGTGGGGGTTATTGGTACTGATGAGGGGGAGTGAGGTGTGTTGCTGCTAATGAAGAGAGCTGATGCATACGGGGGAGTGTCTTGAACACTTACTGTCCAAGTTGATTTGGCTAGATTTCATACAGAGTAATGAAACATCCAACCACCATGGTACATTACCTTTTGATTTCGCTGTTTAATATTCAAGGTGAGGTTTTTGTTGTTGCTGTGGTTGTTTTATGAAAGACTACATATTGACGTTGAGGTCTATTGAATCAATAATGGCCCTGACTGTCATGCACACAGTTGCATTGAACCATTGAGGTGCATGCACACTGAATATCTCAATTCATTTTCCTTGGAGCTCAGTTTGGTCAACAGGAACAACCACGCTGATTCTGCTGTCTCAGATTCTGCTAATGCTCGAATGGGAATAAAGCCTGTCAAATGCGTTGAGGCGGACCTAAATGCTGACCAAAAAATATAAATATATATTTATTTTACCTTTTTTATCCCCAATTTCGTGATATCCAATTGATAGTTAGTCTTGTCCCATCGCTCGGGAGAGGCGTGCGCCCCCCTGAAACACGACCTCGCCAAGCAGCACTGCTTCTTGAAATAGTGCTCGCTTAACCCAGAAGCCAGCCGCACCAATGTGTCGGAGAAAACCCCGAACAGCTGGCGACTGGTCCAGCGTGCCACAAGGAGTCACTAGATCGCGATGGGACAAGGACATGCCTGCTGACCAAACCCTCCCTAACGATGATGGGTCCAATTGTGCGCTGCCTCATGGGTCCCCTGGTCGCGGCCAGATGCGACACAGCCAGGGGATTGAACCTGGGTCTGTAGTGACGCCTCTAGCATTGCGATGCAGTGCCTTAGACCGCTGTGCCACTCAGGAGGCCTATGGTACGTTAGTCATCTGTTATTTTTATCCCCTGTTCTTTATCGTGAAGTTGCTGACCTTTCATTTTTCAAGGTGCTTATGTTCAGGCCTTTGTTTGCAATTAAAATAGTCCCATAGTGTGATTTCCCCAATGACATTCCATAGTTTCTCAAATCCCTCTGCTTTGAATAGTGATGAAAATAGTAATTGTAATGAACCCTCTTCCCAAGAGACTGGAAGAAACCCCTTTTTTGTATTTATTTTTATTTTTTATAAACACATCAGAGGGAGATGCAGGTCTCTGAATCAAGTCTACTAACCTGAGGTCTTTAAATATATCAGGGGTCATATGTATCAGGCGTCTGAGTAGGAATTCTAGGATCAGCTCCACCTGTCCGTGTAATCTTATTAATTGTGATCTAAAAGGCAAAACTAAATTGGCACTCCTATTGAGACTCTTGCAACATGGCCATGGTCTAACATTCAGGTCAAAAGGGAACTCCATTAAAAAACATCTATTGATACTAGAGGTCGACCAATTAATCGGAATGGCCGATTAATTAGGGCCGATTTCAAGTTTTCATAACAATCGGTATTTTTAGGCACCGATTTGCCTATTTTATTTTTATTTATTTATATTTTTATATATATATATATCACTTTTATTTAACTAGGCAAGTCAGATTAAGAACACATTCTTATTTACAATGACGGCCTAGAAACGGGGGTTACCTGCCTTGTTCAGGGGGGATTCGTTTTTGCAACCTTCGGTTACCAGTCCAACGCTCTAACCACCTGCCTTACATTGCACTCCACAAGGATTAACAGGCTGACTACCTGTTACGCGAGGGCAGCAAGAAGCAAAGGTAAGTTGCTAGCTAGCATTAGACTTAGATAGAAAAAACTATCTTAACTTGTGATTATGTTAACTACACATGGTTGATGATATTACTAGTTTATCTAACGTGTCCTGCGTTGCATATAATCGATGCGGTGCCTGTTAATTTTCATTGAATCACAGCCTACTTCGACAAACGGGTGTTGATTTAACAAGCGCATTTGCGAAAAAAGTACTGTCGTTGCACCAATGTACCTAACCATAAACATCAATGCCTAACAGGAATATTTAGACTTAGTCACCCATTAGATAAAATACGGAACGGTTCCGTATGTCACTGAAAGAAAAAAACTCTTGTTTTCGGGATGATAGTTTCCGGATTCGACCATATTAATGACCTAAGGCTCGTATTTCTGTGTGTTTATTATATTATAATTAAGTCTATGATTTGATAGAGCAGTCTGACTGAGCGGTGGTAGGCAGCAGCAGGCTCATTCATTCAAACAGCCCTTCGCTGTGCTTCAAGCATTGCACTGTTTATGACTTCAACCTGGGTGGGTATAATTTGTGGAACATTCCAACAGGAATCTATTCCAAAAACTTCGTAAATAACAAGGTTTCCAAAAAACAACGCATGGTCTATTTCATTGCGTTTTTCACTCATCACGTTTATTCCAAAAAATGTCTGTCCTCACATGTCTGTTTGCCTATGGACAAACATTAAGAATAAGCTACGTGGTGAGTTGATGCCTATTCGGCAGCTAGTTAGCTAGGTTTGTATGAGTTGCTACTTTGTATGCGTTGTTGGTTGGCAACCTTTTTACTTTACGTTTTTTGGAACAGATTCCTGTTGGAACGTTCCACCCCTTCAAGCCTATCAACTCCCAAGATTAGGCTGGTGTAACCGATGTGAAATGGCTAGCTAGTTAGCCAGGTGCACGCTAATAGCGTTTCAAACGTCACTTGCTCTGAGACTTGGAGTAGTTGTTTCCCTTCCTCTACGTGGGTAACGCTGCTTCGAGGGTGGCTGTTGTCGATGTGTTCCTGGTTCGAGCCCAGGTAGGAGCGAGGAGAGGGACGGAAGCTATACTGTTACACTGGCAATACTAAAGTGCTTATAAGAACATCCAATAGTCAAAGGTATATGAAATACAAATCGTATAGAGAGAAATAGTCCTATAATTCCTATAATAACTACAACCTAAAACTTCTTACCTGGGAATATTGAAGACTAATGTTAAAAGGAACCACTAGCTTTCATATGTTCCCATGTTCTGAGCAAGGCACTTAAACATTAGCTTTCTTACATGGCACATATTGCACTTTTACTTTCTTCTCCAACACTTTGTTTTGCATTATTTAAACCAAATTGAACATGTTTCATTATTTATTTGAGGCTAAATTGATTTTATTGATGTATTATATTAAGTTAAAATAAGTGTTCATTCAGTATTGTTGTAATTGTCATTAATACAAAAAAATAATCGGCCGAGTAATCGGTATCGGCTATTTTTTTTTGGTCCTCCATTAATCGGTATCGGTGTTGAAAAATCATAATCGGTCGACCTCTAATTGATACAGTCCCAAAATGCATTTTGCTTCATCATGATGATGTGGCTGGTGGCACTTCTATTATTGAAAGTCCAGTATCTAAAACGGGACTGACATGACAAACATTTTGGGACTGTATCAACAGTGGACTGATGACAAAAATACAAATGTTTTTTTTAGGTGAGTTCCCCTTTTTAAGCTTGCAAGAGTCTCAATAGGAGTTCTGATTTTTATTTCTGCTTTTTAGATCAGAGCTAATACAGGTTTTTGTGCCTGTTGGAGCTCTCAATTTCCCTATGTGCATTTTGTTAAAGTGGGATTTAAAGGGATTAGTGTGGATTGTTGACCAAAAAGTCAGTGGAAGAGATTCTAACTATATAAAACACTTGATTTAGATAAGTAATCAACACCCTGAGTCAATACAGGTTAGAGTCACCTTTGGCAGCAATTCCAGCTTTTTGTCATTCTGGGTAAGTCTCTAAGAGCTCTCTACACCTGGATTGTACAATATTCTTCAAGCTCTGTAATGTTGGTGGTTGATCATCGCTAGACAGCCATTTTCAAGTCTTGCCATAGATTCTCAAGTAGATTTTAAGTCAAACTATAACTTGGCTACTCCGGAACATTGAATGTCGTCTTGGTAGGTAACTCTCTAGTGTATATTTGGCCTTGTGTTTCAGGTTATTCTCCTGCTGAAAGGTGGATTTGTCTGTTGGAAAGCAGGCTGAACCAGGTTTTCCTCTAGGACGTTGCCTGTGCTTAGCTCTATTCCATTTATTTTTTTTATCCTAAAAACTCCCTAGTCCTTGCTGACGACAAGCATACCCATAACATGATGCAGCCACCACCATGCTTGAAAATAGAATAGTGGTACTTTGATGTTGGATTTACCACAAAAAATGTGTTGTATTTGGGGGAAAAAGTGAATTTCTTTGCTACATTATTTGCAGTATTTAGTGCATTATTGCAAACAGGATGCATGTTTTTGAATATTATTATTCTATGCCGGCTTCCTTTTCGCTCTGTCAATTAGGTTAATATTGTGGGGTAACTACAATGTTTGTCCATCCTCTGTTTTCTCCTATCACAGCCATTTAAACTCTTAACTGTTTTAGTCACCATTTGCCTCCTGGTGAAATCACTGAGCGGTCTCCTTCTCCATCAACCGATTTTAGGAAGGACACCTTTGAAGTGACTGGGTGTATTGATACACCATCCAAAGTGTAATGAATAACTTCACCATGCTCAGTGATATTCCCATCTACCCATAGGTGCCCTTCTTTGCGAGGCATTGGAAAACCTCCCTGGTCTTTGTGGTTGAATCTGTGCTTGAAATTCATTGATCGACTGAGGGACCTTACAATTACCTGTATGTGTGGGGTACAGAGATGGGTAGTCATTCAAAAATCATGTTTATCTGACTTGTTAAGCAAATGTTTTTATCCTGAAGTTTAGGCTTGCCATAACAAAGGGGTTGAGTACTTATTGCCTCAAGACATTTCAGCTTTGAATTTTTTATTAATTTGTAAAAAATTGCTTAACAATTCCACATTGACATTATGGGGTATTTGTGTGTGTAGATCAGTGACACAATCTACATTTTTAATAAATAAATGTGGGCTGTAAGGAAACAAATTGTGGAAAAAGTCAAGAGGTGTGAATACTTTCTGAAGCTACTGTAAATATTTATATTGTTCTCTCCCACTCAGGGTCACTCAGGGTTAGGATGCGCCCTTCCACCCCAGGTACTGCACAAAGAGGGAAGCACTACATCACACACACTCAAATCATCAAATCACATTTATTTATATAGCCCTTCTTACATCTGCTGATATCTCAAAGTGCTGTACAGAAACCCAGCCTAAAACCTCAAACAGCAAGCAATGCAGGTGTAGAAGCACGGTGGCTAGGAAAAACTCCCTAGAAAGGCCAAAACCTAGGAAGAAACTAGAGAGGAACCAGGCTATGAGGGGTGGCCAGTCATCTTCTGGCTGTGCCGGGTGGAGATTATAACAGAACATGGCCAAGATGTTCAAATGTTCATAAATGACCAGCATGGTCAAATAATAATAATAATCACAGTTGTTGAGGGTGCAACAAGTCAGCACCTCAAGAGTAAATGTCAGTTGGCTTTTCATAGCCGATCATTGAGAGTATCTCTACCGCTCCTGCTGTCTCTAGAGAGTTGAAAACAGCAGGTCTGGGGCAGGTAGCACGTCCGGTGAACAGATCAGGGTTCCATAGCCGCAGGCAGAACAGTTGAAACTGGAGCAGCAACACGGCCAGGTGGACTGGGGACAGCAAGGAGTCATCATGCCAGGTAGTCCTGAGGCATGGTCCTAGGGCTCAGGTCCTCCGAGAGAGAGAAAGAAAGAGAGCATACTTAAATTCACAGAGGGCACCGGATAAGACAGGAGAAATACTCCAGATATAACAGACTGACCCTAGACTGACTGACACTCAATTAAATGGTTTTACTGGTCTGCAAAGTCACTAGATTTTGCAATCTATTCCCTGCAAGAGGGAACCCTGAAGCCATTGGTTGGTATTGCCTCCCATTGCTAGGGATATTTACTCTCGCCTTGGCCAGTGGAGGCGAAGCTGTCAAAAGCAATTCCACTAAGGGATCACTCATCTGGCGCAAACTCTGTCCATTAAAAGGTCATTTACCACCTTCACAAGTGCAGTCTCAGTGCTATGAGGGGGTCTAAAGCCAGACTGAATCATTTCGTATACATTGTTTGTCTTCAGGAAGGCAATGAGTTGCTGCGCAACAGCTTTTTCTAAAATCTTTGAGAGGAATGGGAGATTCGATATAGGCCGATTTATTTCTTTTTTGTTTTAAAATTTATTTATTTTAATTTTATTTATGTATTTGTATTTTTTATTATTTAAAAAAAAAAATATTTTCTGGGTCAAGGTTTGGCTTTGTGTTCGTTGTCCGTAGCTTATGCATGCCCATACCATAACTGCACGCCACCATGAGGCACTGTTCACAACGTTGACACGAGCAAACCGCTTGGCCACACAACGCCATTCACGCTGTCTGCCATCTGCCCAGTACGTTTGAAACTGAGATTCATCATATGAAGAGCATGCTTCTACAGCGTGCCAGTGGCCATTTGCCCCCTAAAGTCAGTTACGAACTGCAGTCAGGTCAAGACTCTGAGGATGACGAGCATGCGGAATGAGCTTCTCTGAGATGTTTTCTGACAGTTTGTGCAGAAATTCTTCGGTTGTGCAAACTCACATTTTCATCTGCTGTCTGAGTGGCTGGTCTCAGACGATCCTGCAGGTGAAGAAGCCAGATTATTTAGGTCATGGGTTTTGCTGTGGCAGTCATGAATTTGTCAGCCGGTGATTGTCAAGCAAATGAACTGCCTGTCTGACGGAAATTGACCGTTTAATTAACAAACACTTAGCATCTCCTGCCTTCCATGCATAGCATACAAGCCACTGATGCAGACATTTACATTTTAAAAAGTCTACATCCATGTAATATAGCCTACACATCACAATAATTCATTATTTTAGACAGGTCTAAAGAAACATGATATGAAGAAAATGTCTATTTCAGAAGAACAGAATAGCATACTCTGTGTTGACCTTATGTTAGGCCTTGGTCTGGCTATTCCATATGGCTGTGGACTACACTAGTTCATTTAGCAGAGAATTCCGTGGCATTATTTTATATTATGAAGAATACAATTGAACATAGCTGAATAAAATAGAAAGGATATTTTCTACAAACGATTTGAGGGAGTGCGCACATGCGGCTATTCTGTGTTGATCGGTTAACAAAGAAACAGGCACTCCTATATGCTTAATTTAAAGTTATTTATGTAACTTTAGTTGTGATACAAATGTTGGGCTATATATTTTAATTTTTAATACATTTAAAGGCTGCATGATGCAACTTTTAATGATTTGAAAAAAGTTGCATGTAAGGCAAGAGCTCTGCTTTGTTGTTTTGCGCAGGCTGCACCTACTTCATCACTCTCGTTCACAATTTGACAAGCACTTGATAATGCATTGAATTTCCGGGCTGCATCCCCTTTTGTGTGGCCATAATCCCCCTAAAATAAAAACCTTGCCTTTTGTGGCTGTTGTGCCATTGGGCTGAATATAATCATTAAAATTATTTTCTCCCCACATGATCTGGTCTTTCTCACAGGCTACAAGTGTAGACCTGTAGACCAACACATCGGGGACGCAACTGCGCGCGTCCTTATTCCGAGGCGCATATTGAAGATGTTGGAAGTACTGTCCATATTTACTTTTCGTCAGCCAACAAGATGAGTAGGCCTAACGTACAGCAAAAGCACTAGCCTAGGGCAATCTACTATCCCCCATAGTACAAAAGTTGACCTTTTTCTTTGCGAGAAATAAATATTCCAAACCTTGTCTGGGACAGTTGTGGGATACGATAGATCCCAAATTAATAGCGCAGCAATGTGCACACGGCAGTAGGCTATAAACTCGAAGCTTCCATTTGCAGGAAAACACAATTCTCAAGTGACCACAAATGGGATTATGCATGTAATACTTTTATTATAAAGGTACATTTTTATGGTGAAAATGAACTTCCCCAAACTTGAAACTCACTCTACACCCATTGTAAAGCAGATTTGTGCTTCATTTTAAGTTATTTTGTCACTTTAGTTGTGATACAAACCTTATCAAAACATTTAGGCATATGGGCTAGGCTACATGAGGTGTGCGACTATGATTTGAAAAGTCGCAAAAAAAGCATGCACTGTTTGACTTAAGCTGGGCATGCGCTGATTATTTTCACCCATCAGACTGTTCTTGATTTAATCTTTACATATACTAAATAATGTATGACATTTGTTTGGATTTAGAATGGACCATTATCATGCACCTGTCTCACCAGGGGCAGTGGGGGGAAAAAATGTAATCTATGCACTTAAATAGCGAATGGAGAAGGCTTTTCCCGTGGTTCATTGTCATGCCAGCCAGGTAGGCTATACTCCTGTTTTTAAAGGGAAGCAATGTGCCTAATATTAGGAAGGTTGAGAAATAAATATAGTAGGCCTAGCCTATAGAAAGCTGATGGAATCCTCTTTTTAATGGGGCAGTAGCGTAGCCTAGTGGTTAGAGCGTTAGACTAGCAACCGAAAGGTTGCAAGTTCAAATCCCCAAGGTACAAATCTGTTGTTCTGCCCCTGAACAAGGCAGTTAACCCACTGTTCCTAGGCCGTCATTGAAAATAAGAATTTGTTCTTAACTGACTTGCCTAGTTAAGTAAAGGTAAAAACATTTTTTTTAAATGGAGGCAATCGCTCTGTTTTCTCACGCAATTGCATAGCCTATAGAAATGTTGTGCAACATGAGCTCATGGGCTCTCATGAAGTGTTTAATTCGATTGCATTGATGTCGGAGTGATTAGAGGGACAATAGAGTGCAGAGTACCAGGCGGTTAGTGAGCATTAGTAGCCTACCGAACTTGCTAACAGGGATGTAAACAAATTTGTCCACAACATTTTAGAGCGATACGATTTTTGTGTGTATGGAAAATGTCTGGGATCTCTTATTTCAGCTCATGAAACATGGGACAAACTTTACGTGTTGCGTTTTATTTTTGTTCAGTATAGAATGATTGTTGTCTAAGATTAGCCAAAAATAGATGTTTAAAATAAATGTGTTTTCTCCATTTCCAGTGTAAGAACATACATGTGAAGCAGGGTGAAAGGTTGTAAATGAAACTGGTTCACGAATAAAATAGATTTATCACACTATTGATATTCCAATGCAGGCTTATTTAGGTAGGGGTGACTTAAAAAGAACATTGACAAATGTCCTCACAGCCCCAACACCCTTTTCTCTGTCATAGTACATACTAAGATTAATCTTATCAACTACTTTGCATTATATGAATATGTGTTTGTCTTGGACGGGATCAGACCTCTCCTGTTCTGTCGGGAACAACTATTAATTTTGACGGTGAAAGTATTTATTGCACCGAAATATGTCAGCACGCATCCAAAGAAGACCGGTGTATGAGCCATGTTATGAAAGATGCCAGTTTATTATATGTCTCCCTAAATCCTCTGTCAGTGGTTGATTAGTAATGTGAGGAGGCATTGAAAGTCTCTCCTGAACATGCATGCAATGCCATCGGTTTCTGTTAAAGGTCCAATGCAACCCTTTTTTTTATGTCAATATCAAATCATTTCTGGGTAACAATTAACTACTATTGTGATTGTTTCTTAGCAAATATAAATTTCTCAAGCAAGAACTTTGTTAGGACTGTCTGGGTGTGGTCTGTGATTAACCTTATTGTGTGGAAGTATATACCTTAGCGCACACACATTTGAAATGAAGTTTTTGACTGCACTGGACCTTTTTTATTAAATAATGATTGGCACCAACTGGAAGATCATGACAAAGGATATTTGCTTTACATTGAATCTGAGATGTTTAGTTATGTACAGGAAGATCTCATGGCCAACCTATAGAATGGTGTTAATGTCTGGTTCATCTTGCGCTTTTTGAACTACCGCTCTCTTACCCCCCCAACCCGGTCATATTTCACAGAAATATGACGAAACTATAGGTCTAGTCTTAAATGCCTTCAGAATGCTGTCAAGCATGACTAAGCCATTAATAAATCTATCTATCTATCTATCTATCTATCTATCTATCTATCTATCTATCTATCTATCTATCTATCTATCTATCTATCTATCTATCTATCTATCTATCTATCTATCTATCTATCTATCTATCTATCTATCTATCTATCTATCTATCTATCTCTAATCATCTCTGTTATCAAGCAGACAAGGTGACATTGGGTATCTCTGATCTGTTAGCTTTGAATATCTACCATGTTTACTAGTCCTGTGGTATGTCTGAGCTGTCCTTCTTCTGTGAATTGATTGTCTGAGAGTGCTTTCACTGTCCGCTGCATAACATGGCTGAGGTGGAAGTGTTTTCGAAGTCATGATCTGTGTTTGCTTGGTACACCTCCTACCACTAGCCCATTTACACAGAGCACACTGACACTGTGAATATGGACTATAGCTACCACGCTGCAGTCTCAATCCAGCCCACATGTATCCATTGGGAATTATAGGATTTTTTTTGTTAAACCAACATCCTTTACTTTTTGTTAGTCAGTGGGTCAAATTAAACAAAGTTCAGTATTTTAGACCTTTTTAGTCCGGTTTCTTAACCTGAGAGTATATGGGCCAGAATAAAATAATTCACGGTTCAGATTTAAGCCTTTAACACTAGGAAAGCTGGGCCTCGAGCCATCCTGTTCTGAACCTTTGACCAGTAATTTTGATGTTAACATTCAAACAGTCTAATAAATACATTTATTATATGCTATCACAAAAATAATAATTTATGAAGGTCTTAGGTAACATTAGAATACAATAAACAGAAAAAACCATAAACCAGCACATTTTAAAATCCATTCTTATTTCATTTTGGCAGGTCTTAAACACTGAACATAAGAAAATGTATTTCAAACAGAATAGTATATTTAAGTTTTATGGTACTAGACTGTGCTTAGCCTAGGCAATATGCTGCCTTTTTTGAAAAAGTGTTATTTTGAAAGAGCCCATCTGCTCAATTTGGAAAGTTTGCCAAATTTAATGTTATTTTTTTTAAACCTTAGCATATGCCTTTTCTGATAGGCAATATAAATCAATGTTTGACTTGCATGAACCTGTGTATGATGTTTAGAAAAGTTGCTTTTTGATAAGCTCTGTTCCCTTTGTCAATTAGCCTACACACGCTGCACTGTTCATCACTCTTCATTCAGGATTTCACAATTGATAATATTGTCACCCATCAGACTATTGTCAATTTAAACTAGTCTTTAGGCTACATCCCATTATTATGTGTGAAATATTACATTGTGATATCGAAATTCTAACAACGTCTTTGTGTGAATAGACTTATTTTGGAAGAGTCAAGGACGGAGGTGGACAGTGGCAGATATTTAAGTCCCTATGATGGTTTTGGCTCTTCTAGTGTTAAGCAGAACCAGGACAATATGCAGAAAAGAACCTAAAGCAGATATTCCATCTGCGAATCATTTTCATGTGGTATGTTGGATGGGGCTACATGACACTATAGGTAATGACGTGGTTATTCTTTTTGCGGAGACAAATGAGTAAGTGCACTGTCACATTTTGTTACTCGATCAGCACCATAATTACGTTTTTTTTTTTTTTTCCCCTCAGATGTGCCTGACAATTCGGTTTGATCCGTAATGGGCTTCAATCTCATTAAATGCTAATGGCTTCAACAGACTAAACCAGAATTTTAGGTTATATTATAAAAATGTTCTTTGAATGCCTGCCAAGGACATGCATTAAAGGCGCATCTGGCTTTTTCATGTTAGGTTGGATAGTCGCGAGCCACCCGCTGTGACAAGTGAGCATTTCTAAATTGCGAAGGAATATTGTGACTGCATTGGCGATTAGTTGTTGAAAATCGGAGGATGTTGCCCACCACCACCAAGGGCTCGAGGTCTTAATGATCACTTTTTTCTGAAAGTAGCACACACATTGTTTACATGCATTGAACATTACCCTTTGCATGATAGACCCCATAATCACAATGATTTCAATCTACAAGTAGGCCAAGGATGAATACATTTTCTAGTGTTATTTTATGCCAGCTGAGGTGGTCTTAATGGCAATCGACAGGGGTCTCCATATTGAAAATGTCCCCTTTCTGCTTTAAGTAGCCTTTATATCAAGATATAAATGGATGCTCCCTCAGGCACGCTGTTTACCCATCATGGAGAACAAAGCTAACATAGTCTTATTTTTGTTCATGGCTACATTTTATACCTGCAGCAGCCAACTCCACTATACCAGCATTTTGACTTCGATACAGATTTAGTATCATGATACTCAATACCATCATGATATTCTATACTAAAACAATAAAACAGCAAAAAAAGTAACAGATTGGTACTTGATCCAGAGAGAGAAATTCCGCTACTGTGCTGTTCAATCGCTGGGCGTCTTGAGTTCAATATCATTACATTTTGTCAATTTGACAAAACCATGTATGCGTTTAATGAATCAATTTAGCTTTATGTAGTTTGATTGGTAAACAATGTAATGGTAATCATTTATTTGAATGGTACATCTCTTGATAAACTCATTAAATCAAGATCTAGCATAGGCCTAGTAACAATACAGGTGTATGCATATTCAATAGGAGTGTGTGCATATTGTGTTATTGAGCTTGTTTTGACTGATTTCATGAGGCTACAGATGACAATCTGTTTCCCTTTTTATTTGGTACTTATTAAATGGTACTGGTCAACAATATTTGCATAGAAGTAGCAAGCTCTTCTTTTATAGAAGTGTGCGTTGTGTCTTTAAGACCCAGTAAGGACGTCATTCATGTGGCACCAACAACACCGCTACTCTTGTCAAGACGGCGCAACAGCGCCTCTACTTCCTAAGGTGACTGAAGATTGTGCAGCGGCTCGAAATACTACTGCTGCACCATCGAGAGCGTCCTGACCAGTTGCATCAGGGCCTGGTATGGAAATTGCTCTGTCCACAACTGCAAGGCCCTTCAGTGGGTGGTGTTCCCACCCATCCAGGTCATCTACTTGAAACGGTGCCTGAAGAAGTCCCAAGGCATAATCAAAGAACCCACACACCCCAGCCACAAGCTGTTCACACCCTTACTGTCGGGAATGAGGTATGATACCAACAGGCTCAGACAGTTTCTGTCTTCAAGTCATCAGACTACTGGACACTTGAACTGGACTGGCCACCTGCACTGACTCACCGCACCTTAGAGCACACACACACATGCATATATACAGTGACTATACCAAATATTAAGAACACCTACTCTGTCTCAGACATGGCATTTGGAACCAAACATCTCAAATTTGGACTCAGCAGACCAAAGGACAGATTTCCACAGGTCTAATGTCCATTGCTCGTGTTTCTTGGCCCAAGCAAGTCTCTTCTTCTTATTGGTGTCCTGTTAGTGTTTTCTTTGCAGCAATTCGACCATGAAGGCCTGCTTTCACACAGTCTCCTCTGAACAGTTGATGTTGAGATGTCTGTTACTTGAACTCTGAAGCATTTATTTGGGCTGTAATTTCTGAGGCTGGTAACTCTAATGAACTTATCCTCTGCAGCAGAGGTAACTCTGGGTCTTACATTCCTGTGGCGGTCCTCATGAGCCAGTTTCATCATAGAGCTTGGTTTTTGCGACTGCACTTAGAGGAACAGATTGACTGACCGTCATGTCTTAAAGTAATGATGGACTGTTCTTACTCTTTGCTTTTAGCAGCTGTTTTTGCCATAATATGAACTTGGTCTTTTACCGAATAGGGCTGTCTTCTGTATACCACCCTTACCTTGTCACATCACAACTGATCGTCTCAAACACATTAAGGAAAGAAAGAAATTCCAAAAATGTACTTTTAACAAGGCACACCTGTTAATTGAAATGCGTTCCAGGTGACTACCTGATGAAGCTGGTTGAGATAATGCCAAGTGAGCAAAGCTGTCAAGGCAAAGGGTGGCTACTTGGAAGAATTTCAATTAAACAAATTAAAAATTGTATTTTATAAAAAAATTGTTACTACATGATTCCATATGTGTTAATTAAAGGACTCCCAGAACATGAGAAACAAGATTCTCTGCTCTGATGAAAAAACAATTGAACTCTTTGGCCTGAATGCTAAGAGTCACATCTGAAGGAACCCAGCGGCAGGGACTGGGAGACTTGTCAGGATCGAGGGAAAGTTGAATGAAGCAAAGTACAAAGATCCTTGATGAAAACCTGCTCCAGAGTACTCAGGACCTCAGACTGGGGAGAAGGTTCACCTTCCTACAGGACAACGACCCTAAGCACACAGCCAAGACAACGCAGGAGTGACTTCGGGACAAGTCCTTGAGTGGCCCAGCCGGAACTCGATCGAACAACTCTGGAGAGACCTGAAAATAGCTATGCAGCGACACTCCCCATTAAACATGAGAGCTTGAGAGGATCTGCAGAGAAGAATGGGAGAAACACTCCAAATACAGGTGTGCCAAGCATGTATGTCATACCCAAGAAGACTCGAGGCTGTAATCGCTACCAAAGGTGCTTCAACAAAGTACTGAGTAAATGCTCTGAATACCTATGAAATTGGGATATTTTATTTATTTTTTTTAAATATAAATTTGCAAAAATGTATAAACGTTTTTTGCTTTGTCATTATGGATAGTGTGTGTGTAGATTGATGAGGGGGAAAAAACAATTTATTAATTTTAGAGTAAATCTCTAACGTAACAAGCTGAAATAAAACATATAAATTTCATATGCACAAAAATCCTCATTCTCCAATTTTATGCTCAAATTTGTTTGCATCCCTGTTAATGAGCATTTCTCCTTTGCCAATATAATCCATCCACCTGACAGGTCGAAAATATCAAGATGCGGATTAAACACTATGATCATTAGCTGGTCACCATAGCATCACTCACCCGTAGCACGCGCTCCAACAGGTATATTGCACTGGTCGTCCCCAAAGCCGACACTTCCTTTGGCCGTCTTTCTTTCCAGTTCTCTGCTGCCAATGACTGGAACGAATTGCAAAAATCTTTGGGCAACAAACACAATTGCATTGTATCGATGGCAATTTGAATGCACAGAGATGCAGGGGCTAGATCCTGAGGCCTTGTCGTGCTGTTCATCTACCGCCATCACCTCATGTTTCAGCATGATAATGCACGGCCCCCTGTCGCAAGGATCTGGACACAATTCCTGGAAGCTGAAAATGCCCCAGTTCTTCCAAGGCCTGCATACTCACCAGACATATCACCATTGAGCATGTTTGGGATGCTTTGGATCGACGTGTATGAGAGTGTGTGTGTGTTCCAGTTCCCGCCAATATCCAGCAACTTCGCACAGCCATTAAAGAGGAGTGGGGCAACATTCCACAGGCCACAATCAACAGCCTGATCAACTCTGTGAAGCTGTCACGCTACATAAGGCATAACTACACCGGCTCTGATGCTTGTCGGATGTGGCAGGGCTTAAACTATTATGGACTACAAAGAGAAACCCAGACGCGGGCTGCCCAGTGACGCGAGCCTACCAAACGAGCTAAATACCTTCGATGCTCGCTTCGAGGCAAGCAACACTGAAGCATGTATGAGAGCACCAGCTGTTCTAGATGACTGTGTGATAACGCTCTCGGTAGCCAATGTGTGCAAGACCTTTTAAACAGCTCAACATTCACAAAGCCGCGGGGCCAGAAGGATTATCAGGACGTGTACTCAAAGCACGCGCGGACCAAATGCCAAGTGTCTTCACTGACATTTTCAACCTCTCCCTGACCGAGTTCGTAATACCTACTTGTTTCAAGCAGACCACCATAGTCCCTGTGCCCAAGGACGCGAAGGTAACCTGCCTAAATGAATACCGCCCCGTGGCACTCACGTCAGTAGCCATGAAGTGCTTTGAAAGGCTGGTCATGGCTCACATCAACATTATCCTCCCGGATACCCTAGTCCCACTCCAATTCGCATACCGCCCCAACAGATCCACAGATGACGCAGTCTCAATCGCAGTCCACATTGCCCTTTCCCACCTGGACAAAAGGAACATTTATGTGGGAATGCTATTCATGGACTACAGCTCAGCGTTCAACACCATAGTACCCTCAAAGCTCATCACTAAGCTAAGGGTCCTGGGACTAAACACCTCCCTCTGCAACTGGTTCCTGGACTTCCTGATGTGCTGCCCCCAGGTGGTGAGGGTAGGTAGCAACACATCTGCCATGCTGATCCTCAACACTGGAGCTCCCTGGGGGTGCATGCTTAGTCACCTCCTGTACTCCCTGTTCACCCACGACTGCATGGCCAGGCACGACTCCAACACCATCATTACGTTTGCAGACGACACAACAGTGGTAGGCCTGATCACCGACAACGACGAGATAGCCTATAGGGAGGTCAGAGACCTGGCCGGGAAGTGCCAGAATAACCAGCTATCCCTCAACGTAACCAGGACTAAGGAGATGATTGTGGACTACAGGAAAAGGAGGACCGAGCACACCCCCCATTCTCATCGACGGGGCTGTAGTGGAGCAGGTTGAGAGCTTCAAGTTCCTTGTCTACATCAACAACAAACTAGAATGGTCCAAACACACCAAGACAGTTGTGAAGAGGGCACGACAAAGCCTATTCCCCCTCAGGAAACTAAAAAGATTTGGCATGGTTCTTGAGATCCTCAAAAGGTTCTACAGCTGCAACATCGAGAGCATCCTGACTGGTTGCATCACTGCCTGGTACGGCAATTGCTTGGCCTCTGACCACAAGGCACTACAGCTGGTAGTGCGTACGGCCCAGTACATCACTGGGGCTAAGCTGCCTGCCATCCAGGACCTCTACACCAGGCGATGTCAGAAGAAGGCCCTAAAAATTGTCAAAGACCGCAGCCACCCCAGTCATAGACTGTTCTCTCTACTACCGCATGGCAAGCGGGACCGGAGTGCCAAGTCTTGGACAAAAAGGCTTCTCAACAGTTTTTTTTTACCCCCAAGCCACAAGACTCCTGAACAGCTAATCAAATGGCCACCTGGACTATTTGCATTGTGTGCCCCCCCCCCCACCCCCACCCCTCTTTTTACTCTGCTGCTACTCTCTGTTTATCATATATGCTTAGTCAATTTAACTATACACTCATGTACATACTACCTCAATTGGGCCAACCAACCAGTGCTCCCGCACATTGGCTAATCGGGCTATCTGCACTGTGTTCCACCTGCCAACCCCTCCTTTACGCTACTGCTACTCTCTGTTCATCATATATGCATTGTCACTTTAACCATATCTACATGTACATACTACCTCAATCAACCTGACTAACCGGTGTCTGTATGTAGCCTTGCTACTTTTATAGCCTCGCTACTGTATATAGCCTGTCTTTTTACTGTTTTATTTCTTTACCTACCTATTGTTCACCTAATACCTTTTTTGCACTATTGGTTAGAGCCTGTAAGTAAGCATTTCACTGTAAGGTCTACACCTGTTGTATTCGGCGCACGTGACAAACTTTGATTTCAAGGTCATTTAGTGGAGTTTAACAGCTGCACAACTTTTGAACATGTTGGAGGTTTGAAATGAATCTTGTAAATTCAGTAAAACTCAATTACAAGTTGTAATGTTTTGAAATCAGTTGTTACAGTATAGTCAGACAAACATGACTAGGTCAACTGTTCTTCTGACTTTAAGCAAAATGTAGCAAGCTAGCACCAACATGCTAATCCGAGCAAGCCTACTTGCTTGCTCTGTATTTAATTTAACCTCTTCAGCTACTCATGTTGAATTAATAGAGCTAGCTAGCTATCAAATATGCAAGTAATTCAGCTAACATTTGCTTCAATGACATGTTAAGATGAGTAAGCTAGCTATGTGGATGGACAGTTACACCAATGTAAAATGCTAACAGATCTAGTTGACTAATATTGAGTCATAGAATACAGCTAGTTAGGTCTCAAATATACCAGTACATTAGTTTCCACTGATAAAAAAGATTTAATTGAATAATCTATGTGAAACGTACAAATTGGAATGTACTGTTATGCTTCCCTGGGGGCAGGAATGTAAAATGCTGAACTAAATGTAGCATCATGTTGAATTATAAAATAGAAATGACTAACAAGTTAGGTCTCAAATCTGCCAGTAGGTCAGCTAACAATTGTTTTAGTAAAAGTTTAGTTGAATAAGTAATATAAACAAATACATTGGAGCATACTGTTTGCTGCCCTGTTTGGGTTAACATCACTTGATGCCGTAAAGGCAGACTTCAAGCACAAAAGGTCATTGGAATGCAGAGTTTAAATTCTTCCGCAGGGGCAGGAATGTTAATTTGGTTTAGGACACCAAAGTGTGAAGACTTCAAGTGCAAGGTAATACAAAGTATTTTAGCCATGGATTTATCTAAATTATATCCTAGGTTATCTTCACCCAAACTAACATTACACCCCTGGAGCAGCATTTAAACACTGCATTCTAATTTGTATTTTATTAAGCTAGTTTATTCATCTTAACTATTGTTTTTGCTTAATATTTTCTAATCTACTGTCATATTTGAGACTTAGCTAGCTTGTTTTTTTTGTGATTCAACATTCATAAGAGGTGGCTATCTGCAGCCAACTAGCTCTGTTTAGCTTAGCATTTTACATTTTTGCCCTCGGGGCAGCATAACTGTCTCTCCCTGTTTTTTATGTTGTTGTTGGGGGGTGGTTCATATGGCTTACTCAACATTTCAATCAAGCAAATGTTACCTGACTGATTTGACACCTAACTAGCTAGGTTTATTAATTTAATTTGAGCCAAGAGGTTGCTAAATGCTGAGCTAGCTTGCTCTGATTAGCTTAGCATGTTGCTGCCACTTTTCTACATTTTACTCTTTGCTTCAAGATTTTACGTCCAAACCTTCGCCATGTTTTAAGTTGTGCGTCTGTTAAACACCACCCATTGACCTTTTTTTAGAAACCAATCAGATTATTTCTTCCATTAGATCTCGGGACACCAAGGGGTGCACATTTTGATTTTTACCTTAGCACTACACAGCTGAGTCAAACAATAAATGTATCATCAAGTTTTGATTATTTGAATCAGCTGTGTAATGCTAGGGAAAAACCATAACATGCTCCCCTTGGGGTCCCCGGGACTGAGTTTGGGAAACCCTACCTTAGAACAAAGTTGACTACACTTTGCCAACCTGCTTCTATTCTACTGAGCCATTTACTTTGTTCGTATTCTTAGTTTATTCTTATTGCATTGTCGAGGGAACCTAAAGTAAGCATTTCATTAGACTGTGTATACCATGTGTATTTTCTTTACCTTTTATTTTGACAGTCCATGCTGAGACCAAGTTCTCTTTTCCAGATGAGCTCTGTATAGCACCACAATACATATCAAGACTTGATCCTCTCAATCAGTATACGATGTGAGACACATTTTGAAAGAAGAACCCCAAAAAATAGTAATCAAGTAACGTTTTTCAAGTGTTAGTATCGGGAAAGTACCGCAGTTTCAGTATAACGTGCAACACTATTCACTATTTGGTCATAGGCTAACCATGTATTAACTGCTTTCAGGAATTTCAAATGAAATCAAGGATGATACAGCATATGCTCAAAAATGAAGTACTAGTCGTATTTCTATAATTGGGCATACAAAGAGACGAATGCTGCTGGCAGATAATTTTGCGTGTAATACAAGATATGAGGATTCTGTTAGAATACAGTAAGAGAATAATGGATATCTGTCTTCTAAGACTGTAACCTTAATTTCCTGCACCAGTTTTGCTCAACCACACTACACCCTCAAGATTATTGGGATAATCATCTTGACAAAATAAATGCTCATTCTGGGTAAAAAGAGGGGAAATAATTGTGCTTTCGCTGCAGGATAAATAAGAGAATATTAGAAATGTCTGTTTTTGTAAGGCTGTGAAATGTGTAAGGGCAATAATTAAGAATACTGGAGTGAAACACAAACGGATTCAATTTTAAAATCATCTAACCTCTATTTAGTGTAAACTTATCATTATCCAATGACTTCAAAGGAGCAAGTTTCATACAATTTCAGCAACCCTGATTCAGGGTTACCGTTAACTACACCATTTTGTCTATTTATTTTGTATAGAGATCTGGATCTTCGCTCTCTCCCAGTACATCTGAACAAAACCACAAACCATCTGGGACCAAGGTCCTAAAGTCACCCATCTCCCAAGTTCCATATCAACATCAATCGCCCTGTGGACGGTGTCCCTTTACATGAAGGATTGGTCTGCACGCAGTGCAGGGGAAGCTGAAGAAATATGGCCAGATTTTTGCCCTCCAGCATTTCAAGCTGTATATAACCCCTCCCTCCCCCATATCTCAATGCGACAAATCTGGAAGAAGTCACACATACATTACCCAATCTCCACTCTGGCAACCGACTGGCGATCCCCCCCACAGTAGCTAGCTCTTATTTGTTAGTATTACTTTCAGCAGGGAGTTTTGTTTTCTCTGCTGTACTGCAGTGGGCCTTTCTGGGTTGTGCTGAGTTCACCACCCACAGTAAGCCTCTTCTCATTAACATGGGAGATTGGAAAGGCTTGCACTCTGAGTATTTCAATGGGCTTGGGTCAACTCTGCAGGATAATAGTGGGTGGATAAGACTTGGATAAGACTGCTTTGATACCATCCTCCCAATCGAATCGCCTTATGGCTCTGAGGAGAAGACGACCTGGGCTTAGGGTGCCAGTGTAGTCTCAGCATGATTCACGATCCTTAAAGCCTTCCTCCAAAGATAAACGTGAGGAGTTCTAATGCATTTAAAGTGTTTTCAGAAAGTATTCCCACCCCTTGACTTTTTCAAAATTGTTGTTCGTCTGAAATTAAAATTGATTAAATTGTGATGCTTTTTTGGGTCACTGGCCTACATGCAATACCTCAATGTCAAAATGGAATTATATTTTATAATTTAATAAGAAATGAAAAGCTGGAATGTATTGAGTCTAAGTATTCAACCCCTTTTTGTTATGGCAAGCCAAATAAGTTCAGGAGTAAACATTTGCACAAGTTGCATGGACTCACTCAACAATAATAGTGTTTAACATGATTTTGAATGACAGCCTCATCTCTGTACCCCACACATACACTTATCTGTAAGGTCCCTCAGTCGAGCAGTACATTTCAAACACCGATTCAACCAGAAAGACCAGGGAGGTTTTCCAATGCCTCGCAAAAAAGAGCACAAATTGGTAGCTGGGTTAAAAAGCAGACATTGAATATCCCTTGGAGCATGGTGAAGTTATTAATTTCACTTTGGATTGTGTATCAATACACTCAGTCACTACAAATATACAGGCGTCATTCCTAACTCAGTTGCCGGAAAGGAAGGAAACAGCTCAGGGATTTCACAATGAGGCCAATAGTGACTTTAAAACAGTTTGTTTAATGCCTGTGATAGAACTGAGGATGGATCCAAATTGTAGCAATTAACTTTGTCCTGTACAGTGTTTGTGGCAAATCAAAAAATACAACGCATTACTGAGTACCAATCTCCATACCTTCAAGCATAGTGGTGGCTGCATCATGTTATATGGGTATGCTTGTAATCGTTAAGGACGGCCGTTTTTCAGGAGTTCAAAAATAAAAGGAATAGAGCTAAGCACAGGCAAAATCCAAGAGGAAAACCTTGTTCAGTCTGATTTCTGCCAGACACTGGGAGATGAATTCACATTTCAACATGACAATAACCTAAAACACAAGGCCAAATCTACACTGGAGTAGCATACCAAAATATTATTTTTATAAATGTTAAAATTTTGGCATTAGAGTATTTTGTGTAGATCGTTGACAAAACACAACAACATGTGGAAAAAGTTAAGGGGTGTGAATACTTTCTGAAGGCACTACAGAATCAAATCATCTTTTGATCAAAAACCTCTTAAATGTAATCTACATAATCCCCAAAAGTAATTATTTATCATGAGTTGGCCATAAACAATAACTAGTAATGCAGCATACTCTAGGAAAGGTTAAAGTAATTATAAGTTGTTGAGGTGTAGTCATGTTTGAGGACACAAACCCAAGTACACAGTAGAAATATGATAAAAATAATACATATTTTATGATTTCCTATTCAACAAAACTATGAATAAGGCTTGAAATGGCTTATTTATTTTCTAAATATAGTATAATGTATAAAATGACTAAGATTTCACCTTATCTAGACGTTCCGCTAGCGGAACGCCTGCTCCAATATCCAATGATGGGCGTGGCGCGAAATACAAACTCCTCGAAAATCCGAAAACTTCAATTTTTCAAACATATGACTATTTTACACCATTTTAAAGACAAGACTCTCCTTTATCTAACCACACTGTCCGATTTCAAAAAGGCTTTACAGCGAAAGCAAAACATTAGATTATGTCAGTAGAGTACCCAGCCAGAAATAATCAGACACCCATTTTTCAAGCTAGCATATAATGTCACCAAAACCACAGCTAAATGCAGCACTAACCTTTGATGATCTTCATCAGATGACACTCCTAGGACATTATGTTATACAATACATGCATGCTTTGTTCAATCAAGTTCATATTTATATCAAAAACCAGCTTTTTACATTAGCATGTGACGTTCAGAACTAGCATTCCCACCGAACACTTCCGGTGAATTTACTAAATTACTCACGATAAACATTCACAAAAAAAATTATTATTTTAAGAATTATAGATACAGAACTCCTTTATGCAATCGCGGTGTCCGATTTTAAAATAGCTTTTCGGTGAAAGCACATTTTGCAATATTCTGAGTAGATAGCCCGGCCATCATGGCTAGCTATTTTGACACCCACCAAGTTTGGTACTCACCAAACTCAGATTTACTATAAGAAAAATTTGATTACCTTTGCTGTTCTTCGTCAGAATGCACTCCCAGGACTTCTACTTCAATAACAAATGTTGGTTTGGTTCCAAATAATCCATAGTTATATCCAAATAGCGGCATTTTGTTGTGCGTTCAAGACACTATCCGAAGAGTAAAGAAGGGTGACGCGCCCGGCGCGTTTCGTGACAAAAATATTCCATTACCGTACTTCGAAGCATGTCAAATGCTGTTTAAAATCAATTTTTATGCGATTTTTCTCGTAAAAAAGCGATAATATTCCGACCGGGAAACCCTGTTTTCGTTCAAAGACTGAAAATAAAAACATGGAGTCGTCTCGTGCACACGCGAGCCAGTCTCATTGTTCTCAGATCGACCACTTACCAAATGCGCTACTGTTTTTCAGCCATGGCCTGCAAAGTCAGCATTCAACGTTCTGGCGCCTTCTGAGAGCCTATGGGAGCGTTAGAAAATGTCACGTTACAGCAGAGATCCCCTGTTTTGGATAGAGATGATCAAGAAGGCCAAGAAATAGTCAGAGAGGGCGCTTCCTGTTTGCAATCTTCTCAGGTTTTGGCCTGCCAAATGAGTTCTGTTATACTCACAGACACCATTCAAACAGTTTTAGAAACTTTGGAGTGTTTTCTATCCAAAGCTAATAATTATATGCATATTCTAGTTTCTGGGCAGGAGTAATAATCAGATTAAATCGGGTACGTTTTTTATCCGGCCGTGAAAATACTGCCCCCTATCCATAACAAGTTAACTGTAAAATTCATATTTGTATATTTGGTGTTATTTTGTAAAGGTCTCCCTTGATCAAAACGTCTGCCACATCGTTGTGAATGACTCAGAGCTCGAGCTTGGCATCCTGAACTCCTTAGGAACTCTCCTTTTTAATCTCATATTAATTAATCTTGTCCGTCTATGACAAATGGAAAGAAAGCGTTTTGGTTTAAAATCTATGCACTTTTTAGATTGATTTATAGCCAGGATTCTCTGAATGTGCTACAGCGGCAGAACAACTCTCTACTGCTGTGTTACGATGTAAGGGTTTTAGGCATATGTGTTGTTAGTGGCTGTGCTAATTAAATGGTAGGAGGGAGACCCTAGCTTCAAGTGGTGTCAGATTTCACATCCTGCTTCACAGAGGCAGAAGAGACATACTCCTGTGTCTGTGAGAATCAGGGCTACCGCTCAATGCAAGCCATTTCGATGGTGTCCACATCGATTTACAAGTGAAATTGGCAGTCGGAACCGGTTCCAGAACCACGCAGGTTCTCAAAAAAGGGGACTTTACATCTAAGATGTTTTTAAATGTGAGAACTTGTGGCCGACAAATGCAATTAGTAGGTGGAAGGTATTTATTTCACTACATTTCTAGACAGGATAATAAACATTAAATACAAATAAACATTGTTACATACACTGGATAGGTGCAGTGAAATGTGTTTTACAGGGTCAGCAATAGTAGTATGGCACCCCTGGAGCAAATTATGGTTAAGTGCCTTGCTCAATGGCACATTGACAGATTTCTTTTCACCGTGTCAGCTTGGGTATCTTCAATGCATTGTGTAACTCTTAGTCATCACACGAGACATAATGCTTTTGGGACAATTCCAGAAAGTTGATTGGCAATATCAACTTAAATGCTGCCAATGCGCTTTACTGAATTTAATAGTTTTGTATGATTTAAAGGGTTGCGCTGTGTGAGGCTGAACTTGTGAGGTGAGCATTTAAATGAGATGAAAAGGCAAGATTTGCTGGTGCTTGATGTCTACTGCACTCTTAAAACTACCAGTTAATGCCTTCTTACTTTCCCAAAGTTTATAGACACTTCCTTAGTGGAGTAAGAGTGGGTCTAAATTTGTATGCTTGCAGTAGTTAGATCAGCCTCGGAGTGTGTATTATACTCTTTATACCATAGCTGTACGTCCGTATTCTGATTTATATTATCCATGTCTACAAATGTGCATGTGTTGTCAAAGCAAAGCTTACAGGGGATAATGTCCCCTAGGTAAAGCTGGGTGAAATTGTTGTCACATTTGCTAATCTGAATCACAACAATGCATGCATGTGTTTAGCTTTCAGCTTGCTTTGAACTCTTGTGTGGGAGTCTCGTAATCAGTGAATCCTCTTTCAATGAGTGTTTCATTGGTAGGCGTCTCAATGGCGTTTTCACATTTTCGTAACCATTTCTGTGCCTTTCTGAGAAGTTGACTAGGAATGGGAAAATGGGTGTAGACTGAGAATGGAATTGATCAGGGGATACATTAGAGACCTTGATTTTGGGTCCTTTGAACATCCTGTTTTAGCATGTATTCAGTTCAATCCACAACAACAAAGGACAGTTCTAAGTAATCAAATTAGTTCCTGCTTACTTTGGATCAGACCATGTGTACAAACATGTTGTTGCAAATATGGCAGGTGGGTAGAGGACTGCCAAGAATTGTGTGCCGTAAGTGTTTTTTGTGCCCGTCTCCAAATTGTTTTTAATTTGGTCAATTGCAATTAAATTTCTCCACTCCAGTGTCCTTAACTAACTCTGGGATTACAGTTACGAGGCGCTGGGATAGGGTTGTGGCACTGTAAATTAAGTAGCTGCATGGCAGGGTGAGCAAGAGATGCTCGTTTTGGCAACAGGAAACCTCTTTTGTTCATAAATTAATCCCCCCCCTCCAAGTCTCAGAGGCTGCGCCTGGAAAAGCCAAACAGAACGGGCACCGAACTGAGCTGGAATTGAGAACATTGGGGAAAAGAACACTCCTTGGCTTCATGAAGTCTTTTAAAGGTTTTTCTCAGATGTTAAAGCTACCTTAAACCTCATATCTTAAGAGTTGGTTTTGTAGAGATGTTACCACATTGCTTTTATGTTGGCCTATAGTCAGACTTACGTAGGTATTCCATCTTTCTCTGATTTGATTGGTTTTGATTTGTCACGAAAAAAAAGAAAAATCTTACGTATACTGTATGTGAATGTAATAATATACAGTGCATTCAGAAAGTATTCAGACCCTTTGACTTTTTCCACATTGTTACGTTTAAAGCCTTATTCTAAGATTTGTTTAACACTTTTTTTGGTTACTACATGATTCCATATCTCTTATTTCCTAGTCTTGATGTCTGTACTATTATTCTACAATGTAGACAATAATAAAAAATAAAGAGAAACACTGGAATGAGTAGCTGTGTCTAAACCTTTGACTGTGTGTGTATATACAGTTGAAGTCGGAAGTTTACATACACCTTAGGCAAATACATTTAAACACAGTTTTTCACAATTCCTGACATTTAATCCTTGTAAACATTCCCGGTCTTAGGTTAGTTAGGATCACCACTTTATTTTAAGAATGTAAAATGTCAGAATAATAGTAGCGAGTGATTTATTTCAGCTTTTGTTTCTTTCATCACATTCCCAGTGGGTCAGAAGTTTACATACACTCAATTAGTATTTGGTAGCATTGCCTTTAAATTATTTACTTGGGTCAAACATTTAAGGTAGCCTTCCACAAGCTTCCCACAATGAGTTGGGTGAATTTCGGCCCATTCCTCCTAACAGAGCTGGTGCAACTGAGTCAGGTTTGTAAGCCTCCTTGCTCGCACACACCTTTTCAGTTCTGCCCACAAATTTTCTATGGGATTGAGGTCAGGTCTTTGTGATGGCCACTCCAGCACCTTGACTTTGTTGTCCTTAAGCCATTTTGCTATGACTTTGGAAGTATGCTTGGGGTCATTGTCCATTTGGAAGACCCATTTGCAACCAAGCTTGAACTTCCTGACTGATGTCTTGAGATGTTGCTTCAATATATCCACACAATTTTACTTCCTCATGATGCCATCTATTTTGTGAAGTGCACCAGTCCCTCCTGCAGCAAAGTACCCCCACAACATGATGCTGCCACCCCCGCGCTTCTCGGTTTGGATGGTGTTCTTCGGGTTGCAAGCCTCTCCCTTTTTTTTCCAAACATAACGATGGACATTATGGCCAAACAGTTCTATTTTTGTTTCACCGGACCAGAGGACATTTCTCCAAAAAGTATGATCTCAGTCCCCATGTGCAGTTGCAAACCGTAGTCTGTTTTTTTTTTTATTTTGCGGGTTTGGAGCACTTATGTCAATTAGCCTATCAGAAGCTTCTAAAGCCATGACATTTTCTGGAATTTTCCATGCAGTTCAAAGGCACAGTCAACTTAATGTATGTAAACTTCTGACCCACTGGAATTATGATACAGTGAAACAATCTGTCTGTAAACAATTGTTGGAAAAGTTATTTGTCATGCACAAAGTAGATGTCCTAACCAACTTGCCAAAACTATAGTTTGCTAACAAGAATTTTGTGCAGTCCTTGAAAAAGAGTTTTAATGACTCCAATGTAAGTGTATGTAAACTTCCGACTTCAGCTGTATATATAAACTCAGCAAAAAAAGAAATGTCCCTTTTTCAGGACCCGGTCTTTCAAAGATAATTCGTAAAAATCCAAATAACTTCAGATCTTCATTGTGAAGTGTTTAAACACTGTTTCCCATGCTTTTTCAATGAACCATAAACAATTAATGAACATGTACCTGTGGAATGGTTGTTAAGACACTAACAGCTTACGGGCGGTAGGCAATTAAGGTCACAGTTATGAAAACTTAGGACACTAAAGAGGCCTTTCTACTGAAAAACACCAAAGGAAAGATGCCCAGGGTCCCTGCTCGTCTGCATGATCGTGCCTTAGGCATGCTGCAAGAAGACATGAGGACTGCAGTTGTGGCCAGGGCAATAAATTGCAATGTCCATACTGTGAGACGCCTAAGTCAGCACTACAGGGAGACAGGACGGACAGCTGATCGTCCTCGCAGTGGCAGACCACGTGTAACAACACCTGCACAGGATCGGTACATCTGAACATCACACCTGCGGGACAGGTACAGGATGACAACAACAACTGCCCGATTTACACCAGAAATGCACAATCCCTCCATCAGTGCTCAGACTGTCCGCAATAGGCTGAGAGAGGCTGGACTGAGGGCTTGTGGGCCTGTTGTAAGTCGGGTACTCACCAGACATCACCGACAACAACGTCACCTATGGGCACAAACCCACCGTTGCTGGACCAGACAGGACTGGCAAAAAGTGCTCTTCACTGACGAGTCGCGGTTTTGTCTCACCAGGGGTGATGGTCGGATTCGCGTTTATCGTCAAAGGAATGAGCGTTACACCGAGGCCTGTACTCTGGAGCGGGATTGATTTGGAGGTGGAGGGTCCGTCTTGGTCTGGGGCGGTGTGTCACAGCATCATCGGACTGAGCTTGTTGTCATTGCATGCAATCTCAAGGCTGTGCGTTACAGGGAAGACATCCTCCTCCCTCATGTGGCACCGTTCCTGCAGGCTCATCCTGACATGACCCTCCAGCATGACAATGCCACCAGCCATACTGCTCGTTCTGTGCGTAATTTCCTGCAAGACAGGAACGTCAGTGTTCTGCCTTTTCCAGCGAAGAGCCCGGATCTCAATCTCATTGAGCACGTCTGAGACTTGTTGGATTGGAGGGGGATAGCTAGGGCGATTTATTTTTATTTTTTTATAAAAAAAATAAAAAAATCCCCAGAAATGTCCGCGAACTTGCAGGTGCCTTGGTGGAAGAGTGGGGTAACATCTCACAGCAAGAACTGGCAAATCTGGTGCAGTCCATGAGGAGATTCACTGCAGTACTTAATGCAGCTGTTGGCCACACCGTATACTAACTGTTACTTTTGATTTTTGACCCCCCCATGAATTTTGTTATGTATTTTTTTGCTGAGTGTGTGTATCTATCTATCTATCTATATAGTACTGTTCAAAAGTTTGGGTTCACTTAGAAATGTCCTTGTTTTCCATGAAAACATACATGAAATGAGTTGCAAAATTAATGGGAAATGTTGACAAGGTTATAAATAATTATTTTTCCAAATTGAAGTAATTGTCCTTCAAACTTTGCTTTGGTCAAAAAATCCTCAATTTGCAGCAATTACAGCCTTGCAGACCTTTTGGCATTATAGTTGTCAATTTGTTGAGGTAATCTGAAGAGATTTCACCCCATGCTTCCTGAAGCACCTCCCACAAATTGGATTGGCTTGATGGGGACTTCTTACGTACCGTACGGTCATGATGCTCCCACAACAGCTCAATAGGGTTGAGATCCTGTGACTGTGCTGGCCGTTCCATTATAGACAGAATACCAGCTGACTGCTTCTTCCCAAAACAGTTCTTGCATAGTTTGGAGCTGTTCTTTGGGTCATTGTCCTGTTGTAAGAGGAAATTGGCTCCAATTAAGCACCATCCACAAGCGCCATATAGTATACGGTGTGGCCAATATATATATTAGTGCATTCAACGTATTCAGACCTTATTCAGCGTTATTCTAAAATGTATGAACATTTTTCATTTAATCAATCTACACACAATACCCCATTGTGAAAGTGACATTTTTCTATAGTATTAAAAATAAAACCCATACCTTATTTACAAAAGTATTCAGACCCTTTGTTATGAGACTCGAAATTGAGCTCAGGTCCATCCTGTTTCCGTTGATCGTCCTTTCTACATCTTGATTGGAGTCCACTTGTGGTAAATTCAGTTGATTGGACATGATTTGGAAAGGCACACACCTGTCTATATAAGGTCCTTCAATTGACAGTGCATGTCACAGCAAAAACCTTGCTGTGATGTCGATGGAATTGTCTGTAGAGCTCAGAGACAGGATTATGTCAAGGCACAGATCTAGGGAAGGGTACCCAAAAATGTATACAGCATTGAAGATCCCCATTGAAGGTCTCTGGGGAAATTGAAGGTCTCTGGGGAAAAAAATATCAATACCATTGAAGGCCCCCAGGAACACAGTGGCCTCCATCATTCTTAAATGGAAAAAGTTTGGAACCACCAAGATACTTCCTAGAGCTGGCTGCCCGGCCAAACTGAGCAATCAGGGGAGAAGGGCGTTGGTCAGGGATGTGACCAAGAACCCGATGGTGACTGAGAACCTTCCAGAAAGACAACCATCATAGATGGCACTCCACCAATCAGGCCTTTATGGTAGTGGCCAGACGGAAGCCACTCCTCAGTAAAAGGCACATGACCGCCCGCTTAGGCTTTGCTAAAAGCCACCTAAAGGACTCTCAGAGCATGAGAAACAAGATACTCTGGTCTGATGAAACCAAGCTTGAACTTTTTGGCCTGAATGCCAAGTGTCATGTGTGGAGGAAACTTGGCACCATCCATGTGGGGATGTTTTTCAGTGGCAGGGACTGGGAGACTAGTCAGGATTGAAGGAAAGATGAACAAAGCAAAGTAGAGAGAGATCCTTCAAACCTGCTCCAACAGGACAACGACCCTAAGCACACAACCAAGACAACGCATGAGTGGCTTCAGTTCAAGTGTCTGAATGTCCTTGAGTGGCCCAGCCAGAAGCCAGAAACTCCCCAAATACAGGTGTGCCTTGCTTGTAGCGTCGTACCCAAGATCACTCAATGCTGTAATCGCTGCCAAAGGCGCTTCAACAAAGTACTTGTTAAAGGGTCTGAATACTTATGTTAATTCTAAGCTTTTTGCTTTGTCACTATGGGGGGGGGGTGTGTGTGTGTGTGTGTGTGTGTGTGTGTGTGTGTGTGGTGTGTGTGTGTGTGGTGTGTGTGTGTGTGTGTGTGTGTGTGTGTGTGTGTGTGTTTTTTTCTCTCAATCTATTCATCAATTTTAGAATAAGGCTGTAACATAACAAAATGTGGAAAAAGTCAAGAAGTCTGAAGACTTTCCGAAGGCACTGTAATAGCCAGCTTTTAATTTTTTTTAAGTGGTTATGGTTGGTATTGCTTTTAGTTGCTATGGTAGTTTGTTCCACTCAACAGCGCCTGTATATAAAAATGTGTTCTTACCAAATATGAATTTAAAACCGTAAATATTCATCTCTGGCATTATGCTGGTGGACATCTCTAGCAAATGAAAATAGTTGGATAGGTACCTTGGAGTCCATGATAATTCTGTGGACCAGACCAAGTTGAATTAATGCTGCTTTTTTTCACAGATAGCCAGCCTAGCTGCTTAAAATTACCCCCTGCTTGACACTGAGAGGGTAGGGATTTCCAAAGTCACCTCTGGAATAATGAGAAACAATGGGAACCACCCTTTCAAAGATGGGATCAAAGCGTCTTAACAGGAGAGATGTCAGTAAATCAGAATCCTGGGTTAGCATTTTTCTCAGTCTACCATATCGCAGGCACTTGAAAAAGCAGTCAGAACTGGAATGGGTGTCTAGGGAACTGACTTTTTCCTCCAAAAAAAAGTATGGCATCTTTTGAGAGATACAATATAAACGTCATCTCCACAGGAAGCGTATGTTCAGCTTTAAATCTAGGGTTGCAGCAATAGTGGGTGGGTGGTGTTACGAAAACTACTGCTGGTTTGGATGAGTCTTAACTCGACAAAGATTGTGTTCTCAACGAAAACACAGCAGTTGTCCCATATTAAAGATGCATCTCCCTCTTTAACTTTTTGGTGTTTGTTTATTTAATCTTGAGGTGTCAAAGTCTGCCGTCTGGTCCACAACATGCTCCAAAACACTGCAGGAGGAGGCTGTAACAGTGTCCGTCTGTGATGTGTGCAGTTCTGTCAGGAGGCAGTTTGTCTCCTGTACCAAAATAACTGCATTTTGGCCATATGTTATCTGTTCAGTCTCAAACACTCAGAATCCACAATACATCATAAGAACGAACATCCAAATTCAAAATGTAGTTCCCCTCTCACGTGTGCTTTTGGGGAGATGTTTATAATGTCTGCACAGACCGAGAATGACTGATTGGCACTGCTATAGCCTGCAGTTCCCCGGCCATTTGGGAGTACGGCGTCTGTACTCTAAGATGGACTACCTGACCGAAAAATAGATTTCTGGGAAGGACAGGCCACATTATGAGCCATTTTTATTGTTGAGTAAAGATGTGGAGTCTGACACTCGGCCGGTAGAAACGGATTAACCCGAGACGAGCGTGTTTCCGAATGAAAGATGAGAGCTCCAAATCCCTGAAATAAGTACTCACCCCTGGGAAATCAAACTCTATGGGGCAACTAGAAGAGCAACATGCGTCGGACTCAGAATGACATTAAATTACACATCCCACGCCCTGGAAGGACACATTTTTCATGAACCCCCTTCCCGCTCACCAACAGGCATGCGTGAACACGCACACAGGCCTACACATGCAGAAATACACACGTTTTTCATTGAAGCAGTGCTATGGAGGATCTTTCATCCCAAAATCCACTGCTCTCACAGCCATGAAGAGCAGTATCAAAACAAAGCCAAGATAATTATTTACACTATATACAGTGCCTTCGGAAAGTAATCAGACCCCTTTACTTTTTCCACATTTTGTTTATGTTACAGACTTATTAAAAAAAACTGATTTAAATAAAAAAAATTCCTCAGCAATCTACACACAATACCCCATCCTTGATGTTTCTACAACTTGATTGGAGTACACCTGTGGTAAATTCAATTGATTGGATATGATTTAGAAGAGCACACACCTGTCTATATAAGGTCCCACAGTTGACAGTGAATGTCAGAGCAAAAACCAAGTTATGAGGTCAAATTGTCCATAGAGTTCCGAGACAGGATTGTGTTGAGGCACAGATCTGAGGAAAAAAAATATCAACAGCATTGAAGGCCCCCAAGAACACAGTGGCCTCCATCATTCTTAAATGGGAGAAGTTTGGAACCACAAAGACTCTTACTAGAGCTGGCCATCCGGCCAAACTGAGCAATTGGGGGAGAAGGGCCTTGGTCAGGGAGGTGACCAAGAACCTGATGGTCACTCTGACAGAGCTCTAAAGTTCCTCTGTGGAGATAGGAGAATCTTCCAGAAGGACAAGCATCTCCTGCAGCACTCCACCATTCAGGTGTTTATGTTAGTGGCCAGATGGAAGCTACTCCTCTGTAAAAGGCACATGACAACCCGCTTGGAGTTTGCCAAAAGGCACAGACTCTCAGACCATAAGAAACAAGATTGTCTGGTCTGATGAAACCAAGATTGAACTCTTTGGCCTGAATGCCAAGCGTCATGTCTGGAGGAAACCTGACAACATCCCTACGGGGAAGCATGGTGGGGGCAGCATCATGCTGTGGGGATGTTTTTCAACTGCAGGGACTGGGAGACTAGTCAGGATCGAGGTTAAGATGAACAGAGCAAAGTACAGAGTTCCTTGATGAAAACCTGCTCCAGAGCGCTCAGGACCTCAGCCTGGGGCGACGGTTCACCGTCCAACAGGACTACAACGCTAAGCACACAGCCAAGACAATGCAGGAGTGGCTTCTGGACAAGTCTCTGAATGTCCTTGAGTGGCCCAGCCAGAGCCCGGACTTGAACCTGATCGAACATCGCTGGAGAGACCTGAAAATAGCTGTGCAGCAATGCTCCCCATCCAACCTGACAGAGCTTAAGAAGAATGAGAAAAACTCCCCAAATACAGGTGTCAAGCTTGTAGCGTCATACCCATGAAGACTTGAGGCTGAGTTGCTGCCAAAGATGCTTCAACAAATTACTGAACAAAGTAATTCTGAATACTTATGTACATTTTAGATTTCAGTTTTTATTTTTAATGAAATGGCAAACATTTCTAAAAACCTGTTTTTGCTCTGTCATTATGGGGTATTGTGTGTAGATTGATGAGGGGGGGAAAAACAATTTAATCAATTTTAGAATAAGGCTGTAACATAATAAAATGTGGATAAAGTCAAGGTCTGAATACTTTCCGAAGGCACTGTGTGCACAGACAAGTATGTTGACACCCCTTCAAATTAGTGGATTTGGCTATTTCAGCCACACTCGTTGCTGACCGGTCTATCAAATAGAGCACGCAGCCATGTAATCTCCATAGATAAACATTGGCAGTAGAATGGCCTTACTGATGAGCTCAGTGACTTTCAACCTTGCACCGTCTTAGGATGCCACCTTTCAAACAAGTCAGTTCGTCAAATTTCTGCCCTGCTAGTGCTGCCCCGGTCATCTTCAAGTACTGCTATTGTAGAGTGGAAATGTCTAAGAGTAACAACGGCACAGAGTGCTGAAGCACGTAGCTAGTAAAAATCATCTGTCCTCTGTTGCAACGCTCACTACTGAGTTCCAAACTGTCTCTGGAAGCAACGTCAGCACGATCTGTTTGGAGCTTGATGAAATGGGTTTCAATAGCCGAGCAGCCGCACACAAACCTAAGATCACCAAGCGTCGGCTGGAGTGGTGTAAAGCTCGCCGCCATTGGACTCTGGAGAAGTGGAACCGCTTTCTCTGGAGTGATGACTCACGCTTCACCATCTGGCAGTCCGACGGACGAATCTGGGTTTGGCACATGCCAGGGGAACGCTAGCTGCTCGAATGCAAGTGCCAACTTTGAAAAATTTGGTGGAGGAGGAATAATGGTCTGGGTTTGGTTCGGTTTAGGCTCCTTAGTTCCAGTGAAGGGAAATCTTAACGCTACAGCATACAATGACATTCTAGATGATTCTGTGCTTCCAACTTTGTGGCAACAGTTTGGGGAAGGCCCTTTCCTGTTTCAGCATGAAACAGCCCTTCTCCCCCAATGCCCCCTTGCACAAAGCGAGGTCTGTACAGAAATGTTTTGTCGAGGTCAGTGTGGAAGAACTTGACTGGCCTGCACAGAGCCCTGAGCTCAACCCCGTCAAACACCTTTGGGATGAATTGGAACGCCAACTGCGAGCCAGGCCTAATCGGCCAACATCAGTGCTCGACCACACTAATGTGTTTGTGGCTGAATGGAAGCACGTCCCCGCAGCAATATTCTAACATCTAGTGGAAAGCCTTCCCAGAAGAGTGGAGGCTGTTATAGCAGCAAAGGGGAGACCAACTCCATATTAATGCCAATGATTTTGGAATGAGATGTTGTCGAACGTATTCTACCCTCTCTATTTCCTTCTAAGCCTGAGGGCATGTAGTTGTGCACTTTGTAATTAGATGAGGATAACAGAATGGACCGGACACAATTGCCTTTTCATATAACAAATGTTCAAGTGCCGTTTCATGCAACAAATGTGCATTGAAATGTTTCGTTCCCTTCATTTGCTAGAGGAAACCTGAAGGTGAAACATTGAGCCAAAAAATCTACTCATTTGTGCATGGTCTGTGACCTTTCTTTGGATGGCTTTTTTTTATGTAAGCACTTACCGTTTGATTATAGCACATGAGATCTTGGCATTAACTAGCCTAAGCCCCACTTTGAAGTCCTTAGAATGCTAATATATGTTGACGTGAATAAATTGGACTTTCAAGTTATTGACCAATCTGGCAACCAAGTTATTTCGCTTTTCAAATATGCATGGTCCTAATGGCATTGAATCAGTGTAATCACATCTTGCTCAGCAGGGGAGAGAGAAATTGTCTGCCCATGGGCTCTGACCTTTTGTTTATATATTCATTAACATTTCAGAAGAATTTGTTTCGCCTACCATGGTCAGAGCTTCGAAACAGAAGTCGATCTCACTTGTCTGCAACAACGCAACCTGCTTTAAAGGCTATTTATCTCTTCAGGAAACAACATTTGCCTCCAGGAATATGGAAGTCACATTTTTAATATACTGTACAATAGACCCTTCCAATGAATTGGGAAAAGGCATTTCCGTACTTAGACCTACTGAATCAACTCGACTCAAACCTTACTTGTTATTTCTTGAAATGCAGACAATGTAAACCCACGGTCTAAAGAAAGAGTCCAAACCATCAGTGATTTGATCTGTGAATTCAGAAAATTACAAAAAAAAAACATTTTCACAGCTGCCTGCTAATCTGAAGAGCGTCCGTTTAGACAGTTAGGAGTTGTGAGGCCTGCCTATTGTCACGGCGACTGCTCCGGCTTTCATTTGAAATGGCAATGTCAACCGCAGAGGAGGGGTTTGCTGCTTCCAGATGGGGATTTGCTCTCTCTCACACCACTGGCAAGAGGCATCACTGATGCTGTGACTGTTGCGAGTGCGAGGCCTTTTCATCTGGGTTAGACTGTGGACACTATCGACTCTCACACACAAGCCTGTTGGACAGGGCCATGTGAAAATTAAAGGTTTGTAAATTCGTAACTAATTATTGGTCAAGAGGAAGCCATGGTAAGAGCAGCCACTGTCGTTCAAGGTCCAAAATAATTATTGAAAACATTTCTGAGATTTTCATTAGTCCTCATTATGTCAAGTCATAACAATTTGGTAGCTTATTTATGCTTTCCTTCACTGTCATACCACAGATGAAACAGATTCAGATCAGTCTCTGTAACATCGCAAAAGACACCTTAATTGATGCACCTGGTAAACTAGGCAACAGGCTTATTTCATTTGTGTTAATTGCTGCACCTAGGTTTAATACCGTCAGATTGAATCATCTCTGTTGAACTCTTGATGGGGCTAAGTTTTTTTAGTGCCGATGGCATGGTCTCTTTGTGACAGGAAAACACTGGTTTGGGTATGGCTTCAGACACTGTAACCTCCACTCTCATCCATGGGCTGCCTTGGCTGGAACTGAATATTGCTTAGATGGTCAGTGAGATCAATGTATCATATTTGTGTGTCTGCATACTATTCACAATACAAGAGGCTGCATTTGTATGCACTTGAATTACTCTTGAGCAAGCAAAACGCGATCAGAGTTTGAAAAAAAGTTTGTTACTGTTGTCCACGCCGATGTCACCCTTTCATCACCGTCATCACAGATATGAAAGTGACAGAAGGCCTTGGCCCAGTTTCCCAAAAGCATTTTAAGGCCTTAAGATGATTTTGGGAAACCGGCCCTGGTCATTCGTAAACCCTGGTATCAGATGGCTTGCACTCTGTGTAGCTAGAGGGTATGGGATGTGAGTCTGGAATGGTAAAAGTAACTTGAATCAGTAGCTTTTTAATTACTTTGCCGTGTGTCGTGAAAGTTTAATGAAATTCACTGGCTGCTGTGCCCTCCATTTGATATGTTAATGTTGGCTTTCTTCCCAATGAGGGTGATCTTTTGTCGTTGCCTAGTTTTGCAAAGTTGACTTTCTTCTCTCACGCAAGGACTTAACATTTCCTTGCCTTATCAGGTGAGATTTTGAGTATTTGTAATTAAGTAGCACTTGTTCAGTGGATGAGCACCCTCTGAGAATCTGTCATTAACTCCTATAATAGCTGAATGTTAATGGCCAAATACACTAAGTACATGGACTCCCACAGTTAGGAACATGTATTTTGAAAATCCCCTCTTTCGATCTTGCTAAATACATTTTTGCTAAAGGGAAAGATGAGAGCACTACACATCCGAGCACGCTTATAAGACATTCGATACAGAAGGGTCTAGACATGAGGCCTCAATTATAAACATTGCGAACACACAAAATATACCCAACATGTGTGCCAGTTTTCACACAAAAGTTGACATTTATAATAACTGAACTTGCTGTGAGATTGTGCTTATCCTCCTGCAAACTTCAGACCATGCGTACCGTACCCACTGTTTCTAGTGGTTGAAGTACTGCATTGCAAGAAAGCAAAAGCCTAGTAGTAGCCTTGAACAAATGGGGAATATGGTGACACTTTTATTCATAACAAAAAACAGTTAGCTAAATATAACGAAATGCAATAATTTGCCATTAGTGAGAAGAGCTCAAATCGATATATTTTATCTTTGCATTCTAAAATAATGATTTTCTATTATTTATTTCATTTCCATGATCATTGCAGAATACATTCCTCACCTTTCTGACTGTGATGATTTCATACTTGCGAAATAGCCTATTGGCCTACAACAAGTTAGGATAGGCTACCATTCGTCCCATCTCTCATTTAACTGGACCCACTTCACTAGTAGCCTAGTAAATGGATAAGCTATTTCAACTATTTTGCTCTATGCGATTCAAAGCGTAGCTTAACGGTGGAACCGACGGTTCAGCTTTTCCTGAATACTGCAATGACAAATTTCTCAAGTAGACTTTTATTTATGAACATACATCATACACATATCATACATAATATATTATATCATAATCATTGCAGAATAAATTCCTCACCTTTTTATGGACATAATGAGCATATCCCCAAAGTAGCCATACAACAAATGACCATGTGCATCTATAATTTAATTGGGTAAAAAGCTTATTTCTCTAAAAATGTTTTACACAAATTTGTTTACATCCCTGTTGGTGAGCATTTCTCCTTTGCCAAGATAATCCATCCACCTGACAGGTGTGGCATATCAAGAAACTGATTAAATCACATGATCATTACACAGGTGCAGCTTGTGCTGGGGACAAGGCCCCTCTAAAATGTGCAGTTTTGTCACACAACTCAATGCTACAGATGTCTCAAGTTTTGAGGGAGCATGCGATTGGCATGCTGACTGCATACAGTAGATGTCCACCAGAGCTGTTGGCAGAGAATTTAATGTTTATTTCTCTACCATAAGCTGCCTCCAATGTCGTTTTAGAGAATTTGGCAATATATCCAACCTGCCTCACAACCGCAGACCACATGTAACCACGCCAGCCCAGGACCTCCATATCTGGCTTCTTCACCTGTGGGATCGTCGGAGGCCAGCCACCTGGACAGCTGATGTAACTGTGGGTTTGCACAACTTAAGAATTTCTGCACAAACTGTCAGAAACCATCTCAGGGAAGCTCATCTGCGTACTCATCCTGACTGTTCGGTGTCGTAACCGACTTCAGTGGGAAAATACTCACCTTCAATGGCCACTGGCACGCTGGAGAAGTGTGCTCTTCACGGATGAATTCCAATATCAACTATACCGGGCAGACAGTGTGTAAGGCGTTGTGTGGGCGAGCGGTTTGCTAATGTTAATGTTGTGAATGGAGTGCCCCATGGTGGGGTTATGGTATGGGCAGACATAAGCTACAGACAATGAACACAATTGCATTTTACTGATGGCAATTTTGAATGCACAGAGATACCGTGACGAGATCCTGAGGCCCATTGTCGTGCCATTCATCCGCTGCCATCGCCTCATGTTTCAGCATGATAATGCACGGCCCCATGTCGCAAGGATCTGTATACAATTCCTGGAAGCTGAAAATATCCGTTCTTCCATGGCCTGCATGCTCACCAGACATGTCACCCATTGAGCACGTTTGGGATGCTCTGGATCGACGTGTACGACAGCGTGTTCTAGTTCCTGCCAATATCCAGCGGCTTCGCAAAGCCATTGAGGAGTGGGACAACATTCTACAGGCCACAATCAACAGCCTGATCAACTCTATGCAAAGGAGTTGTTGCGCTGCATGAGGCACATGGTGGTCACAATCAAATACTAACTGGTTTTCTGATCCACTCTCCTACTTTTTTTTCTATTTTTTTTAAGTATCTGTCTGTGACCAACGGATGCAGATCTGTATTCCCAGTCATGTGAAATTTCCTTTATGAACTGTAACTCAGTAAAATCTTTGAAACTGTTGCATGCTGCATTAATATTTTTGTTCAGTATACAATATTTTTGGTAATGTAAAAGATGTTTCACAGCGGTTTAGATGGTATAATTATTCTCTACACTATACTTAGTTGTTTTGTCACAAACTGAAATTAGGCAAACTTAGAATTTTAGCAACCAGGAAATTGCGGAGTGATTTCTGCATAGTGCATCTTTAAGAAGCGTCTTGTTGCAACGGGGAGTGATGCAAGACAACCTATCACCTGATGACTTGAAATGCTTTATTTGAGGCCACAAAAAATGACTGTTGTCTGTGCTAGCTCGCTTAACTTTATAAACTTTATTTTTATGTGGTGTGTGTGTGTCAATTGCTGATTATGGTAACTTATTCCATTCATGTTTTATTATTATTTATTACTGGCTACCGCTAGGGCTGGGTGATATATCGTGTATACCGGTATGCATTCACATACCGTCTATAACAATATTTTTTAAATACAATGCTGAATTTAATGAAAAGTTCTATAAATTGGGCTACTTCACTGTACGTTTTATCCTACTTTAGTTAACTATAAAACCATCCGAAGGGAAAACCAATTAACCTATTTAAAACAAATTAGAATTCATTTGAAAATGTAGTGTTTAGGAGCATAACATTTGAAAAATATATATTTTGGCCACATCGCTCAGCCCTAGGCACCTTCTAATGGGTGGTCTGAATCCAAGGTGCCTCAGCCATTGTACTCACCAGTAATTCACCTGTAGAGGTGTTGGTTACAGGAGAGTGAGTGTGTGTGTGTGTGTGTGTGTGTGTGTGTGTGTGTGTGTGTGTGTGTGTGTGTGTGTGTGTGTGTGTGTGTGTGTGTGTGTGTGTGTGTGTGTGTGTGTGTGTGTGTGCGACACCTATGGGCAGGTACAGTAGTTAGCACTCAGCCTGTGGTGAGGAGTGGAGTCGTCTGAAATCCCCCAGCTCAGACGATGGCTACCAGGCCTCCTGCTGCTTTCAATGAGTAGAGTAAATGTTCAATTCAAATCCCCCATTTGCTACCTCACAATTGAACCAGTGTTTTGTGAGGCAGTGTGAGCTTTCTTCTCTCTTGCTACCTTGTCCCTTCTCTTTCTCTCTCCTACTTCCCCTATCTTTTATTGCTCATATTCTCTCTCTCTCTCTCTCTCTCTCTCTCTCTCTCTCTCTCCTCTCTCTCTCTCTCTCTCTCTCTCTCTCTCTCTCTCTCTCTCTCACACCCTGCAGGCAGTGCTTGTCCTAGATTTATTGCACTCTCTCTCCCTCCCTGACACACGCTCTGGCTGTCTCATTCTCTCCCACACACTCTTGCTCGCCGCTTCATTTCTGATTGGTCATAGCAATGTCTGCTTTTAATCCCACCACTATTAGCAAACAAGGTGATTCTCCCTGCCAATGCTGCACAGTTTTATATATATATATATAAATTGTGCACGTAGCGTTGCTCTGCATTCCCCCTGGCACTCATTTAACTTGGCATGATGCCTGCTAGAATTATATTTTATTTTCACCACCTCTCTTAATGCGATATCTGAATAAATAAGCACATAGCTAAAGGATGGCTCTATTCAGACCTAAAACCGATAAATATGAAACAATCCCTTCAGTTATGTCTACCGTTTTGGAGAGGTAACATAGCTGCTTCACAAATTTTGACATTCACAAATGGCCTCGGTGAAACAGTGGTTAACGAGCCCCATCTCAAAAAGGCTAGAGGATTGATTGAATACCGAAGTGCAAATGCCATATGGGGCAAGAGGCCCAGAATAACATGAGACCTGCCTGCCTAAAAAGGTTGCTCTCCTCAGTGACCTGGGTATTAAGGTCAACGGTTTGAGCAATTCTAATCTGTTTTAATAAAATCCCTCCCAAGTCGTTTGCAAGCTGTTCGTGCATGGGGATGACGCATGTTCGTTAAAGCACAAATGATAGATTCTGGTTTGAATATTCTTGGACAGGTTTTTAAACAGCTGTAAATCTTATTTTGAATTCCATATGTCAAGGACGGGCAGAGGTATTAATAAAACAAATTTAACAATGTCTTCCTACTATTGTAACATGTGAGGACAATCTCACTCTGTTGACCCAAATAGCTTGTCTTACATGCTTGGCTGTGTTATTGGTATTTAAAAGCAATGGCACAAAATCTGTAAAAAAATACACCTTATAGTTAGTAGATTAATTGTTATTGTACTAAACCACATAGTAGGCCCCAGTCAAACCACCCATCTGTCACTGTTCGACAACTTGGGGGCTTGCACCCCTATGTTCATAAACTCTGCTTGTTAAACGAGTAGGCACTGCCACCTGGAACAACCAATTATTAAATAGCATTTTCCAGATTACTTGACAGTCTTTAAATATGGTGGTAGGGCTACACTATCACTGCATATTCTGTCATTCTCACTCATGAACAAACACAAACTCATGGAGCTTTTTTTCAAACAGCATTACTTGCTGAGAGCAGAAATGTTGTCGTTGTGGCTGTAGTTAAAAGAAAGTAATGAGCACCTGCGGCTAGGGGGGGATGGTTACTTACAATGAATATGCTGTCTCATTGTGCATGTTTTGCTAGTGTCCACTGCTCATTATAGCCATCCAGAATGGCAGTAATTTTCTGCCTCTGTCCAGAAGAGCCTAGACAGCATCCAAACTTAAAGATTTTGCTCTTAGAGTTGACCCTATGCCACCCACCACCCTTTACCATTTCAAATGATCTTTCACTAATTTAGGTCATAGGGGATGATTGCTTGATGTTCATACAGCTCATGTTCATACAGCTCAAAAAATGTTTGGTGTGGTTTGAGTGCACAATCTAGCCATCTGTCCCAAAAATACATCCATATTAAGATGTTTTAAAGGGTGGCTGCATCACAATACTACATTGATTCTCTGTGTGAAAGAGAGAATGTTTGAAGGGGATTCATTCAGTTCTCTCCAAAATGTATATTCAAGAAAAATCCTGTATTTTCAGTGGAAAAGGGATTCGAGGCATCACATGCTGCCTGGATGGCATCTTTGCTGTGCAGTAGTGATGTTTGTTTTCCACAGACGACCCTGGTAGGGAGTTGGGCTATTGTTTTGCCTATTAATAACTAAAATTATACTCATTCATTTTAACACTATAATATAGGTTTCATGAATATGGCAAGGGAACAGAATAAAAAGGTAGGCCGCTCAGAGTGGGAGGATGGGTGATAAAGGAATTACTTAATTACAAAGGTTTTCAAATGCCCAGGAGTAAGAGCATGGTTAGCAGAAACCATGAAAGCATTTTATTTTAGCTGTCTTGAGAAGAGCGTAGTGTGGTCAACGTGAAAGGACAAGGCAACTTCTATCTCAGGAGACCAGACCTTTACGGCTCGTTGAAGAGAGGATAGGATACAAGACGAGCACTCGTTCAGAATCAGAAGAAATGACTTTGCCATCCAACGAAATTGACAGGAACTTGCCTTCGTTCTAAGAAACAAAAATACATACCGCAGTCACATCACGGACTGAAGCAAGTCCATAATGGCAGGCGAGTTACTGTAATCGTTTTTTGTGTCCACAAGGGTGACCGCTTTCAGGGGGAAAAAATGATGTGCCAAGCAGGGTCATGTTCAGTAGGGAGAAAATGTTTTGAAAAAGGGAGAGAAACTAAACTTACCCAATTAGAACACAGATTTTTTTGGTTTTCTGTGTACCACAGTGTACTCTACTGCACAGGACTCTTTTTGACGGACCTGTAGCATCTACCTGATGCCAGTATTTGAAGTAGAGGATTAGGAGGGTTGCTTGTGGCACTCGTCTGCTCAATGCCTGTGTCCCAAATGGCACCCTATTCCCTGTATAGTGCACTACTTTTGACCAAAGCTCTATAGGCCCTGGTCAGAAGTAGTGCATTTAGGGAATAGGGTGCCATTTGGGATCCAGAAAATGGTACGGGACAAACACAGCCATCCGTCTTCCCAGTCTGCGACCTGTCTGTCAGAGAGAGTCTGTAATCCAGAAGAAAATGGGGTCAAGGTTAGCTGCTCATGCCCGTTTAGTGGGACCATTGTGTTAAACCCAGAGCTAAGGTACACAGCGAGGATCCTTTGATACATGCATGCTTGTACCTAGATTTTTGTAGATTTTGCAGGGGCACTACAATTGAATGATAAATTGGAGTTGTTTAGTGTTCTTTCTGCTCTGGTGTGAAGCCCACCTCTGCGGTTAATTTATTGCTCCCCCCTCAGAGCCAGAGCTGCTGTCATGAATACCGTCCACAGCAGTGGAGGCTGCTGAGTGGAGGACGGCTCATAATAATGGCTGGAATGGAGTCAATGGAATGGTATCAACCACATGGAAACCACGTGTTTGATACCATTCCATTGACTCCATTCCCACCATTATTATGAGCTGTCCTCCCCTCAGCAGCCTCCACTGGTCGACAGAGTATCTGACATAGGACTAGCTTATACATTACGGATAACAATGGTAATTTAATATCATGCTGTTTTAGGGCAAAATATACACACCCAGTCTTTGCCAAATCGGAACTTTCAACTTAAATGACAGTGGCAGTTTTAGCTAAATGAGGGCAATGTCAATCCTCTTATATTCCTATACGCTACTCACTTTTTAAATAGTTAATGACCTCTTTACATATTTCGGGAGGTTCTTTGTTCTTGAAACCAGTACAGGTCTGGTTATTGGGTGCACACATGACTCTCAAGGAATAAACAAGAGTGGGGACGAGAAAGGAAAAGAAGACAAGGCAGAGTACTGTTAAAATTTCAATTTTCCACCTCAGAGGATAGTTCCACATGAAAGAGGACGAAGAGGACGATGCTGTGCGTAGAGAAAAATGCCACGAAAGCCTTTGACAACTCCATAATTTGTTTTGTTTTTATGCACATTTTCGTCTCGCAAACTCACCTGTAATATTTGAGGTGGAAAAGTTGATAAACGACAGTGCGGTGACTTTAAGTTGCGGAACGGTTTGTGTTCAACACGTTGCATTCTTTAATTTCAAAGCTGTCATTCGCGTCATGCTAAATTTAGCCATGCCTTATGGTAACTTACATATTGTGTATGATGCAGGTTCCATGTGGGAATACTCAGGCGATAGATACATAGCACAGGAGGTTGGTGGCATCTTAATTGGGGAGGACGTGCTCGTGATAATGACTGGAGTGAAATGGTATCATACACATGGTTTCCATGTGTTTGATGCCATTTCATTTGCTACATTCCAGACATTATTATGAGCCGCCCTCCCCTCAGCAGCCTCCACTGATGGATAGATAGATGCTGAGAAGGGCCATTGCATATTTATGAGCATACCGTTTCATATTTCGATTTCCCATGTTAGTCAAGTTTTACAAGCATGAAAAGTGCCTTGACAAATTTAGAGCATTGGCTTACTTTGGGGTATTAGTCAGTGACACAGTTATGTTAGGGAGAACTTGACATCTCTGCTATTTACGAAAGTTTGACACCTACCTGTCATGGCTCTAAATTCAAAGAGGTGGAACTGGGGAAGGGATCGGAACTTGTGTTCCTGCCTCACAAAAATAGATGTGTATAAATAAATACAAAAATGGCGACTTATCCAACAATGTAGGCCTAGAGCGTGTTGGCATTTGTCATTTTATAAATATTGACATTCAAAACTGTTTGCCAAGGTGGGCTTTGTAAAGTGCATGTGTTTCTCACTTCGTCCTCGAGCGCTATAGTGCACAGACTTTCAAGGTAAATGCATCTAACAGCAACAGTCTAGGGGTGATTGAGAGAGACTTGCTTTGGAACTCTGTGTACCTGAGGTGAAAAAAATAACTGGTGTTTAAGCTCTTGGCAGAGCATGCAACTTGCACCATGAATAATTAAACCAATTTTATGTAATCTATCACAAGACATTCAGTGGCCCTTTTAGGCACTTTAAGCTTATCACAGGTGTCTACTAATCTCTGGCCCTCAGTGTGACCTTATTGCATGTAAAAATTACAAAGAATAACTAATCTGTTAAACATTCATCTAAATATAAACCATCAATTTAGTGAATATTATTGGTGTTTTAATATGAGGGTTTCCGCATGAAATATTTTTTATACACAGGTAAAAAAAGTGTAAAAAATACTATGTTAATACGTATTTGTTTTCATTGTTTTGGCATCAAACTTGTGGCAGTTGTGAACACAGTCAATAGTTGGAAGAGTTGTGGAGTTAATTGAAAATGCCGTAGGTGGATGTTGCTTTATTCATTAATTAGATTTTTTCTTGAATATGGACACAGATATAATAAATAAACTATAAAGAATATATATTTTTTTATAGTTATTCAAATATAATTTATCAAAGTTACCATAGATTGTCATAGATTTTCTGTTAATTACCAATATTACTGAAAATCCCAGTAACTTTGGTAAATGACCCATGGCTTTGCAACCCTAAGCTTGGCTGATTTATGGAAACGGATATCCATTGGCTCATAACACCAGTGTTTGTCTGCTTTATTGGAAAGATGTTCAGTAGTGCCCATTGATGTCCAGGGGCTGGTGTGAGCTCTGCTTGGATGAAAAGCCTCCTTCGTTTCCCAGCAGCCCATCAAACGGCAGGTGTTCCGTGTGCCGCCAACCGCGAGGCACACTCCCATTTCATGAGCCCCCACGAGATGGCCTGTCATTGTCCTTCCACTAATCCACCACACACTAGCAGCAGCAGATCTAGAACCAGCCTGCAATGCTAGGACCAAGAAGGAGACTTTGTATGTCATGAATTTATCATGGAGTCATGATCGGAGATGACATTGACAGACGAGGCAGAGATACGATTAGTAGGCCATGCCTCCGCAGTGTTGTATAGTGTCTAACTTGCCTCCGCCAGTCCTGAGCTTGTCGCCATCATGCAGTTCTTTGATTAGTATTATTAGCCAGCAGCTTGTCAAGAGCAGCTGTTTCAGGTCAAACCAATGGGACTCTGGAGGAACTATGCCCCAAAGACACAATAAATTAATTTCCTCTTATCTTCGGCGTGCAGCCATATTTACGGCTAATCTTATCTAGGCATCTGTGTGTTTTAAGGACAGGCTTGTGAATTAATCGCTCGCCTTTAGTGTAAGCCTATACCACGTGCCGTTTTGAGAGAGGCCACATATGAGTGAAAGGGGGTTGGGGAGCTGTATAAGTAGTGTACTCCATTTCTACATGTAGATGTGTCTTTTTAGATCTCAATGCCTCTCCAAATGGTTTTCTTAGCTTTGGTTCAATTGTCGGAGTATCGGTACAATTTATTTTCGAAGATGGTGGATAAAAAGTGTAGCCTTCAATTCTACAACAAGGAGGAATCATACAGTGGCAGCATAGTGATTTTTTTTCAAGGGTGATGAATTGTGGGAGATCAAAATGCCACTTTGGTTCCCACCTCCCAACAGCATAGCCAGCTTTGAATCGTTGTCCCATTACATTGCCTCCACAATACCAGCCAAGAAATTTGATCAGGAATTGTTTGTCTGTAATTCCAAACATGGTGTTCTTCCAGCAAGACCTCTGATCTGCTTTTCTAGTATGAGTAAAGGGATTGCATGGGAGCCGGCGTCTGTCTCGTATGATAACACATCTCTTCTCCCTCTTCCTTCATTTGATAGGAAGAACAAAACTCTTATCTTGCATGAGGTTGTCCATCCAGCTTAGTACGAACATCTAATCTACTTTGTTCTATTTACTCTGTCCTCTTACGCCGTTGCATGCCTTACTGAAAAAATATATATCCCTGTTTTTGGATTGTCATTCTTTTGCCACGAATCCTTTTTCTAAGCTGATAAATCTTTGTGAAAGAAGAGTTTTTTTTCCCCCCCTTCCTTTTGGACATCACATTTTTTAAATTTTTTATTTAACCTTTAACTAGGCAATTCAGTTAAGAACAAATTCTTATTTACAATGACGGCCTACACCGGCCAAACCCGGACAACACAGGGCAAATTGTGCGCCGCCCTTTGGGACTCCCAATCACAGCTGGTTGTGATACAGCCTGAATTTGAGCCAGGGTGTCTGGAGTGACGCCTCTAGCACTGAGATGCAGTGCCTTAGACCGCTGCACCACTCGGGAGCCCAAATAACTCAGAGTATGTGACATTGCACACTGACATGCATTCCTCAAACAGGCGCTTCAAGCCTATCTGCGCTAAGAGAATACTGGCACTTAGCAATAACCAATTTTTCCAATTATGAATTGTGAGGTGATTGCCTTATGAAATTGTCATGTGATTAGCAGCCCCCATTACCCGTGTACCGTTTCAACGTTCTTGGCAGAATTTCTTCAAAGAAGAAAACAACTTAAAAGCCCTTTGTTTCCGCACCTCTTCTTACCTGCCCGTGCTCTTTTTTGACCTTGGGTAAGACAGTTGTCTCCCACTAGTCTTTTGTTGGTAGTCGGCACCTCCCTCCTCTCTTCTACCACATCATCTACCAGGTCTGCGATGGAAATGCCACCCTATTCCCCATATAGTGCACTACTTTTGACCAGAATGCTATGTGCCCTGGTCAAAAGTAGTGCACTATATAGGGAATAGGGTGCTATTTGGGATGAAACCAGACTCCTGTGTTGTAGTAACGAAGGTTCCTGATGATAGGGAGGGCCGGCCGTGTTTAGCCCTCCATGCTCCGGGCCTGACTTGCTGACTCTGGGATTATGATGAAGCGCTAGCTCCAACCCTGGCCCCCTCTCTACCACACAGCCCTCTGGGCCCCCTGAGCTCTTTGTGTGTGTGTGTGTGTGTGTGTGTGTGTGTGTGTGTGTTCGTGTGTGTGTGTGTGTGTGTGTGTGTGTGTGTGTGTGTGTGTGTGTGTGTGTGTGTGTGTGTGTGTGTGTGTGTGTGTGTGTGTGTGTGTGTGTGTGTGTGTGTGTGTGTGTGTGTGTGGTCGGCTCCGTGACGACGACTTTTGAGTCCCTCTGGTTTTGGTAATGCGACATCAACGGGAAGACTTTGAGGGTCAGTTGCCGTTTGGCATGCCAACAGGGCTGTACAGAAAGATTGCATACCCTTTAAATCGTGCACATGCCCCTGCTATAGACCCCTGACCAAGAGCCTTACTAGAATGGAGACTTAATACAATTATAGAATTTGAGTTTGAAAATAGTATTGGACAGAATATAGCGATTTTTTTTATGTCAGTGTTTTCTTTTCATGAGCAGAGGGCCGAAGTGGATGAAGACTCTGTCAGAGGCTACATTCCAAATAGCACCCTATTCCCTAGATAGTACACTACTTTTAACCATAGCCCTATAGGCCCTGGTCAAAAATAGTGTCAAAAGTAGTGCACTAAATAGGGAATAGGGTGCCATTTGGGACACAGCCGAGGTGTAACGGAATGTATATTATTACCTCCAGCTACTATACAATCATATCAAGGTAGCTGCACTTGCAGTTGATTTTCCTCGATTGAACGCGTCTTTCACACCGGTTTAGTACCAGTTTAGTACCTGTAACAGCATCTTTGATCAACAAGCTATAGCAAAAATATAGCAGGGATACACTCCACATCTACACCGGAATGATTGAATGAATTGGTTCTGACAGACAACTTGATATTATCCGCTATCGAGCACAACCATTGTAAGCAACATCAAACCATGAGTGCAAAGACTTGTACATGCCTGTACATTTTATGCAGGGGCATGAGGCTGCTCTTTTTAGAGTATAGGTAATTTCAGACTGACAAACTGGGGCATGGGCTGACTCAGTGGGTTGATGGAGTAAAACCCCTGTGGGTACTTGATGGAAGTTGTTTCATCCGCAAGTTCTGCACTGGAACAAGCTTTGATTTCACCCAATCCTATCTGCAACAATGCGTACCACGAGACCCTCTATATACCTCTATACAGGCCCCTACCTTTGGTGCCAAAGAGAGACACCAGCTCTGTCGCACACAAAAGCTAATCTACGCATTATGATCACATTACAAATGGAGGTGGGTGGTGTAAGCATACAGGGCTCTCCCTGGTGCCGCAGCGGTCTAAGGCGCTGCATTGCAGTGCTTGAGGCATCACTACAGACCCAGGTTTGATCTCAGGCTTTGTCACAGCCGGCCATGACCGGTAGACCCGTGAGGCAGCGTGACCGGTAGACCCATGGCCCTGCATCGTTAGGGGAGGGTTTGGCCGGCCGGGATTTCCTTGTCCCATCTCGCTCTAGCGACTCCTTGTGGCGGGCCGGGCACCTGCAAGCTGACCTCGGTCGCCAGCTGGACACATTGGCGCAATTGGCTTCCAGGGTAAGCGAGCAGTGTGTCAAGGGGTTGGCAGGGTCGTGTTTTGGAGGACGCATGGCTCTCGACCTTCACCTCTCCAAAGTCTGTAGGGGAGTTGCAGCGTTGGGACAAGACTGTAACTACCAATTGGGGAGAAAAAGGGTAAAAGTACAACAACAAAAAATACAAAAACAGGGCTGACAGTAAAAACAAGATGGGGCATTTCCCTAATTTCCTGTATTAGCAGTTGGTTCAGCATCTCCTTCTTTCCTGTGGCTGTATTGACTTTCAAGGACACCTTTCTTTTCCTGATAAAGGGTAGTATGGTGGTGTCTACTCTGTCTGTGTGCTATGGTTTGGTAAATAGCAGTTAGCTTGTTGATAGTCTCAGTGATCCTCATGCCCTAACATGTGTTCTCTGGCAGTTTCCAAGGGCACCTTTTATAGACTAGGTGATGGCGGTTTTCTTTTCTTATTCCAATTTCTATGAAATTCCACATACTCTATATAGCCATCAAATTAGGCAATACATAATATACCTTGTTGAATATTTCAGGAAAAGGGCGTATTTGTGAAATACATATGATTGATTAAGATGTTTAATTTTTTGGGACCATTGACTGAAATTGTGTGCCACTGTAAACCAAAGAAGATCAAAATGACAATAGTTGAAGTCTCGCGTTTAGTTTTACAGTGAACTAAACAGCGTGAAGCAGTGAAAATTGCTGCATATAGCAGAATCGAGCCATTTTGGTGTCTCTTACTATGCAAGAATATGTGCCACTCAGTAAGGTCTCCTATTTTCAGCTAGTATATCCATATCTCCATTATACACTGCTCAAAAAAATAAAGGGAACACTTAAACCACACAATGTAACTCCAAGTCAATCACACTTCTGTGAAATGTAACTGTCCACTTAGGAAGCAACACTGATTGACAATACATTTCACATGCTGTTGTGCAAATGGAATAGACAACAGGTGGAAATTATAGGCAATTAGCAAGACACCCCCCAATAAAGGAGTGGTTCTGCAGGTGGGGACCACAGACCACTTCTCAGTTCCTATGCTTCCTGGCTGATGTTTTGGTCACTTTTGAATGCTGGCGGTGCTTTCACTCTAGTGGTAGCATGAGACGGAGTCTACAACCCACACAAGTGGCTCAGGTAGTGCAGCTGATCCAGGATGGCACATCAATGCGAGCTGTGGCAAGAAGGTTTGCTGTGTCTGTCAGCGTAGTGTCCAGAGCATGGAGGCGCTATCAGGAGACAGGCCAGTACATCAGGAGACGTGGAGGAGGCCGTAGGAGGGCAACAACCCAGCAGCAGGACCGCTACCTCCGCCTTTGTGCAAGGAGGAGCAGGAGGAGCACTGCCAGAGCCCTGCAAAATGACCTCCAGCAGGCCACAAATGTGCATGTGTCTGCTCAAACGGTCAGAAACAGACTCCATGAGGGTGGTATGACGGCCAGACGTCCACAGGTGGGGGTTGTGCTTACAGCCCAACACCGTGCAGGACTTTTGGCATTTGCCAGAGAACACCAAGATTGGCAAATTCGCCACTGGCGCCCTGTGCTCTTCACAGATGAAAGCAGGTTCACACTGAGCACGTGACAGTCTGGAGACGCCGTGGAGAACGTTCTGCTGCCTGCAACATCCTCCACCATGACCGGTTTGGCGTTGGGTCAGTCATGGTGTGGGGTGGCATTTCTTTGGGGGGCCGCACAGCCCTTCATGTGCTTGCCAGAGGTAGCCTGACTGCCAGTAGGTATTGAGATGAGATCCTCAGACCCCTTGTGAGACCATATGCTGGTGCGGTTGGCCCTGGGTTCCTCCTAATGCAAGACAATGCTAGACCTTATGTGGCTGGAGTGTGTCAGCAGTTCCTGCAAGAGGAAGGCATTGATGCTATGGACTGGCCCGCCCGTTCCCCAGACCTGAATCCAATTGAGCACATCTGGGACATCATGTCTCGCTCCATCCACCAACGCCACGTTGCACCACAGACTGTCCAGGAGTTGGCGGATGCTTTAGTCCAGGTCTGGGAGGAGATCCCTCAGGAGACCATCCGCCACCTCATCAGGAGCATGTCCAGGCGTTGTAGGGAGGTCATACAGGCACGTGGAGGCCACACACACTACTGAGCCTCATTTTGACTTGTTTTAAGGACATTACATCAAAGTTGGATCAGCCTGTAGTGTGGTTTTCCACTTTAATTTTGAGTGTGACTCCAAATCCAGACCTGCCTGGGTTGATAAATTGGATTTCCATTGATTATTTTTGTGTGATTTTGTTGTCAACACATTCAACTATGTAAAGAAAAAAGTATTTAATAAGATTATTTCTTTCATTCAGATCTAGGATGTGTTGTTTAAGTGTTCCCTTCATTTTTTTGAGCAGTATATATTGAAATAATGTGTTACCCATCTCTTCCTCCTATCTGATTACTCACTGAACAACCCTACTCGGCAACACTCAATAAACAGTGTTTACTGGACTGGCCATTTCCTCTCATTGGACAGAGACTGAGGGCTGTTAGAGGGTGCAATGGTGACTGGGAAAGTGGCAAGCGGCCAGGCTTGGTGGCAAGCACAATGTACACTTTGTTTTATTACCATTATTTTAATTCAAAAGTTTAAGTGCAGTTCCCTGCCCCCTGTTTTCTTCATTGAGTGTGACACACACACCATTTTAATCATGTGAGTGTTGTGGGCCCTGGCCATTTGGAGAGAAGAACATTTAATTATGACCCCATTTCATAGGGGAAGGAGCATTTTCATTTTTTTTTTTTTGCTCAAGGTATACAGACACAACACTACTATTAATTATTAACTATTAATCACCTGCGCGACCAAGACACTATCCACTTTATAAATGTAAATCTTTTTTTTTTTCAATTGCGCCGAATACAACAGGTGTCATGACTTCTGCCGAAGTCGATGCCCCTTCTTGTTCGGGCGGTGCTCGGCGGTCGACGTCACCGGTCTTCTAGCCATCATTGATCCATTTTTCATTTTCCATTGGTTTTGTCTTGTCTGCCTACACACCTGGTTCCAATCCCATTTATTACATGTTGTGTATTTAAGCCTCTGTTTCCCCTCATGGCCTTGTCAGAGATTGTTTGTTGTTATGTGCTCGTGTTGTTGTATTGGTGCGCGACGGGTTATTATACCCATGTTCATTTTATTATGTACGTTGGTTTTGGAGATTGTTTTTTAACTTTATTAAACTACTCCAGTTACACCAAGTTTGTTTCTCCTGCGCCTGACTTCCCTGCCACCTACACACACGTCGTGACAACAGGTGAAATGCTTACTTATCATCCTGTAACCAACAATGCAGTTTTAAGAAAAGACCCCCCAAAGAAGTAAGAGATAAGAATAACAAATAATTAAAGAGCAGCATTAAATAACAATAGCGGGGCTATATACAGGGGGTACCGGTACAGAGTCAATGTCAATGTAATGTGCGAGGGCACCGGTGTCGAGGTAATTGAGGTAATATGTACATGTAGGTAGAGTTATTAAAGTGACTATGCATATATAATAGCAGAGTGTAGCAGCAGCTTTCCGGGGGGGGGGCAATGCAAATAGTTGGTGTAGCCATTTGATTAGCTGTTCAGGAGTCTTATGGCTTGTGGGTAGAGGCTATTTAGGGGCCTCTTGGACCTAGACTTGGCGCTCCGGTACCGCTTGCCGTGCGGTAGCAGAGAGAATAGTCTATGACTAGAGTGGCTGGAGTCTTTGACAATTTTTAGGGCCTTCCTCTGATACCACCTGGTATAGAGGTCCTGGATGGCAGGAAGCTTGGCCCCGGTGATGTACTGGGCCGTACGCGCTACCCTCTGTAGTGCCTTGCAGTCGAAGACCGAGCAGTTGCCATACGAGGCAGTGATGCAACCAGGCAGTATGCTCTCGATGGTGCAGCTGTAAAACCTTTTGAGGATCCATGCCAAATATTTTCAGTCTCCTGAAGGGTATTAGGTTTTGTCGTGCCCTCTTCACGACTGTCTTGGTGTGCTTGGACCATGTTAGTTTGTTGGTGATGTGGACGCCAAGGAACTTGAAGCTCTCAACCTGCTCCAGTACAGCCCCGTCTATGAGAATGGTGGCGTGCTCGGTCCTCCTTTTCCTGTAGTCCACAATCATCTCCTTTGTCTTGATCACGTTAAGGGAGATGTTGTTGTCCTGGCACCACACGGTCAGGTCTCTGACCTCCCTATAGGCTGTCTCATCGTTGTCGTGATCAGGCTGTCATCAGCAAACTTAATAGTTCTGTAGTCATGCTTGGCCATGCAGTCATGAGTGAACAGGGAGTACAGGAGGGGACTGAGCATGCACCCCTGAGGGGCCCCTGTGTTGAGGATCAGTGTGGCGGACGTGATGTTACCTACCCTTACCACCTGGGGCGGCCTGTCAGGAAGTCCAAGATCCAGTTGCAGAGGGAGGTGTTTAGTCCCAGGGTCCTTAGCTTAGTGATTAGCTTTGAGGGCACTATGGTGTTGAGCGCTGAGCTGTAGTCAATGAATAGCATTCTCACGTAGGTGTTCCTTTTGTCCAGGTGTGAAAGGGCAGTATGGAATGCAATAGAGATTGTATCATCTGTGAATCTGTTGGTGCGGTATGCAAATTGGAGTGGGTCTAGAGTTTCTGGGATAATGGTGTTGATGTGAGCCATGACCAGCTTTTCAAAGCATTTCATTTCATGGCTACAGATGTGAGTGCTACGGGTCGGTAGTCATTTATGCAGGTTACCTTAGTGTTCTTGGGCACAGGGACTATGGTGATCTGCTTGAAACATGTTGGTATTGCAGACTCAGACAGGGAGAGGTTGTACATGTCTTTGAAGACATTTGCCACTTGGTCATGCTCTGAGTACACATCCTGGTAATCCGTCTGGCCCTGTGGCCTTGTGAATGTTGACCTGTTTGAAGGTCTTACTCACATCGGCTGCGAAGAGCATGATCACACAGTCGTCTGGAACAGCTGATGCTCTCATGCATGTTTCAGTGTTACTTGCCTAGAAGCGAGCATAAAAGTTATTTAGCTCGGCTGGTAAGCTCGTGTCACTGGGCAGCTCTCGGCTGTGCTTCCCTTTGTAGTCTGTAGTAGTTTGCAAGCCCTGCCACATCCAACGAGCGTCCGAGCCGGTATGGTACGATTCGATCTTCGTCCTGTATTGACAGTTCGTCGGAGGGTATAGCGGGATTTCTTATAAGCTTCCGGGTTAGAGTCCTGCTCCTTGAAAGCGGCAGCTCTACCCTTTAGGTCAGTGTGAATGTTGCCTGTAATCCATGGCTTCTGATTGGGGTATGTACTTGCAATCACTGTGGGAATGACGTCCTCGTTGCGCTTATTGATAAAGCCAGTGACTGATGTGGTGTACTCCTCAATGCCATTAGAAGAATCCCAGAACTTATTTCAGTTTCTGCTAGCAAAGCAGTCCTGTCGTTTAGCATCTGCTTCATCTGACCACTTTTTTTATGGACCGAGTCACTGGGGCTTCCTGCTTTAATTTTTTCTTGTAAGCATTAACCTCTTACATCTAGACGTTCCGCTAGCAGAACACCTGCCCCAATATCCAATGATAGGCGTGGCGCGAATTACAAATTCCTCAAAAATACAAAAACTTCAATTTTTCAAACATATGACTATTTTACAGCATTTTAAAGACAAGACTCTCCTTTATCTAACCACACTGTCCGATTTCAAAAAGGCTTTACAGCGAAAACAAAACATTAGATTATGTCAGCAGAGTACCCAGCCAGAAATAATCAGACACCCATTTTTCAAGCTAGCATATAATGTCACAAAAACCCAGAAGACAGCTAAATGCAGCACTAACCTTTGATGATCTTCATCAGATGACACACCTAGGACATTATGTTATACAATACATGCATGTTTTGTTCAATCAAGTTCATATTTGTATCAAAAAACAGCTTTTTACATTAGCATGTGACGTTCAGAACTAGCATACCCCCCCGCAAACTTCCGGGGAATTTACTAACAATTTACTAAATTACTCACGATAAACGTTCACAAAAAGCATAATAATTATTTTAAGAATTATAGATACAGAACTCCTCTATGCACTCGATATGTCCGATTTTTTTAAAATAGCTTTTTGGTGAAAGCACATTTTGCAATATTCTAAGTACATAGCCCAGCCATCACGGGCTAGCTATTTAGACACCCGGCAAGTTTAGCCTTCACCAAAATCAGATTTACTACAACAAAAATGTTATTACCTTTGTTGTCTTCGTCAGAATGCACTCCCAGGACTGCTACTTCAATAACAAATGTTGGTTTGGTCCCAAATAATCCATCGTTATATCCGAATAGCGGCGTTTTGTTCGTGCGTTCCAGAAACTATCCGAAATGGTAAATCAGGGTCGTGCGCATGGCGCAATTCGTGACAAAAAAATTCTAAATATTCCATTACCGTACTTCGAAGCATGTCAACCACTGTTTAAAATCAATTTTTATGCAATTTATCTCGTAAAAAAGCGATAATATTCCGACCGGGAATCTCCTTTTCTGCAAACAGAGGAAAAATCACAAAGACGTGGGCGGCCAGGGCACGCGCCTAAGCCCACAGTCCCTTGATCGGCCACTTGAGAAAGGCGATAATGTGTTTCAGCCTGGGGCTGGGATGACGACATTCAGGTTTTTCCCGGGCTCTGAGCGCCCATGGAAGACATAGGAAGTGTCACGTTAGAGCAGAGATCCTTTGTAAAAGATAGAGATGGCAAAGAAGTTCAAGAAATGGTCAGACAGGCCACATCCTGTAAAGGAATCTCTCAGGTTTTGACCTGCCATTTGAGTTCTGTTATACTCACAGACACCATTCAAACAGTTTTAGAAACTTTGGAGTGTTTTCTATCCAAAGCCAATAATTATATGCATATTCTAGTTACTGGGCAGGAGTAGTAACCAGATTAAATCGGGTACGTTTTTTTATCCAGCCATGAAAATACTGCCCCCTAGCCATAACAGGTTAATCAGGAGGATAGAATTATGGACAGATTTGCCAAATGGAGGGTGAGGGAGAGATTCGTACGCATCTCTGTGTGTGGAGTAAAGGTGGTCTAGAAATGTTTTTCCTCTGGTTGCACATTTAACATGCTGATAGAAATGAGGTAAAACTGATTTAAGATTCCCTACAGATGAAAACTCTCTAGTTAGATAGTGTGGTCTACAGCTTTTCATGAGATACTGTACCTTAGGTGAGCAAAACCTCGAGACTTCCTTAGATATCGTGCACCAGCTGTTATTCACATATATGCATATGCCTCCGGTCCGTGTCTTACCAGAGACTGCAGTTCTGTCATGCCGATAGAGTGTATAACTCGCCAGCTGTATGTTCTTAATGTTGTCGTTCAGCCACGACCCGGGTGAAACATTAGATATTACAGTTTTTAATGTCCTGTTGGTAGGATATACGTGCTTTCAGTTCGTCCCATTTATTTTCCAGCAATTGAACATTAGCTAGCAGGACGGAAGGCAAGGGCAGATGAGCCACTCATCGCCTGATCCTCGCAAGTCACCCTGATCTTTTTCCACAAAATCTCAGTTTCCTTCTCCAGCGAATCACAGGGATCTGGGCCTGGTCGGGTGTCTGTAGTAGTATATCCCTCCCGTCCGACTCATTGAAGAAGAACTCTTCGTCCAGATTGAGGTGTGTAATCGCAGTTCTGATGTCCAGAAGCTCTTTTCGGTCAGAAGAGACGGTAGCAGCAACATTATGTACAAAACAAGTTACGAACAACGCAAAAAAGCAAACAAAATTGCATGGTTGGTTAAGAGCTGATAAGACTGCAGCCCTCCCGTCGGGCACCATCGTAAATAGTCATACTTGACATTGCAGATGATAATTTATTCTGTATATTCTATTGTGTACATATCAGTTTTATTACTATGTATACTACCTACTTATTACTATTGATCTTGATATTTGAATTGCACTGTTGAAGGAGCTGCAAGTAAGCATTTCGCTGCATCGTTTATACCTGCTGTAACCTGTACGTGGCGAATACACAAAAAGCATTAATATTCTTCTCTCTCTCAAAATATTCCCCACATTTCTCACCCACAGACATTAGCTAGATGTAAAGGTGATCTTAGGTAACTGTAGGCTAGGTGTGTTTGTGCCAAGCATTTATGTTCAGTCGGTGATTTTAAAGTCACTTTAAATAGACATATAAAATATATAAAAACATGGTAAGCTTTATCTTACCCTGACTAAACTTAATTCCATGAGTGATCAAAACTAATTTATCATGCTATCTCTTGTCTCTCTGCTGCAGACATAGTGAGCAATATGTTTGGAACATCAAATTGCAATAACATCGCATTTTCAAATCGCAATATATATATATATAGAATCACTATACATATCGTATAGGCACTTGAGTATTGTTATATCGTATCGTGAGGTCCTTAGCAATTCCCAGTCCTATCACATAACCCATTGTCTCTTCTACCTGAGGGCTTGGGACCCTTTTATTTCGGCCGTCTCCAAAAGCTCTGAAATCGGAGAGTCTAAACCGCACTGGAGAGGAGGACATCTGGGCTAACTGCATGCTTCCTAGGTACACTAGGAGAAAACAAATCTGTTAATAGATTTTTGGCATCACTCGTCATAAAACCTCTTACGCCGAGACTCTCCGGGCTGCGGTAAAAGCCTTTTCATTCAATGCCGTTTTTTCAGCGTGCCCTAGAACAGAGGACTACCCTGCTTTATTGTTTTTCTCCGTATCCCCCTCTCCCTCCCTCACACAATGGATTGGCAAGAAAGAACAACATTGTTGGTAGTTTTCCGTGTGCAATTTTCATAGAGTCCTTTTGAGTTGGATGTATTTTCTCATCTCTTCTGTAGCGAACAAGTGGAGCGCACGGTGAATCCAGAGGGCTCACTTTTCCTGTGGTCATTAAAGGGCTAAGTTCCGTCCTAAATGGCACCCCACTCCCTACATAGTCAACTACTTTTGACAAGAGCTTAGATCCCTGCTACCCGGCCCAACCCGACGGGATCTGATGCTGGGCCAAGCCTATTTGTTTTCTTCAATAACTAGGGCGGGGGTATCATTTTGAAGCTGAGCCATTTGCTGCGTAGTGCCTCTGTATATTCTTATCTTACTAAGATCATAACATTGTCAGAAGTGCTTCAACTTCTTCAAATATAATTCCGGAACATTGTCTGAGTCGACAGGATACGAGTTGCTCTTGCTACTCACATGCAGAGAGGTAGGTACTACTGATATCGGGGTGGCAGGTAGCCTAGCGGTTAAGAGCACTAGGCTTTAACCTCTATGGGCTAGGTGGGACGCAAGCCAGTGTAATCCCGTGGCGCATTATTCAAATACCTTAGAAATGCAAAACCTTCAATTTTTCAAACATATGACTATTTTACACCATTTTAAAGATAAGACTCTCGTTAATCTAACCACACTGTCCGATTTCAAAAAGGCTTTACAACGAAAATAAAACATTAGATTATGTCAGCAGAGTACCCAGCCAGAAATAATCGGACACCCATTTTTCAAGCTAGCATATAATGTCACATAAACCCAAACCACAGCTAAATGTAGCACTAACCTTTGATGATCTTCATCAGATGACAACCCTAGGACATTATGTTATACAATACATGCATGTTTTGTTCAATCAAGTTCATATTTATATCAAAAACCAGCTTTTTACATTAGCATCTGACTAGCATGTGACTAGCATTCCCACCGAACACTGCCGGTGAATTTACTAAATTACTCACGATAAACGTTCACAAAAAGCATAACAATTATTTTAAGAATTATAGATACAGAACTCCTCTATGCACTCGATTTGTCCGATTTTAAAATAGCTTTTCGGTGAAAGCACATTTTGCAATATTCTCAGTAGATAGCCCGGCATCACAGGGCTAGCTATTTAGACACCCAACAAGTTTAGCACTCATCAAAGTCAGATTTACTATAAGAAAAATGTTATTACCTTTGCTGTCTTCGTCAGAATGCACTCCCAGGACTTCTACTTCAATAAAAAATGTTGGTTTGGTCCAAAATAATCCATTGTTATATCCAAACAGCGGCGTTTTTGTTCGTGCGTTCAAGACACTATCCGAAAGGGTAAATAAGGGTGACGAGCATGGCGCAATTCGTGACAAAAAAATTCTAAATATTCCATTACCGTACTTCGAAGCATGTCAACCGCTGTTTAAAATCAATTTTTATGCAATTTTTCTCATAAAAAAGCGATAATATTCCGACCGGGAATCTGCGTTTAGGTAAACAGACAAAAGATAAGAAAGCATTCGGTCGACTCGGGCACGCGCCTAAGCCCATAGTACTCTGAGCGGCCACTTGCCAAAAGCGATAAAGTGTTTCAGCCAGAGCCTGCCTCGATATCGTTCAGCTTTTTCCCGGGCTCTGAGAGCCTATGGGAGCCGTAGGAAGTGTCACGTTATTGCAAAGATCCTCAGTCTTCAATAAAAAGAGCCAAGATGAAACACAACTTCTGGAATCTTCTCAGGTTTTGGCCTGCCATATGAGTTCTGTTATACTCACAGACACCATTCAAACAGTTTTAGAAACTTTAGGGTGTGTTCTATCCAAAGCCAATAATTATATGCATATTCTAGTTACTGGGCAGGAGTAGTAACCAGATTAAATCGGGTACGTTTTTTATCCGGCTGTGTCAATACTGCCCCCTAGCCCTAACAGGTTAACTGAAAGGTCGCTGGTTCGAATCCCTGAGCCAACTAGTTGAAAAATCTGACAAGCAAGTCAATTAACCCTAATTGCTCCTGTAAGTCTCTCTGGATAAGAGTCTGCTAAATGACTCAAATGTATAAAAAATGATTAGTCAGGGCAATGCCACAAAACTGCCAGAAGCAATGGATCCTGGGTAGGGCATGAATATTGTTACCATGGGTAGGGCTCTGGCTTAAATGTCATGGCTGTGCATGATTCTACAAGACCCTATGGGCACTCGTCAAAAGTAGTGCACTTTATAGGGAATAGGTTGCCATTTTGGAACACAGCCAACACAGAGCAGGGTTTCCTGGGGCCCCTTCTGGGTGTACGTTTTGGTTTCTGCCTGGTTTATACAATGATTTGGAGACCTGGTTTTGTTTTTAAGGCTCTGAGCACAACAATACGTTTTTTTGTTTGTTAATCTCAACAGTTAGGCGTTGCAACTAGAGGTTGTTCAGACCTTTAGTCTGCTATAGGCCTTATGATAGTTGAGCAAGTTCAGATAAATTATACAGTCGGATGTAACATTTGCCCTGTTGAAGTACAGATAATATAATATATTATAGTGTAGATGTAATATCTTACATTTATCACTCTATCGCTGAACATTTTCTTGCGGCGATAGAAATTCAAACAGGCCTCGTGATTGACATAAATTCACTGTAATGTCAGTAGGCTACTAGACTATGCTTCGGAGGGGGATGGGCAGGTAGCTTACGCACACATTGGCAAAGCTTTTCAGCTGGCAGGCAGACACTGGAATAAGTTTCTGAATGACAGTGATGGCTTTGCCTGGGTGCTTTGTTGCATTTTTTTTGTTGGACTGGATACAAATGACCTTCCCATGCTTTTAAAATAATGCACGATTCTGTTCTGGAACAGTATAGATCACTTTCGTTCTCAGTTCTGATTATGTTACTCGAAAATTGCTGTTTTCTGTTCCAACCCCTGCTCTGTATTCATGTACTGTTGAAAGCTTCCTTAACCTCCCCTTGTGAGTTTATCACAAAGTATAATTTTGCTGTTTTATAGGAGGTATGCAATGGTCTCACCTATCTCCCACAGAAATGATATACAGTACCAGTCAAAAGTTTGGACATGTCTACTCATTTTCTACATTGTAGAATAGTAGTGAAGACATCAAAACTATGAAATAACACATGGAATCATGTAGTAACCAAACAAGTGTTAGCCACCCTTTGCCTTAATGACAGCTTTGCACACTCTTGGCATTCTCTCAACCAGCTTCACGAGGTAGTTACCTGGAATGCATTTCAATTAACAGGCATGCCTTGTTAAGCCAATCAGTTGTTGTGACAAGGTAGGGGTGGTATACAGAATATAACCCTATTTGGTAAAGTATCAAGTCCATATTATTGCAAGAACAGTTCAAATAAGCAAAGAGAAACGACAGTCCATCATTACTTTAAGACATGAAGGTCAGTCAATCCGGAAAATGTCAAGAATTTTTTTTCAAGTGCAGTCGCAAAAATCAACAAGCAGTATGATGAAACTGGCTCTCATGAGGACCGCAGTTACCTCTGCTGCAGAGGATAAGTTCATTAGAGTTAACTGCACCTCAGATTGCAGCCCAAATAAATGCTTCACAGAGTTCAAGTAACAGACACATTTCAACATCAACTGTTCAGAGGAGACTGTGTGAATCAGGCCTTCATTTTATTTAAATGTTTTACCGTTTTAACTAGGCAAGTCAGTTAAGAACAAATTCTTATTTTACAATGACGTCCTACCACGGCCAAACCCTCGCCTAACCCGGACAACACTGGGCCAATTGTGCGCCGCCTTATGGGACTCCCGATCACGGCCGGTTGTGATGCAGCCCGGGAACGAACCAAGGTCTGTAGTGATGCCTCTAGCACTGCGATGCAGTGCCTTAGACCGCTGCGCGACTCGGGAGCCCCTGCAAATTGCTGAAAAGAAACCACTACTAAAGGACACCAATAAGAAGAGGAGACTTGCTTGGGCCAAGAAACACTAGCAATGGACTTTAGACCGATGGAAATATGTCCTTTGATGTACTGCTCGACTGAGGGACATTACAATTATCTGTATGTGTGGGGGTACAGAGATAAGGTAGTCATTCAAATATCATGTTAGGCACTATTATTACACAGAGTGAGTCCATGCAACTTATTATGTGACTACATAAGCAAATGTTTCATTTTTCAACTTATTTAGGCTTGCAATAACAAAGGGGTTGAATACTTATTGACTCGAGACATTTCATTTTTTATTAATTAGAAGAAAAAAATCTTAAACATTATTCCACTATTGACATTATGGGGTATTATGTATAGATCAGTGACACAAAATCTCAATTTCATCCATTTTATATTCAGACTGTAACACAACAAAATGTGGAAAAAGTTGAGGGGTGTGAATACTTTCTGAAGGCACTGTATACAGTAGGAAGGGGTAAAGAAACTAGGCAACAGTAATAGACAGTAGCAGCAGCAGCGTGTGTGTGGCGTCAGTATGCATGCGTGTCCTCTCGCCCCATCCCAAGACTTGAGTTACTATCCATTCCCTGCTTCCTGGAACTGTATCACCTCTGTGATTGAAACCTGCTCTCTTTGCATCTGCCTGTCCTGCACGAAACCTGCAAAGGGACCCAGCTAAATTACATGCTGCCCACAGAATTTATTGTTGCAATGTTTGGCTTCAAAGCCTTGCATTGCTCTTCCTTTCCAAACAGATGTGGAGGTGGATTGAGCAAGATTGCAAGGCTATCACTTCTGGGCTCCTTTGTGTAAATTTTTTAACCGGAGCTCTGTTGTTAGGAAATGAGATTCGATACTTGTAAATCTGTCAGGCAAGGTTATGTTTTTCCATCTTCTCAGTAAGGCATTACTTCGACAGATGTAATATGTTGTCTCTCTGTGTCTCTCTCTGTGTGTGTGTGTCTCTCTCTCTCTCTCTCTCTCTCTCTCTCTCTCTCTCTCTCTCTCTCTCTCTCTCTCTCTCTCTCTCTCTCTCTCTCTCTCTCTTATTTTTATATATATATATATATATATATATATATGTAATTCAATGGGCTTTATTGGCATGGGACACATATGTTAACATTGCCAAAGCAAGTGAAGTAGATAATATACAAAAGTGAAATAAACAATAAAAATGAACAGTAAACATTACACTCACAGAAGTTCCAAAAGAATAAAGACATTACAAATGTCATATTATGTGTATATATACAGTGTTGAAATGATGTACAAATGGTTAAAGTACAAAAGGGAAAATAAATAAGCATAAATATGGGTTGTATTTACAATGATGTTTGTTCTTCACTGGTTGACCTTTTCTTGTGGCAACAGGTCACAAATGTTGCTTCTGTGATGGCACACTGTGGTATTTAACCCAGTGGATATGGGAGTTTATCAAAATTGGGTTTATTTTCGAATTCTTTGTGTCTGTGTAATCTGAGGGAAATATGTGTCTCTAATATGGTCATACATTGGGCAGGAGGTTAGGAAGTGCAGCTCAGTTTCCACCTCATTTTGTGGGCAGTGTGCACATAGCCTGTCTTCTCTTGAGAGCCAGGTCTGAATACAGTGTCCTTTCTCAATCGCAAGGCCATGCTCACTGAATCTGTACATAGTCAAAGCTTTCCTTAAGTTTGGGTCAGTCACAGTGGTCAGGTATTCTGCCACTGTGTACTCTCTGTTTAGGGCTAAATAGCCTTCTAGTTTGCTCTGTTAATTATTTCCAATGTGTCTAGTAATTATCTTTTTGTTTTCTCATGATTTGGTTGGGTCTAATTGTGTTGCTGTCCTGGGGCTCTGTGGGGTGTGTTTGTGAACAGAGCCCCAGGACCAGCTTGCTTAGCCGACTCTTCTCCAGCTTCATCTCTCTGTAGGTGATGGCTTTGTTATGGAAGGTTTGGGAATCGCTTCCTTTTAGGTGGTTGTAGAATTTAACGTCTCTTTTCTGGCTTTTTATAATTAGCTGGTATTGGCCTAATTCTGCTCTGCATGCATTATTTGGTGTTCTACGTTGTACACGGAGGATATCTTTGCAGAATTCTGCATGCACAGTCTCAATTTCGTGAATTCTTGGTAAGTGAGCGGACCACAGACCTCACAACCATAAAGGGCAATGGGTTCTATAACTGATTTGAGTATTTTTAGCCAGATCCTAATTGATATGTCGAATTTTATGTTCCTTTTGATGGAATAGAAGGCCCTTCTTGCCTTGTCTCTCAGATCGTTCACAGCTTTAAGCGAAGGTATGTGTAGTTTTTTTGTGCGCTCTAGGGCAACGGTGTCTAGGTGGAATTTGTATTTGTGGTCCTGGCGACTGGACCTTTTTTTGGTTGGTGACAGAAGCACCAGATCATCAGCAAACAGTAGACATTTGACTCAGATTCTAGTAGGGTGAGGCTGGGTGCTGCAGACTTTTCTAGTGCCCTCGCCAATTCATTGATATATATGTTGAAGAGGGTGGGGCTTAAGCTGCATCCCTTTCTCACCCCATGGCCCTGTGGGAAAAAATGTGTGTTTTTGCCTATTTTAACCACACACTTGTTGTTTGTGTACATGGATTTTACAATGCCGTATGTTTTCCCCCAACACCACTTACCATCAATTTGTATAGCAGACCCTCATGCCAAATTGAGTCTAAGGCTTTTTTGAAATCAACAAAGCATGAGAAGACTTTGCCTTTGTTTTGGTTTGTTTGTCAATTAGGGTGTGCAGGGTGAATATGTGGTCTGTCGTACGATAATTTGGTAAAAAGCCAATTTGACATTTGCTCAGTACATTGTTTTCACTGAGGAAATGTACGAGTCTGCTGTTAAGGATAATGCAGAGGATTTTCCCAAGGTTGCTGTTGACACATAACCAATGGTAGTTATTGCGGTCAAATTTGTCTCCACTTTTGCTGATTGGGGTGATCAGTCCTTGGTTCCAAATATTGGGGAAGATGCCAGAGCTAAGGATGATGTTAAAGAGTTTTAGTATAGCCAATTGGAATTTGTTGCATGTATATTTGATCATTTAATTGAGGATACCATCAACACCACAGGCCTTTTTGGGTTGGAGGGTTTTTATTTTGTCCTGTAGTTCATTCAAGGTAATTGGAGAATCCAGTGGGTTCTGGTAGTCTTTAAATGCTGACTCTAAGATTTGTATTTGATCATATATATGTCTTTGCTGTTTTTTTCTTTGTTATAGAGCCAAAAAGATTGGATAAGTGGTTTACCCATACATCTCCATTTTGGATAGATAATTATTTGTGTTGTTTGTTTAGTGTTATCCAGTTTTCCCAGAAGTGGTTAGTCTATGGATTCTTCAATTACATCGAGCTGATTTCTGATGTGCTGTTCCTTCTTTTTCTGTAGTCTATTTCGGTATTGGTTTAGTGATTTACCATAGTGAAGGCGTAGACTCAGGTTTTCTGAGTCTCTGTTTTTGGATGGACAAGTTACTCAATTTCTTTCTTAGATTTTTGCATTCTTCATCAAACCATTTGTCATTGTTGTTCATTTTCTTCGGTTTTCTAAATGAGATATTTAGATTTGATAGGGAAGCTGAGAGGTCAAATATACAGTTAAGATTTTCTACTGCCATGCTTACACCTTCACTATTACAGTGGAACGTTTTGTCCAGGAAGTTGTCTAAAAGGGATTGAATTTGTTGTTGCCTAATTGTTTTTTGGTAGGTTTCCAAACTACATTCCTTCCATCTATAGCGTTTCTTAATATTACTCAGTTCCTTTGGCTTTGATCAAATCAAATGTTATTTGTCACATACACATGGTTAGCAGATGTTAATGCGAGTGTAGCGAAATGCTTGTGCTTCTAGTTCATTTCATTTCAGTCATTTAGCAGACGCTCTTACCCAGAGCAACTTACAGTAGTGAATGCATACATTTCATTTCATTTCATACATTATTTTTTTCTGTGCTAGTTCCGACCATGCAATAATATCTAACAAGTAATCTAACCTAACAATTTCACAACAACTACCTTATAAACACAAGTGTAAAGGAATGAATAACAATATGTAGATAAAAATATATGAATGAGTGATGGCCGAACGGCATAGGCAAGATGCAGTAGATGGTATAGGGTACAGTATATACATATGAGATGAGTAATGTAGGGTATGTAAACATTATATGAAGTGGCATTGTTTAAAGTGGCTAGTGATACATTTATTACATCAATTTTTCCATTATTAAAGTGGCTAGAGTTGAGTCAGTATGTTGGCAGCAGCCACTCAATGTTAATGATGGCTGTTTAACAGTCTGATGGCCTTGAGATAGAAGCTGTTTTTCAGTCTCTCGGTCCCCACTTTGATGCACCTGTACTGACCTCGCCTTCTGGATGATAGCGGGGTGAACAGGCAGTGGCTCGGGTGGTTGTTGTCCTTGATGATCTTTTTGGCCTTCCTGTGACATCGGGTGGTGTAGGTGACCTGGAGGGCAGGTAGTTTTACCCCGGTGATGCGTTGTGCAGACCTCACTACCGTCTGGAGAGCCTTACGGTTATCGGCAGAGCAGTTGCCCATAATGCTCTCGATTGTGCATCTGTAAAATGATGAGTGTTTTTGGTGACAAGCCGAATTTCTTCAGCCTCCTGAGGTTGAAGAGGCGCTGCTGCGCCTTCTTCACCACGCTGTCTGTGTGGGTGAACCATTTCAGTTTGTCCGTGATGTGTACGCCAAGGAACTTAAAACTTTCCACCCTCTCCACTACTGTCCCGTCGATGTGGATAGGGGGCTGCTCCCTCTGCTGTTTCCTGAAGTCCACGATCATCTCCTTTGTTTTGTTGACATTGAGTGTGAGGTTATTTTCCTGACACCACACTCCAAGGGCCCTCACCTCCTCCCTGTAGGCCATCTCGTCGTTGTTGGTAATCAAGCCTACCACTCTAGTGTCGTCTGCAAACTTGATGATTGAGTTGGAGGCGTGCATGGCCACGCAGTCGTGGGTGAACAGGGAGTACCGGAGAGGGCTGAGAACGCACCCTTGTGGGGCCCCAGTGTTGAGGATCAGCAGGGTGGAGATGTTGTTTCCTACCCTCACCACCTGGGGGCGGCCCGTCAGGAAGTCCTAGACCCAGTTGCACAGGGCGGGGTCGAGACCCAGGGTCTCGAGCTTAATGCCGTGTTTGGAGGGTACTATTGTGTAAAATGATGAGCTGTAGACAATGAACAGCATTCTTACATAGGTATTCCTCTTGTCCAGATGGGTTAGGGCAGTGTGATTGCGATTGTGTCGTCTGTGGACCTATTGGGGCGGTAAGTAAATTGGAGGGGGTCTAGGATGTCAGGTAGGGTGGAGGTGATATGATCCTTGACTAGTCTCTCAAAGCACTTCATGATGACGGAAGTGAGTGCTACGGGGCGGTAGTCATTTAGCTCAGTTACCTTAGCTTTCTTGAGAACAGTAACAATGGTGGCCCTCTTGAAGCATGTGGGAACAGCAGACTGGGATAACGATTGATGGAATATGTCTGTAAACACACCAGCCAGCAGGTCTGCACATGCTCTAAGTATGCGGCTGGCGATGCCGTCTGGGCCTGCAGCCTTGCGAGGGTTAACACGATTGAGTATTGCTCTGTTCAAGTAGACTGATTTTTATGTGGTCTGATAGGGGTGTCAGTGGGTTGACTGTGAACGCTCTGAGAGACTCTGGGTTGAGGTCAGTGATAAAGTAGTCTATATTACTACTGCCAAGAGATGAGCTATAGGTGTACCTAACATAGGAGTCCCCTCGAAGCCTACCATTGACTATATACATACCCAGCGTGTGACAGAGCTGCAGGAGTTGTGACCCGTTTTTGTTGGTTATGTTGTCATAGTTGTGCCTAGGGGTGCATATGGGGAAGGGAATGCTGTCACCTCCAGGCAGGTGTTTGTGTGCTGAGGGTGTCAGGTTCTTGTCCGGTTCTGGCATTTAGGTTGTTACAGACTAGTACATGTCCCTGGGCCTGGAAATTATTGATTTCCCCCTCCAGGATGGAGAAGCTGTCTTCATTAACCTCTTACATCTAGACGTTCCGCAAGCGGAACACCTGCTCCAATATCCAATGATGGGCGTGGCGCGAAATACAAATTCCTCTAAAATCCGAAAACTTCCATTTTTCAAACATATGACTATTTCACAGCATTTTAAAGACAAGACTCTCGTTAATCTAACCACACTGTCCGATTTCAAAAAGGCTTTACAGCGAAAGCAAAACATTAGATTATGTCAGCAGAGTACCCAGCCAGAAATAATCAGACACCCATTTTTCAAGCTAGCATATAGTGTCACAAAAACCCAGAAGACAGCTAAATGCAGCACTAACCTTTGATGATCTTCATCAGATGACACACCTAGGACATTATGTTATACAATACATGCATGTTTTGTTCAATCAAGTTCATATTTATATCAAAAAACAGCTTTTTACATTAGCATGTGACGTTCAGAACAAGCATACCCCCCGCAAACTTCTGGGGAATTTACTAACAATTTACTAAATTACTCACGATAAACGTTCACAAAAAGCATAACAATTATTTTAAGAATTATAGATACAGAACTCCTCTATGCACTCGATATGTCCGATTTTAAAATAGCTTTTTGGTGAAAGCACATTTTGCAATATTCTAAGTACATAGCCCAGCCATCACGGGCTAGCTATTTAGACACCCGGCAAGTTTAGCCTTCACCAAAATCAGATTTACTATTACAAAAGTTTGATTAACTTTTGTTGTCTTCGTCACAATGCACTCCCAGGACTGCTACTTCAATAACAAATGTTGGTTTGGTCCAAAATAATCCATCGTTATATCCGAATAGCGGCGTTTTGTTCGTGCGTTCCAGAAACTATCCGAAATGGTAAATCAGGGTCGCGCGCATGGCGCATTTCGTGACAAAAAAAATTCTAAATATTCCATTACCGTACTTCGAAGCATGTCAACCGCTGTTTAAAACCAATTTTTATGCAATTTATCTCGTAAAAAAGCGATAATATTCCGACCGGGAATCTCCTTTTTGGCAAACAGAGGAAAAAACACAAAGACGGGGGCAGCCAGTGCACGCGCCTAAGCCCACAGTCCCTTGATCGGCCACTTGAGAAAGGCGATAATGTGTTTCAGCCTGGGGCTGGAATGACGACATTCAGGTTTTTCCCGGGCTCTGAGAGCCTATGGAAGACGTAGGAAGTTTCACGTTAGAGCAGAGATCCTTTGTAATAGATAGAGATGGCAAAGAAGTTCAAGAAATGGTCAGACAGGGTACTTCCTGTACAGAATCTTCTCACGTTTTGGCCTGCCAAATGAGTTCTGTTATACTCACAGACACCATTCAAACAGTTTTAGAAACTTTGGAGTGTTTTCTATCCAAAGCTAATAATTATATGCATATTCTCGTTTCTGGGCAGGACTAATAATCAGATTAAATCGGGTACGTTTTTTATCCAGCTGTGAAAATACTGCCCCCTAGCCATAACAGGTTAATGTATGGTGATTCTAGTGGGTGGATATAGGTAGCACACAGGAGGACACTCTGATTTCTTTGATGAAGTCCAGGTACCTGCTCTTTAGGCCAAAGGCAGATGACCTCAGGCCTTGGATATTCCAGAATGAGATAGTGAAGGCTTTGTGTTCCATCAAGTGTCCAATGTTGTTGGTCGTGTGGTTTGGCCTCAGGCAAGTGAGTGTGAGCAGAGCCTGCTGAGCATCTGATAAATGCCAATTGCTTGGGCTAGTGTGAGTGGGGGTTGGGCTTGTTTGCCCGATCATGGCCTGGGCGTGTGTGTGACTTCCATGTTGAGGCCCTCTTTGTGGGGGTGGGGTGCATGGGGTGGGCATGGTTGACTTGGGGGTGTTGATTGGTTGGGGTGGGGGTGTGTATGTGGCTGGTGATGTTTTGGTCTGGATGTAGGTCCTCTCGGCGTGGGTACTCTGTGTAGGTTCAGAGGGGAGGTCCCGCAGGTCTGGGAGAGTGTCTCGCTGGTCTGGGCGGGGTGTATATTGATCTGTTGCTCTTGCGTGAAGTGTTGGGGCTGCGTTTGAGAGCGATGTCCTTTAGAGAACGGGCGAAGGTGGGCACTGCTGCCTTGTATAGGTAGACCTGGTCATAGAGGCTGTTCATGTCCAGGGTGGAGTGGTGGGCCAAGAAAACATTTGGTTTTGAAACACAGTCACGGGAAATACTTGCATTTACATGCTGTATGGTATCTAAATATACAGTTGAAGTCGGAAGTTTACATACACTTAGGTTGGAGTCATTAAAACTCGTTTTTGAAACACTAAAAAAAAATATTGTTAATTAACAAACTAAAGTTTTGGCAAGTCGGTTAGGACATCTACTTTGCATGACACAAGTAATTTTTCCAACAATTGTTTACAGACAGATTATTTCACTTATAATTCACTGTATCACAGTTCCAGTGGGTCATAAGTTTAATTACATTAAGTTGACTGTGCCTTTTAACAGCTTGGAAAATTCCAGAAAATGATGTCATGGCTTTAGAAAATTCTGATAGGCTAATTGACATAATTTGAGTCAATTGGAGGTGTACTTGTGGATGTATTTTAAGGCCTACCTTCAAACTCAGTGCCTCTTTGCTTGATATCATGGGAAAATCAAAAGTAAATCCGCCAAGACCTCAGAAAAAAAATGTGTAGACCTCCACAAGTCTGGTCCATTCTTGGGAGCAATTTCCAAATGCCTGAAGGTACCACATTCATCTGTACAAACAATAGTACGCAAGTATAAACACCATGGGACCACGCGGCCGTCATACTGCTCAGGAAGGAGACGCGTTCTGTCACCTAGAGATGAACGTACTTTGGTGCGAAAAGTGCAAATCAATCCCAGAACAACAGCAAAGGATCCTGTGAAGATGCTGGAGGAAACAGGTACAAAAGTATCTATATCCACAGTAAAACGAGTCCAATATCGACATAACCTGAAAGGCCGCTCAGCAAGGAAGAAGCCACTACTCCAAAACCGCCATAAAAAGCCGGACTACGGTTTGCAACTGCACATGGGGACAAAGAGCGTACTTTTTGGAGAAATGTCCTCTGGTCTGATGAAACAAAAATAGAACTGTTTGGCCATAATGACCATCGTTATGTTTGGAGGGAAAAGGGGGAGGCTTGCAAGCCGAAGAACACCATCCCAACCGTGAAGCACGGAGGTGGCAGCATCATTTTGTGGGGGTACTTTGCTGCAAGAGGGACTGGTGCACTTCCCAAAATAAATAGCATCATGAGGAAGTAAAATTGTGTGGATATATTGAAGCAACATCTCAAGACATCAGTCAAGAAGTTAAAGCTTGGTCGCAAATGGGTCTTCCAAATGGACAATGATCCCAAGCATACTTCCAAAGTTGTGGCAAAATGGCTTAAGGACAACAAAGTCAAGGTATAGGAGTGGCCATCACAAATCCCTGACCTCAATCCTATAGAAAATTTGTGGGCAGAACTGAAAAAGCGTGTGCGAGCAAGGAGGTCTAGGTAACCTGACTCAGTTACACCATCTCTGTCAGGAGGAATGGGCCAAAATTCACCCAATTTATTGTGGGAAGCTTGTGGAAGGCTACCTAAAACGTTTGACCTAAGTTAAACAATTTAAAGGCAATGCTACCAAATACTAATTGAGTGTATGTAAACTTCTGACCCACTTGGAATGTGATGAAAGAAATAAAAGCTGAAATAAATAATTCTCTCCACTATCATTCTGACATTTCACATTCTTAAAATAAAGTGGTAATCCTAACTGACCGAAGACGGAATTTTTACTCAGATTAAATGTCAGGAATTGTGAAAAAACTGAGTTTAAATGTATTTGGCTAAGGTGTATGTAAACTTCCAACTTCAACTGTATCTCTTTCTCTCATCTATCTTTATCTCTCGATTTCACTGGTCACCCCCAAAGCCAATTCCTCCTTTGGCCGCCTTCCCTTCCAGTTCTCTGCTGCCAATGACTGGAATGAACTGCAAAAATTGCTGAAGTTGGAGACTCGTATCTCCCTCACTATCTTCAAGCACCAGCTGTCAGAGCAGCTCAGAGATCATTGCACCTGTACATAGCTCATCTGTAAATAGCCCATCCAACTACCTCATCCCTATACTGTATTTATTTATTTATTTTGCTCCTTTGCACCCCATTATCTCTACTTACACATTCATCTTCTGCACATCGATCACTCCAGTGTTTAATTGCTATATCGTAATTACCTCGCCACTATGGCCTATTTTATTGCCTTACCTCCCTTATCTTACCTCATTTGCACACACTGTATATATACTTTTTATTTGTATTACATTTTTTTTTGTAATGTATTATTGACTATGTTTGTTTATTCCATGTGTAACTCTGTGTTGTTGTATGTGTCGAGCTGTTTTGCTTTATCTTGGCCAGGTCGCAGTTGTAAATTAGAACTTGTTCTCAACTAGCCTACCTGGTTGAATAAAGGTGAAATAGATATATATATTTTTTATCTTACAATGTAACTCAGTAACTCTGGTTCTGGGAGACATCCAAACCGCACTTCTTCACGTGCCGTACGAGTGCATGTTCTACTCACCAAAAATGTTTGCAGAGTGACATAAAAAGAAACCCAACCACATAAACTGAAACATGCACTCTTTCATGGGTAAGAGGAATTATATATTTTTTATGATTACTGCTTTCGGTTCCAATGGACTCAGGAATTTCTTTAATGAATCGAAATCCCAAGAATTACAGCTTTGCTAAGCTGGTCTACTTTACCTGTTAAGGTGATTTTGGTTCCATAGATGGGCTTCTCTTCAATCATGATCTTCTTCCGTGGCCTCCAACTGCTCCTAAATACAAGTAAAACTAAACGCATGCTCTTCAACCGATCGCTGCCTGCACCTGCCTGCCTGTCCAGTATCACTACTCTGGACGGTTCTGACTTAGAATATGTGGACAACTACAAATACCTAGGTGTCTGGTTAGACTGTAAACTCTCCTTCCAGACTCACATCAAACATCTCCAATCCAAAGTTAAATCTAGAATTGGCTTCCTATTTCGCAAACAAAGCATCCTTCACTCATGCTGCCAAACATACCCTCGTAAAACTGACCATCCTACCGATCCTCGACTTCGGCGATGTCATTTACAAAATATCCTCCAATACCCTACTCAACAAACTGGATGCAGTCTATCACAGTGCCATCCGTTTTGTCACCAAAGCCCCATATACTACCCACCAATGCGACCTGTACGCTCTTGTTGGCTGGCCTTCGCTTCATACTCGTCGCCAAACCCACTGGCTCCAGGTCATCTACAAGACCCTGCTAGGTAAAGTCCCCCCTTATCTCAGCTCGCTGGTCACCATAGCCCCACCCACCTGTAGCACGCGCTCCAGCAGGTATATCTCTCAAGTCACCCCCAAAGCCAATTCCTCCTTTGGCCGTCTCTCCTTCCAGTTCTCTGCTGCCAATGACTGGAACGAACTACAAAAATCTCTGAAACTGGAAACACCTATCTCCCTCATTAGCTTTAAGCACCAGCTGTCAGAGCAGCTCACAGATCACTGTACCTGTACATAGCCCATCTATAATTTAGCCCAAACAACTACCACTTCCCCTACTGTATTTATTTATTTTGCTCCTTTGCACCCCATTATTTATTTCTACATTGCACTTTCTTCTACTACAAATCTACCATTCCAGTGTTTTACTTGCTATATTGTATTGACTTTGCCACCATGGCCTTTTTTGCCTTTACCTCCCTTATCTCACCTCATTTGCTCACATTGTATATAGACTTATTTTTCTACTGTATTATTGACTGTATGTTTGTTTTACTCCATGTGTAACTCTGTGTTTTTGTATGTTGTCGAACTGCTTTGCTTTATCTTGGCCAGGCCGCAATTGTAAATTAGAACTTGTTCTCAACTTGCCTACCTGGTTAAATAAAGGTGAAATAAAGAAATAAAATAAATAATAATCTTCAGGCTGTCATACCCAGTTGGTGAAGTGGGCATCACACGCTTGGTGTGAAGAGCTCGGTGCTTCCCTCTCCGAGTGTAAGCACCCTGAACAGATGCTCTGCTGATTGGTCAGCCTGTCTTCTAATGGGGGACAACAAATATCTGCATCCCAAATGGAACCTTAATCTCTACATAATGCACTAGGGAATAGGATACCATTTGGTGTTTTGTAGCTTAGATCTTGGGTTAGTTCGAGAGGGAAATTATACCGTTCATGAAATTGGGATCCTACTGATTTAATTTATTGAAAGAGACCAAATAAAGCACACTACCCAAATAGCCACCTATACTGAAAAAAAATATCAACTCAACAGTGTTGGATTCATTAGCTGAAATAAAAGATCCCAGAAATGTTCCATACACAGAAAAAGCTTATTTCTCTCATTTTGTGCACAAATGTGTTTAAATCCCTGTTAGTGAGCCTTTCACCTTTGCCAAGATAATCCATCCACCTGACAGGTGTGGCATATCAATAAGCTGATTAAACAGCATTATCATTACACAGTTGCACCATATGCTGGAGACAATAAAAGGCCACACAATGCCACCGATGTCTCAAGTTTTGAGGGAGTGTGCTACTGGAATGCTGACAGCAGGAATGTCCACCAGAGCTGTTGCCAGAGAATTGCATGTTCATTTCTCTAACATAAGCCGCCTCCAACCTCATTTTAGAGAATTTGGTAGTACGTCCAACCGGCCTCACAACCACAGACCACGTGTAACCATGCCAGCCCAGGACCTCCTCATTCGGCTTCTTCACCTGCAGGAGCGTCTGAGGAGGGGGAGGGAGGGGGTGTGCTGAGGAGTATTTCTGACTGTAATAAAGCCCTTTTGTGGGGAAAACTCATTTTGATTGGCTGGACCTGGCTCCCCAGTGGGTGGGCCTGGCTCCCAAGTGGGTTTGCCTATAAATCCATAGATTAGGGCCTAATGAATTTATTTCAATTGACTGATTTCCTTCTATGAACTTTAACTCAGTAAAATATTTGAAATTGTTGCATGTTGCGTTTATATTTTTGGAAAGTATACTTTAACCACAATTTGCCTCATCACAGGTATTTAGCTTTTAGCTAAATACATTTTGAGCTGGCAATACCTTTTGTCTTTCTGCTATCTTAACGGCCCAGTGCAGTCTAACGTGATTTTGCTGTGTTTTATATACACTCACCAGACAGTTTATTAGGTACACCACCCTGTTCGTGAAAATGGATCGCTCCTACGGTCATGTAGCCATGGCTTGCTATATAAAGCAGGCAGACAGCCATCCAGTTACTGTTCGATTGAATGATAGAATAGGAAAAACTTGTGACCTAAGCGATTTTGAGCATGGTGTCCTTGTCACGGATGGGCTATTGCAGCAGATGACCACACCGGTTTCCACTCCTATCAGATAAAAACAATAATAAGCGTCTCCAGTGAGCACGTGATCACCAACACTGGACAATTGAGGAGTGGAAAAACATTGCCTGGAACATGACAGCGAGTTCAGTTTACTTTAGTGCCCTGCGCTGTCCCCAGACCTCAACCCTATAGAACATCTTTGGGATGAGGTGGAACAGGCCGTCCTATCTGCAGCTACTGTGTGGTGTCAGCGTGGATCAACATTCCTTTGGAACGTTTCCGACACCTTGTAGAATTCCCTGAAGAATTCAGGCTGTTCTGGAGGCAAAGTGGGCCCGACCCAGTACTAGATGGGTGTGAAATTGTAAAAATTAAAATGATGCCCTTTTAGTATAAGAGTTGTTTTAAAAAGCCCCCCTGAAATGTCAGTTTTAATACCCACAAGGCATATAGACATTCATTTCACCCTGGCCAACGTGGTTTGTTTTAGTTTTTGCTGTCGGATATCATCTAATTAGGGTAATGATACTCATACAGTAATGATGTCAATATTTTTGGTAATCCACTCAAACTGGATATCCATTTTCACTCCTGAGACTGATTTTTTTTTAAATGTGATTTGGGAGTAGGTTGAGCAAGGTCATTGTGAAATTTCTGAAAGCTTCGAGAGACTTGGCTAAACAAAAAAACCATCTGTTTACGGTTTATCCAAAGCACTAAACCCCTAATTTGTCCAATAGGGCAGGGTAGTTTTTTTTAGTTGCTCCGATGTTGCTCAGACAGAGACAGCTTTTTTAAAGTGCCACACCGTCTGTTATTCCAATGCAAATCGTTTTGGCATTGTATTAACAGTGAACTAATGAACAAAATACTAAAATATAGTTTGTCAACTATCCCTTTAAGGCTATGTTGTGGGGGTAACTGGAACATGTCATTGAGTGGTGACATCCGCCGTGGTTTGTCTGCTGATGAGTGGCGGCATCAGAGGTCTCTGCTGATTTGATTTGCATGCCCTGTCTGCCTGTCTGCCAAGACTCTTTGACTGATTGATGTTGCACAGTGGAAATATAAACATTTCCCTCCCAGACTCTTATGGTTTGGTTTAGTGTGTGTGTATGTGCCTGCGTGTGTGCATTGGTCACGTGACAGAGGGGGGGAGGAGTGCACACTCTTTTTGTTTGTTTTTGTGTTTGTTTCGAGAGGGTATGCGTGTGTCCGTTTGTGAGTGAGTGCGTGTGAGAGTGTATGCACTTGTTTATGAGCACACAGTACAATATCTGCATTCAAGTTTATTCTAGGTCAGTGAATGTCTTTGACAGCATATTTAGAGGCCCGCATTTGAAAAATAAAACAATTCTGTTGCCATGTCCTATTAGGAGTGCTTTTTGGAAAATTTGAAAAATCCTGAATATTTTGTTTCTCTCACTAGATCACTTTAATAATTAGTGCACCACCTTCAACAGTCTCACTGCTATACGCTTTAACTTTTTGTTATATCCCAGTTAGATGTTTGAAATTCACAGACTGTGAATATACCACTACTAAAAGACACCAATAAGAATAAGACAAGTGCCTGGGCCAAGAAACACGAGCAATGGACACCGGTGAAAATCTGTCTTTTGATCTGATGAGTCCAAATGTTTGATTTTTGGTTCCAACCGCCATGTCTTTGTGAGACACAGAGTAGGTGAACGGATGATCTCCGCATGTTTGGTTCCCACCGTGAAGCATGGAGGAGGTGGTGTGTTGGTGCTTTTCTGTTGACACTGTCAGTGTTTTATTTATAATTCAAGGCACCCTTAACCAGCATGGCTACCACAGCATTCTGCAGCGATACTCCATCCCATCTGGTTTGCTCTTAGTGGGACTATTATTTGTTTTTCAACAAGACATTGACCCCAAACTCACCTCCAGGCTGTGTAAAGGCTATTTGACCAAGAAGGAGAGTGATGGAGTGCTGCATCAGATGACCTGGCCTCCATAATCACCCGACCTCAATCCAATTGAGATGGTTTTGGATGAGTTAGACCGCAGAGTGAAGGAAAAGCAGCCAAAAAGTGCTTAGCATATGTGGGAACTCCTTCCAGATTGTTAGACAAGCATTCCTCATGAAGCTGGTTGAGAGAATGCCAAGAGTGTGCAAAGCTGTCATCAAGGCAAAGGGTGGCTACTTTGAAGAATCTAAAATATATTTAGATGTGTTTAACACTTTTTTAGTAACTACATGATTTCATATGTGTTATTTAATAGTTTATGTCTTCATTATTATTCTACAATGTAGAAAATAGTGAAAATTTAAGAAAAACCCTTGAATGAGTAGGTGTGTCCAAACGTTTGACTGGTGGTGTGTGTGTGTGTGTACAGTAGGTGGCAGAAAGGTGTTAAAATCTTCATTGTGAAACTAGCCACTTGAGAGCAGGTGTCGTCTTTGACACATTCTGCACTGTCTAGATTCAATATACAATCTTAAAGGAGTAGCCTATCGGTTTCTACTGTCCGACTAGCCAGTGAGACAGGTTAGGTGCCTCTCTCACCTTAGCTACTCATGGATAACATATTTACATTTTTTGGGGGAACTTTTTACCCCTTTTTCTCCCCAATTTTGTGATTTCCAATTGGTAGTTACAGTCTTGTCCCATTTCTGCAACTCCCGTACGGACACGGGAGAGGCAAAGGTCAAGAGCCATGCGTCCTCTGAAACACGACCCTGCCAAACCACACTGCTTGCTTAACCTGGAAGCCAGCCGCACAAATGTGTCAGCGTGCATGCGCCTGGCCCACCACAAGGAGTCGCTGGAGCGCAATGGGACAACGACATCCCATCCGGCCAAACCCTCCCCGAACGACGCTGGGCCAATTGTGCGCCGCCTCATGGGTCTCCTGGTCGCGGCCGGCTGCGACACAGCCTGGGATCGAACCCGGGTCTGTAGTGACGCCTCAAGCAATGCGATGCAGTGCCTTTGACCGCTGTGCCACTCGGGAGGCCCGATGGATAACAATTTTAATTGAGATTAATGATATTCCACAATTATTTCGTACAGTAGTACAAAACTGTGGTTTTCATGTCAGGGATTAATTACATGAAACCAGGTGCTCTGAATCTAATGCATTTAGATTTGTTTTTGTATTATGCTGGTTTTGTTCCTTATTTGGTTAACAAAAATGACCTACTGTATGTTTAGAATTATAACTGAAATTAAATGAATAGTTTAGTGCATCCATCTCTGTCTAGTGTGGTCTATTAGGCTATGAATAAATCAGCTAGTTTGAAGACTGTACTAAATGTCTTTTGCCAAGTGAATCACGGTCCAAGATCATTCAAGAGCAAGAACATTCAGTAACAGGAACATTTGTTTAAATGTAATGCACATATGTCGTTTGATGTGTTCCATTAATCCGTCCAACTGTGACTCGATGTCTGACAGTCAGAAATAGCTATGTGATGACTAATTCGTAAAAATGGCAGTTAAATTCTAATGATGTATAATGCTTTCTGGTACAGACCCTACAATATTGACTTTCTGTTATGGTACTGACTGAGTCATCCACATAACATTACAAAACATGTCAACATTCGGGGCTCGACATAAAGGGCTGCCCGCTGGCCAGGGGAGGTTTTGGAAACCCTTTGGGCCAGTCAATCATCCCTGTCAGTGACCTGCTTGGGCCAGTTGGTTAAACTTTTATAATTTTCACTTGACATGATCACTTTGCCTACTTTTAATAATTGCCTAATATGTTGGCATGCATAATAAAAAAAAAAAATCCAATTCTGATGGTTGTTAAAAGTGGGATTTTGACTATTACCGTTATATCAACACACTCATCGTCACTCCCGTTTAACAACTCCTTTTACCACAGTAGGCATCAAGTCACGTGGCGATAATGTTGCATTCAACATTTTGAAAGGTCTATATTTTTCATCCAACACAATTAAAGTTAACATAAGCACTAGATGCCTTAAATTGCACAATTTATAGGCATGCCCAATTTAGACTTTTTTTTTTAAACGTGATGGCGCATTCCAAATGAATAACTTCAAATAACATGTAGGTAATTAAATAATCAAAATAACTTGTTAGCCTAGTGGTTTTAAGTATTTAGGCATATCATGTGAAATTGGCCTTATGCAAAGTTATTGTCAAAAGTGCAAGAGATTCTGTTACATGTAGGCTTAGATCAGGGATGGGCTGCTTTAATGGTGCTGGGGGCCACAAAAAAACAGGACTCATCATGAGGGACCCAGTGGCTCGTAGGTCTGTATACCCACATCCATATTCCCCTCCCCCCACCTTGCTAGCAAAACATTTGAGCGGCCCCGCTCGTGACTGAAGAGAAAGAAAACCGTTTTAAAGTTAATTTCCTGCAGTTCTGCAGATTTTGCCATGGGGCGGAGAGAGAAATTAGCAGTTTCACAGCTAATTTCCTGTAATTCTACACATTTTGCCGTAGGGTGGAGGCAAATGTTTTCAGTTTTTAATATGATAACTGACGATCAATGGGCACCACACCGGTCGGTAATTCGACCATACTTAGTACCAGTTTGGATACGGTTACATGCACTTAGGTTGAAGTCATTAAAACTCATTTTTCAACCACTCCACAAATTTCTTGTAAACAAACTATAGTTTTGGCAAGTCGGTTAGGAGATCTACTTTGTGCATGAGACAAGTAATTTTCCCAACAATTGTTTACAGACAGATTATTTCACTTATAATTCACTGTGTCACAATTCCAGTGGGTCTGAAGTTTACATACACTAAGTTGACTGTGCCTTTAAACAGCTTGGAAAATTCCAGAAAATGATGTCATGGCTTCAGAAGCTTCTGATAGGCTAATTGACATGGTTTGAGTCAATTGGAGGTGTACCTGTGGATGTATTTCAAGGCCTACCTTCAAACTCAGTGCCTCTTTGCTTGACTTAATGGGAAAATCAAAAATAAATCAGCCAAGACCTCAGAAAAAAAATTGTAGACCTCCACAAGTCTGGTTCATCATTGGGAGCAATTTCCAAATGCCTGAAGGTACCACGTTCATCTGTACAAACAATAGTACTCAAGTATAAAAACCATGGGACCACGCAGCCATCATACCGCTCAGGAAGGAACGCTTCCTAGAGATGAACGTACTTTAGTGTGAGAAATGCAAATCAATCCCAGAACAACAGCAAATGACCTTGTGAAGATGCTGGAGGAAACAGGTACAAAAGTATCTATATCCACAGTAAAACGAGTCCAATATCGACATAACCTGAAAGGCCACTCAGCAAGGGAGAAGCCACTGCTCCAAAACCGCCATAAAAAAGCCAGACTACGATTTGCAACTGCACATGGGGACAAAGATCGTACTTTTTGGAGAAATGTCCTCTGGTCTGATGAAACAAAAATAGAACTGTTTGCTCATAATCAAAATCATTATGTTTGGAGGAAAAAGGGGGAGGCTGCAAGCCCGAAGAACACTATCCCGACCGTGAAGCACGGGGGTGGAAGCATCATGTTTTGGGGGTACTTTGCTGTAGGAGGGACTGGTGCACTTCACAAAATAGATGGCATCATGACGGAGGAAAATGATGTGGATATATTGAAGCAACATCTCAAGACATCAGTCAGGAAGTTCAAGCTTGGTCACAAATGGGTCTTCCAAATGGACAATGATCCCAAGCATACATCCAAAGTTGTGGCAAAATGGCTTAAGGACAACAAAATCAAGGTATTGGAGTGGCCATCACAAAGCCCCGACCTCAAACCTATAGACAATGTGTGGGCGGAACTGAAAAAGCGTGTGCGAGCAAGGAGGCCTACAAACCTGACTCAGTTACACCAGCTCTGGCAGGAGGAATGGGCCAAAATTCACCCAACTTGTTGTGGGAAGCTTGTGGAAGATTACCCAAAATGTTTGACCCAAGTTAAACAATTTAAAGGCAATGCTACCAAATACTAATTGAGTGTATTTAAACTTCTGACCCACTTGGAATGTGATGAAAGAAATAAAAGCTGAAATAATTCTCTCCACTATCATTCTGACATTTCACATTCTTAAAATAAAGTGGTAATCCCAACTGACCTAAGACACTTTTTACTAGTATTAAATGTCAGGAATAGTGAAAAATTTAGTTAAAATGTATTTGGCTAAGGTGAATGTAAACTTCCGACTTCAACTGTAGTTGGCCGCTAGACTCATTTACTAATCTGAACACATTTTTCTGATTGAGTGACTGCTGATGCACAACCAAATTTAGAATAATAGAATACACAAGGTTCAAATTTCTAACTCTCAACAGTAAGTTGAGACCTCATACATCCTTTTTATATATAATAAAATGTATTTTTATTGGTCCGAGGGCCTACAAAATGGGTCCGCCAGTTGCCCATCCCGTGCCAAGATTATTTATGGATTGATGAAATATCAAAACATTATTTTAACAACTCAAAAGCAAATGCATGTAACGCAGGGACCACTGACTCGTTGCATTTTTCTATTATCAAGACACCTGATGGTAACTCTTAACTGGTTAGGACAGCTCATGAGGTGTCCTAAATAACTGTCGACTAGGTGCGAATGTTATGACTAAAGAGGCTTCATGCATAGATTTTATTTGTTACCCATGAAAGCAGGAGTAAAATATCTCTGTTCTCAGCACTTACGACCAAGAAACACTGTTAGCCAAACACAACGATCTCTTTCTAGGTGCGCAATTGAATTCAAGAGCAATTATACCCTCCCTCAGAAATTGTAATTACATTTTTTTCCCGACCACAAAAGTAGTATCCTGATGTGGTTTAAGCATTGTTGTTGAAAATCCCATTTTTGTCATTTTTTCTTTATAAAATTGTAATTTTGAGAGGGAACCTGAAAAAAATAGGGAAACTCGGAAACCTGGAAAAACAAATCTGGTTAACGGAATTTAGTAAAAGATAAGACTGCTTTTAAAGGGTCCTACAACTGTAGCCTGTTGACTGTTCAAAATCGCTAACAATAACAACCTTTTTGAGATTGATTTTTTTTAGAAAAAACACAATGTAAATATTATATTGTCAAGGGAAAATGTAATTATTTGTGTATGGAGGGTAGGTTATTATAGGTTGTAGGCTACTTGCTAATCCTGCAAAATAAGCATACAATCACCTGACAATGAAATAATCCAACCAGCATCCTCTTTCCTGTGAGATCTTTGCCAGGGACAGTATTTCATTCATTCGGGCCATTAGCTTTCTGTTGGCACTGGCAAATTGACTTTAATATCAAGCCCTGAGTCATTATTTCAAAGTTTAGATTCCTAGAACTACTGCAACATTTTGGCAGCAATTTGAATGAGCATTTATATAAGAATCAACATATTAACAAATCAGTAAAAAAAACAACTTTTATCCTGTTTTGGCTTTGATTTGTGTTTCTGTTGTGTTCAGTTTCGTGGTCTCTTCTACAGAAGTTTTCTTCCTGGAAAACAGGAGGTGTGTTCTCTGATAGCAGGTAGACTCCTGTAGCGCCGGGTCACGCCATTGCAGGCTCTTTCCTAAGCTGGCGGATTACTCTGCCAGGCACTGTTCCCTGATTAGGTCCACTGGGTAATGCCATAGGAGCGAGCCAAAGATATGAGTTCATTGGACATTCATCGATCAAGCAGCCTCGCAAGATGAGGAGTGGATTCTAAAGTGAGCTCTCCATAGGGCTCCTCTGACCTAGAGAGCAATGCAGTAGCCCTTGCCACCTGCACATCTTGTGGGTCAGAAGTCATAGTGGGAGCAGTAGTGTTATTGAGGCATGGTTTCTGTTTTTTTTATGATCAGTCTTCTGAGAGAAAATGGGAAATGAAAAATAAGTTGGAAAGAGAAAAGTGGTCAGTGGAGGTGCTACGGTACATAGAGCATTCATGTTACATCCATAAACACTACACAATAAGTAACAACATCATACAGTATTCATGATATATTGTGATATGCCAGATTTTGACAGTATTTGAGGAAAACATCTCTCTCAGGTCAAATATGGCAGGCAGAAATACAGTGCCTTCAGAAAGTATTCACACCCCTTGACCTTTTCCACATGTTACAGCCTAAGTTTAAAATGTATATGTTTTTGTCACTGGCCGACACACAATAACCCATAATGTAAGTTTTTTTCTTTCTTTTTTTTATTAATAAAAAAATGGAAAGCTGAAATGTCTTGAGTCTAAGCATTCAGCCCCTTTTGTTATGGCAAGCATACATAAGTTCAGGAGTAAAAATGTGCTTAACAAGTCACATAAGTTGCAATAATAGTAATTCAAAAATAATGTTAAACACTATCTCATTTCTTTACCCCACAAATACAATTATCTGTGATTTCCCTCAGTCTTGCAGTGAATTTCAAACACAGATTCAACCACAAAGGCCAGAGAGGTTTTCCAATGCCTCGCAAAGAAGGGCACCTATTGGTAGATGGTTAAAAATGAATCAGACATTGAATATCCCTTTGAGCATGGTGGAGTTATTAATTACACTTTGGATGGTGTATCAATATACCCAGTCACTACAAAGATACAGGTGTCCTTCCTTGCTCAGTTGCCGGAGAGGAAGGAAACCGCTCAGGGATTTCACCATGAGGCGATATGGACTGTTTAAAATTGTAGCTACTCCACAATACTAACCTAATGCACAGAGTGAAAAGAAGGAAGCCTTTACAGAATAAAAATATTCCAAAACATGCATCCCTTTTGCAACAAGGCACTAAAGTAAGACTGCAAAAAAATGTGGCAAAGCAATTCACTTTTTATCCTGAATACAAAGTGTTGTGTTTGGGAAAATCCAATACAACAGATTAAGTACTACTCCATAGTTTCAAGCATAGTGGTGGCTGCATCATGTTATGTGTATTCTTGTAATTGTTAAGGACTGGGGAGGTTTTCAGAATTAAAAAGAAATGGAATGGAGCAAGCACAGGCACAATCCTAGAGGAAAACCTGGTTCAGTCTGTTTTCCACCACACACTGGGAGGTGAATTCACCGTTCAGCAGGACAATAACCTAAAACACAAGGGCAAATCTACACTGGAGTTGCTTACCAAGAAGACCATGAATGTTCCTGAGTGGCCGAGTTCCAGTTTTGACTTAAATCTGCTTGTAAATCCATGGAAAGACTTGAAAATGGCTGTCTAGCTATGATCAACAATTAATTTGACAGAGATTGAAGAATTTTGAAAATAATAATGGGCAAATATTGTAAAATACAGGTGTGCAAAGCTCTTACATGCTGACCACACCTCTCACATTGCAAAATAAATGTACACATACATGTTATTCAATCATTGCACCCACACTGCTCGCGTGCGCCAACGAGCGTCTGTATTGCCAAGCGCTAAAATAGAAGTCAGTTCTATTTGTTATGCTGAATGCGGTGCAAGTCCTGCCTCTCCCATCTCCTCATTAGTTTATAGTAGCAGATACCCACGTGCCATCTCCTCATTGGTTATACTCACATGGGTGATTGAAAGAGGTAGGTAGGTAGGTAGGTAGGTAGGTAGGTAGGTAGGTAGGTAGGTAGGTAGGTAGGTCGGTAGGTGTAATACTATGAAAATTTGATGCCAATCGCCATATAAAATCCAAAGAAGAAAAAGTCTGGAAGGAGAAGAGATGACTAGAAACTATGTGGTTGACCATTTTATGTGTGGATTAATTGTCGGAGTAGAGGACCTTGTGCATTTCAGGTAAAATAACAACTCAACATTTATATCCCAGAACAAATTAGCTAGCAACAGCAAGCTAGCTAAATAGCACAAATTAGCTAGCAGCTGCAAGCTAGCTAGCTAAATTGCCATACATGTTTAATGCTTTTTGACCTGTCCCCAAATTAATATAATTTGTTCAAAGTTTGTTTTGATATTTTAACCTGCGTGTCTTGATCGCGTTTGGTGTGGGGGGACAAAATCAATTTGAGTATGATGGCGCACGTGCGGGTCCGGTCTGGGCATGGTGTTAGAGACTTACCCAGAAAGACTCACAGCTGTAATCACTTCCAAAGGTGACTCTAACATGTTTTGACTCAGGGCTGTGAATACTTATGTAAATGAGAGATTCTGTATTTAATTTTCAATACATTTGTTATTATGGGGTATTGTGTGTAGATGGATGAGAGAAATACATTTTTTTTATCCATTTTGCATTCAGGCTGTAACACAACAAAATGTGGAATAACTCAAGGGTTGTGAATACTTTCTGAAGGCACTGTACACTTGCAGATGCCATGTTTAACATATGGTGAAAGTCTAACCAGGCTCTATGTATCTGTCATATTTACTTGGTGCTTACAAAAGCTTTATGTAACACAGGTTTAGTTAATTGCTTTTCGCTACCAAAATAAGACTAAGCCACAAAATCTTATGTGCAGAATCTCCCCTGGCTGCGACAGTTCTGACAGCAATAACTGATGTGCCCCGATCCACATTAATGGGACTGCAGTAGAGAGTCAGCACTTAAGTTCCTTGGCGTCCACAACAGCGAGGACCTGACATGGACCAACAACACTGCCGCTCTTGTCAAGCGGGCGCAGCAGCGTCTCTACAGTCTAAGGCAGCTGAAGAATTTTGGCATGCCACCGCGGGTCCGGTCCAAATACTACAGCTGCACCATCGAGAGTGTCCTGACCGGTTGCATCATGGTCTGCTATGGGAATTGCTCTGTTCACAATCAAAAGGCCCTCTAGCGGTTGGTGAAGACTGACCAATACATCACTGGGACCATGCTCCCACCCATCCAGGACATCTACTCGAAACAGTGCCCAGCCACGAACTGTTCACCCTCTGCCCGACGGTAAGGGAGTATCGGAGCATGAGGTCTGATACCAACAGGCTCAGAGACAGTTTCTGTCTACAAGCCATCAGACTGCTGAACACTTGAACTGGACTGACCACCTGCTCTGATTCTCCGCACCTTAGCACACATGCACTTACACACACATCTGAACAGACATACCCACATCCACACACACATATACAGTGGGGTAAAAAGGTATTTGATCCCCTGCTGATTTTGTACGTTTGCCCACTGACAAAGAAAGGATCAGTCAATCATTTTAATGGTAGGTTTATTTGAACAGTGAGAGACAGAATAACAACAAAAATATCCAGAAAAATGCATGTCAGAAATGTTATAAATTGATTTGCATTTTAATGAGGGAAATAAGTATTTGACCCCCTCTCAATCAGAAAGATTTCTGGCTCCCAGGTGTCATTTGTACAGGTAACGAGCAGAGATTAGGAGCACACTCTTAAAGGGAGTGCTCCTAACCACAGCTTGTTACCTGTAAAAAAGACACCTGTCCACAGAAGCAATCAATCAATCAGATTCCAAATTCTCCACCATGGCCAAGATCAAAGAGCTCTCCAAGGATGTCAGGGACAAGATTGTAGACCTACACACGGCTGGAATGGGCTACAAGACCATCGCCAAGCAGCTTGGTGAGAAGGTGACAACATTTGGTGCGATTATTTGCAAATGGAAGAAACACAAAAGAACTGTCAATATCCCTCGGCCTGGGGCTCCATGCAAGATCTCACCTCGTGTAGTTGCAATGATCATGAGAACGGTGAGGAATCAGCCCAGAACTACCTGGGAGGATCTTGTCAATGATCTCAAGGCAGCTGGGACCATAGTCACCAAGAAAACAATTGGTAACACACTACGCCGTGAAGGACTGAAATCCTGCAGCGTCCGCAAGGTCCCAATGCTCAAGAATACATATACATGCCCGACTGAAGTTTGCCAATGAACATCTGAATGACTCAGAGGACAACTGGTGAAAGTGTAGTGGTCAGATGAGACCAAAATGGAGCTCTTTGACATCAAGTCAACTCGCCATGTTTGGAGGAGGAGGAATGCTGCCTATGACCCCAAGAACACTATCTCCACCGTCAAATATGGAGGTGGAAACATTATGCTTTGGGGGTGTCTTTCTGCTAAGGGGACATGACAAATTCACCGCATCAAAGGGACGATGGACGGGGCCATGTACCGTCAAATCTTGGGTGAGAACCTCCTTCCCTCAGCCAGGGCATTGAAAATGGGTCGTGGATGGGTATTCCAGCATGACAATGACCCAAAACACACGGCCAAGGCAACAAAGGAGTGGCTCAAGAAGAAGCACATTAAGGTCCTGGAGTTGCCTAGCCAGTCTCCAGACCTTAATCCCATAGAAAATCTGTGGAGGGAGCTGAAGGTTCGAGTTGCCAAACCTCAGCCTCGAAACCTTAATGACTTGGAGAAGATCTGCAAAGAGGAGTGGGACAAAATCCCTCCTGAGATGTGTGCAAACCTGGTGGCCAACTACAAGAAACGTCTGACCTCTGTGATTGCCAACAAGGGTTTTGCCACCAAGTACTAAGTCATGTTTTGCAGAGGGGTCATATACTTATTTCCCTCATTAAAATGCAAATCATTTTATAACATTTTTGACATGCGTTTTTCTTCATTTTTTTGTTGTTATTCTGTCTCTCACTTTTCAAATAAACCTACCATTAAAATTATAGACTGATCCTTTCTTTGTCAGTGGGCAAACATACAAAATCAGCAGGGGATCAAATACTTTTTTTCCCCCACTGTACATTCATGCTCCACACACATCACAACATCCGCTACCACTCTTATTATGATTGCTAAAACTGCACATTTTAAACAATCCCCCAATCCCCCTTCCTCAAAACATGTGTAAATATTGGACTATAAATGGTGCCTTCCTGTATTATAGTTATGCTAAAATGTTTTCTGTTTTACTGAGCCAATTACTTAGTTTGTATTCTTATCGTTTATTTGTTATTGTTGTTGCATTGTCGAAGGAACATGCTAGTAAGCATTTTGTTAGACAGTGTATACCATGTGTATCCCATACATACAACTAATAAAACTTAATGTAGAGTGGAAACAAGGGTGTACGTTTATCGCCACTGTCGATTTGGTGCCTATTCGTTTACCAGGACTCGAGAATCTGGGTGTGCCTGGCCCCTCTTTTTCATGAGAGCTCACTACTCCTGACAGATCTACGGGGAGAATACGACGTCAATACCAGATAATGGATGCATCAACATGGCCCTTCCCTCCCTCACTCACTACCTCCCTCGCTCACTCACTCTCGTTCCCTTCCTCTTCTCTTCCCTCCATTCCCCACTAGCCTCTCTCTAATTGATTTTGTATTATCTAGTTGTGTGTGTGTGTGTGTGTGTGTGTGTGTGTGTGTGTGTGTGTGTGTGTGTGTGTGTGTGTGTGTGTGTGTGTGTGTGTGTGTGTGTGTGTGTGTGTGTGTGTGTGTGTGTGTGTGTGTGTGTGTGTGTGTGCAAATCAAATTAGTCTACACCTGTTGTTTACTAACAGTGAAATGCTTACTTACAGGCCCTTCCCAACAACGCAGAGAAAAAAATAATTATAATAGAACAATAATAACACGAGGAATAAATACACAATGAGTAACGATAACTTGGCTGTATTCACAAGGGTACCAGTACAGAGTCCATGTGCAGGGGTTCGAGGCCGTTGAGGTAGATATGCACATATAGGTAGGGATAAAGAGGCTATGCAACAGGATAGATGATAATGAACAGCTGCAGCAGCATATGTGATGAGTCAAAAGAGTTAGTGCAAAAGGGTCAATGCAGATTGTTTTGTTAGATATTGGCAAACTATTTAACTAACAGTTTAGCTGTCATTGGTACCGCTTGCCATGCAGTAGCAGAGAGAACAGTGTGTGTGTGTGAGAGAGAGAGAGAGAGATTGTGTGTGACTGCGTGCGTTTGTGGCTGTGTGTGTGCGCTTTTGTAATCGCACAGGTAGCCTAGTGGTTAGAGCGTAACCGAAAGGTTGCTAGATAGAATCCCCGAGCTGACAAGATAAAAATCTGTCGTTCTACCCATGAACAAGGCAGTTAACTGTTCCTAGGCCGTCATTGTGAATAAGAATTTGTTCTTAACTGATTTACCTAGTTAAATAAAATAAATGCACAAAGACTGTGAGGAGGATGAGTAAGTGTGTGTGTGGCTCACTCTGGCTAAAGTGATGCAAGTCTCCGTAAAGCACCTGCCTGTCTCATCTGCTCCTCACCCGTGAGGGGTCTATATGTTTAATTACCTAAGCGCATTGGGGGAATGGTTTTTAAATCACCTTTGTAAGGTGTTTTGGCAGCTGCGTATTAGACTTCCTTTTCCAACTAACCATGGCTGCGTCCCTATTCCTTATATAGGTCTATTCCACTACTTTTGACCAGGGCCTATTGGGCTCTGGTCAAAAGTTGTGGACTATGAAGGAAGTTGGGTGCCATTTGGGACACAGAGACCATATCATTGATCTCTTTAGCCTGCCTTGAAATCTATATCGGCGACTGCTGAAAAGGTCAGCCCGATCAATTTCCTGTTGCGAGAAGTGAAATAAAATCCATGTCATGGATTTTATTTCACTTCTCGCAACATGAGAATTGATCAGGCTGCCGATGCCTATGCTAAATGGCTGGCTCCTTTAACTGGCACACCAATAATTAAATATTTACAAAATGGTGTATTTAGCCTTAATATAGGCCATAAATGAATCATTTGTATTTTTTTACGCATCGCAGACATCTCAACCATCCAGTTGAGTTGCCCAATTAGGGTAAATTAATTTTGTATTGGAATTTGCATAGACTTTTTAAATCATATGAAAATTATACATTAATTAACATTGTCTGCTTCAGTTACTTATAATGGAAGACAGGCCTAGTTAAATGAGGTCTGATATCAAATATGAATATAATATGATATATTTGTGTGTCAAAATACAAATATTAAAATATGTAAATGAATGCGAAACATTGAGGATAACAGTAAATACTGATATAATATTCAAAGATTGTTCTATTTGCACAGACAAAAAAATCCCATATCAATATTTCTCCATTGTTCATAATGGCTAGCTATGACTAAAAAGCATTCTTTAATGGGCATTGTTGCCTGGTAGAACATATTTTTCAAGAGTTCCTAAAATTATAAAATAACATTTTAATAATTTAATAATTCCAAAATGTTTTGAGGTCAACAACATTTTAGTCATGTAATTTCCGGTTTTATACACAATTAGTACTGAAAATGTTTGATTAATGAGGTTAGGGTTTGCTAACCTTCACTTCCTGGTTTTCAACCATCTTTGAATGTGTGGTTAAAAAAAAAAATACAGGAGTCCAATAATGAAAACCACATTGATCATTTTACTAAATGGCATTGGTTAAGATAAAATACATGTTTAATTTTGTTAAAAATTGTTTGTCAAAATTAGCTCAACTGCATGATTGCGGAGCCTGTATAAGGTTTAAATGTATTGTTAGCTTATTTGTTTTTCTATTTCAATGGGTTTCAACTCAACCTGATTGGCATACAGGCTTTATTTGCTTACATTATCCCTGGGTATGAATGCGCGTCGATGGCCATGCCCTAGCCACATTTGGCTATTGCAATAATTATTATAAATGTTTTAATCAAGCTGACAACACACGGTATGAAGTGGCAGTCATGGACAAACACACACACACACACACACACACACACACGAACACATACTTCCAGAAATGAATAAATCACGTCCATCCGGCACATCTCATGTGTTTTCCTTTATGACACCTCCAAAGGGCTGGAACCAGCCAGCCAGTCAGCTAGCCAGCCAACCAGGATAGGGATCTCTGGCATCATTACAGCTTGAGCAATAAGGCTGTATAGCCCATCTAATGAAGGAGAAGACAGATTGGCACCACAGTGGGTTATTGCTATTCAGAGGACACTCCCTCACTCTCTGGAGCAGAGAGAAAGAGACTGAGGGAGGGAGAGGCAGAGAAATGGAGGGTAATGAAGGGAGTTCATTGGAAACCTCAGGGAATCACAGGAGTGACTGTGTCTGCATCCCAAATTGCACCCTATTCCATATGTAGTGCACTGCTTTTGGGCCCTGGTCAATAGTAGTGCACTAAATAGGGAATTGTGTTGCTATTTAGGACGCAGGCCCTGTCCCGTGGAGCAGATCCCCTCCTACATGTATATGCCTCGGTCCCAGCAGCCCTACAATCAGCTTCTCAGCCGGGTTCTGATTTGGACCTGACTCCTTCAACGGGGGTAGTGGGGTTCCAGAAAGACCTTGTTAATCATCCAGAGTTTAGAGGACTCCACAGACACTTGGGCTGTGAAATGACACACTATGGGCCATGGTAAAAATAAGTGCACTATGTAGGGAATAGTGTGCCATTTTGGATGCAGTTATGGCCATGAAACTAGATGAGAACTTACTGTCCTTTTTCTTGCCTCCTCATAATTTTTTCCCAACTGTTTCTTCTTCCCTGTACATAAAGTGGCACCGGCAGCTCCGGTGTCCCAAAGCTGGGGTGTAGCCTGCTCTGCGTTTTTTGGGGGGTATTTCGCAGTGCCCATTGCATTGGTGGTGCCGAGGTAAGCCGAGTTGATTGGCGTCCACGGTAATTAAGAGCTTGGATCGGCTTTGCAAAGATTTTACCCTTAGGCCATAGTCAGACACCATATCAATTCACCACTATCTCCCCACCCTCCATTGCCACCCCCCTACTTTCTACTTTCCCTACCTCCTTTACAGGCAGCTCACATGGTCAACTACTTTGATTGTATCCCTTTGTGCACTCCGCTAAAAGACAAACACCACTTACATTGAGTGATTGCCCTCTGCAGACGAAGCAACACATTTGACTTTGTCTGGGGGATGGCATTTTTTTCTGCTGGCTCTCCAGTAATAGTCATCGCCTTCGAATTGTTGTCTCTGACACTGTGTCATAATGGAATGGCAGTCGCCTCTTAGCAACTTGTTTACTCTGTTTTCTCATTTGAAATGATAATGATAGTCTTAGATATGTGTATGTTGCCTGGATACATGGTTGATGTATATATTCGATGAATATGAGGTAAATGCGGCAGGTAGCCTTGTGGTTAGAGCGTTGGACAAGTAACTGAAAGGTTGCAAGATCGAATCCCCGAGCTGACAAGGTAAAAATCTGTTGTTCTGCCCCTGAACAAGGCAGTTAACCCACTGTTCCTAGGCCGTCATTGAAAATAAGAATTTGTTCTTAACTGACTTGCCTAGTTAAATAAAGGTAAAAAGAAAATTGTAAAGATACGTCGCTGTCCTTTTAACGATACATTGTCATCAAGACCTTTCTAAATGCACTGTGTGGATTATGAACCGCACAAAATATTCTTTGTTTTTACGACTCACAATGTGGCCAAGTCAAAAGATGAGATATGAGCACATACATTCACCGAAAGAAACATCACTGTTCTTTTACAGGTCCTCTCCTGCCACATAACATTTGTCATTGCGGTATCACGCTTGACATGAACAATTCCTTCTGAGATTGATCTGCATATGGACATTTCCACCAAAGCACTATAGAAGGCCATATTTGGACATTATCCAAAGACTGAGTGCTGTAACATTAAATGGTTACCCGGGGAGTGTATTTTGATTTCTTTCAGGCTGCGATTGATCAATGCCCCGGCCAATGTGCTTGTGCCGTTAGCAGGGCTGCACATTCATGTCCTGAATGTTTAAAAACCTGGCCCGGGCCTGCCACTCAAGCCCCTTCCATTCTCTCCAGAGGGGTGTGTGATGCCAGGCTGGGGCTGATGTCATCGCTGTAGGTTTCAAGTTCCAAAGCCTCCCCATTCTTTTTCCCCTTCCTTTCCCCCATGGCCACCTCCCCTGATGCCGAGTCTGATTTCAGAGCTTCACCTAGAGTGAATTCCTTTCATTTTTAAAGTCAAATCGGACAGGCAAAACACTTTAATGCATGCATGCGCACGCCAGATATTGTGCATGCTGAAAAATAAGCCCCAAACACCTGTTAAAACCAAGTGGGTAAAGTTCTTGGTTCTCTGTTTCGCTGAACAGTTATTTTATCAATTTAGGTTGTAGCCTCAGTACAAATGCTTCTGTCAATTCTACGATTTTATACCTTATCAGCTTGTTACAGTAGAATGTCAATGTACACTCTCCAACGTATGTATTTGGACAGTGATGAAAAATGTTTTATTTGGCTCTATACTTCAGCCTTTTGGATTTGAGATCATATGTTTCATGAGGTGACAGTACAGAATGTCACCTTTTATGTGAGACTATTTTCTTATATATCATATTTACCGTTTAGAAATGAAAGCACTTTATAGATCTTGTCGCCCCATTTAAAGATGTCATAAGTATTTGGACATAATTTCACTTATAGTGTACCAAAGCAGTAAAGTTTGGTATTTGGTCCCATATTCCTAGCACACAATGACTCAAGCTTGTGACTACAAACTCATTGGATACATCTGCAGTTTGTTTTTGTTGTGTTTTGGGTTATGTTTTGCCCAATAAGAACTGAAGGGTGAAAGATGACTGGAGTAATTTCCTTTCCAAATGAGCAGATGTTTCTGAACCCTTCTAAATCAAACCTGATAATGCCACTATTAAGAAAAACCATGAACACATCATCAATAATGATGAGTGAGAAAGTTACAGAGGCTACAACAAAGCATGCTAATCTCTCACCATTTCCAATAATGGGGAAGATTAGCATTTTTCGGGGGTATGACCAGTCCCTCTAACATTCTCACTCATCATCATTCTTTCATGATTATCCATAATCATGGTAGCATCCACATTCATGTAGAAGTGTTCACTCATCACCATAGATAGGCTGCCACTTCCTCTGCTAGCTATTGACCTTTTTAGTCCAATAACAACTTGCTGTCCAGATACAAATGGAGATAATTTATGGCAAGGGATGTGTGACACCCTTAGTCTACCACTTTAGTCTGCCCACTTGATTAGAAAAGTAGTCCCTACGTTTATCTTCCCCCATGTGCCAAAGCGTATGGTTTATCGCCAGAGTCGCTGAGGCCTGACAACGAGCTCATATCCTATAAGTCATAATGTCCCCGCATAGGAATAAGCCCTATGAAGAACGGTGTTGCTGCTATTAAAGAATCTAATGTATTTTGAACATCCTCTGAAAATAAACCTGCAATGACAATGATGAGAATACGGATGCTGTTTATTGTAATGCTTAATAACATGAGATACTGTGATAATTTAAATGCAAATGTATGAATTAATTGAAGATGAATGTGTTTATGCTCCAGAAGTCTTACAAACACCCAAAAGCGATTAATTAATTGGTCAGACAGTTTTTTGTGGAATATACTACAACATTAAGCAAACAAATGTGTATATTACATTTTGTTTCCAGTTGTAACGATGACTGTGATAAGTCATTCAGAAAAATGGCAGTGATATGATTATAGACTACAGTGGTTGTTTGCTTGTTGCTTGTACTTAAAATTATATTATTTGTTCAACCCCTTGTCAACAATGCTTTGTTTTCTCTCTTTCTCCTTTCTTTTCCATGACCTTCTTTGATCTTGTCACTGCTATGCCAACTGAATAGGTGAGTAATTTACACTTTGTTTATAACACATGACATTTGCAAATGACACAAGGTTGAACATAATTTAAGAAACACAACAAAATTGGTTTTCTTTCATCCTGAGGCCTTGGATCCAACTTGCAGAGTCATGGTAGGGACTCGATTGATGAGTGAAAACAATTTAGCCTTGTGCAGGATATGGGCAATAGGCTAAACTAGAAATGAAGATAGCCATCCATGCATTACCTAAAATACAAATTGGGGTAACCATTGGGGAATTTGTTTTAAGCATTATTGGTACCATGCCAGATTTGGAATTTATCACAGAATGCCTTGACTTTAGAGTTTTTAGCAAGTAAACTTGTTTTGTTGAGTCCAAGGTGTTTGTGCATCTTATTCTTGGTGTATTACATTCCAGACAGTCAGTTTCTGTTGTTGAGAATCTTACAGAAAGACTGTCCCTCGGGTCCACTCTGGTAGTAATGATGCAAATTGAATTATTTTGGAATAGAAGTCAAGTGCAGTCAGTAAATTAGTTTAACCTAGTGTTGCTTAGGTCATTTAGCCATTTTTTCTTGTTCTGATTTATCTTTTTGCTGCCCACGGGCCTGAGGATTATAGTCCCATGGGCGTGAGGACTAATTTAGTTGAATGCATGGGCACTTTAGGCTGATGGTGTTATAAATAAAGTAGCTCCAAATATACCATCTGTTTCCTGGGGGGTTGCTGGGATTTTCACATGATGTGTTTTGTGTACATTACTTGCCTCTGCGGCATATGTTGGGCTTGTTGAAACCATCTAATATAGACCTAAGAGTTGTTGTGCTTTCTTGCAATTGGAATAAAAAACACATCCATAATTTGTGTTGCTGTCACTGCAAAGTACTCTGATGCAATAAGAGATTACTTCTTTAAACTGAAGCGTCAAGGTTACAGCAGCCACAACATTGGGAGTTTACTGCAGGCTTATGTGCATTTTGCAAATTGCTTGATTTTAGGGCCGATGGGAATTATGGCTAAATGGTCTGATCTTCAAACATGGCGGGTGAGATTCTCCCTTAGGTGCCCGGTAGCTTTGCAGAAACACATTCCACTTTGACTAAAAGCAACATGAGATAAAATGGGACTTGTTTGCATTAAAGGTTTCAGCTAGTCATTGGTAAGACTTCTGTATGAACATTCTCATGGTTGAGACATTAAGTCTCATGTGTCCTGTACCAGTGATTTGTTTGACCTAGAGCTGGGCAATATGGACAAAAATGCATATTGCGATAAATTGCCTGAATTGATGCGGTAACGATAAGTTCATAACAATGTGTACCACATTTATTTTTTATCCTTTGAACTACTACTGCTAGTTTGAAGGTTGTAGCCATCAATTGTCCCATTAACAATCACACATATTAGCTAACTTATTACATTTCTCTAGTGTAGGCTACTTATCATAATGAACGATATCAGCAAAATGCCTGTGATTGGTATGGTCAGTGTCGATTAATTTATTGTCCCAGCTCTAATTTGAGCCCACCTTTGGAGTCAGCCTGCCTCAAAGGAGCACTATGTTGACACTGACAGTTATGTATGCCCTCTGTAGTGAGGTGGCACATTGAGTTGTCTGACATCAGATCTCGACATCCCTGAAAAAATGCAGCTGTGTGTCTCATTCTTGTCTGCCACAGCTCACTGGAACTACCACTGCCTCAGGTTGGGATTCAGGGGGAGGGAGGAAGATAAAAAAAGAGGTCAGAAAGATTGACTGAATCATAAGATTAAGCTCCCGCCACAGGCCCCGAGCCCAAATGTGCAGATGAGAGCAGAAAGCCCCAAAAGTAATTTCACAGATTGGTAGATGTAGCTGCTCTGTGCCTCAGCCCTAGTGTTCCCTGTACAGGGACAGTAATCAAAACCTGCCCTCAGCTCCTTCGTCTTCATGGACCAACTTGATCTTGATCTTGATCTTAATAGCTCCACAATGAATGTACACCCTGTTTATCTCTCTTACATTGGCCAGTGTTCATATTATCGCTTGTAATTATAAATAATATGTTGTTTAGCGTGTACCAGGCAGGGAAAGGGCTCCTTTTCTCGAGCATATTCAGATATAGTATGACCAAATGTGGGATCCTGCATGAAAATGGATTGCCGAGCTATGGCACAGAGACGTCTTTGATGTGCTAATTACTCGAGGAGTCTCTTGCTAGGCAGTGGGCTAGATAATCTGAAGTCTTCTACTTTAGTGCAATTAATGCCGCTTTTAAAAACTGCAGACACAGCGAAAATGGAGAAATAGATCGAGAGTTTAAATATGAAGTCATGTTTCATATTTTGAATGTTAGTGTGAAAGAGACCAATTACCGTTTGTTCTTTGTTAAGTGATCTTCAGGAAACCGTTGGATAGAGGTATGATCATATAGCAGAGAAGGCAATGAGACGAACATAGCCATAGCTTCTTGACCAGATGACATTTTGTAAGGAAACCTTTTATCACTAAATTGATGAGATTATCTCCTTTTACTGTCTCCCTGTTTTCAGACCTGCAGAGCTTAGTTTCTTCAACAATTTGCACTGCCATTTCTCTTTAGGAGTGATTACTCAGGTGGCGACGTCCCTTTTTTTTGGAAGGCATCTAGGTTTGCTGGTGAATGATCTCCTTGGTGTCAAGGCAAGGGAAAAATATACACATCCTGCTGGGGTTTGCCTCTGTAAATCTCCTGCCTATCTACACCAAAGACCAAGAGCTCACGTATACAAACATAGGACCTCCAGCAGCGCTGAGTCGACGCCTTTTGTCTACTCCCATTCCAATTTGCAAATGGAATCGTGGAGAACTGAGCTGACGGCGGGAGGCTTCTTTCATAGTTAACCAACACGTGCGGTAAAACCCACATCCATTGGCACAGATCTTTAATGGCTGTGAAATGGTTGTAGATTGAAGTTTTACTTCACCTGCTGGGTAACCTGTTATCACCTTTGTTGTGAACAGACTGTTTTTAGAGAGGGGACATGGCACAGAAATTGGTCGCAGCATTAAAGGGGCAGTGAAGTCAAAAAATAGATTTCCTATTTAAAAAAATATATATATTTCCACACTGAGGTCAAAATAACACACATTTCCCTATTGCTGTAAGAGCTATTTGGAAAACAAATCTGGAATTTCAGCCTGTTCAGGTGGGATGGAGTTTTTGGCCCTGATCATGATGTTATAATCTGATTGGATTATTCTGACCAATGACATGTCATCTTTTATTTGCATATGTATCCTCCTACTTTGAAGGTGTAAGCAGGGTAGGGATATTCAACTCTTACCCTACGAGGTCCGGAGGTCTAAATCAGTCCCTGATTAGAGGGGAACAATGAAAACAAGCAGTGAAACTGGTTTCGGTGTCGAGTTAAGTTTGAGTTTCCTATCTGTCAATCAGGGCTGTGTATGTAAATATATTTACATTTGTATCAACACGCCCACATGATCAAACAGCATTTCAATGGCAAAAGGAGGCTCAGGGAAATGAATGTTCAAAAATATATTTTGAATTATTTTCTTGAAATAAACAGTGATTTATTAGACAGTGATCATTTTTATATAAAATTAAGAAGACTGAATGGGGGCTTTAGACATGAATGGATAAGACATGTGTTCCGTAATCGTACTGAAGGTAGCTAAGGAGTCAAGCGCAGGAGAGCAGAGATGTCAATGTAGCGTCTTTAATATGTAAGTCCCAAAATGGTACAGGTACAAGTCCATAAACACCCAAGACAATGGAACACACAGTTATTCACGGTAGGAGGAAAACAACGCTTCTACTATACTTAACACATGGTACACACGTGAATAAACTGAGGAAAAAAACCTCCACAAGCAACATGAAAATAACCCTGCACAAACCTAAGCGGAGAAACAGGGGTAAATATACACACAGAAATTAAAGCAAATGAAAACCAGGTGTGAATGAATCAAAGACAAAACCAACAGAAAAGGAAAAATGGATCGGTGATGGCTAGTAGGCCGGCGACGCTGACCGCCGAGCACCACCCGAACAAGGAGAGGAATCACCTTCGGTGGAAGTCGTGACAACATGACAAAAACAATTCTGTATCACCATGAGAAATGCAAGGTTACAGGTTCAATTTTGATTGGATTATCTAGCAATTTTCCTGGATGTCTAGAGTAGACCAGGGTTTCCCAAACTCAGTCCTGGGGCCCTCCCCTGGGTGCATGTTTTATTTTTTGCCCTAGCACTACCCAGCTGATTCAAATAACCCAACTCATCATCAAGCTTTGATTATTTGAATCAACTGTGTAGTGCTAGGGCAAAAACGTGCACACCAGGGGATCCCCAGGATCAAGTTGGGAAATCCTCAACTAAACCCTTTGCCACCCTGTAGTTGTATCAAAATAAGAATGTTTGGATTTGGTCCAAGCTATTTGCTTTATAGCAACAGTTCCATTCTAATTTTCCTATGAATCAGCATTCCTATATTGGTGAGTGGATTTCAGTATCTATGTTAAGTAGAGGTCGACCGATTATGATTTTTCAACGCCGATACCGATTATTTGGATGACCAAAAAAAGCCGATACCGATTAATCGGCTGATTTATTTATATATATATACTGCTCAAAAAAATAAAGGGAACACTTAAACAACACAAGGTAACTCCAAGTCAATCACACTTCTGTGAAATCAAACTGTCCACTTAGGAAGCAACACTGATTGACAAAAAATGTCACATGCTGTTGTGCAAATGGAATAGACAACAGGTGGAAATTATAGGCAATTAGCAAGACACCCCCAATAAAGGAGTGGTTCTGCAGGTGGGGACCACAGACCACTTCTCAGTTCCTATGCTTCCTGGCTGATGTTTTGGTCACTTTTGAATGCTGGCGGTGCTTTCACTCTAGTGGTAGCATGAGACGGAGTCTACAACCCACACAAGTGGCTCAGGTAGTGCAGCTCATCCAGGATGGCACATCAATGCGAGCTGTGGCAAGAAGGTTTGCTGTGTCTGTCAGCGTAGTGTCCAGAGCATGGAGGTGCTACCAGGAGACAGGCCAGTACATCAGGAGACGTGGAGGAGGCCGTAGGAGGGCAACAACCCAACAGCAGGACCGCTACCTCCGCCTTTGTGCAAGGAGGAGCAGGAGAAGCACTGCCAGAGCCCTGCAAAATGACCTCCAGCAGGCCACAAATGTGCATGTGTCTGCTCAAACGGTCAGAAACAGACTCCATGAGGGTGGTATTAGGGCCTGACGTCCACAGGTGGGGGTTGTGCTTACAGCCCAACACCGTGCAGGACGTTTGGCATTTGCCAGAGAACACCAAGATTGGCAAATTCGCCACTGGCGCCCTGTGCTCTTCACAGATGAAAGCAGGTTCACACTGAGCACATGCGACAGACGTGACAGAGTCTGGAGATGCCGTGGAGAACGTTCTGCTGCCCGCAACATCCTCCAGCATGACCGGTTTGGCGGTGGGTCAGTCATGGTGTGGGGTGGCATTTTTTGGGGGGGCCGCACAGCCCTCCATGTGCTCGCCAGAGGTAGCATGACTGCCATTAGGTACCGAGATGAGATCCTCAGACCCCTTGTGAGACCATATGCTGGTGCGGTTGGCCCTGGGTTCCTCCTAATGCAAGACAATGCTAGACCTCATGTGGCTGGAGTGTGTCAGCAGTTCCTGCAAGAGGAAGGCATTGATGCTATGGACTGGCCCGCCCGTTCCCCAGACCTGAATCCAATTGAGCACATCTGGGACATCATGTCTCGCTCCATCCACCAACGCCACGTTGCACCACAGACTGTCCAGGAGTTGGCGGATGCTTTAGTCCAGGTCTGGGAGGAGATCCCTCAGGAGATCATCCGCCACCTCATCAGGAGCATGCCCAGGCGTTGTAGGGAGGTCATACAGGCACGTGGAGGCCACACACACTACTGAGCCTCATTTTGACTTGTTTTAAGGACATTACATCAAAGTTGGATCAGCCTGTAGTGTGGTTTTCCACTTTAATTTTGAGTGTGACTCCAAATCCAGACCTCCATAGGTTGATAAATTGCAACAACAATACTGAATTTACACTTTTCTTTTAACTTACTATAATGCATAAATAAAATCAATTGAGTCTCAAATAAATAATGAAACATGTTCAATTTGGTTTAAATAATGCAAAAACAAAGTGTTGGAGAAGAAAGTAAAAGTGCAATATTTGCCTTGTAAAAAAGCTAACTTTTAAGTTCCTTGCTCAGAATGACAACATATGAAAGCTGGTGGTTCCTTTTAACATGAGTCTACAATATTCCCAGGTAAGAAGTTTTATGTTGTAGTTATTATAGGGATTATAGGACTATTTCTCTCTATACCATTTGTATTTCATATACCTTTGACTATTGGATGTTCTTAAAGGCTACTATAGTATTGCCAGCCTAATCTCGGGAGTTGATAGGCTTGAAGTCATAAACAGCGCAATGCTTGAAGCACAGCGAAGAGCTGCTGGCAAATGCAGGAAAGTGCTGTTTGAATGAATGCTTACGAGCCTGCTGCTGCCTACCACCGCTCAGTCAGACTGTTCTATCAAATATCAAATCATAGACTTAATTATAATATAATAACACACAGAAATACGAGCCTTAGGTCATTAATATGGTAAAATCCAGAAAATATAATTTTGAAAACAAAACGTTTATTCTTTCAGTGAAATACGGAACCGTTCCATATTTTATCTAATAGGTGGCATCCCTAAGTCTAAATATTGCTGTTACGTTGCATAACCTTCAAAGTTATGTCATAATTATGTACAATTCTGGCAAATTAATTACGGTCTTTGTTAGGAAGAAATGGTCTTCACACAGTTCGCAATGAGTCAGGCAGCCCAAACTGCTGCATATACCCTGACTCTGCTTGCACAGAACGCAAGAGAAGTGACACAATTTCCATAGTTAAAAGAAATTCATGTCAGCAGGCAATATTAACTAAATATGCAGGTTTAAAAATATATAGTTGTATATTGATTTTAAGAAAGGCATTGATGTTGATGGTTAGCTACACACAGTGCTTTTTTTCGCGAATGCGCTTGTTAAATCATCACCCGTTTTGCGAAGTTGGCTGTGATTCGATGAGAAATTAACAGGCACCGCATCGGTTACATGCAACGCAGGACAGGCTAGATAAACTAGTAATATCACCAACCATGTGTAGTTAACTAGTGATTATGTTAAGATTGATTGTTTTTTATAAGATAACTTTAATGCTAGCTAGCAACTTTCCTTTGCTCCTTGCTGCACTCACATAACAGGTAGTCAGCCTGCCACGCAGTCTTCTCACGGAGTGCAATGTAATCGGCCATAATCGGTGTCTAAAAATGCCGATTACCGATTGTTATGAAAACTTGAAATCAGCCCTAATTAATCGGCCATTCGGATTAATCGGTCGACCTCTAATGTTAAGTATCATATTAGCTATACCTGTCATCCACTTTTCCTTTCTCCCCATTCACTGTTGGTGGCTACTCTGTGTTTATGGTCCTTAAGTGGACTCTGAAAGGATATTTTCTATGTAAATGGTTATATTAAATGGATATATGTTTTGATACCTCAGATATATAGTACCAGTCAAAAGTTTGGACACACCTACTCATTCCAGGGTTTTTCTTTATTTTTACTATTTTCTACATTGTAGAATAATGGTGAAGACATCAAAACTATGAAATAGCAGATATGGAATCATGTAGTAACCCCAAAAGTGTTTTTGAGATTCTTCGCCCTTTGCCGTGATGACAGCTTTGCACACTCTTGGCATTGTCTCAAAAAGCTTGAGGAAGTCACCTGGAATGCATTTTAATTAACAGGTGTGACTTGTTAAAAGTTATTTTGTGGAATTTCTTTCTTTATGCGTTTGAGCCAATAGGTTGTGTTGTGACAAGGTAGGAGTGGTGTACAGAAGATAGCCCTATTTGGTAAAAGACCAAGTCCATATTATGGTACGACAGCTCAAATAAGCAAAGAGAAATGACAGTCCATCATTACTTTAAGACATGAAGGTCAGTCAATGAGGAACATTTCAAGAACTTTAAATGTTTCTTCAAGTGCAGTTGCAAAAACCATCAAGCGCTATGATGAAACTGGCTCTCATGAGGACAGCCAGAGGAAAGGAAGACCCAGAGTTACCTGTGCTGCAGAGGATAAGTTCATTAGAGTTAACCACCTCAGATTGCGGCCCAAATAAGTGCTTCATAGAGTTCAATTAACAGACACATCTCAACATCAACTGTTCAGAGGAGACTGCATGAATCAGGCCTTCATGGTCGAATTGCTGCATAGAAACCACTACTAAAGGTCACAAATAATAAGAAGAGACTTGCTTGGGCCAAGAAACCCAAGCAATGGCCATTAGACCGGTGGAAATCTGTCCTTTGGTCTGATGAGTCCAAATTTGAGATTGTTGGTTCCAACCGCCGTGTCATTGTGAGATGCAGAGTAGGTGAACAGATGATCTCTGTATGTGTGGTTCCCACGTGAAGCATGGAGCAGGAGGTGTGGGGATGCTTTGCTGGTGACAGTGTTGGTGATTTATTTAGAATTCAAGGCATACTTTTTTAGCATGGCTACCACAGCATTCTGCACCAATACGCCATCACATCTGGTTTGCACTTAGTGGGACTATTATTTGTTTTTCAACAGGACAATGACCCAACACACCTCCAGGCTGTGTAAGGCCTATTTGACCAATAAGGAGAGTGATGGGGTGCTGCATCAGATGACCTGGCCTCCACAATCACCCGACCTCAACCCAATTGAGATGGTTTGGGATGAGTTGGACTGCAGAGTGAAGGAAAAGCAGCCACCAAGTGCTTAGCATATGTGGGAACTCCTTCAAGACTATTGGAAAATCATTCCAGGTGAAGCTGGTTGAGAGAATGCCAAGAGTGTGCAAAGCTGTCATCAAGGCAAAGGGTGGCTACTTTAACGAATTCGTCCCACCTACGTAACAGCCACTTGAAGCCTGTGGCGCGATTTTCAAAACCTTAAAAATCCTATTACTTCAATTTCTCAAACATATGACTATTTTACAGCTATTTAAAGACAAGACTCTCCTTAATCTAACCACACTGTCCGATTTCAAAAAGGCTTTACAACGAAAGCAAAACATTAGATTATGTCAGCAGAGTACCATGCCAGAAATAATCAGACACCCATTTTTCAAGCTAGCATATAATGTCACAAAAACCCAGAAGACAGCTAAATGCAACACTAACCTTTGATGATCTTCATCAGATGACAACCCTAGGACATTATGTTATACAATACATGCATGTTTTGTTCAATCAAGTTCATATTTATATCAAAAACCAGCTTTTTACATTAGCATGTGACGTTCAGAACTAGCATACCCCCCGCAAACTTCCGGGGAATTCGCTAACATTTTACTAAATTACTCACGATAAACGTTCACAAAAAGCATAACAATTATTTTAAGAATTATAGATACAGACCTCCTCTATGCACTCGATATGTCCGATTTTAAAATAGCTTTTTGGTGAAAGCACATTTTTGCAATATTCTAAGTACATAGCCCAGGCATCACGGGCTAGCTATTTAGACACCCGGCAAGTTTAGCACTCACCATAATCATATTTACTATTATAAAAGTTGGATTACCTTTTGTTGTCTTCGTCAGAATGCACTCCCAGGACTGCTACTTCAATAACAAATGTTGGTTTGGTCCAAAATAATCCATCGTTATATCCGAATAGCGGCGTTTTGTTCGTGCGTTCCAGACACTATCCGAAATGGTAAAGAAGGGTCGCGCGCATGGCGCAATTCGTGACAAAGAAATTCTAAATATTCCATTACCGTACTTCGAAGCATGTCAACCGCTGTTTAAAATCAATTTTTATGCAATTTTTCTCGTAGAAAAGCGATAATATTCCGACCGGGAATCTCCTTTTCGGCAAACACGTTAGAGCAGAGATCCTTAGTAAAAGATAGAGATGGAAAAGAAGTTCCAGAAATGGTCAGACAGGCCACTTCCTGTAAAGGAATCTCTCAGGTTTTGACCTGCCATTTGAGTTCTGTTATACTCACAGACACCATTCAAACAGTTTTAGAAACTTTAGGGTGTTTTCTATCCATATGTAATAAGTATATGCATATTCTAGTTACTGGGTAGGAGTGGTAACCAGATTAAATCGGGTACGTTTTTTATCCAGCCGTGTCAATACTGCCCCCTAGCCCTAACAGGTTAAATACCCAAATCTAACTGCCTATAGCTCAGGCCCTGAAGCAAGGATATGCATATTCTTGATACCATTTGAAAGGAAACACTTTGAAGTTTGTGGAAATGTGAGAGGAATGTAGGAGAATATAACACATTAGATCTGGTAAAAGATAATACCAAGAAAAAAACAACCGTATATTTAGATTATTTTAACACTTTTGGTTGCTACATGATTCCATATGTGTTATTTCATAGTTTTGATGTCTTCACTATTCTACAATGTAGAAAATAGTAAAAATAAAGAAAAACCCTTGAATGAGTACTGTAGGTGTGTCCAAACGTTTGACTGGTACTGTAGTTCAAAAGTTAACCTGAATCCATATTCCATGCAATATGTTGTGTAGATCCTGCTGTATGCTTTAGTCTGTCCCTCAATCCTTTATGAATGAGAAAGATTGACAACCTCTAATTCCATATTTATTGAGACGGTTTTCAATATAGCGTAATCACAACAGACATCTAATCCATGAAGACCATTTTGACATATAAAGAAACATTTCGATTTTAGGCTATAATGACCACTTTCATTATGACAGTTCCATGTGGCCCTAGAAGGGCCTATAAGACAACATGATTCTCTGGACATATGCAGAGAAGTGATTACTGAGTAATCGGCATGTTATTAGGTTAGATATATTGGGTTACCGTTATTTGGAATCTCAAACCAGATTAAAATGTTGGGGATGGAGAGGCCTGCCCTGCTCTCCATCCGCTCTCATCTTCTACATTCCTACATTTTTCCCTATTCCCATTCCCCTGCAATGAGTAAAATGGCGTAGCAAGATGGCTCACTCCCTAACAATCCTCTCAAGTTCTGTACTCACAAAGATGACTAGCGCACCATTCCACCCCTGTGTGCTTCTAAGGAGCCATCTCACCCCAGATATATTTTTTTATTCTGCAGGAGACATATCAAATAGGGAGGAGGCATCTTCAAAAGCAAACATTTTCTCTTGAACTCAAAATACATTTCTCTTTCAAAGTGATTCTTAAAATCTTGGTTTCATCAGACCAGAGAATCTTGTTTCACGTTGTCTTGAGACTCTTTAGGTGCAGGCTGTCATATGCCTTTTACTGAGGATTGGCTTCTGTCTGGCCGCTCTACAATAAAGACCTGATTGGTGGAGTGCTGCAGAGATGGTTGTCATTCCAGAAGATTTTCCCATCTCCACAGAGGAACTCTGGAGCTTTGTCAGAGTGACAATCGGGTTCTTGGTCACCTTCCTGACCAAGGCGCTTCTCCCCCGATTGCTCCGTTTTTCTGGGCGGCCAGACCTAGGAAGAGTGTTGGTGGTTCCAAACTTCTCCCATTTAAGAATGATTGAGACCACTGTGTTCTTGGGAGCCTTCAATGCTGCAGAAATTTTTTGGTACCCTTCCCCAGATCTGTGCCTCGACACAATCCTGTCTCTGAGATGTCTACGGACAATTCCTTCGACCTCATGGCTTGGATTTTGCTCTGAAGTTCACTGTCAACTGTGGGACCTTATATAGACAGGTGTGTGTATTTCCAAATCATGTCCAATCTATTGAATTTACCACAGGGAGACTCCAATCAAGTTGTAGAAACATCTCAAGGATGAGCAATGGAAACAAGATGCACCTGAGCTCAAAAAGTCAAGGGGTCTGAATCCTTTCCGAATGCACTGAATGCTGGACAGTAATGGTTGTCTTGATGTCTCAAATCATTCACTTCGTAAAGCTGCAATATGTCACTTTATGGGTGACCAGACCAAATTCACATAGAAATGTGTTATAGATCTGTCATTCTCATTTGAATCAAGTATAAGAAGTGGCAGATGTGTTCTGTGTCTGCTATTTCTATGCTTCCCGTCCTTAAGTTTAGTTTTTGCATCTTTTACTTTCGGTTTTGTGCACCATCTTCAAACAACTGAAAATACAATATTTTTGGTTATGGAAAAAATATTTCACAGTGGTTCTCTATACTATACTTGCTTGTTTTGTCACATAAACTGAAATTAAGCAAACTATTAGAATTTTAGCAACCAGGAAATGTACCCTTAGATTTGTAGTGAACATTATATGGAGGCAGATATTGCTGCTATGGTGGACGGAAAAAGGAGCAACAATTTTTTATACTTAATATTGTTTAATAGGAATTGAACAGCCCAACTTTTTGTCCGTATTCAACCTGGCTGGTTGCACTGTGTCTAAATTCTTATTGTACTTTTTGCATGGTTTTTGCATTGCAATCACTGGAGACATTTAGAACAGATTGAATCTCTCTTTAAATGTAGCCAAGTGCCAGTTGTAGGCCCTACATCTCAGCTCTCTGCCTATCAAACTAGGGGACACTCAGTAGTTAATGCCACTGAAGTAACCCAAGCTTAAATCTAAGAGTCACAGGCTTATTTCAGTTACTCATTGACGACGTTAACCTGAATACCTGCAACGCTCTGCCCTGTCCTATCCATATCCTTTTCACCGCAACAATTAAAATGACAAACCGCATTGTGCTTTCTATTCAAGCCATTGATCCTTGCCTAAATGAAACCCTTACTCTTCCATTGATTTTCATTTTCTGTTTACTTCTCGCCTTTCCAGGGTCTCTTAATTAAATGATGCACCGGGTCCTTAATGAACATCATCCCACAAACGGCAAAGCAAGGGAGCTCAACCCCCCCCCAACTCCATTGTTTGTTTGTCCCACATTGTCTCTGCCTTTTCCTAAGCAGCTTTGGGTTCACCGTGGAGGTATTCTCGGCCATACGAAGCAGTTTCATGGCAATGCACTGGGGCAAAGTATGACATATTTATATTTCCCAGTGCTACGGATTCATATGGGCCATATTTTCACAATTTCAAACAATGTGAAAAGCAAAGAATATGAATAATTCAGCCACTGATGCCATCATTTTCTAACTATGCAGAAAGGGTAAACTGATTAAAGATGTTACAAGAGGCTATTGGTGCGCGTGCTCCAGGCTCCTCTGTTAATTGGATCTTGCAGGCACATTTCGTTTGATTGGCAGCGATTAATGACTTATTTAAGGTGTGAACTTCATAGCTACATATCCGTTCGCACCGCAGCAGTCATTTGTAGCTTGGTGCGCTTATCATGACCAGGACCTCTGCCTCACCTTCTGTAGCCTCAGCTGCTAACAAACTCAAGGCTTTCCGAGGAGCAGCCTTACCACAGAACAATGAAGAACATAATTACCTCATCTTCTCGAGAGCAAAGAGGCGCAGTGGACGGGTTTAACTTAACATTGAAGCTGTAAACACTAACCAGACTGTCTTCCTGATTAATGCACTACACATAACCGGTGTGTTTGTGTTTTAGCGTTTGTCTGCGGGTGCATTTGTGGGCATATCTGCACGTGTAGGTGCGTGTCTTTGAGAGCCTGAAATTACTTTCATAATTGTTTGTGTTAGTACAGCTCCCATAAGCATGTGATGGTAAAATTAAGCAGTAAGGCCCGAGGTGTGGTATATGGCCAATATACCATGGCTAAGGGCTGTTCTTATGCATGACGCAACGTGGGGTGCCTGGATACAGCCCTTAGCCGTGGTATATTGGCCATATACTGCTAACACCCGAGGTGTCTTATTGCTATTATAAACTGGTTATCAACATAATTAGCGCAGTAAAAAAAATGTTGGGGTCATACCCTTGGTATACGGTCTGATATACCACGGCTGTCGGCCAATCAGCATTCAGGGCTCGAAGCACCCAGTATATAATATCGAATAAACGGCCGTTTTAATATTTCCTCTCAAACTCTCTCTTTAGAGAGCATGGTAAGCTCCTTTGCCACATGTTGATTTGAGATTGTTTTCCCCCGTTCTTTCCCCACTACTTTGACCTTCAATGCATTGTTTTGCTCGTTTTTTTGCTCAGAAAGAAAGCCTGTAGTGTGGCACTTCTGCGGTGGAGCGGCTCTATCATGGTGCTCAGGGAAGAGTGGTCGCCCATTCAGAATTAATTTGAGTTTGAGGGAGTGGATATCTTGAAGGTTTGGACTGTTTTGACAGCGATGCGAACAGCCGCTTTGAATTAATCATGTGCATGAGCTCACCGGTCATGGGAGGACGGTTGACTGGAAGAACACCTTGCCATCAGTGATAACAGTGTGTTCGCCTCACACAGGTTTCCACACTGAAACTCCCCTTACTGTCGTGAATGACAGGATACACCACATCCAAAGCCAGCTGTGAGGGTTTTAAACATTCTTGCTGCAAGGGGTCCCTGCAGAACTTTTTCAAATGGTGGGTTGCATCTGGCTAGGAAAAATGTTTCTGCTTTTAGCTGACAACAGTCCTGACTAGTAACGTTTGGTTTTATTTATTTCTATTTACTTAGTTTAGGAACCACTGTCCTGGATAATAGGTAAGAGGTTATGACCTGAAAGTCATAAAGAATAGGGCGTTCACTCACTGCTCTAGAATGTAGTGAAATACGGGTAAATTCAAGAGGGTGCTACTAAATGTCTTCTTTAGCCTATGTCATTATGAATCACATACAATTAATTATGAATTGTTCTCTACAATATTACAACCTTAAAATGCTTGTACTTAAGTGTTGATTAAATGAGACAACTTGTTTTTTGTGACCGTTGCTAGTTCAGACCGCGCAGCTTTTGGTTGCATCTCTTTCATATTTCGGAATTGGGAGGTGGTAACATTAGGAGGCATTTCTGTGCTTTGGACCAATCAAAATCTACTTGATACCCTCGTAATTTTAATCTCCAAATCCGTGGCTTTCTATTCCTCTAACCTGGCCAATCAATGTTGAGGGGGCCGTTTCTATGGCAATTTAAATTGGAAGACTCAACAATGAAAAATGTAACAGATTTCTTTTCAGTGAATGTAGATATTGAAATTCAGTCTGTTAGCTTTGTTAAGTAATATACAGTACCAGTCAAAAGTTTGGAAACGCCTACTCATTCCATGGTTTTTCTTTATTTTTACTATTTTCTACATAGAATAATAGTGAAGACATAACAACTATGAAATAACACATATGGAATCATGTAGTAAACAAAAAAGTGTTAAACAAATGTAAATATATTTTAGATTCTTCAAAGTAGCCACCCTTTCCCTTGATGACAGCTTTGCACACTCTTGGCATTCTCTCAACCTGGATCATGAACTAGTCACCTGGAATGCATTTCAATTAACAGGTGTGCCTTGGTAAAAGTTAATTTGTGGAATTTCTTTCCTTGTTAATGCGTTTGAGACAATCAGTTGTGTTGTGACAAGGTAGGGGTGATATACAGAATATAGCCCTATTTGGCAAAATACCAAGTCCATATTATGGCATGACAGCTCAAATAAGCAATGAGACATGACAGTCCACCATTAATTTAAGACATGAAGGTCAGTCAATGAGGAAACTTTCAAGAACTTTGAAAGTTTCTTCAAGTTCAGTCGCAAAAACCAGCAAGGGCTATGATGAAACTGGCTCTCATGAGGACCACCACAGGAAAGCAAGACCCAGAGTTACCTCTTGCTGCAGAGGATAAGTTCATTAGAGTTACCAGCCTCAGAAATTGCAGCCCAAATAAATGCTTCACAGAGTTCAATTAACAGACACATCTCAACATCAACTTTTGAGAGGAGACTGCGTGAATCAGGCCTTCATGGTCAAATTAATGCAAAGAAACCACTACTAAAGGACACCAATAATAAGAAGAGACTTGCTTGGGCCAAGAAACTCGAGCAATGGACATTAGACCGGTGGAAATCTGTCCTTTGGTCTGATGAGTCCAAATTTGAGATGTTTTGTTCACTGTTATTCTACAATGTAGAAAATAGTACAAATAAAGACCGTTGAATGAGTATGTGTGTGCAAACTTTTGACTGGTACTGACTATTGTTCTTCTGACGCAATTATCTATTTAATGAATATTTTCATAAACATTCAATTAAATAATACTTTTTGAACACCCGTAAAGGTTCTAAATTGTAGTTGAAGTTGATAATACAGCAATCTAATAATTTATCCTTTAAAAGGAATAGTCCCATCTCTCTTGAACTTGTTTGGCTTAAAATGTTCAATGGCTTTTGACAGATTGAAAGTATTTTTTCCTTTTTTGAACTATATATTTCTTTCCTAATTAAGAATTTAAAAAAAAATGTATTCACACATCTGCAGCTTTCTGATACTGAGAAAAAAAGGATGTAGGACTAATGAAAGTTTTTAACCGCCAACCTCTTTTGCACTGTCACATAATGGCCCTCTTAATGAACACTTCAGGCCTGTAACAAGTTATCACAGTTTGATTTGAATGATTATGCTAAATATACAATCGTTTCTGACAAAGCCCTATAGCAGGTTCAAAGACATAAAAGAAAATAACTTGTACATTCTTCCTCAGTCTCGTTTAGTAGATAAGAAATACAATGTTCTTTTTACAGAACGATCCAGACTGTGTCAATGCGGAACGATGACATTAGTGCGGAACGACGACATTAGTCTTTTGCAAACGACCTGGGAGTCCTTTTTGGCATCACAATTTCACCTGCAATGCGGAGCCGCTTCCCGAATCTGGCCCCCCAATGAACACAAAGTATAAAGTACAAGAACGTTGAGAATTCCACCAGCAGTCGCCCCGCAGCAGGGATTTCTAGGAGGATGATAGTGTCTAAATAGCCTAAATGGAGACATGATATCCCTGAGGTTTCTGGAGATCTAGGCTGGAGCAGTGACTTTGGGAACCTAGTGGGGGAAACTGATCAAACTCTGAGCATTAGATTCATGCTCCTTGAACCGCAGGCAGCTCCCCAGAATCACTGCTGTGCCCCAGGACTGAATTACCACACATGTTTGGCTGTCAAGAGAAGCTGGCAGAGTTTAAATGAGAGATTGCTGGCCAGCAGATATTCCGGCGTGTTTCAAAACTTTTAGAGCGCATGCTTTGGAAACCCCTAATGCTTTGGCTACATCTTTGATTGATTAAATTAGCAGGCGAGCTACCTGCTGTAAATATATCAAATGTTTACAATTTACATTTTCTATATTTTTGGCTCCGCTGTCAAAACTGAGATTATCCTTTGACATCACGTTATCTAAGAAAATTTGGCTGATATGGTTAATCACAGGATTTATTCTAATAAACATCAATTGAAAAATCCGTAGCTTGGCACAAATACACTATCTAGTTAAATTCAACTAGTGAAACAGATGCGATCTTTAATCTTTCTTGCGTTGTGTAATAAAGAAAGGAATGCCAACCAGCGGTCCCAGTTGATCTGTAGTTTTTTTTTCTGACAATAGATAGGAAACAGCATATTAGATGTGCGGGGCTCGATAGCATGAATTACTTGCATGTCAATATCAGACTGGGTCTTTTATCATCATTGTTCACACAATAACAAAAATTTGACCAAATACAATATGTGTAAATACCTGACAGTAGCTACTGTAGGAAACAGCACTTTAGTAGTGCAGGGCTCAATGATGTTAATGGCTGTCGATAGCATGAATCTGTAACAACAACTCTGTATGAGCAGGGGCTAATGCAACCATTACATCTCAATCATGTACAGCAACTCACATATACAGCAATCATAGTGTCTTGCAAAAGTATTTAGACGCCTTGGATTTCTTCACATTTTATAGTTACAAAGTGGGATCAAAATGTATTTATTTGTCAACTATCTACACAACATACTTTGTCAAAGTGGAAGAAGAGCCAAACACCTTTGGCATCAATTACAGCTGTAAGTCTTCTTGGGTAAGACTAAAAGAGCTTTGCACAATTGGATTGTGCAATATTTGCACATTTATTATTTTCAAAATTATTAAAGCTCTGTCAAGATTTTGGGGATCATTTTCAAATCTTGCCATAGATGTTCAAGCAGATTTAAGTCAAAACTGTAACTACGCCACTCAGGAACATTCACTGTCTTCTTGGTAAGCAACTCCAGTGTAGATTTGGCCTTGTGCTGTAGGATATAGTTCTGCTGAAAGGTGAATTCCTCTCCCAGTCTCTGGTGTTTTTTATCCCAAAAAACCCAGTATTTGCTGATGTCAAGCATACCCATACCATGATGCAGCCATCACCATTCAAGAAAATTAGGTATTTACTCAGTGATGTGTTGTTGGATTTGCCCCAAACATAAGGCTTTGCATTTAGGCCAAACAGTGTATTACTTTGCTGTGTTTTTTCTTTTCAATATTACTTTGGTTCCTTGTTGCATACAAAATGCATGTTTTAGAATATTTGTATTCTGCATATTTGTATTCTTCTTTTCACTCTGCCATTTAACTAATTATTATGGAGTCACTACAATGTTGATCCATCCTCAGTTCTCTATTGTCACATACATTGAACTGTGTAGCTGTTTAAAATCACCAATGGCTTAAAGGTAACATCCTTGAGCAATTTAATTCCTGTTCTGCAGCTCAGTTCAGAAGGAAGACTATCTTTGCTGTTTGGGTAATTATTAATTTGACCATGCTTAGAGATATCTGCTTTGTTATTGTTACCTATCTACCAATCACTGTTGTTTTGTGTATATTGTTGACAAAAAAAATGAAAAAAATATTTTAATAAAATACAGTATGTGAAGATATCCTAGGGGTCTGAATACTTTTGCAAGGCAAAAGCACCTCACAGGAAGCCCCCAATATCTAACAGGAACCACACACATGTACATCGTGAACTCGTACACATTGTAAATATGAACATAGAATACAGTGCCTTCAGAGTATTCACACCCCTTCACTTTTCCACATTTTGTTACAGCCTGAATTTAAAATGGATTAAATTTCAATTTTTGGGGGGACTGGCCTACATCCAATACCCCATGTCATAGTGGAATTTCTTTTGGACAAATTAATTAAAAAATGAAAAGTCACTAAGTATTCAACTAATTTGTTATGGCAAGCCTAAATAAGTTTGGTAGTAAAAATGTTCTTAACAAGTCACATAATAAGTTGCATGGATAATAGTGTTTAACATAACCAGAATTTATTTTAATGACTACCTCATCTCTGTACCCCACATATACAATTATCTGAAAGGTCCCTCATTCGGGCAGTGAATTTCAAACATAGATTCAACCACAAAGACCAGAGAGGTTTTCCAATACCTTGCAAAGAAGGGCACCTACAGGTAGATGTGTAAAAAAATATAAAAAGCAGAAACTACTGCAGGAAATGTGGGAAAGCAATTCACTTTTTGTCCTGAAGTGTTATGTTTGGGGCAAATCCATTTCATTTTAAATAAATGTGCACAAATGTCAAAAACCATGTTTATACTTTGTCATTATGGAGTATTGTGTGTAGATGGGATAGAAAAAAATATATATTTAATCAATTTTAAATTCAGGCTGTAACACAACAAAAATGTTGAATAAGTCTGAATACTTTCTAAAGACACTGTAGTACTTCAGAACATGAACTACCACTTGCATATCAATATCAGACTGGGAAGAATTTACGTTTGCGATCTCCCCCTATCTCCCCCTATCTGCATTACACCTTACTGACATCTGACTTGAACCAACCATTTAGAATACATGAACATTTAAATACACATTTCTGCAGTGGCAAGTGGAAACATAACTAACCCTGTTACCTTCTTCCCTACTGAATTCCACTTGCCCACTATAGTCTAAATATGAGGAATGCAAAAGCCTGTAATGTTTGTCACCAAATATTCCAGTCTATAGACTATTCTCTAAAGAGAATTAGGGGAATGAAAAGACCCAATAGGCAAACATGCATGTTAAGTACACTCAGTGACAATGGTTAGCTCACAGAAAGAAAATAAAAACCTGGGCCTGGTTTTCTCCCAAACATTAACTGGAAAGGGGCGTGGCCTGTGGTTTCATGGACTGTAGAGTTGTAAGCAAAGGTCAGCGACTTCAGCTTCTGGTGCCATCTGTGCTTCGCTGTGGCAGGTAAGGCTCGGCTCATCATCCCAGCATTATGTTGAACCACTCGACCCCGTCATTGCCCATAGGGTGGTATGGGGGCGTGTGCAACTTCTTGACTCTTGCAGCAATCAACTCGGCAATCAGGATACTTTCTAAGTTGGCTGCTTGGTCAGAATGGATACAACGAGGAAAACCATACGCACAGAAGATGTTGCTCCACAGCTGATGAGCCACTGCTTTTGCTGATTTTACTGACACAGGAAGGCATGGGCCATCTTGGTAGAATGGTCCATGACAACCAGGACATCCAGGGACTTGTTTGAGGAGTCTTTGGCAGACTAGGAGTCCGCACACACCAACTCGAGGGCCTCAGTCGTGATGATCTTCTCCAGTGGAGCTCTGGCCTTTGGATCTGGGGCTTTACTGAACACACATCTCTTGCAGCACTTGAGGTACTCTCTCACATCAGTCTCTAGACCATGCCAGAATAACCTCTGTTTCGTCAGATACAACATCCGCTTTTGTCCCTGATGACCGGCTTCATCGTGGACTCTTGGTCACATGATATAACATCTTCAGTGTCAGCTTCTCCCAGGTCTTGAGGAGCCACAGAGCCTCAACTTGTTCATGGCCACATTCCCTCCTGGAAGGTCTCCGCCCCCTCTCCACATAAACGGTAACTCTGGCAAGTGCATTGTCCTGGCACTGCTTTGACATCAGGTCATCATGGGATAGCACTCCAACATCAGACATCTCTGGTGGCACCAGTGACTGAGTGAGCTGAGGCAGCAGCAGTGCACAGCTCTGTAGACTAACCTCTCCCTGTGAGTTCAGGACTACTGACACGGCTTCTTTCGACAGGGAACCAGGAGAGGGATATGAGGTGGATTGGCAGTTCTTGACCACGGAACTTGCATCTGTCTCAACTGGTGATGAGCAGCTTTCAAGGTGAAATGGGTGATTTGACCAGCGAAACACATCTTGCACCCTCTCAGCATGTAACAGCCTCTTCCAGAAACGCCTTGTACGGAACGCTTGTGAGGCGGTGGAGAGTGCTCAGCTTCAGAAGTGGCTGCTTGCTGATTGCATCAGTGATGACATTAATGGGAACGGGGATGTACTTGATGTCAAACTCGAATGGAGATAGCTTAGCAACCCATCTCTGCTCACAAGCATCCAGTTTGGGCTTGGACAGAATGTACATCAATGGGTTGTTGTCTGACCATTCAGTGAAAGGCTGGCCCATCAGCCAATGACTAAACTTCTCACAGATGGCCCAGAAAAAAACTAACATATGGGCAGGATACTTTTACTGTGCATAATTAAGTGATTTGCTAGTGAAAGCTAGAGGTCTGGCTGTTGGCCCATCTTCAGGCACCTGAGAGAGGACAGCACCTAGGCCATTAGTAGAGGCATCTACAAAGAACAAAATCAGGGTGGGCTAGCATGACCTGATCGAGGAGGGCTAGTTTCAACTGACTGTAGGCCTGTTTGCATTCTTCTGTCCAGTCTGCTGCTGAGTTATCTCTGTACTTTTCGCTTCTTCTTGCCTTTCCCATGGGGTGGGTTCTGTTTCCCAGTGGTCAGCCCATGAAGTGGCTTGGCAAAGGTGGAGCCCCCCTCAATGAACTGCTGGTAATAGACTACTATTGTAAGGTAGGACCGAATCTTCTCTTGGGAGGGCTGTGTTATCTGTGTTATCCTCCATGAGATCCTCCTCTGTCATCCCTGCAATAGCCTTAACCTTTTCTGGGTCTGTAGTGACACCACCTTTTTGTGATGATACAGTGAGGGGGAAAAAGTATTTGATCCCCTGCTGATTTTGTACGTTTGCCCACTGACAAAGAAATGATCAGTCTATAATTTTAATGGTAGGTTTATTTGAACAGTGAGAGACAGAATAACAACAAAAAAATCCAGAGAAACGCATGGCAAAAATGTTATAAATTGATTTGCATTTTAATGAGGAAAATAACTGCTGCTACTGTTTATTATCTATCCGGCTTCCTAGTCACTTTATCCCTACCTATAGGTATGTACTATACATACAGTATCTACCTCAATTACCTTGTACTCCTGCACATCGACTCAATACTGTACCCTGTGTATATAACCATATTATTGTTACTCATTGTGTATTTACTATTACTTTTATTACATGTTTTTACTTTTCTATTATTTCTCACTTTTCTTTCTCTCTACATTGTTGGGAAGGGCCTGTAAGTAAGCATTTCACTGTTTGTCTACAGCTGTTGTTTACAAAGCAGGTGACATTTGATTGATTTTGGTCATCACGTTGGCCATCCAACACTAGGATGGGGACAAAGATACTGCAGCCATACACTGACAGATTCAGTTTACACAGGATTCGTCTCCTACCCCCCACAGCCAACCATCACCACTTCAGTCGGACTGAGGGAGTCACTCTTCAGCACATCTAGGCGTAGCACCACCATTGAGCTCAACGTGCAGGCCATAGATCCACTGTCAATCATAGTGCTCACCTCCACTACATCCCTCAGTAACGCACTAGAATTGAACAGTTCATCATTGTGTGCTATTCTCTGTGTATTCTGCATAATTACTTTTTCTTTTGACTTCATTTCTTCACAAACACTTGAATATATTGACTCTAAACCTACATCACTCTCTGATTGGGGCTCCTCACCCCATGCAGGCCAGCTAGTTTTCCTGCTGCTTAGCTGTGTTGCTGCTCAATTGAGTGACAGGAGCTGGAGCTGAAGCACATGGGCACTCTCGACGTGTGTGACCAACTGCATGGCAGAAGAAGCAGAGGTGGTTAGCATAACAATGATCCATTGTGTTATGATTTGCGTCCCCACACACTGTGCATAGCAAGAATGGATTCTCTCTTCTCCTGGGCCTCCACTGAAAATGGTTGTCTGGGCTGCAGCGGCCTGCTGTGGCCTACACTCTAAGACACGTTCAAGCATGTCAATCAAATGACTGGCCCGTTTTCAACAACTGACATTGTGTGGGATACTGGTCTACTCACTTCCTGCGTAAGTGTGGTAACCACTGGAGGCAGACTTGAGGGATGTGGAACCTTGTGCTTCCTCTGTTACTCCTCAGAGTTGAAAGTGTCACTAAAGTGATGCTTGAGAATGTCAAAAACAAGCTTATTATCAGCTTTCTGAGGTACCACCCCATTTCCCATTGCCTTTGATTCCAAACAATAGACAACATTTGATCTATTTTAATCTTACATCTAGACGTTCCGCTAGTGGAACACCTGCTCCAATATCCAATGATAGGCGTGGCGCGAAATACAAACTCCTCGAAAATCCTAAAACTTCCATTTTTCAAACATATGACTATTTTACACCATTTTAAAGACAAGACTCTCCTTTATCTAACCACACTGTCCGATTTCAAAAAGGCTTTACAGCGAAAGCAAAACAGATTATGTCAGCAGAGTACCCAGCCAGAAATAATCAGACACCCATTTTTCAAGCTAGCATATAATGTCACAAAAAACAAAACCACAGCTAAATGCAGCACTAACCTTTGATGATCTTCATCAGATGACACTCCTAGGACATTATGTTATACAATACATGCATGTTTTGTTCAATCAAGTTCATATTTATATCAAAAACCAGCTTTTTAAATTAGCATGTGACGTTCAGAACTAGCATTCCCACCGAACACTTCCGGTGAATTTACTAAATTACTCACGATAAACGTTCACAAAAAACATAACAATTATTTTAAGAATTATAGATACAGAACTCCTTTATGCAATCGCGGTGTCCGATTTTAAAATAGCTTTTTGGTGAAAGCACATTTTGTAATATTCTGAGTAGATAGCCCGGCCATCATGGCTAGCTATTTTGACACCCACCAAGTTTGGTACTCACCAAACTCAGATTTACTATAAGAAAAATTGGATTACCTTTGCTGTTCTTCATCAGAATGCACTCCCTGGACTTCTACTTCAATAACAAATGTTGGTTTGGTTCCAAATAATCCATAGTTATATCCAAATAGCGGCGTTTTGTTGTGCGTTCAAGACACTATCCGAAGGGTAAAGAAGGGTGACGCGCCCGGCGCGTTTCGTAACAAAAAATGTCAAAATATTCCATTACCGTACTTCGAAGCATGTCAAACGCTGTTTAAAATCAATTTTTATGCGATTTTTCTCGTAAAAAAGCGATAATATTCCGACCGGGAAACCCTGTTCTCATTCAAAGACTGAAAACAAAAACATGGAGTCGTCTCGTGCACGCGCGCACCAGTCTCATTGTTCTCAGATCGACCACTTACCAAATGCGCTACTGTTTTTCAGCCATGGCCTGCAAAGTCATCATTCAACGTTCTGGCGCCTTCTGAGAGCCTATGGGAGCGTTAGAAAATGTCACGTTACAGCAGAGATCCCCTGTTTTGGATAGAGATGATCAAGAAGGCCAAGAAATAGTCAGAGAGGGCGCTTCCTGTTTGCAATCTTCTCAGGTTTTGGCCTGCCAAATGAGTTCTGTTATACTCACAGACACCATTCAAACAGTTTTAGAAACTTTGGAGTGTTTTCTATCCAAAGCTAATAATTATATGCATATTCTAGTTTCTGGGCAGGAGTAATAATCAGATTAAATCGGGTACGTTTTTTATCCGGCCGTGAAAATACTGCCCCCTATCCATAACAAGTTAATGAAGAGTGACAAATAAAGTTTGATTTGATTTGAGTTAAGGTCCAAGTGGTTTTAGGAGAGGTAGGGCTCTCATGTTTAACCCTTCACTTTCAGTGGGTAGGGGAGCAGCTATCCATCCACTTACTTCCACGCCAGTTCAGCTACACAGCAGGTGTGCATGTTCCACATAACTTAGATCGACCACAACTGAGTGCATTTAAGCCAGTTTCACCTACTCCTGGGAATGGGGATGTCCATGGAGTTCCTGGCGGGCATTGTTTTTTGTTGTTATTTTTTTTACCCCCTTTTTTCTCCCCAATTTTGTGGTATCCAATTGGTAGTAGTTACAGTCTTGTCTCATCGCTGCAACTCCCATACAGACTCGGGAGAGGCGAAGGTCGAGAGCCATGCGTCCTCCGAAACACAACCCAACCAAGCCGCACTGCTTCTTGACACAAGCCAGCCGCACCAATGTATCAGAGGAAACACCGTACACCTGGTGACCTGGTCAGCGTGCACTGCGCCTGGCCCGCCACAGGAGTTGCTAGTGCACGATGAGACAAGGATATCCCTGCCGGCCAAACCCTCCCTAACCCGGACGACGCAGGGCCAATTGTGTGCCGCCCCATGGACCTCCCGGTCGCGGCCGGCTGCGACAGAGCCTGGACTCCAACCCAGAATCACTGGTGGCACAGCTAGCACTGCGATGCAGTGCCTTAGACCACTGCACCACCCAGGAGGCCCCCTGACGGGCATTGTTAAGCAGATAGGTCATTCCATTGTTAAAATGTCTCTTGTTTGGAATCAAAGGCAATTGGAAATGGGGTGGGACCTCAGAAAGCTGATAATACCTGACAATAGATAGGAAACAGCACATTTAGATGTGCAGGGCTCAATGATGTTGATGGCAGTAGATTGCATGAATCTGTAACAACTCTTTATTAGCAAGGATCGGGGCGATTTTAGCATGTAAATCTTGGTGGGGCAAACAAAAAACAAAAACTTGGGGATGCATGCCAGCAAAGCCACTACACAACGCAAAACAATACATTAATTGCTCTGTAACGGTGACAAATTGTGCCCACAAACTGTTAGGGCCTACATAAAGCTGTCCCAACAGCAGAGTCCCAAACAGCAGTCCCAACACCTTACCACTGCTACACCTAGTTATCAGTTGAGCCTTGTCTGGCAGCGAAACAGTTAATTCCCCCTAATTTACTGCCTTTTAAAAAAAACATAGCTGATATGGCTAACTTGCTTAAACAAATGTGGTTTCTACTGACAATTGAGATGTACAAACTATGGCATAAGGGGACGACAAGCGGATAAGAAGCAATCCATAATTTAGATTAAGACATTAATGAGCGAGATAGGACGGACATATATAACTATTTGTTCAGCACTTTTGAAATGTACAACGACAGAATACAGAACATGGGCCGTTCAAGTCAGAACCGTAGGATAAATAAAGGGGGCATACAATGAAAGCTCTTAATTTTCGATGACATTTCTCTAAAACAGGTTATAGGCTACATGTGCACCACCAAGTCAGACAAAATAGACAAAATTAAGAGAGGAAAATAGACCAAATTATTAGGGTGAGGCACATGGGCTACAAACAGCTTACTAAACAACATACACTTTGTATTACTTTCTTAGTTACAGTATACATATCTCCCTGGCATATTACATAATTTATGCAGGGTACAATACATTTTTGGACTAACCTTGTGCTGTGCTCACTTGAACAGGAAGGTGGCGCAGCAGTCCTTCATGGGCAAATTTTGTCATCAAACTTTGTCATCAAAGTCTGGCATTCTCTGGATTTAGGGGGCTTTCAACGCAAATGGGAACTCTGGAAAAATCAAGGTCGAATCATGATGATGTCAGTGATCTTCAGGTTGTAGCTCTAGAAATAGGCCCGAGTTCCCAACTTACAATTCCGAGTTGGAAGACGGTTCAAAACCTATTTTCCCAGTCGGAGCTAGTTTTTTCCAGAGTTCCCAGTTGTCTTGAACTCATTGAGGTCAGATTTCCTAGTTCCAAGTTAACAGTTGTTTTGAACGCAGCACAAATCATGTTGAATGTTTATCATTTTAAGCTCCCGAGTGGCACAGTGGTCTAAATCACTGCATCGCACTGCTAGAGGTGTCACTACAGACCCGGCTTCAATCCCGGGCTGTGTCACAACCGGCCGTGATCGGGAGTCCCATAGGGCGGCACACAATTGGCCCAGCATTGTCCGGGTTATGAGAGGGTTTGGCCGGGGGGGGCGGGGGGCTTTACAAGCAGGCCGTTATTGTAAATAAGAATTTGTTCATAACTGACTTGCCTGGTTAAATAAAATCAATTAAAAAAGCTTGGAAAAGAGACCCTTAAACCCAGAATTGGGACCACACACCCACTCCACTGAATAGCAGGCTAGTGATAATGAAGAGAAATTATAGATAAAATGTATCGGTACTCATCGGCCATTGGGCATAAACATGTAAGCATTTAGCCACTGATTCCTTCCAAACCACTCATTGTTGAATTTGCGATTTCAAACTTGTTATGTAATGTTTATGTCCAATGGCCGATGAGCACCGATACGTTTTAGTTATAATTTCTCGTCGTTATTTCTCTTCTTATGAGAAGGATAGAAAAGGATTTGCCAGTAGATTGTCGAACTTAATTCATTATGATGACTGCTAGCTAAGATTTTGAAAGTATGATGTTGACATGATCAGTCCAATCAAAGCTACTATAGATATAACGTACTTTTATATGTGGCCTATGACCTTGAGCCTTTTTGGATGGGCACTTCTAATGTAACTCTGTGGCAGCACCCAAGGGGCTTGAATTTTCAAGCTCTCCCCGTATATTTTGTGGTGACGTAGTGTCCCCATGAGTGATAGCCAATCACGGCGCAACTAGAGAACATTACCAACCCCTACGCTCCGGATTTTTCACTGGCTGCCCCACCACCACAGAAAGCACTGAGCTAGGCTGAAACACTTGCATTTTGGAGTTGTATGCAGCTTTATTAACTTGTATGAATTTATTTATTTTTTTACATTGTTTGCAAACTGATATGTGACACGAATTAATGCCAAAATAACATGCAAATCAGGCAACCCCCCCCCCCCCCAAAAAAAAATATATGTATATAAAAATATCTATATTTTTTGCAAAAAATATGGGGCTCAAAAACAGGAAGCCCGCAATATCTAACAGGTACCATATATAAAAATATATACATATATATATGTGTGTGTGTGTGTGTTTTCTATACAAATACACACCAATAAGAAGAAGAGACTTGCTTCGGCCAAAAACCATGAGCAATGGACATTAGACTGGTGGGAATCTGTCCTTTGGTCTGATGAGTCCAAATTTGAGATGTTTGATCTCCGCATGTGTGGTTGCCACCGTGAAGCATGGAGGAGGAGGTGTGATGGTGTGGGGGTGCTTTGCTGGTGACACTGTCAGTGATTTATTTAAAATTCAAGGCACACTTAACCATGGAACCAACGCTCCAGTCTGAGATATATTACAGACCTATATCCATCCTGCCCTGCCTTTCTAAAGTCTTTGAAAGCCAAGTTAATAAACAGATCACCGACCATTTCGAATCCCACCGTACCTTCTCCGCTATGCAATCCGGTTTCCGAGCTGGTCACGGTTGCACCTCAGCCACGCTCAAGGTCCTAAACGATATCATAACCGCCATCAATAAAAGACAGTACTGTGCAGCAGTCTTCATCGACCTGGCCAAGGCTTTTGACTCTGTCAATCACCGTATTCTTATCGGCAGACTCAACAGCCTTGGTTTCTCTAATGACTGCCTCGCCTGGTTCACTAACTACTTCTCAGATAGAGTTCAGTGTGTCAAATTGGAGGGCCTGTTGTCCGGTCTCTATGGGGGTGCCACAGGGTTCAATTCTTGGGCCGACTCTTTTCTCTGTACATATCAATGATGTCACTCTTGCTGCTGGTGATTCTTTGATCCACCTCTACGCAGACAACAACATTCTGTATATATCTGGCCCATCTTTGGACACTGTGTTAACAAACCTCCAAACGAGCTTCAATGCCGTACAACACTCCTTCCGTGGCCTCCAACTGCTCTTAAATGCTAGTTAAACTAAATGGATGCTCTTCAACCGATCGCTGCCCGCAACCGCCCGCCCGACTAGCATCACTACTCTGGACGGTTCTGACTTAGAATATGTGGACAACTATAAATACCTGGGTGTCTGGCTGGACTGTGAACTCTCCTTCCAGACACATATTAAGCATCTCCAATCCAAAATTAAATCTAGGATTGGCTTCCTATTTCGCAACAGAGCATCCTTCACTCATGCTGCCAAACATACCCTCGTAGAACTGACTACCCTACCGATCCTTGACTTTGGTGATGTCATTTACAAAATAGCCTCCAACACTCTACTCAGCAATTTGGATGCAGTCTATCACAGTGCCATCCGTTTTGTCACCGGGGCTCCATATACTGCCCACCACTGCGACCTGTATGCTCTCGTTGGCTGGTCCTCGCTACATATTCGTCGCCAAACCCACTGGCTCCAGGTCATCTATGTCTTTGCTAGCTAAAGCTCCGCCTTATCTCAGCTCACTGGTCACCATAGCAACACCCACCATAGCACGCGCTCCAGCAGGTATATTTCACTGGTCATCCCCAAAGCCAACACCTCTTTGGCTGCCTTTCCTTCCAGTTCTCTGCTGCCAAAGACTGGAACGAATTGCAAAAATCACTGAAGTTGGAGACTTATATCTCCCTCACTAACTTTAAGCATCAGTTGTCAGCCTTCCCTGTAGCTCAGTTGGTAGAGCATGGTGTTTGCAACGCCAGGGTTGTGGGTTTGATTCCCACGGGGGGCCAGCAAAAAAAAATGTATGAAATGTATGCATTCACTACTGTAAGTCGCTCTGGATAAGAGCGTCTGCTAAATGACTTAAATGTAAAATGTAAATGTCAGAGCAGCTTACTGATCGCTGCAGCTGTACACAGCCCATCTGTTAATTGCCCATCCCCATCCAACTACCTACCTCATCCCCATTTTTGTTTTTCTGCTCTTTTGCATACCAGTATTTTTACTTGCACATCCTCATCTGCACATCTATCATTCCAGTGTTAATTGCTAAATTGTAATTACTTCGCCACTATGGCCTATTTATTGCCTTACCTCCTTACTTCATTTTCACACACTGTGTATAGATTTTTGTATTGTGTTATTGACTGTACGTTTGTTTATCCCATGTGTAACTCTGTGTTGTTGTTTTTGTTGCACTGCTTCGCTTTATCTTGACCAGGTCGCAGTTGTAAATGAGAACTTGTTCTCAACTTGCCTACCTGGTTAAATAAAGGTGATTTATATATATATATATATATATATATATATATATATATATATATATATATATATACTCTTAGACAAGATTGTGCAAAGCTGTCATCAAGGGAAAGGGTGGCTACTTTGAATAATCTAAAACATAACATATATTTTGATTTGTTTAACATTTTTGAATAGTACATGATTCCATATGTGTTATTTCAAAGTTTTGGACACACCTACTTTTCGTCACTACAATGTAAAAATAAAGAAAAACTCTAGAATGAGTAGGTGTGTCCAAAAGGTACTGTGTGTATATATATATATATACTGCTCAAAAAAATAAAGGGAACAGTTAAACAACACATCCTAGATCTGAATGAAAGAAATAATCTTATTAAATACTTTTTTCTTTACATAGTTGAATGTGCTTACAACAAAATCACACAAAAATAATCAATGGAAATCCAATTTATCAACCCATGGAGGTCTGGATTTGGAGTCACACTCAAAATTAAAGTGGAAAACCACACTACAGGCTGATCCAACTTTGATGTAATGTCCTTAAAACAAGTCAAAATGAGGCTCAGTAGTATGTGTGGCCTCCACATGCCTGTATGACCTCCCTACAACGCCTGGGCATGCTCCTGATGAGGTAGCGGATGGTCTCCTGAGGGATCTCCTCCCAGACCTGGACTAAAGCATCCGCCAACTCCTGGACAGTCTGTGGTGCAACGTGGCGTTGGTGGTTGGAGCGAGACATGATGTCCCAGATGTGCTCAATTTGATTCAGGTCTGGGGAACGGGCGGGCCAGTCCATAGCATCAATGCCTTCCTCTTGCAGGAACTGCTGACACACTCCAGCCACATGAGGTCTAGCATTGTTTTGCATTAGGAGGAACCCAGGGCCAACTGCACCAGCATATGGTTTCACAAGGGGTCTGAGGATCTCATCTCGGTACCTAATGGCAGTCAGGCTACCTCTGGCGAGCACATGGAGGGCTGTGCGGCCCCCCAAAGAAATGCCACCCCACACCATGACTGACCCACCGCCAAACCGGTCATGCTGGAGGATGTTGCAGGCAGCAGAACGTTCTCCACGGCGTCTCCAGACTCTGTCACGTCTGCCACGTGCTCAGTGTGAACCTGCTTTCATCTGTGAAGAGCACAGGGTGCCAGTGGCGAATTTGCCAATCTTGGTCTTCTCTGGTTTCCAAATGCCAAACGTCGTGCACATTTGTAAGTCGCTCTGGATAAGAGCGTCTGCTAAATGACTTAATTGTAAATGTAAATGTGTTGGGCTGTATGCACAACCCCCACCTGTGGACGTCGGGCCCTCATACCACCCTCATGGAGTCTGTTTCTGACCGTTTGAGCAGACACATGCACATTTGTGGCCTGCTGGAGGTCATTTTGCAGGGCTCTGGCAGTGCTTCTCCTGCTCCTCCTTGCACAAAGGCAGAGGTAGCGGTCCTGCTGCTGGGTTGTTGCCCTCCTACGGCCTCCTCCACGTCTCCTGATGTACTGGCCTGTCTCCTGGTAGCGCCTCCATGCTCTGGACACTACGCTGACAGACACAGCAAACCTTCTTGCCACCGCTCACATTGATGTGCCATCCTGGATGAGCTGCACTACCTGAGCCACTTTTGTGGGTTGTAGACTCCGTCTCATGCTACCACTAGAGTGAAAGCACCGCCAGCATTCAAAAGTGACCAAAACATCAGCCAGGAAGCATAGGAACTGAGAAGTGGTCTGTGGTCCCCACCTGCAGAACCACTCCTTTATTGGGGGTGTCTTGCTAATTGCCTATAATTTCCACCTGTTGTCTACTCCATTTGCACAACAGCATGTGACATTTTTTGTCAATCAGTGTTGCTTCCTAAGTGGACAGTTTGATTTCACAGAAGTGTGATTGACTTGGAGTTACATTGTGTTGTTTAAGTGTTCCCTTTATTTTTTTGAGCAGTGTATATATATAATACGAAAATAGAATTTATTATTTCAGAACATGACTTACCACTTACATATCATTATCAGACTGGCATTATATCTTATTGACGTCTGACTTGAACCAACAAATTAGAATATATAAACTTTAAATACAAATTTCTGAAGTGACACGTGTAAACATAAATAATCCTGTTACACTAGGACGGTGCTCGACCAAAAGTGGTACGAATAATGTTAATTCATAATTAATGTAGTTGTTTTGATCCAATATGGTTGACTCCATTACCATCCGGGTTCACATTAGTGTTTAAAACTCACGCAGTGCGCCCACTGGGAAGGTAGAATGGTTTACGCAACTCCGATCAACTGGAAATCATCCAATGAAGAGTGAAACTAATCACCTGTAGTGAGGAGTTAGAACATCACTTTTAGGGGAGGGTTTTCGGGTTGTCAGCACTCTCTGCAACCACTCCTCCTCCCAGCAAATTGCACCTGTCAGCATCCTGAGTCGATTACGAACCGCTGGATTTGGAGAAGAGGATCAAAGCGGCTCAGGCGTTGGCACTGGGCCAATGGGCCCCATTTAACACCACCTGCAACTTTGTTTTCACCCTCTCTGTCCTCTCTCTATGTATTTATCTCTATCTTCTCTTTCTCTTGTGTGTCTATCTCTACATCTCTCTCTAATCTTCATCCTTGTCTCGTCTTCTCCGCTCCACAGTTGTGTGTTGTGGATGTGCAGTAGAATTTAGATCAGGACAAGGAGGTTGATTCTTCTGCAGCAGTTCCCTTGATGATATCCTTTAATATCGTGGAGGTATGGTTTACCTTTCAGGGTTTTTTGCCTGACTACATCTATTGTATTAACTTGATTGCCTACCAGGTACTATTTGGTTGATGCTTCTTTAAGTTTTGAATTACCTTGTGTTCCCTTTAGTAACTGTTTATTGAGATTCTCATTATCATCAAGAGTATACTAATTGGGGAGAGGTTTTACAGAGGAGCATTACGTTGTTCCCTGAGATTGGTGCTTGCTAGAAACCTAGCCATCGAGTAATATCACTGTCAAATTGTCAGGCCAACTGCACTATCAGTATTGCCTTGTATAGATTTCTACTTCACTTCAACAAGGACCTGAACTACCAACTGCCAGAAATGAACAAAGCTAGTTTCTGTGAGTAATGAAACCAGCCTATGCCAGCCTAGCATGAGATGCTGCGCTTCTCTTGAGCGATACTTCAATTTCAGGACTGAGGAGTTTGAAACACATCAGTTGGCAACTGCCACTATCATACAAGGTGTTGTTTACCGTTGGGTTAAGAGCAGACAGTGCAGCTGTCAACGTCCTCTTGTAAAACATGGAGTGCTGTTCTCGTCTGAGCGGTATCGCTGTCTGGAAAAGCCTCTACACGCGCTTCAGAGAGAAAATAGAACCATTAATATGAAGCTCAGGTCTCTGTAGGAGAAGGAGAAAATACAGAGATGGCCGTCACAAAGATTGGATTTTCGCAGGAACATGATATGATCTGCACTTTATTGGATTTCTGAGCTGCAGCTGCAATGTAAACAGAGAAATCCAGGTGCTTGCAGTGTTATCTGATACCAGGACCGCTGACAAGCTCTCCAGCTACCTGTATTACGCCACAGTCACTATCACTCACAACACATACACACACCTTTACCCTGGCTCTTGGAACCCTTCAACTAAGCTTTTCATTACTAATCCAGTTCCCCTAATGGTCTTCCAATTCCCCACAATTCCATGTACATTCATGCATACAATTAGAGAAATTCACATTGCAACTTGCACCATACATACTGTATGTTTCAGATAATAACCCCCAAAAACATCTGACATCAGTGAATACAACTTTACCTCATCGATACCTACTCTATTTCATTGAAGTTAATGATGCAATTTGTAATGACGAGCAATTAAAAAGGCTTTCCATTGTAGTGAATGAAGCCCATAAGTGTGGCATCTCAATAACCTTATCATATTCCTGGCAGAGGTCTGCCTTCAAGCTTTTTCCTCATACCGCCACTAATAAACGTTGCATAAAATAATCAAAGAAGACATCACATTTTTTCCAGACAATTACACCCCATTTGTACAAACATAACAGGACGGAGGTCGAGCCGACGGGGTAATTACCGGGACATATGTAATTATGTTCACAAACAACACGTACAGAGCTGAAAATCTACATCTGACAGGAGAGCCAAAGGTCATAACGGTACACCGAGAGGGATAATGTGCCTCAGTCTGTATAACCTAATATCCTTGGAAATAATTCTTAACATTTCCTTAAGTGAGAACTTGACTTTGGTTAATGTCACGGTTACTGATTATTCTTTAACAGATGTGCTGCTGACCGACGACGGTTTTCTCTTATAACTTGCCGTTTGTCGTCGGCTTCGGCATAATGTTGATGGATTATCAGCGATAAATTCTCTAAACAATTTAGGGCCTCAATGTCAATGCAAAAGGCTGAAATGAGTAATGAGTGTTTGGATGACTTTTAAATGTTTGTGATATAGAGAAACACAGAAGTTAGTCTATGACAGATTATGTCCTGTCTAGTCAAAACCAAATCCAGACAGTTCCTTTGATATGGTAAATTAGTTTACCTCAATAAAGTAGCCTTAGCCAAAACCTCCATATTGCTTCACCTTGTTTATTTAAGGGGATTTACTAACCATAGCATAATGTTAGCATGCACATCTCAAGAGCTACTTACTGTTATCCTGTCTGGTGAGCATCAAATGATGCATGGTAACGTTTCTGACTCACGAGGGAGCTTTCATTTCCTAAGTTCACATCCAGCGTTTGTGATGTGGATGGTGTGACACATGATCACGCCAGTTTCTTAACCATGCAACTGTATGTAACATATGGGAAAAGGTCAGGACAAAACATGCTACTGATGTCATAGAAATGTTGAGTCAATATAAACATCAGTAAATGTCACTAACACTGAACATTTGATCAGTGGACCATAGAGTTGTTTTAGAAATTAAAGGACACACTCAAAATCACTTGATTGTAAATGTTTTAGACCTCAGAAGTAGTCTGTCCACATCCCACACCATTCATTATGCAGATTCAGCTATATGTCTCGATCCCAATTGAATGGCAAGATAAGCACCCAGTAAAATCAAAACAATTGTGGCAAATAGTCTGAAAACATCCAAGAAACTTTGATTTTAGGATGTAATGTCCCTTTTAAAGTTTACCTTCCACCTTGACTCTAATGCACTCAGGTCATTTAGAAATCCTCCAGGTACCCACCTGGCTCTCTAGTCACAAACAGAGCAACGAGATGCCTCGAATGCCAACGCAAAGTTCTGTATCGATCATTAGCTGAGCGTTTGAGGCATAACGCCACCATGTTGGTTGTTTCCCAAATGGCACCCTATTCCCTATATCTTGCACTACTTTTGACCATAGCTCATAGTGCACTACCCTATGTAGGGAATAGGATGCCATTTGGGAGGGCAGCCATAATCTATGACCTATCAAACTAGAGAAAAGAAAAATATGAATGGGCAAGATTTTTTTTAAAAAGGACAGGCAACTGCAGAGCTAATTCATATGGGGAAGCATGGCTAGCCACAAAGCACTTGTTAAATCATGCCACAGCGTGAGTTCCCTACAGATTTGGGGATGATGATAAAATATGTGGTTTAGGCGGGGAGAAGACTAATCTACTAAATGGAAGGTCATGTTTGTTTTAATTTAGTGCATGGCCCTGAGTTGTCGTCGTGTTAAGAGACTCGACTTGTCAAGAAAAGAGGTAGCTAAGCAAAGCTACAGTATGTACTCAAGACCATGCTGTATTGATCTAGCCAGGCACACACTGGATGTAGTTGGGGCTAATATGGAACTAGGAATTCCCTGCAGAAACGTCAAGATGTTCCACCCAAACATCCTGCTGTGGGTAAACTGCTCCATTTGAGAATGGATACTGGCCATAGAGATGCATTGGCACGTTCATGGTCTTATTAAATTCAAATCAAATAACATTTTATTGGTCAAATGCACCGAATACAACAGTCATAGTCTTTACAATCTTAGTCCTGTATTAACACTTTGCCTGTTTGATGGTTTGATGGAAGGTGTAGTGGGATTTCTTATAAGCATCCGGAATTGTGTTCCACTCCTTGAAAGTGACAGCTCTAGCCTTTAGCTCAGTGTGGATGTTGCCTGTAATCCATGGCTTCTGGTTGGGATATGTACGTACGGTCACTGTGGGGACGATGTCATTGATGCACTTATTAATGAAGCCCGTGACTGATGTGGTAAACTCCTCAATGGCATCGGATGAATCCCAGAACATATTCCAGTTTGTGCTAGCGAAACAGTCCTGTAGCTTAGCATTACTCCACAGCTAAAAGACATACACCACCTGTACATGTTGTGACCTTTTCATTTACTGTATCACGTAACTGCACATGCAGTATTACATTGAATTAGCTTAGAAGTGGAATTGAACTGGCTTTTGGATCGTTCAATACGTAATGATTTCTCAGGCTCTATTTCTAAAGGTCTAGTAGGGGCACATTCAGTGTGCAAAAGGATACAGCTCTAGAATACAGTAGGATATAGAGCTACATCAGATGTGTAGCTGTGATGGGTTCCCAAATAGCCTTGTAGGTTCCCAAATGAGAATATTTGAAGAATAGTTGAAGTACACCAGATGACATAGAAAGCTCTAACCTAATCTGACAATCTGACAAATATTACGAAGGTCAAAGTGTTGCTGATTCCTAGGCAGTTTAGTGAACATGCACTGTGAGGTTGGTTATTGATATCAGTTTTCAGGATTTCTTTACTCAGTGATTTTTTTTTTTGCATGATGACTGAAATTTGCCTCACCTAAGCATGCTATATTGACTATGCCATACAGTATTCTCTTTGTAGAATTTATTTTTAACTGTAGTGAATGATATCCAAGGATTACAGGGCTTTTTCGTACACAGACTGCTCTTTTTCTCGTAATTACCCGACTATGAGCAAAATATCTAACGTATGGCAAATAAATGACTTCTTTACCAGTGTGAGTCTCATCGGCATCAGTCTTGCAATATGCAATATGCATTATCTCGACCAAAGTTGATTTGAACATTTAAAAATGTTAATTTCATCTCAAATCCAGTAAAACAAACTGTCTTACTGAAATTAAAAACATATGTTCAATTAAGGACAGAGGCAATGATACTTCATCAAACGCCCCGAACGGTGAACGCCGGTGCGGCAATTTATATTCATAAAGTTAAACAATGATAAATATTTGTCAAAGAGCTAATAGCATGACGGTAATATACATAAGTACCTAATTTGAGAGGGAGAGGCATTTCTCTCAACAATTCAGTGGGCAAGCCTAAAATCTCCATAGGCTCTGAATGTGAAAGACTTACATGGCTTCAAATCCATTTAATTTAAAAGATAAGACGTTGCAGTCATTACAATGGAGAATATTGAATGACAGTTCACAGAATTCAGAGTCAATCTCAGCACTCTACTATAATTAACTTGTTGATAGTATAGTTGTGTTTGTTGTAGAAATCAACTATCGGGGTAACAAAGAAAAATCGGTAGCTAATTTATTGTATTTGTCACTAATTTGTAGTGTACCAAAACAACTCACTGTATAGCATTGACAGCCTGTATTTTTTAAAGTACATAGGATACAGCTAGCAGAACACAGTGTCTGATAGGGTCAATCGTAACAAAATGAATATACAGTATACACCAAAGCCATCTATGCATACACAGGTTCTAGGCCCATGTTCTACGAAACAGTCAGGTGGCAGATGTAAAAGTGCATGCAAAGTTTTTTGGATTACTTAGGTTTAGCTTTGCTTGTAAAACAAAATGCATTGACATGAGTACACAAAAGGGCTTCTTCGATCTCAATTCCTTTCTAAAGTGCAACAGCACTGTCACGTGACTACATTTCACAGGACTAGATTGATCGAGTTAGGCTACACACAGTGACAAAACAACTTCACTGAAGAAAGAAAATAAAGAATAGTTAGCCATTACATTTACTAATGAATAATTAATATGAATTGAAACATAAATGCGCAATAAATAAATAATCACCAGGGAGGGCGCTATCAACAAACTGCTTGGACACCCAAGCCATCTTTTATTTTTTAATTTAACTAGGCAAGTCAGTTAAGAAGAAATTCTTATTTACAATGACGGCCTACCCCGGCCAAACCAGGACGATGCTGGGCCAATTGTGCGCCGCCCTATGGGACTCCCAATCACGGCCAGATGTGCAGCCTGGATTTGAATCAGGTACTGCAGTGATGCCTCTAGCACTGAGATGCTGTGCCTTAGACCGCTGCGCCACTCGGCAGCCATCAAAGCCGCTCCCAACAAAAATCAACTGGAAACAACTGAAAACAAAAAGGGCATTACTGTAGTGACATAACTTTACAGAAATAGTTGGAATATTGTCAAACAATCAATAAACAATCACTTATTCAAATTAAGCACATACAGTGCCTTCAGAAAGTATTCTCACCCTTTGACTTGATTAGATAAGTATTCAACCACTGAGTCAATACATGTAAAACTTACCTTTTGCAGCGATTACAGCTGTGAGTCTTTCTGAGTAAGTCTCTAAGTGCTTTCCACAACTGGATTGTGCAACATTTGCCCCTTTATTTTTTTCAAAATTCTTCAACCTCTGTCAAATTGGTTGTTGATCATTGCTATTGAACTATTTCTGGTCTTGCCATCGATTTTCAAGCAGATTTAAGTCAAAACTGTAACTAGGCCCCTCAGGAACATTCACTTTCTTCTTGGTAAGCAACTTCAGTGTAGATTTGGCCTTGTGTTTTAGGTTATTGTCCTGCTGAAAGGTGAATTCATTTCCCAGTGTCTGGTGGAAAGCAGACTGAACAAGGTTTTCCTCTAGGGTTTTGCCTGTGCTCAGCTCCATTCCGTTTATTTTTTTAATCCTGAACCTCCCCAGTCCTTAACGATTACAAGCATACCAATAACACAATGCATCCACCATGATGCTTTAAAATCTGGGGAGTGGTACTCGTTAATGTGTTGTATTGGATTTGCCCCAAACATAACACTTTGTATTCAGGACAAAAAGTGATTTGCTTTGCCACATTTTTTTGCAGTATTACTGTACTGCCTTGTTGCAAATAGGATGCATGTTTTGGAATATTTTTATTCTGTACAGGATTCCTTCTTTTCACACTGTCAATTAGGTTAGTATTGTGGAATAACCACAATGTTGTTGATCCATCCTCAATTTTATCCTATCGCAGCCATTAAAGGAAAATTCCACCCAAAAACTATATTTTGGAATGTTTCATTATTCCATTGTTGACATAGTCCCAAAATGTTTTGCTTGTCAGCAATCAAGTTTGCAAGATATGTAACTTTCAAATATAGAAATCATCCCTGTATGATGCATTTTGAATCATATGATGCAAAACACAGCATCAAATGATGCAAAATGCATCATACAGGGAGGAAAGTTACATATATTGAAAACTTGATTGCTGACAAGCTAAACATTTTGGGACTATGTCAACAATGGACTAATGAAACAAACACCAAAATATAGTTTTTGGGTAGAGTTCTCCTTAAAACTCTGTAACTGTTATAAAGTCACCATTGGCCTCATGGTGAAGTCCCTGAGCCGTTTTCTTCCTCTCCGGCAAATGAGCAACGAAGGACACCTGTATCTTTAGTGACTGGGTGTATTGATACACCATCCAAAGTGTAATTAATAACTTCACCATTCTCAAAGGGATATTCAATGTCTGCTTTTTTAAATGTTTACCCATCTACCAATAGGTGCCCTTCTTTGTGGGGAATTGGAAAACCTCCCTGGTCTTTGTGGTTGAATCTGTGCTTGAAATTCCCTGCTTGACTGAGGGACCTTACAGATAATTGTATGTGTGGGGTACAGAGATGAGGTAGTCATTCAAACATCTAGTTTAACACTATTGTTGCACACAAAGTGAGTTCATGCAACATATTATGTGACTTATTTAAGCACTTTTCTTACTCCTGAACTTATTTTGGCTTGCCATAACAAAGGGGTTGAATACTTATTGACTCAAGACATTTCAGCTTTCATTTTTTATTAATTTGTAAAACTTTTTAAAAATTAATTTGTAAAAACATAATTCCACTTTGACATTATCGGGTATTGTGTGTTGAGCAGTGACATATCTCAATTTAATCCATTTTAAATTTAGGCTGTGACACAACAAAATGTGGAAAAAGTCAATGGATGTGAATACTTTCTGAAGGCACTGTACCTTGTCAACTACAATTGACCACGCCCCAAATATTTCTTCTCGCAGGGTGGTCTGAAAAGGGTTTCTTCACAGAAATAGACTAGTACAGAAACGGCACAGTACAAACTACATACAACCTACAGGGATAAAGCTCTTGAATGAAAAGGACTAGGGGTGGTTTTATACCTTTTAGCCTGTCCTCCCTAAAACATGGTCCCCAGGGAAACACTGACAACTATAGTTCCTTTCATTAGCTTAATTTTAGCCATAACTCATGGAACATTTCTAGATTGATCACAATGAACAGAAATGCCTAGCTTTGAGGGAGGGAATAAGCAATGAATTCACAGAGGGACATTTTGTCCATAAGCACAGAATGATTAACTGGAGACAAATGTATTCTCCTCTGCACTGTGGCTGCTAAACTTTCTGGAATAATCCCATTAACAAGTAGAAAGAATTTAGAATACACCACAATATGTAGAATTGCTAACTGATGATTCTGAGGAAAAGTTTGCCTTGTGTCTCAATATACCCCGAGGACCTACATTTCTTTGAACTGTAACCCAAGCAGCTAATGATTGCAGGAATAGAACAAACGCTTTCTAATACCCATATGCCGCTGTTCAAGGTCTGGTTCTTTGTACAGAATACATCCCAATTTTCATATCTCTATTTCACAATGCAATATTTTCAGACCAAATCGATTTTTTTTGTACCAAAACAGCACCCTTCACCAGGACTCCAGTCTTTTATTTAACTTTTATCAAACTGAATGATATATATTCCACAAATAGGGCTAAAGGACTCCAATACCATGCTGACAACACTGTCTCTATTTTAGGGTTGGTGCATTGACTTTTATTTTATTTCAATTGTTAGTGCATTAAAGTGAAAACAGAACAAAAACCTTAACTATCTGCTTTTAGAAATTTGGCTCAAAGCAACGGTTGACAGGCAATTGAAGTTTGTACCAAAAATAATCACAGTGAAGTGTTTGATCGATACAGGGCTGCTTTTGGAATTTGATATCTTGCCTACCTGCCAGACACTGTTTGATATTTACTTTTGGGCTTTTTTGGCAAATCAATTATCAGTTTTGTTAATTTCATGAAGTCATTTATTATTTAATTAATTGATTTAACTCAGTCAATCTTTTATTCACTGTCGTCATCACCGAAGTAACCTCTGAGGAAATAAATCCTGTACACCTGCTCTGCCTCACGTTGGATTCACAAAAGTTATTTACCAGACTAACAAAGCACCATTCCTCTATGCACCTTTGCCCCCCCTCACTCTCTTGACATTCTCTACTGTTCCAAATCCTCAGCCTCAGATGTTTCTTCCCCCTCTTGCTGTGCTGTCAGGGCTTGTGCAGCATTGATAGGAGAGGCCTCTTTCTGACAGACTCCCCAGTGCGTAGGGAATTATTGCTTTGCCCTCACCGCTGTAAGTCAGACATGCAGCTCTTGGAGAGCTGACAGAGACAGAGAATGACAGAGATGAGATCATGAAATCCAATGGGTCTCTGCCGCCTATATGCCTGCCGCCTGAGCCTCCTTTCAGAGAGGACCAGGATTGACGGAGGTTGTGCTCCTTGGTCCAGTCATCAGTGATTTATTTTTAAAGAAGCCTCCTGGGTGTCCCTTTGGAGAAACAAACACTGTGGCGTCATAAAGGGAATTAAGCCTTATGTCTTGCGGTGTTTGAAGACCACCAGGACAGTGCCTTTTTTATCCGTCTGGTTCAGCTGAAGTGAGTGAGATGCCGCTGACAAATTCCACTAATCCCACATAGGCAAGGGCTCAGTACAATACCACGACTTTGACCAGCGCAAACTACTTTTCCTAGTCATCATCAAAGTGGACTCCTTTTTTGTGTGTAGCCGTTCATTCTCTTGCAGTCCACTGATTTCTTTAAAATTGTGCTGCCTCACCTGTCTCTATATACGTTTGTTGCACCTGTTCTATCCTTTCCATTTATAGGTGTCTATCAAAGTGTGCTATCCCATCGCTGGCAGCTGGTGGGAGTGTGTGCCTCGCTAATTTAATCAATCACAAAAGGTGAAGGACAAGGTTTATATCATCAAGGTTTCTACTCCCCTATTGTACCATGCCCGGGGCCAGAGTAGTTTCCTGAGAGGGGTGAGAAGCAGGAACACTAGGGTCTGTTTTATTTAGCCTTCAATAACACGTCATAGCACCCCCACACATTAATTCGACTGCTGTAAAAAGTCAAACCAGTATCACAGATTATTGTGAAATAGACACAAATTGCTTATTGGAAATTTGTGACATGCACACGAAAAGTATATATTTTTGTGTGCAGTACACCATTTTGGATGGGTGAGTGTATAACGCAAACGACTAGCAACCCAAAGAAGGCCTTTCAGTTGAGCGGATTATTAACTGGCAAGCCCCTATTAAATATCACAGCTCTACTCTATAGTGCTCCGAGTGAAGCGAGCGAGCAATACAGACACAAGCGAGCAATACAGACAATTGGAAGACGCACTTGATATTTAAGCGTTGACACATTCACCCTATTGGATGGACTACCGTGTGCACCACACATCCACACAAGGCATCACTGAAGATCTGTTTGGAGAACATCGCAAGCAAACTCTCCTCTGGCGAAGATGGAAAGTAGAAAGTAGATTAATTGAACACTAGAACGACACAAGGCCAATTGATCTCTCAGCAACTCATGACTCCATGCTGACTGTCAAGCAGAATTTTCTACAGGCACAGAGGCCTTAATATGTTTGATTGCCAAACCACACAGACACTGGTTTCATCATTATCCTCTCTTCAAACCACGGTCTAATGACACATTTGATGTCAGTGATTGGTAGGATGTAGCCCTAACAGCCGATGAATTCTTCCTTGTAGATTATAGATATAGTTTTGAACAGCGACCAAGTTAATCATTCCCCGTTCTGTTAACTTTTCTCTAGTTCATATTCAGTATCTGTGATACAGTATATGTTTGGGTCATTTCATCAAGTGGTATGGTCATGTCTGCTGTGTTGCAATCACAACACTAATGAATTGCATTTGATGATCTCAGTTACTGACTGTGGATGCAATAATTCTTCTTTGAGTAATTTTTGAGAGCTTGAGAGCTTGATGTCAAGTTTGAGATTGTTTCCCCTCAAAAAAGAACATTTAAAATACAGGCATTTAGATTCAGCCAAATGCAGTTTCAACCTTCTGGCTCAACAATCAGTTGAGCCAGAAACATGGCATATGTCAAATATTGTCAGGAAGTTTTCAAATAATTGTCAAATGAGTTCAGTTCATACCTGTTGCCATTGTCAAATCTCACTGTTACGGGTACATGCCTCCCTACCCTGAGGACAATGACAGTATGCATACAGTGCCTTCAGACAGTATTCACACCCCTTGACATTTTCCCCATGTTGTGTTACAGCCTGAATTTAAAATTGATTAAATTGAGATGTTTTTGTCACTGGCCTACAGACAATACCCGATAATGTCAAAGTGGAATTATGTTTTCTGAAATTATTACAAAGGAATTAAAAATGTAAAGCTGAAATGTCTTGAGTCAAGTATTCAACCCCTTTATGGCAAGTTCAGGAGTAAAAAAGTGCTTAACAAGTCACATGGACTCACTCTGTGTGCAATAATAGTGTTTAAGATGATATTTTTAATGACTACCTCATCTTCTTTATTTAACCTTTATTTAACTAGGCAAGTCAGATAAGAACAAATTCTTATTTACAATGATGGCCTAGGAACAGTGGTTTAACTGCCTTGTTCAGGGGCAGAACGACAGGTTTTTACCTTGTCAGCTCGGGGATTTGATCTAGCAACCTTCCAGTTACTGGCACTCAGCCGAGCTGTGAATTTCAAACACATATTCAACAACAAAGACCAGGGAGGGAGGTTTTCCAATGTCTCGCAAAGAAGGGCACCTATTGGTAGATGGGTGAAAAAAAGCGGTCATTGAATATCCCTTTGAGCATGGTGAAGTTATTATACTGAACAAAAATGTAAACGCAACATGCAACAATTTCAAAGATTTTACTGAGTAACAGTTCATATAAGGGAATCAGTCAGTTTAAATGAATTCATTAGTCCCTAATCTATGGATTTCACATGACTGGGCAGGGGTTCAGCCATGGGTGGGCCTGGGAGAGCATATAGGCCTACCTACTTGGCAGCCAGGCCCAGCCAATCAGAATGAGTTTCCCCACAAAATGGCTAAATTACAAACATAAATATTATGTTACGATTATATTTTTGTTCAGTATAATTACACTTTGGATGGTGTACCAATACACCCAGTCATTACAAAGACACAGGTGTCCTTCCTAACTCAGTTGCCGGGGAGTGATAACTTTAAAACATTTACAGAGTTGAATGGCTGTGATAGGATAAAACTGAGGATGGATCAACAACATTGTAGTTACTCCACAATACTAACCTAATTGACAGAGTGAAGCCTGTACGGAATAAAAATATTCAAATACATCAATCCTGTTTGCAACAAAGCACTAAAGTAATACTGCAAAAACTGTTGCAAAGCAATTTACTTTTTGTCCTGAATAGTGTTGTATTTGGGACAAATCCAATACAACACAATACTGAGTACCGCTCTCCATATTTTCAAGCATACAGTGGTTCCTCCTTTAAAAGTTGCGAGCTTACGCCGTAGGACTTAGAGGTAATTTGTGTTTTTGTACGGTACCCTGCGTCACTACTTAATTGCTCCAGACCAGCGCAAGGGTGAGTTAGAGCACTGATTATGCTTTTGGGTTTTACTGTGTCTCTAACTGACAATGAATGGGCGACATAAACCTAAATAGAAACTGATAATTGTACACAACTTCAGTATTTCTTACTAAAACTGTTACACTAAGGTTATTTTATTTTGTTAGGATTATTTTGCTCTTACTGTAGTACTGTAGGCCACTCCCGACCGGTCACGTTGTACAGCGCCTGAGTGGTGCAACGGTATAAGACACTGCATAACGGTGCAAGTTGTGTTGCTACAGATGCTGGTTCAATACCCGTGCCGGCCTCAACTGGGAGATCCATGAGATGATTGTAGGTTTTTGTTTTTTCTCCCTCTAAAAACAGAAATAAATCATTCTAAATTAACTGGCTTTTTTACACATTAGTAACAATGTCTCACCCCATGTTCAAGAACTGCCTTTTTCTTGCTCATTTTATGTTATTTGAAAACAAAATAAAATCATCTCCAAAATATAGTTATTTTTTAAACAAAGCGATTATTATTATTAATTTAGAATTATATAAAAGCCCGTTGGATATTCTCACATATATATTATCAACCCTGTTATTAGCAGGACAATATATATTGGTCATATTGGTCATGGCTCCCGAGTGGCGCACAATGGGATTGCTTTGCAGTTCTCCAGCTGTATCCACTGAAAGCGCACGAGGTTCAAGATACGAGAGCAGGGGGCACGGGACAGGCCACAGAGCCGCGCACAGAAGACTGACCTAGCCCATGGGGAAGGGAGGAGGAGGAAGGGGGAGGGGGTGGACCCCCACCCCACACCCTGGCAACACTTTAAGGGGCTTTGCATTAATAATGGCGCTGACTAGGGAAACGTTCCCGCTGTTCTGTTCTTAGTGCCAGTCTGTTTTAGTTTGAAGGTGCAATGTAACTAATAATGGCATCTTTATGCTTTCATTAATAAAATAATGATAAAAATACTCTTTCAAAATGCCCATGTTTATTTAGTGATGGTTCCATAACGAATTACTATGGGAATAAATATCACTGAATTACAGAAATATCCTCCAATCCTTTATATGTAATTATTGACGGAGAGTCACGTCATATTTTTTTAATATACTTTAGGCCTGCAGTAGGCGACATGAGTCTCACTAGTGTTGAATAATGTGCTGTTAAAAGTGGTGTAGGTCTTATTTATTTAAAGATCATATTCAACTTAGAAGCAATAGGATTTGAAGCAATAGCCTACAACTATTTTAGCACCGTTTCACACTGCTCTGAGACAAGCATGGGGACTGGTCTTGATAAATCAATGAGATTTTTATTTTCACTGAATCTTCGTTTCGCTATTGGTTAGATTAGAGTGAGAAAATTAGGGTGTATAAATGTTATGCTCTTAGTGTAACCTTTATTTAACTAGGCAAGTCAGGACAGCCAACTCCTTCCTCCCCGTCGGGGAATTGAACCCCAGTCTCCTGCGTGCCCGCATTCTCTAGTACAGCCATTATTGAAGGCTACCAAATGCTTCTCAAAGATACCCTCTGGTGGTCAAACTAGCACAAACTAGCATTAATGGTACCAGTGGTTCACACTTAAATAACATGCCATAGAATTCTCCACCACCATGCAAGCTGCGCCGCAGTACGCTACCAACTTTTAGAGGAACCACTGTAGTAGTGGCTGCATTATGTTATGGGTTTGCTTGTAATCGTTAAGGACTGGGGAGTTTTTCAGGATAAAAATAAATAAACTAAATGGTAAGCACAGCTAAGCACAGGCAAAATCCTAGAGGAAAACCTTGTTCAGTCTTAAGTCTGCTTGAAAATCTATGTCAAGATCTGAAAATGGTTGTCTATCAATGATCAACAACCAAATTGAAAGAGCTTGAAGAAATGTTTAAAGAATAATGGGCAAATGTTGCACAATCCAGGTGTGGAAAGCTCTTAGAGACTTACCCAGAAAGACTCACAGCTGTAACCGCTGCCAATTGTGATTTAAACTTGTATTGACTGAGGGTTGAATACTTATCTAATTAACATATATTAGTGTTTTATTTTTCATGTTAGTTTTTTTTTTACAAATGTTGGAATATTTCTTCCCCTTTGACATTAGAGTATTTTTTGTAGATCGTTTACAAAAAATTACAATTAAATCCATTTTAGTCACACTTTCTAACACAACAAAATATGGAAAAGGTCAAGGGGTGTGAATACTATCTGAAGGCACTTGCTATCAAGTGAGTGTTCAAAATAGAGGACAGCTGTGTTGACAGACTGAATGGCAAAATTTGCTCATACAGGATTGTGCGCGATGGGATTAGCTTGTTATTAGAGTTTGTTGGAGGAAGAAATGAAAATGCCAGAAGAACCAATCTAAGAAATCCACCGGCTTAGTTAGAGCAAACACAATTATGGAGTCAATTACCGGACAGTATGTACTTCACTGCATTGCCCATTACCTGTTGCGCCGTTTGTCTTGCCAATGATTATTTACAGGTGACGCTTTGCTTGGCATATCTGCCAAATTTCTGTGCTTATATCATGGACTGACACAGTTAACGTCTGATTAATGTTAACTGACTTGCCTAGTTGAATAAAAAAAATGTGTTGTGTTGTTCCCCGTGGCGTTGTATCATCATGTTCAAGGTTTGATGGTATTTGTTTGTGCAAGTGTGGGAATTGGTCAAAATGAGCATGCCATCCGTGACGCTGGTTTACTGTGAGGCCTTGATTAGAAACTCTGAGATGTGGAGAGATTCCTTTTTTTTTATTCTCCCCAATTGATAGTTAGTCTTGTCCCATCGCTGCAACGCCCGTACGGACTCAGGAGAGGCAAAGGTCGAGAGCCATGCGTCCTCCGAAACACAACCCTGCCAAGTCACACTGCTTTTTGACACACTGCTCGCTAAACCGGAAGCCAGTCACACCAATGTGTCAGAGGAAACACTGTACTGGCGAGCAAAGTCAGCGTGCATGCACCCGGCCCGTCACAAGGAGTTGCTAGAGCACGATGGGACAAGGACATCCCAGCCAGCCAAACCCTCCCCAACCCAGACGACGCTGGGCCAATTGTGTACTGTCTCATGGGTCCTCCCGGTCGCAGCTGGCTGCGACACAGCCTGGGAACCCAGGTCTGTAGTGACGCCTCAAGCACTGCGATGCCTTAGACTGCTGCGCCACTCGTGAGGCTCCAGAGAGATACTTAATGCCCCAGGCTATTGAGGAATACTGACAATAGGCAAATATGTTGAGCCAAACTGTCTTCATGACCTTGTATTAAACTACGAAGGCGGAGAATGTTTATGATACAGTAATATGACTGGTCTGACTGTTCCTTGCTACAGTAGTTGCCTGGAGCGATTGTGGTAGCGATTACAAAAAAATTATTGATATTCGTGCACCTCTTGCTGTGGAGTCAATTTGGTGACATATGAAGATTACGTGATGCCCCTCTCCCTTCGAGGTGATGTATAATGATTTTGGATTGATGACACCATAAATATTTGTATGCAAGTCAAAAGAATGAAGTTCAATATACCCTTATTATTCTAGCCCATAGCAAGTAATATACCCTTTTTGGAGCCTTCTCAGAACTCATCTTACCTTTCCTTTAAAAACAATTAATCACACACAGTGGTTTCCTGGCTCTGACTTTTTGTTGCAGAGTGATGGTAGGTATTTGAGGTTCTCCACTTCCTAGTGCTGTAGGCATGCATAGTCACTCAATGTCAAAGCCCCAGGACTATATTTATCAATTGTGAATTACCCAGAAATCTCTAATGGTTCTTACCCACAGCTGGCCTGTACAGTAATTTCTCACAGAGCTGCTGCTAACTACCGCTGCTACTGGGAGTGGAAGTACTTAGCTGGATTGGTAGAGGTGGAAGCCCCCAGATTTAATATTTCCTCCTAACAGAAACCAAATGGAAACGTTGGAATTGCCTGATATTAATTTAGAGCGGCAACCTATTGTCCCTTGGGAATGGGGGTCAAGTATATTTGCATACATTTCCCATGGGGTCTCCATCCCAGGCCACTACCAATTCAGGCAGTGGGGCGGCAGGGTAGTCTAGTGGTTAGAGTGTTGGGCTAGTAACCGAAAGGTTGCAAGTTCAAATCCCCGAGCTGACAAGGTACAAATCTGTCATTCTGCCCCTGAACAAGGCAGTTAACCCACTGTTCCTAAGCCGTCATTGAAAATAAGAATTTGTTCTTAACTCACTTGCCTGGTAAAATAAATAAGCAGAGGACCACCATGTTGGAAATGGTTCAATTGGCCACTGACACAGATGTCTGCCATTGTTAACCTTTTCATGTCAAACCCGGCGAGGGACCTTGCAAAATTAATATGATAAATCTTACTTTCATAGCCAGCGCTGGTAGAGGCACATGGTGCCACTCCAGGCAACACAATCCAAAAGTAGGATTATAGAATTACTATGCCCAAATATTTTATTTAATCATTGCTAATCTTTTCCTGCATTCTGTGAATTAATGCTGTAATCTTATCTATACTAACTGTCTATTTCTCAGGGTCATTCTGGTTAAACAAGAGGGTGGAATGTGGGTCAGTCATGTCAGACAGAATTATAGCCCAGTTGAAAACCCAGCGCCAACACCACAGGATAACACTGCATTTGGGATATTGGTTTCCTGTATATGGATTCTTACCAAATCTGGGCGATCTCTCTTAGCTTAATGGCAATGGAAAATTACATTTCTTTGCGGTAAATACTTCACATTGACATTGGGTTAACATTTGTATCCCATATAAAACAAATGTAAATATATCCAATGTAAGAGCCCCACATTCACTGAATAAGCTTTAAAATACAATTTTCACGTTTATTAGTTCTTGAAGTCATACACCTGGTGATATACAGTAGGATGAGGTTTAGGTTTTGCTCTAGCCAATGTGGCATGCCATCATGATCTGGTTCACATTCAGGGTTAATCCTACTGCTACTGTACAGTGCATTCGGAAAGTATTCAGACCCCTTGACTTTTTCCACATTTTGTTATCTTACAGCCTTATTCTAAAATGGATTAAATATTTTTTTCCCTTAATCAATCTACACAATACCCGAAAATGACAAAGCAAAAACAGGTTTACAGAAATTTGAGAAAATGTATAAAAAAACAGAAATATCACATTTACATAAGTATTCTGACCCTTTACCCAGTACTTTATTGAAGCACATTTGGCAGCAATTACAGCCTTGAGTCTTCTTGGGTATGACACTTCAAGCTTGGAGTTTCTCCCATTCTTCTCTGCAGATCCTCTCAAGCTCTGTCAAGTTGGATGGGGAGTGTCGCTTTACAGCTATTTTCAGGTCTCTTCAAAGATGTTAGATTGGGTTCAAGTCTGGGCTCAGGCTGGGCCACTCAAGGACATTCAGAGACTTTACCCGAAGCCGCTCCTGCGATGTCTTGACTGTGTGCTTAGGGTCGTTGTCCTGTTAGAAGGTGAACCTTTGCCTCAGTATGAGATCCTGAGCGCTCTGTAGCAGGTTTTCATCAAGGATCTCTCTGTACTTTGCTCTGTCATCTTTCCCTCGATCCTGACAAGTCTCCCAGTCCCTGCCGCTTAAAAACATCCCTTCAGCATAATGCTGCCACCACCATGCTTCACCATAGGGATGCTGCCAGGTTTCCTCCAGACGTGACGCTTGGCATTCAGGGGCCAAAGAGTTCAATCTTGGTTTCATCAGACTAAAGAATCTTGTTTCTCATGGTCTGAGAGTCAAATCAAATCAAATTTTATTTTTCACATGCGCCGAATACAGCAGGTGTAGACCTTATAGTGAAATGCTTACTTACAAGTCCTTAACCAACAATGCAGTTTTAAGAAAATAACAAAAAAAAGTAAGAGATAAGAAAAACAAATAATTAAGGAGCAGCAGTAAATAACAATAGCGGGGCTATATACAGGGGTACCAGTTCAGAGTCAATGTGTCAATGTGCGGAGGCACCGGTGTAGAGATAATTGTGGTAATTATGTAAATGCAGGTAGGGTTATTAAAGTGGCTATGCGTAGATAATAATGGAGAGTAATAGCAGCGTAGTGGGTGGTCGGGGGGGTGCAAATAGTCTGGGTAGCCATTTGATTCTCTGTTCAGGAGTCTTATGACTTGGGGGTAGAAGCTGTTTAGAAGCCTCTTGGACCTAGACTTGGCTCTCCGGTACCTCTTGCTGTGCGGTAGCAGAGAGAACAGTCTATGATTAGGGTGGCTGGAGTCTTTGACAATTTTTAGGGCCTTTCTCTGACACCGGCTGGTATAGAGGTCCTGGATGGCAGGAAGCTTGGCCCCAGTGATGTACTGGGCCGTACGCACTACCCCTTGTAGTGCCTTGCGGTTGGAGGCCGAGCAGCTTCCATACCAGGCAGTGATGCAACCCGTCAGGATGCTCTCGATGGTGCATCTGTAAAACCTTTTGAGGATCTGGGGACCCATGCCAAATCTTGGGGAGTACAGGAGGGGACTGAGCATGCACCCCTGAGGGGCCCCCGTGTTGAGAATCAGCGGGGCCGATGTGTTGTTACCTACCCTTACCACCTGGAGTCGATCCGTCAGAAAGTCAAGGATCCAGTTGCAGAGTGAGGTGTTTAGTCCCAGGGTCCTTAGCTTAGTGGTGAGCATTGAGGGCACAATGGTATTGAACGCTGAGCTGTAGTCAACGAATAGCATTCTCACATAGGTGTTCCTTTTGTCCAGGTGTGAAAGGGCAGTGTGGGGTGCAATACAGATTGCATCATCTGGGGATCTATTGGTGCGGTATGCAAATTGGAGTGGGTCTAGAGTTTCTGGGATAATGGTGTTGATGTGAGCCATGACCAGCCTTTCAAAGCATTTCATGGCCACAGATGTGAGTGCTACGGCTCGGTAGTCATTTAGGCAGGTTACCTTAGTGTTCTTGGGCACAGGACTATGGTGGTCTGCTTGAAACATGTTGGAGCCGGTGTAGTACGATTCGATCTTAGTCCTGTATTGAAGCTTTGCCTCTTTGATGGTTCGTCAGAGGGCATAGCAGGATTTCTTATAAGCTTCTGGGTTAGAGTCCTGCTCCTTGAAAGCGGCATCTCTGCCCTTTAGCTCGGTGTGAATGTTGCCTGTAATCCATGGCTTCTGGTTGGGGTATGTATGCACAGTCACTGTGGGGACGGCATCCTCAATTCACTTATTGGTAAAGCCAATGTCAGATGTGGTGTACTCCTCAATGCCATTGGAAGAATCCTGGAACATATTCCAGTCTGTGCTATCAAAACAGTCCTGTAGTTTAGAACCTGCTTCATCTGACCACTTTTTTATAGACTGAGTCACTGGTGCTTCCTGCTTTAATTTTTGCTTGTATGCAGGAATCAGGAGGGTAGAGTTATGGTCAGATGTGCCTTGTGGAGGGTGAGGGAGAGCTTGGTACTCTGTGGAGTAAAGGTGGTCTAGAATTTTTTTCCCTCTGGTTGCACATTTAACATGCTGATAGAATTAGATAAAACTGATTTAACCTCTCTGGGCCAGTGGGAATTGCGTGGCGCGAAATACAAATACCTAAAAAATGCTATAACTTAAATTTCTCAAACATATGACTATTTTACACCATTTTAAAGACAAGACTCTCGTTAATCTAACCACATTGTCCGATTTCAAAAGGCTTTACAGCGAAAGCAAAACATTAGATTATGTCAGGAGAGTACCCAGCCAAAAATAATCACACAGCCATTTTCAAAGCAAGCATATATGTCACAAAAACCAAAACCACAGCTAAATGCAGCACTGACCTTTGATGATCTTCATCAGATGACACTCCTAGGACATTATGTTATACAATATATGCATGTTTTGTTCAATCAAGTTCCTATTTATATAAAAAACAGCTTTTTACATTAGCATGTGATGTTCAGAACTAGCATACCCACCGAAAACTTCCGGTGAATTTACTAAATTATTCATGATAAACGTTGACAAAATACGTAACAATTATTTTAAGAATTATAGATACAGAACTCCTTTATGCAAACACTATGTCAGATTTTAAAATAGCCTTTCGGCGAAAGCACATTTTGCAATATTCTGAGTACATAGCTCGGCCATCACAGGCTAGCTAATTTGACACCCACCAAGTTTGGGGCTCACTAAACTCAGAATTACTATTAGAAAAATTGGATTGTCTTTGCTGTTCTTCATCAGAATGCACTCCCAGAACTTCTACTTCAACAACAAATGTTGTTTTGATTCCAAATAATCCATAGTTATATCCAAATACCTCCGTTTTGTTCGTGCGTTCAGGTCACTATCCGAAGGGTAATACGCGAGCGCATTTCGTGACAAAAAAATTCAAAATATTCCATTACCGTACTTCGAAGCATGTCAAACGCTGTTTAAAATCAATTTTTATGCTATTTTTCTCGTAAAATAGCGATAATATGTATTCATTCAAAGGCTGAAAGAAAAAAATTTAGAAGTCTCGTGAATGCGCATCTCAGTCTCACTGTCCCCAGGCTGACCACTTACAAACTCTGCTGCTGTACTTTGCCCAGAGACAGCAGACACCCCATTCCACTTTCTGGCGGCTTTAGAGAGCCAATGGAAGCCTTGGAAAGTGTCACGTTACAGCACAGATGCTGTATTTTTGATAGAGATGCAACAGAAGGAAAACAAATTGTCAGACAGGGCACTTCCTCTATGGAATCTTCTCAGGTTTTGGCCTGCCGTATGAGTTCTGTTATACTCACAGACACCATTCAAACTGTTTTAGAAACTTGGAGTGTTTTCTATCCAAATCTACTAATTATATGCATATTCTCGTTTCTTGGCAAGAGTAGTAACCAGTTTAAATCGGTACGTTTTTTATCCGGCCGTGAAAATACTGCCCACTAGCCCCAACAGGTTAAGTTTCCCTGCATTAAAGTCACCGGCCACCAGGAGCGCCGCCTCTTGGTGAGCGTTTTCCTGTTTGCTTATGGCGGTACACAGCTCATTGAGTGCGGTTTTAGTGACAACTTCATCCTGTGGTGGTATGTAGATAGCTACGAAAATTACAGATGAAAACTCTCTAGGTAGATAGTGTGGTCTACAGCTTATCATGAGATACTCTACCTCAGGCGAGCAAAACTTCCTTAGATATCGTGCACCAGCTGTTGTTTTCATAAATGCATTGGCCCCTGGCCTGTGTCTTACCAGAGGCTGCTTTTCTGTCCTGCCGATAGAGTGTGTCACCCGCCAGCTGTATGTTCTTAATGTCGTCGTTCAGCCACGACTCCGTGAAACATTAGATATTACAGTTATTAATGTCCCATTGGTAGGATATACATGCTTTCAGTTCGTCCCATTTATTTTACAGTGATTGAACTTTAGCTAGCAGATTGGAAGGCAAGGGCAGATTAGCCACTCGTCACTCCTCGCATGGCACCCGGATCTTTTGTCTCGAAATCTCTGTTTCCTTCTCCAGCGAATCACGGGGATCGGGGCCTGGTCGGGTGTCTGCAGTACATCCCTCACGGCCGACTCATTGAAGAAGAACTCCTTGTACAATTTGAGGTGATTAATCCCAGTTCTGATGTCCAGAAGCTCTTTTCGGTCATAAGACACGGTAGTAGCAACATTATGCACAAAACAAGCTGTCATGTGCCTTTTACTGAGGAGTGGCTTCCGTCTGGCCACTCTACCAGTAAGGCCTGATTGGTGGAGTGCTGCAGAGATGGTTGTCTTTCTGGAAGGTTCTCCCATCTCCGCAGAGGAACTCTGGAGCTCTGTTAGAGGGACCATCTGGATCTTTGTCACCTTCCTGACCAAGGCCCTCCTCCCCCGATTGCTCAGTTTTGCCGGGCGGCCAGCTCTAAGTAGAGTCTTAGTGGTTCCAAACTTCTTCCATTTAAGAATGATTGAGGCCACTGTGTTCTTGTGGACCTTCAACGCTGCAGAAATTGTTTGGTACCCTTCCCCAGTTCTGTGCCTTAACACAATCCTGTCTCTGAGCTCTACTGACAATTCCTTCGGCCTCATGCCTTGTTTTTTTTTCTCTGACATGCACTGTCAACTGTGGGACTTTATATAGACAGGTGTGTGCCTTTCCAAATCATGTCCAATCAGTTGAATTTCCCACAGGTAAATTCCAATTAAGTTGTAGAAACATCTCAAGGATCAATGGAAACAGGATCCACCTGAGCTCAATTTCGAGTCTCATACCAAAGGGTCTTTTCTGTTTCTGTTATTTATTTTAAATACATTTGCAAAAATGTCTTAACCTGTTTTTGTTTTGTTATTATAGGGTATTCTGTGTAGATTGATGAGGGAAAATAATATTTAATACATTTTAGAATTAGCCTGTAACATAACAAAATGTGGAAGAAGTCAAGGGTCTAAATACTTTTCGAATGCACTGTACATGTCTATACACACAAGGTACATTAGGTATCAACTGGATTGAATTCTATTGTGATATCCTGTTTTCATAGAGATATTAGGACACTTGCCCTATGAAAAGCATGCAAAATGATAAAACGGAGGTTGTGTTTATTGAACATTGAGTCTCAAGTAATTAGGGTTTTCTGTTTGATAAGGGCAATGTAGGGGGCAATGTAGGGTTAAGAGGTAGTGTGGTTTGCTGGGTGGTGAACTGGCGTTGTGACACGAGCAAGGGGCTCGGGCATATCTGCTCATATCATCCTGACAACTGCCATTTGCTTTATATTGCCACTTGTCAGGTTAATTACATTGTTTACATTTATGCCAAAAAAACATATGGTTAATTGTCTCAAGCAAAGACGGCTGCAATGAGTAATAACTAGGTCAGGAGGAAAACTGTTAGTAGTTTTATAACAGTAGGCCTCCTGCATGTGCGGAGCTTGGACCCCTGAGATCTTGATCAGGAGTCTAGTGCTATAATAAATTAAGACAAAAATACAGAAATCTTGGTGGTGCTCAATTTCTGTCTTGTTATTGTGATAAAAAAAAATTGCAGAGAAATGCTGTACTCTTGTCAAAACAAATCATCTTCCTACTTACATTTTTAAAATGCTGGAAAATACGCGAAAAGCGTAAGAGTAAAATATGCACCAATATTACCTTAGAGGACTGACATTTTTCACTGAAGTTTATTCTGTTTGCGTTACTATTATTCTCAATAATTTTTTCCAACCTTGAAAACTACCCCAAAATATGTTTTTAAGCTTCAAATGCCCTTCACAGTCAGGATGACCTCTAATTTCAAAACAGCTCAAAGAAGAGTGTTTGAGTAAACAAACTCTTTGGTCCTGTGTTCTCTGAAAGGAAGCAGATGTAACAAGGTCTCCCGAGTGGCGCAGCGGTCTAAGGCACTGCATCTCAGTGCAAGAGTCATCACTACAGTCCCTAGTTCGAATCCAGGCTGTATCACATCCGTCCATGATTGGGAGTCCCATAGGGCGGCGCACAATTGGTCCAGCGTCATCCGGGGTAGGCTGTCATTGTAAATAAGAATTTGTTCTTACCTGACTTGCCTGGTTAAATAAAATTTAAAAAACTACAGTACCTGGGTCATAAAATCTAATATTATTTCTCACATACACATAGTTAGCAGATGTTAATGCGAGTGTAGTGAAATGCTTGTGCATGTAATCTAACAAATTCACAACAACTACCTTATACACACAAATGTAAAGGGATGGAATAAGAATATGTACATATAAATACAGTTGATGTCGGAAGTTTACATACACCTTAGCCAAATACATTTAAACTCAGTTTTTCACAATTCCTGACATTTAATCCTAGTAAGAATTCCCTGTCTTAGGTCAGTTAGGATCACCACTTTATTTTAAGAATGTGAAATGTCAGAATAATAGTAGAGAGAATTATTTATTTCAGCTTTTCTTTCTTTCATCACATTCTCAGTGGGTCAGAAGTTTACATACGCTCAATTTGGATATAGGTAGCATTGCTGTTAAATTGTTTAACTTGGGTCAAACGTTTCGGGTAGCCTTCCACAAACTTCTCACAATAAGTTGGGTGAATTTTGTCCCATTCCTCCTGACAGAGCTGGTGTAACTGAGTCAGGTTTGTAAGCCTCCTTGCTCGCACATGCCTTTTCAGTTCTGCCCACAAATTTTCTATAGGATTGAGGTCAGGGCTTTGTGATGGCCACTCCAATACCTTGACTTTGTTGTCCTTAAGTCATTTTGCCACAACTTTGGAAGTATGCTTGGGGTCATTGTCCATTTGGAAGACCCATTTGCGACCAAGCTTTAACTTCCTGACTGATGTCTTGAGATGTTGCTTCAATATATCCACACAATTTTCCATCCTCATGATGCCATCTATTTTGTGAAGTGCACCAGGCCCTCCTGCAGCAAAGCACCCCCACAACATGATGCTGCCACCCCCGTGCTTCACGGTTGGGATTTTGTTCAACGGCATGCAAGCCTCCCCCTTTTTTCTCCAAACATAACGATGGTCATTATGGCCAAACAGTTCTATTTTTGTTTCATCAGACCAGAGGACATTTCTCCAAAAACTATGATCTTTGTCCCCATGTGCAGTTGCAAGCCGTAGTCTGGCTTTTTTATGGTGGTTTTGGAGCAGTGGCTTCTTCCTTGCTGAGCGGCCTTTCATGTTACGTCGATATAGGACTCGTTTTACTGTGGATATAGATACTTTTGTACCTGTTTCCTCCAGCATCTTCACAAGGTCTTTTGCTGTTGTTCTGGGATTGATTTACTTGCGTACTATTGTTTGTACAGATGAACGTGGTACCTTCAGGCATTTGGAAATTGCTCCCAAGGATGAACAAGACTTGTGGAGGTCTACAATTTTTTTCTGAGGCCTTGGCTGATTTCTTTAGATTTTCCCATGATGTCAAGCAAAGAGGCACAGAGTTTGTAGGTAGGCCTTGAAATACATCCACAGGTACACCTCCAATTGACTCAAATTATGTAAATTACCCTATCAGAAGCTTCTAAAGCCATGACATCATTTTCTGGAATTTTCCAAGCTGTTTAAAGGCACAGTCAACTTAGTGTATGTAAACTTCTGACCCACTGGAATTGTGATACAGTGAATTATACGTGAAATAATCTGTCTTTAAACAATTGTTGGAAAAATGACGTGTCATGCACAAAGTAGATGTCCTAACCGACTTGCCAAAACTATAGTTTGTTAACAAGAAAATTGTGGAGTGGTTGAAAAACGAGTTTTAATGACTCCAACCTTAGTGTATGTAAGCTTCCGACTTCAACTGTATATGGATGAGCGATGGCCATGTGGCATACGCAAGATGCTATAGATGGTATGAAATACAGTATATACATATGAGATGGGTAATGTAGGATATGTAAACAATATTAAAGTGGCATTATTTAAAGTGATTAGTAATACCTTGATTAAATCCATTTATTAAAGTGGCCAGTGATTTGGGTCTGTATGTTGGCAGCAGCCTCTCTATGTTAGTGATGGCTGTTTAACAGTCTGATGGCCTTGAGATAGAAGCTGTTTTTCAGTCTCTCAGTCCCAGCTTTGATAAACCTGTACTGACCTCGCCTTATGGATGGTAGTGGGGTGAGCAGGTGGTTGTTGGTGGTTGTTGTCCTTGATGATCTTTTTGGCCTTCCTGTGACATCGGGTGCTGTAGGTGTCCTGGAGAGCAGGTAGTTTGCCCCCGCTGATGCGTTGTGCAGACCGCACTACCCTCTGGAGAGCCTTGCGGTTGAGGCCGGTGCAGTTGCCGTACCAGGCGGTGATACAGCTCGACAGGATGTTCTTGTGGATTTGTAAAAGTTTGTGAGGGTTTTAGGTGACAAGGTGAATTTCTTCAGCCTCCTGAGGTTGAAGAGGTGCTGTTGTGTGGGTGGACCATTTCAGTTTGTCCGCGATGAGGTGTTAGCACAGTTGTTGACTTCCAAGACCTGCACTTTTATTGGTCAGTCTAATCTTACTGGCTTAGCCATCTGGTTGCATCCTGACTACACACTCATGAAGAAAGTGAGTGAGAAGAATGTCTATTCCCAAATTGACCGCTAGACCCTACACCCTATGCACTTGTGGAGATCTGAGATAGCTAAATTTGCCGTTGATAAGCTACAGTAGGTGGAAGTTTCACCATATTGCTTATACCAATCAAATCGTCTCAGATCTCCACAAGTGCATTGGAGGTAGGGTCTATGGGTCCATTTGGGATTGGGCCGAAGGGAAGGGTTTTAGCCTGACTACTCAACCAGAGAGACAGAAGGATGGAAAGAGAGAAAGTGAGAGAGATGAAGCCAGAGGAACGGGAGAGCTCTTGTTTTCCCTTGTGACAGAATGATTCAGTCAGCACACATTGATTGTGAGGGTGGAGGGGGTTTTAGAGTGGGGTGGGTGGTGGTGGAAATAGTAATTCAATCTGATTATGGTCTTTGGATGATACTGTAAATGTTGTACTTAGAGTAGAAATCCCCTCTGATCTTTGCAAGCCGTGAGGGCGGGTTCATTTGAATCCGCTTCCCGCCGTCGTCTGAGCTAATGCGTCTGACTTAATGCACGGGGCTAATAAGACATTATTACCAACATTATGAGCTACAGTACATGTCAGTTTGAGTCTGCCATTTTTAATATATGCATCTCATATGGTTATTGTTGGCACTCAGTCGTAATAGCTCTCTCTCATATAATGCTCTATCCTTAGCCACGGCACTGAATTGCCACTATTTACTTGCGTAAACTCACTTTCCTGGCCACCAGTTTGGCTTACTTCAAATCACAATCTGCTCTATTGGATTCTCTGAGAAGTTCCCATTTTATAGAAAGTACTTGGTTTTTATGTGGAATCCTGCAACTATTTGAATGGAAATCCACATTTCAAAATGTTTTTGTTAGCATTAAGATGCTTCCACTATCACATTCTGTTTTTAGTTCTGTTATTGGATAATAATATAAATATATATATATTATAAACTGGGTGGTTCGAGCCCTGAATGCTGATTGGCTGACAGCAATGGTATATCAGACCGTATACCACGGGTATGGAAAAATAAATAATTTTACTGCTCTAATTAGGTTGGTAACCAGTTTATAATAGCAATAAGGCACCTCATGGGTTTGTGGTATATGGCCAATATACCACGGCTAAGGGCTGTATCCAGGCACTCAGGGCTTAAGAACAGCCCTTAGCTGTGGTATATTGGCCATATACCACAACCCCTCGTGCCTTATTGCTTAATTATAACATCTGACACTAATAACTAGGGAATGGCAAATTATTTTTTATCATCCAACTCATCTGCCTTTTGTCTTACAATACTGTTGTGACTTGACAACTGTATTGATACCACTGTATTAGTGTCAGACAAATTGATTCCCTTATTTATCGGCTAATTCAGACCATCATCCAACAGCGGCTAGCACATAATGTGTTTCTCCTAAACCATCCCAAACTCAGGTCAAATATAGGTTTTCAGGCAATCAGCATCCAATTGATTTGGAATTCAGCTTTCACCAATTCAGTCCGGACCTAATGATTGAATTCATGTCGAGGGAGTAAAATGTACCCGCAGAATGACATGATCTGCACTTCATAGACTCCCACATGGCGTCTCGTGCCTTGCAGGATCACCACAATCACCCACCAACCTAATTTTTGGGAGGCTGCAAGTCGATGGAAAACTCATTTATTTGCATGATAAGAAATGCAAAATGCCTGCATTGACTGCAGTCTAGACATCACACAAGGTGATAACAAGCTTTTGATGTAGATCGTTAAGATGCCTGCACAACAGGCACTCTCCAACAGGTCAGCAGTGGACAACATCCTCAGCATTCAAGAGGGTGTGATGTTTGAATACAGTATACTGTACATACAGTACACTGTACCCAGAATGGACCTGGCTATGTACTGTGTAAAATGATAATAATTGTCAGTCATATAGGTTGAGTATAGTTTGTTTAGTTAATCTTCGAGAAATACAGCAGTTAAGGTTGAAGTTGTAAATTTAACAAAAAGTTATTGAGATGTAAACTTCTAATCCGTCTAATTTTTCGAAAGTTGTACTGCTTGTACAATTCAAAATGAAAGCACATATGTCATTCATTGCTTTCTTGATGCAATCATTTAGAGGCTATAACCTGCTTTTTGAATTCAGGACATCTAATCGTTTAGCTGTAAATTGCAGGTAAGACCAATTAATAACTTATGAGCAACAATTTTTATACATATCTTGGACTGACATCCTCAGTGAAATGAAATAAAAAATAAAAATTGTTAAACATTAAAAAAGTTATTATTTTTAGATAAAACTATACTAAATATATTCACATCACCAAATAACTGATTAAAATACACTGTTTTGCAATAAAGGTCTACAGTTGGACCTACCTGGGACCTACCTGAATTTTTCCAATAAACTGTAGTTTTAGTTTTGTTTTGCAACTGTTTCGACTAATGATTACACCTCAAGTCAGCTACATGCAGGCAAAAGTGTGCAAGGGACTATTGAATGTGACACTGTCTGTCACCTTGATTACTCTAATTTGTTATAAACTTTAATTTGTAGGCTAGGTTGTAGTTACCTCATGATGGGTATAGGGCAAATTTGAGTATCATGTAGTAGCCTAAACCTATCGATGTTACATTGAGGTGGGTAAATGGAATATGAATGTGCTGTAATAGAAATGAGGCCATGCTCATAAAAAATAAAATTGTCCTCCGTAATCTTAAACGGTACCGACCGCCACTGCAATAAACAGAGAGAGCCTGAGCTTTCTGTCTTTAGAACATCAACAAAACGAGGCTTGGCTGCAGATTAGAGACAGGCACAAAGAGAATATTCTGTCTGGTAGAGATATGAAATTCCTATCTGAGGAACAGTTGGCCAATGCAAATACTGTAGGCCCAAAAATTTGGAGGAAAGGGAGGGGAGCAGTGGGCCAAATAGGACAAGATAGGGGTCTTGACATCAAGCCAAGTAGTTTTGTTTAACTCCCTAAATCAGCCTTTTCTGTATGCTGAAAAATCGTGAGACTGAGGTAACAGTACTAATACCAAACTCACCAACTACCAATTCAATGTTTACGTAAAGGTTTTGACTCAACAGCGTATTCTAACACGATAAGGATCTACATTTTGCCAAAATAGAGGGAGAATGTTCCGATGCCTTCATTGATAAACCATAGCATCGAAGAAAAAAAAAACTAAAATGCACATATTTAAAGTTTGGAAACCACAGCTGTTCCAGAGATTGATGGGGTAGTCGCCCCTCCTTGGTAGTGCTGATAAATTCCGGTTAGGTGGTCCCCAGCTGTGGAAGCGATTGTGACTGTGGTGCTGACACTGGTAGGCTGCAGACAAACACAGCTGGTGACATGGATGGATTACAATGCTAGAAACGTGATACATTCTACCATAATGAAAAAAGCTCTACTACTCTAACACACTGTAGCGTTTGTTCACAGATGTGTATGGGACTATTTGTGACCTTATAATACTCCAGCTGTGTGGCTATTGCTTTGACTTGTTTGGGTTACCAAGTAGGCTCAAGTCTATCAGGTGGTTAATCTACAGTAGAATTATGCAAATTATTGTCAGCAACAGATGTCTTGCATTTTAGGAGCAGCAGAAGCCTTTGATGCCTCTCTGATGTTGGTGACATTTTTATCTGAAAGAAACGGGTTCCTAATTCTTTGTGAAAATCAATTTAACTGTTATTTGGCAGTCATTTACAGTGGCTGTTCTCAGGAGACTATGTTTGTTTACCTGTTAGAAGTGGCTTTTTAATGTATCTATCTTCTGGCTGTATCTTCACGGCTATCTATAAATACTTTCTTGTTCTTTCTCAAGTGGACAAAATGCTAGTAGTGCAGCAGCCTATATTGCCTGTCACAATGCCATCACATCAAAGTACTTTGATTGGCGCTTGCGCCAAGACAGCAAATACATGTCGCATACCTCTCTAGCTGCCTTTGCCTGGGTGCTCTCATCCATTTATCTGGTTTTTGTGACTCAGGAGACCTCGAAGGGGCCTTAGCTGGGACTTATTAAAGGACTCATCAACATAAAGGGTTAAAGGTCGTGTACCCATGCAGTGACATTCACGTCGCAATGGTGAAGAGAGACCTTGACATACTTTGTTTACGAATGGATCAGACTTTTTACAAACTTTCTTGGATACAACATTATTGTCCTTAAATGTGGAGCTGCTGTTGTATAAGCTTTAACGTCACAAAACAACTAACTATTCTAGAGGTTATAGTTTGAAAGGTCACTGCAAAGAATGCAGAAGTAGGCTGTAGAAGCCATTTTGTCTGTAACCCCATACATCATTTATATTGGACCTTTGAAAGTTGTTCTGAGGGAATAGTCTAGATGTTTTTGAATATTTATTTAAACATTTGACAATGACTGTTCATTGTACAGCAACCTAAATCTGACTGTAGTATTTGGCCAAAAAACAAGAACAAATGAGCTACTTAAAACAGAAATATCCGCAGTTTTCTACTACACATCTGGCAACAACAATACCACAACAAATGGTAGAAGGAAGTAGAATCAATTAGTTGGCCGGGGGAAGTTGTTAAGCAGGAGTCCGTGAATAGGAGCAGGTCAAAGGTCACGGTTGAAACTCACATGGAGTGTTGCCGTGGCGACGCTAAAGATCCATGCGAGTTCTGACACGGTTGCTCAGCAAAGGCATCTGAAGCGGTGCTCATTAACGTGCACCTTTTCATTGTCTCTCCCCTCAAATCTCCAAGGAAGCCAATTAGCTGCAGACCAAACACGTTTGCTTGACAGGGCCATGCTAGCATGGCAGGGTAAAGCACAGATAATCTACAGGCACCAACAAAAGGCCCCACATTGCACCTTGACCACATCAACCACACATCCCCAGTGTTACATGAGCCACCACCCCTGCAGTTGACGGACTCAGAGAAAGGATATAAGGTCACTTTTCCAAAATATTACATATTTTCTCATGATCAAATCTATAAATGGCTTACGATATGCAGTAATTTCATATACAGTGTGTTTATACTTTTTTTCTCCCTATACCTTAAAGGCCCTCAGATTAATTTGTTGACATTCTTGAATTGCAATTGTTTATTTAATCAATTTGTAGCAATGAATACAATAGGGCTTCACATCAGTAGTGGTAGTCTTGGGATTTCACTTTCTCTGCACTGTCTTTGAATAAAAATTATTTAAATCCTCGCTAATTATCATGTGAACAGATGGTCCTAAGTCAACATTTCCCAAACTTGGTCCTGGGGACCCCAAGGGGTGCATGTTTTGGTTTGTGCTCTAGCACTACACAATTGATTCAAATAATGAACTAATCATCAAGCTTTGATTATTTGAATCAGCTGTGTAGTGCTAGGGCAAAAACCAAAATGTGCACCCCTTGGGGTCCCCAGGACCGAGTTTAGGAAACGCTGGCCTAAGTGTTGTAATGTAGGTTTGGATGGTATCCAGATTTTCCCTCATCTCGGGATTTGACAGTATTACCGGCATAGTACACAAGGGAATCGAAAATTAATGCAAGTAAAGCCCATTACATTTTTTTCTTGAACCTTTATTTAACTTGTCAGTTAAAGTCAGTTAAGAACAAATTCTTATTTACTTTGACGGCCTAGGAACAGTGGGTTAATTGCCTTGTTAAGGGGCAGAATGACATATTTCTACCTTGTCAGCTCGGGGATTCGATCCAGCAACCTTTTGGTTACTGGCTCAACGCTCTAACCACTAGCCTACCTGCCGCCCCATTGGGCCTCCAATTACCAGAATGTTAACAAAATTAGCCCAAACGAATAGCGAAATCACAGACGCTGTTAGCTAAATGCTAACGAGCTAAAATGAACATAAACTAATTGCAAAGTCAGGCAAATCCAGCTCATAAAGTTATACAAGCATAGCTAGTAGCTACAGAATGTCATTTCTGTTGAGTGTGGAAATTTACAAGAGAAAGTGTGTGAGAAAAATTGTGCAAATGAACAAAGTTCTGAGTATAGCAACTGTACAGATAAATCATCCAGAGCTCTTTGACTTTTGGTAGGAAGCTATTATAAGATACACTACATGACCAAAAGTATGTGGACACTTGCTCGTCGAACATCTCATTCCAAAATCATGGGCATTAATATGGAGTTGGTCCCCCCTTTGCTGCTATAACAGCCTCCACTCTTCTGAGAAGGCCTTCCACTAGATGTTGAAACATTGCTGCGGGGACTTGCTTCCATTCAGCCATGAGCATTAGTGAGGTTGGGCACTGATATTGGGCAATTAGGCCTGGCTCGCAGTCGGCATTCCAATTCATCCCAAAGGTGTTCGATGGGGTTGAGGTCAGGGCTCTGTGCAGGCCAGTCAAGTTATTCCATACCAATCTCGACAAACCATTTTTATATGGACTTCGCTTTGTGCTCAGGGGCATCGTCATGCTGAAGCAGGAAAGGGCCTTCCCCAAACTGTTGCCACAAAGTTAGAAGCAGAGAATCATCTAGAATATATTGTACTCTGATGCCTTAAGATTTTCCTTCACTGGAACTAAGGGGCCTAGCCCAACCCAAAACAGCCCCAGACTATTATTTCTCCTCCACCAAACTTCACAGTTGGCACTATGCATTCGTGCAGGTAGTGTTCTCCTGGCATCCTCTAAACCCAGATTTGTCGGTTGTACTGCCAGATGGTAAAGCGTGATTCATCACTCCAGAGAACGCGTTTTCACTGCTCCAGAATCCAATGGCGGCGAGCTTGTGCTGTTCTTGTGCTGACGTTGCTTCCAGAGGCAGTTTGGAACTCGGTAGTGAGTGTTGCAACCGAGGACAGACGATTTTTATGTGCTGCGCGCTTCAGCACTCGGCGGTCACGTTCTGTAAGCTTGTGTGGTCTAGCACTTCCCGGCTGAGCCGTTGTTAATCCTAGACGTTTCCACCTCACAAAAATAGCACTTACAGTTGACCGGGCCAGCTCTTGCAAGGCAGAAATTTGACGAACTGACTTGTTGGAAAGGTGGTATCCTATGACGGTCCCACTTTGAAAGTCACTGAGCTCTTCAGTAAGGCCATTCTACAATGTTTCCCTATGGAGATTGCATGGCTGTGTGTATGATTATATACACCTGTCAGCAACAGGTGTGGCTGAAATAGCCGAATCCACAAATTTGAAGGGGTGTCCACATACTTTTGTATGCAGTCTTTAGACCCCTTGACTTTTTCCACATTTTGTTACGTAACAGCCTTATTGTTTTCCTCATCAATCTACACACAATACCCATAATGACAAAGCCAAAACAGGTTTTTAGAAATGTTAGCAAGTTTCGAAAAAAAATAAAAATAGAAATACCTTATTTAAGGAAGTATTCAGCCCCTTTGCTATGAGACTCGAAATTGATCTCATGTGCATCCTGTTTCCATTGATAATCCTTGAGATGTTTCTACAATTTAATTGGAGTCCACCTGTGGTAAATTTAATTGATTGGACATGATTTGGAAAGGCACACACCTGTCTATGCAATGCCCCACGGTTGACAGTGCATATCAGAGCAAAAACCTAGCTGTGAGGTCGAAGAAATTGTCTGAAAAGCTCAGACAGGATTGTGTCGAGGCACAGATCTGGGGAAGGGGACCGAAACATTTCTGCAGCATTGAAGGTTCACAAGAACACAGTGGCCTCCAACATTGTTAAATGGAAGAAGTTTGGAACTGCCAAGACTCTTCCTAGAGCTGGCCACCTGGCCAAACTGAACAATCGGGGGAGAAGGGCGTTGGTCAGGGAGATGACCAAGAACCCAATGGTCACTCTGACAGAGCTCCAGAGTTCCTCTGTGGAGATGGGAGAACCTTCCAGAAGGACAACCATCTCTGCAGCACTTTATGGTAAAGTGGCGGGACAAAAGCCACTCCTCAGTAAAAGGCACAGTGCAGCCCGCTTGGAGTTTGCCAAAAGGAACATAAAGACTCTCAGACCATGAGAAACAATATTCTCTAGTCTGATGAAGCTGAGATTGAACTCTTTGGCCTGAATGCCAAGCGTCACATCTTGAGGAAACCTGGCACCATCCCTACGTTGAAGCATGGTGGTGGCAGCATCATGATGTGGGGATGCTTTTCAGCGGAAGGGACTGGGAGACTAGTCAGGATCAAGGGAAAGATGAACAGAGCAAAGTACAGAGAGATCCTTGATGAAAACCTGCTCCAGAGTACTCAGAACCTCAACCTGTGGAGAAGGTTCACCTTCCAACTGGACAACGACCCTAAGCACACAGCCAAGACAACATAGTAGTGGCTTCGGGACAAGTCTCTGAATGTCCTTGAGTGGCCGAGCCAGAACTCGGACTTGAAACCGATCGAACATCTCTGGAGAGACCTGAAAATAGCTGTGCAGCAATGCTCCCCATCCAACCTGACAGAGCTTGAGAGGATCTGCAGAGAAGAATGGGAGAAACGCCCCAATTTAATACATTTTAGAATAAGGCTGTAATGTACCAAAATGTGTAAAAAGTCAAGGGGTCTGAATACTATCCGTATGCACTGTATCTAATGGCTAACATTTAGTAGTGAATTGCATACAAGTCCAACTTCAACACCTCATGTGAGCCACACAACAGAGACTAGCCAATAGATATAGAACCCTATGTACACTTTCTCCCGTTGTGCTATTTACAGACAAACACGTGCCTGTCTTATATGTTCTGGGGAACTACGGTAAGCTCAAAATGTAAACTAATGTGATAGGTGACATGAAGAACACAATCTGCTTCATCTCCTAAGGTATTGCACAAGTTGACTGCAGGTGTTAACTTAAACAATAGCTACAGATATGACAATTTATTGAAAAACTTCAATGAAATAGTTTTGACTGTATTGAACCGTGGCTTTTTCCAAATACCCCGGTATACGGTATACCGTGCAAGCCCATTGTAATCCTCCACTCACAGACCCAAGCTGATAAGAGTGGAGTTTGCATCTTAAAGTTTCTCTTTGTCCATTAACACGTTAACTTACCATGACTTTAGTTCCTAAACGCCTGACTGATCAAGCTAATTTACCCCCCACCCATCTTACACCTTCAATGAATACAAATGTCTGTTGCTGTTTGTAGAAAGGATCCCAAGTCACAAAACACATTGTATAAAGACTGTGCATCTCTCCTGTTTCTCAGGAGAATCTTGAGAACACCTTAAGCCCTCCAAATACCTAGGCCCAGTTTTTCAAAAGTTGTATAGGATTAAATGCATAGAAATATAATGAATAGATAGGACAAATCATTGACTTGAATGGGGACTCTCATTCTATTCATTCATTCTATTTCTATGCATTTAATCCTATCCGATAGCTAAAATCCAGATAACTTTTGAAAAACTAGGTTCTGGTGATCTGAGGAAAAGAGTGGTGGTGTGAAGGCGAGGAAGGGATGAGAGCAGGCTTAGCCCAGTATTATTTCAAAACACTGGCTGTTTCTCAAATGGCACCCTATTACCTATGTAATGTACTACTTTTGACCAGGCCCAGTCACTGCACCAATACCACCTGGATGTAGTTAACTTCCCAATAAAAGTTTGAGGGTGCACACTTTACATTAAAGGTTTGTTAAGAGTTTAAGTAGTAGTTCATAGGCTATTATTCATTAGTTTATAAGCACATATATAACTCATTGGTTGAAAATGTGATTATCATGCTGATGCTGGACAAACTGATGCTAGACAAATCTATGAGATGATGTGCCTACCTTGTTTTATTTTTTTCTACTGATAAACAAATTAAATAAGACTAAAGTACTTTGGCTGCATTTACACAGGCAGCCCAATTGTGATGTTTTTTTTTCAGTCTTTTGACCAATCAGATCAGCTCTGAAAATATCTGATGTGAAAAGATGTGTGATTGGTCAAAAGACCAAATAGTGGAAAAAATATCAGAATTGGGTTTCCTGTTTAAACGCAGCCTTATAGACCCTTTACAAACCCATTAATGTATACCTTCATGTAAAGTGCTAATGTGAGCAATATTTGATCAGCTGATAGTATGTGGTTCAATATTATGCGGTGCATGACCTGCCACAATATTGAACAGCATGTCCATTTCCAGCCACCTACATCTCGCTCATCTGCTAAATCACCCTAACATACAGTGTGCTCAGCCCCCTAACATAGTGTGCTCAGTCCCCTAACATGCAGTGAAACTGCCATTCCTATGAACGCAGTACAGAAAGTAGGTTATGTGATCTGATTTGTTTTTGCGGCAAGAGAAGTACAGATGAAGAGGTGGATCCCATTTATTTTGTATTGAGGCCAAGTGGAACAGTGAACAGAACAAGACTGGCTGTCAGATGTACTGCTACAGGCTGGCTAGAGGAGGACGGCATGAGCAGACTACACAGTGTACTACTGTATGTTTTAGTTTCTGTCCAGAAAATCTGGACACTGACCTCTGGCAATGGGTTGTGTTGGCAACCGCACGCAACGGGAAGCAATGTTTCACACTTCAACTCTGTGAAGGATTAACATTACTTGGTCTCCTTAACAGAAACAAGCATGGATGCAGACACGCACACGTGTGTGTGTGTGTGTGTGTGTGTGTGTGTGTGTGTGTGTGTGTGTCTGTGTCTGTGTCTGTGTGTGTGTGTGTGTGTGTGTGTGTGTGTGTGTGTGTGTGTGTGTGTGTCTGTGTGTCTGTGTGTCTGTGTGTGTGTGTGTGTGTGTGTGTGTGTGTGTGTGTCTGTGTGTCTGTGTGTGTGTGTGTGTGCGTGTGTGTGTGCATGCACACACGCATACTGCTCGCTTTGAGGACAATACAGTGCCACCGACACGGCCTGCTACCAAAACCTGCGGGCTCTCCTTCACTGCAGCCAACGTGAGTAAAAGCAAGGCTGCCGGCCCAGACAGCATCCCTAGCCGCGTCCTCAGAGCATGCGCAGACCAGCTGGCTGGTGTGTTTACGGACATATTCAATCAATCCTTATCCCAGTCTGCTGTCCCCACATGCTTCAAAAGGGCCACCATTGTTCCTGTTCCCAAGAAAGCTAAGGTAACTGAGCTAAATGACTATCGCCCCGTAGCACTCACTTCCGTCATCATGAAGTGCTTTGAGAGACTAGTCAAGGATCATATCACCTCCACCCTACCTGACACCCTAGACCCACTTCAATTTGCATACCGCCCCAATAGGTCCACAGACGGCGCCAATCGCAATCACACTGCACACTGCCCTAACCCATCTGGACAAGAGGAATACCTATGTAAGAATGCTGTTCATGGACTACAGCTCAGCATTTAACACCATAGTACCTTCCAAACTCATCATTAAGCTCGAGACCCTGGGTCTCGACCCCGCCCTGTGCAACTGCGTCTAGGACTTCCTGACGGGCCGCCCCCAGGTGGTGAGGGTAGGAAACAACATCTCCACCCTGCTGATCCTCAACACTGGGGCCCCACAAGGGTGCGTTCTCAGCCTTCTCCTGTACTCCCTGTTCACCCATGACTGCATGGTCATGCACGCCTCGAACACAGTCATCAAGTTTGCAGATGACACTACAGTGGTAGGCTTGATTACCAACAACAACGAGACGGCCTACAGGGAGGAAGTGAGGGCCCTCGGAGTGTGGTGTCAGGAAAATAACCTCACACTCAATGTCAACAAAACAAAGGAGATGCTCGTGGACTTCAGGAAACAGCAGAGGGAGCAGCCCCCTATCCACATCGACGGGACAGTAGTGGAGAAGGTGGAAAGTTTTAAGTTCCTCGGCGTACACATCACGGACAAACTGAAATGGTCCACCCACACAGACAGCGTGTTGAAGAAGGCGCAGCAGCGCCTCTTCAACCTCAGAAGGCTGAAGGAATTCGGCTTGTCACCAAAAACACTCACAAACCTTTACAGATGCACAATCGAGAGCATCCTGTTGGGCTGTATCACCGCCTGGTACGGAAACTGCTCCTCCCACAACCGTAAGGCTCTCCAGATGGTAGTGAGGTCTGCACAACGCATCACCGGGGGCAAACTACCTGCCCTCCAGGACACCTACACCACCCGATGTCACAGGAAGGCCAAAAAGATCATCAAGGACAACAACCACCCGAGCCACTGCCTGTTCACCCCGCTATCATCCAGACGGCGAGGTCAGTACAGGTGCATCAAAGTGGGGACCGAGAGACTGAAAAACAGCTTCTATCTCAAGGCCATCAGACTGTTAAACAGCCATCACTAACATTGAGTGGCTGCTGCCAACATCCTGACTCAAATCTCTAGCCACTTTAATAATTAAAAATTGGATGTAATAAATGTATCACTAGCCTCTTTAAACAATGCCACTTTATATAATGTTTACATACCCTACATTACTCATCTCATATGTATATACTGTACACTATACCATCTACTGCATCTTGCCTATGCCGTTCGGCCAACGCTCATCCATATATTTTTATGTACATATTCTTATTCATTCCTTTACACTTGTGTGTATAAGGTAGTTGTTGTGAAATTGTTAGATTACTTGTTAGATATTACTGCATGGTCGGAACTAGAAGCACAAGCATTTCGCTACACTCAAATTAACACCTGCTAACCATGTGTATGTGACAAATAAAATTTGATTTGATTTGACTGTTCTCACACACACACACACACACTGTACACACAGAGAGAGACATACAGTCACTAACAGCCTTGCTCCAGCCTTCCTGTTCCAAACATCCCGGCTAATGCTTGTGAACTCGTGACCTCTTCCACTATAAAATACCTAATCCAACAATTTGAAAACGTATTTGCATTCAACTTGGGTTTCTCGCCTTTCGCTAATTATTTCCCCCGGGCTTCACTGACATTGGCACGTTGCCCTCCCATTTCTTGCAAGCCCATAAAGCTCTGTCAGTTATTGTTAAGCTTTTTGTTTTACACTTTTGCTCTTTGATCACTGGAACACAGTGGCCATCTAGTCCCCATCTAGTCCCCATCACCTGCAGTGGCCTTCACCATATCTTCTCCCTTGTTCATCCCAACGTAAAAAAGGCCCTCTAAAATGTAATTCTCCTCGCATTGCTGCCAGACCGCCATAGGGACAGATTGTGTATATGACAAACATCATCTGCTATAGGGATCACAATGGAAGATAATCATCTACTATGGCGATCACAAGTGAAAGACAAACATCAATCTACTATGGCGATCACAATGAAAGCGGCATTTGAATAAAAGCAGGGAAGCATTTATCGCATATTATGTGCCAAGCTTTGTGTGCTGTGCTAAAACCCATCAGAAGGGACAGTGGGGTATGAATATAAATGGATTAGTGGAAGATTACTCCCAAGGCCCAGTGAGACCTTACCTCAGATGTTGTCTTTCTGGTTGGTCACATGCACAATAAGCCCGCACAGCGGAGGGATGTCAGGAGGTGAATGGATCTTATGGGGAAATTGGCCCGAACAGGAACTGGCATTAAAGCCACTGTGTGGCTGGTGACATGTCAAGGATTTCATTAAGTTTAGTGTGTATTATACGTGCTCATCTGTGACTTTGCCACCATGTTTTTGGATGATGTGAGTGGAATTGGCTGCATACGTTAGATATGTATGCTGGCTCGGCATAGTTTCTGTCCTAATCTGGCCTAATGCATATATCCACCTTCTCCCACTATAGGGTTCATTATTTAAATGAACCAAGAGTACATGTAAAATATATGATAATATCTGGATGAACAATGTACAATAATTATTTAGTGAAAACTTCCCTTTTCACTATATTAGCCATTTCAATGCTGCTGTGGCAATTAGTGAACTTTCTCTAAGAATAGTGAATAAATTATGCTATATTTAGTCACATCTCTATTTAACAGTTCTTTGCCTTGTGTACACTGTCATACTGTACAAAGCAGGATGCATGTTTGTGATGGCAATCCCCATTTCACAACATTTGAGCAGCAAATAGCCTGCTGAATCTAAACTGCAAAAGAACACTGCCAATAGTATTAAAATCAGTGGTATCAAGTTTAACTACAGTTGAAGTCGGAAGTTTACATACACTTAAGTTGGAGTCATTAACTCGTTTTTCAACCACTCCACAAATTTCTTGTTAACAAACTATAATTTTGGCAAGTCGGTTAGGACATCTACTTTGTGCATGACACAAGTACTTTTCCCAACAATTGTTTACAGACAGATTATTTAACTTATAATTCACTGTATCACAATTCCAGTGGGTCAGAAGTTTACATACACTAAGTTGACTGTGCCTTTAAACAGCTTGGAAAATCCCAGAAAAGTATGTCATGGCTTTAGAAGCTTCTGATGGGATAATTGACATCATTTGAGTCAATTGGAGGTGTACCTGTGGATGACCTCAGACCTCAGAAAAAAGACCTCTGAAAAAAATTGTAGACCTCCACAAGTCTGGTTCATCTTTGGGTGCAATTTCCAAAAGCCTGAAGGTACCTCGTTCATCTGTACAAAAAATAATACGCAAGTATATCAAATCAAATGTATTTATATAGCCCTTCTTACATCAGCTGATATATCAAAGTGCTGTACAGAAACCCAGCCTAAAACCCCAAACAGCAAGCAATGCAGGTGTAGAAGCACGGTGGCTAGGAAAACCATGGTATAAACACCATGGGACCACACAGCCATCATACCGCTCAGGAAGGAGACGCGTTCTGTCTCCTAGAGATGAACGGACTTTGGTGTGAAAAGTTCAAATCAATCCCAGAACAACAGCAAAGTACCTTGTGAAGATGCTGGAGGAAACAGGTACCAAAGTATCTATATCCACAGTAAAACGAGTCCTATATCGACATAAACTGAAAGGCCGCTCAGCAAGGAAGAAGCCACTGCTCCAAAACCGCCATAAAAAGCCAGACTACAGTTTGCAACTGCACATGGGGACTGAGATCATACTTTTTGGAGAAATGTCCTCTGGTCTGATGAAACAAAAATAGAACTGTTTGGTCATAATGACCATCGTTATGTTTGGAGGAAAAAGGGGGAGGCTTGCAAGCCGAAGAACACCATCCCAACCGTGAAGCACGGGTGTGGCAGGATCATGTTGTGGGGGTGCTTTGCTGCAGGAGAGTCTGGTGCACTTCACAAAATAGATAGCATCATGAGGATGGAAAGTTGTGTGGATATATTGAAGCAACATCTCAAGACATCAGTCAGGAAGTTCAAGCTTGGTTGCAAATGGGTCTTCCAAATGGACAATGACCCCAAGCATACTTGCAAAATGGCTTAAGGACAACAAAGTCAAGGTATTGAAGTTGCCATCCCAAAGCCCTGACCTCAATCCTATAGAAAATTTGTGGGCAGAACTGAAAAGGCGTGTGCGAGCAAGGAGGCCTTCAAACCTTACTCAGTTACACCAGCTCTGTCAGGAGGAATGGGCCAAAATTCACCCAACTTATTGTGAGAAGCTTGTGGAATGCTACCACAAACGTTTGACCCAAGTTAAACAATTTAAAGGCAATGTTACCCAATACTAATTTAGTGTGTGTAAACTTCTGACCCACTGGGAATGTGATGAAAGAAATAAAAGCTGAAATAAATAATTCTCTCTACTATTATTCTGACATTTCACATTCTTAAAATAAAGTGGTGATCCTAACTGACCTAAAACAGGGAATTTTACTGGGATTAAATGTCAGGAATTGTGAAAAACTGAGTTTAAATGTATTTGGCGTAGGTGTATGTAAACTTCTGACTTCAACTGTATGTATGTCTATGCTGTGCCTACTTTCATCCTCCCTTTTAGTCCTACAGGACAAATATTAAAGCTGATAATGTAGACTTTAGCTGAGAAGGATATGAGGGGATGACTGATGCAATCAGTAGAGTGATTAAATGACCCAGAGATTGGCTGTAATAGCATTATTAGCAATACCATTTAGGTTGTTGGAACATTAAATGAAGGTCAATCTCACACCAGCCCCATTAGCTACTGCATAGGTACAGAATGGCCAAGAATGTAAGTATAGCACCATCAAAATACTAGCTTTTTGACTGTATGCTGTGTAAGTTTCATTCACTCGGGACAGTGGACACCAACATGAGTACAGACTGATACTGTGTATTGGAATTCTGATACTTTTATATGGCATACAAAAAGCATGCTTTTATTGTAGCTCCGAATGCCTCTGACAAGTGGTTTGGTCCTTAAATTTGAATGGCTGTACCCCTCATACTAGCTAAGGTCTTTCGGCAGGGCATGCAAACTATAGAATGGATTGACCATGCTGTGGAGGCATGTGATATTTTGAATGTGTTGGCAATGAAACAACAGAGCCCAATTCAATGAAGAGAAGCAAAGTGGGTGGAGGGGCGATTTTCTCGTGGAGCTTGGCAAAAGGGGTCATGATTTGTTGACATAATTGTAATCCAAACCCAACATGAATTTACTCGTTGTGACACACTGAGGTTCCAAACTCCGTTTTAGACGAGACTGACTTCATCACCAAAATGTTACATTTTGAATGCTTAGCAAGACAGAAAATGGTAAATTCGCACACTTATCAAGAGAACATCCCTGGTCACAAATGCTTTGTTTGTAAATGATGTCTGAGTGTTGGAGTATGGCCCTGGCTATCTGTAAATAAAAATAGAATTGTGCCACCTGGTTTTCTTAATTTAAGGAATTTGAAATTATTTGTACTTTTACTTTTGATACTTAAGTATATTTTAGCAACTACATTTACTTTTGATACTTAATTTTATTTAAAACCAAATACTTTTAGACTTTTACTCAAGTAGTATTTTACTTGAGTCATTTTTTATTAAGGTATCTTTACTGAAGAATGAGAATGATGTTTTTCCACAACTGTTATTTACCATAAATTAGTGTAAGTACCAGGTTTTGCCCACTAGATGCTGCTGTTCCTGCTGATATTGCCACACCCTTTTATCCATTTTGCTGGTCTCATGTTTATTAAATGGATCACAACCAATTAATACATTTGCTTAATTTCTCAGCAATCAAATAATATTTAAACAAAATAAGGCTTCAGGAATGCTAATCTTATCTGTTTCTAACTACAGATACGATTTCAGAACAATCTGAGAGGGTGGGTGTCGAAATCCTCTTGTGCTTTTTGAGATGTAATGACCTGTGTATTTACCGCATTCAAAATGTAAAAAAAGCACAAACGTGTTGACTTAAAATATGAATAATTTGAGCTTTTTATTCTCTGCGCTGCTTGTTGTTATTGTTGTTGTCATCATTATCAGCACCCATACCTCATTCTAAGCCTAATTGACTGTTTCTTTGTGTCTCCATCTGGGAGTTCCAATCAGGATATGATTGCATTTACATTTTTGGGTTTCTCCTTCTCCAAAGCAAATATGTAATTGTTGTGACACTGCAATTAATTCTGATCGTATACTGTGTTTCCAGTCCTTTCAGATCTGCATGCCGCTTAGACACAGGTGATGAATTAATTTGCCTTCTACCATGTGCTCCTCATTTGTTCCCCCGTTAATGGCTGATGTCACCTATTCATATCCTCTAATGTGGAACAAGGGCCACATTTCATTACGCTTTCATTAGAATATACCGCAAAATGTTCAGTTTAATAGATTTTTACTTCCATATTATCTATTCATGTAATCAGAATATTTCACATCTCCGGCTCCTACGCGCCAATAATTATACCATGTGGATGCTAAGTACCTTGTTAGTCAAGTTGCCTGGCCAAAGTAAGTAAATATGACCAGATGTATTTTTTTGAAATATATGATGATTTATCCAAGAAGATCATTCAATTTTTTTTTTTTTACATAATCCCTTGTGAGGAATAACTTTATAATTCCCACTTTCAGGACACCATTTTGATGGGAAAATGCAGTGAGATTCCACACAGATTATCCATTATATTGACCAGATACTCAAGTGGCCGCTCTAACAATAAAAATAAATGTCTTAAAAAATGGAAGGCAGTCGGGAAGAGGCAATATCAGGTGAGACCATTATAGCTAATTAGGGCAGATACTATCAAATAAGCCTCACGTAGCAAATAAGCTATACATTTTTTTTATTGACCAGATTTTACACTCAATAACCCCAATACAAAAACGGCTCACTTGGTGAGCAAAAACACCCGTGAAAAAACGCACCTGCTGAAGAAAACAGATTTTGGGTACAGTTATCCCTCTCGCTTCACCTCTTCCTCTCTGGATTCTATCATACATTGTAAATGTGCTCATAACTCAACGACCTTTGCTTGTATTTTCAATCTGAAGCCCAATCCTCGCTCACCATCCCATTTGCATCTGTTCTGTTTATGCCCAGGCAGTACTGTTGTGGCACTAGGTGTTGAATAAAAGTATTTACTTGCTCTCCCTGAGGTGACAGATGAAAAGCACACAGCTCGGGGGAGGTCAACACACACATACACAAACGGACACACTCACACTATGGCCTCCGAACTTTAAAGCTGTACATCTCCACTTCGGGACCTTTGGCACAGTGCCGTCCCCTTGAGAGCGTCTCTGCTATTGATGACCAAATACAAAGCTTAATATGTGCAGACATGCCCAGGGTGTACATGAAAGAGTTTTACACAAACTGATAGACCTGCCCCCGGAAGCCTTTCACCTTCAGACTCGATACGTGTGCTTTTGTACTTGAAATTGTTTTGCTTTGTTGCGGTTAATACAGTGTACTCACAGATCCCACTGCTGCCACCAGCGGTATTATTTCAGAGTGTTTTGATAAAAGCGTCCCTCAGCCAATTGTACAAGCAACTGTCAGGGTTGACTTGATTGAACACAGTCTGTTGGCAATTTAACTAATTGTCTTCAGAACTGCTGCCTCTTATTTCAGGGGGTTGTGTAAAAGGGGGACAAGTGCATCAGCGAGTTGAAATGCTTGCGAAGAGGTAGGGGGAGCATCTCAATCCCGTTCACACTGCCTAGGTTTGAGTGGCAGCTACTGAAGTGGCACCATACTCCAGTCTAGGATACATGGGCACATAACTGGTCCAGAATCATCCACCAAAATGAGATTCCTCACAGCCACACTTGACAGGAGTTGCAGACGTTCCAAGACGAAAACTTGACAGTTTCACTGCTATCAAACTGTCAGGCAAAATATACCACCTGCACACACACACTGTCAGGAGTGTTTTCATCAGATTCGAGAGAGAAATTGTTTTTGTTTCAGTGTGATCTAATATTTTTTCAGTGAAGTGAGAGGTAGGAATAGTGCTTGGATTATGTTGGGCTCCGACTATAACTCACACTTACAGTCACAAAGTCATTTGTTTTGAGGCTGAAAACGATCATCCTACCCTTTTTGGAAAATAGCCTCGATTTTATTCAGATACTGTATTCTACCAACATTTGTTTGTTGGATTTTTTGTTTGAACTGTTGAGTCACCCACTGCTGGTTATTTCATTTCAATTGCTTTCTTGGTACTTGACTGTGTCTGAATAGTGTCATAGGTTTCATTTTCTTTTGCCATTTTTTTTCTATTCCTGGTATTACTAAAGTGGTAAACAGATGCTACCTTTATTTATATTATATTGAGTCTTCCTGGTTTTAAAATGTCTTAATAGGCTTTATCAAGTAGCTGCTCAAGTACTGACTCTCAGGGGATCCTCCCTGTTTTCACAAGTCATTGCTTAGGCCGTAGAGTAGAGTGACTAATAGGTACAGACTGCTTCCAAAATGGCAGCCTATACCCTGTATAGTGCACTACCCTACAGTGTAGGCCCTGGTCGAAAGTATTGTACTATATAGTGAGTTGGATGTCATTTTGGACACAACCACATTCTTTTCAACTGATTGTCAGTCAGTGGCAGCCCAGATAGTGTGTGTAATGGAGATTTTTTTTGTGGGGGTGTGTAAAGGGGGGCATCATCTGGCCAGTGGAACCCCCCTACTGAGCGGGGCCCTGTCAGCAGGTGGCTAACCAAGAGAAGAGGGTCATTTGGCCAACCATTAACCTGGTCCCTACCCTGGCCTTGCACTACAGCCAAACCCCGGGCTTGGCACAATGCCATTTGAAATGTTTTGCTAGACCCCTCATGTGCACAGCAGCCTTTTTGCCTTTATGCACAGTATTTTATCCATAGTTGTCAGCTCTTGTGAAAGTGTTACATTTTTGATTTACTAATATCTATATCGGGCCTGGATGCAATGAACAAAAACAACTGAGTATGTGTGCTGGATTCGTGAAATAGGCATACATCTTAATCATGTCTGTTCTTTGTGTACATAAAAATACAGTTGAATAAGGATGAAATTCGTATGTCAAGAGAGTGCAAATTTATTCTCAAGATGGCAGCCGTAATTGCAGGTTGTCATGCAACTGAATGTATCCTCAGCTATGAATTATCACTGTCAGAAGAGTAGAAGGTTGAGATAAGAAATTATCTCCTTTGCATATGAATAAAGAAATGTTACACACACACACACACACACACACACACACACACACACACACACACACACACACACACACACACACACACACACACACACACAAACACTGTAGTGGGGGGTTGGTTAAATGGGGTGTACTTGATTTTGTGTGAAGGAGAGGCCGGTCCTCATTTGTGTCATCATAAATGTTCATCCACACACTGATAATAATAGCACTGTCCGGTTCCTTGTCATAAGCTATAGCAGCAGAAACAGTACTGAACCTAGCAGGTAAATTGGGACAATGAAAACATTTCAATCAGTGAACCCTTCAGTCCTTGAAAATGAAATCTTGTTGTATGAGACTCTGATGATAAAATACGGTAGCAGATAGAAGACAGACAGGCAGACTAACAGACCCATACATGGATGGGTGGAAAGATTGATTTCAATTTTACGTTAGGTTGTTATGGAATCCACAAAGGTGCCACAATTTAAATAAAAATGATTTACCTTTATTTAACCAGGCAAGTCAGTTAAGAACAAATTCTTATTTTCAATGACAGCCTAGAAACAGCAACTGCCTTGCTCAGGGGCAGAACGGAATATTTTTACCTTGGCAGCTCAGGGATTCAATCTAGCAACCTTTCGGTTGCTGGCCCAACGCTCTAACCACTAGGCTACCTGCCGCAGGATCAGTGATAGTATTGAAGATGTGGTCAAAGAGAAACAGTAGCCTATAGTCTTTGATGGCTTAAATAGAGCTTTATGGGATTGTCTAAAATGCCACTCCATCTCCTCATTCCTTATCTCTTTGTGGTGGGAATGAAAGGCTTTCCTCTCCATTTACATGTAGTCTTTCATTATTACCGTTTGATACTTGAGTTTTTTTCACAAAGTGGATAAAGATTAGAGACTGATTTAGAAAGCATTTAGTTCCTACTCCCAATTAACCATGAACTGTAAAGGCCCATAGGTTGCTATGCATTCCCTATGTGCAGTATAAAGTGACTGGTGTGGAAAATATCTTGCAGCTAACCTCTGTAATAAAGGATTGTCAGGAACCTTACACCTGCTGTTAAACGCAGTCAGTGCTCACTGCAGGCATTCAATTCTACCGGGAGACTGATGCTATGTTAATGGAGAGGGAGATACAGCAGCCAGTTGGGCTTTGGGGCCATCGATCTTCTGGAGATGTTTCAGAGTAAGCAAAGCGCTGTGAAAAATCGGAGATCGGCTGGTGTACAGAGGTTTGGGGGCCGTTGACAGGATTGCTTTCTGCTGGAGAAGTTGAGCGTTGAGAGCGAGGGCACCCCTCCCCTACTTGCCAGCTTCCCACCATGCACTTCTCTTTAGTCCACTCCTTCACCTTTGTTGTTACTATAGGAACAGAGTTCTTCATTACAGTAAAATACATTGGACAGCACTGCAACACAACACACACAGAGCTAGATTACCTCCCCAAATGCACTGCTGGAAACAGCCCCACTAGAGTCCTTTCCCCAACAGAAACGGCAATTCCTTTTGCCTATCAAAGGGACTTTTTGTTAGGTTAGCCTTTTGAGCATTTTGATTGACTTTGCGGTTACTGCCCAGGGGACTATAAAAGCTGATATAACCCTTGGCCGTGGAATTAACTATCTGTAAACTTTGTGATTGGACTGATGCATGTGTTTATGTATTTTAGTATTGAAGGCAGTGGCATAGCCTCATGGCTAGGCGTTGGGATCCAGGGCTTTCTCAATTTGCTTTATTGAGCCACGGCTCGGCTTTAGACAGCCAGGGAGGAATTCATAATGAATCTCTTCGGAGAGTTCGGGCACATCCTCTTAGCCTTCTGATTGCACTTCATGAATGTTAGGCTAACCTTGGAGCTAGTCGGGCCATCTGGGACCCTCAGTAAATACGCAGCGGTGTCATTTCATGTGGATTTCTCACCGCGTTTCATTAGGTGCACCTGGTGTTCCTCGCTTCCCTGCTAATTTGAGGTCCCGACAAACCCACGATCTCTTGTTCTTCCACCGCAGTAACTTCGCTCATATCCTGCTAATCCTTTCGAGGTTGTTGTTGGTGGTTTTCCTGTAAACAAGCCCTGTGTGTTTTTCCCATTGTAAGCCTGCCGTGTCATTATTGGTCCACTGAGCATGTTATCAGGGCAATGGATAGGCCTAAATATAACTACCATCTTGAGGAATCCCACTGTCTGCATAAATTGAACATTGTTTAGCTATGCTGTTTTTCTTTTTGTGCAGTTTTGTCTCCATTTGATTGAAAGCAGTATGTGTTTTTGTCTTGACAACCAATAAGAAACTTCCTGAAACCAACTTTCTGAGAAGTGGCTGTGCAGTCGGTGCCAAATTTCAAGCCGCCAACTTCCATGCTAAAAGCTGACTTGATGCCAAAAGACAGTGCAGGTGATGATGAAATGAGCCACGAGCACAGTGTCATTTATTTTGATTTGATGCCCTGAAATGGGCCAGTGGGGTTAACCTCATCACTCCGTGGGAGTCATTACGCCATCTAATTCTCTCAGCCACTGATTGCTGGCAGAATGTAGAAATGGAGTCCCCCATTATCTTCTCCAAGTGCCCATATCAATCAGCTCTAAGGTAATGGATACATGGCAATAACAACCTGTTGTACTCTGGGCCCTGTTGAGGCTAGAATGCACTAATAGCTAATGCCACTCATATTTCACTTGCGCGTCACGCTTTCCTTCTATTTTATCGCCATTAACTCACTGTTTCATACACGCGCGTTATATGCAGTGTTTTCTCCCCACCAATGCACCTATTTGTGAAAATTAGATTGTTCTTGGAACCATGCCATAGAGGTTGGAGATATGATCATGTTTCTGTGGATGTTTCTTGGTCCTTACTGTAGAAGCAGATGGAGGCCCTTGAGTGACCTCCCTCCACCAGGTGCACAAAGCCCGTACAGTAGTTCCTCTGAAACACAGACTCGGGATAACCCATCTGTGCTCTCTCTTCCCATTCTGGCTTTGATGTCATTAAAAGGGTAATTTGACCTGCATGTCACATTGTTTTTGTTAGCTGTTTTTTTGTTTTTTTTTACCTGACATTTCACTCGCCTTGTAGGCGCTATTTAGCCAATGGAAACCATTTGTTTCTTCTTGTCACAGAATCCTTCGTTGTGTTGCATGGAAGACCAAAATGCAGCGGAGTTGTGGATACTCATATTTTAATTAACAAAAAAAAAGTAAAGCATCCACTTGACAAAACAATAAATGATACCCACAACACTAACCAGTTTTGCAGGCTCACCAACGCAGTGCAAAAACAACCACCCACAACCCCAAAGAAAAACACACACACCTATATAGGACTTCCAATCAAAGGCAACTCAACACACCTGCCTTCAATTGGAAGTCCCAATCAACAATACAAACATACCCAACACAAACATGCCACGTCCTGACCAAAACTAAAACACTAGCTCCATCTGCTGGTCAGGACGTGACACTTCTACGCTTTATTCCGTATCAGTTGAATATATTTAAAGGAGCAATCTGCAGTTCAAAGTATAACAAAGTGTTCACACTGCCACTGTTTTGGTAAAAAGATAATGGATGGGGCTGGAGAAATGTAACTACTCTCAAATTCATAGACAGAGCTATGGACTGGCCATCCATGATAGCAAAATGATAGTTTTAACCATGTTTTAAGGCTATACAGTGTTGGTTTACATTTACATCGTTTACAAACATTGGAGTAAAACAAGCTTATATATATTTTGGGTTCTGATGCGGTATCAGCATGTGTAGTAGCTAGTTGGCTGTAAAATCGCCTAAACAAACTGCACTGTTTAGCATTCTGCAATCTCACCATGTTCAACCTGCAGATTGATGTGCCTCGCAGAGTGGAGTCTGACATTCACAATGGCCATGCAACGGCACCATGCAATGCACCCTGGACTGAAGAGGCAGACAAATAGGAGAAATGTGCTGGACCCTAAGATCAATGGCTCATTCGAGAGAAGGCAACCTCCTGCGTTATGACATCGGACAGGATTGAAATCTGACATGTATGACAGACGTTTTTGCAATCTAAAAGTCATATTCCTATTAACTTCCAGTGTAGTGAGAGTGACTTTATCACAGTGCTACGTCATACCGGCCACATTTCTGCCTGCTTGAACAATAATAGCTCAGATACACATGAAAACATGAAATGATCCTGGGAATCGCTAGACCATCGCTGAGAGATGTTCGCGATATAACATTAAAAATGTAACAATATAACATTAAAAATGGTTGAATCTTTCCTTTGAGTGTGAGGGGAATAAGATGCCTTTGAATTAAATTAAATGGTGTCTTTCTCTCTATGATCCCTCAGGAAGACGTCGTTGAAATTAACACTGCTTATTCAATTTGGGTCATCCGCATGAATATTCGCTCGGCTTGGCCAGAGAGCTCATCTGGTTAATAATGTGTCCGTGTGTGATTACTATCTCCATACTGTAAAGCTTTGGGTCTTGGCCATCTCTGCTTCACCCAATGAACCCTGCTGTAGCCACACACCCAATTAGTACATGGGCACCATAGTGCTCTGCTAGTAGTATAGGCCACGATATGTGGGCAAACATGTCTTCATTGTGTGTACCATCACATTTCCATAATTCCCTAAGCTGCTTATAGGGGGAACAACAATGCCTTTTGTTTACATGTCAGAGATTATAAGGCATTTGAGGACCACATTTAATGATCAGTGCGATCATCTTAACAAGTTCTCTAACAGTAATCGGGTTTGTTATAATGTACATACAGTAGCTAGGCCAATTTGTGCTTGGGGTGTTGAGAGGGGTGAACAGGGCTATGTTTATAGAGGGGTAATGGTATGCTGTGGATATGGCAGAAAACAAACAATAAAATTGACATTTTTGAAATTGACATACTCATATTGACAGATGTTAATACCAGTGAGATCTAGAAATAGCTAAATGTAGTAGTACAAATCGGTAAAGTACTTGTATTAATTGATCCACCTCTGTTTGATACTCAAAGAAATTGCTGACTGTTACTATTTGTGAAGGACGATATCACAAAAAACATAGGTCACTATGACAGGTGTCCCACTAGTAGAGGATTTGGAGGCTCACATGATGTATTTTATCCATTGCAAGTGTTTAATATGGGTAAAATCAGATCAATACTGTATAATAGATAGCTGTTCATAGAAGAGGTCAGGGCTCAGGCATGCACTTTAACACAAACATAACCCCACGTACTGTATGTGTGAATCCTCTTGAAATGGGCATTAACATTCATTCAGCATTAAAATCAGCTGAAAGTCAGCTTTCATGCACTTAGAAGGAGAAGCCCCATGTTTTGGTTTGTGTAACGTACTCACGGAAGATGAATTAGGATGACATCAAACAAGCATAATTTTACTAGCAGGCAGGCATGTGCTGGCGAAATGTGGGTTAATTGATGCTGATTGCAGGGGGTCTTTTACAGCCCTCCAAGGCATTAACCATCGTTTCAACCCTTAGAGCTTTAGACGGTTGGGAAACGTGTGTGTGTACTTGACACGTGATTGGGGCAGACTGTGTGTGTGGGTTGGTTCTTTTATCCTTGTGGGGACCTGAAATCCCCAAAAGTCCTCACAAGGATAGTAAAACAAGGAAAAGGGGTTAAGTTTAAAGTTTGGGTTGGGGTACGCGTTAGGGTTATGGTAAGGGTTAGGTTCGGGAAAATAGGATTTTGATTGGAAATAGATTTTCGGTCCCCATTTTTTTAATTGTATTTTTTATTTTTTATTGAACCTTTATTTAACTAGGCAAGTCAGTTAAGAACACATTCTTATTTTACAATGACGGCCTACCAAAAGGCAAAAGACCTCCTGCGGGGATGGGGGCTGGGATTAAAAAATAAAATTTAAATAATAAATAATATAAATATAGGATAAAACACATATCACGACAAGAGAGACAACACAACACTACATAAAGGGAGACCTAAGACAACAACATAGCAAGGCAGCAACACATGACAACACAGCATGGTAGCAACACAACATGACAACAACATGGTAGCAACGCAAAATGGTAGCAGCACTAAACATGGTACAAACATTATTGGGCACAGAGAACAGCACAAAGGGCAAGAAGGTAGAGACAACAATACATCACACAAAGCAGCCACAACTGTCAGTAAGAGTGTCCATGATTGAGTCTTTGAATGAAGAGATTGAGATAAAACTGTCCAGTTTGTGTTTGTTGCAGCTCGTTCCAGTCGCTAGCTGCAGCAAACTGAAAAGATGAGCGACCCAGGGATGTGGGTGCTTTGGGGACCTTTAACAGAATGTGACTGGCAGATGGGTGTTGTATGTGGAGGATGAGGGCTGCAGTAGATACCTCAGATAGGGGGGAGTGAGGCATAAGAGGGTTTTATAAATAAGCATCAACCAGAGGAGTGATTACGATAGAGGAAACCAAGTCTAGATTTAACATTAGCTTGCAGCTTTGATATGTGCTGAGAGAAGGACAGTGTACTGTCTAGCCATATTCCCAAGTACTTGTATGAGGTGACAACCTCAAGCTCTAAACCCTCAGAGGTAGTAATCACACCTGTGGGGAGAGGGGCATTATTCTTACCAAACCACATGACCTTTGATTTGGAGGTGTTCAAAACAAGGTTAACGGTAGAGAAAGCTTGTTGGACACTAAGAAAGCTTTGTTGTAGAGCATTTAACACAAAATCCAGGGAGGGGCCAGTTGAGTATACGACAGTATCATCTGCATATAAGTGGATGAGAGAGCTTCCTACTGCCTGAGCTATGTTTGATGTAAATGTAGAAGAGCGTGGGGCCTAGGATTGAGCCTTGGGGTACTCCCTTGGTGATTTTCTGACTTTACACACTACACTCTTTGAGAGAGGTAGTTAGCTACCAGGCCAACGACCCCTCAGAGACACCAATATTCCTTAGCCGGACCACAAGAATTAAATGGTCTACCATTTCAAAAGCTTTGGCCAAGTCAATAAAAATAGCACAACATTGCTTAGAATCAAGTGCAATGGTGGCATCATTGAGGACCTTTAAGGTTGCAGTGGCACATCCATAACCTGAGCGGAAACCAGATTGCATACCAGAGAGAATACTATAGACATCAATAAAGCCAGTCAGTTGATTATTGACCAGTTTTTCCAACACTTTTGATTAACAGGGAAAAATAGAAATAGGCCTATAACAGTTAGGATCAGCTTAATCTCCCCCTTTAAATAAAGGATAAACTGTGGCTGCCTTCCAAGCAATGGGAACCTCCCCAGAAAGGAGAGACAGGTTAGAAAGGTTGGAGATAGGCTTGGCGATGATAAGGGCAGCAACCTTAAAGAAGAAAGGGTCTAAAACATATGAACCAGATGTTTTTTTGGGGTCCAGTTTCAGGAGCTCCTGTAGCACCTCGGACTCAGTAACTGCCTGCAGGGAGAAACTTTGTAGCGGGGCAGGGGAAAAAGTGGGAGAAGCATCGGGGATAGTCGCATTAGAAGGGGTAGGAGATGAGGAAATGTTGGACGGGCAAGGAGGCATGGCTGAGTCAAATAGGAATCCTGACTTAATGAAGTGGTGATTAAAGAGCTCAGCAATGTGCTTCTTGTCAGTAACAACCACATCATCAACTTTAAGGGACATAGGCAGCTGTGAGGAGGAGGGTTTATTCTCCAGGTCTTTAACCGTTTTCCAGAACTTCTTGGGGCTAGACCCACAGAGAGAGTTACTTTAAAGAGTTTGCTCTTTAAAGTAACTAACTTTAGCCTTCCGGATTAGCCTGAGTGCACTTATTTGTCATTTGCCTGAACGAGAGCCAGTCAGCCTGAGTATGCGTGTGCCGAGCCTTTCACCAAATGCAATTCTTGAGGTGGAGTAACTCTGCAAGATCACGGTTGAACCAGGGGCTGAACCTGTTTTTAATTCTCATTTTCTTTATGGGGGCGTGTTTGTTAACAATAACACTGAAAATATCAAAAAAGAATGTCCAAGCATCTTCGACAGAAGGGATCAAGCTGATTCTATACCATTTTACAGAGGCCAGTTCATGAAGGAAGGCTTGCTCATTAAAGTTTTATAGCAAGCGTCTATGACAAATTAGGACATGTCGTTTCACTGAGCAGCCATTACGTACACAGGCTGTAAAACAGTGATCACTACGGTCATTACAGAAAACACCCGACTGATACCTATCAGGATTATTTGTGAGGATAACATCAAGAAGAGTAGCCTTTTCTGGGTGTTTGGAGTCATACCTTATGGGATTGGTAATAATCTGAGAAAGATTTAGGGAGTCCCTTTGCTTTAGGACTTGGTCAGGTGTTTTAAGCATGTCCCAGTTTAGGTCACCTAGCAGGACAAATTCAGACTTGGTGTAAGAGAACAGGAGAGAGCTTAGAGCAGGTAGGGTACAGGCCGGTGCTGATGGAGGACGATAGCACCCAGCAACAGTCAACAAAGAGCTATTTGAAAGTTTAATGCTTAAAACCAGCAAATCAAATTGTTTGGGGACAGACTTGGTGGAGACAACCGAGCACTTAAGGTGATCCTTTGTAAAGATTGCCACTCCCCCACCTTTGGAAGATCTGTCTTGCCGAAAAAGGTTATAACCAGAAAGGTTAAACATCAGTATTCAAAACACTCTGCCTTAACCACATCTCAGTAATGACCAACACATCTGGATTGGAGCTGAACCCACACTTTCAATTGATCCATTTTAGGTAACACGCTTCTAGTGTTAACGTGCAGAAAACCCAGGCTTTTACGAGATCAGAAATCAGTGAAGCAGATATCAGAGCACAAGTCAGAATTGGGGCTAGCAACAGTAGGTGGGCCAGGGAGTACATGCACATTTCCAGATATCATCAACAGTAATACATTCAAGGCACGGCATAGTACAGGGCTGATATATATGACAACTGAATGTGCATCAGATGGCAAAAAAATCATATTGTACATCAATTTTATCAGGTAACATGAATACAAAGCCGGCGAGAGGAGTTTAGAATGGGATGGGAGGCAGAAAGTCTGTGTAACAAATAGAGAGTCAGAGTCCCGAGTGTGGGAACAAACATAGAACGTTTGTAGTCAACAAAGCATGCTGGAGTCATGAGGCAAATAGAAAAATAGCAAAATTCACAAGAAAAGTAAAATATATATACACTGCTCAAAACAATAAAGGGAACACTTAAACAACACAATGTAACTCCAAGTCAATCACACTTCTGTGAAATCAAACTGTCCACTTAGGAAGCAACACTGATTGACAATACATTTCACATGCTGTTGTGCAAATGGAATAGACAACAGGTGGAAATTATAGGCAATTAGCAAGACACCCCCAATAAAGGAGTGGTTCGGCAGGTGGTGACCACAGACCACTTCTCAGTTCTTATGCTTCCTGGCTGATGTTTTGGTCACTTTTGAATGCTGGCGGTGCTTTCACTCTAGTGGTAGCATGAGACGGAGTCTACAACCCACACAAGTGGCTCAGGTAGTGCAGATCATCCAGGATGGAACATCAATGCGAGCTGTGGCAAGAAGGTTTGCTGTGTCTACCAGCGTAGTGTCCAGAGCATGGAGGCACTAGGTATGCCATTAGGTACCGAGATGAGATCCTCAGACCCCTTGTGAGACCATATGCTGGTGCGGTTGGCCCTGGGTTCCTCCTAATGCAAGACAATGCTAGACCTCATGTGGCTGGAGTGTGTCAGTGTGGAGGCCACACACACTACTGAGCCTCATTTTTACTTGTTTTAAGGACATAACATCAAAGTTGGAACAGCCTGTAGTGTGGTTTTCCACTTTAATTTTGAGTGTGACTCCAAATCCAGACCTCCATGGGTTGATACATTGGATTTCCATTGATTATTTTTGTGTGATTTTGTTGTCAGCACATTCAACTATGTAAAGAAAAAAGTATTTAGTAAGATTATTTCATTCATTCAGATCTAGGATGTGTTATTTTAGTGTTCCCTTTATTTTTTTGAGCAGTATATATAACGACTTGGGGCTAGCCATTGTAAGCGCTCGCAGTGCAGCAGGCAATGGGAGTAGGTGTCACACACTTGGGAGAAGCTTTTATTTCTGGAGGCAGATTTCTTGTAGAAAATGCCAGTGGATGGACTTTGAACAGGTGGGGTAGCCTGCCATTTGTTGGGCTCAAAGGCTTTGACACCTCTCGCTTCACACGTCAGTGCCAATTGAAGTTGTATCTCTTTGTCCTAGCAAAGCATGGCAGCCTGAGCATTCAGTCCTTATTAAGTAAAATATATAATTGTAATGTATTGAGGATAGAACAACATAACGTGTGTGTGTGTGTGTGTGGAGGGGGTCCAGTTCCAGACAAAGGGCCCACTTGGGATGTCTCAAACCAGAGACCCCCAGAAACTCCCCACATAATGAGCAGTAAAAGGTGTCTTAGGTTGTTGGAAATCACTTAGGAGGATTTCCCCTCTTTTCTTAATGCACATCTTCAGACTGACCACAATTAAAATTTAAAAGCGAATTCACCACACCCTGAATAATTTACAGCGGCAAAAGTTGTTAATGGGGTCACGGGCTGACAATGGAAGGGGCTTGGCCTGGTGCGAGTGTTTTGTGTGTGTATGTGTGTTTCTTTGCGTGTTAGTGTGAGTGTCTTCAATCAGCGGAGCCTGACTAGCATGCTGGGGGGGGGGGGGGGGGGCATCAGGTGCATTGTGGGACACATAAGAGATCAGCATAGTTTTCCCTTTTTTCCGCTAGGACATGCAGATGTTGTTGATGTTTATGGACCGCCTTTGTTTTCTCCCTGCCAGCGAGCTGTACTCATGCATATGATGTTTGACAAATCACAGTGCACTTTAAATGCCATAAGCATATTTCTCACACGTGAGATGTAATGTATACATACAGTGTGGGATTGTATGAGCCAATGTTGCTATATCATTTTGTACAGTCCCATATGACTAACACTTTTAAAGAGTAATATCACTTCTGAACAGAGGTCTTAAATCACAGAGCTGACATTATATTACCCTACTGAATGTATAAAAGACCTAGCATTTTATACCATTTTGACAGCCAAATTAGACCAGGAGACGATATCATAATATATAATAATAATAATATATAATATATGCCATTTAGCAGACACTTTTATCATGCGTGCAAACCTTTTACGTATGGGTGGTCCCAGGAAACCAAGCCACTACCCTGGTGTTACAAGCACCATGCTCTATCAATTGACCTACAAAGGATCGATATCAATGAGGAAGAAAACCCTTTGCTTATACATTCTTCAGCCTTACTTGTGAATGACATACTTGCAAATCAGTTGTGTTTCTTGCTCTACTGGCCAATACCTATAACTAGCTTGTCAAGGAATGCCTCAAGATGCCAGTCAATCCAAAAACAACTGCAGTTGTGCAGCATAAATACCAAAGACCACAGCTATAATGTTTTCTTTATTTTGAGTATATATTCATACATTGACATATTGACAAACCACTTAGCAGCTTAGTAGTTTTTCTGGATATGGGAGCAACTCTTGCAGTGTTTAGACAAATGGGATTAATCATCAGTGAAACGCCAGAGATCATGTGCTGTTCTGGGAAATATATACTGTACGCCATGCCCACTACTAAATTTGGCTGACCAGGCATAGGACACAGACTAGCTATCTCTAGAGCGGTCACCCGTGGGTGCTACTGCCGGGTATCGGGGACACTCCGCCTCATTACATTCCAATGGGACTCTCAGAATCATTTCACGCATCAAATCAGGTCAGACCTTTTCATTTTCACGTTATCTCATTGTCTGAGGTCAATTCAGCTATGCATGGGAATTCACTGTATAATAACTTTGCGACATTTTTTACCAGATGATTGGCTAGTCCAGATCCCGAACTTCCTCAACATTAAAGGTTTGGACCTTTTGAATCAGCACCATATCGCCACCAGTCTTGATGTTCAAGACACTGCATTATGTTCTTTGTTTCTGTGGGTTACCTCTCAGGGCCACCATAAGTCATCACCTGACAGTAGACCATGACTGCACACCATGTCGCTCCTCCAGGCCTCCAGACTGACCCTATATTGATCACTGCTCCCAGTAGTCAGAAGCGAGAAGGTCAGACTTCGAGTCATCCCCCTGAGGAATTTGCATTACTCATAATAATCTAAAGTGGATTAAGGGGGCCTTTTCCTGTAGCACTACTGGAACTTGGCTCTGATCCAATCAGATTTATCAGGTTTGCCAGCAGCAGCCAGCCGCATTTCCTGGGAGGCACTGCCGCAACGCCTGGAGAGGAGCCTTTATACAGGAGGATGACCAGGCAAAGTATATGTGTCCTATTAAATAGTCCATTTAAGGGAGATTTTTTTATGCCCTACTCCTCCTCTTTGTTCCCTTTAGACACATCCACATTAACCTTCCGGGTTTTGCGAGGACACTAAATACACAGGAACGGTTTGTTTCAATCCAGCAATGGTTTCTTTCCTCTTCCTGCTACTACCTTCTCGTGTGGGCCTTATTTCCAGAAGAACAGAGATGGGAGCTTTAACGTCGCGCTGCCGGCTTTATAGTGTCTCTGTCATGCAGAGCCATGCTTTACATTCCAGCGAATGTCAGTGTTTCCCCTACATTCATTTAGCAGCAGTGGCCCACCTCTATTTTAAGTATGAGAGGAGGCGAGCACATTATTAGCCCCAATGCAGAGGCAGGTTCAGACTCCTTTGTTCTAAGCCACCAAGCCAAAGCAGTGCTGGCAGGAGGTTATGTGCTGTTGGTGATTGTGGATTCCTGTCATGTCGGTACTGACTGAATGCTTCTGTAGTCTTTCTACCCATTGTCTTCATTGTTACTTTGGCCAATATCCAGGGATGCAAACTAGTCACCTTTCGGCGAAATTCGCAATTATGAATCCAAAATAGGTGACCTATGTGATTCGTGTAGATCCGATGAGAAACGTTTTGGAGGAGGGGGGGGTTGGATCACTATTGACTGTAAGCGAAAGAGTGATGCGCGTTTGGAATAATACTAGTGTCTATTGCCAAGGCTCAGCCAATCGTTCACAAACAGAATGCAGCGCAGCACGCGACTGAAGAGAGAAGAGACAGCCAATTTACTAGTTACATCATCAGTGCGCGCTCTGGAAAGGCAGCTTGCCATTTACAGCAGTGCGTCCCCTGAACAATAACAAAGAGGTAACGTTAGGTGAGAAGCCTGACCACGGAGACGGGGGTGAGAATGTGATGAAGCGTACTTCATGAGCTGTAACTGAAAAACAACTAGCATTTGGAAAGTTTGAGGTATTACCATTGTTAACTATCTTGCTATCTGGATCGAATTCTCCGTTAGCTAGCCAGAGTAATGTTGAGCAACATTAGCCAATTTAACAGATCAAATAATTGAGTTTATGGTGTGAAAATTTGCTCACTAATAAAGTCAGACAGCTAACGTTACAACATCAGATGAGCTAACATTAGTAACCTAACCAATTCACTATAGTATTAACTGGTATACGACTCCTTGGCGTTCCTCAAGTTATAACGCGTTAGTTGCTTACTGGACCTTGGCAATCTGTGTGAAAATAGTTAACTAGCTAACGAACTTACCACTATCTGTTAACTAATGTTTTTCCTCTACAGTATGTGGTTAATTTTCAGAATGAGAGAATTAGGTGAAAATGAGGCGTTGCTTGTTAAACAATTGGATTCAGGGATCAAGTGTAGCTGGAGCTGGGTCTGGCTTAAGCTGGATGCCACTATAGAGGTGAAAGGAACACTACACACTTTTTCAATACAGTGGATAAAAAGGGGTATGCCAGGTGTACTCTCTGCCTGAAAGAGATCAATTATGCCAAAGAGATCAACCATGCTGGCACATTGTAGAACAGATATCCACAGGCAGAAAGTGTATAATGTGCAGTGTAGCCCAAAGATATTGTTTTTGTTGTGTTGAACTTGACAGTAAAGTGTGTGTGTGTGTGTGTGTGTGTGTGTGTGTGTGTGTGTGTGTGTGTGTGTGAGGATTATCATTTTTTTTACTCAGTGAACGTTATTTTTGAACACATGTAGCCTTGTGGCCACTATAATACAGCAAAAAATTGATTACCTGTTTGTTTCATTCTATTTTTACTTTAAGATGTTTTTTTCCCAAGTGCAATATTTAGATGTGTGTGGTCACTAGCATTCTATTATAAAGGCTGTCATGGTAACAAGCGTTCTATTATAAAGGCTTTCATGGCTAACTACAATTACATTTACATTTACATTTAAGTCATTTAGCAGACGCTCTTATCCAGAGCGACTTACAAATTGGTGCATTCACCTTATGATATCCAGTGGAACAACCACTTTACAATAGTGCATCTAAATCTTTTAAGGGGGGGGTGGGGGGTTAGAAGGATTACTTTATCCTATCCTAGGTATTCCTTAAAGAGGTGGGGTTTCAGGTGTCTCCGGAAGGTGGTGATTGACTCCGCTGTCCTGGCGTCGTGAGGGAGCTTGTTCCACCATTGGGGTGCCAGGGCAGCGAACAGTTTTGACTGGGCTGAGCGGGAACTGTGCTTCCTCAGAGGTAGGGGGGCCAGCAGGCCAGAGGTGGATGAACACAGTGCCCTTGTTTGGGTGTAGGGCCTGATCAGAGCCTGAAGGTATGGAGGTGCCGTTCCCTTCACAGCTCCGTAGGCAATCACATAAATACAATATTAGTGTTGTTTTTTTCTCAAGACTTGAGTGTCATTTGCAGTAAAGTCTAGGCAACAAATAACATTGGATTGCATTCTTTATATTTTTTAGCTGTGAGTTAGGTTCACATTAACCACTTTTTATTTTACACACAGAGACTGATCATGTAGATCATATTCTTTGTTGTTTAATTAGTTAAAACCTGCATTTCCCCCTAGCAGGGATTTTTTGCATGTTTCTGTGTAAAAAAATAAAAAGTGTCACCTTTTTGGGTCCTCACCAGTTTGCATCCCTGCAATATCTGACTGGACATAATATTATAGAAATGTAAATGGCGGACACTATTTGTCTTCACTCTTTAAGCCAAGAACGTCGCCGTCGCTTCCTCAACAGAAGTTAACTCGAACAGGTAAATGGAAAACAACTTGATGTTATCCTACACTGAATAAATTATAGTTTTCTGTTGTGGCGATAAATGTAAAAAATGTCTTCATATAAATAAATCAAACGGCTGCATAGATGTAGACTACTATGTTACATTATTTATGCCTGTACCTTATGTCCTTTGTCCTGATGGAAATGGTGCTCAGGTTTGTAGCATCTCCGTGTATTGCTTCAGGAGAAGACTGCAGCAAATGTGCACACAGTTACACATGAGCAGTCTATAAATACGATTCTCAGGTTTATTTCACCCTACCTTCACATGCACTTTTGAACCCAAAATTACTTCATTTTTCTCTATCTTAGTCTCTATGATATAAATCCTGATGGACAGACTTAGAAGTAGGGAAAGAGAGAAAGGAGGGTCGACTTTGATTACAGCATGAATTAATAAAACAGAAAAAGAAAAAGCGACAGAATGTGAAATTGCCTTCCTGGCGACCCCTGCTACCTTCCTCCCTACACTTCCTGAATTACCCCAAGGATGAAACATTCAAAGACGGCACAGCCATGCGTTAATATGTGTGTGTGTGTGTGTCATGTGTGTGTCCATGTGTGTGTGTCTCTGAGAGAAAGATAGTGAGCTTCTGTGTGTGTGTATGTGCATACGTGTCTTTCTATGTGTTGTGTGTGTGTGTCCATGTGTGTGTCGCTCTCTGAGAGAAATATAGTGAGCCTCTGTATGTGGATGTGCATGTGTGTCTTTCTGTGTGTGTGTGTGTGTGTGTGTGTGCGCATCCGTCCGTGCATGCTGGAAGTCCCCCTGCAGTCTAAATGTGGACGCTAATACAGCGAGTGGTGCAGGTTTGGCCAGGCTCATCTGCTGGGCTGGACTGTCCCCTTTAGCCCAGCCGTGCGTTAATGGGCCCCTGTAGGCTCCAGGGCTGTACTCCAAGAGGAAGGACAGACGGACGATAGACATACAGTGGAGGACGATAGACAGACCGAGGAGAAGAGAGAGATGCAGAGAAATTAGAGATTGAGGCTGTGCCATCTCCTGCAATATAGTGCTGGTCCTCGCTACTGTTTTCTGTTGTGGTTTATATTTTTACATTTCAGTTATTTTAGCAGACGCTCTTATCCAGGGCGACTTACAGTAGTGAGTTCATACATTTTTCATACTTTTTTTAGAACCCACAACCCTGGCGTTGCAAGGGCCATGCTCTACCAACTGAGCTCAATGCAAGGTATTATTACCTTTAGCAGACAAGAACAAGACCGCTGTACGAAGCTTTCCTGTACAGCCACAGTAAGGTGTTCATTAGTTAGATTAGACATAAAACTTACCCATCATGTACAGTGCCTTAGGAAAGTATTCACACCCCTTGACTTTTTATAAATGTTATGTTACAAAGTGAGATTAAAATGTATTTAATTGTCATTTTATGTCAATGATCCACACACAATACTCTGTGTAATGTCAGTGGAAGAAAAATTCTAACATTTGTATAAATTGATAAATCAGATAATTATTCAACCCCCTGAGTCAATACATGTTAGAATCACCTTTGGCAGCGATTACAGCTGTGAATGTTTTTGGGTAAGTCTCTAAGAGCTTTGAATACCTGGATTGTACAACATTTGCCCATTATTCTTTTTAAAATTCTTCAAACTTTGTCAAGTTGGTTGTTGATCATTGCTAGATAGCCAGTCTTGCCATATATTTTTTTTGCCATAGATGTTTTAGTCAAAACTGTAACTTTGCCACTCAGGAACTTTCAATGTTGTCTTGGTAAGCAACTCCAGTGTATATTTGGCCTTGTGTTTTAGGTTATTATGTGAATGTGTCTCCCGGTGTCTGTTGGAATGCTGACTGAACCTGGTTTTCCTGTAGGATTTTGCCTGTGCTTGACTCTATTCCATTTATGTTGATCCTAAACTCCCTAGTCCTGTCCAACAACAAGCATACACATAACATGATGCAGCCACCACCATGCTTGAAAATATAAAGAGTGGTACTCAATTTGTTGTTTTGGATTTGCCCCAAACATAACACTTTGTATTCAGGACAAAAAGTAATGCCTTATTGCAAACAGGATGCATTTTTCTGAATATTTTACAGGCTTCCTTCTTTTCACTTTGTCATTTAGGTTAGTATTGTGGAGTAACTACAATGTTGGTGATCCATTCTATCACAGCCATTAAACTGTTATAAACTGTTATAAAGTCACCATTGGACTGATGGTGAAATACTTGAGCGGTTTTGTCACGTCCTGACCATAGTACGTGGTTATTTTCTATGGTAGAGTAGGTCAGGGCGTGACAGGGGGTGTTTGTCTATGTTTTGTATTTCTATGTTCAGTTTCTAGTTTAGTATTTCTATGTTGGTTTTGTTTGGTATAATCTCCAATTAGAGGCAGCTGGTCATCGTAGTCTCTAATTGAAGGTCATATTTAAGTTGATGTTTGTCCCACCTGTTTTTGTGGGTGATTATTTGTGAGTAGTGTTTGTTTCTCCTCTGCGTCACGGTTTGTTGTTTTGTAAATTTCAGTTATTTGATGTATTGCATAGTTTCACGGATTAAATAAATATGTGGAACGAAACACATGCTGCACTTTGGTCCGCTCCTTTTGACAGCCATGACAGAATCACCCACCACCAAAGGACCAAGCAGCGTGGTATGGATCAGCAGGACAAATGGACTTGGGAGGAGATATTGGACGGGAAAGGACCCTGGAGGGAGGCAGGCTGGGGAGTATCGCCATCTTAAGGAGGAGATCGAGGCAGCAAGAGTGGAGCGGTAATACTATGAGGCGCTATATCCACCAAGAGGCAAGTGCGAGAGGTGGGTGACGGGGAGATTGGCAGAGTCAGGTTGGAGACCTGAGCCAACTCCCCGTGCTTACCGTGGGGAGCGAGTGACCGAACAAGCACAGTGTTATGCGGTGATGCGCACTGTGTCGCCAGGGCGCACTCACAGCCCGGTGCGCTCGGTGCAAGCTCCTCACCGTTGCCGTGTTAGAGTTGGCCGTCAGCCAGGAAGAAGTGCGCCGGCTCAGCGTATCTGGCCTCCAGTGCGTCTCTTCGGCCCAGGTTATCCTGCGACTGCTCTACGCACGGTACCCCCCATTCACCAGCACAGCCCAGTTCTTCCCGTGCCAGCGCTCCGCCCTTGCTGGGCTCAAATAACCATCCAGCCAGGACGGGGTGTGCCAGCCCTAAGCTCCAGACCTCCAGTGCGCCTCCACGGCCCAATATACCCTGTGCCTGCTCTGCGCACCCTGTGCCTGCTCCTGTGCGTCTCGCCAGTCCGGTGAGACTGGTTCCAGCTCCACGTAGGAGCCTCCAGTGATGATCAGTGGTTCGAAGCCTCCAGTGATAATCCATGGCACGGAGCCTGTAGTGATAATCCATGGCACGAAGCCTCCAGTGATGATCCATGGCCCAGAGCCTGTAGGGATGATCCATGGCACAAAGCCTCCTGTGATAATCCATGCCCCGTGATAATACTGCACCTGAGCCTCCAGTGATGGTCCATGGCACAAAGCCTCCAGTGATGATGCATGGCGCGGAACATGTAGTGATGATCCATGGCACGGAGCCTGCCGCGATGGTCCTCAGTCCGGAGCCTCCAGCGACGCTCCCCAGCCCGGAGCCTCCAGCGACGCTCCCCAGTCCGGAGCCTCCAGCGACGCTCCCCAGTCCGGAGCCTCCAGCGACGCTTCGCAGCCCGGAGCCTCCAGCGACGCTCCGCAGCCCGGAGTCTTCAGCGGCGGCCTGCAGCCCAGAACCTCCAGCGGTGGCCTGCAGCCCAGAACCTCCAGCGGCGGCCTGCAGCCCAGAACCTCCAGCGGCGGCCTGCAACCCAGAGCCTCCGGCGATGATCTACAGTCTGGTGGTGCAGAAGCAGAGGGATCAGCGGGTGGAGCGGGGGTTACGCCCCGAACAAGAGTCGCCTCCTCCACGGGGGGATGCGCTGGATAAGAAGGTTCTGGGTACTGCACCTGAGCCGCCATAGACATTAGTCACCCACCCTACCCTCCCTTTGTGTTTTCTTTGGGGGGGGGTTGTTGTTTAGGGTGGTTTGTTGTTATTTTGTGTAGGTGTAGTCGGAGTCCGCACCTTTGGGGGGGGATACAGTCACGTCCTGACCATAGTAAGTGGTTATTTTCTATGGTAGAGTAGGTCAGGGCGTGACGGGGTGTTTGTCTATGTTTTGTATTTCTATGTTCAGTTTCTAGTTTTGTATTTCTATGTTGGTTTTGTTTGGTACGATCTTCGATTAGAGGCATCTGGTCGTCATAGTCTAATTGGAGGTCATATTTAAGTTGATGTTTGTCCCACCTGTTTTTGTGGGTGATTATTTGTGAGTAGTGTTTGTTTCTCCTCTGCGTCACAGTTTGTTGTTTTGTAAATTTCAGTTATTTGATGTATTGCATAGTTTCACGGATTAAATAAATATGTGGAACGAAACACATGCTGCACTTTGGTCCGCTCCTTTTGACAGCCGTGACAGGTTTCCTTCCTCTCCGGGAACTGAATTAGGAAGGACGCCTGTATCTTTATAGTGCCTGGGTGTATTGATACACCATCCATAGTGTAATTAATAACTTCACCATTCTCAAAGGGATATTTAATGTCTGCTTTTTATTATTTTCGCTCATCTACCAATAAGTGCCCTTATTGGGGGGCATTGGAAATTCTGCCTGTTCTTTGTGGTTGAATCTGTGCTAGAAATGCACTTCTCAACTGAGAGACATTACAGATATATGTGTGGGATACAGAGATGGGGTAGTCATTCAAAAATCATATTAATCACTATTATTGCACACAGAGTGAGTCTATGCAACTTATGTGAATTGTTAAGCACATTTGTACTCCTGTACTTATTTAGACTTTCCATAACAAACAAATACTTATTGACTCAAGACATTTTCATTTTTAATTATACACTGCTCAAAAAAATAAAGGGAACACTAAAATAACACATCCTAGATCTGAATGAATGAAATAATCTTATTAAATACTTTTTTCTTTACATAGTTGAATGTGCTGACAACAAAATCACACAAAAATAATCAATGGATATCCAATTTATCAACACATGGAGGTCTGGATTTGGAGTCACACTCAAAATTAAAGTGGAAAACCACACTACAGGCTGATCCAACTTTGATGTTATGTCCTTAAAACAAGTCAAAATGAGGCTCAGTAGTGTGTGTGGCCTCCACGTGCCTGTATGACCTCCCTACAACGCCTGGGCATGCTCCTGATGAGGTGGCGGATGGTCTCCTGAGGGATCTCCTCCCAGACCTGGACTAAAGCATCCGCCAACTCCTGGACTCCTGTGGTGCAACGTGGCGTTGGTGGATGGAGCGAGACATGATGTCCCAGATGTGCTCAATTGGATTCAGGTCTGGGCAACGGGCGGGCCAGTCCATAGCATCAATGCCTTCCTCTTGCAGGAACTGCTGACACACTCCAGCCACATGAGGTCTAGCATTGTCTTGCATTAGGAGGAACCCAGGGCCAACCGCACCAGCATATGGTCTCACAAGGGGTCTGAGGATCTCATCTCAATACCTAATGGCAGTCAGGCTACATCTGGCGAGCACATGGAGGGCTATGCGGTCCCCCAAAGAAATGCCACCCCACACCATGACTGATCCACCGCCAAACCGGTCATGCTGGAGGATGTTGCAGGCAGCAGAACGTTCTCCACGGCGTCTCCAGACCCTGTCACGTCTCTCACATGTGCTCAGTGTGAACCTGCTTTCATCTGTGAAGAGCACAAGGCGCCAGTGGCTAATTTGCCAATCTTGGTGTTCTCTGGCAAATGCCAAACGTCCTGCACGGTGTTGGGCTGTAAGCACAACCCCCACCTGTGGACGTCGGGCCCTCATACCACCCTCATGGAGTCTGTTTCTGACCGTTTGAGCAGACACATGCACATTTGTGGCCTGCTGGAGGTCATTTTGCAGGGCTCTGGCAGTGCTTCTCCTGCTCCTCCTTGCACAAAGGCGGAGGTAGCGGTCCTGCTGTTGGGTTGTTGCCCTCCTACGGCCTCCTCCACATCCCCTGATGTACTGGCCTGTCTCCTGGTAGCACCTCCATGCTCTGGACACTACGCTGACAGACACAGCAAACCTTATTGCCACAGCTCGCATTGATGTGCCATCCTGGATGAGCTGCACTACCTGAGCCACATGTGTGGGTTGTAGACTCCGTCTCATGCTACCACTAGAGTGAAAGCACCGCCAGCATTCAAAAGTGACCAAAACATCAGCCAGGAAGGATAGGAACTGAGAAGTGGTCTGTGGTCACCACCTGCAGAACCACTCCTTTATTGGGGGTGTCTTGCTAATTGCCTATAATTTCCACCTGTTGTCTATTCCATTTGCACAACAGCATGTGAAATGTATTGTCAATCAGTGTTGCTTCCTAAGTGGACAGTTTGATTTCACAGAAGTGTGATTGACTTGGAGTTACATTGTGTTGTTTAAGTGTTCCCTTTATTTTTTTGAGCAGTGTATATACATTTTTTAAATTATAACTAATTCCACTCTGACATTATTGGGTATTGTGTGTAGATCAGTGACACAAAATCTACATTTAATCAATTTTCAGGCTGTAACAACAAAATGTGAAAAAGTCAAGGGGATTGAATACTTTCTGAAGGCACTGTACAACCTTCATTTCTATCACACATGGTGGTCATTAATACTAACAAAGTTGTCACAACATGGACGCCTGCATTATTAGCAGCCACTTAGTCTTCTACATGTGGATGCTAAACTACCGGAGAGACAGGGGCACTATGTTACCATAGGAAGCCAAGGTCACTGTTATTGACATAACTACTGACACTCTACTGTTATCACCATCGCTCAAATTAAGATGGTGATAAGTGGGTCTCTATTACCCCAGAATAAAAGGTGGAGGAAAGGGTCAATTAAAGTGTTGGGCGAGATATGAAGCTACCAGGCTCACTTTGTCGAAGACCTCATCAAGATGGCTGTCAGGGGCATTAAGGGCTAGCTGGTCTGTCAAATAAATTAGGCCCTTAAGGTTTTTGACAGTGAGCTGATGAGAAAAAAGTCACAAAGCTCCCGTACACATAAAATATAACGAGTACTGACTACTGACTCACCGGAGCCTGGGCCTCACTTTGAAAACCTGTGTGGATTTAAGAGAAATATATGCTCTTTCATGCTCCCGTTCAGCCGATGCAATGAGAAGGTCCCAGGGATTCAATAGAGACCAAGGAGTCCTTGAAATGTTTCAGAAATTAAGTTATCCTTTCCAGTTCAGTTTTCTTTAAAAAAGGCCATTGTTTGGTGTTCTACTTTAGCTGAATCATTAAGAAAGTGATTTCGTAGAATTGCCAATGAACCAAACCAATTGAAAATGACTTTTATGAGATCATATTTAGTGCAGTAAAGGTACAATATTTTATCACTGACACTCAAATGTGACTGAAAATCAACTTACATTTGAAGTGAAGTGCTATGGCACATATGCTGTTTGTATGTATAGCAATACATTTGATGTCATATTATTGCGAGCAACAAACAAAAGAAACAAGTGCGATGCCATTTTTTTATGTTTTCAGCCCATTGATGTCCACAGCCATGTGTGACGTGTGGAATAGTTCATTAGGACAACATTTGGAGTCTACAAAGCAAGCGATCCCTAATGCGACGTGTCCCAGGCCTTGGAGGTCTCTCGCAGCCATGTCTGCACTTTCTCCAGAAAGGTCTTCACACAACAATGTGCTTTATTGACAACACAATGCAAACCTTTGGAGTTTTAGTTGATACACTAGAAGCCATGGCAACAGCTGGATTTAATAAGTCATGATGCTCGTTGTCATCACACTTGTGTGGGTGACTGGCCATAGCTGTGTATGCCTCCCTATAGATGGAAAAAAAGCTAGATATTAATCTCTGACTAGTAGGCAATAGACTGCACTCCACAACTCCACAACAGCAAATTTCAATACCAAAGTAGCATAATTGAGATGCCGCTTTGCTTGTTCCACTCTCCCCCTGGTACTACTGTAGATGCAAGCAAACTGAAAATGTAATCTTTCAAGTGGCAAGTACCACTGGAGCCTTGGAGGAATCCCACAAATTGCATTTTTTCAGGAGAGTCTCTTTATTAGAGCGTTGCTAGCGTCCCTTTCCCTCTCAGTTACCCAAAGGCGCTAGCTCACCTCCAACCCATATAGGGAAGCTTGGGTATGACAATTCAGCTGTGGTATTGTGCCCCAATAGGGAAGGACTGCTCCACCGTTGTTGATTTAGTTTATTATCCCGTTTTAGTGCCAATACAAAATGGCCACGAATATCATGATCCAAATTTGTGGCACATAAAAATAAAATACAAGTCTGCCACTGCTGTCACTTTCAATCCTGGTGACTGGGTTCACCGTTGCGGGCGGGCTTCTCACAGGACCTGGATGTAAAGTCGCAACTCGGTGGGTTGTCCCTCAAGGCATGTTATTATTTGTTAAAACCCCACTGCACATACAAAATGTTGTGTGCTCCATTTACTATGCAATAGGAATGGCTCTAGTCTCTCTTCTCCTTATGGTAGTAATAGGCAGTAAGTCATATGTACACAGTCACATGCACACACAAAAATGCTGTACATGCAAACACATACACACAATGATTCACTTTCAGTCAGACTGTATGTGGACTGTGATTGATAGGTTGTTGCAATATGGTAATAGCTAAACGGATTGCTGCAGTGGGGTGCATATGGCCTTTGGGAATCTCTTGGCCTTGTGCTAGCCCTGCAAATGCCCCCTGTTCCCTCTGCTTAGGAGAAAAACCACAAAAACAACCAAGAGATGCACTATAAGCAAATGTAAATGTTATTTTTTTCTGCCCGCCCTACACTAATCTATAAATGTGAACTCTTTCAGAGTAATCCAGTTTGGGTCGCTTCAAACTCTGGGCCAAAAAGAGGTGCTTTCCAAGCATAAGTCAATGCCCTCCCATTCCCATAATATTCCTTCAATCCGGCGTACCATGCAACATTAACCTCTTGGCATCAAAGACTGTGGGACACTTTTAACTGCCCCAATACTCTGCTGCCTTCTGAGATTGGCTGCCAGAATCATTATCCTTGTTTTGACAGTGATTCTAGCAACCTCGTATAAAGTCATCACTTATTTCAATCTTTGATGGAACATATTGATTATACTGTATGATATATTTTTCGAGGAATATCTGTGAGCAGAATTGATAGGAAAATGTATTTACTTCTGAACAATACGTTGCATTATTACCCAGTGACACTATGTTATGTTATGCACGGATACCTTGGCTCAAGTTGTCTTCCACAATTTGTCAAATTTCCAATTCAAAGGGTAACGCAGCTGAATTTATTAATCACTGCCATAGTAAAAGCAATTTGCACAGGAGCAAGGACGAGCTGAATTCTTAGCACCGAACCACACTAGAATAGTCAATGTCATTGCTCACGCTGGTTCAGTGTTGATAATTGAAGTCGGAAATTAGTTTGGTCATGGAGAGGGGAAAATACAGGAAGTGTTGCTTGTGGCGGCGAGAACTGCGAGGTCTCATAGCAGTGAGTCATTGAGTGTCTCTTGGAGAGGATGATAGAGTACATATGAGAGTGTCCACTGTCACTTGACTGATGACAGTATTTGGCTACGTGTTGAGGAGTATGAGTCTGCAGTGTTGGAATGTCGCCCTCCACAATGATAACTAACTCCACCTCTTTTTTTCCCATTTCTTCCATGTTCTCCCTCCCTTGGATCCTGGTATTCTTGCTGCAGGTAAGTCATTTTTATACTCATGTCATATTTTACATGGGTCAATTTGGTTTTTATTAAGTATCCCCATTTGCCGACGCCAGTGGCGACAGCTAGTCTTACTGGGGTCCGACATATAATGAAAAAAACATTAAAGACAAAACATACTTTACAATTGACATGGGGCTCCCGAGTGGCGCAGCGGTCTAAGGCACTGCATCTCAGTGCTTGAGGCGTCACTACAGACCCTTGTTCAATTCCAAGCTGCATCACAACCGGCCGTGATTGGGAGTCCCATAGTGTGGTGCACAATTGGCCCAGTGTCTTCCAGGCTAGGCCGTCATTGTAAATAAGAACTGACTTGCCTAGTTAAATCAAGGTTAAATAAATAAAAAAATAAACATACATTTAAAATAAAGACATAAATTAACGCAATACATCCAAAGAATAATAATGTGTGTCTGTGCTTCTATCAATTACACGTACATCAATAAGCTGAATGGATGACCTCTAGAGTGAAGCTGTCTATAGTTCAACCTTGATAGGAACTTTCCATTGTACAGGTCATACTAGGCTGTACTATCAGCTAGTGTGGTGGGGGCTAACCTTACAATCAATGAAGGTATTAAAACTGGTTGTTTGCTGGGCCCAGTTTAATAACCTGAAATGGATTTGATTGGGGGGACTGATTAAGAAACCCATGCTCTGAAAAATAAGGGTCAAGAGGTAGCACTCGCACTGCGTTCCCCAGACATTTATACCTCATCATATCCAGCAGCTCGCTCTTTGATTCATCATCTGTCCAATATGCTCAGAGGGGGAAAATAACTCTTAAAAATCCACTAAGGCCTGCAGTGCACCAAATGTTATTATGAAAATGGAGGGGCGATTGTCACAGTATGAAATGTCATGTCGACATCATCCGTGTTCATATCAGTGAAGTGAAGAACTGTTCCTCCCAGCTCAAAAAAATGTGTGGATTACAAACCAGAGCCTAGTTTCCTGTGTGGAGCGTGGTTTTCACTTATTTTGCCCAATTACGGGTAACAATATCCAAATATGTGCTACGTCGCTTAAGCCATGTATTCAAAGCTGCATCATAGCTACAGGATATATAATACTACACCGCATGAATATTCTAACCATCGCAAAGGACCATGCAGCATCTCCACCTATGGTTTCAAAGGCTTGTTTTGCAGAGATATATAACATGCGTGATGCAAGCAGAGCTTTTTATTATGAGGAAAAGCAGGACTTTCAAAGTGGAAGTGGGCTGCCACTGACCTTTCAGACCTCTAATTCCAGTTCAAGAGAATAAGAGAAGGCTCTGAAACCGTCTGATGCCGTGTGGCCAAAGAGGTTCAGGCATGGTGGAATGATCAAAAGAGCTCGCCGTCAGAGCGTTCATAAACTAATTTGTTGTCTCGCACAGGTCACGCCGGCAGGGCTCCTCTTATCTTTGGGGGATTGTTAGACCTCACAAGCGAGCACTGGTCTCCATTTTGACTGCCGAGCCAAGGCTCTTGTTTTAATGAATCTCAGCAGAAGTGGAGGAGACAAGCTAGACCAAGCCTTTTCACTAGCGTTGCAGACTGACTGAAGCCTTCAGCTAAATGTGTGGGAAGCATCAGCATGGTTCTCTCCACTTATCCCTGGTCCAGGAAGTACTTTGTTTACAGCTTTACTTTCCCCTTTGTCTTACCATTCTTTCATATTTCATGTCATCAAGTCACATCAATTATTCAAGACCAGCCATTGTTTAGATTGTCCAGTTGTGTGCTGCGCCTCATTCAGGCTCATTGAACCAAGTCACAGTTGGTTTTATGATTGCCTTTGTATGGAGGACTGTCATTCATTCTATGTAAACCATCACATTTCAAGGCAGTTCTAGCCATTAGTTGTTAAGAAACGTCCATTTTATCTACTTTTGTCTGTCCTATTCCTGTGGAGCTTACAGTGTGCACTGAGAAACTGAATAGAGAAAATGAAAGAATCCATACAAACAATGCATAGATCATGTTTAGTGTTATCAGACAAACTGTATGTGGGACGATTTCTTGAATAAATACAAATCCATAACCCGTGAGGTTTTAGAGCTGGTAGTCTTTCTATTAGAACAAACCAAAACAACCCTGTTTCCTTTATCACAGGAGTTGTAACTTTTCCAGATTACCAATGTATCTAAAACCACTATACCAATCCTGGAGCGGTTGCTCCAGCGGCTCTGGACAACGGTGACCCTGGCCGGGAACCCACTTCCTGTGGGTGTCTCAGGGGGAGTTGGCATATACAAGAAACACATTTCCAATACACGGTTGTGTGTAACAGGACAAATACACGCACCCCCAAATTAGTATTATTATACTATGCCAATCATGAGTAGGTGGATCATGTCTACAGGCCAAACAAGATGTTAACTCATCAACTTAATTCCTCGTTATCTCCGAAGAAGTATCACCTTACAATTACGAGCTGAATCACATGTCGACGTATGGTGTTTTTGGAGTTGTCTCCTCAACAGAATTAAATAAAAAGGGGAGCTCATTAGAAAGTTGGACTTGTGGTGCCAATTAGGAGCTAAGCCATATGCACTGTAATTACCAGATGCTTGCACGCTTCCCTACGGGTAACTTTCTGGGGAAAGAAATGGGCCATTCGTACATCTCCAGAGTACGAGCCTTGAAATTCTGAACAGTGCATGTGCTCTTGGACTCCCTCCAGCACATGCCCAGGCAGTCATGCGATCTGAAGCGACGTGAGCAAGTAGTTTACTTAGAGAATCACTTTCTATTACCGTCTCAGTGTAGATCTGAATCTGTAGGCCTACTTCACAGGATTGAAGTTCAGCCTCAGTGGGATATGCCTTCATCCAGTCTTGTGGACAGTATATGGGTATCAGATGCAGTATTCACTATATTGCAAGAAGGCATCTTTTAGGCTCAAAACACTTGGCTCAATGATAGGGTGCATTGACTTGTTAAGACAGTGAAATAACTGATAGAGCCACCCGTGACAGAGGATTCAAGGCATTTTACCGATGGGGATTGTCTGCCCATGCAGAAAATGAACCCAGGCCCACAAGGTAAATATTAGCTGTATTAATGGGTTGTGACAAGGCCTATACAGACACTGTACAATTGATTTGTATTATCCATTTTTTGGCATTGGATGTAGGCCAATCTGCTCTATCGATACAGTAAGGATGCATTGTCATTCACCCAAACTACACATACAGACACGTGAACAGAATGTACCAAAGACTCAAAGAGCAGTCAGGGGCAGAAACTTTGTTTGTGCTGTGTGAGAGAAATGGACTTGGAGATTTTTCACGTCGGAGGCCATCATATTCTTTCTTCGACGGAATCTCGCAACCTTCGCAACCTCATGGCAGTGTGCTGCGCAGTCGGCAGCCCACTAACTCAGAGGTGTCAAAGAACCAAGGTCTCTGGGAATGAACAGACCAAAGGATGAGGTTAAGCCTTTTAACAGGTTCATGATGATAACAAGCTCATCAGACAGAAAGCATCCTTTTCATGAGGGAATTTTCACAGGAACATGAAAGTATAAGCCCAGTTCCTGTAGAATTTTGCATGATGACCGTGTGCTAATGTTTGACTCCAATAAATTGGTCTTTAGCTGAGAATGTTTGAGCTAATTTCTTGAGCTTTGGTTGCTTCTCAACTTTTAAATTTTTTAGTATCCATGCAAATTGAATTAGCCGTTTTACCAATGCAAATAGTGTTTCATTGAAGCTTCAGGGAGACTGCAGGTCAACTTCAGCCAATAAGAGACAAAGGAAGGGTCACCTTCAACAACAAAAGCTTTGGAGTCTTTATTTTCCTTTCATCAGACTCTTATCTCTCATGCCCCCAAAAATGTGACATATGGTGACCATTTTGTTTCTAGTCTTACAAAGATAATTCGGAGTGAGCTATTGTCCAGTCAAATCTGACTCTATTCTTCACAGCTTGACTTTCAATTGTATGTAAGCATGACAGCTTTGAGCCTAATATCTCCAATTTGACACAGACATCGAGTATTTCAAGGATGTATTTTTCATTATTTTGTTTCATGCATTTTCGACATTGAATGACAGATATTTATTGTAATACACTGGAAGGCCAGGAGAATTAAGACTATTATTTTGCTTAGTGCTGACAGTAGTTGACTGTAGACTGGATGATGTCACTGCCTCTGCACCCACAGGTAAACCATCATCTTTACTTTATCTGTTTCCAGTAAACAAGTGCAGGACTGTGTGGAGGCAGCAAAGTTCCCTCAGAGTGGTTTATCTATCTAAATCAATAAATACACGCAATGATAAAAGAGGACATCATGAATATTGCACACAAGGTTCCCAGCAGTGTTAACATTGACCCCATGGTGATTCAACAGCCTTTGATTTCTTTCATTAACCAGTCTTTATGGTCTCCCCTGTACTCCCTGGACATCTCACGGGAGTGGACAATGGCATCTAGATGGGTAATTCAATATGACCCATGCTGCTCCATTCTCTGAGTGTATTGGGACTAGATAAAAAACAAAGCAGGAAAATGCATAGAAGGATAATCCAGATCAGCAGCAATGATTATTTTCTCCCTAGCATCTTTGGGGTTTGCATGGTCCATGGGCTGTGACGGGGGAGCAGCGTGAAGAACATCAGAGCCTCTGTTTGCTCTGTCTGCCCGTACACCATCTCATCTCCACCTCAACACATACAGTAACTACCCAGAGAGACATAAAGGAATATTATAGCCAAACAGTATGTAGGTCAGCAATTGTGGGGCAGCCATTTTGACAATTGGACTAATTACAAAGGATCGGCGAGTGAATGCATAGCAATTACACATGTGATTGTAGGTTATTTCTATCGCCAGTGGTTTTCTTTGTATTGGATCACACACTGGGCAATCAGTGCATTAGCCTGTAATTGAATAGGCACTAAAATGCATAAGGCCTGCATAACTGTATTATTATATCTTATCTTGGCTCGTTCTCCTCCTTAGGCAGACTATTTGTTACCATCTGCCGGTAATGGCTGTCTGATAACAAGAGAGAACCCACGCAATGTGATACTCTGCTCAAGCCTTAATATAATATACGTGCCATAATGGAAGCTTGTGATATGTAATCTGTGCATTTACCAGATGTAATTTTAAATGTATGTAATTTGTTTTGATGATCCTTGTGTATTTCTTAGCCTTTTCCTCTTCCTTTTGACAGCCGTTAGATCAGTCTACTGTACAATGGATCTCCCCTGGGTTGTTTTCTTGTCTTATCAGCCTGTATCTGTATTGTTCTGGTGTAGTATTCTCCCATCTAACACTGTTACATGTTTGAGGAGAATCTTGTCAACCCACAGTTGTTTTTGTTGAGCATTTGTCATTTTGTGTCAAAGTCCCTTCAGTATGTGTTCTGACCTTTCTACACACATTTTCTCTTCTTGTTACTGAGGTGCAATGTGCAACAGTTAGGTTAAATTCCTATTTGTAGCCTAATGGCTGCTGAACCCAAATGTACAGTATATCAACCTACCATTTTCAAAATGACGTACACATTTCGATTTTGACATTCGTAGCACTTCTATAGTCAGATTGTGGACATCGTCATTCTTTCTTGAAGCTCGCACAAGGTTTGGTTCAATGGTCGTTGTGTTGCTTGGGTATTCCACGTTGAGACCACATACTCTTGGCCAACAGCGTTGTCTACGCTGACTTATCTCTATCGGTGGCTACAACTTTGAAGTCTCCCTGTAGGTCAGTTGGTAGAGCATGGTGTTTGCAACGCCAGGGTTGTGGGTTCGATTCCCACGGGGGGCCAGCACAGAAAAAAAATGTATGAAATGTATGCATTCACTACTGTAAGCCGCTCTGGATAAGAGGGTCTGCTAAATGACTAAAATGTAAAAAAAAATGAAACAAGTCCATTTTTGAGGCTCCTGAATAATTTATGGCCACTGTCGTTGTGGTTCTCCCCACCCTTTGTACAAGTTGATTACAGTGGCAAAGAAACACAAAATGATTTATTCTTCATAGAGGAAGGTGACTTTTTTACTCATGAAAGGAGCATGGTGAATCGTTTTGTATCACCTGTTTCATTACTCTCCATGCGTTGAACACTGCAGTGTCTGGAAACAAAGACCTGATTCTAGACAGTATGTACACTACCGTTCAAAAGTTTGGGGTCACCTAGAAATGTCCTTGTTTTTGAAAGAAAAGCACATTTTTTGTCCATTAAAACAACATAAAATTGATCAGAAATACAGTGTAGACATTGTTAATGTTGTAAATGACTATTGTAGCTGGAATTTTTTTATGGAATATCAACATAGGTGTACAGAGGCCCATTATCAGCAACCATCACTCCTGTGTTCCAATGGCATGTTGTGTTAGCTAATCCACATTTATCATTTTAAAAGGCCAATTGGTCATTAGAAAACCCGTTTGTATTATGTTAGCACAGCTGCAAACTGTTTTCCTGATTAAAGAAGCAATAAAACTGGCCTTCTTTAGACTATTTGAGTATCTGGAGCATCCGCATTTGTGGGTTCGATTACAGGCTCAATATGGCCAGAACAAAGACCTTTCTTCTGAAACTCGTCAGTCTATTCTTGTTCTGAGAAATGAAGGCTATTCCATGCAAGAAATTGCCAAGAAACTGAAGATCTCGTACAACGCTGTGTACTACTCCCTTCACAGAACACTGCAAAATGGCTCTAACCAGAATAGAAAGAGGAGTGGGAGGCCCCTGTGCACAATTGAGCAAGAGGACAAGTATATTGGAGTGTCTAGTTTGAGAAACAGATGCCTCACAAGTCCTCAACTGGCAGCTTCATTAAATAGTACCCGCAAAACACCAGTCTCAACGTGAACAGTGAAGAGGCGACTCCGGAATGCTGGCCTTCTAGGCAGAGTTCTTCTGTCCAGTGTCTGTGTTCTTTTGTCCATCTTAATCTTTTCTTTTTATTGGCCAGTCTGAGATATGGCTTTTTCTTTGCAACTCTGCCTAGAAGGCCAGCATCCCGGAGTCGCCTCTATTGACGTTGAGACTGGTGGACAAAAAATTTGCTTTTCTTTCAAAAACAAGGACATTTCTAGGTGACTCCAAACATTTGAACGGTAGTGTACATCTAATGCAATGTCCAAGCATTAGTCATCAGCAATACATTCAGATGCTACTTAACAGAGGTCATTGGTTCCAGCTGCTATCTTTGTCTTATTTTGTCTGTGACAGTTCCCTTGTGAGGGTGGCAAATGGCACCCTGTCGAATTAGATTAGACAGGCTGCAAAACTGTCTGATGCTACACAAACTATGTGCCATGAATTTATATTGGCTTGTGACCTGTGTGTACGGCTTAGGCTGGATATTCCTTGAGTGATAATGCTAGTGCGAGCTGTTTCCCAAGGGGGGGGTATTTGTATTTGCGGTCAGTGTGCTTTTGGGATTTGAGGTTTGTTGTGGATGCAGTGGTGCATCATGGGATTTTTTTGTGTGTGACATGATTGACTCCGTGAAAGCAACATTTGAGGTGAACAACTCTTGAGCACTCATTCTCTTGAGCACTCATTCTCACTGAGGCCTTATTTGCTTCAGGGTCACCGAGTGGATTGATTTGAGAAAATGTATTGTGCCTCCTTCTTTTGTTTAATTGTGCATTAGATGTTTTGAAATCTGAATTGCAATCTTGCCGAATGCAAATAAATCTCACCTTGTTTGTGACGAGAAGGACAGCCCAAGACGGCTTGATTTGTATCTCACAGGGTACATGTGTAGGACGTCATATTGCTCTGACTGGAAGTTCTGTACCGAGCTGGAGTTATTATTTGTCTCGCTGTTTGTGTTCAGGTACAAGGACAGTAGAAAATCAAACATTGAACCAACGTTTTAAAATGTTATTGGTTCTTGAGTGAACACAAGTCTCTTCATGTGAATTACGAGCTTAGGTGAAGAAGAGCTTACATGTAAATCTTGTTCTTTTTACTTATTATTTTTCATTCACTATAAAAGCAAACAGTTACACCCTTAAGGCTACAAGTTTCAAGCACAATACATGTAAGCACTTTACCAGCCAAGATGAAAACAAGACTAGCACGGTTAAAACATGGCCCTTGAAAGTCATTGTTCAACTTAGCACAACAACCTACAGCACAATACCCCGTCATGTGATGTAGCAATATCCATTAAGTAAATGAGCCTCACCAACATCCCCCTGCCTTCTCCTCATTGAGTGAAAGGACTGGGTTTGATATAGGCACAGAATCGCCCTGCCAGGTTGTTCTGAAATGTAATTTAAATAGAGTAGCGCCCCTTCGCTCTGTTTTCTCCAGTCTCTGAGTTGTCATGTTCCATCAGGTAGCTGTAACTTCATCATTAGCATGACAGCTTTATTGCTGCTATCTCTGCCATTACTCTCTTTGCCAATGTTTCTGCTGAAAGGGAATGATATTAAAGCCCTTCAATCCCTGCGATGCTATTACATGCAAAGTGTTTACGCCAGAGCCTGAGTTCTGCCAGAGGCTTCTTCTCTCCTTTAAATACTGCATGGGGGCCTCAAGAGCCAGGCAGGGGCAGCATACCCTCCTACTGGGTCACTGGTGTATTTTGGGCTTCTCCAAATACAAGTTAATGCGCTGTAATTGCCCAAGTGTTGCATATCTATTATAAATGAGGTGTTTTGTTTCCTTGTCTTTTAAATAAATCCTGATTTGTGCAATATCCCTGTAGGTCAGATTCATACAGATGCCCAACCTGGCTCAACTGAACGTTATTTTACAAATTTCCATAATGAAGACTTGACTACATACCCACCTATAAAGCAGAAATGCCCTACAAGCTATGCCAGCATGAGGGCAATAACAACAGTAGTTGCTTAAGGAACCCTCTGGACTGAATTTCTCCTTCTCCTTGGGTCTCTGGTTGTGTGCTCCCATGCATGTGCATGCGTCATACGATACACAATGGGAAAAACCTCCATTAGGACATACCAGGAACACAGAGGTCCAATCTCGTATTGATTCACAGGGCAGAATTGATAGCCGGCACCACTACACTCTGAAACTCAATCCACTGGCTCCAGCCATTAGGGCCTCTTTATTTTTCTACTGTCTGATGGCCCTCAGTCTTGGCCTGCCTGCTTTCTTTGCATAATTCAACACGTGGACCCAATGGCTCCCAGGCCAGCTCATTTATATGATGTATTATTTATTCTTTGTCTGAGGCTGCCTCATATGGACTGATTTTGAGGTATTCATCTACAGGGTGAAAGGGGTCTTTTGATTTCCACTAGTCTTTGTGTCTGAGTCTTTCGGTCTTTCTTCGCACCCTGTTGATGCACCAATCGGAATACGATATGTGGATCCAGTTTGCTGTGTGTGGTGATGGACAGACCATTAGACCATTACTATTCAGCAGACTATACAATTGGCATAATTTTGTGACAAATTCTCTCTGATCTGTCCTTGTGATGGCCAGCTGTCAAGCGCATGTACACACACTCACTCACACACACACACACCACAGAGACACAACCACGGGGAGTCAAGCGGTGTGTTAACCTAAAACCAATCTTTCACAACATCACCTGATCCCAGACTCCAGTGTGTGTGAGTAATCACTCAGTTCTCCACTATATGGAGTGAAATACAGCCAGCGATTTAACTGCTGTCAACCACATGACCTTTCTGTGGAAATCAAAGCAACTTTTCCTGTATATTCCCAGTTAGACACCAGGAGACAGGTGCATCAGCGTTAGAACTGCTAGAGGTGCTCGTCAAGCCCCTCTCTCAGGAGAGGCTCGCGGGACGGGACACAGATGACACATTGGAATTTCCAAGTAAATTACATTTCCAATTGAAGAGGCAGATGACACTAATATCACACTTGGCTTGGCAGCTCTTAAAGCACTCGCAAGGAGAGAAGAGTGTTGGGTCCGTGGAGGGACGCAGCCGATCACATCGCTCTCTCCAAACCCAACTGCATCAATGGAACCGTGGGGTAGGGCTCTGCTTGGTTGACTGTCTTGACACGGAAGACAAATGATCAACGAAGGAGTCTGTACTACTCAGAAGAAAGGGGAGGTTTTAGATATGTTTGTTTTGGTTTTGTTGCTGTTTTTCTTTCCCCTTATCCTTGCCTCCATCTCTTTGTGATGTGCAAATGCAGATCTTGATGGCTCTGATGATTTTGGATAGAGAACACAAAGCAGAATTTTTTTTAACCCCCTATTGTCACGGTGTTCGTCGGAAGGAGCGGACCAAAGTGCAGCGTGTGTATCGTTCCAAATATTTTATTGAACTGTGAAACTATGCAAGATAAACAAAATAAACTAAAGAACAAAAACAACAAACCGTGAACAATCTCCCACAAACCCAGGTGGGAAAAACAACTACTTAAGTATGATCTCCAATTAGAGACAACGATGACCAGCTGCCTCTAATTGGAGATCATCCCCAAAAAACAACAACATAGAAATACAAAAACTAGAACATAACATAGAAAATCTAAACTAGAAAAAACACCTGTCACGCCCTGACCTACTCTACCATAGACAATAACAGCTTTCTATGGTCTGGACGTGACAGTACCCCCCCCCCCCCCCCAAAGGTGCAGACGCCGAACGTAGCCTAAAAAAAAGAAGAAGAGAGGGTTAGGGTTGGTGACTAAGGTCAGTGGCGGCTCTGGTGCAGGACGAAGAACCTTGTCATCCCGCGGATCCTCCAGCAGAGGAGACGGCTCCGGATCGGGGCGTAGCCCCCGCTCCGCCCGCTGATCCCCCCGCTTTTGTGTCACCAGACCCTGGATCGTCGCCAAAGGACCGCAGGCCCTCTCAGGAGGCTCCGGACTGCGGGCCCTCTCAGGAGGTTCCGGACCGCGGGCCCTCTCAGGAGGTTCCGGACCGCGGGCCGTCTCAGGAGGTTCCGGACCGCGGGCCGTCTCAGGAGGTTCCGGACCGTGGGCCATATCAGGAGGTTCCGGACTGGGAACTGTCGCCGGAAGCTCTGGACTGGGAACTGTCGCCGGAAGCTCTGGACTGAACTGTCGCCGGAAGCTCTGGACTGGGAACTGTCGCCGGAATGTGCACTGGAGGCCTGATGCGTGGGGCTGGCACAGGTGGCGCCAGACTGGTAACACACACCTCAAGGCGAGTGCGGGGAGCAGGAACAGGACACCCCGGACTGGGCAGGTGCACTGGAGGCCTGATGCGTGGAGGAGGGACAGGTGGCCCCAGACTGGTGACCCGCACTTCAGGGCGAGTGCGAGGAGCCGGGACAGGATATACTGGACCTTGGAGGCGCACTGGAGGTCTGGAGCGTATGGCTGGCACAACCCGTCCTGGCTGGATGCTCAGTGTAGCCCGGCAAGTGCGGGGCGCTGGCACAGGACGAACTGGGCTGTGAATGCGTACTGGCGACAGTGCGTAGAGCTGGCACAGGATATCCTAGACCGAGGAGGCATACTGGAGACCAGGAGCGCTGAGCCGGCACAATCCATCCTGGCTGAATGTCCACTCTAGCACGGCAAATGAGGGGCGCAGGCACAGATCGCACCGGGCTATGAATGAGCACTGGTGATATAGTGCGCATAACTCGGTGCCTGACTGGTCACATGCTCCCTACGGTAAGCACGGGGAGTTGGCTCAGGTCTACAACCTGACTCCGTCAATCTCCCTGTGTGCTCCACACTGTAGTGTCCAAAACGTCTTTCAAGCTGTCAGGCATTCCCTTGGCAGCAAGAGCCTCTCGGTGGATGCTGCAGTGTACCCAAGTGGCGTCGGGAGCATATGCTTGCACGCGCGTCTCTCTGTCATGGCTTTTGCACCATCAGTACAGATACCAACACATCTTGACCACCAAAGTCCATTTGATGTCACAAAGTTGTCCAGTACTTAAAAAATATCCTCTCCGTTTGTCCTGGTTTCCAGTGGTTTGCAGAAGAGGATGTCTTCCTTAATTGACCCCCCATAAACGTAACGGACATATACAGTGGGGGAAAAAAGTATTTGATCCCCTGCTGATTTTGTACGTTTGCCCACTGACAAAGAAAGGATCAGTCTATAAAAAAGAAGAAGCAATCAATCAATCAGATTCCAAACTCTCCATCATGGCCAAGACCAAAGAGCTCTCCAAGGATGTCAGGGACAAGATTGTAGACCTACACAAGGCTGGAATGGGCTACAAGACCATCGCCAAGCAGCTTGGTGAGAAGGTGACAACATTTGGTGCGATTATTCGCAGATGGAAGAAACACAAAAGAACTGTCAATATCCCTCGGCCTGGGGCTCCATGCAAGATCTCACCTCGTGGAGTTGCAATGATCATGAGAACGGTGAGGAATCAGCCCAGAACTACACGGGAGGATCTTGTCAATGATCTCAAGGCAGCTGGGACCATAGTCACCCAGAAAACATTTGGTAACACACTACGCCGTGAAGGACTGAAATCCTGCAGCGCCCGCAAGGTCCCCCTGCTCAAGAATACATATACATGCCCGTCTGAAGTTTGCCAATGAACATCTGAATGACTCAGAGGACAACTGGTGAAAGTGTTGTGGTCAGATGAGACCAAAATGGAGCTCTTTGACATCAACTCAACTCGCCGTGTTTGGAGGAGGAGGAGGAATGCTGCCTATGACCCCAAGAACACCATCTCCACCGTCAAACATGGAGGTGGAAACATTATGCATTGGGGGTGTTTTTCTGCTAAGGGGACAGGACAACTTCACCGCATCAAAGGGACGATGGACGGGGCCATGTACCGTGAAATCTTGGGTGAGAACCTCCTTCCCTCAGCCAGGGCATTGAAAATGGGTCATGGATGGGTATTCCAGCATGACAATGACCCAAAACACACGGCCAAGGCAACAAAGGAGTGGCTCAAGAAGAAGCACATTAAGGTCCTGGAGTGGCCTAGCCAGTCTCCAGACCTTAATCCCATAGAAAATCTGTGGAGCGAGCTGAAGGTTCGAGTTGCCAAATGTCAGCCTCGAAACCTTAATGACTTGGAGAAGATCTGCAAAGAGGAGTGGGACAAAATCCCTCCTGAGATGTGCGCAAACCTGGTGGCCAACTACAAGAAACGTCTGACCTCTGTGATTGCCAACAAGGGTTTTGCCACCAAGTACAAAGTCATGTTTTGCAGAGGGGTCAAATACTTATTTCCCTCATTAAAATGCAAATCATTTTATAACATTTTTGACATGCGTTTTTCTGGATTTTTTTGTTGTTATTCTGTCTCTCACTGTTCAAATAAACCTACTATTAAAATTATAGACTGATAATTTCTTTGTAAGTGGGCAAACGTACAAAATCAGCAGGGGATCAAATACTTTTCCCCCCCACTGTACCAGGAGATGTGCCAGGCCCGCCACGTCTGTTGACTCATCCAGCTGTAACACTTTGAATTCACTGGCTTGTATGAAAAGCAGTAATTGTTTAAAAACATCTCCTGCCATGTCACTGATGCATTCATCATCATCGTGAAACACTGTTGTTTGATGAAGGCATTGTCTGTATAGTGTTTTTGGCCTTTTCCCCCAGCATTGTCCCAGCCATATCCGCGGCAGCAGGAAGAATGAAGTCCTCCACAATAGTATGGGGCTTGCCTGTCCTAGCCACTCAGGAGCTCATCATAGCCCCTTCTTACTAATGGTATCTGTTGCTTTTAAACATGTCTTACTACTCGAAGGTCATCTTTATTCTCGCTCAAAAAACCCCCTTGGCTAATTTTTCGAATTGTTATGTTTCGTTTCTAAATGTCTGCGTAAGAGTGAAGGTTTCCCGCGAGAGAGTAACGGTTAATGTGATTGAATGTTAATTATTTGACTAGGCTACCTGTATTTGACATTGTGTTGTTTTTTCACTGAACACTAGATGGTTTAATTTTATTTTTGGCAGTGAAATGAGGCTACCCAGGCGAGAAAAAAAATCTCACCCAAAATGTATAGCCCCGTTGGAAAATACAAATGTACTGTTTGAAAATGTGAATAATAATTCATAAATAAGTAATAATATATTATATATAAAAAAATGGGAATCACATTGTTATTTGGCTTTCCCCCCGACAGCATTGCGCGTACCCCAACCTGCCCCAGAAGATGCCTTTTCATTGAAAACCCAATGATCTAATAGCAGGCTTATCTCTATTTTACAATGACTCAGCATCATGTAACTCCCTAAAAGAAGGACTAGACCCCACCACTTATGTCCACTCATTTTCTGAATTACATGGATCAGATTGTGCCGAGTGAGTGTGAAATATGTTAAAGAGTGTGTCACGGCCTTTGGGCCCTTCTTCTCACAGATATGACGGAGCCAGAGAAAGGAGTTAGAGCCAGCCGCATGGGGCCCATCGACCCTCTTCAAGGTCACTGCAAGCCCCGCTATTATGATCGGTGCCATCTTCGGTTGGAAAACCAGTCCTCCCCCCTTCCCATGAGCCCCCCCCCCCCCCATTATAAATTCACTTGGATTTGATTTCCATACCCCAGAGCTTACAGGGTTTCCGCAAGCTCCGGCCAACAAAGCATCTCTACAGGTCGAGTCAGCTCATCTGAAATTGGACGCGCATGAGGGACCAGCGAATGGAGCCTTCCAAGGCTTTAGTCAGGGCTGTTGAATTAAACATGAACGCGGGCACTGCTCCTCAAAAACCTTTATATTTTATGGGGTGTAAGAATATGAAAGGGGGAAAAATCTATTTGTGTCATCTTTTGGGGGACATTATTTGTTTGGGGGTGTTCTTCAAAGTTATTTGTTGAAAATTTCAGTATTCCAGCTTTTGTTGTTATATCTTTCCTGCATTAAATGGCAAATGTCAAGAGAAAGTACAAAACTATTTAAAGATGTCTGGATATACCAACATTGAATAAATCTCACCCTGCACCTACCAATCTGGAAAGATGGGCTTTGAACACGATGTGATCAAAAAGCAATACTTCCGAGAGGTTGATGATCACCCTGATGTGACAGTACCAATCTCCACTGATCCTCATCAAGTGTTCCTCTTCTATGCCTCCCCTTCCACCTCCCTGAAAAACAATATTTTTGTCTATTTTTCCCACTTCTCCGAATGTAGAAGTGCTTCAATGAGGCATCTCTTCTCCATTGATCACAATGCGAGTGAGCGGCAGAGAAGTCGAGTCTTTCAGTCTGTCTTTCTGGGGCTCAGGTAGATATCACAGTTCTCCTGTTATCAGATTATCAGGGCTCAGTTCAGACTTTAGACCCCACGTCGGTGCGATATTTTCTTCTTCTTGAACTGCACTGTTGGTTAAGGGCTTGTAAGTAAGCATTTCATGGTAAAGTATATACTTGTTGTATTCAGCGCATGTGACAAATAAAGTTTGATTTGATTTGAGTGGAGGAGAAAGTTGGAGCAGCGGCAGCCATTGAGATGGAGTGTGGCAGTATTTTACCAGCATGCACCAGGGTTGGTTGGCCCATTTAGTGTCGAGGAAGAAGAGATAAGAAACAGATAACGCTGAGAGAGCAATGCCTCTGTCACAACTTCCGCCGAAGTCAGTCCCTCTCCTTGTTCGGGCGGCGTTCGGTGGTCGACGTCGCTGGCCTTCTAGCCACCGCCGATCCACTTTTCATTTTCCATTTGTTTTGTCTTAGTCTTACACACCTGGTTTCACTCACCCAATTACCTGTTTATTATTTAACCCTCATGTTTGTTGTATTGTATTATTTAAACCCCATGTTTGTTGTATTGTGGTCCGTATTTGTGGGCTTGGTAATTCTCTTGTATTTTGATGACTTTGAGTAAAGTTACTTTTATTTACTCATCTCTGCTGTCCTGCGCCTGACTCCTCTGCACCAGCTACACATAGATCCTTACAGCCTCCTCCAAAGTAACCACCAGCCTCTTCAACACAGGTTTGTTGAAAGATCGATGCAAATCCACATGAAAAGGGCAGTTTTGGAAACCCTTAACCTTCTTTTGAAGGGGCTTGTTTCTGCTGAAGGTGCGATGTGAATACATGAAGGTGATAGAGATAGAAACAGACTCTTGATAGAACTAGAAGCTAGGGAATTTGTTGTATTCAGAATATGACATTCTCTTTGCCCAATTTTTTTGTTTGACATTGTGTAAGGCAGGGATTTTGCAGCAATTACAACAGTGTGTTTAGCCATGTGTTTAGCCATGTCCCCAGCCAATTAAAATATGCCAGGCATATTGTTACATGCAGTCCAATTGATGGGTTCACATAATTAAATGGCAAAACATGTCAGCAAGAAAGAGGAGACAATAGTGTTCAAATGCATATTCTTTCAAGGAAGTTTTTTGGGGGGGAGTTTGGTTTAGCAGCACTGATGACAAGGAAATTGTTTGCTTCAGAATGTAATCTTCTAATTTGATGACATAGGCTTGAGTACATGGAAGTTAATTTGGCACAGGCAAATGTGATTGACTCACATGCTGTACATGCAATAATGAATTAGGAGGTTTTTTTTACTCTGACAGCAGCAAATGAGGTCAACTGGTTTGGAGCTGTGTGCTGCAAACAAATGGAAACTACGCAAACATGAGATTATTTTTACTTGAAATCAGGGCACCTATTCACAAAACTTCTCAGAGTAGGAGTGCTTGATCTCGGATTAGTTTAGCCTTTTAGATCACATTGAAAGAGAGGCATATGGACAGGTGGGGGGTCCTACCCTGAGATGCTTTTTGAGTATGGGCCCAAGAATCACCCCAAAAAGAACCAAGAATCACTCCCAAATGAGTGGGAGGTGGGGATGAACCACTTAGACTAGAGCATGGGGGGAGGTTAGTGATGGATGGGTCAATACTCTGGGGATGACTGCTGTTTCCTTTCTCGCCTGGCCCTGCACACATTGGCGAGCTGTCTGCTCCCTGCGAGCGCTTGTCCGACAGAGGGGGAGCGAGACAGGTGCTGTGGCCTGACATTTAGTGTCCTCCCCCACCCCTACATTATTACCCCCGCCCCCGCGCTTTAATCCGCCTTTTGTGAGCGATTAGCAATATCCTCAACTCCAGGGAAGCAGGGCGGTAGGGGGGGACAATGCCCCACCACTAACTACGCTGTCTAATGTAATTACCCTCACATGCTAGCAGCAGTGGTGGTGGTAGTGGGGAGATTGATTTTTAGGGAGATATAGGGGACCGACAGCTGCAGCGGGAGACAGTAATGTGTAACATAAAGAGGGGGCAGGATCGCCGCTAGCCCAAAATAACACCATTAGGTGAGGGGGTTCAATTCGATTTTTAGCAAGCGCCATAGAACACTTTCTGGAGGTTGATATGGAAGCTGTGTGCTTGTAAACGAGTGTGTCTAAGCACGGGTTGGCCCGAATCTCCTCAGCTCTGTCCATATTGTAGCTGACAAAATGAGACTTTTAAATCAACCCTGCAGCACTACACTAGAGACCGAAAGAGAGAGAGAGGGAGGGCGGGCGGGAGGGATGGAGAGAGAGGGATTAAAGAGGAGTTATTATTTTAACTCCAGCCCGTCGAGTCCTTTGTGGTCTTATCACGCCGGCCCACGATTTTGATGCAATAAACTTCTGCAGGACCCATTTATACACATTGTAAGCTCTGAAAGCCGTTTGTGTGGGCGGCAGCAGTCGCTCTCTTCCACGTTTGAAATGTGCTATTAGATGTTCCTCTGTTTTGTCTAGAATATTTCTGGGAGGCTGGCTAAAGACCCACGCCCTTGGCTTTGTAATCAGCTGGTCTGCTATGTTTTTTTCCCCCTCTCTGAATATCGTGCTAGGCTAGTGTTATTAGCGCCCTCCCATGCTGTTAGCTGTCTGCGCTCTGATTTACATAGCCGCCATAAATGAAATACATGTACTCCAGTGAGCTCATGCATTATTCATGAACAGGTGCCATATATTCGTATATTCTGTAAATAATTGCGATATTGTATACAGTCTGTCGTCTCCCTTTGAATTTTTTTTTTCTTGATTTTCACCTTTCTTCTGGTTCCTCCTCCTCCCTGCTGTGCATGTTACCTGGTGCAGGTAAGGCCCTGTTCTTCGAACTTCCAAAACTATAGGAGTGGAACTTCACATGGCCCTTTGTAGTGTGTGTGTTTTTTTTTATCTCTGTCCTAGTTTTACATCTATGGCTCATTATGAAATGTTTTGATGGTCCTCGGTCTGTGGTTTCAACATAAGTTAGCCTTACCTATCTATTCATTGTGTGTGTGTGAGGCTGACTTATCTACTCATGCTCAATAATCTAATGGTGTGTGTGTGTGTGTGTGTGTGTGTGTGTGTGTGTGTGTGTGTGTGTGTGTGTGTGTGTGTGTGTGTGTGTGTGTGTGTGTGTGTGTGTGTGTGTGGTGTGTGTGTGTGTGTGTGTGTGTGTGTGTGTGTGTGTGTGTGTGTGTGTGTGTGTGTGTGTGTGTCCTCCCCTCAGACTGTGGCATGATTTGTGTGATCCCTAGCTACTGCCGGGGCATAATGCGATTATGATTGATTAGCATTAGGTTGCAGAAGGTGTCAACCGGGGGTTGATTAAGGCATAAATGATGGTCACCCTGATCACATTTATGACTGAGGGTCCCAGCCCTACGCTGTGCAATTAGCACTTTTAATGGCCTGTCAATTAACAGACCCACTTCCCACAAGTCATCCAAACACACGCATGATCACAGCAATGACGCCACCCGCACCACCAACTCACTTATATTCTGCTGCAAATTGCTTTCGGGTGACAGTGCCAAAGCCTAAACTCAAGCCTCAGTAAATGACGAGATACGGGGGAATGATGGGATCATAGAACAAATGCGCTGCTGGTGGTCCGTGTTTCCTCTGTCCATTGTTTTCTCTGTCCTTTGTTTTTGGCCTTCAATAATGAATGAGACAACTCGGAGAGAATGTAACCCCAGAACATGTTTGATCCCCCCCTCCCCCAACCCCGCAAACATTGAAACATCTGGTGACTTTTTTTTCAGTGGAGAGGACAGTGTGTTCAAGGAGCTAATGGTGTCTGACGTGCTTGTTTGCCGCTGCTTAAGCATGTCAAGCAACAGCTGGAAAATCTCTCTACCTCTCTGCACCAATATTTGGAATCAGGCTTTTCTGTCTGATTCTGACTGGCAGGGCCTATCTGTACTGTAGTCGGGGGGGTATAGTGAGAGAGACAGAGACAGGAGGTATAGTGAGAGAGACAGAGACAGGAGGTATTGTGAGAGAGACCGACAGGAGGTATAGTGAGAGAGACAGAGACAGGAGGTATAGTGAGAGAGACCGACAGGAGGTATAGTGAGAGAGACAGAGACAGGAGGTATTGTGAGAGAGACCGACAGGAGGTATAGTGAGAGAGACAGAGACAGGAGGTATTGTGAGAGAGACAGAGACAGGAGGTATAGTGAGAGAGACAGAGACAGGAGGTATAGTGAGAGAGACAGAGACAGGAGGTATAGTGAGAGAGACAGAGACAGGAGGTATTGTGAGAGAGACCGACAGGAGGTATAGTGAGAGAGACAGAGACAGCAGGTGGGGGGGCAGCAGTGAGGGAATAGTGAAAGAGGGTGAGACAGGGAGGAAGGAGATACAGTAGAGAGAGAGGGCGGGATAGATTCGGTGCTGCACGGTAGCCGTAGTAGCCAGGTTCGGAGCTCAAATTGACCAAGGTCCTCTGAGTCTTTCCTAAGCGTGTTTGCTTTGCTGATGTGTGTTGCTGGCAGTGGAGACCACGAAGGCAATGGAGGCACGAAGGTGGCAGGGGCCACGGGGAGGGAGACAGCGGCTGCTTCCCTCCCTCCGCTTGCTTTCGCTTCGTGTTTGTGGCCTAACGGTCTCCCACTGCGAGGCGAAAGGCTAAAGTGTAGCGGACCCTCGTGTTGGATGTGCACGCTGTTCCCCCCGCGGCGTTGGCCCAGACAAGGACCCCTGACTGGGCATCTGATGTGATGTGTTGCAGTGGAAAACCAACCGTTTCTTATCTAGTGTGTTATTCAATGGAATCAATTGTTTTTATGTAAAATACTATTCCCCAAGCATGCGCATGAAATTATGATATACACAATGTCTGTAACTTGAGACAACTGCCTTATACCTAGTATGACAGATAAAGCCATATAACTTGACAGGTAATAACCAAATGTGCATACACCAATCCTCATAGGAGGAGGATAATTTAGCAGTGGTATGAGGGTTTTTGGATGCTAGACAGACAGTGCTAGGCTATATTCGGAAAGCCTCCCCCTATCTGGGCCCCATTTTCCTTCAGAGAGATCATCAGGCCTTCATTACTGGCCTGCCACTCTGTGGAGTCAGGACTGGTGTTACCTCAGTACTAGACCCTTTATCTCTTCTCTGTCTCTCTCTCTATCACTCTCTACCACTCTGTTTCTCGCTCCATCTCGCTCTCCCCTTCCTGCCATCTCTAGCTCTCTTTCCCTCCTACCCTCCTCATCCCTCCATCCTCTCCACTCTTCCGTCTCAACCCGTTAATGTGACGTCCTTGGGCTTTTTTGGAGTTATTGGCCATGTATCAGTTGAAGCGTTCCGCGTTCATTACAATCTTGACAGTGAGGAGCAAGGTGTGGGGAGCGACGGCACATGCGTTGCACTCCAATCAGCTCGCCGCGTCCTTGGGGGAGAGAGAGATGTACTGTAGGGAGAGAGACATGTACTGTAGGGAGAGAGAGATGAACTGTAGGGAGAGAGAGATGAACTGTAGGGAGAGAGAGATGAACTGTAGGGAGAGAGAGATGTACTGTAGGGAGAGAGACATGTACTGTAGGGAGAGAGACATGTACTGTAGGGAGAGAGAGATGAACTGTAGGGAGAGAGAGATGAACTGTAGGGAGAGAGAGATGAACTGTAGGGAGAGAGAGATGAACTGTAGGGAGAGAGAGATGAACTGTAGGGAGAGAGAGATGTACTGTAGGGAGAGAGATGTAGGGAGAGAGAGATGTAGGGAGATAGACATGTACTGTAGGGAGAGAGACGTGTACTGTAGGGAGAGAGAGATGTACTGTAGGGAGAGAGACGTAGGGAGAGAGAGATGTAGGGAGATAGACGTACTGTAGGAAGAGAGATGTAGGGAGAGAGAGATGTACTGTAGGGAGAGAGCGACGTGTGTACTGTAGGGAGAGAGACGTGTACTGTAGGGAGAGAGATGTAGGGAGATAGACGTGTACTGTAGGGAGAGAGATGTAGGGAGATAGACATGTACTGTAGGAAGAGAGATGTACTGTAGGGAGAGAGATGTAGGGAGATAGACATGTACTGTAGGGAGAGAGACGTGTACTGTAGGGAGAGAGAGATGTACTGTAGGGAGAGAGATGTAGGGAGAGAGAGATGTAGGGAGATAGACGTACTGTAGGGAGAGAGACGTGTACTGTAGGGAGAGAGAGATGGGGAGAGAGAGATGTAGGGAGATAGACGTACTGTAGGAAGAGAGATGTAGGGAGAGAGAGATGTACTGTAGGGAGAGAGCGACGTGTGTACTGTAGGGAGAGAGACGTGTACTGTAGGGAGAGAGATGTAGGGAGATAGACGTGTACTGTAGGGAGAGAGATGTAGGGAGATAGACATGTACTGTAGGAAGAGAGATGTACTGTAGGGAGAGAGATGTAGGGAGAGAGAGATGTAGGGAGATAGACATGTACTGTAGGGAGAGAGACGTGTACTGTAGGGAGAGAGAGATGTACTGTAGGGAGAGAGATGTAGGGAGAGAGACGTACTGTAGGGAGAGAGACGTGTACTGTAGGGAGAGCGACGTGTACTGTAGGGAGAGAGACGTGTACTGTAGGGAGAGAGACGTGTACTGTAGGGAGAGAGACGTGTACTGTAGGGGGAGAGACGTGCAGGGGGAGAGACGTGCAGGGGGAGAGACGTGCAGGGAGAGATGGAAGGGGAGTGAGAGGGAGGGAGTGAGACAGAGGGAAGAGAGGGACAGATATATGATGTGAGTGTACAGGTCAACAGAAAACCAATACAATATGATTGTTTAAGCAAAAAGCTTAACATTGTCCCATCCTTATACAGCACCTTATAAGTCTTTATAGACGACGCTACATCTACATGCCCATGTAAAGTACTGTACATTTTAGTGAATCCCATTTCAATGTAATCCGCCTTGTTAGATAGAGATCCTATCTACATGTGAGTGGTTCATGTTTTAACACTTCCTTCCATTTAGAGATGTAGAGATCCTATTTTCACCTGTAGAAAATATAAGGATGGATATAATGGACTCCATAAGGTGTTGAAAGCGTTCCACAAGATGCTGGCTCATGTTGACTCCAATGCTGATGCCCTTTGGGTAGTGGACCATTCTTGATACACACAGGAAACAGTTGAGTGTCTCAACCTAGAAACGTTGCATTTCTTGACACACTCAAACCGATCCACCTGAGAGTGCTGAACAAGTAGATATATTGACTACGTCCATCCTAGCTCGCTCATTAATGTCTTAATCGAAATTACAGATTGCCTCTTATCCGCTTGCCATCCCCTTATGCCATAGTATGTACATCTCAATTGTCAGTAGAAAACACATTTGTTTCAGCAAGTCAGCCATATCAGCTATGTTTTTTTAAAAGCTTGTAATTGAGGCTGAATTAACTGTTTTGCTGCCAGACAAGACTCTACTGATAGCCAGGTGTAGCAGTGATAAGGTGCTGGGACTGCTTTTGGGACTGCTGTTGGGACAGCTTTATGTAGGCCCTAACAGTTTTTGGCCACCGTTTGTCACCGTTATAGTGTAATTAATGTATTGTTTAGTGTTGTGTATTGGCTTTGCTTTGCTGACATGCATCCCACCTTATTATTTGTTGCCCCACCAAGATGTACATGCACACTTGATAAAGATTAGCAAAAATGACTGTATAAAATAAATAATACAAATACTGAGCTATTTAGTATGCTCAAACATTTTTACAAATTATATTGTTTTATACTAGTACAATTCCTCACACGGAACGCAAACCGGCTGTGCGCATGCGCCCTCGTGCATAAATATATTTTGTCCCCCCACACCAAACGCAATCACAACACACAGGTTAAAATATCAAAACAAACTGAACCAATTATATTAATTTGGGGACAGGTCGAAAAGCATTAAACATTTATGGCAATTTAGCTAGCTAGCTTGCACTTGCTAGCTAATTTGTCCTTTTTAGCTAGCTTGCTGTTGCTAGCTAATTTGTCCTGGGATATAAAAATGGAGTTGTTATTTTACCTGAAATGCACAAGGTCCTCTACTCCGCCAATTAATCCACACATTCCACACATAAAACGGTCAACCGAATCGTTTCTAGTCATCTCTCCTCCTTCCAGGCCTTTTCTTTATATTGCGATTGGCAACTTTCATAAATTAGGTGCATTCCCGCCATTGACTTCATTCGCCTTTCAGTCACCCACGTGGGTATAACCAATGAGGAAATGGCACGTGGGTACCTGCTTCTATAAACCAGTGAGGAAATGGGAGAGGCAGGACTTGCAGTGCGATCTGCGTCAGAAACAGAACTGACTTCTATTTTAGCCCTTGGCAACGCAGACGCTCGTTGGCGCGCACAAGCAGTGTGGGTGCATAATTGAATAACATAGATTTCAACATTTATTTTGCGGTGTAGTCAGCCTGTCAGAGAGATTTTGTTGAACAAGTAATACAAATAAATCTCAAAAAGATATGTGCACCCCTGTTTGCAATACTTTGTGCACCCTCCCCCCTCACTTAGCCTTTTTCAACAAAAAAAATATGAGATTGAAGAACACATTGGGAGAAATCCATACACAATCTTTCCAGATCCCTGATATCCTTTAGTCTGTGCTTATGGACTGCCCTCTTCAATTCAAACCACATGTTTTCAATGTGGTCCAAGTCCGGAGTCTGAGATGGTCATTGCAAAATGTTGATTTTGTAATTAAATAACCATTTCTTTGTGGATTTAATGTGCACTTGGGATCATTGTCTTTCTGGAAGATCCACTTGTGGAAACAAAACAGCCCTATAACATTGAACGTTCACCACCATATGTTATAGTAGGTATGAGGTTCTTTTCTGCATATGCATCCTTCTTTCGGGGCCAAACCCACCACTAGTGTGCATGGCCAAAGAGCTCTATTTTAATCTCATCTGACCATAGCACCCGGTTCCAATCCAAGTGCCAATGCTGTTTAGCAAACTCCAGGCGTTTACATTTGTTGGTTGCTCTAATTAAGGCTTTTTATGCAACCCTTCCAAATAAGACGCAAGTGCATCTTTTTCCAAGATGGCGCTGCAGTAGGACGTCTGTATCTGTCTTTTCCTGCGTAAATAGCCGGCCTTTTTCATATACAGTCGTGGCCAAAAGTTTTGAGAGTGACACAAATATACATTTTTACAAAGTCTGCTGCCTCCGTTTGTATGATGGCAATTTGCATATACTCCAGAATGTTATGAAGAGTGATCAGAGGAATTGCAATTAATTGCAAAGTCCCTCTTTGCCATGCAAATGAACTGAATCCCCCAAAAACATTTCCACTGCATTTCAGCCCTGCCACAAAAGGACCAGCTGACATCATGTCAGTGATTCTCTCGTTAACACAGGTGTGAGTGTTGATGAAGACAAGGCTGGAGATCACTCTGTCATGCTGATTGAGTTCGAATAACAGACTGGAACCTTCAAAAGGAGGGTGGTGCTTGGAATCATTGTTCTTCCTCTGTCAATCATGGTTAACTTAAAGGAAACACGTGCCGTCATCATTGCTTTGCACAAAAAGGCTTCACAGGCAAGAATATTGCTACTAGTAAGATTGCACCTAAATCAACCATTTATCGGATCATCAAGAACTTCAAGGAGAGCGGTTCAATTGTTGTGAAGAAGGCTTCAGGGCACACAAGAAAATCCAGCAAGCGCCAGGACCGTCTCCTAAAGTTGATTCAGCTGCGGGATCGGGGCACCACCTGTAAAGAGCTTGCTCAGGAATGGCAGCAGGCAGGTGTGAGTGCATCTTGGAGGATGGCCTGGTGTCAAGAAGGGCAGCAAAGAAACCACTTCTCTCCAGGAAAAACATCAGGGACAGACTGATATTCTGCAAAAGTTACAGGGATTGGAATGCTGAGGACTGTGTTAAAGTCATTTTCTCTGATGAATCCCCATTCCGATTGTTTGGGGCATCCGGAAAAAAGCTTGTCCAGAGAAGACAAGGTGAGCGCTATCCATCAGTCCTGTGTCATGCCAACAGTAAAGCATCCTGAGCCCATTCATGTGTGGGGTTGCTTCTCAGCCAAGGGAGTGGGCTCACTCACAATTTTGCCTAAGAACACAGCCATGAATAAAGAATGGTACCAACACATCCTCCGAGAGCAACTTCTCCCAACCATCCAGGAACAGTTTGGTGACGAACAATGCCTTTTCCGGGTTGATGGAGCACCTTGCCATAAGGCAAAAGTGATAACTAAGTGGCTCGGGGAACAAAACATCGATATTTTGGGTCCATGGCCAGGAAACTCCCCAGACCTTAATCCCATTGAGAATTTGTGGTCAATCCTCAAGAAGCGGGTGGACAAACAAAAACCCACAAATTCTGACAAACTCCAAGCATTGATTATGCAAGAATGGGCTGCCATCAGTCAGGATGTGGTCCAGAAGTTAATTGACAGCATGCCATGGCGGATTTCAGAGGTCTTGAAAAAGAAGGGTCAACACTGCAAATATTGACTCTTAGCATCAACTTCATGTAATTGTCAATAAAAGCCTTTGACACTTATGAAATGCTTGTAAGTATACTTCAGTATTCCATAGTAACATCTGACAAAATTATCTAAAGACACTGAAGCAGCAAACTTTGTGGAAATTAATATTTGTGTCATTCTCAAAACTTTTAGCCACGAATGTATATCTTAATCTCACTTTCTATCTACGAACTAAATATACTTTCCTGCAACCCGCCTCACCCAATGTGGTACGGATCTGCTATTTTTATTCCTTATAACTGGAACTTCCTTCAGGAGCTAGCCAGCTAACTAGCTACTAGTCTTTGTTAGCCACAGCTAGCGGACCTCGCCTTTTTTCCCCATCACCAGCCAGCCTTTGCTCGGACAGTACATGCCAGTCTGCACAGCACTATATCAACCCAGAGCATATCGGACTGCTTCTCTCTACCATATCACCGGATTGCTGCCGCTCTGGATCATTACACCGGATCATTACTCCGGATCATCTCAGCTAGCTAGCTGCAAACGAGTGGCTACTGTTAGCTAACACCTCTGTCCGAAGCAAGCACCAGATAGCCTTGAGCTAGCCTCGAGCTAGGCCCATATACCAGCTAATTCTAGGGCTACAATACCTCCTTTGCCAATTGGCCTGGACCCATTATTGTCTACACAGAGCCCCGCCGATCCATCACGACTGGACTGCCGACGTGATCGACCGATGTGGTCTCAACAGGCTATTCTGTTACAATGTTGCTTTAGAACCAGCTACTAGCCCCAACCCGCTAGCTTTTCTGAACGCTGTGTCCCCTGCTCTCCTAGCGTAGTAGTGACTACCGAACAGCACCCTGACTTATTGCTGCTCTTTTGACCCTATGATCACTCGGCTACACAGCTGATGCCCCCTGGACTGTTTCAATAACACGGTACCTCATTTTGTTTACCTGTCGGCCCCAGCCTCGAACTCAGGTCCTGTACGTACCTAACTGACCCGCTCTGCCCATTCATCGCCATTTACCCATAGTTGTATTAGCTCTCCTGATTAACACCTGTGATTGCTTTATGCCTCTCTCTAATGTCAATATGCCTTGTCTACTGCTGTCTTGGCTAGTTTTTACTGTTTTATTTCACTGTAGAGCCTTCAGTCCCGCTCAAAATGCCTTAGATACCTCTTTCGTCCCACCCCACACACGCGGAGAGACCTCACCTGGCTTAACTTGTCCCTCCAGAGACGAAACCTCTCTCATCGTCACTCGACGCCTAGGTTTACCTCCACTGTACTCACATTCTACCATACCCTTGTCTGTACATTATGCCTTGAATCTATTCTACCACGCCCAGAAATCAGCTCCTTTTATTCTCTGTCCCCCATGCACTAGACGACCAGTTCTTACAGCCTTTAGCCGTTCCCTCAACCTACTCCTCCTCTGTTCCTCTGGTGATGTAGAGGTTAACCCAGGCCCTGTAGCCCGTAGTTCCACTCCTATTTCCCAGGTGCTATTATGTGTTGACTTCTGTAACCGTAAAAGCCTTGGTTTAATTTATGTTAGCATCAGAAGCCTCCTCCCTAAGTTTGTTTTATTCACTGCCTTAGCACACTCTGCCAACACTGATGTCCTAGCCGTGTCTGAATCTTAGCTTAGGAAGGCCACCAAAAATTCTATAATTTCCATCCCCAACTACAACATTTTCCATCAAGATCGAACTGCCAAAGGGGGTGGAGTTGCAATCTACTGCAGAGATAGCCTGCAGAGTTCTGTCATGCTATCCAGGTCTGTGCCCAAACAATTCGAGCTTCTACTTTTAAAAATCCACCTTTCCAAAAAGAAGTCTCTCACTGTTGCCGCTTGTTATAGACCCCCCCCCAGCCCCCAGCTGTGCCCTAGACACCATATGTGAATTAATTGCCCCCCATTTATCTTCAGAGTTTGTACTGTTAAGTGACCTAAACTGGGATAAGCTTAAAACCCCGGCCGTCCTACAATCTAAGCTAGATGCCCTCAATCTCACACAAATTATCTTGGAACCTACCAGGTACAACCCTAAATCCGTAAACATGGGCACCCTCATAGATATCATCCTGACCAACCTGCCCTCTAAATACACCTCTGCTGTCTTCAACCAGGATCACTGCCTCCTTGCCTGCGTCCGTAATGGGTCCGCGGTCAAACGACCACCCTAAAACACTTCAGCGAGCAGGACTTTCTAATCGACCTGGCCCGGGTATCCTGGAAGGATATTGACCTCATTCCGTCAGTAGAGGATGCATGTTATTCTTTAAAAGTGCTTTCCTCACCATCTTAAATAAGCATGTCCCATTCAAAAAATGTAGAACTAAGGACAGATATAGCCCTTGGTTCACTCCAGACCTGACTGCCCTTGACCAGCACAAAAACATCCTGTGGCGTACTGCATTAGCATCAAATAGCCCCCGCGATATGCAACTTTTCAGAGATGTTAGGAACCAATATACACAGGCAGTTAGGAACGCTAAGGCTAGCTTTTTCAAACAGAAATTTGCATCCTGTAGCACAAACTCCAAAAAGTTCTGGGACACTGTAAAGTCCATGGAGAGTAATAGCACTTCCTCCCAGCTGCCCACTGCACTGAGGCTAGGAAACACTGTCACCGCCGATAAATGTATGATAATCGAGAATTTCAATTAGTATTTTTCTACGGTTGGCCATGCTTTCCACCTGGCTACCCCTACCCTGGTCAACAGCTCACATCAGCACCCCCCACATCAACTTGCCCAAGCCTCCCCCATTTCTCCTTCACCCAAATCCAGATAGCGGATGTTCTGAAAGAGCTGCAAAATCTGGACCCCTACAAATCAGCTGGGCAAGACAATCTGGACCCTCACTTTCTGAAATGATCCACCGCAATTGTTGCAACCCCTATTACTAGCCTGTTCAACCTCTCTTTCGTATTGTCTGAGATCCCTAAAGATTGGAAAGCTGCCGCGGTCATCCCCCTCTTCAAATGGGGTGACCCTCTAGACCCAAACTGTTACAGACCTATATCTATCCTACCCTGCCTTTCTAAAGTCTTCGAAAGCCAAGTTAACCTCTTGGGGCTAGGTGGGACGCTAGCGTGCCACCCGTGGTGCACTCCATCAACAGCAGGTGCATTTCAAGAGCGGCAAATTTGAATCCAAATAAATGTCAAAATTCAAATTTTTCAAAAATACAACTATGTTACACCATTTGAAAGATAAACATCTCCTTAATCTAACCACGTTTTACGATTTCAAAAAGGTTTTACGGCGAAAGCATAAATTTAGAGTATGTTAGGACAGTACATTTACAAGAGTTGTGTGTAATGTTTTGTCAAGTCAAAGACAGGGTCACCAAAACCATAAAACCAGCTAAAATGATGCACTAACCTTTTACAATCTCCATCAGATGACACTCCTAGGACATTATGTTAGACAATGCATGCATTTTTAGTTCTATCAAGTTCATATTTATATCCAAAAACAGCGTTTTACTATGGCATTGATGTTGAGGAAATCGTTTCCCTCCAATAACCGGCAGTCAAGTCAGCGTCAGAAATTAAATAATTAAAATTAGAAAACATTGGTAAAATATTATATTGTCATTTAAAGAATTATAGATTTACATCTCTTGAACGCAATCAACTTGCCAGATTTAAAAATAACCTTACTGGGAAATCACACTTTGCAATAATCTGAGCACTGCGCCCAGAAAAATACGCGTTGCGATACAGACTAGACGTCATGTTGGGGAGATCTAAAATCGAAAATACTATGTAAATAATCCATTACCTTTGATTCTCTTCATCAGATGTCACTTCCAGGTATCACAGGTCCATAACGAATGTAGTTTTGTTCAAAAAAGCTCATCATTTATGTCCAAAAATCTCCGTCTCGTTAGCACATGATGTAAGCCAGCCGGACTTCTCGTCATGAACGAGGGGAAAAAATATATTTCCGTTCGTTCAAACATGTCAAACGTTGTATAGCATAAATCATTAGGGCCTTTTTTAACCAGAACATGAATAATATTCAAGGTGGACGAATGCATACTCTTTTATAACGTATTGGAACGAGGGTACCCAAGATGAACTCGCGCGCAAGGTGTCTAATGGGCCATCATCGTTCCATGGCTCTTGTTCGGTCAGATCTCCCTCCAGAAGACTCAAAACACTTTGTAAAGGCTGGTGACATCTAGTGGAAGCAATAGGAAGTGCCAAAATATTCCTAAACCCCTGTGTTTTTCAATGGGATAGGTTTAAAGTCAATACAACACATCAGGTATCCACTTCCTGTCAGAAAATGTCTCAGGGTTTTGCCTGCCAAATGAGTTCTGTTATACTCACAGACACCATTCAAACAGTTTTGGAAACTTTAGAGTGTTTTCTATCCATATATAATAAGTATATGCATATTCTAGTTACTGGGTAGGATTAGTAACCAGATTAAATCGGGTAAAAAAAATTTATCCAGACGTGCAAATGCTGCCCCCTAGACCCAACAGGTTAACAAACAGGTCACTGACCATTTAGAATTCCACCGTACCTTCTCCGCAATGGAATCTGGTTTCCGAGCTGGTCATGGGTGCGCCTCATCCACGCTCAAGGTCCTAAACGATATCATAGCCACCATCGATAAAAGACAATACTGTGCAGCCGTATTCATCGACCTGGCCAATGCTTTCAACTCTGCCAATCACCGCATTCTTCTCGGCAGACTCAACAGCCTTGGTTTCTCAAATGACTGCCTTGTCTGGTTCACCAACTACTTCTCAGATAGAGTTCAGTGTGTCAAATCGGAGGGCCTGTTGTCCGGACCTCTGGCAGTCTCTAAGGGGGTGCCACAGGTTTCAATTCTCGGGCTGACTCTTTTCTCTGTGTACATCAATGATGTCGCTCTTGCTGCTGGTGATTCTCTGATCCACCTCTACACAGACGACACCATTCTGTATACTTCGGGTCCTTCTTTGGACACTGTGTTAATAAACCTCCAGACGAGCTTCAATGCCATACAACACTCCTTCCGTGGCCTCAAACTGCTCTTAAATGCAAGCAAAACTAAATGCATGCTTTTCAACCGATCACTGCCCACACCTGCCCGCCCGTCCAGCATCACTACTCTGGACGATTCTGACTTAGAATATGTGGACAACTACAAATACCTACGTGTCTGGTTAGACTGTAAACTCTCCTTCCAGATTCACATTAAGCATCTCCAATCCTAAATTAAATCTAGGATCGGCTTCCTATTTCGCAACAAAGCATCCTTCACTCATGCTGCCAAACATACTCTCGTAAAACTGACTATCCTACCGATCCTTGACATCGGCGATGTCATTTACAAAATAGCCACCAACACTCTTCTCAGCAAGTTGGATGTAGGCTAACACAGTGCCATCTGTTTTGTCACCAAAGCCCCATATACTACCCACCACTGCGACCTGTATGCTCTTGTTGGCTGGCCCTCGCTTCATATTCGTCACCAAACGAACTGGCTCCAGGTCATCTATAAGTCTTTGCTAGGTAAAGCCCCACCTTATCTCAGCTCACTGGTCACCATAGCAGCACCCACCTTTAGCACTCACTCCAGCAGGTATATTTCACTGGTCACCCCTAAAGCCAACTCCTCCTTTGGCTGTCTTTCCTTCCAGTTCTCTGCTGCCAATGACTGGAACGAATTCAAAAATCACTGAAGCTGGAGGCTTATCTCCCTCACTAACTTTAAGCACCAGCTGTCAGAGCAGCTTACTGATCATAGCCCATCTGTAAATAGCCAACCCAACTACCTCATCCCCATAGTGTTATTTATTTTTTTGCTCCAAATTAAAAAAAAAATCTCCAAATTAAAATTCAAGTATTGTATGGCATTTTAAAGATACTCTACTCGTTAATCCAATCACATTGTCCGATTTCAAAAAGGCTTTACGGTGAAAGCAAAACATTAGATTATTTTAGCATAGCACATTAGCAAAAAAAAAAGACATTTTCCAAGCACGGATAGCCGTCACAAAACCAGATATACAGCTAAAATTAAGCACTAACCTTTGACAATCTTCATCAGATGACACTCCTAGGACATCATGTTAGACAATTCCTAGGACATCATGTTAGACAATACATGCATTTTTTGTTCGATCAAGTTCATATTTATATCCAAAAACCAAGTTTTTATATTGGCGCGTGACGTTCAGAAAATGTTTTCTCCCCATAACCGCCGGTGAATAGGCACATTTAATTTACATAAGAACTCATAAACGTTGACAAAATGTATAACAATTATTTAAAGAATTAGAGATAATCTACTCCTTTATGCAACCACTTTGTCAGATTTCAAAATAACTTTACAGAAAAAGCACATTGTTCAATATTCTGAGTACAGAACTTAGCCTTCAATGCTAAGCTATACAGTTAGCCTACAACCACGACGTCGACAAATCTCTAAAAATATGTTCGAAATATGTTCTTACCTTTGCTGATCTTCGGCGGAATGCACTCGGAAGGGCACCCACTTCCACAAGAAATGTTCATTTGTTCTGCAAAGTCCATCATTTATGTCCAAATACGTCCGTTTTGTTGACCCATCCAGAACACTTTACAATGCCATGTGGCGTGGACGCAAATCCATAGACGAAATGGTCAAAAGTTCCATTACCGTTTGTAGAAACACGTCAAACAATGTTTACAATCAATCCTTTAGGGGATTTTTTAACGTAAAATTGCGATAATTTTACAACCGGGCAATAGGTATTCATCCCAGAAGAAAAATAAAAAACAACGAAGTCACGTGCACGCGCGTCATAAGAAACTTGTCCTCAGACTGGTCAGTGATTGACTGAGCAACAATTTTCTGCCCGGTAACAGGTGACGGATGAAACCAGTTCCTAAAGATTGACAGCCAATGGAAGAGTTAGGAGGTGCAACGTAATTCCTATGTCACTGTAGTTTTTCATGGGATTCAAAAGAAAAACTACATTTCTAATTTCTCCCACTTCCTGATTCAATTTTTCTCAGGTTTTTTGCCTGCCATATGAGTTCTGTTATACTCATTCAAACCGTTTTAGAAACTTCAGAGTGTTTTATATCCAAATCTACTGTCACGTCCTGGCCAGTATAAGGGTTAATTGTTATTGTAGTTTGGTCAGGACGTGGCAGAGGGTATTTGGTTTATGTGGTTCGGGGTGGTGTTTTTTCTAAAAGGGCATTTGATTTAACCTCTTGGGGCTAGGTGGGACGCTAGCGTGCCACCCGTGGTGCACTCCATCAACAGCAGGTGCATTTCAAGAGCGGCAAATTTGAATCCAAATAAATGTCAAAATTCAAATTTTTCAAATATACAACTATTTTACACCATTTGAAAGATAAACATCTCCTTAATCTAACCACGTTTTACGATTTCAAAAAGGTTTTACGGCGAAAGCATAAATTTAGAGTATGTTAGGACAGTACATTTACAAGAGTTGTGTGTAATGTTTTGTCAAGTCAAAGACAGGGTCACCAAAACCATAAAACCAGCTAAAATGATGCACTAACCTTTTACAATCTCCATCAGATGACACTCCTAGGACATTATGTTAGACAATGCATGCATTTTTAGTTCTATCAAGTTCATATTTATATCCAAAAACAGCGTTTTACTATGGCATTGATGTTGAGGAAATCGTTTCCCTCCAATAACCGGCAGTCAAGTCAGCGTCAGAAATTAAATAATTAAAATTAGAAAACATTGGTAAAATATTATATTGTCATTTAAAGAATTATAGATTTACATCTCTTGAACGCAATCAACTTGCCAGATTTAAAAATAACCTTACTGGGAAATCACACTTTGCAATAATCTGAGCACTGCGCCCAGAAAAATACGCGTTGCGATACAGACTAGACGTCATGTTGGGGAGATCTAAAATCGAAAATACTATGTAAATAATCCATTACCTTTGATTCTCTTCATCAGATGTCACTTCCAGGTATCACAGGTCCATAACGAATGTAGTTTTGTTCAAAAAAGCTCATCATTTATGTCCAAAAATCTCCGTCTCGTTAGCACATGATGTAAGCCAGCCGGACTTCTCGTCATGAACGAGGGGAAAAAATATATTTCCGTTCGTTCAAACATGTCAAACGTTGTATAGCATAAATCATTAGGGCCTTTTTTAACCAGAACATGAATAATATTCAAGGTGGACGAATGCATACTCTTTTATAACGTATTGGAACGAGGGTACCCAACATGAACTCGCGCGCCAGGTGTCTAATGGGACATCATCTTTCCATGGCTCTTGTTCGGTCAGATCTCCCTCCAGAAGACTCAAAACACTTTGTAAAGGCTGGTGACATCTAGTGGAAGCAATAGGAAGTGCCAAAATATTCCTAAACCCCTGTGTTTTTCAATGGGATAGGTTTAAAGTCAATACAACACATCAGGTATCCACTTCCTGTCAGAAAATGTCTCAGGGTTTTGCCTGCCAAATGAGTTCTGTTATACTCACAGACACCATTCAAACAGTTTTGGAAACTTTAGAGTGTTTTCTATCCATATATAATAAGTATATGCATATTCTAGTTACTGGGTAGGATTAGTAACCAGATTAAATCGGGTACATTTTTTTTATCCAGACGTGCAAATGCTGCCCCCTAGACCCAACAGGTTAAGTATTCCGGGGTTTTTGGGCACTGTTCCTTGTTTACGTATTTCTATGTTGATCTAGTTAGTCGTATGTCTATGTTTGGTTAATTGGGGTGGACTTCCAATTGAAGGCAGCTGTGTGGTGTTGCCTTTGATTGGAAGTCCTATATTAGTTGGGTGTGTTTGTCTGTGTAATTGTGGGAGATTGTTTCTTGTTTAGCGTGAGTGAGCATAACAGGACTGTCTGTAAATCGTGAGTTCATTTTGTTATTTTTGTATGTTCGTTTTGAGTTTATTAAATGTTCAAAATGAACTATCTCAACTCTGCTGCATATTGGTCCTCATTTTCCGACGATGATTTCGCCATATCGTCTGACGACGAAGAAATCCCTGACATCTACTAATAATATGCATATTCTATTTTCTGGGCCAGAGTAGTAACCTGTTTAAATTGGGTACGTTTTTCATCCGGCCGTGAAAGTACTGCCCCCTATTTGGGGGTGCCAATAATTTAGATACCAATCTTTTTAGGATATATATTTTTTTTTAACAAAATCTCTTTCTCTGAGCAATTGCATTAGTATAAAATAATTTAATTTCCTTATTTTTGAGTATACATTATAACTAGGAATTTGTATTATTTATTTTATATAGTCTTTCTTGCTTATCTACTGTATATCAGTCTTGCCAATAATTTTGCACCTGACTGCATATTATAGTCATCATAGAAATCATAAAGTCCTATTTGCATGTAAAATGGCAATGGATGCATTTGCTCCACTGCTTGCAATTTTTTGGGCGGTCCATTCGTTATGTGTTTGTTGGTGGTCCACTCTTTGGTACTATGCGCATCTGAATGTGTATCTTTCAAGTGAAATATGTATGTCTTTATCCTATGGCTCACTCCTGACAGCAGTGATCCACTCACTTAAAGGGGACCTACAGTGCATTCAGAAAGTATTCAGAACCCTTCCCTTTTTCCACATTCTGTTACAGCCTTATTCTAAAATTGATTAAATAATTGTTTTTACTCATCAATCTACACACAATACCCCATAATGGCAAAGCGAAAAACAGGTTTTTAGAAATGTTTGCAGATTTATTACAAATAAAAAACAGAAATATCTTATTTACATAGGTGTTCAGACCCTTTGCTATGCGATTCAAAATTAAGCTCAGGTTTTATGTTTCCATTGATCATCCTTGAGATGTTTCTACAACTTGATTGGAGTCCACCTGTGGTAAATTGAATTGATTGGACATGATTTTGAAAGGCACACACCTGTCTATATAAGGTCCCATAGTTGACAGTGCATGTCAGATAAAAAAACAAGCCATGAGGTTGAAGAAATTGTCCGTAGAGCTCAGAGATGGGATTGTGTCGAGGCACAGATCTGGGGAAGGGTACCAAAAAATGACTGCAGCATTGAAGGCCTCCATCATTCTTAAATGGAAGAAGTTTGGAACCACCAAAACTCTTCCAACCAAACTTAGAAAATCTGGGGAGAAGGGACTTGGTCAGGGAGGTGACCAAGAACCCAATGGTCACTTTGACAGAGCTCCAGAGTTTCTCTGTGGAGATGGGAGAACCTTCCAGAAGGACAACCATCTCTGCAGCACTCCACCAATCAGGCCTTTATGGTAGAGTGGCCAGACGGAAGCCACTCCTCATTAAAATGCACATGACAGCCCGCTTGAAGTTTGACGAAAGGACTCTCAGACCATAAGAAACAAGATTCTCTGGTCTGATGAAACCAAGATTGAACCCTTTGGCCTGAATGCCAGCGTTACGTCTGGAGGAAACCTAGCACCATCCCTACGGTGAAGCATGGTGGAAGCAGCATCATGCGGTGGGGATGTTTTTCAGAGGCAGGGACTGGAAGACTAGTCAGGATTAAGGGAAAGATGAACGGAGCAATGTACAGAGAGATCCTTGATGAAAACTTGCTCCAGAGCGCTCAGGTCCTCAGGCTGGGGCGAAGGTTCTCCTACCAACAGGACAATGACCCTAAGCACACAGCAAAGAAAGTTCAGGATTGGCATCGGGACAAGTCTCTGAATGTCCTTGAGTGGCCCGGTCAGAGCCTGGACTTAAACCCGATCGAACATCTTTGGAGAGACCTGAAAATGGATGTGCAGACACACTCCCCATCCAACCTGAGAGAACTTGAGAAGATCTGCAGAGAAGAATGGGAGAAACTCCCCAAATACAGGTGTTGCAAGCTTGTAGCGTAATACCCAAGACTCTAGGCTATAATCGCTGCCAAAGATGCTTCAACAAAGTACTGAGTAAAAGGTCTGAATACTTACTTATGTAAATGTGATATTTCAGTTTTTTATTTTTATAAATATTCAACAATTTCTAAAAAGCTGTTTTTGCTTTGTCATTATGGGGTATTGTGTGTTGATTGATGAGGGGAGAAAAAAAACAATCTAATTCATTTTAGAATAAGGCTGTAATGTAACAAAATCTGAATACTTTCTGAAGGCACTGTATCTACAAAATTACAATTAATTTGTAAAATACTGAACTTCGCCTTTTAAGATACCCTTTATAAACATGTCACACGAAGGTGACGCGTCATGATGGGTCATGACAACCAACCTTCCCCTTATGACATGACAACCCTTATGACAGCTGACATAACCCTTTATAAAAAAAAATAAGCTTTTATGGGACTGTTTTATTTACTATAACTCTATTACTAAATGTATTGTAAGGGAAACAAAACCATGCTACATGTTGCAGTAGGGCTTTAGAATAATGCAAAACATATCCTTGACTCTTTCCAGCAAAGAAAACGATGCCAGCCCACTGAATGAATGGCAAATGGATGGAATGGGCAATAATTGTGCAAGTTACTTCACAATCAAATTTAAATTGAGCCTAATTGAATGAGGGTGAAGAGGTTGATTTAATTTAGAACAACAATAGTGTAATGATGAGTTTGTGTTATGCTTGTTTATTAGTGTTGGCACTCATGTTAGTAATTTGACTGCGCACCTTGCAGGTTGATATCTTTCTATTTTACTTTTTACTTTGTACAAATAAGCTGTTACAGGACTGTTTTATTTACTGTAACTATTACTAATCAAATGTATTGAAGGGAAATTAAAACATGCAATGTGTTGCTGTAGGCCTTTAGAAGAATGCAAAACATATCCTTGACTCTATCCAAGTTGATGAGCGGGGAACAAACAATGCCAGTCTGCCTGCACAGCCGGCCCATCAGACTACACCTAGTGACAATATTAGGCCTATCAGTTGTCAAATTGTACATAAAGAGATGGGTGCATCTTGTATTTGACAAATACAGGGAAAGGAGCATCGCTTTATCAAATCCTCCTTCAGAGTCACATGCGGGTAAAACATTTTGAATTCTGAAAGAGAGAGTAATTGAAAGAGCATATTCTGCAGTTTCAATGCCACTTATCTTTGTCAAATAACTCTCAAAATTCAAAAGGTGCAGCTCTATTTCCAAATGTTAATTTTCAAGAATATCTGTGCTGAACATGCATTCAGCACATGACCACTCGTGCAGTAGCATTGCTCTGGCTACTATGCAAAAACTAGTAACATAATAAACTTAAAATTAAAATATGCTATTTTGTCGTCAATGGATAAATGGGTGATAGAAACCAGATAGAGACTGATAATGGTGCATGTGACTTCAGTTAAGTTTTGGTTAGCCGCCGATGTCAAAATCAAGTACTTGCTCAATGGCTTTCCATATCTGGAAAAATATTAAACCAGGCCAGCGGGTGAGCGACTGTCTGTGTTTTTGAGACTCGTGGAGTCTTACATGGGCAAAGTCAGAAATGTGACCATGGACAGCTTCTTCACATACATTTTCCTGGCAGACAAGTTGATTGCAAAGAAGACTAGCCTGCTCAGAACAGTGAACAAATGAAGGCGGGAGCTGCCCCGCTCTGCACAAAACAACATACCAGCTGAGCTGTACTCCACATCAGTGATGGAGAGTGGTAAAGCAACACTCACGGTATACAGATGTTAAGAAATAAGTGTGTTTGCATCCTCAACACCATGTATCCCACTGTTGCCATCGGCAGTGACCAGAAGAACCGGAGAAGGCGACATACTACAATCGCACAAAGGTATATATCTCTGCCATATACAGACAACCTTTCCATCTGCGAAACACAAAATATGATGATATTTTGTTATATTGGGGGCTCCCAAGTGGCGCAGTGGTCTAAGGCACGAGGCGTCACTATATTTTAATTTTATTTAACCTTTATTTAACCAGGAAGGGCACATTGAGATTTAAAATCTCTTTTTCTAGAGCGTCCTAGGCCAAGATAGGCAACACCAAGTCATTACAAAAATTACAGACAAACAACATGAAAAACTACAAGTAATCTAGTAAAAACCATAGAATTCACAAGAGTATAAAATCAAAAACAGTAAATTAAAGACTGACAGGTTAAGGGAATCAGTCTCAATATCATTCATTGGTGATATAAAAATACCAATCGGGACAAGTTCTTCCAGTTTAAAAGTATTTTGTAATGCGTTCCAAGATGATGGCGCAGAGTACATAAAAGCCCTTTTACCAAATTCAGTTCGGACATTTGGAACAGTTAGCAGGATAAAGTCCAGCGAATAAAGAGTACCCACATTTCTGAACATTAAAAATGCCCAAATAAAAGGTAGTAAACCCAAAATGGCTTTGTATAGTACCTGGTTCGTATCCAGGCTGCATCACGTCCGGCCGTGATTGGAAGTCCCATAGTGCAGCGCACAATTGGCCCAGCATCGTCCAGGTTTGGCCGGGGTAGGCAGTCATTGTAAATAAGAATTTCTTTCTAACTGACTTGCCTAGTTAAATAAAAAATATTACATGATTATTAATGGTATTACTATTAGTATTATTATTCTATATAATTCTAACCTTGTATTTTATGCAATAGGTTGGTATGTCTGCACTCGACCAGGTGGCAAGACTGTACTCTGTAAAAGGAGGTACTCGCCGCTGGCCTATTGTCACGACTTCTACCGAAGTCGGCTACTCTCCTTGTTCGTTCGGCGATCGACGTCACCGGCTTTCTAGCCATCGCCGCTCTATTTTTCATGTCCATTTGTTTTGTCTTGTTCCATACACACCTGGTTTTCATTCCCCAATCAATCTACATGTATTTAGTCCTCTGTTCCCCATCATGTCTGTGTGTAATTGTTCATTGTTAATGGTGTATGTTCACGCGCGATACTTTTATAGTTTATGTTCCGTGGTTTTGGGCACTTATGTCATTTTTTGTGCCTATTTTTGAACAGAATAGTGTGCCTGTTTACTCTACTCTGCTCTCCTGCACCTGACTTCGCCTCCCTTACACAGCGTTAACACCTATTGCTGTGTTCTACAACGTGCTTGACATGGCTGCTATCAATGCACACATGTTGTACAATGCCTTGACAAGACAGTCAGCAGGAGAGATTTCATCATGAATCTGGCATGTGAGCTTCGTGAGAACAACATGAACGCCAAGAAAGAAGCTACAGCCGCCAAGGCAGAAGGTCCTGCTCTCCCTGTTCCCAAAGCACCACAGCTCCCACTCGGAAAAAAGAAGACACAATGTAAAGTCGGCAGGTGCACACGAAACAAGGCCCATGAAAACTGTGTGCAGCCGATTTGTTTGTGGGGCTTACTCACACAAAGCCCAGAAGCTGTGTGCTGACTGTGGACCCGAAGCATAAAGAGAAGACGCCATTGATTCATGTGTAAAGGCGCGGGTATAAGGTGTCAGAGGAATTCCATAGGAAGAGAGACTGCACATTCTTTCAAACAACAATTTTATAAGATTTGCAAACATGAAGCAATCAACAGTCATGAAGAATGGTTCAGAGTTGAAAGCTTAAGAAACATAGTCAGGTCTCTGCTTTTATAGAAAAGGTACAACCTATTTTGTCTACGTGTCAGTTTAGCAGATGTGTGGAAACTGGGGCTGAACATAGTGTAAAAGGCGATTGGTTTGTCTGTGCAGATTAAGATAGCCCGAGGTTGATAGCACGATGGCTCAACCGTATAACTGTGTTTTGTCACAGTTCACACTAATGTGCTCCTTCCTGCAAGGTTCCACACAGCTGACTTCCTGCAGATAGTAAACCCACAGGATGTCTCACCTGCTGCGGTCGCACCTAAATGGATCTTAGCTATACGCCCAGTCTTATAACTAAGTCACACAAAGACAAGTTTGTATCAGGTTAGATAAAACACTAACATATAACAAGAGACTATTCTTTAAGCAGTAAAACACGGGATGACATGACTAATGATGTAATTTTCCACGACAAAGGGCACAGTGTCCGATACAATCAACTAATTACTGTTTTTATATCTTGTCATTAATATATTTCCACAAATATTTATTTATGCAATTAATCCTTTACAATTGTTCATGCACTGGTGCTTTTGTTTAGGAATACAGCAAATAATTTCACCTGCGCACATGGCTGGTTATTATTATTATCATCATCATCTTTTTCATTTCTACCTTGTCAAAAGAAGCTGTAACTGGACTTTATTATCTGCTTTAATTCTATTAATTATCAGATCTACAAATAAAGTTGATCAAGTGGATTACACTGTAATGCTTTTATTGAAAGGGAAACTAAAATAGGCTATAGGCCTACGCTTTTTCAAAGACTTTGTAGAATTATACCCACATTTTTTTTAAATGTATATATTTCCACAAATATTTATTCATGCAATTAATCCTTTGTAATAGTTTAGGCACTATTTATCAAGCTTTTATTTATCAAGCATGTTTATGCATCTTGCAGTTGATATGCATCTGATGCATATGCTAAAGGGACACCCGGCAATGTTCTCTAGCGGGTACTTATATACTGCAAGGCAAGGTGGTTCTAGTTTTGAACTCTGTAACTGTTTTGAAGTCACCATTGGTCTCATGGTGAAATCCCTGAGTGGTTCCCCTGGCAACTGAGTTAGGAAGGACACCTGTATCTTTGTAGAGACTGATTTTATTAATACACCATCCAAAGTGTAATTAATAACTTCACCATGCTCAAAGGGATATTCAATGGCTGCTTTTAAAAATAAAAAACATCTTCCAATAGGTTCCCTTCTTTGCGAGGCCTTGGAAAACCTCCGTGGTCTTTGTGGTTGAATCTGTGTTCGAAACTCAATCGACTGAGAGACCTTACAGATAATTGTATGTGTGGGGTACAGAGATGAGGTAGTCATTCAAAAATCATGTTAAACACTATTATTGCACACAGAAAAAAGAGTCCATGTAACAGAGGCGCTGTCTGTGTGAAGGGACCATTGCAGGTTGGCAGTGTCGTGCACGCCCAAGAACTTGAAGCTTTTGACCCTATCCACTGACACTCACCTGTTTATGTGGATTTCGGGCATGCTCTCTCTGCTGCCTCCTGTAGTCCACAATCAGCTCTGTAGTTTTGTTGACTTTGAGGGTGAGGCTGTTTCCTTGGCCCCACACACACCAGAGCTCTCACCTCCTCTCTGTAGGCTGTCTCATTGTTGTTGGTAATCAGGCCTACCACTGTTGTGTCGTCAGCAAACTTGATGATTGAGTTGGAGGCGGGAACGGGACGTACAGGAGGGGGCTGAGCACGAACCCCTGTGGGCCCCCCATGTTGAAGATCAGCATGGCAGAGGTGTTGTTGCCTACCTTTAACGCTTGGGGTTGGCCCGTCAGGAAGTCCAGAACCCAGTTGCACAGGGAGGGGTTTAGACCCAGGGCCCTGAGCTTAGTGATAAGCTTGGAGGGCAGTATGGTGTTGAAGACTGAGTTGTAGTTGAACAGCATTCTTACATTGGTATTTATTTGTCCAAGTGTCATAGGACAGTGTGCTGTGTAATGGCGATTGAGTCATCCAGGTCGTAGCTGGTCTTTACACGTCCATGTTACCAATCCCCTTGCCATGGTTAAATGTGGTGGTCACGCTTTCAGTTTTGCACAAATACTATCCACGGTTTTTGTTTGGATAAGTTCTCATCGTCACAGAAGGAATAACATCCTCTATGCACTTCCTGATGAACCCAGTCACCGAGTCAATGTATACGTCGATACTATTCTCAGAGGCGACCCGGAACATTTCCCAGACCACATGATCAAAACAATCTTGAAGCATAGATTCTGATTGGTCAGACCAATGTTGGACAGTCCTTAGCACGGGAGCTTCCTATTTAAGTTTCTGCCTATAGGTTGGGAGGAGCAGATGGAGGCATGATCTGATTTTCCGAATGGAGGACGGGGGGGCCTTGTAGCCTTCCCGGAAGGGCAGATTTTTCTTGTAGCTGCCTTGAGATGTCACATAGTGCATGCACAGACATCAGTCAGTCAGTTCAAGGTGAATGGTAACACGATCAAAGTTAACCAATGATGAAAGGTCTTATTATGAATTAATCTATGTTTAATCTATGCTTAAAAGCATGTGTGTATGTTTCATTATATGGGTTTCATTTTGTGTGTGTGTGTGTGTGTGTGTGTGCATATACACTACATGGACGAAAGTATGTGGACACCCCTTCAAATGAATGGATTTGGCTATTTCAGCTACACCCGTTGCTGACAGGTGTATAAAATCTAGCCATGGAATCTCCATAGACAAACATTAGCAGTAGAATGGCCTTACTGAAGAGCTCAAGTGACTTTCAACGTGGCACCGTCATAGGATGCTACCTTTCCAACAATTCAATTCAGTCAAATTTCTGCCTTGCCCCGGTCAACTGTAACTATGGTCCCAGCTGCCTTGAGATCATTGACAAGATGCTCCCGTGTAGTTCTGGGCTGATTCCTCACCGTTCTCATGATCATTGCAACTCCATGAGGTGAGATCTTGCATGGAGCCCCAGGCCGAGGGATATTGACAGTTCTTTTGTGTTGCTTCCATTTACGAATAACGCACCAAATGTTGTCACCTTCTCACCAAGCTGCTTGGCGATGGTCTTGTAGCCCATTCCAGCCTTGTGTAGGTCTACAATCTTGTCCCTGACATCCTTGGAGAGCTCTTTGGTCTTGGCCATGGTGGAGAGTTTGGAATCTGATTGATTGATTGCTTCTGTGGACAGGTGTCTTTTTTACAGGTAACAAGCTGCGGTTCGGAGCACTCCCTTTAAGAGTGTGCTCCTAATCTCAGCTCGTTACCTGTATAAAAGATACCTGGGAGCCAGAAATCTTTCTGATTGAGAGGGGGTAATATACTTATTTCCCTCATTAAAATGCAAATCAATTTATAACATTTCTGACATGCGTTTTTCTGGATATTTGTGTTGTTATTCTGTCTCTCACTGTTCAAATAAACCTACCATTAAAATTATAGACTGATCCTTTCTTTGTCAGTGGGCAAACGTACAAAATCAGCAGGGGATCAAATACTTTTTACCCCCACTGTACATATGGGATGAGAAATGCAAGATATGTAAACATTATTAAAGTGGCATTATTAAAGTGACTAGTGATCTTTTTTTAAAGTGGCCAAAGATTTCAAGTCTGTATGTAGGCAACAGCCTCTCTGTGTTAGTGACGGCTGTTTAACAGTCTGATATCCTTGAGCTAGAAGCTTTTTTTCAGTCTCTCTGCCCCAGCTTTGATGCACCTGTACTGGCCTCACCTTCTGGATGGTAGCGGGGTGAACAGGCAGTGGCTCAGGTGGTTGTTGTCCTTGATGATCTTTTTGGCCTTCCTATGACAATGGGTGCTGTATGTGTCCTGGAGGGCAGGTAGTTTGCCCCATGTGATGCGTTGTGCAGACCGCACCACCCTCTGGAGAGCCCTGTGATTGTGGGCGGTGCAGTTACCGTACCAGGTGGTGATACAGCCCAACGGGATGCTCTCAATTGTGCATCTGTAAAGGTTTGTGAGGGTTTTAGGTGACAAGCCAAATTTCTTCATCCTCCTGAGGTTGTCTGTGTGGGTGGACCATTTAAGTTTGTCTGTGATGTGAACGCCGAGGAACTTAAAACTTTCCACCTTCTCCACTGCTGTCCTGTCAATGTGGATGGGGGGGGTGCTCCCTCTGCTGATTTGTTTTGTTGACGTTGAGTGAGAGGTTGTTTTCCTGACATCACACTCCGAGTGCCCTCACCTCCTCCCTATAGGCTGTCTTTTTGTTGTTGGTGATCAAGCCTACTACGGTTGTGTCGTCTGCAAACTTGATGATTGAGTTGGAGGCATGCGTGACCACGCAGTCATGGGTGAACAGGGAGTACAGGAGGGGGCTGAGCATGCACCCTTGTGGGGCCCCAGTGTTGAGTATCAGCAATGTGGAGATGTTGTTTGCCATCTTCACCATCTGGGGGCAGCTTGTCAGGAAGTCCAGGACCCAATTGCACAGGGCGGGGTTGAGACCCAGGGCCCCAAGCTTAATGATGAGCTTGGAGGGTGCAATGGTGTTGAATGCTGAGTGGTAGTCAATTAACAGCATTCTTTCATAGGTATTCCTCTTGTCCAGATGGGATAGGGCAGTGTGCAGTGTGATGGTGATTGCATCGTCTGTGGACCTATTGGGGCGGTATGCAAATTGAAGTGGGTCTAGGGTGGCAGGTAAGGTGGAAGTGATATGATCCTTGACTAGTCTCTCAAAGCACTTCATGATGACAGAAGTGAGTGCTACGGGGCAATAGTCATTTAGTTCAGTTACCTTTGCCTTCTTGGGTACAGGAACAATGGTGGCCATCTTGAAGCATGTGGGACAGACAGCAGACTGGGATAGGGAGAGATTGAATATGTCCGTAAACACACCAGCCAGCTGGTCTGAGCATGCTCTGAGGACGCAGCTAGGAATGCCATCTGTGCTAGCAGCCTTGCGAGGGTTAACATGTTTAAATGTCTTACTTACGTCAGCCACGGAGAAGTAGAGGGAGAGCCTGCAGTCCTTGGTAGCGGCCGTGTCGGTGGCACTGTATTATCCTCAAAGCGGGCAAAGAAGTTATTTTGTTTTCTGGAAGCAAGACGTCGTTGTCCCGTGACTTGGCTGGTTTTCTTTTTGTAGTCCATGATTGCCTGTAGACCCTGCCACATACGTCTTGTATCTGCGCCGTTGAATTGTGACACCACTTTGTCCCTATACCGACATTTTGCATGTTTGATTGCCTTGCGGAGGGAATAACTACACTGTTTGTATTGAGGCTGTTCTGAGTCAAAAGAGGGTGTAACTCAACATTAGGAAGGTGTTCCTAATGTTTTGTGCACTGTTTATGAATGCGTGGGCTTAAGTGTACATTGGCCCCATTACATCACTGGGGCCAAGCTTCCTGCCATCCAGGACCTCTATACCAGGCGGTGTCAGAGGAAGGCCCTAACAATTGTCAAAGACTCCAGCCACCCTAGTCATATACTGTTCTCTCTGCTACCGCACGGCAAGCGGTACCGGAGCACCAAGTCTAGGTCCAAGAGACTTCTAAACAAATTCTGCCCCCAAGCCACAACTCTCCTGAACATCTAATCAAATGGTTGCCCACACTATTTGCATTCCCCCCCCCCCCCCCCCCCCCCCGTTCACACTCACTGCTACTCTCTGTTGTTATCATCTATGCAAAGACACTTTAATAATTCTACCTACATGTACATATTACCTCAACTAACCGGTGCCCCTGCACATTGCCTCTGTACTGGTACCCCCTGTATATAGTCTCGCTATTGTTATTTTACTGCTGCTCTATAATTACGTGTTATTTTTATTTCTTATTCTTATGCGTGTTTTTTTTAAACTACATTGTTGGTTAGGGGCTCGTAAGTAAGCATTTCACTGCAAGGTCTACACCTGTTGTATTTGGCGCATGTGACTAATACAATTTGATTTGATATTCTATTTGTTTTCCACTGTGTGTGTGGAATACTCTCTCGCACACACGTGTTTGTTTATAGAGCAGGCACAGATAGAGCACATGCCCCTTTGCCCTTCCAGTCTCCAAAGTGCCCTTTTTGATGGTGATATAAAACCATTTTATAAAAAAAAAAATTGTTGATCTGAACCCACTGCCCTCAAGTCGTGGTTAAATTCTCATCTATGCTTCAGAACAAAAAATATGCACGTCTTGATTGTTGACAAATGACCAGCCATCAGCATTGATGCGCAAAGTTATGTGCGTATATCCAGATTAGTGAAATTTTCATTTCCTCTGGTTTTGCCGGCAAAATATCATGTATGCCTACATTTATCATCCATATAAAATACAGTTTAGCAATCTACTACTGACTCAACATTGCCAAAACAATAGGCTACCTGGAGATTTGATTGATCACTTCATGTTTCAGATATGCCTAGTTTGGCTTGCTACTGGTTATACTGTATGTATAAAAATAGGCAAATACATTGCACTGTCTTCAATATTAAGGAATGAAGATGTAACATATTTTGGCAAATGTATTGAGATATTTGTAAGGAAGAACAGGGCCACTGGGGTTGGCAACGAGCACTCTGCAGGCTGGCTTCCCTCCTAAGTGATGGTGCAGACAGAAGGGGCTAAAAGTAGGCTGCACCGACTCTCTTGCTTTATGCACACTGGACTCTACCCACACACTCGCTGGACTCTACCCACCCACTCGCTGGACTCTACCCACCCACTCGCTGGACTCTACCCACCCACTCGCTGGACTCTACCCACACACTCGCTGGACTCTACCCACACACTCACACATACTACACTGACAGTCCAACACACACACAATCTAGTATAACTAACCTTGTGTGGACACACAATTCAGTCCCATTCAAAATCCTATTTTCCCTTACCCCTAACCTTAACCCCAACCTTAAACCAATTCTAACCCTAACACTAATTCAAACTTAACCCTAAACCCCTTAGAAAAAGCATTTAATATGCACATGCATATTGACGCCACACACACACACTCACCCATAGACACACTTTCATACGCTGCTGCTACTCTGTTCGTTATCTATCCTGACTGCATAGTACACTTTTTAATGTACAGTTGAAGTCGAAAGTTTAAATACACTTACAGTGAGAGAAAAAAGTATTTGATCCCCTGCTGATTTTATACTTTTGCCCACTGACAAGTCTATAATTTTAATGGTAGGTTTATTTGAACAGTGAGAGACAGAATAACAACCAAAAAATCCAGAAAAACGCATGTCAAAAATGTTATAAATTGATTTGCATTTTAATGAGGGAAATAAGTATTTGACCCCTCTGCAAAACATGACTTAGTACTTGGTGGCAAAACCCTTGTTGGCAATCACAGAGGTCAGATGTTTCTTGTAGTTGGCCACCAGGTTTGCACACATCTCAGGAGGGATTTTGTCCCACTCCTCTTTGCAGATCTTCTCCAAGTCATTAAGGTTTCGAGGCTGAGGTTTGGCAACTCGAACCTTCAGCTCCCTCCACATATTTTCTATGGGATTAAGGTCTGGAGACTGGCTAGGCCACTCCAGGACCTTAACTTCTTGGGGCTATGTGGGACGCTAGCGTGCCACCCGTGGTGCACCCTATCAACAGCAGGTGCATTTCAAGAGCGGCAAATTTGAAACCAAATAAATGTCAAAATTCACATTTTTCAGACATACAACTATCTTACATCCTTTGAAAGATAAACATCTCCTTAATCTAACCACGTTGTCCGATTTCAAAAAGGTTTTACGGCGAAAGCATAAAGTTAGATTATGTTAGGAGAGTACATTGACAATAGCTGTGTGTAATGTTTTGTCAATTCAAAGACAGGCGTCACCAAACCATAAAACCAGCTAAAATGATGCACTAACCTTTTACAATCTCCATCAGATGACACTCCTAGGACATTATGTTAGACAATGCATGCATTTTTAGTTCTATCAAGTTCATATTTATATCCAAAAACAGCGTTTTACTATGGCATTGATGTTGAGGAAATCGTTTCCCTCCAATAACCGGCAGTCAAGTCAGCCCCACAAATTAAATAATTAAAATTAGAAAACATTGGTAAAATATTATATTGTCATTTAAAGAATTATAGATTTACATCTCTTGAACGCAATCAACTTGCCAGATTTAAAAATAACCTTACTGGGAAATCACACTTTGCAATAATCTGAGCACTGCGCCCAGAAAAATATGCTTTGCTATACAGACAAACGGCCATGTTGGAGAGATCGAAAATACTATGTAAATAATCCATTACCTTTGATTCTCTTCATCAGATGTCACTTCCAGGAATCCCAGGTCCATAACGAATGTAGTTTTGTTCAAAAAAGCTCATCATTTATATCCAAAAAGCTCCGTGTTGTTAGCACATGATCTAAGCCAGCCGGACTTCTCGTCATGAACGAGGAGAAAAAATATATTTACGTTCGTTCAAACATGTCAAACGTTGTATAGCATAAATCATTAGTGCCTTTTTTAACCAGAACATGAATAATATTCAAGGTGGACGAATGCATTCTCTTTTATAACGTATTGGAACGAGGGTACCCAACATGAACTCGCGTGCCAGAGTCTAATCGGCCATCACCGTTCCATGGCTCTTGTTCGGTCAGATCTCACAGTAAAAGACTCAAAACACTTTGTAAAGGCTGGTGACATCTAGTGGAAGCAATAGGATGTGCCAAAACATTAATCAACCCCTGTGTGTTTCAATGGCATAGGCTTAAAGGTCATTCAACACATCAGGTATCCACTTCCTGTCAGAAAATGTCTCAGGGTTTTGCCTGCCAAATGAGTTCTGTTATACTCACAGACACCATTCAGTTTTAGAAACTTTAGGGTGTTTTCTATCCATATATAATAAGTATATGCATATTCTAGTTACTGGGTAGGACTAGTAACCAGATTAAATCGGGTACGTTTTTTTATCCAGCCGTGAAAATACTGCCCCCTAGCCCCAGCAGGTTAATGTGCTTCTTCTTGAGCCACTCCTTTGTTGCCTTGGCCATGTGTTTTGGGTCATTGTCATGCTGGAATACCCATCCATGACCCATTTTCAATGCTCTGCGTGAGGGAAGGAGGTTCTCATCCAAGATTTAACAGTACATGACCCCGTCCATCGTCCCTTTGATGCGGTGAAGTTGTCCTGTTCCCTTAGCAGAAAAACACTTTGGTGCGAAAAGTTCAAATCAATCCCAGAACAACAGCAAAGGACCTTGTGAAGATGCTGGAGGAAACGGGTACAATAGTATCTATATCCACAGTAAAACGAGTCCTATATTGACATAACCTGAAAAGCCGCTCAGCAAGGAAGAAGCCACTGCTCCAAAACCTACGGTTTGCAACTGCACATGGGGACCAAGATTGTACTTTTTGGAGATATGTCCTCTGGTCTGATGAAACAAAAATAGAACTATTTGGCCATAATGACCATGTTTGGAGGAAAAAGGGGGAGGTTTGCAAGCTGACGAACACCATCCCAACCGTGAAGCACGGGGGTGGAAGCATCATGTTGTGGGGGCGCTTTGCTGCAGGAGGGACTGATGCACTTCACAAAATAGATGGCATCATGAGGTAGGAAAATTATGTGGATATTTTGAAGCAACATCTCAAGACATCAGTCAGGAAGTTAAAGCTTGGTCGCAAATGGGTCTTCAAAACGGACAATGACCCCAAGCATACTTCCAAAGTTATGGCAAAATGGCTTAAGGACAACAGAGTCAAGATATTTTTTTTATTTTACTTAACTAGGAAAGTCAGTTAAGAACACATTTTTTGTTTCAATGATGGCCTAGAAACAGTGCCTTGTTCAGGGGCAGAACAACAGATTTTTACTTTGTCAGCTCATGGATTCGATCTTGCAACCATTCGGTTACTAGCCCAATGCTCTAACCACTAGGCTACCTGCCGATTATTGGAGTGGCCATTACAAAGCCCTGACCTCATCCTATAGAAAATGTGTGGGCAGAACTGAAAAAGTGTGTGCGAGCAAGGAGGCCTACAAACCTGACTCAGTTACACCAGCTCTGTCAGGAGGAATGAGCCAAAATTCATCCAACTTATTGTGTGACGCTTGTGGAAGGCTACCTCAAACATTTGATCCAAGTTAAACAATTTAAAGGCTATGCTACCAAATACTAATTGAGTGTATGTCAACTTCTGACCCACTGGGAATGTGATGAAAGAAATAAAAGCTGAAATAAATAATTATCTCTACTATTATTCTGACATTTCACTTTCTTAAAATAAAGTGGTAATCCTAGCTGAGCTAAGACAGGGGATTTTTACTAGCATTAAATGTCAGGAATAGTGAAAAACTGAGTTGAAATATATTTGGCTAAGGTGTATGTAAACTTCTGACTTCAACTGTATTATGTGACTTTAAAGGCACAGTCAACTTAGTATATGCACATTTCTGACCCACTGGAATTGTGATACAATTAATTATAAGTGAAATAATCTGTCTGTAAACAATTGTTGGAAAAATTACATGTGTCATGCACAAAGTAGATGTCCTAACCGATTTGCCAAAACTATAGTTTGTTAACAAGAAATTTGTGGTGGTTGAAAAGTGAGTTTTAATGACTCAAACCTAAGTGTATGTAAACTTTCAAATTCAGCTGTACATGGTGGAGGCTTAATCAAGCTAGTCGTTTTGATTACTTTCTTATGTCATTCTCTCTAGCACCGAAAGTTTAAAAAGTGTTGATAGGGGATAGAATGCGGTCGGACCATCACATAATTGGCATGTATTTTACTCTTACAGAATTTCCACGGGGCGAGGATATTGGAAATTTAATCAAAGCCTACTGGATGGTAACTTCTTTTTAACTAGGACAGAAGAATTTATAACTGACTTTTTCCAACATAACATAGGTACAGCAGATCCCCTTATTGTATGGGACACTTATAAATGTGCCTTTAGAGGCCATGCAATTCAGTACTCATCTATAAAACAAAAGCAATTTTGGTCAAAAGAGTCCATATTAACAAAGTAAAGTGAATGACTAACAGTACAGATAGATACTGTAGCAATAAAAACTGTACCATAGAGGCTCAGAGTAAGTTAGAGGGAAAATAAATTGAGGAATTTGTTCAAGAAAGATACAGTGTAATATATTATAAATGTATAGAGAACTGGATGGTATATGTGGAAAAAGCACCACATTTTTTTCAGTCTTCAATATAGAAATGTTACCAAAATGTTTTTACTGAAACTTGTTACAAATGATGGAGTCACTCATGATTCTCTGAACGTTATTTTGAAAGAGGAAGTGAAGTGAAGTAAAGTACTTTAAGCATATGTTTTCATTTCAGTCTCCTCCATCTCCACTAACTGAAGCTAATTGTATGGATTTTTCCCCTATTAATATTGTAAAATTAACATCTGTACAGAAAGACTCATGTAAAGGCCAAATTACAGAGGAGAAACTTCTTGATGCAATTAAAGCCTCGGACACTCAACAAGAAGGTCTGATTTTATTATTACTGAAATAGGATCCAAGTGGTATATATAAAGATCCAGTCCATTTGAAAAAATGGAGGCCTCTTACTTTATTGTTGTGAATCAAACATTTTTGCTAAATGCTTAGCACATAGAATTAGAAAGGTTTATCAGATATTATTCATTCTAATCAGACAGGTTTTTTACATGGACGATACATTGGAGATAATATAAGACACGTACTGGAAACAATAGAACATTATGAAATATCGGGGAAACCAGACCTGGTTTTCATAGCTGACTTTGAAAAGGATTTTGATAAAGTACGACTAGAGTTTATATATAAATGCCTGGTATATTTCAATTTTGGACAATCTCTTATAAAATGGGTTAAAGTTATGTATAGTAACCCTAGGTGTAAAATAGTAAATAATGGCTACATCTCAGAACGTTTTAAACTGTCAAGAGGAGTAAAACAAGGTTGTCCACTATCAGCATATCTATTTATTATTGCGAAATGTTAGCTGTTAAAATGAGATCCAACAATAATATTAAGGGATTAGAAATCTATGGATTAAAAACAAAGGTGTCATTGTACGCTGATGATTCATGTTTCCTTTTAAATCCACAATTAGAATCCCTCCACAGCCTCATAGAGGATCTAGATACTTTTTTTTAACCTCTCTGGATTAAAACCAAGTGTACTATATTACGTATTGGATCACAAAAAAATTCAACTTTTACATTACCGAGTAGTTTACTAATAAAATGGTCTGACGGGAATGTGGACATACTCGGTATACATATCCCGACATAAATAAATTCTCTCTCTCCAATACATTTTAATAGAAAGTTAGCAAAAATAGATAAGATCTTGCTACCATGGAAAGGAAAATACCTGTCTATTTGTGGAAAAATCACCCTGATTAACTCTTTAGTCATATCACAGTTTACCTATTTGCTTATGGTTTTGCTTACACCTATCGACCTTTTAAATTATATGAGCAAAAAATATTCCATTTTATTTGTAATGGCAAGCCAGACAAAATTAAAAGGGCCTAGTTATATAATGAATATGAATTTGGAGGGCAAAAATGATTAATTATTAAAGCATTAGACCTCTCACTAAAGGCATCAGTCATACAAAAGTTATACTTAAATCTGAAATGGTTCTCTAGTAAATTAGTAAGAATGTCTCACTCCATGTTCAAGAATGGCCTTTTTCCCTTTATTCAGATTACAACCGCTCACTTTCAGTTATTTGAAAATGAAATAATCTCCAAAACATCAATATTTTGTAAACAAGCCATAGAAAGTTGGTTGCAATTTCAGTTTAATCCACCTGAAAAGACAGAACAAATAATACAACAAATATTGTGGTTAAACTCAAATATACTAACTGATAAAAAAACGTTATTTTTCACTAAAATGTTTAAAAAAGGTATAATCTTTGTAAATTATATAATAAATAGGACAGGTGGAGTTATGTCACACATGCAGCTAACACAGACATATGGAAATTACAAACAACTAATTGCAGCATTACCAAAAAAATTGAAGAGGCAAGTGGAAGGGGGAAAAACTAAGGAACTTGTCTGTCGGCCCTGCATTAAAGACCAAAATTGGTTAAAGAAAATTGTGATAAATAAAAATATTTACCAGTTTCATTTAAGGACTAAAGAATTGACAGCTGTGCCATATAAATTCCAAAATAGTTGGGAAGAGATTTTCGATGTACCGATTCCATGGCACATGGTTTATGAATTGACATGCAAAACGACACCCGATTCAAAACTTAACATTTTTCGATTTAAATTATTATACAAAATTCTTGCAACCAATAGAATGTTTTATATATGGGGGATACAATCTTCCCAGCTCTGCAGATTTAGCTGCAAGGAGGCAGAGTCATTAGATCATTTATTTTGGTACTGTCCATATGTAGCTCGTTTTTGGTCACAGGTCCAGGAATGGCTGAAGAATTGCAACATTTACCTAGAACTAACGCTGCAGATAGCAATACCAGGTGATTTGAAAAGTCATAGTCAATCGATCAATAATATAATAATTATTTTAGCAAAATTATTTATCTTTAATTTACAATCTGTAGAAGCTATGAGAATAGAAAGGTTCAGTACTTTTGTGAAGCATCACAGCACAGTACATCACATCATAGCACAGAAAAATATATGTCAAATAGAAATCCAATATAGATGGTGTTAAGAGATAGATGGGAGGGATTGAATGGAGCTGAAGGTTGGGACTAATAACAGCAAAATAACAAATGTGAAACATACTGGGTCTGTAAAATGTATATAGGTTCAGAACTTTTGTGAAATAGCACAGTTACAAATATATGACAAATAGAAATCAAACTTGTTGGACATCAGAAATAGAGGAATGCCAGGACTAAAAACAAACAAATATAACTATTGTAAAACAGATTGTCTGTAAAATGTGTATAGTATGTATAAGCTGAAAGTAGAAGCCTAATTGTTATTGTTTATTAGTTTACTCCAATTGGGGGAGGGGTGGTAGGATTTGCAGGGAATAATAAAGGAAGGTGTATTAAAAAGAAAGTGTATGTATGTATGTATGTATGTATGTATGTATGTATGTATGTATGTATGTATGTATGTATGTATGTATGTATGTATGTATGTATGTATGTATGTATGTATGTATGTATGTATGTATGTATGTATGTATGTATGTATGTATGTATATATATGTGTGACCGTGTGTGTGTATATATAAATATACCCCCCCCAAAAATGTATATATATTACCCCCCCAAAAACAAATATATATTATACCCCCCTCCAAAAGATATATACACTGCTCAAAAAAATAAAGGGAACACTTAAACAACACAATGTAACTCCAAGTCAATCACACTTCTGTGAAATCAAACTGTCCACTTAGGAAGCAACACTGATTGACAATAAATTTCACGTGCAATTGGAATAGACAACAGGTGGAAATTATAGGCAATTAGCAAGACACCCCCAATAAAGGAGTGGTTCTGCAGGTGGGGACCACAGACCACTTCTCAGTTCCTATGCTTCCTGGCTGATGTTTTGGTCATTTTTTAATGCTGGCGGTGCTTTTACTCTAGTGGTAGCATGAGACGGAGTCTACAACCCACACAAGTGGCTCAGGTAGTGCAGCTCATCCAGGATGGCACATCAATGCGAGCTGTGGCAAGAAGGTTTGCTGTGTCTGTCAGCGTAGTGTCCAGAGCATGGAGGTGCTACCAGGAGACAGGCCAGTACATCAGGAGACGTTGAGGAGGCCGTAGGAGGGCAACAACCCAGCAGCAGGACCGCTACCTCCGCCTTTATGCAAGGAGGAGCAGGAGAAACACTGCCAGAGCCCTGCAAAATGACCTCCAGCAGGCCACAAATGTGCATGTGTCTGCTCAACCGGTCAGAAACAGACTCCATGATGAGGGCCCGACGTCCACAGGTGGGGGTTGTGCTTACAGCCCAACACCGTGCAGGATGTTTGGCATTTGCCAGAGAACACCAAGATTGGCAAATTCGCCACTGGCGCCCTGTGCTCTTCACAGATGAAGCAGGTTCACACTGAGCACGTGACAGACGTGACAGAGTCTGGAGACGCCGTGGAGAACGTTCTGCTGCCTGCAACATCCTCCACCAGCATGACCGGTTTGGCGGTGGGTCAGTCATGGTGTGGGGTGGCATTTCTTTGGGGGGCCGCACAGCCCTCCATGTGCTCGCCAGAGGTAGCCTGAATGCCATTAGGTACCGAGATGAGATCCTCAGACCCCTTGTGAGACCATATGCTGGTACGGTTGGCCCTGGGTTCCTCCTAATGCAAGACAATGCTAGACCTCATGTGGCTGGAGTGTGTCAGCAGTTCCTGCAAGAGGAAGGCATTGATGCTATGGACTGGCCCGCCCGTTCCCCAGACCTGAATCCAATTGAGCACATCTGGGACATCATGTCTCACTCCATCCACCAACGCCACGTTGCACCACAGACTGTCCAGGAGTTGGCGGATGCTTTAGTCCAGGTCTGGGAGGAGATCCCTCAAGAGACCATCCGCCACCTCATCAGGAGCATGCCCAGGCATTGTAGGGAGGTCATACAGGCACGTGGAGGCCACACACACTACTGAGCCTCATTTTGACTTGTTTTAAGGACATTACATCAAAGTTGGATCAGCCTGTAGTGTGGTTTTCCACTTTAATTTTGAGTGTGACTCCAAATCCAGACCTCCATGGGTTGATAAATTGGATTTCCATTGATTATTTTTGTGTGATTTTGTTGTCAGCACATTCAACTATGTAAAGAAAAAAGTATTTAATAAGATCATTTCTTTCATTCAGATCTAGGATGTGTTGTTTAAGTTTTCCCTTTATTTTTTTGAGCAGTATATTTACCTAAAAAATATATGGGTGATTTGAAATGATGCAGACAATTACATTGATGGAAGCAACAATCTATCCACTATATTAAAGCTGATCCACCCCCTAGATAAGCAAAAAAGATTTAAAAAAAAAAAAATGATGCTGTGTGTCACATGTTCTGTCCTTGCCGGTTCCCTCTCTGTGTGTGCGGCAGCACGAAGCGCGCCCAGACCCATTTGATTAATTCATAAAGTCATCAAAAAGCATTGCTCCTCATTCACTAGAAATATAATAATATAATGGCGGGCGCATTAAGTGATGCTAGGTTTTCTGTTATTTTTGTGATTTCTGAGTTTGACACAAAGTATTGAAAGATTCTGGGCCTCTGAGGCCTAGGTCCTATAGTCACAGTTCGCCACTGGTTGCCTACCCACACCACCTAGGGCTGGCCGGTCAGGAAGTCCAGGATCCAGTTGCAGAGGGAGGGGTTCAGTCCCAGGGTCCATAGCTTGGTGATGAGCTTGGAGGGGACTGAGCTGTAGTCTATGAACAGCATTCTCAATTGAGATTGCATAATCTGTGGATCTGTTGGGGGCAGTATGCGAATTGGAGTGGGTCTAGGGTGTCTTGGATGATGGCGACAGGGAGGCTCAGTGGCAGCTGCCTGTGTCCTGACAAACAGAAAGTGTGACAGGACTGGTGACGAGGCTGTCACTACTGATGACAGACTTGCAGGTCCTTTCTGTCAGACAGCATCTGGGAGGGGGGAGTATTCACAGAGAGAGAGAGCATACGGAGGGAGAGCGCGAGGGAGAGAGGGACAGGTAATAGGCGTGCACTGATTTTCTGTGTCGTCACATCATGAAGCAATGGGTAAGTGATTCACTAACGTCTTTTGGAAGTAGACACATACACACAGACATACAGGCAGCTTACACACACACACGCACACACACATAGCTATTTGAGCTGTTTATGCCACAGCTCTTTTAGCTTTTTATGAGCGTTGTGAGGATGTTTTCTTAGTTGGCCTCATAGCTTGTTAGCTCCCGTTTTGAAACGCATAAATCAATGTGTTGTAACATGGCCCTGAGACTCTTTGGCTGTTCAGGTGACTCAGTGTTGACATTGTGTTTGCGGCACAAGGCTCCGTGAAAGGTTTCCTTTAGAGTGAGGATATTCCTTCAGACTGGTATAGGATATTCTTTTGGCCACAACAAAGCTTTTGTTGTTCTCTTTTGTGCTAGGCTGTTTGTGTTGTGAGTCTCAAAAAGAAAGTGGTCTTTTAAAAAAGATAAAGTGAAAGAAACTTGTATATTTTGTATTTTCAAGGGTAGCCTCAGTTAGTTGTAGTCACAGGATTAGGATGAATACATTTGTGGTTGGAGACATGGAAGTAAGAGATACTTGGTGGTCTGTTATCTATTTGGTTGCTCATTACATACCGGCCTGATCAAAAACAGCTGTGTGTGTGTGCGTATCAGATCTTTCGAATTAGCAAGCTACCATTTTTGACATTTGTTGAAATAAGTTGAACTTTAAAGTTAATAAAGGAGAGGTTTTTGCGTTCTGCTCTGAGAGCATTTCCCCTCTCCTCTCTTCCCTTCTTCTCCTTCTCTCCTCCCCCTTTCCATGTGTTTTGTATGGAGGGCACATCCCTGGGAGACCCAACTCTTGCAGTAGCTTTTATTAGCAGTGGAGTAATGAAAAATGCATCTCTCCCAGGCGACATCCGGCGCTGGAACAACACTACAGCCCCCGCTACGCACATCATTTTGGACCGTGCTCTCCTCCCCCGCAAGTGTTCTTCAAAAAGGAGGGTACGAGCTGCAAGCAGCAACAACATGCGCAGATTAAAACAGGGCCGTGAGGACCCAATCTCACTTTGAAGAACTCCCTTTCATTTGGATCCAGGAGGGGTCAATTTGGTTTCACATTATGCTGTATGTTATCACTAGTCCTAAAACAATAGGACAACAGTTATAAAAGACTGTGGTCTTGATGCATAGAGATGAACACCTTTAACACTAGAAGCTCAGAGGCAGTCATTTTGACTTGCATATGAATTTAAAATTGAAATATATCTGCAATTTTTTAAGTCATGGCCCCCATCCATCATTGACCTTCCCTAAAGAAGTTTATTTAACACATGTATATTGTTAGAATTTCGATATCACAAACAGAATTTGTGCCCATAAGCAGTTTTTCCCCAGAGAGCCAAAAAGTGACTTTTTCAAATCCTCCTATGGAGTCACATGCAGGTAAGACATTTTGATTCCTATATAGTATCAACAAGAGCAGATTCTGATGTCCCCAAAACATTTGCCAAATAACAAAAAAAGTGTAAGAGATTAACTCTATTTCAAAATATCACTTTTTCCAAGAATAACCGTGGTTCCTTTGCGCTCCATACATGAGCACTAGGCAGAAGGTCAACTAATCGAAATGCTATTGTGTTCTTTGAAATATTTGTTTTGGTATCTTAATGTTACCCAAGACCTTCAAAAACACAACCAAATTATAATTTTTCTTGATAGCATATATGTAATGTATTTATTAGACTGTCAGAATATTGCAGTCAAAATGGCTGCTCATTAGCATCAGTTTGAATTATGACCCCCACCTAATTTAGTGTATAATATAACAATATATTTGCTTTTGTTTTGATTTTCCTTTTCACTCTAATTTAGAGTGAAAGGAAAGCGGATTTCAAACAAAATACGCCAAGAGTCAAGAGGTACACTACTGTTGAGGTACACTACTGTTGAGGTACACTACTGTTGAGGTACACTACTGTTGAGGTACACTACTGTTCAAAAGTTTGGGGCCACTTAGACATTTCATTGTTTTTGAAAGAAAAGCCTTCATTTCTCAGAATAAGAATAGACTGACGAGTTTCAGAAGAAAGTTCTTTGTTTCTGGCCATTTTGAGCCTGTAATCAAATCCACAAATGCTGATGATACAGATATTCAACTAGTCTAAAGAAGGCCAGTTTAATTGCTTCTTTATTCAGGACAACAGTTTTCAGCTGTGCTAACAATGCAAAAGGGTTTTCTAATGATCAATTAGCCTTTTAAAATGATAAACTTGGATTAGTTAACACAATGTGCCATTGGAACACAGGAGTGATGGTTGCTGATAGATAATGGGCTTCTGTACGCCTATGTAGATATTCCATAAATAAAATCTGCCTTTTCCAGCTACAATAGTCATTTACAACATTAACAATGTCTACACTGTATTTCGGATCAATTTGATGTTATTTTAATGGACAAAAAAATGTGCTTTTCTTTCAAAAACAAGGAAATGTCTAAGTGACCCCAAACTTTTGAACGGTAGTGTACATGTCGCTCAACAGTTTAATCCAATACTTTATTTTCAGAATATTACCAACTAAGTAATTAAATACAATTTGTACAACAGGCAGTGTACAGCATTGTAGTGTCAATTCATTCTCAAGCCAATTCCCTGTGTATCTCAAATCAGGATGGACTGAATAGGTTTATTGACAGCCCTATAATATAATATCACAATGACGACATTGGGCTGCTCATCATTCTCACAAAGCGTATTACTGATAGGCCTACTTGTGATGCAGAAGGCAGCTGTCTAAGGAATAGTGAGGACATCTGTAATACCATGGTATATCTATACCTATGTTCCTGCAGGTCCATTATCATAGTCAAAGCTTTATGAATGAAATGAAAAGGAGCCTTTTCCACTCACGGATTGAAAGGTGACATTGTTGCTTATTAAGCAAATGCAGCACCATGAGAAAGATGGACAGAGTGAGAGAGAGGATGTGGGCTGCTGTCAGTAATTTTTATGATGAGAGAAAGCCACACGGAAGATCAACCCAGCAGTGGGGCGCTGCTGTTTTCATCAGTGCCCCTCGCTAATAAGACCCAGTGGTGTGTTTTTGTTTGTCTCTGTGTTTCATAGAAACAGCGAGACAAAGGGAGTGAGTCTGTAGAGAGAAGTAGGTGTTTGTGGCATCCTAATAGTCTCACTCTGATTCATCACATATCAGGTCCCACTACCCACTAGACCTGGTGAGCTACTTAGGGGACAACTGAGCTCCATGTACTAAAGTGAATGACACATTATAAACAGTTTAAACATCCAGCCTGAGCATTCGACACAGTCTAAATAAAATCTCTCCACAGTATGACTTGTGGTCATAATATTATTGTTGGCTGCTGTGCAGTAATAGCAAACCATTATCTGGGCAATTTCGGCAATACTATTGTCGAATAGTGTTCATAATACACCAGTGTTCATAATGTGATTATCGTCTAGGCTGTGCTATATTTTGCAGATTGATTGCTAGAAAGAGCTTTTCTGCAGACTTTGCTGAAAGGGGTTAGCAATTGCCAGTTACAACAATATGTTTGATCATACACTGCCATGATGAATAATTAATTCCCAGATACACCTCCTCCTGTGCAGATCGTTGCCCAGAGGTATGGGGAGAAAAAAATGTGTGCATACATTACAAGTGTTCTTCAAACACTTTGCTGAGGAGGCAGGCCAGACCGATTCCTCCCCACTCTCTCCCAGTCTCACAACACACATACATTATATCTAGCTCTCACAACACACACACACATTATATCTAGTACACACACACACACACACACACACACACACACACACACACACACACACACACACACCCCTCCTCCAAAAAAAGCACCTCTAAGCCTGTTTGATGCTGTTGCCATGAATAATTGACACACAAGTTGCTTCCTGGGACCTCATCAGAGGAACTTTCCTGTAATTACAACAAGCAGCCTTCCTTTTGTTCCCCGGCTGTTAGCGGAGACTGGATAAGCAAGGACCTTTATACTGCTTTACACAGTTGTCATGTCATTGTGGGGACAGAGTGGAGCAGACACCTACAGATGTATGTCTGCACCTTCCTGGCTGTTGCATAATGAATACAGTCATGTGTCATGTTAATATTAATGCCAGAGGTGTGGAATTATTCCGGGTTGACAGCTTGACTGCGATCCTTTTGAGCGAAGATGCTATTTTTCCATCCAACATGGGAACAATACAGTGAGGAAGGTTTTTGCTGCTGACTAATTTGAAATCATGACTTGACTGAGTCATTTCAGCTACTTACGGTGGATGAGTGAGGGGCTGAGCTGTAATAAGAGCCGGGGTTTGAAATGCTAGCTTGTTGGTAATTGTTTAGTTTAAAACCAAATATTTCATTTCTTATTCGTCAGTTGTTATTGCATTTATCTCGCCATTTTCTTGGTTCCCGTCAATGATTTGATGTCACTGTCAGTACCCAAGGCTACTTCAGCCAAACAACTGTGATGCAACAGTTATCATGTCACATATCGAAGTTCTCTCTTATAAATTGTCAAAGACCCCAGCCACCCCAGTCATAGACTGTTCTCTCGACTACCGCATGGCAAGCGGTACCCGGAGTGCCAAGTCTAGGACAAAAAGACCTCTCAACAGTTTTTACCCCCAAGCCATAAGACTCCTGAACAGGTAATCAAATGGCTACCCGGACTATTTGCATTGTGTGCCCCCCTAACCCCTCTTTTTACGCTGCTGCTACTCTCTGTTTATCATATATGCATAGTCACTTTAACTATACATTCATGTACGTACTACCTCAATTGGGCCGACCAACCAATGCTCCAGCACATTGGCTAACCGGGCTATCTGCATTGTGTCCCACCCACCACCCGCCAACCCCTCTTTTACGCTACTGCTACTCTCTGTTCATCATATATGCATAGTCACTTTAACCATATCTACATGTACATACTACCTCAATCAGCCTGACTAACCGGTGTCTGTATGTAGCCTCGCTACTTTTATAGCCTCGCTACTGTATATAGCCTGTCTTTTTACTGTTGTTTTATTTCTTTTCTTACCTATTGTTCACCTAATACCTTTTTTTTGCACTATTGGTTAGAGCCTGTAAGTAAGCATTTCACTATAAGGTCTACACCTGTTGTATTCGGCGCACATGACAAATAAACTTTGATTTGATTAGCATGCTTGTTTACATGGTAATTGCTTAGACATCAGAAAACAAGAGAACGACTGAGGCGTACAGTCTTCATGTCAAATTGGAGCACTAGCTCCATGTATAATACTTTTTTACCAATTTGGTAAGCCCTCCAAATACTGTATGGTGAATGTTTCGGTTTGTGTCATGTCCTGCCCAGTAGTCACTCCAGGGAGATTTGAGGCTTGTTGACAGTTGACGTGATTCCCAAGGTTTGCCCCCCTTTATTCTAAGAGCTTTCGAAAAAGGCAGAGTGAAGGTAAAGCCGCCAGAGCTCGCTCCGCTAATCTCTCATTCACACCTTTTATCACCATGACAGAGAGGGAGATGTGATAGACCGCTCCACAACAGGCCTGGAAATCCTTTTGACAAAACCGCAAGCAGTGTTTATCCAAATGTTTGGCTTCTATAGTGCAAAGAGGACGCTGCTTAACAGGACTAGAGCACTCGCTGCACAATGAAAGGCCCTACCTGTGGCTAGCAGGAGGCTTTAAAGTGAATGGTTTCTTCCAAAATGGAAACCTGAATATAATGTAGCTACTGTATACGCTGTAGCTCTGTCCTGTTGGGGAAAATGTCTGGGTTTTGACAAAAGCAGTAAGGGTTGGATGATTGGGTTGACTTTGGGCATTGGTGCAGGATGTCCGTACTTAGAGACATTTTTGGAATGAACTAAATCAATTACATTTTAGCTCACTGTACAAACGTACTGTAATAGTTTGCTCCTTTTTTCTTGAGCTACTATGTGCTCCACTTCTGTTTTTGTTTCTTCAGAAGAAAAAAACTAGATCTGATTAGTGCTCTCAGTAGCATCCCCAGCTGAATGAATGGTCAACTCTCAAACTGATGGTTCATGAAAGTTTAATGCGGTACCATTTCCATAAACACACCGTAAGAGCTAATGGAGGAACAAACCAAAAATGCTCTTACAATATGAACAATACATTCCACAAACAATACACTTTTACACAGCTTTACATTAGCGTGCTTGATACATCAAAAGCATGAGAATTTCTACCAGAATAGTTGATTACGTGCTAATAGCTTGCTAATGTGGCACAAGATTAACTAATATTAGCCAGTACAAACAGTGGAGCTAGTCTACAGCTAATAACGTCATATCGATTGCAAACTTCAGAACATGAATTACAACACAAATATCCGTTCAGTACATATTCAAAATAATTAGAAAGATATCTGAAACAAGACCAATCTTGAAACACAGTAAATATCTTGTTCTCTTTCCAGGTAGGTGCTACGTTTGACGTTGTTTCTTGGGTGCTTGAACAACCTTAACAAAAAGTTATTTTTCCTCTCTCGCGCCCGTTTCCCATTTGCCCTTGCCGCGTAAACCAGAGGAGGCAAAAAACACCTGCTCTCAAAATAAAAGTCACACTAAACTGTCAAATATACAGTGAGGATAGAAAGCTCATACGAGAAAATAAAAGTCCAAATATAGAGCAGACATTGTGATTGGACACTCGTTTTAGGGGTTAATTTACACTCTCCAAAACATTTGATGGTGATCGAAATCCTCAGCATCTGCGAGAACAGAATGTGCTTTGTTTGTTTTTGGCTATGAAATCTCAAACCATTCTTTTCTCAACAGTAGCTATTAGCATCGCTATGGTCTCCTGTGTAGGCGCTCAGGAAGGCTTATCCACATGTAATGGACCGAAAACAAGGGCGCAACCCTCTTCCCTACTGTGGCCATTTAGAGAACAAAGCTCAATCCAGCATATGACATCCACTTTGCAAAGCATCCATGTTAGTCAGATCCTTAGAATCCTCTATTCCCTGGTCTCAGCCATTTGATTAAAAAAACAAACAGTGCTGCAGTGGCAAATCCCCGTCCTATCCATTTTTCAAACCTATGGCTTTAATATCTCCCTTGATGGCCTATTGTAAGTGAACGCTAACCTAGACGCTCCTTTAAGCGGAGGGCCCCATTGCGCTTCATTAGCCCTCAGTACAAAGTGTTAACCCAAACCTTTGTAGCGTAGCAGGCAAATGGCTCGGGAAAGAGGTCTCACTGGCTTTTGTATCCCTCCATATCACGATGGGCTCTACATAAAAGTTATATTTACATAGAGTGCTCTTAAGTTGAAACCTTGGACTCTATTGTTCTTTGCTCTCAATCAATAAAACATATGCTCCTCTTGCAGGCATTTCATGAATATTTTAATCTCACTTTTTGTTTCCTTTTATCTGCAGGTCTCTCTAAAGAAAGAAATCTTCCCCCAACCATTGACTTTGAATAGTTTGCTTTTATCCACCTCATTTGAAGCGGGGAAAGGTGAACTTGAAAGCACAGGAGCTAGGTTAATATATGTGACTCACCACCTGGATTCGGTCTTATGTAGCAACATTTGAATTTCTATTTTTTACATTGGATAAAAGTAGAGACTCAGAGCTACAAAATGGTATATCATACACTGCATTTGAGGAAACAATGGGAAAGTAATTCTGCTTTGAAAGTTGTAAACTCACTTTTGAGAAAACCGTCTTTCAATGTTTTGGTACTACTATTGGAGAGCCCTTCTTTGTCTACACCCATTCAGCATCGTTCACACCCTCTTAAGCCTTAGGCCCATCCATCTCTTTAAGGGTTGATAACAGTACACTTGAAATTAAACCAATTTCTGTCAAAATTAGAAATGTGTAATGTCTGAATATCTTACCAGTATACATCATGGTTGGACGCGTCTCCTGTCTGATGCCATGCATGGTTGCCTTAGTTTGACGATGTTATCCAGACTGGTGTTTTCTCCATCTCCTTAGCTATCATACTCGAATTCCAATGATTTCAAAACTCGGTCCTCCAGAAAGTGGAGAGCATACACATAACGTTAGCTCGTGAGCCAGCTAGCTAACAGTACACTTTAACTTGACATTAGATTTATGCAGTATTACTGCACAATCCTTTTTTTTTAAAAGCTGCGTTCCGACACGATTACCTAAACATACTGACCAGCTCCAATAAACAGACACGTGCTATATGGTAGACCAATCCAAAATCATCTCTCGGCGTGTCCAGCCTACTCATTATCTCAGCCAATCATGGCTAGCAGGAAGGTTGCTCCTTTTTTCTGGCTAAACCAATCAGGCTCGTAATTTAACAATTTTATTCGTATTTACAGATGGCATACACGTTTGATGAAAGTTCATGAAAGTTCACATGTTGGAGAAGGCATTTCTGCCAAAAAACGCATTTTGATAAAAACATTATTTTACGTTCAAACAGCTCTCCTGTGAAGTCATGACTTGCGACATATGCCTAGTTTCCTGAATCGGATCACATATTGGCACGTATTGTACCAACCACCGGATCTTCTACAGTTTACAGCAATGTCTTTTTGTTGAATCACGTGACATTCCCTTTTCATCAAATTAATTCCCTCTAACTAGGAAACCTTTGTACAATGGTAATGTCTGCTTCCAGAAAGGTTTAACCCAAATGGAAACAAATAAATAAAATGCTGCTGTTGCCTTGTTAATATTACCCCTTAGCAGCATTCGTCTGGAAGGGCGCAATTTCAGTCCCTTCCAGTCAAATTAATTTCACCACATACAGTCAGAGAATTCTAATGCAGCACAACAGGGAATGTGGTAATTGTTTAAATTGCATTATGCCTTTTGCTTCAAATAGTAGGTAACCTAAGACGTAGTAAGATGAATGACATCATGTGTAGTAGGACAATATGTTCCAGAAGAAACAAGGTTTACCAACCTGCAGAGGAGTGAACTCAACAATCTTATGTAAATCAGCTCTACATTTCAGGAGGTAGTAAGTCATTGGTGTTAGGTATGGTTCTCCACTAATCGTCTTTGAAGGTTTTCATATGTTTCCATTTGTCTTACCCTCAAATCTTAGACTAATGGGAAAGACATATATTAGAGGTTGTCGTGGGGTCTTTGAATAGTCACAAGGAATCTGGATAAATTGGCTTCCTTTCCCAAAGTGAGTAAGCTGTAGTTTCCCCTTGACTTTACTTTCACCTTCCACCATCTCCCACCCATTGACGACAGGTGGTAATCCATTTACAAAAAGGATGTTTCCAAGGATTACAATAGTCCTGGGTCTAACACTCTCAATGGTGGAGATCCCATTAGGGCATAGGTCAATCACTGTCTGTGTCAGGTCAACTGGGATCAGCAGTTAGCCTTGATAGGGGTCGTTTTAAACAATGATATTCCACTGACATCACTGCTTTTAAGCAGAATTTCTTTTTTATCAGCACGTGCTTTTAAGTTGAGTCAAAAATATGTCTCTTGATGACTCCATATCTGTAATTGTCACGGAGCGTACAGTACGTGTGCTGGTTCAGTGTAGTGTAGTGTAGATACATTCAATACAGAGTAGACCTCAATACAGTTCATGAACCATACTGTCACTTCCTTTGCTCAAACCAAAGTACCCCTCTGGCACAAACCTCAGGGCCCGATCCCTAACCATCATAGGATATCTAGGCTAATTAGCTGAACTCCTGTCGAGGTGACCTCCATTACTGCCCAATCCTCTACTACCTACACTCTGTGTCAGAACAAACAACCTTAACCTCAAAAGCCACCTCATCAAAGCCCTGCTTACAGTGTTTACCAGTGGTTATAACCTATTTATCAAGGATATAGCATCATGTCCTTCAGTTCATACCAAATCACCCTTCAGGTCTCTTGCCAGATACACAGTTTATTCAGTGAAGTTCTAAAGGGTTGGCAAATTGTCCGATCAGATCTCCAATTAGGCACCAGAGAAGGGTCCAAGGAAGCCTCCTTGCTCTCCGCGTGGGCTTTGGTTCACTACACAGACATGATCCTCTGTAGACTGTATGGTCTTTTATCTGCTAGATGAACAGATGTCTGATAACCCAACTGACAACTACACAGCAGCCGGGCATTCATAGACACATGCCCAAGACTTTGAAAATCATTGCCATTTCTCCGAATGGTTTTGGACAACCACTTGCCTCCGTGGCTCATATTGCAACATGTTAATAATAGTTAGCGCTCTCTTAAAAACACTAACATTTATGGACCCAGTTTATGTGCTTGATTTTAGGTTGATCAATTGTTTATTTTTCTGACAGGTAAATACTATTTTCTCTAAGTAGCCTCTAACTTTGTTTTTCAGTCAGAGTGAGTTCTGTCCATGGTTTTCCCGATCGAGAAAGTGAACTCGCGGCCCATAATAGCACTTGCTGATTAGACAAGAAGCTAGCCTATGACTCGATGACTGGCAGTTGACTTTAGATCTCAGCGACGGTGTCATCATTGCACAATGGTTAGGCCTACTAGCGGACTCAGCAGATTTGCACACATTTACAGTACATTTGCACTGCCACAGATTGTGAGATCCTGCTATTTTTTCAAAAGCATAGGACCACTACAAATGTTGTTCTTGCCCTAAAGCTAATAAAGAGAGCATGAAATGGCATTGTCAGACTGCACTAAAACCATCTGAACCATGAGTATAGCATTTCCATCCTTCATAGTACATAAGTTATATATACATCAATTTTCTGGAAAAAGTGCTGTGCGTGGGATTTAGCTCAAAATGAAGTCAAAGCTTTCCTCTCTCATTCAAAAGCGGTTTTCTTTCTCTAACCCAGACTAGGCCCATTCAGTGGATGGGTTTAAGTGGAGCCCCATATGTTGACCCAGGCAAATCACATTCCTCCTCACGCGTGGCCATGGAAACGGAGAGGAGATAGGTATTCCGGAATTGGGGGTCTTGTTCTCAAGCTAAGGCAAGGACAAATGTTCTTGGTACCCCTGGTTGTTATGGTGATCTGGCAGGGAGGTTTGGAGTCCATCACCATGGGAACAAGCAAACTAAAAGCTGTGTGTGTGTGTGAGAGCGAAGGAGTTTGAAACAAAGATATATTTTTCTCCCACCCAAGAGCACAGAGGCTCAAAATCCATCGGCTAAAAATCCGCCACTCGATCTGGGGACAGGGCATGACATTGTGAATGGTTTCTTTACAATATACAGGGTTTTCCTGAATAGCTCCCAGCAATTGCAGAGCTAATGAAATAACAGTTTTTTTTGGCAACTTATTGTGATTGAGTTTATTTTTGCATAGGAAGTTATTGTTACAAACGTGTGTAAGTTATATCTTAGTACCACTATATGTCTTTCAAATATAACCAATATACACTACCGTTCAAAGGTTTGGGGTCAGGTTAGAAATGTCCTTGTTTTTGAAAGAAAAGCACATTTTATGTCCATTAAAACATAAAATTGATCAGAAATACAGGGTAAACATTGTTAATGTTGTAAATGACTATTGTAGCTGGAAACGTCAGATTTTTTTATGGAATATCTACATAGGCATATAGAGGCCCATTATCAGCAACCATCACTCCTGTGTTCCAATGGCATGTTGTTTTAGCTAATCCAAGTTTATCATTTTAAAAGGCTAATTGATCATTAGAAACCCCTTTTGCAATTATGTTAGCACAGCTTATAACTGTTGTGCTGATTAAAGGTGTAATAAAACTGGCCTTCTTTAGACTAGTTGAGTATCTGGAGCGTCAGCATTTGTGGGTTCGATTACAAGCTCAAAATGGCCAGAAACAAATAACTTTCTACTGAAACTTGTCAGTCTATTCTTATTCTGAGAAATGAAGGCTATTCCATGCAAGAAATTGCCAAGAAGCTGAAGATCTCGTACAACGCTGTGTACTACTCCCTTCACAGAACCCCGCAAACTGTCTCTAACCAGAATAGAAAGAGAAGTGGGAGGCCCCAGTGCACAACTAAGCAAGAGGACAAGTACATTAGAGTGTCTAGTTTGAGAAACAGATGCCTCACAAGTCCTCAACTGGCAGCTTCATTAAATAGTACCCACAAAACACCAGTCTCAACGTCAACAGTGAAGAGGCGACTCCGGGATCCTGGCCTTCTAGGCAGAGTTCCTCTCTCCAATGTCTGTGTTCTTTTGCCCATCTTAATCTTTTCTTTTTATTGGCCAGTCTGAGATATGGCTTTTTTTTGCAGCTCTGCCTAGAAGGCCAGCATCCCGGAGTCGCCTCTTCACTGTTGACGTTGAGACTGGTGTTATGTGGGGTACTATATATTCCAGCGCCAGAGAGGGGAAGCGGGAGCAGGTGTGACACTATGAGGCTGTGGAGGGATCCAAATTGTGGATTTACAAGAAAACATGAATCATCAGCGTAAAATGTTTTTAAGCCCTGGATTTCTTACCTCTTAATATTGTTGTTAGATCTGATTTTAGTAGCTAACATAACCAATATTTTAATACAATAATTGTATTGTTCCTCATGGAGTCTGCACGTTGTAAATATGGTATTGGCAATGACCCTAGAACTGACCCTGTATATAACTTACTTACTTTCTCGTGTTCTTCTTGTTTCTATTTCTCGTGTGTTTTTGTTCTACTTTACTTTATTTTATAGTACTACTGATATTCATTACTGCATTGTTGGGAAAGAGCTCGCAAGAAATGCATTTCACAATTCCATGCACGTGCCAATAAAACTTGAAACTAAAATTGAAACTTACCATCAACAGCTGTAGGAGAGTGTAACCCCATTTACATTGTCAAACATACAGGTTGTCTCACTGTTTTATGCAGGTTGGCATTTATTGTCATGAATCTTGCCTTCCAGGGCAAGATTCATGACAAATGTCAATCTGCCTGAAGGCTGAAACTCTGCAATTGTAAGCCGTTTTTTGCAAAACAGCTTAATTCTGAATCATAGAGCTAGATTTGTTTTAATCTCGTGTGAGGGTGATAGCAGACAGTTTCTCTGTATGAAGGTGAAAGCAATGCATTTCTGGTGTAATCAATTATCAACCTCCGCAGAAAACCTTTCAGTCAATGGGCTCATTAGAGTTCCCAGTGGACTAGCTCTATCCATATTGCTTTCTCTTTCCTTGCTCATTAAGCAGTCTTCAATGTGAAATCAATCCTAAATTGTGTGTGTGTGTGTGTGTGTGTGTGTGTGTGTGTGTGTGTGTGTGTGTGTGTGTGAGAGAGACAGATGGTTGGTTGTTTTAGATCACAATACTTTTTGTGCTTATTACAATATACTATTACCGTTCAGGCCCTATCGACATTCTTTTTTTGATTGAGATATTCAAAATGTTCATTCTTACTACAAAGTAATAGTTTTGTCTCGCTCACAACATTTTGCCTGATCGATTTTAGGCTAATTGAATAAGGCCCAAAGAAACATCATATAACATAATTGACTTTTTTGTGCCAGGCCTCAAAGGTGGAGCAAAATGTTGAGCCAAACACTGGAGCTTAGCCTGATGGTGGAAATGCACCAGGATTTCCCTCCACTTGTATAGCCTATTGTAACACAAGTATTATAGTCATGGAATTGGCAGATATTTGCTTACAACAATGAACTTATATACCCGATGGGTTGGACGATTCTCTTCTCATCATTCACCTTTAAAAAACGTATACTAAAAACGTGGAAATCAATCAATCCGCCATCGTTAACACAATGGAAAAAATCATATTATTTATTATTTAAATATTGAAAGTGCATGGGCTATGGAGAGAAACAAAATGGTGCGATTTCCAGGCCATGTGGCGGAAAGTGATGCGGGCGCTGGAGATGTCTGGGCATGTGTGATGTAGTCATTTGTATGTGTATGTTTTGTATTGTTTATCAAATTTAAATTAAATCTTTATTATATATATATATACACACACACACACACACACACACACACACATACTGAACAAAAATATAAATAAATACATCTATGGATTTCACATGACTGGGCAGAGGCACAGCCATGGGTGGTCTTGGGAGGGCATAGATCCACCCACTTGGGAGCCAGGCCCACCCACCGGAGAGCCAGAACCAGCCAATCAGAATGAGTTTTACAGACAGAAATACTCCTCAGTTTCATCAGCTGTCCAGGTGGCTGGTCTCAGATGATCCCGCAGGTAAAGAAGCCGGATGTGGAGGTCCAAAAACATAAAGTTACTCTCTTTTCTACCTGCATTCTGTTCCCCATTCTTACAATAACACTTTTATTGTGCACATAGGTATTTAATATGCATAGGTCCATGAGAAACCAGCTCTGTTTCTCTTGGAGCATACAGGAACCAGACGGGCATTTCACTGTTACTGTCCGCGATACGGCATGTCATCTGCCTCCATGGAAGCTTCACTATTTTCCCAGTTTCTGTACTTAACCAGCTCTGTTCTGGTTCTATTCTGTATTTTTGAGACTGTAAATGTGTAATGGTCTGACCTGAACGTGCCCAATTGCTGAATGTGTATAGCAATTGGTGTCAGCGATGGGGTTTCAAATATCCATCTCATTCTAATGGAATTATGTTGCAGTTTTTTTCTATTAATGATGGCGATTAGGGATACATTAGGGTATCATTGACTCTGAGAAAGTTGATTTGGAAAATATCTTTAGAACATTAGAATATTGAGAAGCAAGCACAGACTACTAATATTTTCACGACTGCCGCCGAAGTCGGTTCCTCTCCTTGTTCGGGCGGCATTCGGCGGTCGTCGTCACCGGTCTTCTAGCCATCGCCGATCCACCTTTCATTTTCCATTTGTTTTGTCTTGTTTTCCCACACACCTGGTTTACATTTCCCTCATTACTTGTTGTGTATTTAACCCTCTGTTCCCCCCATGTCTGTGTGTGAAATTGTTTGTTGTAAAGTGCTTATGCACATTTTGACTGGTGCGCGACGGATTTTGTACCCATATTTTGTATTTCTGGATGCCGTTGGTTTTGATAATTAAACTGCTCCGGTTATTACCCAGTTCTGCTCTCCTGCGTCTGACTTCCCTGCCACCAGTTACGCACTCCTTACAAATATTTGCTTTGCTCAGTTTGACATCATCCGTTTTTATTTTACGTTGTGAAATATTTCTATGTAGTGATTGACTGAGGTCTATGAAATATGTATACCTTTTGTTTTTCAACCTTAATACTTTATAAGATCGATATTCGGCACAATGTAAAATGGCGTAAGACATTTAGGATCGATGGGAATGCTCCGATGACAGAGACATTAGTATATCGGTGAAGACGCTGCCGTTCACTTTAAACGCTCGAGTAACCTTTCCCTCCCCTGTCATTGAAGAGGCATTTATTAATTTCCCTACCTTGCTCGCCAATTAATTTATCTGCATATTTTAACCTGCGTCACTCAGCTCATAACAGCCAGTGTCTATATTTTCAATGACTTTGACAGGCTGCTTTATATCTACAACTGTTAGTGCTGAGCGACTATCCAACTTTTTTGAGGGGGTGTGGGGGGGGGGGGTGTATTAAACAACTAATTGACCGACGTCGGTTCTATTACCTGAATTCCAACACGCCGTTTCACTAAAGAGAAATAAAATCATTCACGAAAGAAAACAGAGAAATCAAGTCAAGAACTATTTGGGACACAATTCTTTTAAACATTTTACCCCCTTTTCCTCCCAACTTTCATGATTTCCAATTGCGATCCAATTACAATCGTGTCTCATCACTGCAACTCTCCAACAGGCTCGGTAGAGGCAAAGGTCAAGTCATGCGTCCTCCGAAACATGACCCGCCAAACCGCGCTTCTTAACACCCGCCCGCTAAACCCAGAATCCAGCTACACCAATGTGTCAGAAGAAACACCATTCAACTGACAACCAGAGTCAGCCTGCAGGGTGCCCAGCCTACCACAAGGAGTCACTAGAGTGTGATGAGCCAACTAAAACCCCCTGGCCAAACCCTCCCCTAACCCGGACGACGCTGGGCCAATTGTGCGCCACCCTATGGGATTCCCGGTCACGGCCGGTTGTGACCGGGATCGAACCCGGGTCTGGGATCGAACCCGGGTCTGTAGTGACGCTTCAAGCACTGCATTGGAGTGCCTTAAACCGCTGTGCCACTTGGGAAGCCCCCGGGATTTGTAGTTTGTATTAAGCAAATATTCAACCTAGTTCATTGCTGAAATGTGGTAATTAAGTACAAAGATCATAATCCATTGCGCACATTTTTTCTGGCTCGGAGAGACAAAATCTGTCCAAAATAAGCCCAATGCCTTTCTATGGGTTTATTTTTTTAACTAAGCTTGTTGCCTGCCTTCCCGCCTTTGGTAAAACGACTCCCATTGGTTAGGGCATAGACATGAGCATCTCGTCATTGTATCCAGATACAATTTTACACCTGCTACTGTATGTTAGATACACACAGACTGCATAAACCGCATGAGAGAGGAATGTACTGTACACAGTACAACAACGAGAGGAACAGAGACCGTTTGTAAAAGTATACCTTATTTACTTTGAATAACTGGTAAAAAATATTTAGTTAGACTGTCACAGGCGTCGTATTGAATAGACCAAGGCGCAGCGTGGATAGTGCTCATTCTTAAATCTTTAATGAGTAACACTTACAAAATAACAAACACGACCAACAGTTCCGTCAGGTACAACAACTAAACAGAAAATAACCACCCACAAAACCCAAAGGAAAACAGGCTGCCTAAGTATGGCTTCCAATCAGAGACAACGAAAGACACCTGCCTCTGATTGGAAACCATACTCGGCCACACATGGAAAATGAAACATAGAAACAGAAAACTAGAACAAATTCCCCTAGAAACAAACCAACCCCAAAACACACAAAACAACCCCCCTGCCACACCCTGACCATACTACTATGGCAAAATGACCCTTTTCACTGGTCAGGACGTGACATAGACAGCTCTGAAGCATACTTAGGTAGGCTACCTAAATACGGTGACTAAAGACAGTACAGTATGGAGAGCACATATCGTTAGATGGCCTGGCCATCTAAACATTTTGTAGTATACACAACTGAAATATTGTATTATTTCGTAGTAATTTCCTATTTGTCTGTTGATTTCTACCCAATGTGGACCTGACAGAGACAATGGAATATTTTCAATGTTTTGGCAATTGAATGTTCACTATTTTTGGCTTTGGAATTTCCATAAGAAAATGTCCATAAAAAATTATTGTAACGTCATTATTTCATAATACATTTCATGTAAAAAACAAAACAAAAAATCTAAACCAAAATTGAATACTGTTATTATTTTTTAATAATCAAACTGAAACCCAATCGACCTCAAAAATCATTAATCGCTCAGCACTAGCCACTGTAGCCTTTTCATGGCATCAGCAAACCAGCGCTGTTACTTAAACAGAGAATAAAGTACTATAACTCCCTTGTAGTTGTACGTTTTTCTCACATCACTCATTAAGCTAGAGTATGTTTATATAGCGTGTTCCCTCTTCAGTGTCGGCCTATTTCACACAAACTGTGATTTGCCCATTTCAAAGGCGCAGGTGGCAAATTGAACCCCCACCAGAGAAAAGGAGGCAAAACAAAAATGCCAGCACCCTACTCTAACATATAACTTTCCCTGCAGCATTCGCCCTCCAATGTGTAAACAAATACCATTGGTGGCAATGGAGCTTTGATGGGAGATGAGGGGTGCTACAAAGTAGGCAGGTTTGCCAGGAAATTATGTTGCTGTGTTTGTACTGATATAACAGACATTACAACACTAATTACATATTTGCTGTGGGTTTCGTTTTCAGGATACTGTGCCGTGCTGTGTCTGTGAACTAATACCCAGACATGAGACGCCAAAAGCCTCAAAGCAAATGCCCAGTTTTTTTATGCAAATCAACTTATTTGCAACCATTGTTTGTTATGCTAACTCCTATCTAACTAATGCAGCAGACTGTCTGAGTTGTGGCCATTGAGCAAGTGATTAGCATAAAGTAGCAAGATCAAACGGATCCAGCTTTATGTCATTCTAGCCCTCTGCAAATTATTAAAGTTTCACTGATGTCTACATTTCATCACTTTTTGTCAATAAATAAACCCTCTGAAATTATAAATTGACTTGATGCATCCTAACAAGTTGGAGGATAAGAGAAGGTTATTTCTGCATTATATTATGTAATATTATCTTTTTTATCTTACATGGGGGAAATGTAATCTTGAGGGAGAAATGGTTTGCAACTTAACAGTACACACTAAGCTGAATGAAATGGCCCCAACCTTAACAACCAATAGTGGGCAAAATGTTTCATTAATCCCCATCAGGGCAAATGTTCTGATAGATGGAAAGAGCCCTGAGGTGATGCTAGCTAGTCCTACCCATTCATTTCCCCCCACCCAACAGATGTGTGTCATGTTAACAGAGCGTGCAACAGGAAGAGAAGCCACTAAATTTGGCCCTTAGGTCTAATAGGAAGCCAAATGGTAATGGGGGAGGGGGAAACTATCAGATTTCCATTTGTAAGCCCCATCTGCTCCCCCATCCCCACCGCACTTTGATACAGCAGCAACGAAAAGGAAGAGCACCCCAGGTGAAGAGGGGAAGTACCCCAGTGCATCGTGGGCCGTAAATCATGCCCTCTCAATCAGACCGTAGTGTGCCTCGGGGCTGGAGTACACAGTAGGAGGGAGGGAGGGACGGGGAACTATACAAGAGCAATCGGTTGTGTGCATTACGCGTGTTTAGAAAGGGATGAAGAGACACTCAAGCAGCTAATGTGGTCTCGTAATGGAACAGCGTTGCTCTGCTCTGCAGAGATGAGAGTATCATGTCAGTCCCCTAAAGAGGTACTTCATTGCCTGGCCCTCAGACGGTCAGAGTCGGACCACACAGTGTGGGAGTGCCCCATTTGTTTGACTAGAGCTGGGCGATATGGACAAAAATCCATATCGTGATAAATGGAACCCTATTTTCCCGATAACGCTAAATCAGCTATAAATTACATGAAATCATTTTTGAAGGAGGCTCAGACAACTCGGAGAAATGCACTTAAGTTCCTCAAGCAGATATGCAAAATCATCCGTAGTCCTTTGGGAAATCTGATACATGACTGAAAATAACTGATAAAAACAGTGCTCAAGAACATCTACTTCATTGCGTGATGAGAATTATTCCGTTTATCTTCTTGATGTGGAAATAAGTGAAACGGTTCGTGGTGGAATGAACAACAGGCCCCTTCATCTTTTTTTCGGCCTCCTGTTGAGCGTGATGCCAAGTGTAGGCCTGGCCCACACATACATCCAAGAATTTGCTTCTCTTTTATTGTAGGAATTCAAGCCACTTGTGATTTAGGGGGAAAAGTAGTCGAAATCCCCTAACCCTCCCCCTCCCCCATGTACCCTCATTCTCTTTCTCGGGGGCCCGTGGCAGAAGAAGAGAGAAGGAGAGTGAGGAGTAGAGGGAGAGCTAATTCGTCAATGATCTTTAGCTAATCCCCCCCCCCCTCTCCTGCTCACTCTCTTTGCCTGAAGGCATTCAAGTAATACATTCCTCCCCCATTCCCACCTCACCCCTCCCCTCCAACACATACAGACACTCACTCACTCACTCACTGACTCACACACAAACAGAAGAGCCTGCCTGAACACGTCCTGTGGGAGAGGATGAATCGAGCTGGAGATTTTTTTTTCTGTGAGTGTGTGGTTCAAGAGTCCTTTGAGGCCTGTGTGTCTTAGCTCTGGCTGGGAGCTAAAATGGTGATTATAGACTGAGGCTAGGTGTGGCGAGACGGGGCGGTGTCAAGGCTTTGTCTACAGCATTAGACCCAGCAAGCGAGGAGGGGTTTGGTCTATAAGGGACTGCTGCCAGAGTGAAGCTGCATGTGGACTGGATTCAAAGAGCTTCTGTGTCTTTGCTGTGGACCACGATTGCACCAAAGGGAATAGAAGCAGAGGTTCAAGAACCTCTGTAGGTCCCCCACAGGCATGTGCTGCAGTGCAAGCAATTGAGCCACTGAGAAATCTGTTCCAGTACAGTGAATATCTGTGGAGATATTTTTTTTACTGATGCTTGAGGATCGGTTAATTGTGTGACTGCAAAATCTCTACTGATGATTGGATATACACTTTTCAAAGGCTATTCAAGGAAATATACTTTCAATGCCAGACCATTTGGAACATGGGACTTTTAATCTCTGATTTGGTCTGTCTGGAAAGGCTTTGGCACTTTTATGCCCTATTCTTGGTACTTCTGATAAGTATGTCACATCAATACTGTTTCTTTATGACTGTGTCCTATGCCTGAGCAGATTGTATGTTATAGCTTGAGGGTATATGTTTTAAGTTGTCCTTTTCTCAGAGTTTGTGATTATATAAAACGTTTTTGTTTGTTCCCACTTTATTTTGTTCCTACTTTATTTTGTCCTAAATTATCTCCCTATTTAGCTTTTACATTTTGTCCTCGTCAAATGTCTTGTTGTTTTAAAAACTTATCCGTTTTGTCCAATCGTTAGCTTCTCAGTCAATTTTAAGACTGACTACTGGTGTGTAATTGAACTAGAGGAACAATTGATTGAGCATGTTGTGTTGAGCTGAATCTTGTGAACAGCATGAATGATACAGATCAGTGGCTGGGCAGCTTATTAACGTGTACAACCCATTTCATTGGACACAATGACCCAACCTGCCTGCAAGCCACTTGACACATACTGTCCCTTTATCAGATGATTAGTGTTCATTGACTGTTCACATTTCATCCTTCTCTGACTGGGTGAGATGGTAAAGTCTGTCTGTCTGTCTGTCTGTCTGTCTGTCTGTCTGTCTGTCTGTCTGTCTGTCTGTCTGTCTGTCGCAGTTAAATGTAAAGAGCAGGTGAAAATTGCAAAGAAAGAAATGACATGTTGCATTGTAAAGATTCTAACCTTGTCCTCTCTCTTTCTCTTTCTCTCTGATCAGCATTTGCAGGGAAAGTATCCCCGACCAGCTCAGATGCTCTCCTCAGCTCTTCAGCAGTCACGTCCACCCCCACCCCTCCTGATGTCTACCTTCCCTCCAACTTTAAGCTCTCCAACGCCCAGCTGGCCTTCTTCCTGCGAGAGACCAGGTCCTCGGGCCAGAGCACCAACGGACATCCTCTCCAGCGTTCCGAGAGCTTTGTGGTCTTTCAGACCAAGGAGCTTCCCGCTGTCAACATCACCTTTGGCCCGTTCGCCCAGGACCAGAGCCTGTCCAAGGACCTCCTTCAGCCCTTCAGCCCCCTGGACATCCCCGGGCGGCTGACAGTCAACTGGAAGGTCCGGGCCTTTATCGTCCAGTCAAGGGTGTTTTCCAGCAACCCTGTGGTCCAGGTGCTCTTCTACATAGCAGGACGCGACTGGGATGATTTCAAGGTCCAGGACAAGCTGCCCTGCGTGAGGCTCCACGCCTTCCGTGACGTACGCGAGATCAAGACGTCGTGCCGCCTATGGGGGAACCTGGCCCAGTGCTTGGCCCAGCTGGAGTTGCCCCCCACCTGGTTCAATACCAATGTGGCCCCCCTGGGCCGAAGGAAAGGCTCCAGCGACAGCTTGGGCCTGGAGCTGAGTGTGGAGACCCTACAGACCGAGCTCTACTACACCCTCCACGACCCGGACAGCGGAGGGGAGTGCGGCGAGAGCTCGGGTCGCAGAGGAGGATCACGGGGTGAGCCGCCCTCTCAGCAACCCCTCCTCCGCATCGGTAGCATCAGCCTGTACCAGTCCAGCCAGGAGCAGTTGGTGGTGGACAAGCAGCTGGATAAGAACATGTTCCTGAGGTTGCCGGAGAAGCCGCTGAAGCCAGGAGAGACCCTCAACATCTTCCTCTACCTGGTGCCCAACTCCACCGTGGAGCAGTTCACCCTCAAGTAAGTGGGTATTTCAATACATTTTCTTCTCAATTCATCTTTCCTGGATTCTTCGCATCATCTCTCCTAGGTCAGAGGGTAGGGACCGTGGACCTTCTCCTCCAATACAGCTAAGGAGGCAAGGAATCGCAGAGTGTGTGCTTTCATACGGAAATATGGTCAATGTGTTACTTACTGCCTTACATAAGCACTGTCCAAGCATTACTGACATAGTTGTTTATTGTCTTCTCCAGGGTTAACCCTAACCCTTTATCCAGGGTTAACCCTAAGCCTTTATCCAGGGTTAACCCTAACCCTCCTCCAGGGTTAACTCTAACCCTAACCCTTGTCCAGGGAGTTCACTCTTACCAATTATATGCATTAGATTATTTTCTTAATACTAAGTAGAATTTATAATCACAGATTTCTTCCCTCCCATTAGATCACTTTTACTGAGTCTGGAAAAGTGTCTTGTGGCAATTACCAAGGTATGGAGTAATGTGAAAAAAATATTTAAATAAATAAGTCAACTTGAGTCATCTCAGTCCTTTGAAGTGGTGCCTATATGTATTGAACAGAAACGTTTCCTTACATAAGTGCTGGAGCTTACGCAAGTAAAAGCCAATTGGGAGATGTTCTCTAGAATCATGAACGTCAAGCCATTTTGAAGTTTCTGTTTTTCAACATTCTGCAGGGGAAAAAATACACTTCTGGTTTGTATACCATCTCTTTATTGAACACACGCCTAGATGTTGATAACTGGAGGACTCAATTTCCCCTGTAACAGAGAGGCCTAGCTACTTCATTCCCTAGCGCTATAGATTCAACCGGCACAGTGAAGAAATGAAAGGACTATATCATGTCAAATCTTTTTGAATCTCTCATATAAGACTCGGCTCCAAGAGCATGAGACAAAGAGCGTTCAGCAGCCCCTCGACAGAGCAGGCATAATGGGTATTAATTGACATCTGTTCAAATTAAATTCCTCATGAGCTGACCCACTTCTTGTTGAATTAGAGCTTAGGGGATACGAGGCATTTCTCCTCTCCCTCGCCCCTGTGTTTCCCACTGTTCTTCCTCTCCGTCAACATAATGGGAGGGTTAGAGTTCTCCGACGAAAGAAAATGATTATTTAAATCCATTAAAGCCTCGGGAAAATGAGCTTTCTTTTTCTACTCGCCTGAAGATGAGAAGAAATAGAGGGGGAGGGGCCCGATATTAAGCGAAAGCTGAGGCATGACGGCGAAACGCTTCGTAAACACGGCGCCCCCTAATCAAAATGGAAACTCTCAGACTTCAATTTAGGAATTCACTGTGAATTAATTAGACTTCAATAACTCATTAAGGCGAACAGGAACAGGCAGTGCTATGATTTATGCAGGCAGGGATAGTGTATTAGAGTTATCTCCCCAGTTCAACATGAAAGACTCCTATTACATAACCAACCCAAGGTGTGTGTGGGGACAAGCATGAGACATGTGTGTATGTGCGTACTTGCATACGTATGTGCTGGATGTGTTTCGGTGTATGTGTATAAAGGTATAAATTGTGGGCTGTCTTATGGAACTTATCCACACAAGTCTTTTCACAAGGTAAAGGCTTTCCAGACTCCAAGGAGGACAGCCCCAAGCATTTGTCTTCGCATCATCACAGCGGTGTCTGCACCTAAGGAGACCCTCCCTCCCAAAATATATCTTGTTCCAAGCTGTGTCCTGCCCAATCCCTCACCCTAACACAAGGCCTGTGATGATACCAGTATCGCAATACCTTTTCCATGGCTAAAGTGAAAACAGAAAGCAGACCGAACTCTTAGTTCCTTTAAAAACCTGTTAAATATTTTGTGCTATAGCTTAGAAAATAGATACATTTGACTCTGGATGACAACATAATGATGTTTGTTCCAACCTTCGGTTGTTTTCCTAAAGAAGTCATCCCAGCCCTACCTAACACTGTTGTCATATATAGATCAAGCATCTACTTTTAACTTCACCTCATTGGTGTCCATCCCATTCATAACATTTTCTAATGAATCCATTTTAGTGCCACTTTAGTGATGAAAATGCCAAATGTATTTTTTTTCACTGGTTTTCCATCCAGTTATATTGTATATGTTTCTGTACATAGTTAAAACATGGAGAAACAAAATGGATGACCAGATTCTCTGATGTTTCAAAGGTTTTAATAATATTGAATGATACCTTGTCTATTTCAGCCTTCATCACGTTGTGTGCAATGTGCATCCTCTAAACTGATTTTTAACCATTACTGTCTTGGACATGACTTTCCCTTGCAAACTAGGTTGCCTTAGAAACATAACATTCAAATGTCAGCTCTCAATTCATCTTTGACCCTCCACTAACATTTCTGTGATTATCTAAGAATTATACAGTGTTGCATATACAGGATAGTGACAGTGTTGCATTTCTGTCTCTCTGTGGAAAAGAGAAAAATACAACTCCAGGTAAAGTAGGTGATAAGAGGGGAACATTCGAGGGAGAGAGACCCTGGGACAGTTGACTCAATTGGGTGTGAATTAAACAGTGCTGGAAGTCAACTGTTGAGGCATCTCCACCAAAAGAAGATGATTAAAGATGTAATAAAGAAGGTCTTTAAATATGAATTGAACTCAGCAGAAGTCTACCTCCTTTAACCCTCCCTCCCTATCTGCCTCCATCCATCCCCTTTTCATTTCTTATGGCTTTGAAGGTCTGTCATGTTATTGCAGTGGATCACATTCGAGGTGGTGGGGCTTTGTGACTCTTGGAAATTCCCTGTCCGCCCCATTCCCCCACAGTTCCCATTGTAACACGTGTGTGTGTTGGTGGGGGGGGGGTAGCTATGCCTTTAATGTTCCATTACTATGGAAATAATAAGAATGCAGTGCATGGCAGTATGTGGTCCTCTGCAGCTCAGTTGGTAACGCATGGCGATTGCTACGCCAGGATAGTGGGTTTGATTCCGGGGACCACCCATTCTTAAAATGTATGCACACATGACTGTAAGTCGCATTGGATAAAAGCGTCTGCTAAATGGCATATATTATTATATATTATTAATCATACCCAGCACGTCTTTGTGATGCTTGTCATCACCCAGAAAAGCTATAATTACATGCATAGTTTGCAGCATGAGTTTGTTCTGTGTTTTTGTTGAGATTGAGAAGTCCACCTCTATCTGTAGTGGTGAATAAACAGAGGTGAGAATGACGTCTACATTTGTGGGGCTACATTTATGACGCATTGGAATTATTATCATGTACGTATGTTAAGATACAGTTTATTCGATGACGCCATAATATTTCAATGAACTGTAAGTAAAACGCTGCCTTATACAGTACGTACATATTGGCCTCACGTACACCGTATAAATCGGAGTGCCTTGGGAACAAATGAGAGCCTATGTGACCCATATTCTTATGCCTATGCCCTCTGGTGTTTTTGTTGCTGCTATCGAGGAACATGGCAACTTCCTGACCCGGGGTTCTGTTTCCTGCTGTCCAGTGGCTCTGCCATGTCTCCCCGTTCAGGGCCCTTTCATCTTGTTCCCATGTCTGTGATGGGAAATGTCAAACCCGCTCGGTACGGAGTGAGCACGGCACTGATCGGATGACTCAGGAAGAGTGTTGTCCTGCCACGGGTGGCTTGTCAGCCCACATCGGACAACATCGAGCCCCGGTCCTTATCAGCGGTCATCTCTGATAAGGGCCAGGATAGAAGTGTTCTCCTGTAGCCTCCCAAATCCTCTCTGCCTCTACTCTGACTTGGTTTTATTGACGGTTTCTAGACTTTCTGGATAACTATCCTTCGTCCTATCCCCTCACTTTTTTATTCTTGATCTGCCTGTGTCATTGAGAGAGCTACCTGTAAAGTAGCCACACTACCACTACTACTACCTCACTCGCACACACACATGCTGTGAGTGAGTTATTTACAGTCTGGAGAAAAAAGTGTCAAAGACATTTACCATTGCACAATGCCAGATGATATCCAATTCATATTGGACACACAAACCTAACAAACAAGATATACAGTATGGGACAAATGTTAAATGAAATGTCCTCCGCTTTGAACTTTTTTTCATTGGTGTGCAGGACAGAAGCAAGTAACTGTTCGCCTACTACCGCTTTTTATTCACATCAACCTGAGAGTAGACTAAGGTTTTAAGCCTGAGGCAGTTTCTTACTTATTTTTAGGATTTAGTAGTAGACGATCATGTCTTCTCCTTGGAGAGAAGCATTTTATTCCCTGTTTTGAGTTTTCATACCTCAATCAGACCGACCACTCTCCTTTCTAGTTTTCACTGAGTTGCAGAATTTGTTATATTTTCTCTATGACTTAACTTCTCTAGGGTAGGGGGCAGTATTTTGACGTCCGGATGAAAGGCGTGCCCGTAGTAAACTGCCTGCTACTCAGGCTCAGAAGGTAGGATATGCATATTAGTAGTGGATTTGGATAGAAAACACTCTGAAGGTTCTAAAACTGTTTGAATGATGTCTGTGAGTATAACATAACTCATATGACAGGCAAAAACCTGAGAAAAATCCAACCAGGAAGTGTGGAAATCTGAGGTTTGTAGTTTTTCAAGTGATTGCCTATACAGTATACAGTGACATAGGGTTCATTTTGCACTTCCTAAGGCTTCCACTAGATGTCAACAGTCATTAGAACCTTGTTTCATGCTTCTACTGTTACTGGGGAGAGAATAAGAGCTGACTCAACAAGTGGACTGCCTGAGGCAAATGAGTTGTTTTCAATCCTTAGGGTCTTTTTATTATAAATATTCGATAATATTCCAACTGGACAATAGCGTATTCATTACAGAGGAAAAAGAAGGCGCAGGCGCACCGTTCCTTCTTTTTCTTCTGTAATGAATATGCTATTGTCCGGTGGAATATTGTTGAATATTTATAATAAAAATATCCTAAGGTTTGATTGTAAACATCGTTTGACATGTTTCTACGAACGGTAATGGAACTATTTGACTTTTCGCTTTTCGTCTAGAGTTTTGCGCTCACGCATTGTGCCTTTGGAATAGTGATCTGAACGCGCGAACAAAACGGAGGTATTTGGACATAAATATGGAGTTCATCGAACAAAACAAACATTTCTTGTGGGAGTCCTGGGAGTGCATTCCGACGAAGATCAGCAAAGGTAAGTGAAGATTTATAATACTATTTCTGAGTTTTGTTGACTCCAGAACTTGGAAGGTAACTGTATAGCTTGCTTTGATGGCTGAGCTCTGTACTCAGAATATTGAACAATGTGCTTTTGCCGTAAAGCTGTTTTGAAATCTGACACAGCGGTTGCATTAAGGAGAAGTGTATCTATAATTCTTTCAATAACTGTTGTAAAGTTTATCAACGTTTATGATGAGTATTTTTGTAAATTGATGTGCTCATTCACCGGGGGTTTTGGAGGCAAAACATTTTCTGAACATCACGCGCCAATGTAAAATGGGGGTTTTGGATATAAATATGAACTTTATCGAACAAAACATACATGTATTGTGTAACATTGAGTCCTGGGAGTGCCATCTGATGAAGATCGTCAAAGGTTAGTGATTAGTTTTAGCTGTATTTCTGTTTTTTGTGACGCCTCTCCTTGCTTGGAAAATGGCTGTGTGTGTTTTTTTTTGTCTCAGCGCTTCAAAAAGGCTGTAAAGCCTTTTTGAAATCGGACAATGTGGTTGGATTAACGAGAAGTGTATCTTTAAAATGGGATATAATAGTTGTATGTTTGAGAAATTTGAATTATGAGATTTTTGTTGTTTTGTATTTGCCGAAATAAGGCAATATAGGCTGAATTTCAAATCGACCCTTAGCCCCTACTCCCTTGAGTTTATTGCAGATCTTAAAGGATTGGATAAGTTTAAGTAGTTTGGTTATTGCTTCACCTTGCCTTCTGATAGGCTGTGTAGACTCTTTACCAAATTGTTTAAATCTAACTGTTCCAATCTAGTTCAAAGGAATGCCTAGGGATTAGGGGCTGGTGATCAGCCCCACCATACCATATCACCATACTTAATCCAAGATGGCGTAGCAGTGGGGATGTCTGTTTTGATTGTCTTGTCCCGTCCCTTGTATATACGTATATATTATTTTTTAAATCTCATTTTCCATCTACGGACTAAACATGCTCTCCTGCAACCCGCCCCACTCAATGTGGTATGGATCTTCTATTTTTACACTTTTGAACCGGAACCCCCTTCTGAAGCTAGCCAGCTAACTTGCTACTAGCTAGAAGTCAGTTAGCCACTGCTAGCGGTCATCACCGTTAACGCGGACTGCCAGCCTCAGCCCGGGAAACTCTTGCCAACCTCCACAGCGCGATATCTACCCAGAGCATATCGGACTGCTTTTCTTTTCCACATCTCCGGATTCCTACCGCAAGCTCTGAACTACTCTTGGTCATCGCAGCTAGCTAGCTGCTATCCGAGTGGCTACTCCTGTCTAACGTTTCTGTCCTGAAACAAGCACCAGTTAGCCTGGAGCTAGCCTTGAACTAGGCCCATCTCCCGGCTAGCTGAAGAGATTCCATCAAGCAATCCCTGGGCTTAGTCCCGTGTGTCCCGTGTGGCTCAGTTGGTAGAGCATGGTCTTTTCTACGCCAGGGTTGTGGGTTCGATTCCCACGGGGGACCAGTACAGAGAAAAAAATGTATGCATTCACTACTGTAAGTCGCTCTGGACCCCTCATCACCACCCCTCATCACTATCAAACACTCCCTAAAACACTTCAGCGAGCAGGCCTTTCTAATCGACCTGGCCCGGGTATCCTGGAAGGATATTGGCCTCATCCCGTCAGTAGAGGATGCCTGGTTGCTCTTCAAAACTGCTTTCTCTCCATCTTAAATAAGCATGCCCCGTTCAAAAATGAAGAACAGATGTAGCCCTTGGTTCACCCCAGAGTTGACTGCCCTTGACCAGCACAAAAACATCCTGTGGCATTCTGCATTCAAATCAGCTGAGCTAGACAATCTGGACCCTCTCTTTCTAAAATGATCTGCCGAAATTGTTGCAACCCCTATTATTAGCCTATTCAACCTCTCTTTCATAACATCTGAGATCCCCAAAGATTGGAAAGCTGCCGTGGTCATCACCCTCTTCAAAGGGGGAGACACTCTAGACCCAAACTGTTATAGATCCAAACTGTTATAGATCCATCCTGCCTTGCCTTTCTAAAATCTTTGAAAGCCAAGTTAATAAACAGATCACCGACCATTTCGAATCCCACCGGACTTTCTCCACTATGCAATCCGGTTTCCGAGCTGGTCATGGGTGCACCTCAGCCACGCTCAAGGTCCTAAACGATATCATAACCGCCATCGATAAAAGACAGTACTGTGCAGCTGTTTTCATCGACCTAGCCAAGGCTTTCGACTCTGTCAATCACCGCATTCTTATCGGCAGAGTCAATAGCCTTGGCTTCTCAAATGACTGCCTCGCCTAGTTCACCAACTACTTCTCAGATAGAGTTCAGTGTGTCAAATCGGAGGGCCTGTTGTCCGGACCTCTGGCAGTCTCTATGGGGCTACCACAGGGTACAATTCTTGGGCCGACTCTTTTCTCTGTATATATCAATGATGTCACTCTTGCTGCTGGTGATTCTCTGATCCAGACGACAGACGACACCATTCTGTATACATCTGGCCCTTCTTTGGACTGTGTGCTAAACAAACTTCCAAACAAGCTTCAACGCCATACAACACTCCTTCCGTGGCCTCCAACTGCTTTTAAATGCTAGTAAAACTAAGTGCATGCTCTTCATCCGATTGCTGCTCGCACCCTCCCGCCCGACCAGCATCACTACTCTGGACGGTTCTGACCTAGAATATGTGGACAACTACAAATACCTAGGTGTCTGGTTAGACTGTAAACTCTCCTTCCAGACTCATATTAAGCATCTCCAATCCAAAATTAAATCTAGAATTGGCTTCCTATTTCACAACAAAGCCTCCTTCACTCATGCCTCCAAACATACCCTCGTAAAACTGACTATCCTACCGATCCTTGACTTTGGCGATGTCGTTTACAAAATAGCCCCCAACACTCTACTGAGCAAACTGGATGTAGTCTATCAAGTGCCATCCGTTTTATCACCAAGGCCCCATATACTACCCACCACTGCGACCTGTATGCTCTTGTTGGCTGGCCCTCACTACATATCCGTCGCCAAACCCACTTTGCTAGGTAAAGCCCCGCCTTATCTCAGCTCACTGGTCACCATAGCCACACCCACCCGTGGCACGCATTCCAGCAGGTATATTGCACTGGTCATCCCCAAAGCCAACACTTCCTTTGGCTGCCTTTCCTTCCAGTTCTCTGCTGCCAATGACTGGAACGAATTGCAAAAATCTCTGAAGCTGGAGTCTTATATCTCCCTCCCTAACTTTAAGCATCAGCTGTCAGAGCAGCTTACCAATCACTCTACCTGTACACAGCCCATCTGTAAATAGCACACCCAACTACCTCATCCCCATATTATTACTTACCCTCTTGCTATTTTGCACCTCAGTATCTCTACTTGCACATTTATCATCTGCACATCCATCACTCCAATATTAATGCTAAATTGTAATTATTTTCGCCTCTAGGGCCTATTTATTGCCTACCTCCCTACTCTTCTACATTTGCACACACTGTACATAGAATTTTCAATTTTTCTTAATTTTCTGTTATTGACTGTACATTTGTTTATGTTTAACTCTGTGTTGTTGTTTTTGTCGCACTGCTTTGCTTTATCATGGCCAGGTCGCAGCTGTAAATGAGAACTCGTTCTCAACTAGCCTACCTGGTTAAATAAAGGTGAAATAAATAAATAAATAAAAAATATAGGTTATTGCCATGCTCTGGTAATTGAGGGAATGATATCACAGTTTAGATTAAGTGTGTATGGTGTGTGCTATGTGATTATGTTATGTGGAGTGTGTGTGTGTGTGTGTGTGTGTGTGTGTGTGTGCCCGTATGATCATGAAGGAGCAAGTGTGAGAGCATGTGCATATGTAGGTGCCAGCAAGTACTGTATGTGTATGTGATAACCAGATAACCAAAGACCATCTTTTAAAAGGGCTTTTCTTAATGGAACCATAAAGGAAAATCAACCGTCACTCCTGACTGATGATATCATGGGTATCTTAAGCACAGACAGAACAATGCAATATACTAAGCTAGTCTATTCGCTCTGAACAGACATACGTCTATCCCTCTGAGGGGTTTTGCATTACAGAAAATTTGTCTTACAGTATTATTCAGTCAATGTCAATTTCTGTCCCTTTCTATTAGATCTGTTTGTCTGAACTGATCCAATGCTGACGCTCACACGGCAGACTCCAGTCACTTATATGTTTTTGTTTTGTTCCACGGTCACATTGCACTTGTGTATGGTGACTTCTGGATAATGTGTTGTGTAGTGAAAATCAAGTTTCTTCATTTGACGTTTAAAATAGAAACTTAAATGAATATGATTCTATGACACTAACTTATTAGATCTGTTCTATTAGATCTGCAGCAGCGAGTTTCCCCTGGTTATCCCAGGCCCTTCAGGGGTTTAGACAAGGCAAAGATGAGAGCTGCATTTTACTCTGCAGGTTCCCTCTATTTACCTGTCCTCCCTTTCATTTTGTCACAAAACAGCAGAAATTGATCTGGCTTTTTTTGACAACTCACATTTTACAGGCAAAGGCTCCCAAGGAAGGTGTCTTCCTGTAATAATGTTCACAACGCTGCCCCGGGGAGTGATTTGGATAGCTGAGATGCTTTTAAAGGGAGTCTTGGAGAAGGTGGAGTTTTTCCCACCACTATCTTTGATTGTAATGATGTATCAACTCTGGAGGGGTCTCTTTGACATGGGCAAGAACTAAGTTATTCCAAGTCATTGAGGGGAGGTAGTACAACATTTTTTGAAACGTGTATATTATTCCTCTCTTCGACATTTAGGGCCAGTTTCCTTGGACTCAGAATAAGCCTAGTCCTGGACTAAAAACATATGCTCAATGGAAAATCTCCCCCCAAAATTGGGGGGCCAGGACTAGACTTAATCAGGGTCTGGGAAACTGGCCCCTTAATGTCAGCTATGTTGATAAGTTTGGCCAATATAACCCACCCCAGTGTCCCCATGACTTGCCAATGTCTTTTCTCTTGGGAATTCACTGTTCACACCTCACAGAAAGTCACCCGTTTGTGTTGATGTAAACACTAGCATCAGATCATATGGGCAGGGGGAGTGCGTATTGCGTCGGTGTTAGTGCTGTTGGTGCTAAAGCTGGCCAGAGGACTACACTCAGGCTACTGCTGTGCTGTGACATGCTGTTCCGTGCAAAGTAGAAAAACAGGCTGTGTTTCCACACCATTATGAGCCATGAAGGGAAAAGAATACATTAATAAATGATCTAACACCCGGAAATGGTAATGGCGGGCCATCATAGAAACGGGGCCACTCAAAAGGGAAAGAAACACAGACAAGGGTATTGCGGGCAGGTACGTATTTATAACAGATGGCTGAGGGGAGTGTTTTCAGGAAAGTTAATGATTATACATTTATGAGTTGTATTTTTCACCTTGTTGCGGGGGCATAATCTGCAGCATATGCCCGGTTGCTAAAATCTGTCACATGTTTTTGGATCGGTTTAAATTCCGACTCTCTTATGGTGTTGTGGCTTTTGCTAGAATGCTTTTTTCTATCACTGTGTGAGCGGTCCACTTCCTTGGGTGGTGAAACTGCAGACATTGAATGAACAGTCGTGTTCATAAAGTGTGTAGTGTCATATGATAGAATACAATGGCACTGATACACAGTATCATCACGCTTGTGGACTGCCTGTAAGTGCACTCAAAAGGGATACTTGGTAGAGCGTCCCACCCTAATGTCTTCCAATGTGTGATTTTTCTACAGAGAGAAAAATAACTTGTATCAGCTCAATTCACGGCGGAGAAAATCGCTTTACCTTGGTGGATTCTTGGAAGGACTTGTGTCATAGAAGTGTGTTTTACACAGCAATTTGGACCCCTGCTATAGGAAAAGCAGTTTGAACCCCAGCGGTTTTGAACAGAAAACTTTAAATGAGACAAAGCAGGGGCAAGGGGGGTGCAAGGTAATTGGAGCACATTACCGTAATTACCTTGACACTAACACACAGTCCTGCAATCCCGGTCAATGCTATCCCGGTCTCCTCCCACCGCCGCGGTTCACACTTCCCAGGGGGCCTTGCCTGGGGCTTAGAGATAAGGGGAGGCTCATTTACATGCGCGCCAGCGTAAGTGTCTCTCCAGAACTGGGCGTTCGAGGCGGGCTGCAGGTGCGTCTGTCGTGTGGCTCGTGGGCTCCATCGACCAGGTAGAAGCACGCACACTATAAAGACTTGCTTACACACATAGACAGATTCCAAGCAAACAGAGACTGCCACACACACACACACACAGACTCCAAGCATAAAGAGACTACACACACTTGCAGAGGCACATGCATGCTGATGTCCCCTGGAACACCAGTGGATTCAGAGGAAAGGACTCGGCAGAGTATTTCGGACTGATTTCAAGGGAGGTCTTTAGTGCATGGGTACAAAAGTCAATTGCTGACTGGTCTGATTATATCAGATTCTCGATAGATTCCAATGGCATGCTTCTTGGTGTACTTTATTCTGTATGTAGTCCAACATTATAAGACTAGTCAAGCCAAATTGTTTGATATCCACTAAGTCAGTCATTTCTTATACTCAGAGATATGAGAGTTCCACTCTGCAGGATTCGCTCCAAACTGTAATCTTGATACATGATTAACCTGGCTTTCCCATGTTGATATCTATCTGCATATTAAGGATGATACATACAAATGGGAGATATGACAGTTGCCGTGGATACAGCTATCTAGCTGCTGTGAACTTCAATCATTTTATATTATTCACTCTGGTTGAGCCTTAGCTGAGCAGTTGCCGTCTTCAATGGCTGCCGGCAAGATGGATGCTGCCTTTAAACAGATTTTGTCACCAAAATGACACCATAAATAAACAATATGAATCCAAATCCGCATTGGAGACTGCAACTCACTCTCTCGCTCTCTACAGCCACCCATTTCATTTCCATAATTTGCCATCCATCCCCTGGAGTCAGGACACGTTGCCCTCTTCTCTCCTCCTTCGTTTTAGCATAATCAAATTCATCAGCAGGAGATTGCCCTGCTATTGGCTGACGCAAAACGGAGCTTAACCTCGCCACACATACTGTATCACGCCACATTCTATGTAGCGGTGAAGTTGGCCAAATGTGCCCAATTTCAAATACTCAAGGCGTAATGTAAATTTAGTGTAGTGATTAGCTGGTTGTGACCCATTCCATGTCGATTTCCTAAGTGTTAACAGGGTTTGAACTGTTTTGATTACTCAATTACCCTCTATTGAGCGGTGACAAGGTTAGCTGGCAAACCTAGCAAGGTGAATACTTATTTGTATCATAAAAATGTGAGCACTGATTATATAAAAGCCACACAATTATTGAAACTATAAGGGAAAATAAAAATGTGCCTGTCATGCCTTTGATGAGAGAAACTACAAACACATTTCCGTATTGCAGTTACATAGAGTTGCATATTCAGCACAACTGTAATGCCTCTATCTATTCTTCGGCATCTCAAACTTAGTTTGCCTTTCCATCCTCCTGAGCGATATCACTGTTGATATTTTCCTCCACCTACACTCGGATGCGGCTGCACTCCAACACATGGCAGGCATGTATTCTGGAATGTGAATGTGATGTAATGTATTGTATTGTTGTTAATTTCCACTTTTGATCCATAAAATGAACTATATCTATCTATATATATATATATATATATATATATATATATATATATATATATATATATATATATATACATACACAGTACCAGTCAAAAGTTTGGATACACCTACTCATTCAAGGGTTTTTCTTTATTTTTACTATTTTCTACATTGTAGAGTAATAGTGAAGACATCAAAACTATGAAATAACACATATGGAATCATGTAGTAACCAAAAAATTGTCCAACTCATCTCAAACCATCACAATTGGGTTGGGTGATTGTGGAGGTCAGGTCATCTGATGCAGCACGCCATCATTCTCCTTCTTGGTCAAATAGCCCTTACACAGCCTAGAGGTGTGTTGGGTTGTTGTCCTGTTGAAAAATAAATGATAGTCCCACTAAGCACAACCAGATGGGATGGCGTATTGCTGCAGAATGCTGTGGTAGCCATGCTGGTTAAGTGTGCCTTGAATTTAAAATAAATCACTGACAGTGTCACCAGCAAAGCACCCCCACACCATCATGCCTCCTCCTCCATGCTTCACGGTGGGAACCACACATGCAGGGATCATCAATTTACCTACTCTGCATCTCACAAAGACACTGTGGTTGGAACCAAAAATCAAACATTTTGACTCATCAGACCCAAAGACAGATTTCCACCAGTCTAATGTCCACTGCTCGTTTTTCTTGGCCCAAGCAAGTCTCTTCTTCTTATTGGCGTCCTTTAGTAGTGGTTTCTTTGCAGCAATTCCACCATGAAGCCCTGATTCATGCAGTCTCCTTTGAACAGTTGATGTTGAGATGTGTCCGGTATTTGAACTCTCTGAAGCATTTATTTGAGCTGCAATTTCTGAGGCTGGTAACTCTAATGAACTTATCCACTGCAGCAGAGGTAACTCTGGGTCTTTCTTTCCTGTGGCGGTCCTCATGAGAGCCAGTTTCATCATGGCGCTTGATGGTTTTTGCTAGTGATGCACCGATATAACATTTTTGGCCGATACCGCTATCCGATATTTTCCTTGTCAAAAACAAAACCGATACCGATAACCGATATTTCAATTTTTAGCGGCCTTTTTAAGCATTCTAGTGCAGTTACATAGCTAACACACACGGACGCAGCGGTCTAAGGCCCTGAATCTCAGTGCAAGAGGCGTCACTACAGTCCCTGGTTCGAATCCAGGCTGTATCACATCCGGCCGTGATTGGGACTTCTATAGGGCGGCGCACAATTGGCCAAGCGTCGTCCGGGTTTGGCCTGGGTAGGCCTTCTTTGTAAATAAGAATTTGTTCTTAATGTCTCTGGGATATGTGTCCCACCTCACTAGCGTCCCACCTCAACAACAGCCAGTGAAATTGCAGGGCGCCAAATTCAAAACAACGGAAATCTCATAATTAAAATTCCTCAAACATACAAGTATTATTCACCATTTTAAAGATAAACTTCTTGCTAATCCAGCCACAGTGTCTGATTTCAAAAAGGCTTTACGGTGAAAGCATACCATACGATTATGTTAGGTCACAAAAAAACATAGCCATTTTCCAGCCAAAGAGAGGAGTCACAAAAAGCAGAAATAGAGATAAAATTAATCACTAACCTTTGATGATCTTCATCAGATGGCACTCATAGGACTTCATGTTACACAATACATGTATGTTTTGTTCGATAAAATTCATATTTATATCCAAAAATCGCAGTTTACATTGGCGCGTTTTCTTCAGTAATCTTTTGCCTACAAAACATCCGTTGATTTTGCAGAGCCACATCAATTTACAGAAATACTCATCATAAACTTTAATAAAAGATACAAGTGCTATGCATAGGATTATAGATAAACTTCTCCTTAATGCAACCGCTGTGTCAGATTTCAAAAAAGCTTTACGGTGACAGCACTCCATGCGATAATCTGAGTACAGCGCTCAGCCACCAAAACAAGCCATACAGATTCCCGCCATGTTGTGGAGTCAACAAAAGTCAGAAATAGTGTTATAAATATTCACTTACCTTTGATGATCTTCATCGGAATGCACTCCCAGGAATCCCAGTTCCACAATAAATGTTCGTTTTGTTCGATGAAGTTAATCTTTATGTCCAAATACCTCCTTTTTGTTTGCGCGTTTAGTTCACTATTCCAAATGGGCACTAAGTCAGGCACTAAGTCCAGACGAAAAGTCAAAAAAGTTCCATTACAGTTTGTAGAATCATGTCAAATGATGTATAGAATCAATCTTTAGGATGTTTTTATCATAAATCTTCAATAATATTCCAACCGGACAATTTCTTTGTCTATAGAATGAAAGGGAATGGAGCTCGTGCTCACGGCCGCACGCGTGACTAAACTAAAGGCTTTCAACCAGACCACTGTTTCCAACAGCTCTTATTCACTCCCCTTTTACAATAGAAGCCGGAAACAACGTTCTAAAGACTGTTGACATCTAGTGGAAGCCTTAGGAAATGCAATCTGACCAAATTTACACTGTATATTGCATAGGCAATCACTTGAAAAACTACAAACCTCAGATTTCCCACTTCCTGGTTGGATTTCTCTCAGGCTTTCGCCTGCCATATGAGTTCTGTTATACTCACAGACATCATTCAAACAGTTTTAGAAACTTCAGACTGTTTTCTATCCGAATCTACTAATAATATGCATATCTTAGCTTCTGGGCCTGAGTGGCAGGCAGTTTACTCTGGGCACCTTATTCATCCAAGCTACTAGATACTGCCCCCCGTTCCCAAAGAAGTTAACTGACTTGCCTAGTTAAATAAAGGTTACACATACACACACACATACCACACTGACCAAAAAGTTATTTTGTTGGCATTTATGTATGTCCCCATTACCAGTAAAACATAATCAAAATCTATTTCTTTCACTTACTTGCTGTGCTGTTTTGTTGTTCAGCTGTAAAGTTGTTTCATTCTCAACCAGGATTTCTATGGAACTCCATTTGGGTCTTTGCGTGTCAAAAAAGATACACGTTAAACAACACTATTTCACATGTCAAATAACACTATTTGACATGTCAAATAAGCTTGTTGACCAATCAGGACCTGAATATGACTGCCCGTCACATAATAATTTAACGCGGTCATACATGTTTTACCTAGTTATTACACATTGATTACACTATCACTTGTATTTCATATGTCACAACTATTCATCGATATGTATGCCATGATGCTGGTAAAGTTGTCTCGCGTACCTACAGTGCTGGCCATAAAAAAAAAGCTCTCCTCGACTTTGGCGATGCCATTTACAAAATTGCCTCCAACACTCTACTCAGCAAACTGGATGCAGTCTATCACAGTGCCATCCGTTTTGTCACCAAAGCCCCATATACCACCCACCACTGCGACCTGTATGCTCTCGTCGGCTGGCCCTCGCTACATATTCGTCGCCAGACCCACTGGCTCCAGGTCATCTATAAGTCTTTGCTAGGTAACGCTCCACCTTATCTCAGTTCACTGGTCACGATAACAACACCCACCCGTAGCACACGTTCCAGCAGGTATATCTCATTGATCATCCCCAAAGCCAACACCCCTTTCAGTTCTCTGCTGCCAATGACTGGAACGAATTGCAAAAATCGCTGAAGTTGGAGTCTTATATCTCTCTCACTAACTTTAAACATCAGGTATCTGAGCAGCTAACCGATCGCTGCAGCGGTACACAGCCCATCTGTTAATAGCCCATCCAATCTACCTACCTCATCGCCATATTGTTTTAATTACATTTTTTGCACACCAATATTTCTATTAGCACATCATCATCTGCACATCTATCACTCCAGTGTTAATTTGCTAAATTGTAATTACTTCGCAACAATGCCTTACCTCCTGCCTTACGCCATTTGCACACACTGTATATAAACTTTTTTTTCTATTGTGTTATTGACTATATATTTGATTATTCCATGTGTAACTCTGTGTTGTTGTTTGTGTCGCACTGCTTTGTTTTATCTTGGCCAGGTCTCAGTTGTAAATGATAACTTGTTCTCAACTGGCCTACCTGGTTATATAAAGGTGAAATATTTATATATTTCTAAATGGATGCAAACAATGTTCTTCCCCAAAAACATAGCAAAACTACCAAATCTGTTTCAGTAGCTATAATTGTGTTACTCTTTCAAATGACTGCTCGACTTGTTGACTGCTCGATCCACACAGCAGACATTGTGGGCTAGTTTAGAAATGCTGTGTTGCATGTATAGCACAACATTTCACGTGGCGTCATTACGTCATGTACCTACACTACCGTTCAAAAGTTTGGGGTCATTTAGAAAAGTCCATGTTTTTGAAAGAAAAGCACATTTTTGGTCCATTAAAATAACATCAAATTGGTCAGAAATACAGTGTAGACATTGTTAATGTTGTAAATGACTATTGTAGCTGGAAGCGGCAGATTTTTTTATGGAATATCTACATAGGCGTACAGAGGCCCGTTATCTGCAACCATCGCTCCTGTGTTCCAATGGCACATTGTGTTAGCTAATCCAAGTTTATTGTTTTAAAAGGCTAATTGATGATTAGAAAACCCTTTTCCAGTTATGTTTGCACAGCTGAAAACTGTTGTTCTGATTGTACCTGTGGATGTATTTCAAGGTCTACCTTCAAACTCAGTGCCTCTTTGCTTGAAATCATGGGAAAATCAAAAGAAATCAGCCAAGACCTCACAATTGTTTTTCTATACCTCCACAAGTCTGGTTCATCCTTGGGAGCAATTTCCAAACACCTGAAGGTACCACGTTCATCTGTACAAACAATAGTACGCAAGTGTAAACACCATGGGATGACGCAGCCATCATAACGCTCAGAAAGGAGACGCGTTCTGTCTCCTAGAGATGAACATACTTTGGTGCAAAAAGTGCAAATCAATCCCAGAACAACAGCAAAGGACCTTGTGAAGATGCTGGAGGAAACAAGTACAAAATAATCTATATCCACCGTAAAACGAGTCCTATATCGACATAACCTGAAAGGCCGCTCAGCAAGGAAGAAGCCACTGCTCCAAAACCGCCATTAAAAGACAGACTACGGTTTGCAACTGCACATGGGGACAAAGATTGTACTTTTTGGAGAAATGTCCTCTCGTCTGATGAAACAAAAATAGAACTGTTTGGCCATAGTGACCATTGTTATGTTTGGAGGAAAAAGGGGGACGCTTGCAACCCGAAGAACACCATCCCAACCGTGAAGCATGGGGGTGGCAGCATCATGTTTTTTTTCTTTTGCTGCAGGAGAGATTGGTGGACTTCACAAAATAGATGGCATCATGAGTAAAATGATGTGGATATATTGAAGCAACATCTCAAGACATCAGTCAGGAAGTTAAAAGCTTGGTCGCAAATGGCTCTTCCAAATGGACAATGGCCCAAGCATACTTCCAAAGTTGTGGTAAAATGGCTTAAGGACATCAAAGTCAAGGTATTGGAGTGGCCATCACAAAGCCCTCACCTCAATCCTCTAGAAAATGTGTTGGCAGAACTGAAAAAGCATGTTCGAGCAAGGAGGCCCACAAACCTGACTCAGTTACACCAGCTCTGTCAGGAGGAATGGGCCGAAATTCACCCAACTTATTGTGGGAAGCTTGTGAAAGGCTACCTGAAACGTTTGACCAAAGTTAAACACTTTAAAGGCAATTTTACCAAATAGTAATTGAGTGTATGTAACTTCTGACCCACTGGGAATGTGATGAAAGAAAGAAAAGCTGAAATAAATAATTCTCTCTCCTATTATTCTGACATTTCACATTCTTAAAATAAAGTGGTGATCCTAACTGACCTAAGACTGGGAATTTTTACTAGGATAAAATGTCAGGAATTGTGAAAAACTGAGTTTAAATGTATTTTGCTACGGTGTATGTAAACTTTCGACTTCAACTGTATATATATGTATTTATTTATAGCCTATTAAACATGGGATAAACATAATTTTAAAACAAAAAAGGAAGCTGCAAAACAAGAGATGATGCAAAACAACTGTCTAACTCATGAAAGTGAGATTTTTTTTTTTTTAAAGCTAATGTAAATTAAACTAAACCAAAAAAAAAGTCCCGCATGACAGCTCTGACCATCAAGTGTGAAACATGTTTCTTAACCCTCAGTGGATGTTCTCTTGGCCTCCCTTGGCCCGAGGTCATTACGTGAAGCTGATTTAAATGAGAATACATTTTAGAAACCGGAGTCCCTTATTATTGATGCCTGCCAGCTAACTGGGGCAGATTTGTTATGGCTATTTCCTATGCCCTCCCATCCTCTCTAATGGCTAGTTAGTGCCGTAGCCTCTCATCTCTGTGAGGGAGCCATGACCCCTTACCGTTTTATTGAAGTTATTAAACCCCAATAGACAAACAGGAGACCCAGGGCAAAAACAGCACTGAAATAGCTGATTGGACTTTCTCCCTCACGCCTCACCTCTGCCTTCTCTCCTAGAATAAAAATGTGGCTTTGTGGGGTGAGAAAAAATTCTCACTCTGAAGATCTGGGTTTTTTGAAGGCATTGTTGTCTGTCCAGAGAAGAGCAGAATGGACTTCTCTGAACAGAGATGGTATGCTTACACTTCAACTAGAATGTCAAAAGATAGCCAGATTTAATCTCTTCACCATACCTTCCTAATACAAACCTCCAACACAACAGCTAACCACCTTAGTGCTGTTGGATTTCTCTCTCTGCCTCGTTCTCTATGCATAACAATTGATGCTAAATCGATCCCTAATCTCAGCACCTGTTCCTCCTTGTTCTCAGACCAGAACATTGAGCCAACACAGAAAACAACGTGCTGGGTGGACATAGCTGCTGCTTCCTCTGTTGCTCCACACTGAGCGTGCCCACTAAGCCCCTGGTTGGACTGTGTTGTGGGGGTAGGGGAGCCCTGTGTACGGCAGCCAGCCGATCGGAACAGACAGCCATGCTCCAGCAGAAGTACCCAGATCTCAAGGTCGGCATGTTGTTATTGTGCTGAGGAGTCCCTCAGGGTGTGGTATTATGTGGTGTTGAGGAGCAGGACAAGGAGGCCAGGCGCTCTGGGAGTTGGGGGTGGTATGTGGAGGAATGGAAGGGAGGAGTATAAATGTGGTGGATTCCCAATGGAGTGCCACGCAGTCTTTTCACTGGTGGCTAATGCTGAGGCTAGCTGCTGCTACTGTCCTACTGTACTGGCCTTTAAAGCCAATATTCTGAGATAGAAGTATGTCACATGGCCATATTAGTTGAAGAATTGACATTAATCATATAATGTTGTATAAACAAGCTGTATAATTTTGAATTAAATACATTTTATCAGCCACCATACTGTATTGGTATACACTCACCAAGTGATATGATGCCAGGCGTGTTGGTATACACGTCGGTGCCAGGCGCACTGGATCCAGTATCTCCAGAACAGCCGCCCACCTGGGCTTTTCACACCCGACAGTGTCTAGGGTTTACTGAGAATGGTTCGACATTCCTGTGGGCGAAAACAGCTGGTTGATGAGAGAGATGGAAGGAGAATTGCAAGAATCGTGCTAACAGGCGGCCCACCAATAGACAAATAATGGCGTAGTACGACAGTAGTGTGCAGAATGACATCTTGGAACGCACAACTTGTCGACCCTTGTCACGGATGGCCTATTGCAGCGGACAACCACACCGTGTTCCACTCCTATCAGCTAAAAACAAGAAGAAGCGGCTCCAATGGGTACTCGATCACTAACACCGGACAATTGAGGAATGGAAAACATCATCTGGTCCAACGAATCCCGGTTCCTGTTGCGTCAGGATTTGGCGTAAACAGCATGATTCCATGGAGTCCACCTTGTAGAATCCATGCCCTGATGAATTCTGGTTTTTCTGGAGTCAAAAGGGGGTTTGACCCAGTACTAGATATGTGTACCTAATAAACTGTCCGGTGAGTGTATATTAGAGGCATTTTTATGTGATCTTTCGAAGTAAGTGAAACTCGACCATACAAAACAGCATTCGTTTTTTTACCCTTTTAGGTGAATACAGTTTAATCTCGTATTTAGAGGGATCCAGTTTGGCATCCAAAGTCATTACACAAACATGAATCTCTTTTAAATTCTAACACTTGAAATTGAAAGTAATCCTATGACATAAGATTCAGTACACAGCTCAGCTGAGGACCCGGAAACCTGGAAAATATTAATTAGGTATGCTGTGAATTATGGTGAGACGGATGAAGCTCCCGAGTGGCGCAGCGGTCTAAGGTACTGCATCTCAGTGCTTGAGGTGTCACTACAGACACTCTGGTTTGAATCCAGGCTGTATCACAACCGGCTGTGATTGGGAGTCCCATAGGGCAGCGCACAATTGGCCCAGCGTTGACTGGGTTAGGGTTTGGCCGGTGTAGGCCGTCATTGTAAATAAGAATTTGTTCTTAACTGACTTGCCAGGTTAAAAAAAGGTTAAATAAAAAAAATAAAAAAATTGTTGGCTTCAGTTGCCTAAGAAAGATAATGTCAGTGCCTGGGGCATTGTGTCCCATTACCTCCATAAACACTACATGGCCAAAAGTATGTGGACACCCTTTCAAATTAGTGAATTAAGCTATTTCAGCTGCACCCGTTGTTGATATGTGTATAAAATCGAGCACACAGCCATACAATCTTCATAGACAAACATTGGCAATAAAATGACCTGTACTGAAGAGCTCAGTGACTTTCAACGTGGCACCGTCATAGGATGCCACCTTTCCAACAAGTCAGTTAGTCAAATTTCTGCCCTGCTAGAGCTGCCCCGGTCAACTGCAAGTGCTGTCATTGTGAAGTGGAAACAGCTGTTTTTCATGGTTTGGGCTAGGCCCCTTAGTTCCATTGAAGGGAAATCTTAACACTACAGCAAACAATGACATTCTAGACGATTCTGTGCTTCAAATTTGGTGGCAACAGTTTGGGGAAGGCCTGTTTCAGCATGACAATGCCCCCGTGCACAAAGCGAGGTCCATAAAGAAATTATTTGTCGAAATCGGTGTGGAAGAACTTCTCTGGCTTGCAGAGAGCCCTGACCTCAACCCCATGATACACCTTTGGGATGAATTGGAACACCACCTGCGAGCCAGGTCTAATCAACCAAAATGAGGCGTTCTACAAGCAGGTGTCCACATACTTTTGGACATGTAGTGTATATACCTGACAAATAATTCCCCATCAATAATAGGCCAGGTGAGTTCTGAAGTGTGGGAAAATGCTAAACGTTCTAGGCCTCACTGGCGCAGTCAGAGCAGGCTCTGGGTTAGGTTTTGTCCTTAGTTGTTCTGCCCTGTCTCATGTAGGAGGGAGGAGAAATAGGAGAGTGAGATCGAGAGAGCTTTACGCTGTTTTTATAACAGCCTGGACGCACAAAGGAATGCTTTGTTCCATTTGAGCAAACTTGCTGTAAAAACTGCACAGCCCTGTGCGTGTGAAAAGTAAATGTTGCCTCATCAGCCACGATGCCTCGTAATCTGGTCTGAGCCCTTGATGGAACATGGATTGCAAATTGTCATGGCGACAAGTTACGGCACTCTTCCAGCTCAGCGGTCTAGATTGTCATTGTCTCCCCCGTCAAAGGCGTGGCCCGTGCACAAACATACATAATCAAAAGAGTCATAAAGCACAGCATAAAGCGCAGTTTTGCGCTCGCTTGATGTTTTACAGTTTGATGGCCAGTTATCATTATCATGGTCAGTTACAACTATGATAAACCATGCTGCCTCTGCATTTCGCTTCATTTGGCTTAGCCGCTCCCACTTTTAAAACCATCCTCCCATCGTTTTCAAAAATTAAGTTGGTATGATGCATTGAACGGGAGGTGGGTAGTCTAGATCCAATATTGGCTTTGAAACCCAGAACCTAGCTCGTCTTGATTGTAGTTAGGAAACCTCATTTGAGGCAGTCGGATTGTGTTGATTTTGATTGCAAAAATGGCTGTCGTGGCCAACGACTGTCCAAATTCATTGTGTGCATGTAATCACTAGCCAGGGGGACTAACAAACCAATATGCAGGCAGCTGTATCCCCCTACGCTTTAGCTCTCCTCCTCCAACTCCGCATAGGGCTCCCTCCTAATCAGCGTTTAACTCAATGCACAGTCATTTGGATCATTTGGCAAGCAAGGTCATTAGAGTGGTGGGGGTGAGGAGACAGAAAAGGGAAAGCGAATGAATGGGAAAAAGTGAGGGAGGAAGGGTAAGGAGGGGAGAGGATGGAGGGAAGTAAAGCAGAGTGATTTAACAGCAGCCTGGGAAAATAAATGAAGTCAAGGTTGCCGTGAGGACAGGTCGGAGTTTATTAAACAAAGGCACGTTTCCACCTGGTGGGGAGGTGGAGGTCGTGGGGAGTAGTGGTAGCATGCCTCTCCAGGTGACAGTCCAGATAGGGTATCTGACAAACTAGTGATTGTCCTTTTGAATCCAGCTCAAAATGGTTGCATATCTTATCATGTGAAGACCACCAGGCCCCCACCTAGTATGCCTATCATGGCCCCGCTTCAGTATCCCCCTTCCTCCCGGTGAGGTGAGGGCCACCTGTTGGCCACTTCATGGTATTGCACTTCCTCAACAACCATAGAGTAGAACTAGGATTCTGAAATGCTGGGTTGCAGGGCGATAAAGGAGGTTAGCGCCAGTGAGAGTGCATCAGTAGCTGTCTTCTGCATTTACTGTCTATAAGGAAGATGGCTTTCCACTGGCGGGTTATGAAAATGCCATTATCTTTGTAGGCGCTGGTCAATACAGGCCATTAACACTACATGATGGTGTATCAGGGCACCCGGTGTAGCAGGTTAGTGAGTTGAATTACCTATTCCTACAGAGCCCCTGATTAGACTGACCAGACGCCAGCAATATCTAGTGAAAGTTTAATTGAACAGCTGCGTGTTGGAAGTGATTTATTTAAGAGGATAGGTGCAGAACGAGGGGGGAGCCAGAGGGAGAGGGGAAAAGAGAGGGGGGTGAAGGAGGTAGGGAGTCATGCAGAGAAATAGGGAGGGGAGGTATGGTTGACAGAACAGTGTGAACATAATGAGAGTTGGTGCGTAAGAGGAATGGATGAAAAGAGAGTTCCATTGGAGAACAGAACTGGTCCACTCACAGCAGCAATGACAGCATGGGGCATCACTCTTAAGAAGCTCTGGGTTCGGTTTGAGAAGCGTGCTCGCCGATCCCCACTGTTATTGTCTTGTGTAATCATTCAATCAATTGGTGGGAGTTGTTTTTCTCTTTTCATTTTTCTACGCTTTAAGAATGTGTGGGGCCTTCCCAGAACAACTGACCCAAATCGAGATATTACGCCTTTTTTCCTCGTTTCCTTACTCCGTCAGTCCATCCCAGGTCTCCTGTATTTTATGACATTCAATGAGCATTGGATAGAATCTGATATTTCGTTGATCTTTAGAAGTGCTGGACATGACATTTATCTCTCCATCAAATGAATATATGGCGTCAGTATTTCTGTTCTGTCGGCGAGAGGGGCCGAGAGATGAGACTGCGCATCAAGACGGATGGATAAGCTCTCTGAACCGCATAACAATAATATAATCCCCCCCCCCCCCCCCCCGAAATCATTTTACCTCTTCAAGTGTATCAGTATTCCTCACAGTCATCCAGTATCCAATCACAATGTGACAACTTGCTTTTGTCCTGGCAGCATTTATTTATGCACAAATGTCTCTCTCTCTCTCTCTCTCTCTCTCTCTCTCTCTCTCTCCTTGCCATGACAAGTCTTCTGTATCACTTTTTTTCTCCTTTGCTTTGTGGGATACATGGTTTGTCAGTGTCTCTTATCATCCAATGGCTAGTAGCCTTTGTTTGACTATTGGTAGATGTATCTGCTGGTATACAGCACCGCAAACCATAGGAATTCTCAACTTTTCTTAATTCTCCTTTGGAATGGGCAATTTTTTATTATATTATATTTTGTGTTATGTATGCATAGTGATGTGAACTCTGAAAATGTCATCAACTTGGTTTCAGAAAGGCCCTGATTTTCTTGTTCTCCATGTCTGTTGGCATCGCTGAGTTCTACTCGCCTTATCAAATAAATTGGAGAGCGTCTTTTTTCCCGATTGCCTCCACAGAAAGGTTATGGCTCACCCGAGGGTCTTCTGCTCATGGCTCCGGCTGATGGAAAAACTACTTAGAATAATTGTGTTCCAGGAGGACGGATTCCTAGCCACCACCATCGCTCTGCAGTGTGTTTTTGCATCATTGTGCGCCTGTGGTTTGTGTGTGTGCGTGATCACGTGTGTGTGCACCTATGTGTGTGTGTGTGAGTGTGTGTCTGTGTGTGTGTCTGTGTCTGTGTGTCTGTGTGTGTGTGTGTGTGTGTGCGTGCGTGCGTGCGTGTGTGGTTTGTGTGTGTGGGTACGCGTGTTTGTGTGTGCAGATAGCTGCATCTACATCAGTGGCATCAGGGCACAGAAAAGGGAGTCTCCACTCCACACGTCAGCCCACCACACCACTTAAAGATAAGACAGGAACCCTCCTCCCTCCCAGGCCTGCAGCCTCTGTTTTGAATCCTGCAATTGTGTTTTGTTTTAAGGAGTCTGGTCTGTGTGAAGCTATTTAATCTTGACCCTTTTATCTCCTCAAATAATCAGGATAACTTCAGAGTTGTTTTCCATTCTGAGATCAATCGATTAGGAACACAAACGCTGCTGTCACCTGGGGCTCTACGCTGACCTTTATTACAAGGACCACATGTTTAGGAGAACAATTAAAGGAAATGTAGGGTCACAAAAAAAAAACATTTGAGATATTCAAGCTATAATTTTAAATTTTTATAGGCTCACTGGTGCTCCTAAATAAAATTTCCAGGTGGCACAGCAAAATAATTTGGTGATTATGCAAGTAAAAACCCTGGTTTGATTCCAGGCTGCATCACAACCGGCCGTGATTGGGAATCCCAAAGGGCGGCGCACAATTTGCCCAGCGTTGGCCGGGATAGGCCGTCATTGTAAATAAGAATTTGTTCATAACTGACTTGCCTAGTTAAATAAAGGTTAAATATATATTTTTTAAATGCCTCACTCAAAAGAAGTATAATACAGCTATTCTCTGTGCCTCTGTGCCTTCTCTCTTCTCCTTAGATGATTTGTCAGATTAGTGTAAATCCCGACTGTCGGGTCATCCCTCGCTGTTCATGTCCCATATCGTCTTTTGTTTTAGCGAGAGATTACTGAAGATGCTCATCATTCCTGACCCGTGGTGGCTGGCCCTCCATCTGGGGCTGGGCTGGCCACTCGGTTTACCGTCAGACGAGCATCAGCAGTGTGACGAAAGCATCAGATCTTTTTGTGGTGCCGGGCGTCTTGTTGCAAAGCGAACATCTGTCCTGATTGCTTCCCCGCTGCCAATTATGGCAGAATGTCCACATGGCTGGAGATGGAGGCTGACGAGGTTGACATGTCCTCGTATCGACGTCTCTCTCATATTTCCACAATAATGAGCAGCTGGCATGTGCTTCTCCAGCAAGGTGATGCAAAACTAAGCTATTTCTCTCTTTTTTGCCGAACAGTGAATCTCAAGGTCTGGCATACACAATATCTGAGATTACAATACTGCAATTCAATAAATAACTACTTAGGAATTACTTGTGGACCCTCAATGAACCCCTGTTGACTGGTGCCATATTTAATACTCTTGTGTGCTATTTTCTACAGCAGTCGCTTGCAGCACACCTTGTAAGCATAATCCATTGTTGTCGTGACATTTTTGAAATAATAGCTTTGTGAGTGCAATTGAAGGCTTATGGAGTGGCATCGGAATAAATATTTTTTTTTACCTCACATTACATCAAGCTGCTACTTCAAGGATGCAAAGTGCTGGAAACAAACAATAATGTTTCTCAAGCTTGTATAAACATATCATACATGCCGAGCTGTTATATCACACACAGCCAAGTGCATGATTGAATCACATGTCACATAAAACGGGCACTGCGTCAAGCACAGGGCCAAGGACAAGCATACATTGATAGATAAATAATATACTGTCATGGAATGGGAATTTGTTGTGACTGCAGAACTCCAAGTGGAGAAGTTGTCTGTAAAGTGCCCCCTCAAACTAATGGAGCTTCAGTGGAAAAAGGCTTCGCTGGCCAAATTTAGCTGTCGGAGATGCCCTGTTTTTGCAGTAATTCAAAAGGGAGTGCCTTTGAGACATTCTAGTGCTGACATTTTAGTTCCTTTTTGTTTACTTTTTTGCCTGCATTTGTGCACCGAAGTCTGCCGAGGTTACGAACGCAAATGCTTGATATCCATTAGAGTTTAGGCCGCCCAACAGTGGCACTGCGCTTCATCTGTGAGCTGTTGTCACCGCCACCATGGTCAAATGTTTGTTTTTTGGCAATCTCCACCGCAACATACTACCGCTAGCGACATCCAAAAAACTGAATTGCAATCTGTGAGTGGTTGGCATTATCTAAGCAAAGGGTTTGTTGTGAATGCTTGATCATTTCACACAGGCATTGCCTTAACAGTTAAGCAGAGCTAGGGGAGTTGTGTCTGGGAGAGCCTGGAAAAGGAAGCAGAGTGAGGGAAGAGGCTAATATGGTTGGATGGACTCATATTTGGATTCATATTTTAGTTTCCAGTTAAAGCCAAGCTCTTTTCTGTAATTTGACTGGTGTACATGTGAAAAATAAACATAATAGCCATGTTACACTACCAGGATTAATACTGACTATTATTCATTGATTCAAATAACTTGAAACCACAACAACCGGGTCTTGGTGTTGACTCCTTAACAACATTGACCAGCTAGAGTCCCACTGGAGTCCAACTGTGTTCTGTCTTGTTTACCAGGAGTTGGTCTGTTCATAATAGCTTGGTACTGAAGGTGACACGTTGAGCTGGACTAGAACTTTAGAGCCGTCTTCTTTCATCTGAACCAAACCAATCCAACTCTGTTTGTGGTTATACTGTTTGGAAAGGGCACGCTCCAGGTGTACATAATTATTCCACACAGATTTACTTCCCAGGAAAAGATTCTTGCGATAACTGCAAACAGATTCCTATCTTGCCTTGCACCTTCAGAGATTTAACATTTGAAAAAAAAAATGTACCACATCATCAATAAAGGTGTTTTTTTACACGGCGGGCAGCTGCGTATAGCTGGAGATAAAGACTAAACCAAAGCCTTGATGAAAAACAGGGCGCTGCAGCCTCCTCTATTGGTCATGACCCGATCCTCAAAGTGGTGCCGTCGCTGCTTTATCAGGTGAGTGCAGAGGGAGCGGTTTAAAGGCAAAGGAAGGGAGAATTTGAAAACTGGTTGGGGGTTAATCTGGCAGAAAGATTCACCCCATCAATGAATTTGCTGTCACCCTTTTAAAGTGTTTGGCCAGCCTTTGAATATGGTTACCAGAGCCTGAAGAAATAAGGTCAGAATTCCGATGTCTAGGTCGCAGAATAACCTGTCAGGCATACTGCTGACTCTCAACCTCCCCAATTGCGCAATGGGTAGGAGTTTGCTGTTTTGACAGGCCTTAACTACACATCATCATGTTATGTTAATTAGTAACTGTCAGACTGTTGCAAAACACACGTTTTGGTTCCCGTCTGTATCCGCCACCGCAATACAACAATAATTTCCTTGGGCAGGATATGAGTAAATTCTGTATCAGATGTGAACATTGGCAGTTGCAAGGTTTTGATTTGCGATCTCCTCTAACTCCTTGGCTCGATCATTCTAATTTCCACAGCCTGCCCCACTAAAGAACATCTCCCTGCCAGCCAGGTTTTCTTCCTTCTCCTTCCTTCCAGCTCTTCATCTGCATGGCTCTGTGCTGGCTGCCGAACCTCAAAGCTGTACTTAGAGTGATAAACAAGATAAATATCGGAGTGCTCAAGATCATTGTTGAGATTGCTGTTCATGATCCAGAGGCAAGGAGCTCCTGTCACTCAATACAGTTGCCTTCCGTTGTGTAGAGCCATCACTGGAATATTGTGTTTGAAGGTGTTAACCACAGTCTTTGACAATCTGAGCAATTTCCTGAAGACTAGATGGATGAAAGGCTATGTACCAATCCACATTAGCTATTTGTGCAAAACAAAATTATTCTCCACAGGTTACAACAATGAATTAAACCACATCGAGGGTTAATGAGAAGTCATTTCTTAAACGCTCTTTCAGGGCATAAATGTTTGCACTGAAAATGTCCAGTGACATTTTAGACCCCAGTGTATGAATTAGCTATATGGCCTTGAAGGATTAGGAGCATTTAGAGCTAACCGACCCTGTTTAGCAGTCAGCCATTCCAGCGCAGCGCTTAATAGAAGTTGCCATGGCAGAAGGCATCTGTGTGGAATGAATAAATAATAGTAGTGTCTTAGCCGAAGTAGTTCACACAAGCTCCTTCATTTGCCTCTTATCAGGGCTGCAAAGATGGCTAGAGTCTTACAGAATTGGTGCGTATTACTAGTCACAGCTTTACCTTTCTGATTCTCTATGCTCACTCATTAATCGGTTTTGTGCGAACGCAATGGCGAGCTAAATTCACATGGGCCACACCAGGGTAATACCTCATACCCTCTCATTTGTGTGGGGAAATTAATCGGAGTCACTGAAATGGATCATAGTCTTAAAAACACTAGTACAGCACAATATTCAAGCTTTCTCAAAATATTATGGAACCAAAGAATATGGAGTGGGCTTTTATTTTTTGCCTGATGCTTAATATACAGTTGGCTGGTTGAGAAATACTCTCAATCGTTATTTAAGCATTATTTAGACATTTATCCATGATTTCAAATTTCCAGTGCGATAAACTGACTCTAAAGACAAAGCCTATCACCACATTGTCCAACTACATTAACTGTCATTGATTGATCTTTCAAAAATGCATTTGCCCCGATATAATACAGTGCTGTGCACATGATGGAACTACAGTATACAAACAAACCAACAACCTCTGACCTCACAGATAAATCATGAGCTGTTAATAATGTTGATTCATTCCTTTTATCTCTTGATTGCAGGGTCAAGGCAAAGAAGGGGGTGAATCTTCTGCAAACCAAGTCAAAGAATGCACTGTGGACTGTGGACTGGGAGGTACAGTCTGGGGCGAAGCATTCCATCACCACCATCGACGTGAACAAAAATAAAGGAGTGCAAGCCGGGTAAGTCAACAGCCTAAGGCCTAAACACACAACACACAACATCCACCCAAACACTACAGAGTGAGGCTGTTGTGCCCAGCACATTGTTAACTTTAGGATGGTTTGTTCTGTGAAAGACTAATTGAGACTTCTTCAAAGCATCTCCTTGGCTGCAATAGTGTCCTCATGTTGCTTGCTGATAATAATAAAGAAGTTATAAGTCTATTTGTAGTAAAGATATGGATACAGATTTGGGTAGTTGTGCAAAAAATCCTTGGATATACTCTGTCAAATAAAGTGCTTAAATGCAAAGCATTTAGGCACTGCATCTCAGTGCTAGAGGCATCAGTACAGACCCTGGTTCGATCCCGGGCTGTATCACAACTGGCCGTGATCGGGTGTCCCATAAGGCGGCGCACAATTGGCCCAGCGTCGTCCAGTTTAGGGGAGGGTTTGGCCGGGGTAGGCCGTCATTGTAAATAAGAATGTGTTCTTTAACTGACTTGCCTAGTTAAATAAAGGTTAAATAAAAAATAAAATAAAAAAATGCTTACACCAATGATGATTTAAACATTTCTCCCTGCTTGGCAGAAAGCTGATATGTTTGGAGGACAACTACATTAAACTGTACTTTTGAAATGCATGCTTTTTACAGCTTGAGTATCAACTTTAGTGATATATCCATTTTATGTGTAGGGAAAACCAATAGAAAAATGGCAAAGTGATATGTACAGTTTTACTTTTATACAGTGCCTTCAGAAACTATACATACCCCTTGACTTATTCCACATTTTCTTGTGTTACAGCCTGAATTCAAAATGGATTAAATCAAAAAAAAATCTCACCCGTCTACACACAATACCCCATAATGACAAAGTGAATAAATGTTTTTAGACATGTTTGAAAATGTTTGCTAATGAAATACAGAAATATCTCATTTATATAGGTATTCACAACCCTGAATCAATACTTTATAGAAGCACCTTTAGCAGTGGTTAGCTGTGAGTCTTTCTGGGTAAGTCTCTAAGAGCTTTCCACACCTGGATTGTGTAACATTTGCCCATTATTCTTTTCAAAATTCTTCAAACTCTGTCAAATTGGTTGTTGATCATTGGTAGACAACCATTTTCAGGTCTTGCCATAGATCTTCAAGTAGACTTAAGTCAAAACTGTAATGCGGCCAATTCACTGTCTTCCTGGTAAGCAACTCCAGTGTAGATTTGGCCTCGTGTTTTAGGTTATTGTCCTGCTGAAAGGTGAATTAATCTCCCATTGTCTGGTGGAAAGCAGACTGAACCAGGTTTTTCTCTAGGATTTTGCCTGTGCTTATTTTTTTTATTTTTTTTTAACCTTGCTTAGCTCTATTCCGTTTATTTTTTTATTCTGAAAACCTCAGTCAAGCATACCCATAATACGATGCAGCCACCACTATGCTTGAAAATATGGAGAGTGGTACTCAGTAATATGTTGTATTGGATTTTCCTCAAACATAACACTTTGTATTCAGAACAAAACATGTATTGTTTTGCCACATTTTTTGCAGCATTACTTTAATCCTTGTTGCAAAAATAATTTTGGAAATATTTTTATTCTGTACAGGCTTCCTTCTTTTCACTCTATCAATTAGGTTAGTGTTGTAGAGTAACTACAATGTTGTTGATCCATCCTCAGTTTTCTCCTATCACAGCCATTACACTCTAACTGTTTTAAAGTCACCATTGGCCTCATGGTGAAATCCCTGAGCGGTTTCCTTCCTCTCCGGCAACAGAGCTAGGAAGGACGCCTGTATCTTTGTAGTGGCTGGGTGTATTGATACACCATCCAAAATATAATTAATAACTTCACCATGCTCAAAGGGATATTCAATCTGCTTTTTTTTATTTATACCCATTTACCAATAGGTGCACTTCTTTGCGAGGCATTGGAAAAGCTCCTTGGGCTTTGTGGTTGAATTCACTGCTCGACTGAGGGACCTTACAATTATCTGTATGTGTTGGGTACAGAGATACTGTATTTATTCAGAAATCTAGTTAAACACTATTTCTGTACACAGAGTGAGTCCATGCAACTTATTATGTGACTTGTTAAGCACAGTTTTACTCATGAACTTACAGTGGGGAGAACAAGTATTTGATACACTGCCGATTTTGCAGGTTTTCCTACTCACAAAGCATGTAGAGGTCTGTAATTTTTATCATAGGTACACTTCAACTGTGAGAGACATAATCTAAAACAAAAATCCAGAAAATCACATTGTATGATTTTTATGTAATTCATTTGCATTTTATTGCATGACATAAGTATTTGATCACCTACCAACCAGTAAGAATTCCGGCTCTCACAGACCTGTTAGTTTTTCTTTAAGAAGCCCTCCTGTTCTCCACTCATTACCTGTATTAACTGCACCTGTTTGAACTCGTTACCTGTATAAAAGACACCTGTCCACACACTCAATCAAACAGACTCCAACCTCTCCACAATGGCCAAGACCAGAGAGCTGTGTAAGGACATCAGGGATAACATTGTAGACCTGTGCAAGGCTGGGATGGGCTACAGGACAATAGGCAAGCAGCTTGATGAGAAGGCAACAACTGTTGGCGCAATTATTAGAAAATGGAAGAAGTTCAAGATGACGGTCAATCACCCTCGGTCTCGGGCTCCATGCAAGATCTCACCTCGTGGGGCATCAATGATCATGAGGAAGGTGAGGGATCAGCCCCGAACTACACGGCAGGACCTGGTCAATGACCTGAAGAGAGCTGGGACCACAGTCTCAAAGAAAACCATTAGTAACACACTACGCTGTCATGGATTAAAATCCTGCAGCGCACGCAAGGTCCCCCTGCTCAAGCCAGCGCATGTCCAGGCCCATCTGAAGTTTTCCAATGACCATCTGGATGATCCAGAGGAGGAATGGGAGAAGGTCATGTGGTCTGATGAGACAAAAATAAAGCTTTTTGGTCTAAACTCCACTCGCCGTGTTTGGAGGAAGAAGAAGGATGAGTACAACCCCAAGAACACCATCCCAACCGTGAAGCATGGAGGTGGAAACATCCTTCTTTGGGGATGCTTTTCTGCAAAGGGGACAGGACGACTGCACCGTATTGAGGGGAGGATAGATGGGGCCATGTATCGCAAGATCTTGGCCAACAACCTCCTTCCCTCAATAAGAGCATTGAAGATGGGTCGTGGCTGGGTCTTCCAGCATGACAACGACCTGAAACACACAGCCAGGGCAACTAAGGAGTGGCTCCGTAAGAAGCAGCTCAAGGTCCTGGAGTGGCCTAGCCAGTCTCTAGACCTGAACCCAATAGAACATCTTTGGAGGGAGCTGAAAGTCCGTATTGCCCAGCGACAGCCCCGAAACCTGAAGGATCTGGAGAAGGTCAGTATTGAGGAGTGGTCCAAAATCCCTGCTGCTGTGTGTGCAAACCTGGTCAAGAACTACAGGAAACATATGATCTCTGTAATTGCAAACAAAGGTTTCTGTACCAAATATTAAGTTCTGCTTTTCTGATGTATCAAATACTTATGTCATGCAATAAAATGCAAATTAATTACATAAAAATCATACAATGTGATTTTCTGGATTTTTGTTTTAGATTCCGTCTCTCACAGTTGAAGTGTACTTATGATACAAATTACAGACCTCTACATGCTTTGTAAGTAGGAAACACTGCCGATTTTGCAGGTTTTCAAATACTTGTTCTCCCCACTGTATTTAGGCTTGCCATAACAAAGGGGTTGAATACTTAATGAATAAATATAAAGTAAAATGTAAATCCACTTTGACATTATGGGGTATTGTGTGAAGGCCAGTGACAAAAAAAACGACATTTAATTCATTTTAAATGCAGGCTGTAACATGGCAAAATGTGGAACAAGTCAAGGAGTGTGAATACTTTGTATGTTGCTGCATTGCAGTGCCATGGAGATGTTATCGGCAAAAATGCCAGCACTACCTATGCCTGTCACTGGGCAAGGGTACCCATGATTATATACAGGCACATCACAGGACTCGGGCTACATTCCAATATCCATACTAGGCTTCCTCTTAGAATGCATGCCCGAGACATTGGATAATGGATCAGACCATTACTCTCTCTCATCAGTCCTAAAACAGGCCCTCCATTTTGAATGAAGGTAGTAACAGTGGAATCAGGTGCAGCTGAGGATGAAGGGAGGTAGCTAGCTTCTTAACCTGTGATACAGCAATACCTCTGGGCGGGCGAAGCCTGGCATTAGCCAACATAAATCACTAATACACTCAACTCATTAACAAAGAAGGCATTAAGAGTTTGGGCTGCTTATCCTAAACCTCCGGAGCTATTTAGCCAGTGCAGATCCTAGTAATACCACCGCCCATAGTTTCCACGGACTGTGGGGAAAAAAGAGACTGGCCAAGTGGGTCTGGAGGGAGGGGGGGTATAGAGTGAGCGTAACAGATAAACAATGACATTACCTGAATAAAAGATCAACCAGTCTTTCTTTGTTCTCTCTCAATAAGGCACTTAGTGTCTGGCTTTCTTGCTATATTTAGCGGACCGTGTCAAGTCATCTTTGCCATCCTGTCACCATGTTGGAAATCCGGTCCAGTAGGGGGCCAAGCTACGATAAAGACACATTGTGTCATCACAACTTTTGTCAGAGGCCCAGTCAAAAGTCATGAAGGTATTTTGGGCAGAGTTCATATGTTACTAATGAGTTTTGCCTACATTTTAGAGCCATATAACAGTCTCCAAAAATAAATAGCCTGCCATTTCCTATTTTCCTTTGATTTAGCCTTCTAGCTGATAAAAAGCATTAAAGATGAGTGAATTCTCAAACTACAGTATTTCAGGCCCACTTCACCCAGCTAAGTGAGATAACATTAAATGCGGGACCTTTTTTGAAAACATATTTAACTGTGATATAGTTCTGCCTTTTTGTGCCGACTTTGGTGTTTATTTTAGATAATGGACCATGCTGGGCTGCTTTATAAATCTGCCCACAAAAGTAGTATGTGTAGATCCATGCCAAAGAGGGTCCCAGTAGTTTGGTATTACCACATTAAGCCTAATAGGTTTAAAGCCTTCATTCGACATGGTTTAGCAAAAAATCTAGGCCTATAATAGATTATATTGTCATCTTCAATCATGAAGCGTGATCAATTTTCTGGGCAAACACAGCACTTGGGAGCATTTTACATTTCCTGCTAGATGAAAACATTACTTTCTTCCATAGCTTGGTGACATGTACGTTATACAAGGAACTAAGAATAGTCAATGCTTTTAATGTCCACCATGTGATTCTCTGTGTTGTCAAGGACTTCGGAGTTGTTATGACAACATGCAATTATTATAAGTGTTCATCTTAATGTAAAGAATATGTAACATGTTAATGTGAAAAAGTTATTTGAGGAGCTGGTGGTTAATACCACCGACATACTCATGTTCTTCATGTACTTCTGATTGGTGCACACCAGTATCTCACTCGTCACACGCAGCTATGTCTTTTTTTCAAAGGTCGTTATGCATCTTACCACTGAGCTCATCAAAGTATAAATCATTTTTTTAATGCTTGCTTCAACATTCTTTTTGAACACAACTCAATCATCAAGTTTTCTGACGACAACAGTGGTAGGCCATTCTCCTGGGGAGAATGGTGCTGCATTGCATAGCAGCCGTTTTACAAGCTCCTGACCAATTTGGCTTATTATTTTCTTTCTTTTTTTGTACTTAATGTTTCTACCATCGTTTCCTGTGAGTGAAATGAGCTTATGGACATCAGAACAAAGATCACTAACCTCAATTTAGATTAAGATTTCTACTTCAACAAGTCGGAGGTGCAGGACATACTGCTCACCCTGGAAAAGAAAAAGGCGGCGTAAGAGAGGCGATGTGTGGGCACCCTGACGAAGCTGCGCTGGCGAGTACATAAACCGCAGCTACTGTCCGTTCTATTGGCGATCGTACAATCTCTGGAGAACAAACTGGATGAGCTCCGTTCGAGACTGTCCTATCAATGGGACCTGAAGAACTGTAATTCAGCAGACACTCGTATCCAGAGCGACTTACAATAGTAGTTACTGCATACATTTTTCATACTTTTTCATACTGGTCCATTTCGTATCGAATCCAAAACCTTAGCGTTGCAAGCGCCATGCTCTACCAACTGAGCCACACGGGACCTAATATCCTATGTTTCACGGAGTTGTGGCTGAACATGGACATGGATAAAATACATATAGATGTTTTTCTATGCATCTGCAGGACAGAACGGCAGCGTCGGGTAAGCTAAAGGGCGAAGGTGTGTGTCTCTTTGTTAACAACAGCTGGTGCACGATCTCTAATAGAAGTCAAGAGGTTCTGCTCGCCTAAGTTAGAATACCCCATGATAAGTTGTAGACTTTTGTTTTTGTTTTACTATTTTTTTTTTTTATTAAGCAAACATTTTTCTTACTTTTGAACTCTGCATTGTTGGGAATTGGCTCATACAGTGCCTTCAGAAAGTATTCATACCCCTTTACTTATTCCACATATTGTTGTGTTACAGCCTTAAATCAAAATGTATTAAAAAAATGTGTGTGAGGTACAGAGATGAGGTAGTCATTCAAAAATCATGTTAAATACTATTATTGCATACAGAGTGAGTCAATGCAACTTACTATGTTACTTGTTAAGCACATTTTTACTCCTAAACTTATTTAGGCTTGCCATAACAAAGGCGTTGAATACTTATTGACTCAAGACATTTAAGGTTTTCATTTTTTATTAATTTGTAAAAATGTCTAAAAAGATAATTCCACTTTAACATTATGAGGTATTGTGTGTAGGCCAGTGACCCAAAATCTCAATGTAATCAATTTGATATTCAGGCTGTAACTCAACAAAGTGTGGAAAAAGTCGAGGAAGTGTGAATATTTTCTGGAGGCACTGTAAGTAAGCTTGTCACTGTAAAGTCTACACCTGTTGTATTTGGCGCATGTGACCAATCAAAATTTATTTCATTTGACAACACTCTTTACCAAGAGAGTTTTCATCTATATTTTTCGTAGCTGTCTATTTACCACCACAAACCGATGCTGGCACTAAGATCCCACTCAACGAGCTGTATAGGGCCATAAGCAAACAAGAAAATGTTCATCAGAATTTTGACCTCCCCTTTTTTAGCACATCACCAGGACATCTGCAGGACATCTGCAGGACATCTACAGGACATCTACAGGACCTAGTGTCACAAAATGCTGGAGGAAGGCCAAGAAAATCATCAAGGACCTCAGCCACCCAAGCCACGGCCTGTTCACCCCACTACCATCTACAAGACGGAGACAGTACATCTCCAGGCCATCAGACTGTTAAATAGTCACCAATATCAGGCCTCCTCTCAGTACCATGCCCTGAACCTTAGTCACTGTTACCTAGCCTTCTACCACCTGGTACTCTACCCTGCACCTTAGAGACTATTGCCCTATGTACATAGTCATTGACCACTGGTCACTTTAATGTTTACATACTGTTTTACCCACTTCAAAGTGCCTTCAGAAAGTATTCACACCCTTTGACTTTTTCCTTTTTGTTGTTGTGTTACAGTCTGAATTTAAAATAGATTAAATTGAGATTTTTGGTCACTGGCCCATGCACAATATCCCATAATGTAAAAGTGGAATTATGTTTCTCAAAATGTGTACAAATTAATAAAAAATGTAAAGCTGAAATGTCTTTGGTCAATAAGTATTCAACCCCTTTGTTGTGGCAAGCCTAAATAAGTTCAGGAGTAAAAATGTGCTTAACAAGTCACATAATAAGTTGTGTGGAATAATGTTGGAATAGTGGAATAGTATTTAACATGATTTTTGAATGACTACCTCATCTCTGCACCCCACACAGCAGTGAATTTCAACCACAAAGATGAGTTGTTTTACTATGCCTCTCAAAGAAGAGCACCTGTTGGTAGGATGGTATTTTTTTTTTAAAGCAGACATTGAATGTCCCTTTGAGCATGGAAAAGTTATTAATTACATTTTGGGTGGTACATCAATTCACCCAGTCACTACAAAGTTACAGGCATCCGTCCTTCTGTTGCCGGAGAGGAAGGAAACCGCTCAGGGATTTCACCATGAGACTAATGGTGACTTTAAAACAATTAGTTTAATGGCTATGATGGGAGAAAACTGAGAAGGGATCAACAACATTGAAGTTACTCCACAATACTAACCTAATTGACAGGGTGAAAAGAAAGAAGCCTGTACAGAATACACATATTCCAAAACATGCATCCTGTTTGCAACAAGGCACTAAAGTAATAATGCAAACCATGTGGCAAAGCAACTAACTTTCTGTCCTGGGGCAAATCCAATACAACACATTACTGAGTACCACTCCCAATATTTTCAAGCATAGTGATGGCTGTATCATGTTATTGGTATGCTTGTAATCTTTAAAAACTGGTGAGTTTTTCAGGATAAAAGAGAAACAGAATGGAAATACAGGCAAAACCTGGTTCAAATCAAATCAAATCAAATGTATTTATATAGCCCTTCTTACATCAGCTGATATCTCAAAGTGCTTTACAGAAACCCAGCTAATTCAGTCTGCTTTCCGCCAGACACTGGGAGACTAATTCACCTTTTAGCACCAGCGTTGCTTACCAAGAAGACTCCAGAATCCCCCACGCCGGAATTTATTTTAAGCGCAGGCACATTTACATCCAGCTTTAGCACTGCTTAGCACTTTATTGTTGTCTTGATCCTTTCTCACCTCTCACTATGCATTGTACTAGACATCGATATTTTCCAATGGCTTCCTAATCATGGCAATATTCATTTTGTAAATGCAGTGTCCTCCCATGTCCCTGTGGAGACGAAGGGAAAATCAGATTTGATTGAAATTGATTGCCGGCTAACAAATTTTAAACAACTGATAAAGCAATTAACTGGGTCGAGTTGGTATTCTCTCACGGATGTTGCTCTTAACTTATAATTGTAACTATTGATTCAAAGGAACAATTGTGGAGAGGCATTCTCTCTGACTAGAAAGCTTTACGGCAATAATTTATTTTCCCTGGCACATCTCATTCTCTTCTTCTAAGGCTAATCTATAGGTAAATGTTATATCTGTGCAAACTCTTACTAGAAGAAATGGAAAGCTTTGGAACTGTAGGCTATTTGAAGAATTTAAACCCAGGTTTGGTAGCTGAATATTCCTGGTGCATGGGGTGAAGTGTAATTGTTGAAAGATAGGTGGGGACCATCGGGGCTCCCATCGGTCTCTCGTGGGGTCTTCTAAACCAGCTGTCATCATCAGCAGCTCTATGGTGAGAAACATCTTGATTCCTGGGGCAAAAATCCTGTGCCATTCTGGACCACAAGTACAGGACATTACAAGGCTGCTTCCTACCGTTCTATGACATTGTTGTAGATAACATTCATATACTGAAAATTTGTGCAAAAAGGCAAACTCTGCTCCATCGTTCATTGAATCAAATGGCTCATTCATCATAAAACTACTTGAATTACTTTTTTTATTAGCAAGATTAGCACACTTAGCCATGACATGCCAACAACAACATTCTGAACCTACACTCCATGCATAACTGACCAAATTAAGAAAGACAAGCATTGTAATTTGTAATTCCTAAAAGTGAGTGTGGAAGAGGTGGAACATATTTTGTTGTCTATTAAATCAAATCAAATTTTATTGGTCACATACACATATTTAGCAGATGTTATTGTGGATGTAGCGAAATGCTTGTGTTCCTAGATCCAGCAGTGCAGTAGTATCTAACAATGCATATCAATACAAACAAATCTAAAAGAAAAAGAATGGAATTAAGAAATATATAAATATTAGGACGAGCAATGTCAGAGTGGCATTGACTAAAATACAGTAGAATACACTATATACATATGAAGTTAATAAAACAGTATTTAAACATTATTAAAGAGACCAGTGATTCAATGTCTATGGACAGTTGAAGTCGGAAGTTTACATACACTTAGGTTGGAGTCATTAAAACTCATTTTCAACCACTCCACAAATTTCATGTTAATCTTATGGCTTGAATCCCGTTAGCGGGATCAATATGACGACAGCCAGTGAAAGTGCAGGGCGGCAAATTCAAAACAACAAAAATCTCATAATTAAAATTCCTCAAACATACAAGTATTATACACCATTTTAAAGCTTTATGTCTTGTTAATCCAGCCACAGTGTCTGATTTCAAAAATGCTTTACCCCGAAAGCAAACCATATGCTTATGTTAGGTCAGCGCCTACACACAAAAAAACACAGCCATTTTCCAGCCAAAGAGAGGAGTCACAAAAAGCAGAAATAGAGAGAAAATGAATCACTAACCTTTGATTATCTTCATCAGATGACACTGATATGACTTCATGTTACACAATATATGTATGTTTTGTTCGATAAAGTTCATATTTATATCCAAAAATCTCAGTTTACATTGGCGCGTTATGTTCAGTAATCTTTTGCCTCCAAAACATCCGGTGATTTTGCAGAGAGCCACATCAATTTACAGAAATACTCATCATAAATGTTCATGAAAATACAAGTGTTATACATGGAACTTTAGATAAACTTCTCCTTAATGCAACCGCTGTGTCAGATTTCAAAAAAGCTTTACCGAAAAAGCAATAATCTGAGTACGGCGCTCAGACACAAAAACATGCCATACAATATATCCGCCATGTTGGAGTCAACAATAGTCAGAAATAGCATTATAAATATTCACTTACCTTTGATGATCTTCATCAGAATGCACTCCCAGGAATCCCAGGTCCACAATAAATGTTTGTTTTGTTCGATAAAGTCCATCCTTTATGTCCAAATACCTCCTTTTTGTTCGCGCCTTCAGTTCACAAATCCAAATTCACGACGCGCAGGTCAGACGAAAACTCAAAAATTTCCATTACAGTTCGTAGAAACATGTCAAACGATGTATAGAATCAATCTTTAGGATGTTTTTGTCGTAAATCCGCAATAAAGTTTCAAGCGGAGAAATCCTTTGTCTTCAGAAATGCAATGGAACTGAGCTAACTCTCACGTGAGCTCGCATGCCCTGCTGGCAGTGTTCTGACTCCAGGAGCTCTTATTCATCCCCACTTTACAGTAGAAGCCTCAAACAAGGTTCTAAAGACTGTTGACATCTAGTGGAAGCCTTAGGAAGTGCAAAATGACCCCACAGACACTGTAGTTTGGATAGGGAATCAATTGAAAAACTACAAACCACTTCCTGTTTGGATTTTTTCTCAGGTTTTTACCTCCCATATGAGTTCTGTTATACTCACAGACATCATTCAAACAGTTTTAGAAACTTCAAAGTGTTTTCTATCCAAATATACTAATAATATGCATATCTTAGTTTCTGGGATTGAGTAGCAGGCAGTTTACTCTGGGCACGTCAGTCATCCAAGCTACTCAATACTGCCACCATCCATAAGAAGTTAAACTATAGTTTTGGCAAGTTGGTTAGGACATCTACTTTGTGCATGACACAAGTAATTTTTCCAACAATTGTTTACAGACAGATTATTTCACTTATAATTCACTGTATCACAATTCCAGCGGGTCACTAAGTTGACTGTGCCTATAAACAGCTTGGAAAATTCCAGAAAATGATATCATGGCTATAAAAGCTTCTGATAAGCTCATTGACATAATTTGAGTCAATTGGAGGTGTACCTGTAGATGTATTTCAAGGCCTACCTTCAAACTCAGTGCCTCTTTGCTTGACATCATGGGAAAATCAAAAGATATCAGCCAAGACCTCAGAAAAAATTGTAGACCTCCACAAGTCTGGTTCATCTTTGGGAGCAATTTCCAAACACCTGAAGGTACCACGTTCATCTGTACAAACAATCGTACTGTCACGGCTGTTGTCGGTGAATGAGGACCAAAACGCAGCAGGTACGTGAATGCTCATCTTGATTTTTAATTATCTTCAAAATGAACGTACAAAATAACAAAACACGAACGATCAACAAAAACAGTCTGGTAAGGCACAAGGCGAAACACAGAACAATCACCCACAAAACTCAAACACAAACACACCCTAATATATGGGACTCTCAATCAAAGGCAGATAGACAACACCTGCCTTCAACTGAGAGTCCCAACCCCAATTAACCAAACATAGACATACACACACTAGACTCCACATAGAACTACCTAGACATAAACCAAAACCCGGAAATACTAAACCAAACACCCTTTTAACAAACACACCACCCCGAACCACATAAAACAAATACCCTCTGCCACGCCCTGACCAAACTACAAAACAATTAACCTTATATACTGGCCAGGACGTGACAGTACCCCCCCCCCCCCTTAAAGGTGCTACCCCAGAAGCACCTTAACAAAAAATAACCCCAAGCAACACCAACAAAAAGTCCCCTTTTCTAAAGGGAGGGAAGGGAGGGTGGCTGCCGTCAACGACGGCACTGTGCTACACCCCCCCTCCCCAACCCACCTATTTCTGGAGGTGGCTCTGGTTCCGGCCGTTCCAGGCTGTCGGGCCACTCTGGCATCGCCGAGGGGCAGTCGGGCCAGTCTGGCATCGCCGGGGGGCAGTCGGGGCAGTCTGGCAATTCGGGACAGTCTGGGCAGTCTGGCAATTCGGGACAGTCTGGGCAGTCTGGCAATTCGGGACAGTCTGGGCAGTCTGGCAATTCGGGACAGTCTGGGCAGTCTGGCAATTCGGGACAGTCTGGGCAGTCTGGCCACTCGGGCCACTCCGGCAGTTCAGGGCAGTCTGGCCACTCCGGCAGTTCAGGGCAGTCTGGCCACTCCGGCAGTTCAGGGCAGTCTGGCCACTCCGGCAGTTCAGGGCAGTCTGGCCACTCCGGCAGTTCAGGGCAGTCTGGCCACTCCGGCAGTTCAGGGCAGTCTGGCCACTCCGGCAGTTCAGGGCAGTCTGGCCACTCCGGCAGTTCAGGGCAGTCTGGCCACTCCGGCAGTTCAGGGCAGTCTGACCACTCCGGCAGTTCAGCGCAGTCTGACCACTCCGGCAGTTCAGCGCAGTCTGGCCACTCCGGCAGTTCAGCGCAGTCTGACCACTCCGGCAGTTCAGCGCAGTCTGACCACTCCGGCAGTTCAGCGCAGTCTGACCACTCCGGCAGTTCAGCGCAGTCTGACCACTCCGGCAGTTCAGCGCAGTCTGGCCACTCCGGCAGTTCAGCGCAGTCTGGCCACTCCGGCAGTTCAGCGCAGTCTGACCACTCCGGCAGTTCAGCGCAGTCTGACCTCTCTGGCGACTGTTGACTGGCGGGCAGCTCTGACGACTGTTGACTGGCGGGCAGCTCTGACGACTGTTGACTGGCGGGCAGCTCTGACGATGACTGTTGACTGGCGGGCAGCTCTGACGATGACTGTTGACTGGCGGGCAGCTCTGACGATGACTGTTGACTGGCGGGCAGATCTGATGATGACTGTTGACTGGCGGGCAGCTCTGATGATGACTGTTGACTGGCGGGCAGCTCTGATGATGACTGTTGACTGGCGGGCAGCTCTGATGAAGACTGTTGACTGGCGAGGCTGGGTTGACGCACTTGTAGCCTGGTGCGTGGTGCTGGTACTGGGCTTACCAGATTATGTACACGCACCTCCAGGCTAGTGCGGGGAGCGGGAACAGGACGAGTCGGACTGGGTTGACGCACTTCCGGGTCCGCACGAGAGACAGGAGCTGGAAACCCAGGGCTATGGAGGCGCACAGTCGGTCTCGATCTTACCTCCTGCACAACCCGTCTTGGCTGGATGGAACTAGTAGCCCTGTACGAGCGGGGTGCCCGTACAGGGCAGACTGGGCTGTGCAGGGGCCTGATGGTAGCCGTGCGTAGAGCGGGAGTTGGGTAGCCTGGTCCTCGGAGGCGTACCGGCGACCAGATGCGCTGCGCAGGCATCCTCCTACCAGGCTGGATGCCCGCTCTAGCACGGCACCTGCGAGGGGCTGGAATAACGCGCACCGGACTGTGCGTGCGTATGGGTGAGAGTGCGCTCCTCAGCGAAACATAGCGCTCTCCACCCCATACGCTCCTCCATATAACCACGAGTAGCTGGCTTCCGGCTCTTCTTACGCCTAGCCAAACTACCCGTGTGCCCCCCCAAAAAATTTTCTTGGGGGTGCCTTTCGTGCTTCTCCTTCAGCGCGTACTTGGCCTCGTACCACCGCCTCTCTGCCTTGGCTGCCTCAATTTCCCACTGCGGGCGTCGATAATCCCCAGCCTGGTGCCAAGGTCCGGCCCCGTCCAGAACTTCCTCCCAAGTCCACTTCTCCCGCCAGTCCAACTCGAACTCCGTCTGCTCCTTCCTCTGCTGCTTGGTCCTTTGGTGGTGGGTGATTCTGTCAACGTTGTTGTCGGTGAATGAGGACCAAACCGCAGCAGGTACGTGAATGCTCATCTTGATTTTTAATTATCTTCAAAATGAACGTACAAAATAACAAAACACGAACGATCAACAAAAACAGTCTGGTAAGGCACAAGGCGAAACACAGAACAATCACCCACAAAACTCAAACACAAACACACCCTAATATATGGGACTTTCAATCAAAGGCAGATAGACAACACCTGCCTTCAACTGAGAGTCCCAACCCCAATTAACCAAACATAGACATACACACACTAGACTCCACATAGAACTACCTAGACATAAACCAAAACCCGGAAATACTAAACCAAACACCCTTTTAACAAACACACCACCCCGAACCACATAAAACAAATACCCTCTGCCACGCCCTGACCAAACTACAAAACAATTAACCTTATATACTGGCCAGGACGTGACACGTACGCACCATGGGACCATGCAGCCGTCATACCGCTCAGGAAGGAGACATGTTCTGTCTCCTAGAGATGAACGTACAGTGGGGGAAAAAAGTATTTGATCCCCTGCTGATTTTGTACGTTTGCCCACTTACAAAGAAATTATCAGTCTATAATTTTAATAGTAGGTTTATTTGAACAGTGAGAGACAGAATAACAACAAAAAAAACAACTCTGTCAGGAGGAATGGGCCAAAATTCACCCAACTTATTGTGGGAAGCTTGTGAAAGGCTACCTGAAACGTTTGACCAAAGTTAAACACTTTAAAGGCAATTTTTCCAAATTGTAATTGAGTGTATGTAACTTCTGACCCACTGGGAATGTGATGAAAGAAAGAAAAGCTGAAATAAATAATTCTCTCTACTATTATTCTGACATTTCACCTTCTTAAAATAAAAGTGGTGATCCTAACTGACCTAAGACAGAGACTTTTTACTAGGATTAAATGTCAGGAATTGTGAAAAACTGAGTTTAAATGTATTTGGCTAAGGTGTATGTAAACTTCCGACTTCAACTATACATAGGGCAGCAGCCTCTACGGTACAGGGTTGAGTAACCAAGTGGTAGCCGGCTAATAATGGCTATTTAACAGTCTGATGGCCTTGAGATAGGAGCTGTTTTTCAGTCTCTCGGTCCCAGCTTTGATGCACCTGTACTGACTTCGCCTTCTGGATGATAGCAGGGTGAACAGGCCGTGGCTCGGGTAGTTGATGTCCCTGATGATCTTTTTGGCCTTCCTGTGACATCGGGTGCTGTAGGTGTCCTGGAGGGCAAGCAGTGTGCACCGGGTGATGCGTTGGGCAGATTGCACCACCCTCTGGAGAGCTCTGTGGTTGCGGGCGGTGCAGTTTCCGTAACAGGCCGTGATACAGCCCGACAGGATGCTCTTAATTGTGCATCTGTAAATGTTTTTGAGGGTCTTAGGGGCCAAGCCGAATTTCTTCAGCCTCCTGAGGTTGAAGAGGTGCTGTTGTGTTTTCTTCACCACACTGTCTGTGTGGGTGGACCATTTCAGATTGTCAGTGATGTGTACGTCGAGGAACTTGAAGCTTTTCACCTTCTCCATTGTGGTCCCACTGCAGTCACACACCTAATGTGTTGTAAAATCTGTTGTGTAATGTAATGGTTTTGTAATTGTATATAACTGCATACATTTTTGCTGGACCCCAGGAGGCAGCAGCTAATGGGGATCCATATTTTTTAACTAGGCAAGTCAGTTAAGAACAAATTCTTGTTTTCAATGACGGCCTAGAAACAGCGGGTTAACTGCCTTGTCAGCTCGGGTGCGGCACTACAACGTTCTGCCCCACTACAACAAAAAATGTGCTGTTGGGTGTACTCGAGGACCGGAGTTGAGAAACACAGCACTAACACAACCCCATCAGTGATCAATGAGAGGGATCAGGTAGATATTGTTCAGTAATGCATCCCTCCCCTTGAAGTTCTATAGGACCCTGCTGTGGTGTTGTGTTAAATAACTAGCTATGCCTCTGAGGGAGTTGACCCAATGAAACAATGAAACTATCCTGCTAATCAGCTCAGCAGGGGCCTGATCTGAGCATGGAAGCCCTACTTATGTAAACGTCTATGCGTGGGCTAGTAAAGCTAACCAGGGTGCACAGAAAGGGCGTTGTTAACCCCACAAGGCCTTCCATTTGAAAAGGACACGTCACCCACACAACATATCCTTATAGCGCATTGACTCCATTTCCACCCCTGTGTAACTCTTATTCAGCACATGAGCGATTTGGGTGTATGGTTTTCTGAGTGCTAGTTGTCGAGGGTCTGGCCAAGCTACCTGCTTTGTGAGGAGTGTCATAGATAAATAAGTAGGAATATTCCATGAGTGATGTTGAGACAAACAGTCAGAAGTCATTTAGGCTGTCAGCTCTCATCATGCTATTTCCAGTAAGGCCATTTGTGAGGAGTGCAGTACTGGAGATAGGGACTCGGCTCCCAGTCTTCATTACGACATTGGCATTTTCCCTTTGAATTACTTATTTTCTCTCTGCCGAGGGCAGATAGCAGCATGGTTCATTTCAGATCCAGGTCGAGTGTGGCTGTAATGGTCTTGTAAACTGGGAACCTACTGTAGGCCTACACTGCTGAAACCCATTTCGAAGTACAATGCGGAATGTGTCTTTCAGATGTGATGGTTTCGCAGCTTGGAGCAATAGTAATGGTGGTATATAAAACATATAGTATGTTGGTCTGCTGGTACTTCATTGCACAATTGATTCAATAGTTTTACACCATCTTAGAAGAAGATAAGTCCTTTATAAGTAGAAGGGGTTGAATGTTTTAGTATATATACAATGCATGGATTGAAACGGGGTGAAAGTTAATCTTTGCCTAGGTAAAACTAACGTGTGCGAGTACACATGTCTACTGTTCATGTGGTTAAAGTAATGGATGTTTGAAATGGTAGGAGGGGTTGTTCACATCGTATGTTTGACCACTCTACTGCATGTGTGCTAGTCATAACTGGCTGGTACGTATGCACATATATGGGCTATGGTAATGATTATGGAAATGTAATGAAAAGCTTACCATGTCCATAGAAATGTAATGAACCGGTTTTGCCGTTTCATTGACTGATCATTGAAATCCATTGAGACAGTTTTAACATCTTGTACAGATGATGCATTGCAGGGTTTCCCAAATAATCAGTGCTTGATGATGAGTTGGTAATTTGACTCAGCTGTGTAGTGCTAGGGCAAAAACCAAAATGTGCCACCCGGAAGGGGCCCCAGAACCGAGTTTGGGAAACCCTGATGAATTGTACTAAATGATCACATTGAAAATCTACTGTAGGCTGCTTGTCCGTGTGGGAAACAGACATATTGATCATAAATATAGTATACTGCTTCTACCAAAGATTGAGGTGGGAATGAGTTGCTTGGCTAGCTGGATAGGTAAATAGATGCAAAAAAGTGAAAAGACAACACTCAAGAAAGGACCACAACCATAATATTTGTAACTAGCCACGTGCGAACGTTTGAAGGAAAAAATAAGCTGTTTCACTACACTGGACCCGTCAGAATGAGAAGCAATTAGCCAATAACATTACAATAGGGGTGTGATTGAAGTTGTGCGGACCATTGACATGACAGATCGTGTGGCGCAAGCATCAGAAATTGTAACGACAAGTCCGACAACGCTTAAAAAAATCTAGGACGCCTGCTCACTTTCGCAACGCACGCAGCTGGTCAGGACAGCCCCATTGATTACATGGGGGGAGGGGGTCATCCAGTTTTTTCTCAAATGGTTAGGAATCTATGTCATGGTGATCTTTTATAAAAAGCTGTCACGTTTCGACCGTGAAGTCTTTATAAAGCTTAGCTTATCAAAGACCTGTTGGTCGCCTTGTAAGAAGTTCAACTCACTTTTGGAGTTTCCAGAGTTCAGTCACATTCATTTAGGTGATGAATCACCTGAGGCTGATGTTGTGAAGGCTTCACATGCCTCCTTCATTTATGCATTTTTAGAACGATGTTGGTGCACTGCAATTTTCAAATAAAAATAAGATGATGTTTTGTCACACACTGAGTAGGTGTGGTGAAATGTATTGTTTTACAGGGTCGGCCATAGTAGTACGGTTCCCCTGGAGCAAACTAGTGTCATGTGCCATGCTCAAGGGTAAATGGAAAGATTTTTCACCTTGTCGGCTCAGGTATGCGAACCAGCGCTATAATCGCTAGGCTACCTGCCTCCCTATCGTCTGTTCATGTTAATCTCTCTTGATAAACACCCTAAAAAATCTAAAACTCTCTGAAATACAAGCTCACGCATGTGTGTGGGGATCTCATGCCTGGTCAGGTAGCTCCTAAAAGCAGATAGTAATGGCATATTTCTGGACCTCATTGGTTATTCCCAAACAACAGATGCGCACAAGCAGCAGCCTGATTGTTTCACTTGCTGACTGTTCCAATACATAATGCTTAATACATGACAGAACAGCTGCTTGTGCCGATCGTCTACTCATTAGCATATTTAATGATCAAATGCAGCCCTGACCCCCATTAAGCCCCTTGTAAATGAATAAAATGCTGGATTTGGTGCTGGCTCCTACTGTGTTTTTGGTAACATATTGCTGTTATTGATGTATTACGCTTTAATTGCTCAATTATTCCATTCCCCACAGGGATGAACTGGCCAATATCGAGGTGATGCAACTGGACTTTGAGATGGAGAACTTCACCAGCCAATCGGTCACCAGAAGGATCAACTGGAACATCGACTACCGGGGCCAGAACCCACCTCCGGACTCGGAGAAGGTGGTGACTGAGTTGACCGTGGTGCAGAAGGACATTCAGGCTATCATCCCACTCTCCATGGTGAGTAACCTGTGACATCACATATGGTATGCTATAATAATGTTTATATCAGTTGAATCTGTCCATTGTAACATTTGCCACAACTATTCAATTCAAATCTCTCACGTAAGACAATAGGTTAGCCTCCAGTTTCATCAAAGGACCTTCGACCCCATTGTCATTTGTAACCATGCTTATCAACACTTGAGGTTCTCTCTCACTAGATCGATGATGATTTCACCTGCTAAGAGAAGGCTACCAAGGCCACCTAGTAATGGCACATCATGCTAAGAGTCTGTCTGGCGTCTCCACTCCTATCTCATGAAAAGGGGCAATTGCTGTAGTAAGCAGTAAAAAACAATTGTGGAAACAAAGGACATTAATTAAGTAATAGGAAGGTAGAGGGCCAGTCCTGAAGGGTCAAGTCGCCTCCTGTGTGGTTTCACCTCCCCTTACTTGGTGAAGGGAGCCTGTGGAAAGTCTCTAGAAGTTTTAGGGGGGGAGAGACTTCATTATTTTGATATTACAATTCAACTGCTTGGGTAAAATGTATAACGGCACTTAGTTCTCTCAGCCCCGCATATATTTATATAGGTCTAAAATGCCACAAGTTGAAAAGAAGCAAGCACCCAGGTACTGAAGACACTTTTTTAACACACTCAACTACAGAGGTTAATAAACGAAGAGGAACATGACCTCTGTGTGTTCACCGGACTTGGCGGTGTGCTTCGAGGGCTTTGTTAGAGGGGTCAGGCAGCGATGAGGATAGGAGTTCAGCTGAAAGGAGCCGGGGTCATAGAAAGGCCAACGCGTGGGGAATAGCAAAAAATAGCAATAGCCGAAGCAACCTGCGCCATTTCATTCATTATCAGCTGCTTTGTTTCACTGTTTCTGCTTCATGTACTGTAGTGTAGAGAGGTTGCATCCCAAATGTAACCTTATTCCCTTTATAGTGTACTACTTTTGACCTGGTCCCATAGCACTCTGGTCAAAAGTAATGCACTATATAGGGAATAGGGTGCCATTTGACCAAGGCAGAATCTAATGCCACACATTCTCAGGTCTCTCTGTCTAATTATTGTAACAGTAACAGTAGCAGCAAGTCGGTAGACATAATGCACTCAGCACTTTGTGTCTACCATTGCACACATCCTCTGAGAGCTTGATAGAAACCAGAAGGCTCAGATCAGAATTTTTTCTGCAGCCACTGATTTGGGAGACAGCAGGATGAGGCAATCTGGGGAAAAAAAACACACAAGATGCATTTTATCTTGAGTAACAAAAAAATGAAACAAGAACATGGCAAGCCATGTGCACAAAATGAATCCCCTCTCTGATTTAGCCCTAGCATGAACAAACGAGGGAGAGAGGGAGGGAGGCTTGAGGGAGAGCTAGAGGGATGGGAAAAAAATAAAAAGGAGAAAAAAAATAATCCCAAGACGTGAAAGCTTTGCTAAGCAGATTCACTGCCAGCCAGAGCTGAGCCACTACAACTGGGGAGGAGGAGGCGAGAGAGGGGTGAGATAGTAGCGAGGGAGGGGGGAGGAGGAACGAAGGAGGTGGGTGAATTTACAGTGCAGAGTAGTAGCATCTTCCAGGAGGATGTGGTTAAATCAGACTCCATCACATTAGTCCTGTCAGGGCCCCAGCTAGGTCCCCCTGGCCCCCACAGTCTTGGCGCAATTACCGCCCCGTGTCAGAGAGCCCTCTCAGGGGCTTCTTATTAACGAGGGATGGGAGAGGTGGAGAGGGAGATGAGGAGGGGAATAGCGGGATACTGTGTTGCTGGCTCCACCACTGCTTCATGCTGCCGCAGTAGCGAACAGATTATAAATAAAACATGGCCGTTTTCTTTGCCGAGGTCCTCATGGCACGAAGTCACAGGGCACACGCACACAAACACACACACACATCTACACACACCACGTTTTGCACGTCTGACGTGGCGTTTCAATCATTTCCATGAGGAGTAAGAAGTGGGAGCCGTGGCGCAGAAAGCAGCGGAGGTTTGGCTTTGATATGATTCGCTGGCTAATCGGCTCGGTCTTAAAGCCTCCATCAAAACTCAACAACTGTGGGGCTGTCAAGCTTCATTCATTTTCTCACTGCTTGTCATTTGGTTACTTGGATTAAAGTGGACCCTGCTTCTTTCATTTCTCCTGTTTAAATCTAAAACAACACTGTTCACATGGACGAAGCTAAACTAGTAGTTATTAATCGACAATACTAGTCGTTGTTCCAGGAGCAGTATAATACATGTTTTCATTTCCGCAGTGTATTAGACTGATAGTTGTCTCAGTCCCGTTTATTGGGCCTGGAGTAGTCGTGTCTTGTGTCTACACTAACTGATCCTTTTCTTACTGTGTGTCTTAATGCATGGAGTTTAAAAGTGTTAACCTTGTTGTTTTGCAGGCTATAAAGTGTTTGATTACTTTGAAATCCTTTCCTGCGTGTTATTGATAGCTCTCCCCCTACTGTGTTCACGATAAGCTCTCACTCATTACTCCGGACACTGTGGCTACCACTTACCGCCACCATAAATTCTCGGTCCCCCCATTTAAATGTTGCATATTAGCTGGGCAACAGAATACCATTGGCACGTGAAAATAAGAAACATGAGGGAGGATGGGATGATTTTTTTACTATAAGGTGGCAGTTGCGGTTTGTTGAGAAGAAAAAGAGTTGAGCTCTTTTCTCCGTCCCATAATTTGTCAATGTCAGAGGACCTCCCACTGGGCACAGACGTCAATTCAACGTCTATTCCATGTCGGTTCAACGTAATTTCATTGAAATGATGTGGAATCAACGTTGATTTAAACAGTGTGTGCCTAGTTGGCTGTCATTGGTCTGCAGTGGCTATTCTTTAGCAATAAACTCAGAGGCTAGGTTAACACATGTTCCTCACTGGATAATTACTTAATAAGCATATTGTATTATGAACAAATGTATCAACAGGTAAAATGGCATCAATATTCAAATAGTGCACCAGCTAATTTGATTTGGGCAGGACCTGACCATTGTGAATTCTTCTAGACTTTAAATTGTTCTGGTTTCAAATAGTTTGGAAGTTATATTGTGAGATGACCTGCTATGGACAGCAATAATTCATTCAGTATGTATTGGTTTTCGAAGGGCACACACAACATACAATTTGCACTCATTGTCAGTGAACATATGCTTGTATCATGCCAAGTAAACTCTCCTATTTGATTGCCAGCTTTAGGGCACTACAAATTAAAGGAGCTCATCAACATACATGCCTCCAGAAGCAACATTAATACTCTTTTATATGCTGCATTCTTTTTGATTATACCACAATAAGTAATACTGTTTTGCCTCCAAGACTTGAGCATGGTGGTGTTTTGATTGAAGTCAAAGGAACATTTACATGATTTGGGTTTTCTCTAGGGGGACACGAGGGAAACAAATTAAAGTCAAACACCTTACCCCCGCATAGCTCACATTCATTCCGTCAAAATAATGAGTTTATTAACAGTCGCCCATTTCAAGGACCAGTGTGCATTTTAATTGGCTGTTTCTATATCACTGGAGTCATGATAAAAGTGTAGATCTGCTGACGGACTTGGCCCTGTTTATAATCAGTTCTCAAGTCAGTTTTTATTCCCCAGCAATGAGATTTCAGTCATTTATTAGCAACACTAGACTTCATAGTTGTTGTTTGAGGCCTTAGTGCACAGATTCACTAACAGTAACCTGTTGTTTGAGGCCTTAGTGCACAGATTCACTAACAGTAACCTGTTGTTTGAGGCCTTAGTGCACAGATTCACTAACAGTAACCTGTTGTTTGAGGCCTTAGTGCACAGATTCACTAACAGTAACCTATTGCTTGACGCCTTAGTGCACAGATTCACCAACAGTAACCAAGATTGTGAGGACAGATACAAAGGTTTTTAGGACAACGTTATGTTTTGTTGGTGTCACGCCCTGACCATAGAGAGCCTTTTATTCTCGATGTTTGTTAGGTCAGGGTGTGACTTGGGTGGGTTATCTAGGTTGTTTTTTCTATGTTGGCCTGATATGGTTCCCAATCAGAGGCAGCTGTTTATCATTGTCTCTGATTGGGGATCATATTTAGGCAGCCATTTCCCCACTGTGTTTTGTGGGATCTTATTTTGACTAAGTGCATGTAGCACCTCTGTTGTCACGGTTTGTTGGTTGTTCCTTTTTGTTTTGTGAGTTTCATAAAAAAATTATGTGGAACTCAGAGCACGCTGTGCCTTGGTCCGTCTCTCCACACAACCGTAACAGTTGGGGCATTCAAATATACTTTCCTTTGTCACCTTCATTTTTTCATCCGCTTGATGAAGAAGGAATGTTTCACTTTACAACTCAAATTACTTAGCGTACATAGTCAACGTGAACTTCTTGCCTTTTTGTTCTAGAGTTATTTGGAGCAGAATGCAGCTCGGAGGGGAAAACTTAAAAACAAAGTCCCTTTGTACAGTACAGGAAATGTTCAATTTGTAGTATATTTGAGATTTAAAAAAGGCTTCTGAAGTACGTAATTTCTACTTCGAAATTGCAGACTTGATTTACCCTTAAGAAAAATGTATCAACCCCTACAAAAATGTGTATTATAATGCCAATTATAATCCACATAATAATTCACATTTCCTGCTGAAGCAAACTGTCTCAAGTTAAGATCCTACATCTGTACTTGGAGTGATGAAATGGATGAAAATCAAACCCAACGACCACTGAGAATGGCTTCCAGCGGAACTCTTTTGGACATTCTTTTTGAGAAGTACATATTGGAAGTACCCAGTGAAATATAATAGCGATGAACACTATCTAACACAGTTTTATGTTTGTTCCCCCTCTACTCTACAGGACACCGAAATCATTAACACTGCGATACTGACTGGCCGAACAGTGGCCATTCCCGTGAAAGTTGTCTCTATTGAAATGAGTGGTGTCGTCACCGACGTCTCGTCCTTCGTAGAGTGCAAGTCGTCTAACGAAGACATTGTCAAGGTATGGTACAGTAGATTCCCACTTAGGTTGCAAAATTACAGTAACTTTCCCCAAATCCCCAGGTTTTCATTATTGGGATTTCTGGAAAACTTGGGAATTTTGGGAACATTTTGGGAAAATTCCCTCCGATCTTGGTAATGCATCTGATACCGAATGGAATCCCACCGCACTCGTACCGTCTTATCTAGTCTGATCTAGTCTGGTTGCCACCATGTCTCCAGACCTTAGAGTTTACTTTAGCTGCATTATCTGGTGCAAGGCATCCATTTCCATCCATTTCCATTGACTAAGGTTACATCCCAAATGGCACGCTATTCCCTATTTACTGCACACATTTTTACCAGAGGTCCTGGTCAAAATTACTGCACTAAATAGGGAATAGGGTACCATTTGGGACTCAGCCTTAGCCAAGTAGGGCGACTGTAGTGCTGTAAAGGACTTAAGTAAAAATACTTAAAAGTACTACAACCTCTTCAGCATCTGATCCCATTAGCGGGATCAAAATCCAGCGAAAAATCATATCGCCAATTAGCATTAAAAAAAAATCATAATTTAAAAAAAAAAGTAATAATTTTTTTTTTTTTTTTTTTATAGATACACCTCTCCTGAATCGACCCACGTCGTCCGATTTCAAAAAGGTTTTACAGGAAAAGCAAATCATTAGATTATATTAGATGAGTCCATCGTAAAAAGCAGCTTCATAGCCATTTTCCGACCAACCACTTGCATCACATATAATCAAAAAACAGCTAAATGCAGCACTAACCTTTTACAAACTTCATCAGATGGCACCCCTAGGACATCATGTTATACAATGCATGCATTCTTTTGTTCAATAAAGGTCATATTTATATATAAAAACAGCATTTTACATCTCTGTCTGACGTTGACTTCATTATTTCCCCTCAAAAGCGTCCCGGTAAACAATGCTGCATTTCAATAAATTACTATACTATAACGATTTTTTAAATGTATATTGTCAATCTAACATTTATAGATGAATATCTCTTGAGAACACCCGTCATACCAGATTTTAAATTAACTTTACTGGGTAATCACACTTTGCGATAAAAGGAGATGCGATACTCAGAAAATGAGCTAATATACAGAGCTCGGCGCCATCTTGGACGCAATAGCATGAACCATCTCATCTTGTATAATATTGTCAATAATCGCCTACCTTTAGTTGTCTTCATCAGAAAGCATCCCAGGTCCACAACAGATGTATTTTCGGTCAAAAAGTCCATACTTCACGTTCCATTAGCCTGATGTTGGTAGCGCGTCCTATGGCTCTCTCCAAGCGCAGCTCTGAAGTTCAGAATAAAAGCAATGCTCGCGCATGTAGGTTCGTTCAAACATGTCAAACGTTGTATAAAATAAATCTTCAGGGCCTCTAACACCAAGAGAGCCAATAAGATTCGAGGGGGATGATGTCATGGCCTTTAAAACCGTATCCAAAGGTGGGGGCAGACATGGCCGCCAGCGTCATAATGGTGATGGCCCATCCCCTGTGACCAATTTCAAACTCGTGTCATTCACTGAGTTTTGACTCTATAAGGCTCAAACCACTGTGAAAGGACTGGCGACATCTAGTGGAAGCAATAGGAAGTGCTCAGTGAACCATTGCTCACGGTGTGATTAATAGGCAAAGTGATGAAGTCGAGTCCACAATTCAGAATTACACTTCCTGTTTCAATCGGTCTCGGGGTTTTGACTGCCATATGAGTTCTGTTATACTCACAGACACCATTCAAACAGTTTTAGAAACTTTAGAGTGTTTTCTATCCATATATAATAAGTATATGCATGCCCTATCTTCTGAGTTTGATTAGTAGGCCGTTGAAAATGGGAACGATTTTTTTTCAAAATGCGCTGTGGCGCCCCCTATCCTACGGTATCCTCAAGAGGTTTTAAGTAGTATTTTGGGGTATCTGTACTTTACTATTTTTATTTTTGACAACTTTTACTTTTACTTCACTATATTCCTAAAGAAAATGATGTACTTTTTATTCCATGCATTTTCCCTGACACCCAAAAGTACTCGTTACATTTTGAATGCTTAGCAGGACAGGAAAATGGTCTAATTCACACACTTATCAAGAGAACATCCCTGGTCATCCCTACTGCCCCTGATCTGTCAGACTCACTAAACACAAATGCTTTGTTTGTCTGAGTGATAGAGGTTTCCCCTGGCTATCCGTAAATAAATAAAAAACAAGAATAGTGCCATCTGGTTTTCTTAATAGGGATTTTGAAATGATTTATACTTTTACTTTTGATACGTATATTTAAAGTAATTACATTAACTTTTGATGCTTAAGTATATTTAAAACCAAATACTTTTCGACTTTTACACAAGTACTATTTTATTGGGTGACTTTCACTTTTACTTGAGTCATTTTCTATTAAGGTATCTTTACTTTTACTCAAGTATGACACTTGGGTACTTTTTCCATCACTGGATGACTGGAGGCGAGGAGACGATGCTAGTGTCTTGGGATGACTCACAAACACAACTCTGGCCCGTTGGGGGCCCACAGTGGTAGAATACAACATCAACTCCCATTTGTGGATTGAAGAAGGACCCACATTTTGCATTCATAGCCCATAATCAGCAGGGGTAAATCCCATTTAGCTGTAGAAAGAGTTGGATAAAGGAGGTTGCCACCTCTGAAATATAATCCAACTTTATTTGTTGATTTTCTTGGAGCACGTTTGATGACGGCATCACGACACATTACAGAACGTGAGAAAATTATACATGTGAGAAAAATTATACTACATTTTTTTATGTTGATTTACGCATTTCTGTTCATTTGAGATGATCACGTGGGATTATCGAAAGCAGAGTGCACAATAATAAATGCACGTGTTCAGAATAAGTGGAGGGAAAAGCATCAACTGTACAATACAGCAAGAATATACAGACCACACCTAATCTTATTCTGCCATTTATATGTGTGATAAGACTAGGATCTGTTTGTCAGAGGGCAAATCAAAAGCGAGACATTTTGCCGTTAATCTGTTTGTGAGAAGGTTTAGAATGGTTTCAAGGTAAGCTGCATTAGCTCAATGTTATTGAATAGACCTCGCTTCGCTGCCCTTGCCATTGAACTTTAGAGGATAATGCAAGATGAGACCTTCAAGTCGAGACAGTTCTATAAAACAATCCGCCGAATACGAAAGAAAGGTTCCGAAAGATGATCCACAAAGTTTGTGTGGTTGTTCAGTTGTGTTGTTTTGTGCTCTCCCCATTGCATTTTGTGGTGCCCCATTATTCATACACAGCACTGTAATACAGATCTGTTATAATCAGATTACTCTATTCTATTATTCTATTCGCGTAGCCTAGGTGAATCTGTGGAACACTCAAAGCTATAGGCTCTGAGTAAAGCACATAGAGAATGTCTTGTCATATAAACCAAGCCTCACCATGTGCACATACTGTAGGTTGTGAATTCCAAATGTGTGGGCTTCTGCTTAATTTTTTTATAATTTTTTTTTAAACAAAGCATTTTATTTTTTTTGCTTTGTCTATTCGCCAACCTGCCATAGCTCTGTTTTTGTTCCCAACTTCTGGAAAAGGTTATGCTGCTCTCATTTCTCTTTACTGAGGCGTTTATTTGTTTGTTTGTTTCTCCCTCTTTGAAATAAATAGGCCACAGTATATGTCAGCACTGCCGGATAATCCAATCCCATTTGACTGTACAGTTTTGTGTGAGCACAGTAGGATGATTTGGTTATTAAAGACCACATCTGTGCTCTGCTCAGACGGAGTTTATTCTGCTATTTTATGTTGTGTTGTGCAGGGTGTGGAGGAAGGCACGGGGATGGGAGGCAGTATGGGGAGAAGGCAGGCAGCAGAGAGGGAGGCTGGGCGAAAGGAGGTGTGGGCTGAGGACCCTGTGGGGATTTGTCAGCGAGCGGGAGACATGACTCCCCCAGCTGATCCTTTCTCCTAGGGCTGTGTGTGTGCGCGTGAGTCACTGTAGCCATCTGAGGACACAGATAAGGCGGCGGCGGAAAGCCTTGTTCCATGCCAGTGGTCATCCAACCCTTGCCCTGCCAAGCCCTCTGTTTCCTCCATTCTGCACCAATGTGACACATTCACCTTCAGCCAGCGACCAGGCTTAAATAAGAGAGGCTTTGTGAGGCAGTGAGAAAAGTACACCTGAGTGGTCTAGTGTCTTCAGTGTTGTCTCCTTGCTGTACTATTGATATGAGAGGTCTCGAAGAAGTTTGTATTATTGTTGATGGCCTCACAATGAGGACATAATCCAGTCAATGAGAGCATACAGGCCCAGATTTTTTTTTTAAATGATTGTATCCTACTAGAAACTGGTTTTGAGAGATTAAGCAATGAAACGCAGTGTTTCGCAAAGAATTCCTTCAGTTGATTAATAAGTTAAGGGGGATTTTTAAAGAGAAGTCTATTGATTATCATACTGTACCTTCCATCAATCAAAGTAGGTTTTCCTAATGGCCACTACAGAGCAACATTAACCCAACGGGGGTGTGTTCATTAGGCACCAAACGAAAAGTAAAATGAACTGAAACAGGGAGGGACAAGCCGAACCTTTACCTTAACGCTTGATTTCGCTTTCTGTTGCAAAACATTTTAAAATGTTTGATGTTGCATGCCCTAATGAACACAGCCCAAGTTATGTTTTATTTTTCCATCTGCTCCACCTCCAGCAAGAAAACATGTGGCATTGATAGGCCTAAATCCTGTTTGGAGGCACATGTTGAAGTTAAGCGTGTAAGCAGAGGTGAGCCAGCATGGGATCTCCATCACTAAATGGTGCTCATTGTTTCTCATTAGATCCATACGCATTAGTCAGTAGAATAAGTACTATCAGGTCAAATGAACCTGCCAACCTTCTGTGTTCCACATGCATGCGACTCAACGTGCATGCACAATAAGATAAACCAAAACAAACATTAAGCGACCCTTGGAAAAACAAAGCCCGACAATACAGTATTGGAATCCGTTTTGTTATCAGAGCTGCCGAGGAGTAAAGATATGGATATACTGTGCTGCAGGCGGGTGGTGATGCTTTTTGATCCTGGATCTCTGTCTGTTGGTTTAAACTGAGCCTGGATGCCGCCCTAGCGGGTAGTGCCCGCCCTGTCTTTCTTTGCCCCGACCCTACCCAGGAAATCTGTTGGCACCATGGAAGATGCCACAGCACATTAGAGGGCTGTGTAGCGACGACAGCTCGCGGCTCCATGCATGAGAGCACTTTCACAGGCCCCGCTGGGCTACTGACACCCGTAGTCGTTAACAGCTTTTGACTCGCAATTAGCCAGCCAAGTTTATTAGCTGCCTGCAGGAGCTGGGATCGTTTATGCTAGCGCAGTTAGCAAGGGTGAGTGAGAGTGATAGGAAGGCTGGTGTTAGCATTATAGCGATGGGGAGGCCTAGAGTGGTAGGTCACAGGTGTGGAGGGGGCACTGTGTTTTGGTGCAGAGGATGGCGGTGTGTGTGTGTGTGTGTGTGTGTGTGTGTGTGTGAGAGAGAGAATATGGGGGCAGGTACACTACATGACTAAAAGTATGTGGACACCTGCTCGTCGAACATCTCATTCCAAAATCATGGGCATTAATATGGAGTTGGTCCCCCCTTTGCTGCAATAACAGCCTCCACTCTTCTGGGAAGGCTTTCCACTTGATGTTGGAACATTGCTGCAGGGACTTGCTTCCATTCAGCCACAAGAGCATTTGTGAGGTCTGGCACTGATGTTGTGCGATTAGGCCTGGCTCGCAGTCAGCGTACCAATTCATCCCAATGGTGTTCGATGAGGTCAGGGTTCTGTGCATGCCAGTCAAGTCCTTCCACATCGATCTCGACAAACCATTTCTGTATGGACCTCAATTTGTGCACGGGGGCATTTTCATACTGAAACAGGAAAAGGCCTTCCCAAACTGTTGCCACAAAGTTGGAAGCACCGAATCGTGATTCATCACTCCAGAGAACGCGTTTCCACTGCTCTAGAGTCCAATGGCGGCGAGCTTTACGCCACTCCAGCCGACGTTTGGTATTGCACATGGTGATCTTAGGCTTGTGTGCGGCTACTTGGACATGGAAATCCATTTCATGAAGCTCCCGATGAACAGTTATTGTGCTGACGTTGCTTCAAGAGGCAGTCTGTAACTCGGTAGTGAGGACAGACGTTATGTGCATCAGCACTCGGCGGCAGCGTTCTGTGAGCTTGTGTGGCCTACCACTTCGCGGCTGAGCCGTTGTTGCTCCTAGACATTTCCACTTAACAATAACAGCACTTACAGTTGACCAGGGCAGCTCTAGCAGGGCAGAAATTTGACGAACTGACTTGTTGAAAAAGTGGCATCCTATGACGGTGCCACATTGAAAGTCAATGAGCACTTCAGTAAGGCCATTCTACTGCCAGTGTTTGTCTATGGAGATTGCATGGTGGTGTGCTCAATTTTATATACCTGTCAGCAACTGGTTTGGCTGAAATGGACGAATCCACTGATTTGAAGGAGTGTCCACATACTTTTGTATATATAGTGTATGTCCTTTGCTCTGTACAGTATTTAAGCCTGGCAAGCAAGAACCTAATTTTCATGATTCAATATGAAAAAAAGTATATTACCCTGATTCCAGCTGACATCCCAGATCTCTACCAGAGAATGATGATCCCAAAATCCCTATTCACACAAAGGTGACTACAGACAGATAATCTGAAAACTTGATTTACCAGAACAAGGGAAATGAGGGAAAAGACTCAGCTCTCTCCTCTATCTGAAGGCTTCCCACCCAGCCTGTATGGATTGCAGAGTGGAGAGGCCTGTCTGGATGGACTGGGTGTTTTATTAAACCCCCCCCCCCCCCCTCTTATGATGAATCCCCAACCCTGAGAAGACTGGTGAACCCGACCTCCATTTGCAGGAGATTAGCTCCTCTGATTACAGTGTCAGCTGCCTCCAACTGCCAGATAAATCATCGATGGTATCCCAAAAGCAAACTCTGCTATCTATTACAGTAAATCATTTAGTATTAAAGGGATGGGTATTTATGAGAAATTCTGTGCTGGGTGATTTCTTGGAGACAACTGTTGGATAAAATGTAAGTCAACAGAATTTTGTATGTGGGCACCTGGTGTATTAAGCTTTCATATTCTATGAATTATCTGTTGCCTGAAAGCTTGTGTTAGTATATATATTCTGCTGTGTTTCTCCGCATAATTGTGTATAGAACATTACACTGAAAATAGTGGTGGGTTGTGGGTGATCGTGGGCCTGATTTTTAAAGGCTTAGAGTAGACTGTACTTAAGAGCCAGTTCATCCACTCAAGAAGAGACTCAAATTAGATAGGAGAAAATCCTCAAGTAGTGTTGTTTACACTGTGTTCCAAAATATTTCAAATTACAAAAATATAGCCCCTCGTGGCAAAATATTGGAACGTTCATAAAGGAGGATTATTGTGACCTAATAATAGTACACATTCCACATTAAAATAATCTGTAAGCAAAAAGGAAGACATGTTTTCCCTGTTTCCTTTAGCGGAATCTGAGAAAAGCTGTGCACCAACAAACTCAATGTAATAAACTAGGTGGTGGACTCTACTCCTGCATCCATACTGTACTATATCACTTGTATCACCTGTCAACGATCATTATCATATATTGACCCTTAACCTTTGTTTTTCACAGGTGTCCATGAATTGTGACTACGTGTTTGTGAATGGGAAGGAGACGCGGGGCTCCATGAACGCCCGTGTCATCTTCAGCTACGAGCACCTCAGTGCCCCCTTAGAGCTGACCGTGTGGGTACCCAAACTCCCCCTTCAAGTGGAACTGTCCGACAGCAACCTGAGCTTCATCAAGGGCTGGAGGGTACCCATTCTTCCTGACCGCAGGTAGGACTCACCAACACACTAAACACAGCTCCCCTTTGTGTGTAGTGTTAGAGTGGAGAGCACTGCTCTTTTAGAGCTGATGTTTCTTGTATTTATTTTAAGTCATTTTGAGGTTACTGCATTCTAGTGTGGTTTGCTGCACTCTAGCTGAGACACTAGCCTAGATGTCATTGTCTTCCTCAACTCATGTATCGTTTCAATTGTGCACCCCATGTTTTGCATGTGTCGTGTGTGTGTGTGTGTGTTACATGTCGTCCTAGTGACGCAATTCTATGCAAATCTGCCTAACCAATGTTTATGCCTCTTAGGCCTTATCTTTGTTTGCACAACTACTGCCTGTGTACACATTTTATTAGAGTTTAAGTCACGTATCTCTCTTAATGAATTGAACGAAACTAAGACGTTTGTCTGAGAACAGGACGTTAAGCAAATTCCAGACCGGATTGACAGTAAATTCATGGCAAGCTTTTAGGTCCGGTTTCCCAGACACAGATTAAACCTAGTTCTGAAACCTAGTTCTGAAAAAACTATTTCAAAAGAGTTTCTCGATTGAGGATCTTTTTAATCCAGGACTAGGCTAAATCAGTGTCCGGGAAACAGGCCGCTAAAGTTTAAAATGTTTTGAACCATCAATGAACCATCAATGTACAACATTAACTACTGTCTTCAAATTTTTGGAGTGAATAGGAAAAAAAACTGCAGAAGGCTTCATTCCGCCATTTTGGCAAAACATTTAGCACTTAACTAGATGTTTGCGATGTTGTCAGAACAAGGACAAAAAAAACACCTCACTGTGCATTAAACACTTAGATGTGCTGTTTTTACTTTTTTTTAAATATATATAACAGATACCACCAAACTATGCTATTAATTTAGCTGTAATTTAATCGCCTTTTATTTGGTCTCCCCTCAGAACACAATCCATTTGGCTCACTTCTCACTCTGTCTCTCATCTCTCGCTCTCTCATATCTCTCGCTCTACCTCCCTCTATCTCTCCTAACACAACACTGTTTAAGCCTTAAGCTTTATCAAGGGCCAGGTCTCTTGGACCGCAATGTGTGTGTTTGCTACATTGCAGCTGCATTGCTCACTGGCTGTGTTATCCAGTAATGTGTTCTAAAAGAGGACAGAAGGTTAATCGGGTAGGCCGGCCGATGTGCAGCAAAGATCCTAATAAGAACAGACACTCCTCTGAAGAAAAAAAACATAGGTATGGCCTTAACATGGGAAGCTCTCTGACCTGAGCAAAGAGTCATGAAACTCCATGAGGAGAGTCACGCTGTCTCTCGGATTTACCCTAGTCTTAACTGAACACTCGTCTACATTCTTGTCTCTCCACTTCTATTGTGGCTTTATTGTACAAGTTGAAAAACACAGGCGAACGGCGCCTTTTAGCCTTGAATGTCTAGCGTTAGCCGGCCACGGGACATGATGCATGTTAGAGTATTGTCAGACCTTTTAGGGAACACAGGACAGGCCTGCTTGATATTCAGATGGGCTTTGGGAATCAATGGGTGGGATATGCTTTGTCAGTCACTGACAGCCCGCTGCCGCTCCTGCATCTTAAGTTATCTGAAAGGATAAGTCAAAGCAAAGATTAATTAGCCTTGGGAATGGAGGAGAGCTTTTTAGCATTTAAGAGGAAAGCCGGCAGCTTGTCAGGCTGTTGAGAAACGTTTGGCAAGTATTACATCTTCTGGAGGAACATATTGGGCTTGGTTGGGATGCACTGACCGTGTTCTCCCCCTGTCCATCTAAGCATCCATTGATTTAGGAATGGAAGGCACACGTCCAAATCTTGCTTGTTTGGAAGTTTTTGGAGGAGTTTCGTGCCGGCTTGGATAACTTTTCCCTCACAAAGGGCACATTGGAACAGACACTGTAACAGATGTCCTCCACATGGATTAGTGTTGGGCCTCTCATCAAATCAAGTGCTAAATTATATAATGATAAGAAGCAATTAAGAACATAAGCTCCCGAAACAGGATGCAGGATTTAACTACACCACAGCATATTCCACAAACATATTGAGTTACAAGATGCATCATTAAAGGTTATGATAAGCCATTGAGCTACTGCTGAAACGGCTTCGTAAATAGTACAGCAAATACATTTTTACATGATAACCCTTACTCTGTTGTACACTTTGATACTGGTAATGATATTGACAATGGTTACGGTTTTGACACTGTTAATGGTATTGACACTGTTTACATCATTGACAGTTTTTCTCTCTCTCTCTCTCTGTCTCTCTGTCTCTGTCTCTGTGTCTGTCTCTCTGTCTCAGGAGCGCCAGAGACAGTGACACAGATGACGACGAGGACGACCGGCGGGTGAGCCGGGGCTGCACCTTGCAGTACCAGCGTTCCCTTGTCAAGGTGCTAACCCAGTTCCACACCACCTCCACCGAGGGCACCGACCAGGTCATCACCATGCTGGGGCCCGACTGGCAGGTGGAAGTGACTGACCTGGTTCAGGACTCACTGAAGGTGGTCGACCCCAGGATAGCCGAGCTGGTGGACCGCACCGTGCTGGTGGGCCTGGAGCTGGGCTCCACTGTACTGAAGGTATAGAAACTTGGCTAGGTCACCAAAGTCTGTAAAAAGGAAATGGCTTCTTTCAATTGCCTCTTTTACCTCATAGATGTTCGCCCATCTCATAAATGTTATAGGCTAGGGCACTAGAGACAAATAGGAAATTGACACTGAGGTAGACAAAATGCTTCAGTTTGGATCATACTGACCAAAGTGCAGCTGTAATATGCAGAAGCACTCAGAGTGAGCAACAAAACATTTTGTACTTTACACTGACCTAGACGAACTGGACAGGTGAAAGAAGGAAATTAGACCTCTTCTTCATCGCTTTCACCCATTTTGTCTTTGTGAAGAAAGCCTCTTTAAGATGATGAAATGATAAATGAGTTCTGTCCAAACTTGCTTTTAAAGATGGCTCCATCTGCATAGGCATGTAGTCTATATGGGCTTCCGCTTAGCCCCCCATTATGCAGCTCTACCATTCAACCTGAGTGATTGACGGCATAGAAAACCATACTTATTGAAGGCTGTAAGAAATTAAAAGATCTCAAGCTTACACCGTATTTTATGGCACATTAGGAAAATGAAGAGTAGCCTATTTCTCACTACTAACCCATATTAGTGGAGCAAATAAAAAATAAAACATGTAACCTTTATTTAACTAGGCAAGTAAGTTATGAAATAATTATTATTTACAAGGACGGCCTATCCTGGCCAAACCCGGACGATGCTGGGCCAATTGTGCGCCGCTCTATGGGACTCCCAGTTTCTCACTACCAACCCCTGTTGGTGGAGCGAATCATTTATTTATTAAAATGTAACCTTAATTTAACTAGGCAAGCCAGTTAAGAACAAATTCTTATTTACAATGACGGCCTATCCTGGCCAAACCCAGACGACGCTGGGAAGATTGTGTGCCACCCTATGGGACTCCCAATCACGGCCGGATGTGCACTGAGTTGCAGTGCCTTAGACCGCTGCGCCACTCAGGAGTCCGTGAGACCATGAATCTACTCTCAAACTAAATTATTTCACTTAGAGGGTTCACTGATAAATAAATGAGTTATAAGACCTTTTTCATTAATCGAACGCCATTTTCCAAACAATCATTTAATCGGGGGGGAGTAGTCTGGAAGATTTGATAATGGGCAACAGTTTAATCCCACCATCTTGACTTCAAGGGGTTTCATTTCGGAGCTAATTATTGTTTTTGAATGAAAGTACGGCACCACAAAAGGTGTAAGAGTCAGATTTTGTATTGTTTTTCGTTTAGATGTTTATTTATTTTACATTAAATGCATTACGAAATATGACCTTCACATGATTTTTGAGCTTTGTAATTAACATTCCAAAGCATATTGAGAACATTTAATTGCCAAAACATTGAAAACATTTAATTGTTTCTAACAACACAGAATTAAACAATTAATAAGAGTCCCATGATGGTAGGGATTGCCCATTACTGCTTATCACTTATTAACCATCTTTTATTCACATGACTTTACTTAAATAAAATATTTCAGATGTGTATATTTTTTTATTTTTATTTGATGACTATTATTTAATTTCTTAAAGTCATCGTCTCATCTCTGCTCAGGCAGTAGCAGCCAGACAGCCATCTAACGTTATCATACTAAACTCAGCAAAAAAATAAATGTCCTCTCACTGTCAACTGCGTTTATTTTCAGCAAACTTAACATGTGTAAATATTTGAATGAACATAACAAGATTCAACAACCGAGACATTAACTGAAGGCCTTAGCCCTCACCCTCCAATCCAACAGGTCCCAGACGTGCTCAATGGGATTGAGATCCGGGCTCTTCGCTGGCCATGGCAGAACACTGACATTCCTGTCTTGCAGGAAATCACGCACAGAACGAGCAGTATGGCTGGTGGCATTGTCATGCTGGAGGGTCATGTCAGGATGAGCCTGCAGGAAGGGTACCACATGAGGGAGGAGGATGTCTTCCCTGTAACACATAGCATTGAGATTGCCTCTCTCAGCCTATTGCGGACAGTCTGAGCACTGATGGAGGGATTGTGCGTTCCTGGTGTACTCGGGCAGTTGTTGTTGCCATCCTGTACCTGTCCCGCAGGTGTGATGTTCGAATGTACCGATCCTGTGCAGGTGTTGTTACACGTGGTCTGCCACTGCGAGGACGATCAGCTGTTCGTCCTGTCTCCCTGTAGCGCTGTCTTAAGCGTCCTACAGTACGGACATTGCAATTTATTGCCCTGGCCACATCTGCAGTCCTCATGCCTCCTTGCAGCATGCCTAAGGCACGTTCACGCAGATGAGCAGAGACCCTGGGCATCTTTCTTTTGGTGTTTTTCATTGTCAGTAGAAAGGCCTCTTTAGTGTCCTAAGTTTTCATAACTGTGACCTTAATTGCCTACCGTCTGTAAGCTGTTAGTGTCTTAACAACCGTTCCACAGGTGCATGTTCATTAATTGTTTATGGTTCATTGAATAAGCATGGGAAACAGTGTTCAAACCCTTTACAATGTGAAGTTATTTAGATTTTTACGAATTATTATCATGTGCGGGGCCAGGAAGAAGTGCAGTGGATTCTGGTTGTTGTAGATAATTAAAAAAATACACAAATCCAATTTTTTAGGTGCTGGACAGATGAACGTGTCAAAGAAAAAAAGCTATTTTTTGCAACTTTGGTATGCTTCCATAGGAAAATATTCAACCTAGTTTAGCGCAGAAAACGTGGTAATTAACTACAATGAAAAAAGGAATGTCTGCAACTGCTCCCATGGTGATTTAATCAGGCGCACAATAAAAACAATATTTCGATCCGAGTTGTAAACGTCGTGATGATTTCTCTCTAGAGAAACAGCGTGTAGAGCTCACCAAAAAAAATGCAAGTAATTGAACCAATATCGGTCAATTTGTTGTTTAATAATACAAAAAAACGACATTTTAGTTCATCGCTCAGCACTACTTTATAGGGCAGGGGTATTCAAACTCTTACCCTACGAGGTTCCGCACCCTGCTGCTTTTCTGTTCTACTTGATCATTAATTTCACACAGTCCCTGATTAGAGGGGAACAATTAAAAAACACAGTGAAACTGGCTTCGAGGTCCAGAGTTGAGATGAAGGGTTATACGGAAAGGGGGCCATTTGCGACACAACCATAGACATTGGTGAGGTGTACTTATAACACCCATTTCTGTCAGCATCACACAGAGTGTGATGGAGTGACGGAACGCTTGATAATGGTTGTTAGTACAGGAGAAGTGCATCCTAACCTATGACCTATGTACTGCATGGACCTATGTGTGGTATGGCTCCAAATTTGTGTTGCGTTAGCTTTGACCTAGATTCAAAATAATGTGTACAATCCACACTCTTAAAAGAGTTTAACTTAAAGGTACTTCTTTTCAGTTTTTTTATTTTTTATTAATGTTTTACTAAAAGACTAGTACTAGCCTACACATAGAAGTGGTTGATTTGTATGCTTTGGGTTATTTCTACCTATTTCTGTTATTTCTGTTCGTAATTACACAGTCATTTATTTCATTGTGAATCAATTATCGACATTCATTTTAACCAAACAAAAACAAAGCTTAGTTATTCACCCTGATAATTTACTGCTACCGCGGTGGCTACTCAAATGAGTCTGAAAAACACAGGTGCCTAACTCAAAGCTTTTTTAGAGACAAAACCCAGGGTGGAGACCTGTCCTGCTTAGAGTACTTCATCATTCAACTGAATTCCCCACCTTTTGTGAAACTTTAGAAGTCATGTATTCATGTACTTTCATCCCCCGCGGTTACATTTTATGAGCGTAGGGGAGAAAAAGGAGAGACGGACTACCAATGAACTGGAACTCTCCTCTCCAGCACATCTGATCCCGAAAATATGCATCTGGGAGTCCCCGACGGCAGACCTTGGGATCAGAAGACGACAGCTTTGTCCTCTCTGGTGACATATGCGGCCGGTGACGTCAAGCCACATTGAGCCATCATAAAAAGCGGTTAAAAGCATTCTATGTACACGTCACCTTACCAGACAGTCCAGCCTCTTCAGCACACTATACTCAACAGATCAGGATGGCAACTCTGTCTCTGTGTTAACGGGCTCTTACTACTTTTTAATGGGTGTTTTGAACAGGGAGAAGGGCTGTAATGATAACAGATTGCCAAATTAGTGTGCTGTTTAGGATGGTAAGATTTTGAGCACTATTAAATGTTATTATGGCCGATAGAGGCCAAATTAACAAAGGCAGAGGCTCTCAATGCTCCTCTTCACTGTAGATTTGGCATGAGCTCCAATTGCTACAGAAGTGGAACAACCAACCGGGCTCGGATGAGCAAGAGGGGAAATATTTGGATAGATAATGATGCACTATCCCTGAAGGTGAACAAGCTATTTGGATAATGAGAAAAGCCAGTCTGCGGTCATCTCTAGTCATCTCTAGCCGCTGTTGTCACCAGAGCAGTACACATACAATTAATAATGACTGGAAAAAGTATTAATCCTCTAAAAAATAGAGCTCAAAACAATCCAAAAATGACAAAACATAGGTCTTTGATGGGGGAGAACCTGTCATATCATCTAAACCATTTTACAGGCCTTCCTGTATTTTACACAGGCAGCCTTATACATCTGAGTGCTGATGTAAAAATAAAATAGAAAAGTTAAGTCCTTTATGACTCACAGAGGAAGGCGAGTGCTTCTGTGGTTGACTTTTCACAAAAGAAGGCGAGTGCTTCTGTGGTTGACTTTTCCCATATGACCTTTACGAAGCAATCGGAGGCAACAACAAAAAGGTGAAATAATGAGCTGTAAATGCCGTGTTTGGCCCCTTGATGGAGGCAGACCTGTCAAGGCCCCAAGATTAGCTCGAGATGGGTGGGGTTTTTATTTTGTATTTTGTGTACTGCAGCTATCCGATGGACTCACATTTTTGCCAACCACCCACTGGAGAGAGGTCAAGAGGTCAAGTGTAGGGCACAGGGAGGCTGTAAGTGGCAGCCCCCGGGCAGCATACGGTGTCAGGCGCTTTGGTTTTGGCTTGAGTGTCTCATTTAACACACACTTACACAGAAGATGGACAGAAAGACAGACTCATATCCCACTTGTCTGTATTTTCCTGTCATGACACAAAATGCTTGGTGTGACAGTCAAATGGTCTCTTGCCATTTGCAGGTGGAGTCTCCACTCGCCGTGGAGGCCATGTTGGGAGAGGTGTCGTTTTCCGTCACCGATGAGAAAGTCTCCATCTTGGAACTTCGCGTCCACGCCATCTCTGGACTTTCTTTGTTACTACAGCCCAGCCCTGGCAACAGTCACACTATGGTCGCCAAGGCAACTGGCCTGCAGACACTTGCTGCACCAAAGCAGGTACTGTATACTAATATATAAGATGATACATGTAGAGGGCATTGAGTTTATGTGTGGATGTCAGCTTTGAGGATATAAAACATTAAGAACCCCTGCTCTTTCCATGACAGACTGACCAGGTGAATCCATGTCAAAGCTATGATCTCTTATTGATGTCACTTGTTAAATATACTTCAATTAGTATAGATGAAGGGGAGGAGACTGGTTAAAGAAGGATTTGTAAGCCTTGAGACCATTGAGACATGTATTGGGTATGTATGCCATTCAGAGGTTGAATGGGCAAGTCAAAAAATGTAAGAGCCTTTGAATAGGGTTTGGTAGTAGGTGCCAGGAGCACCGGTTTGTGTCAAGAACTGCAATGATGCTGGGTTTTTCACGCTCAACAGTTTCCCGTATGTATCAAGATTGGTCCACCACCCAAAGGACATTCAGCCAACTTGACACAACTGTGGGAAGCATTGGAGTCAACATGGGCCAGCATTCCTGTGGAACGCTTTCGACACCTTGTAGAGTCCATGCCACGACTAATTGAGGCTGTTCCCAATATTAGGAAGGTGTTCGTAATGTTTAGTATACTCAGTGAATGTTTATAGACGTAAGCAACCTGTCATCATATTGTTTGGTACTCAGGTGAGTATAGATGAGTTCATTTTCACCAAGGTACCTATTGAGCTTGGTGTCTTTTGATCTTGTTAATAAAATACCACTGTAACTGTATGACTCATAGAACATAAAGCTCTTCTTCAATGTACAGACCTGATTCATGTTGGCCTTCATAGATACTCAATGACAAAATACATTTTCAGGTCTAAATAATAAAACATTGTCAAACCAGCTGCCTCATAGTACAGAAGGCATTGCCATGGTTACAGTGTCCGAATGTGCCAGGACATGCCTTCTCACACCTTTGGAGGAAGGTCACTCCAGCGAACACAACACTGTACTGTTCTCTATCTCTATAGTATGTCTTCTCATTGAAAGCCATTTAATACATGTTTTATCTAAATGGTGTGAAAAGGACATTCTATTCATTTCTATTCTCAAGGCATTGCAGCTGGAGCACCACAATTATTTGAAGTGGTGCTACAGCATGTGTTCATGAATATTCCTTAATGAACAAAAATCATACAGTGCATTCAGAAAGTATTCAGGCCCCTTCCCTTTTTTCACATTTTGTTACATTACAGCCTTATTCTAAAATTGATTAAATAAAAAATATCCTCATCAATCTACACACAATACCCCATAATGACAAAGCAAAAACTGTTATTTTGAAATGTTAGCAAATGTATTAAAGATAAAGAACAGATACTTTATTTACACGTATTCAGGCCCATTGCTATGAGACTCGAAAATGAGCTTGGGTGCATCCTGTTTCCATTGATCATCCTTCAGATTTTACTATAACTTGTTTAGAGTCTACCTATGTTAAAATCAATTTATTGGACCTGATTTGGAAAGGCACACACCTGTCTATTTAAGGTCCCACAGTTGACAGTGCATGTCAGAGTAAAAACCAAACCATGAGGTTGGTTTTGACACAATTGTGTCAAGGCACAGATCTGGGGAAGGGTACCAAATAATTTTTTAAGCATTGAAGGTCCCCAAGAACACAGTGGCCTCCATAATTCTTAAATGGTAGAAGTTTGGAACCACTTAGAGCTGGCCGCCCAGCCAAACTGAGCAATCGGGGGAGAAGGGTCTTGATAAAGGAGGTGACCAAGAACCCGATTGGCACTCTGACAGAGCTACAGAGTTCCTCTGTGGAGATCGGAGAACCTTCCAGAAGGACAACCATCTCTGCAGCAATCCACCAAGCAGGTTTTTATGGTAGTGGCCAGACAGAAGCCACTCCTCAGTAAAAGGCACATGGCAGCCCGCTTGGAGTTTGCCAAAAGGCACCTAAAGCACTCTCAGACCATGAGAAACAAGATTCTCTGGTCTGATGAAACCAAGATTGAACTATTTGGCCTGAATGCCAAGCGTCACGTCTGGAGGAAACTTGGCACCATCCCTATGGTGAAACATGGTGGTGGCAGCATCATGCTGTGGGGATGTTTTGCAGGGACTGGGAGACTAGTCAGGGTTGAGGGAAAGATGAATGGAGCAAAGTACAGAGAGCTCCTTAATGAAAACCTGCTCCAGGGTGTTCAGGAACTCAGTGTGGGGCACAGACAAGACAATGCAGGAGTGACTTTGGGACAAGTCTCTGAATGTCCTTGAGTGGCTCAGCCAGAGCTCGGACTTGAACTTGAACATCTCTGGAGAGACCTGAAATAGCTGTGCAGTCCCCATCCAACCTGACAGAGCTTGAAAGGATCTGCAGAGAAGAATGGGAGAAACTCCCCAAATACTGGTGTGCCAAGCTTGTAGCATCATACTCAAGGCAGGTAATCGCTGCCAAAGGTGCTTCAACAAAGTACTGATTAAAGGTTCTGAATACTTAAGTAAATGTGATATTTCTAGGTTTTTTTAACCTCCTAATGAAGTCAGTTGTATAGAGAAGTTCCAGGAAAACAACGAATGTTAAGTTCAGTTTATTAAACTAAGCATACAGTACTGAGTACAGTGCATAATGTAATTTGCCTATTTAAAACAAAGGAAAAGTTATGCAAGCCATTACATACAGATCTGTGAAAGCTTAAGACGAAAGCAATTGCTTACAGAGACTGATATCTTAACAACCTCTATGTTGTTTAGGTGCAAACCTCTTAAGGATCAGACCCTTTTTTTCAATTTTCGCCTAAAATGACATACCCAAATCTAACTGCTTGTAGCTCAGGACCTGAAGCAAGGATATGCATATTCTTGATACCATTTGAAAGGAAACACTTTGAAGTTTGTGGAAATGTGAAATTAATGTAGGAGGATATAACACATTAGATCTGGTAAAAGATAATACAAAGAAAAAACGTGTTTTCTATTATTACTTGTTTTTCCCATCATTTTTTAAATGCAAGAGAAAGGCCATTATATCACTTAGGAGTCAAGGCGCAATTTAGATTTTGGCCACTAGATGGCAGCAGTGTATGTGCAAAGTTTTAGACTGATCCAATGAACCATTGCTTTGTATCAAGTCTGCCCAAATGTGCCTAATTGGTCAATTGATACATTATCAAGTATATAGCTGTGCACTCTCCTCAAACAATAGCTTTCTGTAAATTGGACAGTGAAAGAATTTAAGTTTTCTGCCCATTAGACTTGTCTATGTCCTGGGAAATGTTCTTGTTACTTACAACGTCACGCTAATTACATTAGCGCACGTTAGCTCAACCGTCCCACAGGGGGACACCAATCCCGTAGAGGTTAATGCATGGGTGTCATTTTTTTATAGATACTAAAGTTGGAAAAACAGTCTTTCTTACCGGCATTACACCATAGGGGTTGATTTCCATAGGGAAACGTCAGTAACACTGCATCCAACCCGCTAATATGAACCTGGAATTGAACATCTGTGGGAAGCAGCTCATGAATTTTCATGACATCACACACATCCAGAAAATGGACTGTTGACGCTCGCAGTGCTCATTAGACTATTTGCCTTATTGCTGTGCTGCACCCAAACAGCCCTCCAACACACAAGCCTGAAAAGAAATCTGATTTGTTACAAAAACAGTGAATGTCTCATCACACCAGCAAAAATACATCTTGTTTAATAAAAGTCAGAAGAATCGGCCTTATTTACGGCATGTTTGAGTCTTGCAACTGGGGACTTCAGTTTCTCTAAATCCTCCCAAAGAATGAATTGGGCACAGTCCTTCACCTTTTCCTGAGAAGCCAGATCGCACTGTGTTGTTTCACACTTGGGTCGTTCATATTCCCCCACAACGAGAGAACATAGCCAGGTTTCAATGCCTTGGAAATTGGGGACGACAGCTATTGTTTCTCCACCAACTCTCTCTCTCTGCGCTGGCAGTGGCCAAACAAAACTAAACCGTCAGGGCCCGGCATTTAATTCCAATTTAATCTCACCTTCCGCTGCTTGGCCACCTTACATTTAATTAGCATAATGTATTGTCCTAAAGTGCTTTCTGAGGCTGGGCCATAAAAGGCAGCCAATCCCTCCACCAGTGGACCTCTCCGAGGGGTGCTCAGGTTATTTCACACCATTTCATTCTGTTTCACAGGAGAAACCTCACCCGCCGCGTCTGCTAAACGTCCCCTTTCTTACTCCATGAATGAATGAGAGCCATAAACTACAACTGAGGGAAGTGAATAAGCCAAGGTCTCTTTCTATTAGCCTGGAATCCGCCCCATTTTTATTATTTTTATTAGGTTATATGTGCATTTGATTAACATTTGTTCATTTCAACCATCCCGAATGTGAACTGTGATCTCGTTTGCCAGGGCAGCTATTGTCATTTAGCATCTAAGAACAGAGAGGATGCACAAATCCTCCCTTCTATGAGTCAGCAATGCTTTGGCTGTCTAAGTCACAGAGATCCTATTTAATTTTATGGTCTAATTTCCCTTCTGGGGAAATACTGTTGATCTGTTAACCACAGTTAATCCTGAGCTCTCCAAAGAGGACTTAATAAATAGGTAACAATGATTGATTCATTATCCTATTGAGGAATTATAATTAGAACATTCCAGTCACCCTCGAGTATACTGAGTACTTTGTTTGCTTTGTGTCTAACCTTTTTAACATGTTGGTGTACTACTAGTGGCTTCATCAGGACAGGGTGTCATACTCAATGTATTATTTAAATCACGTTTCAAAGGCCCCATTCATCTTGACAAGTGGAGATGACAGAGGCCCGTGTTCAAACAGGAATGTCATAGCAACCTTGAAGTTCAGTATCCTCCGCCTGAATCAAAGAAAAATATGTCTACACTCTCAAACAGAGCGTTCCAATCCAGACAGAATTTGGATAAATGCCTCTCCCGTTAGAATATGAAAAGACATCTCGGTTGGGGACTAAAAGTGCTCTGTCAGAAAAGCTCTTTTCTTTTGTCAGCCCTACAGAGCAGGTACGCTAGGCTGAGCTGAGAGGTATTGTTTTAGCAGGAGCCAAAGGAATGCTTCTGTCAAAAACCACCTCGTTACTTGGAGACATGGCCACCGAACATTGCCATTACTCTCATGAAGCCAGACTCAAGCTGTCAGGTAAAGTGCTGTGCAGTTGTGCAGCTCTGTCTGTTGTTTGTCTGCAGGACAACAGTTGCAAAACACCCACTCACCCCTCCTTTCTTAGAGCGAGCTTTGTGTTCGCTGGCATACACTACTGAGACAGACCGCCTGTGTGTGTCTCGGTCTGTGCCGAGGCAGGGGGTGCCGATGTTTAGAGATGCTTAGAAGATTTAGGGATCGAGCGAGTCAGAGACTTCAAAGGCAGGAATTGGACTCACATATATTCACATCATACATCATACGTAGAGGAGTGAAAGAGCATCTGTTTGAACCATCGAAATGATCAGTTTTCGAAGAAACAACTATATCAACCAATGTTTGTAATTTCTAAACATGAATCCTGTAGTTTGTTTTGCAGCATATTGTTATTTGGCAAATCTGTTTGTTTCTTCAAGACATTAAAAAGGTGTCTCTCTGTAGCCTTCTAGGAAAGTTTGTCCATGGGGTTACTGTATGAATAATGAATCTGTGAAATGCTCCGGCATAGCAAAAATGGCATTTGAAAGCTGCATTTACCTAACAAAAATACTAAAAACAACCTTTTCCTCTTGTTGGTATCACAGGAGGCCAGCTTGTCCATCTGGCTTTACTACAGCGACAGCACCGCATCGCCTCTGACCTTCTTCGACCCGAAGGACTACAACCTCAACGCTTCCACACTGGACGACAAGGTGGTGTCCATATCCCAGGAGCCTCAGCAGCGCTGGCCGGTGGTTGTGGCGGAGGGCGAGGGCTCCGGGGAGATGGTGCGTATGGAGATGACCATCTGCGAGGCCTGTCAGAAGACCAAGCGCAAGAGTGTCATAGCTTCGGCCCCTGTGTACGTGAAAGTCCGCTTCGGCCCGGAGGAAGACTCCGAGGAAGAAATGGAAAGCGAGATCGAAATCGAGCCAGCCCGTGTCACCAGGCGGCCGGTGGTGGACTCCAACCTCGGCGACGGAGGCTTCGAGCCGTCCAACGAGCAGCCGGCGAGCGTTCCCATCGACTACACCAACTTCCCGACCATCAGCAACCAGGAGAGGCCCACCGAGGGAGAGGAAGAAGAGGAAGATGATGATTTCATCCATGCGCCCCGCAGCATGACCGACTTGGAGATCGGCATGTACGCCCTCCTGGGCGTCTTCTGCCTTGCCATCCTGGTCTTCCTCATCAACTGCATTGTGTTTGTCCTCAAGTACCGCCACAAGAGAATCCCCCCTGAGGGCCAGGCCAATATGGACCATTCCCACCACTGGGTTTTTTTAGGGAATGGACAGCCCTTGAGGGCCCAGAGTGAGCTTTCACCCCAGACGGTGGAGAGCCCCATTAACCCCCTGGAAGGGGTACAGACTTGTTGCCATGGTGACCACCACAGCAGCGGCAGCTCCCAGACAAGCGTTCAGAGCCAGGTCCACGGGAGGGGCGACGGCAGCTCTGGGGGCTCCACCAAGGAGCATGGCGAGGAGGCCAGCTCGCCAACCTCCAAGCGCAAGCGCGTCAAGTTCACCACCTTCACCACGCTCCCCACAGAAGACATGCCCTACAACTCCATCCCCATTGCAGATGAAGAGGACATTCAGTGGGTCTGCCAGGACATGGGCTTCCAGGACCCAGAGGAACTTCATGATTACATGCGCAGGATAAAGGAAATAGCCTGAAGGGGCGGCTGTTAAGAAGCACCCTCCTTACAGCTTTCAAAAAATACTTTCCTTTCTATTTTTCTCTTTTTTCACTTTAGTGAGAGAGAACTTTTCACAAACAAAAAGCAAGGCCAACTACACTTCTGTTATTGTTCGTTTTCTTTTTCTTTGCACAGTGCCGTTTCCCGTACACACTTTTTTGGAAGTCAAAAAAAAAATGGAAAGCCAAAGACTAGACGAGAATTTTAAACGCTAGAGAAATGGCTATGTCTGGATGTCCCTTCTACAGAGGTAGAGGAGTACACTCTCAAATGGAATTATAAGCTTCAGTCGTGAGCACTGTTCCGCAGGATGGATTTTAAGTGCTCCGTCACTCCTACTGGAGGTTAGTTAGCGAGCCTGATACGGACAGGAGTGTTTTTAGCAGGATGGGTTGGGTCTTGGCTCTGTGTTTGTCGGGTTGTCCCAACACCAAGTACCTTCTCCAACAAAGAGGCCTTCGATGTGCAGATTACATTTTCAGAGAAACAGCTTTTGGGACGCATTGTTTTACACCAACACAGAACAACATGATGGACAACCAATTGTCAAAGACGCTCATTAAAAACAATGTTACCAATTAATTTTATTTTGCCAGAGTAGGGAAGCATTCGTCAATGGCAGAACCTCCTTCATTGTTCTTGGTACAGCACATGCTATGATTTCATTCAATATCATTACTGTACATTTTGCTACATTTCATACAAATTCCAAGCCAGTGTCCTAATACTGGTTTCATACACTTTCCTGATTAAGTCTAATGCCTTAGAATGGGTTATAGAATGGGTTTCACCGATCACAACTGATTTCAATGCTGACACCCTGTTTTCACACTTTGGGTTAGGGGCCAGTGCGCAGGGCAATTATCCAAAACGCTACAACTTGTCAAAGGTTTAGTTATATTGGGAAATACAAAAGCGTGTACGTATATTGTGAAGTGAACAATCTTCGACATTCTTTGCATGAAAGGAGATACTGAGGCACAATCAGCAATTTTCCAAATTTGTGAATGTTTGTATTGTAATTATCTAATTATACCTAGACAATACTAAAGGACATATGTTGTATCATGCATTACATGCATGCCGTGCCAGACCTGCATCGTACAGCCCTCCCTCGTATGTACATACCATGACCAGCTGAGTTCCTCTTCAGCAGCAACATTACATTGAACTAGTTATTCATGCAGAGATAGAGAAGGGGGAACGTGTTGGCCCATCACTGTAAGCATAGAGTTTCCTCTGCAGTTTTTACTAAGATGTCCCACTGTACACCTGAGAATTACAATGGAAGAACTCTCATCCCACCAAAATATTTTGCAGCAGAAATCGTTCCATTTCCTTTTTTATTTTTAAACACGGTGACCTCGTGTAATCATGCTCCCCATTGAACACCAACGATTTTGTACCGAGTCACGATATTCATTTCCAATCAATCTAAACAGAGAATGAGAAGTACTATGTTTGGTCCAAAACATGTCTGTAATAAAGCATAGATGCTGCAAAGGAGCTGGTCATGACCATCACAGAAGCCAAGCGCACTGGTGCTGACGCATTGGGCTATTGTTATGGTGGTGACGCCTTTTAAGTTTCTCAGGACTGTCTGTGTTTGATGAAATCTTAAATGTAATACTAGGAGTTTTGGTTAGTGAACCTGCACAAAATAGAATGACTGCAAATGATAAATGCAATGGGATTCCATTTATAGGTTTGGTTATGTAGAAGTGTTGGCTAGCTAGAGTGTGATGAAATTTAAAGCACTGGGTGGGATGATGACTGATTCTTTGAAGATCATGTTTCCTACTGATCTGAAGATCTGCCAAGTTTTTTTCAAGAGTAATGGAAAATAAACAGGATGGAAAACTGTTCAATCAGTTTTTAATTCAACTTTATTTGTGTGCTCTAGGGTGTGGATTTGCTGTGTTTTTGTTAATCATATGATGTGCCAAATGACCACAATGGAAGAGCAAATGTCACCCAACCTCTCAATTTGAGTTATGAATCAATTCCAATCAATTAATTTCCACAAAAAACATCAACCTAGATGGCTGACATTTTGTCACCTGCTATTAAGTATTTTTTTTCCTATTCAGTTAATTTCATTTACAGCATGCCATGTGATGTGCGTTCCAAGTGGTTTCATTGAATAATGACCTAATTACACAATGTGATTAAATCTCAATCAAGCCCTATTAACATCTAAAGGTAAATGGTCTTCAAAATCAAAGACAACAATTCTTGCCCTCGCTTCAAACCCACGCTTTTACAAAGAAACCGGTTGAGGAAATGAACTGTTGGTTACAGCCAGACTTTTTTTCTTTCTTTTTTTTTTAACCCCCAATTTAAACGATGGTGTCTCAGGATGAATGTATTGATTCTCTACTGTACTTTGATCATCAGATGGGTATTTTGTCTCATGTATTACTATGGTCAACCCAAATCAGTACCACTGCTTAACAACAACGGTGGATTAAGTTTCTAATAGCAGCTTTTTAACATTATTTTTTTATAGTTCCGACTTTCCAATTTGATTATTCTTTCAGAGATCATAACAAATGTCTATTAAAAACATTTTATGGCTTCTGAGAATTTTTTTATGTTTCCTTTCTCAATGTATATATGTATATGCTAAACCATTTTTGTAATGTGACTTTGGTGAAGGTGTGCATACTTCAGTATACATCCTGTGTTTCTTCTGCAAGCCGCTGCTACTAGAGACTTTCTCACATGTGGATGAATACTTTTGAAGTGTACCCCCAGGTGGAGACATGGTGACCGTGCGCCAGCACACTGACAATACTATGTTCATGTACAGAGCACTGTTCAATTTCCTGTATTCTCCAGAAAAAGTAAACCCTTGTATTTCTCCCTTATATGTAAAGTACTAAAGAAAATACAATACATTAAAATCGTGTCCTTTCTACTCATCATTATAGCACTGTCAGAAAAAAGTGTAATTGGGTTACATACTGTGTATGTGTTCTAATTTATGGATGTATGCAGTCCCTTATCATTCAGTTTATCAGAAATAAGGAAGCCTAAAACTCCTGTCTGCAAACTCCACAACCACCACCACACACCAAACCCCAGACCCACATAAACACACACTTTTCATTCTACTACCATCATATGATTATAGGAGATTGGGACAAATTATAGTTGGGAGAAGTTAAATCAGAGATAGTACATTTAGTGAGATACCGCAGTTGGGATTCTCCCCATTGAGAAAAGTGTCCTCTGTTCCGGTCCGACTAAACGGGCGTGTCCTCTCGTGCCTGACTAACGGTCAGCATAGAACTACACAGGTCCTGCACTGACCTGATACAAAGTTGTTTTCCCTCCAGTTTGGTCAATTGAAGGGGGAAAAATGTGGGGTATTGAACTGCTCAGAACCCTTTCAACTTAGATCAAATTCAGTTCTAGTCTACTGATGCCTCACCCCCACAAATCTGGCAGGTTTCATCTAATGTCTCTGGTTAAATGGATCAGTACATGTAGGTAGGCACTCACTATCTCCATTTATTGTACCTAGCGAGCCTAGGGCGGACCAGTCAAAGTACAGATGTTAAATGGGAACCTGTGTGCCTGTCTGTTCCTGGTCTCCTACTGTATACGAGATACTGTATCTAGAGAATGGGTAATTTAGCCATCTGTCATTTAAGGCACGAGGACGGCTATATATCTGTTGGCCTCGGGGTAGGCTGACCTTAAGTCTTTCCAGTTAGATCTGCTGTCACGTCCTGACCAGTATAAGGGGTTATTGGTTATTGTAGTTTGGTCAGGACATGGCAGGGTAATGTTCTTGTTTTGTATTTCTATGGTTTTCTAGGTTGTGTATTTCTTTGTTGGCCTGGTATGGCTCTCAATCAGGAACAGCTGTACATCGTTGTTTCTGATTGAGAGTCATACTAGGTAGCCTGTTTTCACCTGTCCCTTTGTGGGAAGTTGGGGTTGCATGTGTTTTAGCCTGCAATCCTGTTCGTTCGATCGTTTTCTTGTTTTGTTTGTGTTCAATAAAAGTCATTATGAGCCCTCAACCCGCTGCGCCTTGGTCCACTACATACGACGACCGTTACAGAACTTCCCACCACAAATGGACCAAGCAGCGGGGTAAGGAGCAACAAAGGAATTATGTGGACTATCCGGAAACTTGGACATGAGAGGAGACCCTGGACGGGACTGGACCATGGCACCAGGCTGGGGAATATCGTCGCCCACCGGAGGAGATAGAGGCAGCCAAGGCGGAGCGGCGCCGGTATGAGGCTCTATACACACGGTTGGCATTTAAGCCTGAGAGGCAGCCCCAATAATTATTTTTGGGGGGGCACACGGGTAGTTTGGCTGGGCCAGGATTAAGCCCCAAGCCAACTCCCCGTGCTTATCGGAGGCAGCCTGTTACTGGTCAGGTCCCATGCTATGGGGTGATGCGCACAGCGTCGAGGCCGAGCATTCACAGGCCGGTGTGCGCGGTGCCAGCGCCCCGCATTTGCCAGGGGGAAGCGGGCATCCAGCCAGTAAGGGTGGTGCCTGTACTGCATTCAAGACCGCCAGTGCGCCTTCCCGGCCCAGTGTATCCTGTTCCCGCTCCTCGCACTAGCCCTGAGGTACGTGTATCCAGTCTGGCGTCTCCTAAGCCAGCACCACGCACCAGGCCTCCAGTGCGTCAGCCTAGTCCAACTCGTCCTGTTCCTGCTCCTCGCACTAGCCCTGAGGTGCGTGTATCCAGTCTGGCACATCCAAAGCCAGCACCACGCACCAGGCCTCCAGTGTGTCAGCCCAGTCCAACTCGTCTTGTTCCTGCTCCTCGCACTAGCCCTGAGGTTCGTGTATCCAGTCTGGCGTATCCAAAGCCAGTCCCACGCACCAGGCTTCCAGTGCGTCAGCCCAGTCCAACTCGTCCTGTTCCTGCTCCTCGCACTAGCCCTGAGGTGCGTGTATCCAGTCTGGTGTATCCAAAGCCAGTCCCACGCACCAGGCTTCCAGTGCGTCAGCCCAGTCCAACTCGTCCTGTTCCTGCTCCTCGCACTAGCCCTGAGGTGCGTGTATCCAGTCTGGCGTATCCAAAGCCAGTCCCACGCACCAGGCTTCCAGTGCGTCAGCCCAGTCCAACTCGTCCTGTTCCTGCTCCTTGCACTAGCCCTGAGGTGCGTGTATCCAGTCTGGCATATCCAAAGACAGTCCCACGCATCAGGCTTCCAGTGCGTCAGCCCAGTCCAACTCGTCCTGTTCCTGCTCCTCGCACTAGCCTTGAGGTGCGTGTCTCCAGTCTGGTACCTCCACTATCAGCCCCACGCATCAGGCTTCCAGTGTGTCAGCCCAGTCCAGAGCTTCCGATGACAGTACCCCGTCCAGAGCTTCCGGCAATAGTGCCTCGTCCAGAGCTTCCGGCAATAGTGCCTCGTCCAGAGCTTCCGGCGACAGTGCCCCGTCCAGAGCTTCCGGCGACAGTGCCCCGTCCAGAGCTTCCGGCGACAGTGCCCCGTCCAGAGCTTCCGGCGACAGTGCCCCATCCAGAGCTTCCGGCGACAGTGCCCCGTCCAGAGCTTCCGGCGACAGTGCCCCGTCCAGGGTGTCCGGCGACAGTGCCCCGTCCAGAGTGTCCGGCGACAGTGCCCCGTCCAGAGTGTCCGGCGACAGTGCCCAGTCTAGAGACGGCCCGCAGTCCGGAACCGAGTGAGACGGCCCGCATTCCGGAACCGTTGCAGCCAGAGTTGCCCTACAGTCCGGGGCTCCCAGAGTTGCCCTTCTGCCCCAGGTATACAGCAAAGCGCTTCAGCCCAAGGTCTACAGCGACGCGCTTCAGCCCAAGGTATTCAGCGGGGGTGGACAGGTTAGGTGGTGGACTAAGGCCAGAGCCTGAGCCACCTCCACAGTAGGAGGATTGGGGAGGGTGGGGGGTGTAGCACGGGAACCGTCGGTGACGGCAGCCACCCTCCCTTCCCTCCCTTTAGTTTGGGGGGTTTATTTTGTGTTTATTTTTTGTGTGAGGTGCATCCGGGGTCTGCACCTTTTTGGGGGGGGGGGGGGGGGTACTGTCACGTCCTGACCAGTATAAGGGGTTATTGGTTATTGTAGTTTGGTCAGGACGTGGCAGGGGGTATTTGTTTTATGTGGTTCGGGGTTTAATGGGATATGTATTTATGTAAGAGGGGTGTTTGTTTTATGTGTTCCGGGGTTTTTGGGTAATGTTCTTGTTTTGTATTTCTATGGTTTTCTAGGTTGTGTATTTCTTTGTTGGCCTGGTATGGCTCTCAATCAGGAACAGCTGTACATCGTTGTTTCTGATTGAGAGTCATACTTAGGTAGCCTGTTTTCACCTGTCTCTTTGTGGGAAGTTGTGGTTGCATAGCTGTGTGTTTTAGCCTGCAATTCTGTTCGTTCGATCGTTTTCTTGTTTTGTTTGTGTTCAATAAAAGTCATTATGAGCACTCAACCCGCTGCGCCTTGGTCCACTACGTACGACGACCGTTACATCTGCCTGATGTATCTGTCCCAGTGTAACCAAAGACAAGGTCTTCATGCTATGAATCATTCGATACAGTAACATTGACACGATGGTTATTTAATGTGCCCATTTGGATGATGCTACAGTATATTGGTAGCAGAGGATAGGGTGCGGTGCCCCAAAATAGAGTATATTTTGGAAAGCGCTATATGTGATCTAGACGTCATGAATACACTGCTGTCACTCAAGGGAAGCAATCTCATATATTTAATTCGTAATAGTTGATCTAGGATAAACATGTTATCTGCAACATCTGTAGGATAAGTCGAAGATGGAATAAACACACATGAATATGAAAGTGATGGCCATACAATCAAACAAACAATGTGCATACTATCAGTGATCTCTTGCAGAAACCGGCATGTACTGCACAAAACATACATACCCCGTCATGGCACTGATGAACAGCAATGTTATGTTTAATTCATCATCGTTGGGGGATAAGAAGTTAATATGACAGGATAAGTAATGAGTTTTAAAAACACTGATAGTAATACAGGAATAATAATTGTGATAATTATGAATGATTTTCATGTCATGTCCCTTTGAGACCAATATGTTATGTTGTCACTGGGCAACAATGCTTTGTTTAAATAAAGTTAAGGTAATGTGCGAACAGAAAATAACACTATGGGGCCAGTTTCCCAGCTAGTCCTAACATAGGAGAGTTATCTCCTATGTTAGTCTGGGAGGAAAGCTGTCTGGTTTTCAGTCCAGGTGTATGCTTGATCTGTGTCCAGGAAGCAGATCCTACGTGTTGCTCATTATATGTGACCTCCATTTGATTTTTTAAGCACATTTGACAATACAGTTACTACAACCCAATATCCATACCGCTTGCACACCACATTGCTTCATTCTAAGTGGTCTGCTAGTGTGGCCATTGGAACAGAACCAGTGTCTCGATCCAAGATCATTTGTTTTGCTGCCATCATGAGTTGATGGAGAGTGATCTCCTATGTTAGTCTGGGAGGAAAGCTGTCTGGTTTCCTGCCCATGTATGACTCACACCTCCTGCATTCATTAACATTCAGCTTTATGTCAAAAATGAACTTGTTAACACATTTATGAATAATTAACAAGGGGTGCTGCCTTCGTCTCCTCCATGCAAGTGAAAGGTTAACGTAATCACAGTCGCAAGGTAATGCCCGAAATATTGACTGAGGTTGTTCACAATATGCACATAGACTGTAAATAAGTGGTTGGTTCAGTCCAGCTCATTTAAATGCACAGGGGTGTATGTGAATATGAACAACCAACCAGGATAAAATATACAGAGCTACTGTAGAGAAACTGTTTAGTCTGGAGCTGTTACCGAAAGGTGGTTTCTGTTCAGAGGTGGTAAGATGTTTTTACCTTGCTGATGAGGTAGTTAAGAAATGGCCCCCATATTCCCATTTAGAAATCTGTCCAGAATTGAAGGTATGGTCTGCAGAAGAAACTCAATTTCAACTGCATTGTATGTAAGGTGTGTATATTACAGGTATGATATACATTATTGCTGAGGCCAAAATATGTCTAATCAATACATCTAGGTTAATTATACATTTTAGAACATAGGCTCACATAGGCTCATAGCGTGAGAACAGAATTGGTATAGAATGTCAACAAATAGCATACGCTTTCCTAGTGTTTTCATGAATGTATTGAAATCAATGGAATTTTGTCCTATATATCCCCATATTATAGACCGATGATTGTACTAGTCCTAATCTCGTTCCCAGCTGGCTCTTCTCTCTATCGAACCTTCTCTGTCGAATCTACTGTATATGCGGTAGCAAATGAGCTTGGGGACAAGGTTATACCAGTCCCCGTATTTCTGTAATTACGTGCATCTAAATGCAGAGGACTATTTTACATTTCTGTTTCCTTCCTAAAAAAACTGCCCATGTAGATTAAATGTGGCCGTGGCATTTACATAAGTGCTACTTACCCACCAGCAAATCAATTTATGGCAGGTGAATAGTGAAAAACATTAACAGGGGGTTGTGCTGGACGGTGATAAAGAGTTTCAAATATATGTGTACATACCTTCTAATAATTAAACCATGTAGGCTACCCTCCTGTGATGGATAAGGAAGTTTGTGCGAATGGAGAGTCGCTTGGAAATGATCGAGGGAGGGTAATTTTTTAAGCTGTCCGTCCCCCTCAACAGTAGCAATGGCTTGTGTGTGTGACCTTTCTCCATTGTGCATTCTATCTACAACTGAGGCTGACAAACAATCAGATTTAAGTCTATATCAAGGGATTACAGGTGGACTATTACATCAACCTGAGCCCTGAGGCAGCCAATATACAAGATCTCCAAATCATATTTAGGGTGCATCCTGTGTCACCTATTCCTTTAATCTGTTCATCAAAATGTATGTGGGTCATCTCATGTAGGCTTTGGTTTGGGAGACTAGCTCTAATTTATTTTCTGTTTTGCCACAGCTAGCTGTTATATAAAAGGATTAAACACCAGGTTTTATATTACTGTAGGAATGCTTATCTTGGATCTGGTCCCCCCTGTCCATGTAATGTTATTCATGTGATCTTATAGGTAAAAAAACAGACCCTAAATCAGCAATCCTACTCTGCTAAGATTGATAAGGCCAATGAACTGTAGATTAGTCAGCTCAAGACTACACCAGCCAGGGGATATACTGTTGTCTCTTTTCTTCCAGTATGCCAATAGGCATTGTGACTCTTGAGTCAAGGACTTGATAGAGTAGCCTAGATTTCCATCTGTGTGGCCTGGAAAGAGAACTGGCGAAAAGAAGCACACAAGCGAGTGTGGTGGCTAGCAACAGAGCGGCTGTCAAATCAACCGTCAAACATCATTCGTCAACGCTGTTATCACAACTCCAATTTAGGTGAGTAATGTGTTTCTTGGTAAATGTGACACCTCATGTCATAATTGTTGTGAGTCCACGATGTAGAACCCATATGCTCTCCATTCCATAAGTTTGGCTGTCCAGCTGGAATGTGGCAAGTTTGTAAATGAATGCTGCAGCATATGTTGCAGGGATGTGCTGTGGACTGTGTGTAAGAATTAGATCAAATTGAACAAAAGGCTGTTATTTGTCTGTGGAGAGTGCAGTGTGTAGCCATACATTGTTAGGCATTTCCTCTGCAACACAGAAAGTATGTTTTAATGTACAGTCGTGGCCAAAAGTTTTGAGAATGACACAAATATTAATTTTCACAAAGTCTGCTGCCTCAGTTTGTATGATGGCAATTTACATATAATCCAGAATGTTATGAAGAGTGATAACATTTAACATTTACATTTAAGTCATTTAGCGGACGCTCTTATCCAGAGCGACTTACAAATTGGTGCATTCATCTTATAATATCCAGTGGAACAACCACTTACAATAGTGCATCTAAATCTTTTAAGGGGGGGTTAGAAGGATTACTTTATCCTATCCCAGGTATTCCTTAAAGAGGTGGGGTTTCAGGTGTCTCCGGAAGGTGGTGATTGACTCCGCTGTCCTGGCGTCGTGAGGGAGCTTGTTCCACCATTGGGGTGCCAGAGCAGCGAACAGTTTGGACTGGGCTGAGCGGGAACTGTGCTTCCTCAGAGGATGGGAGGCGAGCAGGCCAGAGGTGAATGAACGCAGTGCCCTTGTTTGGGTGTAGGGCCTGATCAGAGCCTGAAGGTACGGAGGTGCCGTTCCCCTCACAGCTCCGTAGGCAAGCACCATGGTCTTGTAGCGGATGCGAGCTTCGACTGGAAGCCAGTGGAGAGAGCGGAGGAGCGGGGTGACGTGAGAGAACTTGGGAAGGTTGAACACCAGACGGACTGCGGCGTTCTGGATGAGTTGTAGGGGTTTAATGGCACAGGCAGGGAGCCCAACCAACAACGAGTTGCAGTAATCCAGACGGGAGATGACAAGTGCCTGGATTAGGACCTGCGCCGCTTCCTGTGTGAGGCAGGGTCGTACTCTGCGAATGTTGTAGAGCATGAACCTACAGGATCGGGTCACCGCCATGATGTTAGTGGAGAACGACAGGGTGTTGTCCAGGGTCACGCCGAGGCTCTTAGCACTCTGGGAGGAGGACACAATGGAGTTGTCAACCGTGATGGCGAGATCATGGAACGGGCAGTCCTTCCCCGGCAGGAAGAGCAGCTCCGTCTTGCCGAGGTTCAGCTTGATGTGGTGATCCGTCATCCACACTGATATGTCTGCCAGACATGCAGAGATGCGATTCGCCACCTGGTTGTCAGAAGGGGGAAAGGAGAAGATTAATTGTGTGTCATCTGCATAGCAATGATATGAGAGACCATGTGAGGATATGACAGAGCCAAGTGACTTGGTGTATAGCGAGAATAGGAGAGGGCCTAGAACAGAGCCTTGGGGGACACCAGTGGTGAGAGCACGTGGTGCGGAGACAGATTCTCGCCACGCCACCTGGTAGGAGCGACCTGTCAGGTAGGACGCAATCCAGGTGTGGGCCGCGCCGGAGATGCCCAGCTCGGAGAGGGTGGAGAGGAGGATCTGATGCTTCACAGTATCAAAGGCAGCAGATAGGTCTAGAAGGATGAGAGCAGAGGAGAGAGAGTTAGCTTTAGCAGTGCGGAGAGCCTCCGTGACACAGAGAAGAGCAGTCTCAGTTGAATGCCCAGTCTTGAAACCTGACTGATTAGGATCAAGAAGGTCATTCTGAGAGAGATAGCAAGAGAGCTGGCCAAGGACGGCACGTTCAAGAGTTTTGGAGAGAAAGGAAAGAAGGGATACTGGTCTGTAGTTGTTGACATCGGAGGGATCGAGTGTAGGTTTTTTCAGAAGGGGTGCAACTCTCGCTCTCTTGAAGACGGAAGGGACGTAGCCAGCAGTCAAGGATGAGTTGATGAGCGAGGTGAGGTAGGGGAGAAGGTCTCCGGAAATGGTCTGGAGAAGAGAGGAGGGGATAGGGTCAAGTGGGCAGGTTGTTGGGCGGCCGGCCGTCACAAGACTCGAGATTTCATCTGGAGAGAGAGGGGAGAAAGAGGTCAAAGCACAGGGTAGGGCAGTGTGAGCAGGACCAGCGGTGTCGTTTGACTTAGCAAACGAGGATCGGATGTCGTCAACCTTCTTTTCAAAATGATTGACGAAGTCATCCGCAGAGAGGGAGGAGGGGGGGGGAGGGGAGGAGGATTCAGGAGGGAGGAGAAGGTAGCAAAGAGCTTCCTAGGGTTAGAGGCAGATGCTTGGAGTTTGGAGTGGTAGAAAGTGGCTTTAGCAGCAGAGACAGAAGAGAAAATGTAGAGAGGAGTGAGTGAAAGGATGCCAGGTCCGCAGGGAGGCGAGTTTTCCTCCATTTCCGCTCGGCTGCCCGGAGCCCTGTTCTGTGAGCTCGCAGTGAGTCGTCGAGCCACGGAGCAGGAGGGGAGGACCGAGCCGGCCTGGAGGATAGGGGACAGAGGAAATCAAAGGATGCAGAGAGGGAGGAGAGGAGGGTTGAGGAGGCAGAATCAGGAGATAGGTTGGAGAAGGTTTGAGCAGAGGGAAGAGATGATAGGATGGAAGAGGAGAGAGTAGCGGGAGAGAGAGAGCGAAGGTTGGGACGGCGCAATACCATCCGAGTAGGGGCAGAGTGAGAAGTGTTGGATGAGAGCGAGAGGGAAAAGGATACAAGGTAGTGGTCGGAGACTTGGAGGGGAGTTGCAATGAGATTAGTGGAAGAACAGCATCTAGTAAAGATGAGGTCAAGCGTATTGCCTGCCTTGTGAGTAGGGGGGGAAGGTGATCGGGTGAGGTCAAAAGAGGAGAGGAGTGGAAAGAAGGAGGCAGAGAGGAATGAGTCAAAGGTAGACGTGGGGAGGTTAAAGTCACCCAGAACTGTGAGAGGTGAGCCATCCTCAGGAAAGGAACTTATCAAGGCGTCAAGCTCATTGATGAACTCTCCAAGGGAACCTGGAGGGCGATAAATGATAAGGATGTTAAGCTTGAAAGGGCTGGTAACTGTGACAGCATGGAATTCAAATGAGGAGATAGACAGATGGGTCAGGGGAGAAAGAGAGAATGTCCACTTGGGAGAGATGAGGATTCCAGTGCCACCACCCCGCTGGCTCGATGCTCTAGGGGTATGCGAGAACACGTAGGCAGACGAGGAGAGAGCAGTAGGAGTAGCAGTGTTATCTGTGGTAATCCATGTTTCCGTCAGCGCCAGGAAGTCTAGGGACTGGAGGGTAGCATAGGCTGAGATGAACTCAGCCTTGTTGGCCGCAGACCGGCAGTTCCAGAGGCTGCCGGAGACCTGGAACTCCACGTGGGTCGTGCGCACTGGGACCACCAGGTTAGAGTGGCAGCGGCCACGCGGTGTGGAGCGTTTGTATGGCCTGTGCAGAGGGGAGAGAACAGGGATAGACAGACACATAGTTGACAAGCTACAGAAGAGGCTACGCTAATGCAAAGGAGATTGTAATGACAAGTGGACTACACGTCTCGAATGTTCAGAAAGTTAAGCTTACGTTGCAAAAATCTTATTGACTAAAAATGACGAAAATGATACAGTACTGCTGGCTGGTGGAGTAGGCTAGCTAGCAGTGGCTGCATTGTTGACTTTGAACGTGTAGCTGGCTAGGTAACCTCGATAGTTTCAGTACTACACCTTGTCATGATACAAAGCAACTTTGTAGCCAGCTAGCTAACATAACACTAATCAAGACGTTCCTTGTAATATAGTTAGTTTCTACAATGCTACTCGTCGGTAATAGTTGGCTGGTTTAGGAAAAATGGCGTCGCGGGGGACGGAAATAGCTGGCTAGCTAACCTCGGTAATTACTAAACTACACAATTATCAAGCTATGACAAAGACAACTAAGTAGCTAGCTAGGTAACACTGCACTAGTCAAATCGTTCCGTTGTAAAGTATTAGTATTAGTATCTACAGCGCTGCTACTCGGTAACGGTTGGCTAGCTAGCAGTGGGTTAACCTCTCTGGGCTAGGCGGGACGAATTCGTCCCACCTACGTAACAGCCACTTGAAGCCTGTGGCGCGATTTTCAAAACCTTAAAAATCCTATTACTTCAATTTCTCAAACATATGACTATTTTACAGCTATTTAAAGACAAGACTCTCGTTAATCTAACCACACTGTCCGATTTTAAAAAGGCTTTTCAACGAAAGCAAAACATTAGATTATGTCAGCAGAGTACCAAGCCAGAAATAATCAGACACCCATTTTTCAAGCTAGCATATAATGTCACAAAAACCCAGAAGACAGCTAAATGCAGCACTAACCTTTGATGATCTTCATCAGATGACAACCCTAGGACATTATGTTATACAATACATGCATGTTTTGTTCAATCAAGTTCATATTTATATCAAAAACCAGCTTTTTACATTAGCATGTGACGTTCAGAACTAGCATACCCCCCCGCAAACTTCCGGGGAATTCGCTAACATTTTACTAAATTACTCACGATAAACGTTCACAAAAAGCATAACAATTATTTTAAGAATTATAGATACAGACCTCCTCTATGCACTTGATATGTCCGATTTTAAAATAGCTTTTTGGTGAAAGCACATTTTGCAATATTCTAAGTACATAGCCCAGCCATCACGGGCTAGCTATTTAGACAGGTCACGCGGCTAAGCCCAGAGTCCCTTGATCGGCCACTTGAGAAAGGCGATAATGTGTTTCAGCCTGGGGCTGGGATGACGACATTCAGGTTTTTCCCGGGCTCTGAGCGCCTATGGACGACGTAGGAAGTGTCACGTTAGAGCAGAGATCCTTAGTAAACGATAGAGATGGCAAAGAAGTTCCAGAAATGGTCAGACAGGCCACTTCCTGTAAAGGAATCTCTCAGGTTTTGACCTGCCATTTGAGTTCTGTTATACTCACAGACACCATTCAAACAGTTTTAGAAACTTTAGGGTGTTTTCTATCCATATGTAATAAGTATATGCATATTCTAGTTACTGGGTAGGAGTGGTAACCAGATTAAATCGGGTATGTTTTTTATCCAGCCGTGTCAATACTGCCCCCTAGCCCTAACAGGTTAATGATGACTAGGTGTGTTGACTAAGTCTGGCGCCGCGTCGCGGCTGGCTAGCTCACCTCGATAATTACTCAAACTACACAATTATCTTAGATACAGAGACAGCAAAGACAACTATGTAGCTGGCTAACTAACACTAACACCACACTAATCAAGTCGTTACGTTGTAATGTAATAGTTTCTGCAGTGCTGCTAGTCGGTAGAAGTTGGCTAGCTAGCAGTGTTGACTACGTTAGGAGGACGAAGATAGCTAGCCTCGATAATTACTCAATTACTCTAAACTCTAAACTACACAATTATCTTTGATACAAAGATGGCTATGTAGCTAGCTAAGAAGAATTGCTCAGATCAAACAAATCAAGCCGATAAGATGAATTGCAATGATTTGCAAAGTCCCTCTTTGCTATGCAAATGAACTGAATCCCCCCAAAAACATTTCCACTGTATTTCAGCCCTGCCACAAAAGGACCAGCTGACATCATGTCAGTGATTCTCTCATTAACACAGGTGTGAGTGTTGACGAGGACAAGGCTGGAGATCACTCTGTCATGCTGATTGAGTTGGAATAACAGACTGGAAGCTTCAAAAGGAAGGTGGTGCTTGGAATCATTGTTCTTCCTCTGTCAACCATGGTTACCTGCAAGGAAACACGTGCCGTCATCATTGCTTTGCACAAAAAGGGCTTCACAGGCAAGGATATTGCTGCCATTAAGATTGCACCTAAATCAACCATTTATCGGATCATCAAGAACTTCAAGGAAAGCGGTTCAATTTTTGTGAAGAAGGCTTCAGGGCGCCCAAGAAAGTCCAGCAAGCGCCAGGACCGTCTCCTAAAGTTGATTCAGCTGCAGGATCGGGGCACCACCAGTAAAGAGCTTGCTCAGGAATGGCAGCAGGCAGGTGTGAGTGGATCTGCACGCACAGTGAGGTGAAGACTTTTGGAGGATGGCCTGGTGTCAAGAAGGGCATCAAAGAAGCCACTTCTCTCCAGGAAAAACATCAGGGACAGACTGATATTCTGCAAAAGGTACAGGGATTGGACTGCTGAGGACTGGGGTAAAGTCATTTTCTCTGATGAATCCCCTTTCCGATTGTTTGGGGCATCCGGAAAAAAGCTTGTCTGGAGAAGACAAGGTGAGCGCCACCATCAGTCCTGTTTCATGCCAACAGTAAAGCATCCTGAGACCATTCATGTGTGGGGTTGCTTCTCAGCCAGGGGAGTGGGCTCACTCACGATTTTGCCTAAGAACACAGCCATGAATAAAGTAAGGTACCAACACATCCTCTGAGAGCAACTTCTCCCAACCATCCAGGAACAGTTTGGTGATGAACAATGCCTATTCCAGCATGATGGAGCACCTTGCCATAAGGCAAAAGTGATAACTAAGTGGCTCGGGGAACAAAACATCTATATTTCTCCTTTATCTAACCACACTGTCCGATTTCAAAAAGGCTTTACAGCGAAAGCAAAACATTAGATTATGTCAGCAGAGTACCAAGACAGAAATAATCAGACACCCATTTTTCAAGCTAGCATATAATGTCACAAAAACCCAGAAGACAGCTAAATGCAGCACTAACCTTTGATGATCTTCATCAGATGACACACCTAGGACATTATGTTATACAATACATGCATGTTTTGTTCAATCAAGTTCATATTTATATCAAAAAACAGCTTTTTACATTAGCATGTGACGTTCAGAACTAGCATACTTCCGGGGAATTTGCTAACAATTTACTAAATTACTCACGATAAACGTTCACAAAAAGCATAACAATTATTTTAAGAATTATAGATACAGAACTCCTCTATGCACTCGATATGTCCGATTTTAAAATAGCTTTTTGGTGAAAGCACATTTTGCAATATTCTAAGTACATAGCCCAGCCATCACGGGCTAGCTATTTAGACACCCGGCAAGTTTAGCACTCACCAATATCAGATTTACTATTATAAAAGTTTGATTACCTTTTGTTGTCTTCGTCAGAATGCACTCCCAGGACTGCTACTTCAATAACAAATGTTGGTTTGGTCCAAAATAATCCATCGTTATATCCGAATAGCGGCGTTTTGTTTGTGCGTCCCAGACACTATCCGAAATGGTAAATGAGGGTCGCGCGCATGTTGCAATTCGTGACAAAAAAAATCTAAATATTCCATTACCGTACTTCGAAGCATGTCAACCGCTGTTTAAAATCCATTTTTATGCCATTTTTCTCGTAAAAAAGCGATAATATTCCGACCGGGAATGTCCATTTAGCTAAACAGAGGAAAGAAAACAAAGCTTTCGGTCGACGCGGGCACGAGCCTGAGTCTCACAGTACTGTAACCAGCCACTACCCAAACGCGCTACTTTGTTTCAGCCAGAGCCTGCAAAGCCACGATTCAGCGTTTTGCCGCCTTCTGAGAGCCTATGGCAGCCGTAGGAAGTGTCACGGGACAGCTAAGATCCTCACTCTTCAATAAACAGAGACAAGAAGAACGACACCTTGTCAGACAGGCCACTTCCTGCATGAAATCTTCTCAGGTTTTTGCCTGCCATATGAGTTCTGTTATTCTCACAGACACCATTCAAACAGTTTTAGAAACTTTAGGGTGTTTTCTATTCAAAGCCAATAATTATATGCATATTCTAGTTACTGGGCAGGAGTAGTAACCAGATTAAATCGGGTACGTTTTTTATCCAGCCGTGAAAATACTGCCCCCTAGCCATAACAGGTTAAAGAAATAATCTTATTAAATACTTTTTTATTTACATAGTTGAATGTGCTGACAACAAAATCACACAAAAATAATCAATGGAAATCCATTTTATCAAGCCATGGAGGTCTGGATTTGGAGTCACACTCAAAATTAAAGTGGAAAACCACACTACAGGCTGATCCAATTTTGATGTAATGTCCTTAAAACAAGTCAAAATGAGGCTCAGTAGTGTGTGTGGCCTCCACGTGCCTGTATGACCTCCCTACAACGCCTGGGCATGCTCCTGATGAGGTGGCGGATGGTCTCCTGAGGGATCTCCTCCCAGACCTGGACTAAAGCATCCGCCAACTCCTGGACAGTCTGTGGTGCAACGTGGCGTTGGTGGATGGAGCGAGACATGATGTCCCAGATGTGCTCAATTGGATTCAGGTCTGGGGAACGGGCGGGCCAGTCCATAGCATCAATGCCTTCCTCTTGCAGGAACTGCTGACACACTCCAGCCACATGAGGTCTAGCATTGTCTTGCATTAGGAGGAACCCAGGGCCAACCGCACCAGCATATGGTCTCACAAGGGGTCTGAGGATCTCATCTCGGTACCTAATGGCAGTCAGGCTACCTCTGGCAAGCACATGGAGGGCTGTGCGGCCCCCCAAAGAAATGCCACCCCACACCATGACAGACCCACCGCCAAACCGGTCATGCTGGAGGATGTTGCAGGCAGCAGAACGTTCTCCACGGCGTCTCCAGACTCTGTCACGTCTGTCACGTGCTCAGTGTGAACCTGCTTTCATCTGTGAAGAGCACAGGGCGCCAGTGGCGAATTTGCCAATCTTGGTGTTCTCTGGCAAATGCCAAACGTCCTGCATGGTGTTGGGCTGTAAGCACAACCCCCACCTGTGGCCGTCGGGCCCTCATACCACCCTCATGGAGTCTGTTTCTGACCGTTTGAGCAGACACATGCACATTTGTGGCCTGCTGGAGGTCATTTTGCAGGGCTCTGGCAGTGCTTCTCCTGCTCCTCCTTGCACAAAGGCGGAGGTAGCGGTCCTGCTGCTGGGTTGTTGCCCTCCTACGGCCTCCTCCACGTCTCCTGATGTACTGGCCTGTCTCCTGGTAGCGCCTCCATGCTCTGGACACTACGCTGACAGACACAGCAAACTTTCTTGCCACAGCTCGCATTGATGTGCCATCCTGGATAAGCTGCACTACCTGAACCACTTGTGTGGGTTGTAGACTCCGTCTCATGCTACCACTAGAGTGAAAGCACCACCAGCATTCAAAAGTGACCAAAACATCAGCCAGGAAGCATAGGAACTGAGAAGTGGTCTGTGGTCCCCACCTGCAGAACCACTCCTTTATTGGGGGTGTCTTGCTAATTGCCTATAATTTCCACCTGTTGTCTATTCCATTTGCACAACAGCATGTGAGATTTATTGTCAATCAGTGTTGCTTCCTAAGTGGACAGTTTGATTTCACAGAAGTGTGATTGACTTGGAGTTACATTGTGTTGTTTAAGTGTTCCCTTTATTTTTTTGAGCAGTGTAGTTGCAGAGAGTCCCTTTAATTGTCATATAATAATTCTGCAGGAGGGGTGAAGTCAGGCGCAGGAGACTCAGGTACGTGAAACACGTAAATATTTTAATGAAGGAAAAAACCAAGTCCAAAATATAAAGCCGACCAGGCCAGGGAAAAATATTCCAACAAAAAGAAGACTAAACAAAATCTTCAGAATATCACGGGACGCAGCCCAGCAACCCTAATGCCAAAACGCTAAATATAAATGGACAGAAAAGAAATTCCCCTAACCTACAAGAACAGACACGAAACAAATCCGCACAACCCCAAACAAGAAACTGACAAACGAAATACCCTTCCACTAATTACAAACAAGAAACAGGTGCGCACAAAACAGACATAACTAACAAACACATGAAACATGGATCGGTGGCAGCTAGAAGACCGGGGACGACGCCGCCGAGCCCCGCCCGACCGGGGAGTGGCGCCACCTTCTGTGGACGTTGTGACAGTAATCCTAGATTCAGATCATTCAGGCGAGAAAAAACATCACTCAGATAGGCCAGTCGTGTGAGAAACTCGTCATCATGCAATCGGGCAGACAAGTGAAAATTATGGTCAGTAAAGAAAACTTTAAGCTCATCTCTCAATTTAAAAAATGGATCAATACTTTTCCCCTTGATAACCAGCGCACTTCTGTATGTTGTAAAAGTGTTACATGGTCGCTGCCCATATCATTGTATAGTGCAGAAAATACACAAGAGTTCAGGGGACTTGCTTTAACAAAGTTAACCATTTTCACTGTTGTGTCCAAAACATCTTTCAAGCTGTCAGGCATTTCCTTGGCAGCAAGAGCCTCTCGGTGGATGCCGCAGTGTACCCAAGTGGCGCGGGAGCAACTGCTTGCACGAACGTTACCACTCCACTATGTCTCCCTGTCATGTCTTTTGCGCCATCAATATAAATACCAACACACCTTGACCACCAAAGTCCATTTGATGTCACAAAGCAGTCCAGTACTTAAAAAAGATTGTCTCCTGTTGTCCTGGTTTACAGTGGTTTGCAGAAGAGGATGTCTTCCTTAATTGACCCCCCATAAACGTAAAGGACATACACTACCGTTCAAAAGTTTGGGGTCACTTAGAAATGTCCTTGTTTTTGAAAGAAAGCACATTTTGTCCATTAAAATAACATCAAATTGATCATAAATACAGTGTAGACATTGTTAATGTTGTAAATGACTATTGTTGCTGGAAACGGCAGATTATTTATGGAATATCTACATAGACGTACAGAGGCCCATTATCAGCAACCATCACTCCTGTGTTCCAATGGCACGTTGTGTTAGCTAATCCAAGTTTATCATTTTAAAAGACTAATTGATCATTAGAAAACCCTTTTGCAATTATGTTAGGACAGCTGAAAACTGTTTTCCTGATTAAAGAAGCAATAAAACTGTCCTTCTTTAGACTAGTTGAGTATCTGGAGCATCAGAATTTGTGGGTTCGATTACAGGCTCAAAATGGCCAGAAACAAAGACCTTTCTTCTGAAACTCATCAGTTTATTCTTGTTCTGAGAAATGAAGGATATTCCATGCGAGAAATTGGCAAGAAACTGAAGATCTGGTACAACACTGTGTACTACACCCTTCACAGAACAGCACAAACTGTCTCTAACCAGAATAGAAAGAGGAGTGGGAGGCCCCGGTGCACAACTGAGCAAGAGGACAAGTACATTAGAGTGTCTAGTTGGAGAAACAGACGACTCACAAGTCCTCAACTGGCAACTTCATTAAATAGTACCCGCAAAACATCAGTCTCAATGTCAATAGTAAAGAGGCGACTCCACCGATGCTGGCCGCGTAGGCAGAGTTGCAAAGAAAAAGCCATATCTCAGACTGGCCTATAAAAAGAAAAGATTAAGATGGGCAAAAGAACACAGACACTAGACAGAGGAACTGTGCCTAGAAGGCCAGCATCCCGGAGTCGCCTCTTCACTGTTGACGTTGAGACTGGTGTTTTGCGCGTACTATTTAATGAAACTGCAAGTTGAGGACTTGCGAGGCGTTTGTTTCTCAAACTAGACAATCTAATGTATTTTGTTTCTGGCCATTTTGAGCCTGTAATCGATCCTACAAATGCTGATGCTCCAGATACTGAACTAGTCTAAAGAAGGACTGTTTTATTGCTTCTTTAATCAGGAAAACAGTTTGCAGCTGTCCTAACATAATTACACAAGGGTTTTCTAATGATCAATTAGCCTTTTAAAATGATAAACTTGGATTAGCTAACACAACGTACCATTGGAACAGAGGAGTGATGGTTGCTGATAATGGGCCTTTGTTTGCCTATGGAGATATTCCACAAAAAATCTGCCATTTCCAGCAACAATAGTCATTTGCAACGTCTACACTGTATATCTGATCAATTTAATGTTATTTTAATGGACAAAAAAATTTGCTTTCTTTAAAAAATAAGGACATTTCATAGTGACCCCAAACTTTTGAACGGTAGTGTATACCAGGAGCTGTGCCAGGCCTGCCACATCTGTTGACTCATCCAGCTGTAACGCATGGAATTCACTGCCTTGTATGCGAAGCAGTAATTGTTTCAAAACATCTCCTGCCATGTCACTGATGCGTTGTGAAACAGTGTTGTTTGATGAAGGCATTGTCTGCATAGTTTTTTTGGCCTTTTCTCCCAGCATTGTCCCAGCCATATCCGCAGCAGCAGGAAGAATTATGTCCTCCACAATAGGATGGGGCTTGCCTGTCCTAGCCACTCGGTAGCTCACCATATAACATGCTTCTAGCCCATTCTTGTTAATTTTTTTTACCTTTATTTAACTAGGCAAGTCAGTTAAGAACAAATTCTTATTTTCAATGACAGCCTAGGAACAGTGGGTTAACTGACTTGTTCAGGGGCAGAATAACAGATTTGAACCTTGTCAGCTTGGGGATTCAAACTTGCAACCTTTCGGTTACTAGCCCAACGCTCTAACCACTAGGCTACCCTGTCGCCCCAATTGGCATCTGTTGCTTTTTAATGGTATCTGTTGCTTTTATACGTCTTACGACTCGAAAGTCATCTTAGTTCTTGCTCAAAAAACTCCTGTGGCTTATTTTTGTGAGAGTACTTCTGCACATATAACACACTGTGGCTGAGGAAAGGCACTACTCCCAATATAAGTGAACCCCAAATCAATGTAGTTCCCATCATATTTCCAACGTCCCTGTCTAATGTTCATTCGGTGCTTTCCTGGGTAAAGGAGCAGTAGCTCTTCGGCTGCATCAGATTCACAACTGTCAGTGTCCATGCTAGCTGGGCTAACAACAAATGTAGAATTACTGCTAGCATTTGATTTGTTTGTGTAAGCAGAACAACTTGTGTCGTCGGCAGGTGCAGGTGTAGTACTGCTGGTAGTAGCAGTTCTACCATTAGAGCTGGTATGTGTCTTTATGGACGCGGGCCTTACTGTTTTTAACCTGTTAGGGCTAGGGGGCAGTATTTACACGGCCGGATAAAAAACGTACCCGATTTAATCTGGTTATTACTACTGCCCAGAAACTAGAATATGCATATAATTATTGGCTTTGGATAGAAAACACCCTAAAGTTTCTAAAACTGTTTGAATGGTGTCTGTGAGTATAACAGAACTCCTGAGAAGATTCTGTACAGGAAGTACCCTCTCTGACCATTCCTTGGGCTTCTTGGCTCTGTTTATTGAAAATTTAGGATCTTTGCTGTAATGTGACACTTCCTACGGCTCCCATAGGCTCTCAGAACCCGGGAGAAAGCTGAATGATGTAATTCCAGCCGCTGGCTGAAAAACTTTAGCGCCTTTGGTTAAGTGGTCTATCAGAGGACAATCAGACTGAGGCGCGTGCACGGGGCGACACCATGTTTTTAGTTTCTCTCTCTTTGTACTAAAACACAGATTCCCGGTCAGAATATTATCGCTTTTTTACGAGAAAAATTGCATAAAAATTTATTTTAAACAGCGGTTGACATGCTTCGAAGTACGGTAATGGAATATTTAGAATTTTTTTGTCACGAAACGCGTCGGGCGCGTAACCCTTATTTACCCTTTCGGATAGTGTCTTGAAAGCACGAACAAAACGCCGCTATTTGGATATAACTATGGATTATTTGGGACCAAACCAACATTTGTTATTGAAGTAGAAGTCCTGGGAGTGCATTCAGATGAAGAACAGCAAAGGTAATAACATTTTTCTTATAGTAAATCTGACTTTGGTGAGGGCTAAACTTGGTGGGTGTGTAAATAGCTAGCCCTGTGATGCCGGGCTATCTACTTAGAATATTGCAAAATGTGCTTTCACCGAAAAACTATTTTAAAATCGGACATAGCGAGTGCATAGAGGAGTTCTGTATCTATAATTCTTAAAATAATTGTTATGTTTTTTGTGAACGTTTATCGTGAGTAATTTAGTAAATTCACCGGAAGTTTGCGGGGGTATGCTAGTTCTGAACGTCACATGCTAATGTAAAAAGCTGGTTTTTGATATAAATATGAACTTGATTGAACAAAACATGCATGTATTGTATAACATAATGTCCTAAGATTGTCATCTGATGAAGATCATCAAAGGTTAGTGCTGCATTTAGCTGTGGTTTGGGTTTATGTGACATTATATGCTAGCTTGAAAAATGGGTGTCTGATTATTTCTGGCTGTGTACTCTGCTGACATAATCTAATGTTTTGCTTTCGTTGTAAAGCCTTTTTGAAATCGGACAGTGTGGTTAGATTAACGAGAGTCTTGTCTTTAAAATGGTGTAAAATAGTCATATGTTTGAGAAATTGAAGTAATAGCATTTCTAAGGTATTTGAATAACGCGCCACGGGATTCCACTGGCTGTTAAGTAGGTGGGACGAAATCGTCCCACTGGCCCTAGAGAAGTTAACCATTGATCCATTTTCGAGAAAAACGGAATGAGCAGCAGCTACGTTTGGCTACATACGGATCTTTAGTGGAATTCCCGCGAGAGAGTAACGGTTAATGTGATTGGATGTTAATTATTTGACTAGGCTACCTGTATTTGACATTGTGTTGTTATTTCGCTGAACACTAGATGGTTCAATTATATTTTTGGCAGTGAAACGAGGCTACTCAGTCGAGAAAAAAACCTCACCCAAATGTATAGCCCCGTTGGAAAATATAAAATGAACTGTTCGAAAATGTGAAGAAAATGTTGTCATTTTAATTAAATTTTTTAAGTGAATCACATTTTTATTTGGCGTACCCCTGGGGGTACTTGTTCGACAATATCAAATCATTCTTGACATGTTAAATGTAGACTTGGCGATATGACGTAGATGCAGAACGTAAACAGCATAGTGGGTAAATTTTTGCAACAACTAAGACCGTTAAAGCGCGAGGCTCAACTTCTCTGCTGTTTTGATCCCGTGACTACCAAACAGCGTGAAGAGAACCCATGCACATGTGCAGAAACTGTGTGTGACTGTGAGAGCGAAGTGTTGCACCTCAATAATTTCAATATCTTTGGTGCTGCTCGTGACAACGTCATTTCTCTGAGTCTACCTTTAATGGCAACCCCATTATAATTCAATGCCTACGTCTAGTGGTGACGTACGGTACAGAAATGTATATACAAATGTGGCAACAACAAAAAAATGCTTGTTAAAAGTAAATGAATGTTAACTAGCTAGCTAAATTCACCTGCTTACTTTCACCTTCGGTTAGAATGTATCCAATTTCAGTTTGTGTGTAACAAAGTTATCTGTAACTTTGTGTGATATAGAACGGTAATAAGGGATTATCTGCTGGAACAACATTAACTGCATTAATTCTAGGTCAAACTCATATACCCGTCAGCCAATCAGCATCAAGTATTCAGCCAAGCAGTGGTACAAATTTAACGACCCAGATATCTTCATGCTCTGATTTTTCAAGAGTCCAATCGCTGTAGGTGGGGCAATTACTATAATAAAGTAAAAGTAATGTGGATAGATGTGTATAGACAGGCATATGAGGGAAATCCCACTCAATCTCCTCCATACAAGCAGAGTCTCAGGAGAACAAAACACACACTCAGGTAAGAAGGAAATATTATGACAAATATGACACATATTATATTTTACATTTAGGATAGTAAATTAGTTTACATTTAGATTTAATGGTCGTGTCCGAAAACCCGCACTTGCATTCTAAGTAGTAGGCTGATTGGGTATGCGAAAATAGAAAGTTTCATAGCATGTGACATTTCTAAAATTGAGTATGCTTTAAAGCCAGTATTTCATACTAATTTAGGCATTTCATCTATACTGAAAAATATCTAAATGCAACATGTAACAATTTAAATTTACTCTCTTCTCTGTATACATCAATGATGTCGCTCTTGCTGCTGGTGATTCTTTGATTCACCTCTACGCAGACGACACCATTCTGTATACATCTGGCCCTTCTTTGGACACTGTGTTAACTAACCTACAGACGAGCTTCAATGCCATACAACTCTCCTTCCGTGGCCTCCAACTGCTCTTTAATGCAAGTAAAACTAAATGCATGCTCTTCAACCCATCGCTGTCCACACCTGCCTGCCCGTCCAGCATCACTACTCTGGACGGTTCTGACTTAGAATATGTGCACAACTACAAATACCTAGGTGTCTGGTTAGACTGTAAACTCTCCTTCCAGACTCACATTAAACATCTCCAATCCAAAATTAAATCTAGAATTGGCTTCCTATTTCGCAACAAAGCATCCTTCACTCATGCTGCCAAACATACCCACGTAAAACTGACCATCCTACCGATCCTCGACTTCGGCGATGTCATTTACAAAATAGCCTCCAACACTCTACTCAACAAATTGGATGCAGTCTATCACAGTGCCATCTGTTTTGTCACCAAAGCCCCATATACTACCCACCACTGCAACCTGTACGCTCTCGTTGGCTGACCCTCGCTTCATACTCGTCGCCAAACCCACTGGCTCCAGGTCATCTACAAGTCTCTGCTAGGTAAAGCCCCGCCTTATCTCAGCTCACTGGTCACCATAGCAGCACCCACTCGTAGTACGTGCTCCAGCAGGTATTTCTCACTGGTCACCCCCAAAGCCAATTCTTCCTTTGGCCGCCTCTCCTTCCAGTTCTCTGCTGCCAATGACTGGAACGAACTGCAAAAATCACTGAAGCTGGAGACTCTTACCTCCCTCACTAGCTTTAAGCACCAGCTGTCAGAGCAGCTCACAGATCACTGCACCTGTACATAGCCCATCTGTAAATAGCCCATCCGTAAATAGCCCATCCAATCTACCTTATCCCCATACTGTATTTATTTATTTATCTTGCTCCTTTGCACCCCAGTATCTCTTCTTGCACATTCATCTTCTGTACATTCTACCATTCCAGTATTTAATTGCTATATTGTAATTACTTCGCCACCATGGCCTATATATTGCCTTACCTCCCTTATGCTACCTCATTTGCACATGCTGTATATAGACTTTTTTACTGTATGTTTGTTTATTCCATGTGTAACTCTGTGTTGTTGTATGTGTCGAACTGCTTTGCTTTATCTTGGCTAGGTCACAGTTGCAAATGAGAACTTGTTCTCAACTAGCCTACCTGGTTAAATAAAGGTGAAATAAAAAAAACATTTCACTGAGTTATTGTTCATATCAGGAAATCAGACCTAATCTATGGATTTCACATCACTGGGAATACAGACATGCATCTGTTGGTCACCGATACCTTAAAAAAATGGTAGGGGCGTGGATCAGAAAACCAGTCAGTATCTGGTGTGACAACCATTTGCTTCATGCAGCGTGACACATCTCCTTCACATAAAGTTGATCAGGCTGTTGATTGTGGCCTGTGGAATGTTGTCCCACTGCTCTTCAATGGCTGTGCGAAGTTGCTGGATATTGGTGGCAGTGGCGATTGGTGCCGTTTAAGATGAGGAAGATCTTTTTTTTTCATGAGCATGCCCTTATTTCCATTACAGCATATTGGATGACTGTCATTCATAGTCCATTCACCCAGTGTCACATAGTTCATTCAATGTCACATTGATATATTTAGGCTACTGCATGATACTCAAATTGTCCTTATACCCATCATGAGGTTGCTACAACAGCCTATGAATTAAAGTTTAGAGCGTAGGTGCACACAGGTCGAGAGAAAACATTGAGGTGACAGACCGCCTTGCACACTCTTGCCTGCATCTAGCTGATATCGGGTGTAATCATTAGTCCAACAGTTGCAAACGAGGGTTTCTATTGGACAAATTAAGGTATGTTTATCCCCGTTTCGTTCCGTTTCTTTTCGTTTCAGAAGCATTTTTCAACAGAATCGGCGGAATGAATACTCTCCTGATCACACGTAAACACAGTTCACTTTCATAGCAGCCACATTGTATTCCTTCTTGCATCTATGCACTCTCCTCCTCTCACCTTTTCCCTTCTCTTCTGGACTTCAGTGCATAACACATCAGCTGTATGTGACCAGGCAAAAAAACCTTTCCAAGTCAAACCATATCATAACCGCTCCACACAGCCTAGATCGCTGTTACCATATTAGCTAAAGTAATGTCATAGACAACATAGCTAATCAAACTAACACATTAGTAAACCTGCTACAATCATGCAGGAACGTTACAGTGAACAGTCAGTAAGCAGTTTACACCGGCGGGCCCCAGAGGCAATAAATTAGTAAAACCAAAAGCTTACCTTGACTTGTAAGAGTTCCAGTGTTGTGTTGGAAAGTCATAGCTGGCTAGCTAACATAGCATCCCTCTGATTGATCCAGGTGAGTAGGCTAAACTAGCTAGCTGCATTTGCTAGCTAGGTAAGTGAAAGTAAAAATGACTAAATAGCATTCCCCATTGAATAACTATTATGTGCCCACTGACTCACGTTAGGGAGTGATCTAGAGCTTATTAAGGTGCAACAGAAATGTAATCCATATATCAGTTTTTCTCCTGGCTTATTTAAATGGGAAAACAAAAGTGTAAATTCAGATTTCAACAACTCCACCACATCCTCCTTCATCAAGTAACGCACATTACAGTACAAGCTTTTGGGATGGTGACATCTACGATAGGATGTCCTTTGCAATCATGCCAAACTTCCATGTGGAAACTCATGTATCAACATCTTATCACTTGAACAGATGACAATGGAAAATAGCTGTTGATTAAAATACATTTACATTTACATTTAAGTCATTTAGCAGACGCTCTTATCCAGAGCGACTTACAAATTGGTGCATTCACCTTATGATATCCAGTGGAACAACCACTTTACAATTGTTCATCTAAATCTTTTAAGGGGGGGGGGGGGGGGGGGGGGGGGGTTAGAAGGATTACTTTATCCTATCCTAGGTATTCCTTAAAGAGGTGGGGTTTCAGGTGTCTCCGGAAGGTGGTGATTGACTCCGCTGTCCTGGCGTCGTGAGGGAGCTTGTTCCACCATTGGGGTGCCAGAGCAGCGAACAGTTTTGACTGGGCTGAGCGGAAACTGTGCTTCCTCAGAGGTAGGGGAGCCAGCAGGCCAGAGGTGGATGAACGCAGTGCCCTTGTTTGGGTGTAGGGCCTGATCAGAGCCTGAAGGTATGGAGGTGCCGTTCCCTTCACAGCTCCGTAGGCAATCACCATGGTCTTGTAGCGGATGCGAGCTTCAACTGGAAGCCAGTGGAGAGAGCGGAGGAGCGGGGTGACGTGAGAGAACTTGGGAAGGTTGAACACCAGACGGGCTGCGGCGTTCTGGATGAGTTGTAGGGGTTTAATGGCACAGGCAGGGAGCCCAGCCAACAGCGAGTTGCAGTAATCCAGACGGGAGATGACAAGTGCCTGGATTAGGACCTGCGCCGCTTCCTGTGTGAGGCAGGGTCGTACTCTGCGAATGTTGTAGAGCATGAACCTACAGGATCGGGTCACCGCCTTGATGTTAGTGGAGAACGACAGGGTGTTGTCCAGGATCATGCCAAGGTTCTTAGCACTCTGGGAGGAGGACACAAGGGAGTTGTCAACCGTGATGGCGAGATCATGGAACGGGCAGTCCTTCCCCGGGAGGAAGAGCAGCTCCGTCTTGCCGAGGTTCAGCTTGAGGTGGTGATCCGTCATCCACACTGATATGTCTGACAGACATGCAGAGATGCGATTCGCCGCCTGGTTATCAGAAGGGGGAAAGGAGAAGATTAATTGTGTGTCGTCTGCATAGCAATGATAGGAGAGACCATGTGAGGATATGACAGAGCCAAGTGACTTGGTGTATAGCGAGAATAGGAGAGGGCCTAGAACAGAGCCCTGGGGGACACCAGTGGTGAGAGCGAATGGTGCGGAGACAGATTCTCGCCACGCCACCTGGTAGGAGCGACCTGTCAGGTAGGACACAATCCAAGCGTGGGCCGCGCCGGAGATGCCCAACTCGGAGAGGGTGGAGAGGAGGATCTGATGGTTCACAGTATCAAAGGCAGCAGATAGGTCTAGAAGGATGAGAGCAGAGGAGAGAGAGTTAGCTTTAGCAGTGCGGAGAGCCTCCGTGACACAGAGAAGAGCAGTCTCAGTTGAATGCCCAGTCTTGAAACCTGACTGATTAGGATCAAGAAGGTCATTCTGAGAGAGATAGCAGGAGAGCTGGCCAAGGACGGCACGTTCAAGAGTTTTGGAGAGAAAAGAAAGAAGGGATACTGGTCTGTAGTTGTTGATAAAATAATAAAAATGTTAATGCAAATCAGCATTCATTCATCAATGGATGGAGTGTGAATTTGCATTTGCCACGGTGCAGTTTGTGAAACAAAGAAAAAAAAAATATGTTTGACTTATTCACACAGCTTGAGGGATTTCTACTAATTTCCACAACCAACCAACGGCAGGTAATGTAGAGTCAATGGAGCGATAGGGCCGCTGCACTCAGGGAATATACCAAGCACAATCATTCATATTAACAAGCTTTCAATAATTAATGTGGTTTATGGAAGAAACCAAGGGTGTAAGACATTTGCTAGTGGAGGGAGGCATTGTGTGGAAGTGAAGTGCATTGTAGAAATCTACAAACCTCTTCAGTATTATCAAACCTCATATAGACTAGCATGGGCACAACATTGGTTTAGAAGTGGGTAGATTGCAGATTGATGGAATCCACAATCTATGTAATTGTCTGCATAATTTCCAATCCCTCATATTTTTTGTAAATATATTTTCCCCTAACTCCACCATCCCTCCCCTAATTGGAGTAAACTAATGGACAACAACATTTAGGCTTCTACTTCCAGCTTATACATAGTATATACATTTTACGGACATAGTATATTTTACATTATAAACTGGGTGCTTCGAGCCCTGAAAGCTGATTGGCTGACAGCCGTGGTATATCAGACCGTATAACACGGGTATGACAAAACATTTATTTTTACTGCTCTAATTACGTTGCTAACCCGTTTATAATAACAATAAGGCACCTTGTGGGTTTGCGGTTTGCGTCGTGCCTAAGAACAGCCCTTAGCCATGGTATATTGGCCATATACCACACCCCCTCGTGCCTTATTGCATAAATAGTTATTTTGTTTGTTTTTAGTCTCATCCTTCAGCTCCACTCAACCCCTCCCATCTATCCCTGAACACCATCCAGTTTGGATTTTTATTTTTCAACTGTGCTGAGATGTTTCACAAAAAATCAGAACCTTTCTATTCTCATAGATTCTACATATTGTAAATGAAAAAAAAAACATTTTTGCTAAGAGTATTACTTTATTATTGATCAATTGACTATGAGTTTTTAAATCACCCAGCAGTGCTATTTGCAGAGGGGGACATAAAAAAAATCATTTTTGCTAAGAGTATTACTTTATTATTGATCAATTGACTATGAGTTTTTAAATCACCCAGCAGTGCTATTTGCAGAGGGGGACATAACTTGGCAGGGGGTCTGGGGGCCCTCCCATTTTTGGGGGCATCTAAAGTACACTTCCTGCATTTCTACACATTCTAATGTGACCCATTTGTCACACCCTCACCCCCCTCCAGGTGTCGCCCATTTAAAAAAAATGTATTTTTATTTTTTTACCTTTATTTAACTAGGCAAGTCAGTTAAGAACAAATTCTTATTTTTAATGATGGCCTAGGGACAGTGGGTTAAATGGCCTTGTTCAGGGGCAGAACAACAGATTTTTACCTTGTCAGCTTGGGGATTCAATCTTGCAACCTTTTGGTTACTAGTCCCACCCTCTAACCACTAGGCTACCTGCCGCCCATCTTCCCCATTATCCCCTGTGTATTTATACCTGTGTTTTCTGTTTGTCTGTTGCCAGTTCGTCTTGTTTGTTCAAGTCAAAGAGCGTTTTGTGTCTCAGCTCCTGCTTTTTCCAGTCTCTCTTTTCTCTCCCTCATGGTTTTGAATTTTGCCTGTCCTGACTCCAAGCCCACCTGCCTGACCAATCTGTCAGCCCCTGAACCTGAGCCTGCCTGCCGACCTTGTCACGTCCTGGCCAGTATAAGGGTTAATTGTTATTGTAGTTTGGTCAGGACGTGGCAGAGGGTATTTTGATTGATGTATTCCGGGGTTTTTGGGCACTGTTTGATATTCATGTAATTCTATGTTTAGTCTAGTGAGTCTGGTTCTATGTTTAGGTAATTGGGGTGGAGACTCTCAATTGAAGGCAGGTGTGGTCTATTTGCCTTTGATTGAGAGTCCCATATATTAGGGTGTGTTTGTGTTTGTATTTTGTGGGAGATTGTTCCTTGTCTAGCGTGTATGAGCCTGAGAAGACTGTTCGGTGATTGTGAGTTTGTTTTGTTGTTTTTTGTGTTCATTTTGAGTTAATAAATGTTCAAAATGAACAAACACAGTCCCGCTGCATTTTGGTCCTCCTTTTCCGACGATGATTTCGCCAAAGAAATCCGTGACAGAATCTCCCACCAAACCAGGACCAAGCAGCGGAAGAAGGAGCAGAACACAAATTATATGGACTACGCTGAAGAAAGGGATTTTGACAGGGACACTCGTGAGAAATGGACTTGGGACCAGATTGTGGCCGGAGAGGGCCCATGGAGAAAGGCTGGTAAGGACCGGGAACGTTACCGAGGAACACGACTGGCGTTGAAGCACGAGAGGCACCCCCAATAATTTTTGGGGGGGGCACACGGGTAGTTTGGCTAGGCCAAGGAAGAGCCAGAAGCCAGCTACCCATGATTATATGGAGGAGCGTATGAGGTGGAGGGCACCATGTTTTGCGGAAGAGTGAAAAATCTCACCCATACGCATGCACAGTCCGGTGCGAGTTATTCCAGCCCCTCGCAGGTGCCGTGCTAGAGTGGGCATCCAGCCTGGTAGGAGGATGCCTGCGCAGCGCATCTGGTCGCCGGTACGCCTCCTAGGACCAGGCTACCCAACTCCCGCTCTACGCACGGCAACCATCAGGCCCCTGCACAGCCCAGTCCGCACTGTACGAGCACCCCGCTCGGACAGGGCTACTAGTTCCATCCAGCCAGGACGGGTTGTGCAGGAGGTAAGATCAAGACCGCCTGTGCGCCTCCATAGCCCGGTGTTTCCAGTTCCTGTCTCTCGTGCGGACCCGGAAGTGCGTCAGCCCAGTCCGACTCGTCCTGTTCCCGCTCCCCGCACTAGCCTGGAGGTGCGTGTTCCCAGTCTGGCACGTCCAGTACCAGCACCACGCACCAGGTTTCAAGTGCGTCAGCCCAGTCCGACTCATCCTGTTCCCGCTCCCCGCACTAGCCTGGAGGTGCGTGTCTCCAGGCTGGCACGTCCAGTACCAGCTCCACGCATCAGGCGTCTAGTGTGTCAGCCCAGCCTCGCCAGTCAGGAGCTGCCAGACCTGCCCGCCAGTCAGGAGCTGCCAGAGCTGCCCGCCAGTCAGGAGTCGCCAGAGCTGCCCGCCAGTCAGGAGTCGCCAGAGCTGCCCGTCAGTCAGGAGTCGCCAGAGCTGCCCGTCAGTCAGGAGTCGCCAGAGCTGCCCGTCAGTCAGGAGTCGCCAGAGCTGCCCGTCAGTCAGGAGTCGCCAGAGCTGCCCGTCAGTCAGGAGTCGCCAGAGCTGCCCGTCAGTCAGGAGTCGCCAGAGCTGCCCGTCAGTCAGGAGTCGCCAGAATGGCCCGTCAGTCAGGAGCCGCCAGAATGGCCCGAATGCCCGGAGATGCCAGAGTGGCCCGAATGCCCGGAGATGCCAGAGTGGCCCGACTGCCCGGAGATGCCAGAGTGGCCCGACTGCCCGGAGATGCCAGAGTGGCCCGACTGCCCAGAGATGCCAGAGTGGCCCGACTGCCCGGAGATGCCAGAGTGGCCCGACTGCCCGGAGATGCCGGAGTGGCCCGACTGCCCGGAGATGCCGGAGTGGCCCGACTGCCCGGAGATGCCAGAGTGGCCCGACTGCCCGGAGATGCCAGAGTGGCCCGACTGCCCGGAGATGCCAGAGTGGCCAGACTGCCCGGAGCTGCCAGAGTGGCCAGACTGCCCGGAGCTGCCAGAGTGGCCAGATTGCCCGGAAATGCCAGAGTGGCCCGACTGCCCGGAAATGCCAGAGTGGCCCGACTGCCCGCAGATGCCAGAGTGGCCCGACTGCCCGGAGATGCCAGAGTGGCCCGACTGCCCGGAGATGCCAGAGTGGCCCGACTGCCCGGAGATGCCAGAGTGGCCCGACTGCCCGGAGATGCCAGATTGATTGAGAGTCCCATATAGTAGGGTGTGTTTGTGTTTGTATTTTGTGGGAGATTGTTCCTTGTCTAGCGTGTATGAGCCTGAGAAGACTGTTCGGTGATCGTGAGTTTGTTTAGTTGTTTTTTGTGTTCATTTTGAGTTAATAAATGTTCAAAATGAACAAACACAGTCCTGCTGCATTTTGGTCCTCCTTTTCCGACGATGATTTCGCCATATCGTCTGACGACGAAGAAATCCGTGACAGACCTATACCTTTACCCCCCTCTGGATTTCCGACATCTGCTTTACCATGACCCTGAGCCTGCCTGCCGCCCGGTAGCATTGCCCCACCTCTGGTTTACTGACCCCTGCCTGCCTTGACCTGTCTATTGCCTGCCCTGTTGGAATATTAAACTATTGTTTATTCGACGTTGTCTGCATATGGGTCTTACCTTCAAACCTGACACCATGGCTCTTCTGGCCATCTCTATTTAGAACAACAAAAAGTAAAGCAAAAATGCCCACAGTCATCAAGCAAGGTAACAAATTAAATATGTTTAAGTGATCGATAAGACTGAACTAGATCCATGATAATTCAATAATAAATGTTGTGTTGCACCTTTAACCAATAGCCTAACAAATTAACAACTCTTACAAATAAACTACAATACAACTTTTGATTGTCTTTAGGCATCCTCTATATCAAATTTCAGCCAGACCGCCCAGCCAACATGAACTGCCTACATGCCCGACCCACACCAGTCTAGTCAATAATTGAACTCTCTCCCAAACAAAACTTCCTTCCTATCTTTTTTTTATGTCTCAAAGGAAAGGTTTGGAAAACAAAAGTTGAATGAAAACACACATACACCTACACATTAATACACAGCAACAGTACACCCTCCATATAATTCAAATCATAGACCTATTAGAAGTGTAGCGCTCTTTTTACTTGCACAAGATATAGTTGGGTCACCCCATCCTGCCCCCAGTGGTCCACGGCCCAGTAGCACCCCAACCCAACACAGCCCACTAAGCTTTAGGATCTTAGTGAAATATTCATTACTGGTTTCAGGTGTATTAGGCCAAGGCCAGAGTGACAACAGTACAACAGACCCCAGGCAAGGACTCCGCAGCCCAGCAGCTAGGGATTTCCTTAATCTCCCATGACGTGGATATGTTTCCAATACAGCCTCCTTTTGTCATGCAGTATTCCGTATCAGGCATCCATACATTTACATTTTAGTCATTTAGCAGATGCTCTTATCCAGAGCGACGTACAGTAGTGAATGCATACATTTCATACATTTCTTTTCATTTCATACATTTCTTTTCATTTCATACATTTTTTTTTCTGTGCTGGCCCCCCGTGGGAAATGAACCCACAACCCTGGCGTTGCAAACACCATGCTCTACCAACTGCGCTACAGTTGCACAGTATACCCTTAATCTTAAAACAAACCTAGTGATACTGTACATAACTTGACATTTCTTCCATACATTGTGGGAGAATAACCAACCTTCCAATTAATAGCAATGCGTTGTCATGGTTCCACCTGTCACGCGAGGGCGGCAGAGACCATCCTAGAGACATTAACGACACTCAGGTGTGTCCAATTTACTCATGATGAATTCCCTGTTAAAAGAGGTGTGTTTTCTGTTGTCCTTTGCAGAAGCTTGAATTGGTTACCGTGTGCGATTGTTTCCTGAGTGAGAGTTCAAGACTTAGTGTTTTGTTTTTTCAAGTGTACCATTTCTCAGTAAACGTATTATGTTTATCCTTAACCACTGATTCCTCGTCTGGTCTGGTCTCTTCTCTGCACCTGGGTCCAACCTTACCACGTCACAGCAAGCTTCTGCCTAAACATGGACCCAGCAGAGATCACCCAGATCAAGAATGTTGTAACCCACCAAGGAGCACTGCTGGGGCAGCAGCAAGAACAACTCTCCCAAATGTCAGAGACCCTCCAGGCACTTACCGACTCCCTCCAATCTCAACCCACAGTCCAACTTCAACCCAGGAGGAGCCAATGTCCAAGTCTCATCGCCCAGTGCTACAGGCGTCGCTGTAGTTCCTCCAGGGAACCCAAGATCCCAGCCCCCGAACCGCATGACGGCCACCCAGGAGGATGCAAGGGGTTCCTCACTCAGTGTTCTCTGGTGTTCGAGCTACAGTCCTTCTTGTTGAACACCTATTGGGCCATGCTCACCTACATCATCTCTCTACTCTCGGGCAAGGCCCTGGCATGGACAACGACGAGATGGGAAAAACAGCCACCATCCTGCATCTCCATATTAGCCTTCATTGCCGAGCTGCGACGAGTCTTCGACCACCCATTCGGCTGATGAGAAGCGGCCAGTCCTTCTTGACACCACCCCAGTATCCTGGTTTCCTGAGCACCTCAAGCCCCCCAAACCCAGCATGCAGCTGGGATGCACACGTCTGAGCCCACAAGTGCGTGACAGGCACATGTGCGAAGGCTGCTGACTCTACTGTGGAGGTCTCGGACATCTCCGTGCTACATGCCCAGAGCTGATGGGAAACTCCAGGGCTCGCCAGGACAAGGGGATGAGCTGTGCAGTTACCTCCCGGGGGGGGGGGGGGGGGGGGGTTGGTGGTATGAGGCATGAGTTGAGGTGTTCAGAGGTGTGACCAGTGCAGGACAGGATTTGATTGAGAAGACAAACAATAACACCACACACTACACAGACAAAAGAGCTAAGAATGAGTTAGTCCAAGCAAGGAGTAAAATCATTGAGTAATGTCATTGTGTTTGTATGTGAATGACTGTACATACAGTAATGAGAGAAAATTGCTAGGGGTACTCACAGTGCTTGGAGGGGAAACACTCAATGTGCCAGTGGTTGAGCGGGCACCTGAGACGTGGCTTCAGTTAATGTCAGGAGAAAGTTGACAATGGTAGTGGAGTAGTCATCACCTCTGAATCAGGGAACAGGAGGGGACTTGGCTGTAAATACAAATAGCAGATACATTCCATTACAGCTGCACCATCGTAGGTTTGGACAATGAGGTGCTCTATGAAGTTAAACTCAGATATCTCAAAATTCATAAAGTCAAACAGACTACGCATCTCACCCACTTGACAAATCAAAGTAGGCCAAAAAACATTCCTGAATAAAGCCCTGATCATCCACATACCTCACAATAACTGACAACTGCAAGCAGACTGGTGGCACCATAGGTCCCAGAGCGGTGGGGCAATTTTTACCCCCTGAGGTCTGGAGTTTTTCTTTATGTTAGGAACACTCTTGACCCTATAAGGTATGTCAGTGATTAATAAGTTATAAAAAGGTTTTATGATGGGACCAGTCTTTCCTAATCAGGTCACATGGTTTTACAAAAAAAAAAAAAAAACTCCTGGCCTTGGGGGGGTTGAAAACCCTGTCAAACTGCAGCTACCTTATATTTGTTCATATAAATTATATTTAGACTAGATTAGGTTGGGGATTTATTCTACCCAGACACAGACAACAACTGATAGACAATAGAACTCACAGGGCTGAGCTTGCTTTATGCATGTTTGCATCATGCAGGCCAATGCAACTGTAGGCATTATAAAGAATGTACTCGCATCTGTCATCACTATGTTGATTGATTAATTCCAGTTAATCATTTTGGATTAAAAATGTATAGGCAGCCTAGCCATCCCAGTTTTGAATATAAACTAAATTTGATCACATTCACATTTTCTCCTGACACACAAATGGACTATAAATATATAACTTTAACAATTAGTTTACCCTGACCAGATTGACACTTTTGATACCAGTTGGTATTAAAAATACATATTTGAATTGAATAATATCAAAAGGCTAAACTATCACTCTTCACTCTTAATCTCTATCCAACAATGTCACCAAGCGTCTCAACACATAGAACCCTCAAAATGCTCTGTGGCACAAACCCAATACAACACACTAGGTTCATTCTTTGATCCTAATTCAATGATTGTATGGACATCATGTCAGTTTATATTACAAAAGCTTTGATTGGTTGGAGGACATCCTCCGAAAGTGGTCATAATTACCATGTATGTCTATGGAAAGGGGTGAGGCCTACGAGCCTCTGAGGTTTTGTATTAAAGTCAATGCAGCCAGAGGAGGATGGAAGCTAGCTCTTCTCCAGCTACACCATGGTGCTACCCCAGACAGTGCTGTTGAAGTTACTGTAGACCTTCATTGCAAAACAGTGTATTTTAACCTCTTACATCTAGATGTTCCGCTAGCGGGACACCGCTCCAATATCCAATGATAGGGCGTGGCGTGAATTACAAACACGTCAGAAATCCAAAAACTTCAATTTTTCAAACATATGACTATTTTACACCATTTTAAAGACAAGACTCTCCTTTATCTAACCACATTGTCCGATTTCAAAAAGGCTTTACAAGTAAAGCAAAACATTAGATTATATCAGGAGAGTACCCAGCCAGAAATCATCACACACCCATTTTTCAAGCTAGCCTGTTAGGGCTAGGGGGCAGTATTGACACGACTGGATAAAAAAACGTACCCGATTTAATCTGGTTACTACTCCTGCCCAGTAACTAGAATATGCATATAATTATTGGCTTTGGATAGAAAACACCCTAAAGTTTCTAAAACTGTTTGAATGGTGTCTGTGAGTATAACAGAACTCCTATGGCAGGCCAAAACCTGAGAAGATTTCAAGCAGGAAGTGGCCTGTCTGAGAAGTAGTGTTTCATCTTGGCTCTTTTTATTGAAGATTTAGGATCTTTGCAATAACGTGACACTTCCTACGGCTCCCATAGGCTCTCAGAGCCCGGGAAAAAGCTGAAGGATATCGAGGCAGGCTCTGGCTGAAACACATTATCGCGTTTGGCAAGTGGCCGCTCAGAGTACTGTGGGCTTAGGCGCGTGCCCGAGTCGACCGAATGCTTTATTTTCTTTCCTCTGTTTACCTAAATGCAGATTCCCGGTCGGAATATTATCGCTTTTTTATGAGAAAAATGGCATAAAAATGGATTTTAAACAGCGGTTGACATGCTTCGAAGTACGGTAATGGAATATTTAGAATTTTTTTGTCACGAATTGCGCCATGATCGTCACCCTTATTTACCCTTTCGGATAGTGTCTTGAACGCACGAACAAAACGCCGCTGTTTGGATATAACTATGGATTATTTTGAACCAAACCAACATTTGTTATTGAAGTAGAAGTCCTGGGAGTGCATTCTGACGAAGACAGCAAAGGTAATAACATTTTTCTTATAGTAAATGTGACTTTTCTGAGTGCTAAACTTGCTGGGTGTCTAAATAGCTAGCCCTGTGATGCCGGGCTATCTACTGAGAATATTGCAAAATGTGCTTTCACCGAAAAGCTATTTTAAAATCGGACATATCGAGTGCATAGAGGAGTTCTGTATCTATAATTCTTAAAATAATTGTTATGCTTTTTGTGAACGTTTATCGTAATTTAGTAAATTCACCGGCAGTGTTCGGTGGGAATGCTAGTCACATGCTAGTCACATGCTAATGTAAAAAGCTGGTTTTTGATATAAATATGAACTTGATTGAACAAAACATGCATGTATTGTATAACATAATGTCCTAGGGTTGTCATCTGATGAAGATCATCAAAGGTTAGTGCTGCATTTAGCTGTGGTTTGGGTTTATGTGACATTATATGCTAGCTTGAAAAATGGGTGTCTGATTATTTCTGGCAAGGCTGACCTCTGTCCTTATGAACACATACCTTACGAACACATATCATAAAACTTTGGACAATGTGTTCTCTATCAAGTGTGAATGCATATATTCAAATATTTAATCATACAGAAATGTCATTATCAAATTGTATTTGTCACATCCTTCTTAAACAACAGGTGTAGACTAACAATTCCCAACAATACAGAGTGAAAAATAAAAAATAAATATAAGAAAAATAATAACACAAGGTATAAATACACAATAAGTAACAATAATTTATCTTATATACACAGGGTACCAGGACCAAATCAGTGTGCAGGGGTACTAGGTAATTGAGGTTGTCACGGCTGTTCGAAGGAGTGGACCAAAATGCAGCGTGTTCGTAGTTCCACATATTTATTAAAAGTGAAACAATGCAATACAAAACAACAAACCGTGACGCAGAAAGGACAACACACTACTCAAAAGACAATAACCCACAAACCACAATGAGAAAAACCCTTACTTAAATATGATCTCTAATCAGAGGCAATGAGGATCAGCTGCCTCCAATTAGAGATCAACCCCAACCAATCCCAACATAGAAATAGACAAACTAGAACATAAACATAAAAATAGAAAACATAGATAAACCAAAAACACCCCCTGTCACGCCCTGCCCTACACTACTATAGAAAATGACATCCTACTAGGGTCAGGACGTGACAGAGGTAGACATCTACATATAGGTAGAGTGAAAGTGACTAGACAACAGGATAGTTCATAAACAGTAGCAGCAGCGTATGTGATAAGTCAAAATACCTAGTGCTAAAAAGGACAATGCAGATACAATAGCTATTTGGTTAACTATACTGAACAAAAATATAAACGCAACATGCAACAATTTCAATGATTTTACTGAGTTACAGATCAAATAAGGAAATCAGTCAATTGAAATAAATTCATTAGGTCCTAATCTATGGACTTCACACTTGGGAGCCAGGCCCAGCCAATCAGAATGAGTGTTTCCCCACAAAAGGGCTTTATTACAGACAGAAATACTCCTCAGTTTCATCAGCTGGTCTCAGACAATACCGCAATTCTTTGGCAACTGCTCTGGTGGACATTCCTGCAGTCAGCACGCCAATTGCACTCTCCCTCAACTTGAGACATCTGTGGTATTGTGTTGGGTAACAAAACTGCACATTTTAGAGTGGTCTTTTATCTTCCCCAGCACAAATCAAATCACATTTCATTTGTCACATGCGCCGAATACAACATGTGTAGACCTTACAGTGAAATGCTTACTTACAAGCCAACAGTGTCATAACCAGCCATAAAAAAATAAATTAATGTCACAACAGGTGTAAATATATGGGTCATGACAGTGTTATGACCAAATTATGAGAGGTTATGACAAGTTATGTCAGCTGCTATGACATATTATGACATGGTTAGGACCGTGTCATAACGTGTTATGATGCTGGGTGTCAAGTAAAGTGTTACCATTTGGATCATTATCATTCTTTCCTCTGTCAACATATGATATGGTGAATAAGTTGACTTAGCTTTGTCTGCATAAAAAATGAGAGATTGACACGGAACCTAAACCGGCTGTGCGCATGCGCCATCGTGCGCTATCGTGCATACATTTATTTTGTCCCCCTACACCAAACGGGATCATGACATGCAGGTTAAAATATCAAAACAAACTCTGAACCAGTGACATTAATTTGGGGACAGGTCGAAAAGCATTAAACATGTATGGCAATTTAGCTAGTTAGCTTGCACTTGCTAGCGAATTTGTCCTATTTAGCTCGCTTGCTGTTGCTAGATAATTTGTCCTGGGATATAAACATTGAGTTGTTATTTTACCTGAAATGCACAAGGTCCTCTACTCTGACTATTAATCCACACATAAAACGGCCAACCGAATCGTTTCTAGTCATCTCTCCTCCTTCCAGGCTTTTTCATCTTTGAACTTATATGGTGATTGGCATCTACACTTTTACCACGACAACCGGCAAAATATTTAGTCTTTCAATCACCCACGTGGGTATAACCAATGAGGAGATGGCACGTGGGTACCTGCTTCTATAAACCGATGCGAGAGGCCGGACTTTCAGCGCAATCTGCATCAGAAATAGAAAGGAGTTCTATTTTAGCCCCCGGCATCGCAGATGCTCGTTGGCGCGCGCGAGCAGTGTGGGTGCAATAATTGAATAACATGGATTTCTTCATTTATTTTGCGACGCTTGCGCATGCGACGTGTCTGGTCTGGTCAGCATGTAAGAATAACATTGTCCATAATAACACTAGCTTTTGTCTTTTTATCCTTTGAATGTTTTGAAAGGCCTTTTCAAGAGTACCATTTGTTCATACCTAAAATTGAAATGGAATGTCAACGCAGCCAGAAAAATCGCTCCAATGCTAGTTTATTTCTCATTCAATGGGGTTTTCTGCAGGTCAGTATGGACATGGAACACTTTGTCACTCAAAATGTTTACCACTTACCCTTCTGATAGAGAGAAATACCCTGAGCACTACGAGAAAAATGCCACTGCTTAAGCCTCTTTACCTGAGATAAATAACATTCCTCTGTCTAAGTATCAGGCCTTAACATCTCATTTTCAAACAGCACTATCCTGCAGAGGGAGGAAGCAGACCGTTGTCCGGGGGTTTGCTGTGAGAAATTAATGGAAGGGATTGAATTTGCAATCAAGGTTCTGTTATCTCGTTCAACTACCCCGACTCCTTCAGGGTACCTTATCCTATGTCAGTCAGACAGTCCATAGAAATATGGACCCGGGAGTTCAGTCAACTGTGAAATGGATCGAGCCCTGATTCCTCCAATGGTGTCAACGAAAGCAATAACGGCAAACAAAATGCTCTCTAACGTGTGATTTGTTGAACATTTCACAATTGACACGTCTGTTTGTGAAATTGAAACTAGAGAGACATGGCAAACCTTTGTGAGATTTCACAGCATGATGTTTTTTGTGTAGTTTCAATGATAATTGGGTATATGGTTGTATTTAGTAAGAATGCGGCCTAGAAACTACAACCATGTGAGCTGTCACTTTCCTCCACTCTATTGGTGACCTGGGTTCAAACAGCAGGCTTTACATGAGAGATTTGCTATTTTCTCATGGTTCTAGGTCAATTATCAAGCGCTACTGAACAAAGAGCCATTTGGGGAAAAAAAATGAATGGTTCTTTTAGGTGAATGGAGCCAATTATCCATCTCATCGAAAAGACTTGGAATGCTACATTTAAATAATATGTTGTGCAACTTACCTACCTTACTACATTCTCAAGTTATCCTCTCATTTTACATTTTCATACATTATTTTGTTTTTATGCTTTGGGTTAGATGTTGGTTCAAACTCTTGTATGGCTATTCCACCAGAGGCTCATACAGCTGTTAACATTATTTTAAACATGAAAACACGTATAAAAGGGTAAAACAATGGGAATTGAATGCCTCAACATGATGTTAGAATTATCCCTGTGCAAATAAATAACTTATTCACAGCTGTTCCTTCATGTTAAAGCATAAATATTTCAGGCAAAACCATTGTCTTTCAACCAAAACATGGTCTCATTCCAGCATTATCAGATTCCATTTCAGTTGATATCCAGGCCAGTCGGTGTAATTCACAGAGTACTAAGCACAAACAGTTCTGACAAAGACAACATCTCAGTCATACTGCCCATTTTTCATTCTGCTTTTCCATATTCTGAGACATTTACCCCTTTAATTTTCCTGCCAAAGGAGAAACCTCTCATGTCTTTGATCATGCTGTGTCCACAATTGGTGGAAGTTGATAAATCAATCTCTGGGAGAGAGAAAACAGAGTAAAAAAGTTTTTAAAAAAGGAGAGTTTTGGCAAGGAGAGGGCATGCTCCAGATTCAGTATATTCACACTTCAACAGATTACAGCCTATACTCACCGGGGGAAAACTGATAGCAATTACGTCTTTTGTAGTGTCATATGGTGACTTTTGTGTACTAATTTTATAAGGATACTTTGTTCAGCTCTTTTTAGCAACCTGATCAGAAGTTGATTCACAGAGAGAGAGACACACAGAATTTCAGTAAAGCTAGTTTGCTTAGTACACCAGCAAAACAGTGTCTACAAACCCTGGCATTTTACCCACTCAAGTTTATATTTTGTCACATAAAACTCCTTGTTACCCTGCAAGAGCTTGAAGCCACAAGCTGATATTGGCATATTCATTCAACATCATTCATCATGTACACTGTTGTCATCTACAGTTGTACTGCTCTCGCTTGCTCTTCATTACACTTCAGCTCCACTATACTTGTCGCATCAATGTGACGTTCTACCTGCTACACAGAACGATTTGTTTTGAGAGCGGAGAGGAGCAGAGGGGAAGTGAGTCTTCATTCTATTTTCACCTACAGTACAGTAACATATTTATCAATTATGCATAAGTACAATTGCTTTGGTCCATTTTTTCGCAAGTACTCATTAAATTGTTGCTAGTGGTTGTACTAAATGATCCTCTCTAGCTAGCTAGATTTTCTGCTAGCTAGTAGCTTCTTGATTTCAAAATAACCAGTGGCGTATAGTCAAGGCCATATGCAACCAAAATCAACTTCTCATTATTTAAATTCACAAGATAGAATTCTTGAGCTTGGCCATTGGATGTGACGCAACGCAACATGGGTAGTATAGCAGCTTTCATTGATTTCATTGGAAGCATTCTGTCAATGGCTTAAGCCAATGCTGGATGACTGATGGCTGTAGTATAGCAGGGCCATTAGTTATATTTTTATTGCCAGTACCCTACTTCAGCACTTTATCCATAAAAGTCCACTCTGAAAGAGCTGGTGTGAGTTTCACTTGCATTGACTTGAAAGACTGAATCCCACATACCAGTATCTGGTCTATTTGTTTTTGCTGTTGGGAACTTCAACTTTGCTGTTCTATTAGGAGGTGGGCCGAAGCCGAAAAACGTGAAGTTGATCGATCCACGTCAAGGGAGGAGCTGATTTTTTGTATATGACAGTAAACCCTTCTTATGATGACTATAAAATGTGTTGGCATCTTCAATTCCTTCACATTGTTTCATAAAAATGAAATTTTAGCACTGTCTGCTCAGGAAAATTTGATGAACTGCTAAACTTGGAACCAATCAGAACTCCCCTCGAGATTATGGCAGTCAATGTCCGTCCTGCTTCTATCTAAGATGTAAACACAGCCTCACATAAAACCCGAGCTGCTGTCTGTGTGTGATGAAGACTGAAATAAGATAAATATATGTTTGAGTGCACTTGAAATATGTAGCTTGCAATGCAAATTTTCTTGAAGAGGTACAGTAACTCCGTTGACCACTTAGCCAATTTATTGTAAGCTAGCCAATGTTACAGTTTGACTAGCCTATCCAGCTTTTGTAAATGCCAATTTGCCTTCTCAGTAAGCTAGTATTTCATTAGCTATCTCTCTGTCGGTGAATTAAATGTTTTATCATGTTTTGGCATGGTTATACTTCTCTTAACTAGCTGCAGGGTTAAAGAAGCATTCAATCATATCATTTTCATAGAAACCTCCAAAGAAAAATCATGGCCATTATTGTTGCTATAGTATGGGATTGGTTGAAGCTCAATTTTAAATTCAAATCTCCTTACATCATGTCTAAGCCAATATGACACAAATGTTGATGAAAATTCACAAATCAATTTGATTGCAAATCAACTCGTCATGATCGCTCCGGATCTTACCGAGAACCACTATATCCCTTATTGATGACAGGGTCATTAGCGTTACGGTTGTCAGAATAAAGTTTTTCCCAAACCTAGCTCAATTTCTAGACATCGGATTAAAATGAGGCTACAACTTCCACAAGGTGACCATTATACAATTTATCGCTCTCACGTGCACTTTTCTGTCTAATAAAAACCAATGATGTGCTACATTTTTGTAGCATTTCTGACAATGCTAAAATCTTCTAAAACCAGGTCGAGCAACTCAGTTGCTGCGCGATAGTAGCAGCCAGCTACTAGCTCTAACTAGCTAGCTAATACAAGTTGGATGAGAAGCAAAAGGAAGGTAGCTAGCAAGCTAAATATATTTTGCTAAGTCACCTGTGTAAACTGTTGACCTGGACACAGCATAAACAAATAAGCTAGCAAAAGTCATTGGCTGCTATTGTAGCTAGCCAGTTAGATACACCAAACTTTGGGAACTTTGGGAAAACTGCAACGCTGCAAATTTTTTATTTTTACACGTCGCTGTTAGAAGATCCAGAGAAAATTCTAGCCCTTATGCATTAATTCAGTCTTGTTCCTGCTCTGTTAATGCAATTTTGTTCTTGTCATTATAATCCAAATGTGCTTTGATTGATCAACACAGTTGTTGCTTTTCAATGTTTTCCTGAAATCCTGAAGTCGCCACACACAAGTAAAAAGTAGCAGTGGTGAGGGTTGCACACAAAGTATCTAGGTAAAACAACATCATAATGATCATTGCTTGCTTGCCCGACCTGTGCGCAGTCAATAGAAAACGTAATACTTGCTAGCTAACTTGATGATAAAATGAAACTGTTTTCAACACATCTGTTTAAGACATTCTATTCACCAAGCAAGAGAAGTAAATGTTCAATCAGACTTGAGGGAATGTACAACAAAAACATTTTGGACCGAACATGTACTGTCATCACCAGACTGTCCATTTAAATGGTGTCATGTTGACATATCTATAAGGGTTTGTAGCGTAACGGTTAACGTCACTGCCCTGGGATTTGAAGGTCCTGGGTTTGCCCACTGGAGGGGATATTTAGACTAGAGGTTGACTGATTAATCGGCATGGCTGATAAATTAGGGTCGATTTCAAGTTTTCATAACAATCGACAATCGGCCTTTTTGGATGCCAATTATGGCCGATTACATTGCAATCCACGAAGAGACTGCGTGACAGGCTGACCACCTGTTAAGCGAGTGCAGCATCAAAAGGACCTTGTGGTTGCAATGAGTCAAGGTAAGTTGCTAGCTAGCATTAAACTTATCATATGAAAAACAATCAATCTTCACATAATCACTAAGTAACTACACATGGTTGATAATATTACTAGGTTAACTAGCTTGTTAGAGCAGTCTGATTGAGCGGTGGTAGGCAGCAGCAGCTCGTAATCATTCATTCAAACAGCACTTTACTGCGTTTGCCACCAGTTCTTAGCAATGCTTGAAGCACAGCGCTGTTTCTGACCTCAAGCCTATCAACTCCCGAGATTAGGCTGGCAATACTAAAGTGCCTATAAGAACATTGAATAGTCAAAGTAATATGAAATACAAATGGTACAGAGAGAAATAGTCGACGCGTCATAATTTCTAGAATAACTACAACCTGAAACTTCTTAACTGGGACTACTGAAGACTCATGTTAAAAGGAACCACCAGCTTTCATATGTTCTCATGTTCTGAGCTAGGAACTTAAACGTTAGCTTTTTTACATAGCACACTGCACTTTTACTTTCTTCTCCAACACTGTGTTTTTGCATTATTTAAACCAATTTGAACATGTTTCATTATTTATTTGAGACTAAATTGATTTTATTTATGCATTATAGTAAGTTCAAATATTAATCGGTATCAAGCTTTTTTGGTTCTCCAATAATTGGTATCGGCGTTGAAAAATCATAATCGGTCAACCTCTAATTTAGATCTTGAAACAATCCAAACATGACAATTTAATTCCCACAGTAACATTTATTTAGTTGATTTCACATTTAATCTGTCTTCACACCTCCAATGGTATCTGTGCTCCCAAGAGGGCCCTACCCGGAGAAAGCTACAGATAAGGTGTATTTGACCCCTGTGATACCCCACAGATGGTCAGCAATCCAAACAGTGTCAAGTGCTGATCGCGAGTACCACCTTTTTAATTATTACACTATAGTTTCCCCCCTGTGGATACTCTCCATTGTAGAAGACAATCAGAGGAACCACAGAAATATATAGAGAGAGGTGATTAGACCTTAGAAAATAACAGCATCGAGTCCATGTAATAGTTACCTCCCAAAGGCTTGCTAGGACACAGTGGAGACACTCAACAAGATGGTCACCGTCTGATTGGCCTGCAGGAACTTCTTGTCCATGGTCGTTAATGTCCTAGTTCCCTCCTCATAGAAGGTATCCTCCCACCAGGGTGCAATATCAGAATGGTCAGCTGTCACATCGTGGAATCCTCCATCACCTCCGTCAGGCCCCATCTTCAGAGTTCATTTCACATTTGATGATGCACTACTGTTTAAGAAAGACTTGGAAAGTATTTGAAATAGCCATACAGTGAAAGTACATACATCAACATAATATCATACTCTGCAATGTCTCACAAAAACAGATCACTATCATTAATATGAAAACTAGCTAACAAAGTTATCCCATAACTACCTGATCCAAACAGTGGACGAGTTAGGGAACACAATGAAAGAAAAAGAAGCAATAAACAAGCACAACAAAAAACCATACCATTTTTTTTGGTATCGAGCAAATACCTTTCCACCCTAGGGAACAGAAAGTAAATGAGAACAATAAATTCCTAAGAATATGAAAATGAAAGAAAATGTTCATAAAATGTTCTTACACAATGATTCTGACACAAGTTAGGCAGGTCTGAAAACTTTCTGAATGCACTGTATATATATATATATATATATATATATATATATATATATATATATATATATATATATATATATATATTTCCTGACTTGTTTTAACCTCTCTGGGCTAGGCGGGACGAAATCAACAGCCAGTGTAATCCCGTGGCGCGATTTTCAAATACCTTAGAAATGCTATTACCTCAATTTCTCAAACATATGACTATTTTACACAATTTTAAAGACAAGACTCTCGTTAATCTAACCACACTGTCCAATTTCAAAAAGGCTTTACAACGAAAGCAAAACATTAGATTATGTCAGCAGAGTACCCAGCCAGAAATAATCAGACACCCATTTTTCAAGCTAGCATATAATGTCACAAAAACCCAGAAGACAGCTAAATGCAGCACTAACCTTTGATTATCTTCATCAGATGACACACCTAGGACATTATGTTATACAATACATGCATGTTTTGTTCAATCAAGTTCATATTTATATCAAAAACAAGCTTTTTACATTAGCACGTGACGTTCAGAACTAGCATACCTCCGGTGAATTTACTAAATTACTCACGATAAACGTTCACAAAAAACACAACAATTATTTTAAGAATTATAGATACAGAACTCCTTTGTGCAATCGAGGTGTCCGATTTTAAAATAGCTTTTCGGTGAAAGCACATTTTGCAATATTCTGAGTACATAGCCCAGCCATCACGGCTAGCTATTTAGACACCCACCAAGTTTAGCCCTGACCAAACTCCGATTTACTATTACAAAAGTTTGATTACCTTTGGTGTTCTTCGTCAGAATGCACTCCCAGGACTGCTACTTCAATAACAAATGTTGGTTTGGTCCAAAATAATCCATCGTTATATCCAAATAGCGGCGTTTTGTTCGTGCGTTCAAGACACTATCCGAAGTGTAAATATGGGTCACGAGCATATTGTCAGACAGGCCACTTCCTGTTCAGAATCCTCTCAGGTTTTTGCCTGCCATATGAGTTCTGTTATACTCACAGACACCATTCAAACAGTTTTAGAAACTTTAGGGTGTTTTCTATCCAAAGCCAATAATTATATGCATATTCTAGTTACTGGGCAGGAGTAGTAACCAGATTAAATCGGGTACGTTTTTTATCCGGCCGTGTCAATACTGCCCCCTACCCCCAACAGGTTAATCAGAGAGGCAACAAAGAGACCAAAGATAACCCTGAAGAAGCTGCAAAGCTCCACAGATGAGATTGGAGTATCTGTCAATAGGACCACTTTAAGCCGTACACTCCACAGAGCTGGGCTTTACAGAAGAGTGGCCAGAAGAAAGCGATTGCTTAAAGAAAAAAATAAGCAAACACGTTTGGTGTTCGCCAAAAGGCATGTGGGAGACTCCCCAAACATATGGAAGAAGGTACTCTGGTCAGATGAGACTAGAATTGATATTTTTGGCCATCAAGGAAAACACTATGTCTGGCGCAAAACCAACACCTCTCTTCACCCTGAGATAACCATCCCCACAGTGAAGTATGGTGGTGGCAGCATCATGCTGTGGGGATGTTTTTCATCAGCAGGTACTGGGAAACTGGTCAGAATTCAAGGAATGATGGATGGTGTTAAATACAGGGAAATTCTTCAGGGAAACCTGTTTCAGTCTTCAAGAGATTTGAGACTGGGATGGAGGTTCACCTTCCAGCAGGACAATGACCCTAAGCATACTGCTAAAGCAACTCTTGAGTGGTTTAAGGGGAAACATTTAAATGTCTTGGAATGGCCTAGTCAAAGCCCAGACCTCAATCCAATTGAGAATCTGTGGTATGACTCAAAGATTGCTGAACACCAGCGGAACCCATCCAACTTGAAGGAGCTGGAGCAGTATTGCCTTGAAGAATGGGCAAAAATCCCAGTGGCTAGATGTGCCAAGCTTATAGAGACATACCCCAAGAGACTTGCAGCTGTAATTGCTGCAAAAGGAGGCTCTAGAAAGTATTGACTTTGGGTTTTCAGGTTTTTTGTCTTATTTCTTACACAATAGAAAATATTTGGATCTTCAAAGTGGTAGGCATGTTGTGTAAATCAAATAATACAACCCCCCCAAAATCTATTTTAATTCCAGGTTGTAAGGCAACAAAATAGAAAAAATGCCAAGGGGATGAATACTTTCACAAGCCACTGTATAAGTCCATATGTGTAAGCGAGCATGCAAATGGGTGTGTGTGTTCATATCAACTTCACAGTGTTCAGATATTTTTACAGTTCTCATACTTTTTTTTCGTGACCTGACGTCCCCGTAGAATTTAATACAGCCATGGTGTTATGGAGCTCTCTCGGAAGAGCTGTCCATCTATAAAGAGTTTGTCCAAAATGAAAGAGCACACTTACCCCTCTCCCTCTGTTTCCTCTGTACAGGATACAGCCTCTTGCGACGTGCGTTTATCTCCCGGGGAAATTGGTCATTGAGACTGAATTTTGTCCCTTTATGCTCCCTTCCCCTGCTTTTGATCAGCTCCTTTTGTTGGTAATGTTCAAATTTTGCGATGATAGGACCCTTGGTCTTGTCGCTCCGAGCTCCAAGTCTGTGCACTTGGAGGAAAGTAGGTTTGCAAAGGGTCGGAAACTTTCCGGTAAATTTTCCATGGGAAGTTAAGCCCGGGAATTTGGGGAATTTTGCTTAAATTCATTAAAACAGTTAGCTTATAACAGTTAACCTTTTTTGTGGGAACCACTTAACCTGTTAGGGCTAGGGGGCAGTATTTACACCGCCGGATAAAAAACGTACCCGATTTAATCTGGTTACCACTCCTACCCAGTAACTAGAATATGCATATACTTATTACATATGGATAGAAAACACCCTAAAGTTTCTAAAACTGTTTGAATGGTGTCTGTGAGTATAACAGAACTCATTTGGCAGGCAAAAAACTGAGAAGGTTTCATGCAGGAAGTGGCCTGTCTGACAAGGTGTCGTTCTTCTTGTCTCTGTTTATTGAAGAGTGAGGATCTTAGCTGTCCCGTGACACTTCCTACGGCTGCCATAGGGTCTCAGAAGGCGGTAAAAAGCTGAATCGTGGCTTTGCAGGCTCTGGCTGAAAAAAAAGTAGCGCGTTTGGGTAGTGGCTGGTTACAGTACTGTGAGACTCAGGCTCGTGCCCGCGTCGACCGAAAGCTTTGTTTACTTTCCTCTGTTTAGCTAAATGGACATTCCCGGTCGGAATATTATCGCTTTTTACGAGAAAAATGGCATAAAAATTGATTTTAAACAGCGGTTGACATGCTTCGAAGTACGGTAATGGAATATTTAGATTTTTTTTGTCACGAATTGCGCCATGCACGCGACCCTGATTTACCATTTCAGATAGTGTCTGGGACGCATGAACAAAACGCCGCTATTCGGATATAACGATGGATTATTTTGGACCAAATCAACATTTGTTATTGAAGTAGCAGTCCTGGGAGTGCATTCTGACGAAGACAACAAAAGGTAATCAAACTTTTATAATAGTAAACCTGATATTGGTGAGTGCTAAACTTGCCGGGTGTCTAAATAGCTAGCCCGTGATAACTGGGCTATGTACTTAGAATATTGCAAAATGTGCTTTCACCAAAAAGCTATTTTAAAATCGGACATATCGAGTGCATAGAGGAGTTCTCTATCTATAATTCTTAAAATAATTGTTTGCTTTTTGTGAACATTTATCGTGAGTAATTTAGTAACTTGTTAGTGAATTCGCCGGAAGTTTGCGGGGGGTATGCTAGTTCTGAACGTCACATGCTAATGTAAAAAGCTGTTTTTTGATATAAATATGAACTTGATTGAACAAAACATGCATGTATTGTATAACATAATGTCCTAGGGTTGTCATCTGATGAAGATCATCAAAGGTTAGTGCTGCATTTAGCTGTCTTCTGGGTTTTTGTGACATTATATGCTAGCTTGAAAAATGGGTGTCTGATTATTTCTGGCTTGGTACTCTGCTGACATAATCTAATGTTTTGCTTTTGTTGTAAAGCCTTTTTGAAATCGGACAGTGTGGTTAGATTAACGAGAGTCTTGTCATTAAATAGCTGTAAAATAGTCATATGTTTGAGAAATTGAAGTAATAGCATTTCAAAGGTTTTGAAAATCGCGCCACAGGATTCAACTGGCTGTTACGTAGGTGGGACGAATTCGTTCCGCCTAGCCCAGAGAGGATAAGGCAATTATAGGTCTTGTGGCATATTTTGGTTAACCTCTTACATCTAGACGTTCCGCTAGCGGAACACCTGCTCCAATATCCAATGATAGGTGTGGCGCGAATTACAAATTCCTCAAAAATACAAAAACTTCAATTTTTCAAACATATGACTATTTCACAGCATTTTAAAGACAAGACTCTCCTTTATCTAACCACACTGTCCGATTTCAAAAAGGCTTTACAGCGAAAGCAAAACATTAGATTATGTCAGCAGAGTACCAAGCCAGAAATAATCAGACACCCATTTTTCAAGCTAGCATATAATGTCACAAAAATCCAGAAGACAGCTAAATGCAGCACTAACCTTTGATGATCTTCATCAGATGACACACCTAGGACATTATGTTATACAATACATGCATGTTTTGTTCAATCAAGTTCATATTTATATCAAAAAACAGCTTTTTACATTAGCATGTGACGTTCAGAACTAGCATACCCCCCGCAAACTTCCGGAGGAATTTGCTAATAATTTACTAAATTACTCACGATAAACGTTCACAAAAAACATAACAATTATTTTAAGAATTATAGATACAGAACTCCTCTATGCACTCGATATGTCCGATTTTAAAATAGCTTTTTGGTGAAAGCACATTTTGCAATATTCTAAGTACATAGCCCAGCCATCACGGGCTAGCTATTTAGACACCCGGCAAGTTTAGCACTCACCAATATCAGGTTTACTATTATAAACGTTTGATTACCTTTTGTTGTCTTCGTCAGAATGCACTCCCAGGACTGCTACTTCAATAACAAATGTTGGTTTGGTCCAAAATAATCCATCGTTATATCCGAATAGCGGCGTTTTGTTCGTGCTTCCCAGACACTATCCGAAATGGTAAATCAGGGTCGTGCGCATGGCGCAATTCGTGACAAAAAATTCTAAATATTCCATTACCGTACTTCGAAGCATGTCAACCGCTGTTTAAAATCAATTTTTATGCCATTTTTCTCGTAGAAAAGCGATAATATTCCGACCGGGAATCTCCTTTTCGGCAAACAGAGGAAAAAATCACAAAGATGGGGGCGGCCAGGTCACGCGCCTAAGCCCACAGTCCCTTGATCGGCCACTTGAGAAAGGCGATAATGTGTTTCAGCCTGGGGCTGGGATGACGACATTCTGTTTTTTTCCCGGGCTTTGAGCGCCCATGGACGACGTAGGAAGTGTCACGTTAGAGCAGAGATCCTTTGTAAAAGATAGAGATGGCAAAGAAGTTCAAGAAATGGTCAGACAGGCCACTTCCTGTAAAGGAATCTCTCAGGTTTTGACCTGCCATTTGAGTTCTGTTATACTCACAGACACCATTCAAAAAGTTTTAGAAACTTTAGGGTCTTTTCTATCCATATATAATACGTATATGCATATTCTATTTACTGGGTAGGATTAGTAACCAGATTAAATCGGATACGTTTTTTATCCAGCCGTGAAAATACTGCCCCCTAGCCATAAGAGGTTCAACTATCCCCAATTCAATGGAATTGCAACCCTCTGCATGCACAGTGCACTCTTCCATCACATGTGCAGTGCACTCTTCCATCTCAACATCTTGCACACTAATGAGATGCTATTGAGCCCACACTACTACACTGTCTGAGCCAAGGACCACATGCTTTCTGGTAAGTTTTGATTACAATACTGGGTGGGGTGAATATATTTTATATGACATACATGAATTGTTGTTAACTAGTAAATAGTAGCCTACAGCAAAGAGAGTTTAAATAAGTTCTAACTTGTTAACAATTTATGCTAGTTAGTTTTTGCTACCATGTGGGTTTTAGCTTGCTTGAGCCTGCTATCTGTGGAGTGGTAATTCACCTGTTTCCATACATGCTTCATTTTAAAACAATTGTCTTACAAAGGAGTTGTTTAATCAAACTGCTTAACTATTTATATGTACCTGGAATTGTATTTTTTTTTTAAATTAACACATTTTTTCCTAATCTTTACAGGAAAATGCCAGGAAAATCTGATGTGTGGAGACATTTCACTGCAGCTAATGTAGAAGGAAAAGCTGTGTACATTTGCAAATACTGTGCCAAATCATATGTAAAGAATGCAACAAAGATGCAGAATCATCTGGCCAAGTGCATAAAGTTCCCTCAGCGCTCACAACAAGCAACCTCTGACAAAAGTCCCTCTATTTCTATTCGAGGTGAAAATGATGAATGACAACTTATCGATGCTCCTCCTGGAATCAGAAGTTATTTTGACTCAATGGAGTAACGTAGTCAGAGAAATGCTGATGAATGTCTTGCTCGAGCTGAGTACGCAACTGGTTCACCTCTGATGCTCACAAGCAATGTGTATTGGAAGAGATTTCTGAATGTTCTTCGCCCAGCATACATCCCTCCAACCAGACATGCTTTATCTACTAATTTGCAGGATGCATAGTTCAAGTGAATGTTAAGCAAATCATAGAGAAAGCAGACTGTATTGCAATCCTCTGATGGGTGGTTGAATGTTCGTGGGCAAGGAATAATTAACTACATCACCTCCACCTCTCAACCAGTTTTCTACAAGAGCATAGACACAAGGGACAACAGACACACCAGTCTACATTGCAGATGAGCTGAAGGCAGTCATCAATTACATTGGACTACAGAAGGTATTTGCACCGCTAGCGTCACACCTAGCCCATAGAAGTTAACCTGTTGGGTCTAGGGGGCAGCATTTGCACGTCTGGATAAAAAAAATGTACCCGATTTAATCTGGTTACTAATCCTACCCAGTAACTAGAATATGCATATACTTATTATATATGGATAGAAAACACTCTAAAGTTTCCAAAACTGTTTGAATGGTGTCTGTGAGCATAACAGAACTCATTTGGCAGGCAAAACCCTGAGACATTTTCTGACAGGAAGTGGATACCTGATGTGTTGTATTGACTTTAAACCTATCCCATTGAAAAACACAGGGGTTTAGGAATATTTTGGCACTTCCTATTGCTTCCACTAGATGTCACCAGCCTTTACAAAGTGTTTTGAGTCTTCTGGAGGGAGATCTGACCGAACAAGAGCCATGGAACGATGATGTCCCATTAGACACCTGGCGCGCTAGTTCATGTTGGGTACCCTCGTTCCAATACATTATAAAAGAGTATGCATTCGTCCACCTTGAATATTATTCATGTTCTGGTTAAAAAAGGCCCTAATGATTTATGCTATACAACGTTTGACATGTTTGAACGAACGGAAATATATTTTTTCCCCTCGTTCATGACGAGAAGTCCGGCTGGCTTACATCATGTGCTAACGAGACGGAGATTTTTGGACATAAATGATGAGCTTTTTTGAACAAAACTACATTCGTTATGGACCTGTGATACCTGGAAGTGACATCTGATGAAGAGAATCAAAGGTAATGGATTATTTACATAGTATTTTCGATTTTAGATCTCCCCAACATGACGTCTAGTCTGTATCGCAACGCGTATTTTTCTGGGCGCAGTGCTCAGATTATTGCAAAGTGTGATTTCCCAGTAAGGTTATTTTTAAATCTGGCAAGTTGATTGCGTTCAAGAGATGTAAATCTATAATTCTTTAAATGACAATATAATATTTTACCAATGTTTTCTAATTTTAATTATTTAATTTGTGGTGCTGACTTGACTGCCGGTTATTGGAGGGAAACGATTTCCTCAACATCAATGCCATAGTAAAACGCTGTTTTTGGATATAAATATGAACTTGATAGAACTAAAAATGCATGCATTGTCTAACATAATGTCCTAGGAGTGTCATCTGATGGAGATTGTAAAAGGTTAGTGCATCATTTTAGCTGGTTTTATGGTTTTGGTGACCCTGTCTTTGACTTGACAAAACATTACACACAACTCTTGTAAATGTACTGTCCTAACATACTCTAAATTTATGCTTTCGCCGTAAAACCTTTTTGAAATCGTAAAACGTGGTTAGATTAAGGAGATGTTTATCTTTCAAATGGTGTAAAATAGTTGTATTTTTGAAAAATTTGAATTTTGACATTTATTTGGATTCAAATTTGCCGCTCTTGAAATGCACCTGCTGTTGATGGAGTGCACCACGGGTGGCACGCTAGCGTCCCACCTAGCCCCAAGAGGTTAACCTTGTTCTGAACACCTCCAAAACAAAGGTCATGTGGTTTGGTAAGAAGAATGCCCCTCTTCCCACGTGTTATTACTACCTCTGAGGGTTCAGAGCTTGAGGTAGTCACCTCATACAAGTACTTGGGAGTGTGGCTAGACGGCGCACTGTCCTTCTCTGCACATATCAAAGCTGCAGGCTAAAATTAAATCTAGACTTGGTTTCCATTATCGTAATTGTTCCACTTTCACCCCCAGCTGCCAAACTAACCCTGATTTCAGATGACCATCCTATCCATGCAAATTACGGAGACATAATTTATAGATCGGCAGGTAAGGGTGCTCTCAAGTGGCTAGATGTTATTTACCATTCGGCCATCAGATTTGCCACGAATGCTCCTTATAGGACACATCACTGTACTCTTTACTCCTCTGTAAACTGGCCATCTCTGTATACCCGTCGCAAGACCCACTGGTTGATGCTTATTTAAAAAAAACCTCTTAGGCCTCACTCCCCCCTATCTGAGATATCTACTGCAGCCCTCATCCTCCACATACAACAAACGTTCTGCCAGTCACATTCTGTTAAAGGTCCCCTAAGCACACACGCCCCTGGGTCGCTCCTCTTTTCAGTTCGCTGCAGCTAGAGACTGGAATGAGCTGCAGCAAACACTCAAACTGGACAGTTTTATTGCAATCTCTTCATTCAAAGACTCAATCATGGACACTTACCGACAGTTGTGGCTGCTTTGTGTGATGTGTTGTTGTCTCTACCTTCTTGCCCTTTGTGCTGTTGTCTGTGCCCAATAATGTTTGTACCATGTTTTGTGCTGCTGCCATATTGTGTTGCTACCATGTTGTGTTGCTACCATGCTGTGCTGTCATGTGTTGCTGCCTTGCCATGTTGTTGTCTTAGGTCTCTCTTTATGTAGTGTTGTGTTGTCTCTCTTGTTGTGATGTGTTTTGTCCTATATTTATATTGTATTTTTTTGTAGAAAACTTAATCCCAGGCCCCTGTCCCCGCAGGAAGCCTTTTGCCTTTTGTTAGGCCGTCAATGTAAATAAGAATTTGTTCTTAACTGACTTGCCTAGTTAAATAAAGGTAAACATTTTTTTTTAAATCAATAATAATTGGCCTATGGGCTAGGCTACATGAGGTGTGCGACTATGATTTTTAATAAAAGTCACAAAAAAAAGGTATGCATAATTTCTTGCCATACGCTGGGCATAATTCACATCTGATAATATATAATTCACAAGTGATTGGCTAATATTTTCACCCATCAGACTATTCTTGATTTAATCTTGTCTTTACATATACTAAATAATATATGTGTGACATCTGTTTTGATTTAGAATGGATCATTATCATGGACCTGTCTTGAAAAAGGGGCAGGGGGAAAAAAATGCATGTCATCTACGCACTTAAATTGCAAATGGAGGATGCTTTTCCCATGGTTTATTTTCATGCCAGCCAGGTAGGCTATCGTCCTGTTGTAAAATGCAATGTGCTTAATATTAGGAAAGTTCAAAAAATAGATATAGTAGGCCTAGCCTATAGAAAGCTGATGGGATCCTGCTCTTTATAATAGAGGCCATCACTCTGTTTTCTCACGCTACTGCATAGCCTATAGAAATATTGCGCAACATGAGCTCATGGGCTCTCATGAAGTGTTTGATTAGATTTTCGATCACATTTGCATTGATTTCAGAGTGATTAGAGGGACAATAGAGTGCTGAGTACCAGGCAGTTAGTACATTTGGTAAGTAATCAGCAAGGTAATCAGTAAGGTAATCTGCAGCATCAGAGCTTGGAGAAGCCTAATTACCATGACTAAACGGTCACGTGGAATTTGACTGCCTTCATATTGTTCACATACACGTGTTTAACCTCTATGGGCACCCGTGGTGCACTCCATCAACAGCAGGTGCATTTCAAGAGCGGCAAATTTGAATCCAAATAAATGTCAAAATTCAAATTTTTCAAACATACAACTATTTTACACCCTTTGAAAGATAAACATCTCCTTAATCTAACCACGTTTTACGATTTCAAAAAGGTTTTACGGCGAAAGCATAAATTTAGAGTATGTTAGGACAGTACATTTACAAGAGTTGTGTGTAATGTTTTGTCAATTCAAAGACAGGGTCACCAAAACCATAAAACCAGCTAAAATGATGCACTAACCTTTTACAATCTCCATCAGATGACACTCCTAGGACATTATGTTAGACAATGCATGCATTTTTAGTTCTATCAAGTTCATATTTATATCCAAAAACAGCGTTTTACTATGGCATTGATGTTGAGGAAATCGTTTCCCTCCAATAACCGGCAGTCAAGTCAGCACCACAAATTAAATAATTAAAATTAGAAAACATTGGTAAAATATTATATTGTCATTTAAAGAATTATAGATTTACATCTCTTGAACGCAATCAACTTGCCAGATTTAAAAATAACCTTACTGGGAAATCACACTTTGCAATAATCTGAGCACTGCGCCCAGAAAAATACGCGTTGCGATACAGACTAGCCGTCATGTTGGGGAGATCTAAAATGGAAAATACTATGTAAATAATCCATTACCTTTGATTCTCTTCATCAGATGTCACTTCCAGGTATCACAGGTCCATAACGAATGTAGTTTTGTTCAAAAAAGCTCATCATTTATGTCCAAAAATCTCCGTCTTGTTAGCACATGATCTCAGCCCGCCGGACTTCACTTCACGAATGAGGGGAAAAAATATATTTACGTTCGTTCAAACATGTCAAACGTTGTATAGCATAAATCATTAGGGCCTTTTTTAACCAGAACATGAATAATATTCAAGGTGGACGAATGCATACTCTTTTATAACGTATTGGAACGAGGGTACCCAACATGAACTAGCGCGCCAGGTGTCTAATGGGACATCATCGTTCCATGGCTCTTGTTCGGTCAGATCTCCCTCCAGAAGACTCAAAACACTTTGTAAAGGCTGGTGACATCTAGTGGAAGCAATAGGAAGTGCCAAAATATTCCTAAACCCCTGTGTTTTTCAATGGGATAGGTTTAAAGTCAATACAACACATCAGGTATCCACTTCCTGTCAGAAAATGTCTCAGGGTTTTGCCTGCCAAATGAGTTCTGTTATACTCACAGACACCATTCAAACAGTTTTACAAACTTTAGGGTGTTTTCTATCCATATATAATAAGTATATGCATATTCTAGTTACTGGGTAGGATTAGTAACCAGATTAAATCGGGTACATTTTTTTATCCAGCCGTGCAAATACTGCCCCCTAGCCCTAACAGGTTAACAGATGTTATTACGGGTGTAGCGAAATGCTTGTGTTTCTTGCTCAAACAGTGCAGTAATATCTAACAAGTAATATCTAACAATTACACAACAATACACACAAATCTAAAGTAAAGGAATAGAATTAACCTGTTGGGGCTACAGGTTAGCAATGAACCCCGAGTCGGGATTGCTAACAAGGCTGGAAATTCAAAACATCAAAAATCTAATAATTTCAATTTCTCAAACAATCAACTATTTTACACAATTTAAAAGATAAACATCTCCTTAATCTAACCACATTGTTCGATTTTCAAAGAGGCTTTACGGCAAAAGCATAAAGTTAGATTATGTTAGGACAGTACATAGCCACAAAAGTACAAACATCCATTTTCAATTCAAGGTCAGGCGTCACCAAAAGCAGAAACCAGCTAGAATTATGCACTAACCTTTGTCAATCTCCATCAGATGACACTCCTAGGACATTATGTTATACAATACATGCATTTTTTGTTCCATCAAGTTCATATTTATATCCAAAAACAGCATTTTACAGTAGCGTGAAATTCAGATTTTTTTCTTCTCTGAAATGCTTCCGGTGAACATAACAAAATTACTATTCGAAAACATTGGTAAATTATAATATTGTCATTCAAAGAATAATATATTATCATCTCGTAATTGCTACCGAATGGCCAGATCTCAAAATAACTTTACTGGGAAATCACATTTTGCAATAAACGGGGTGCTATGCTAAGAACAATAAGCTATGCTATACAGTTAGCATCATCTAATATCGATAATAACATTGTAAATATCCCCTTACCTTTGATTATCTCCATCAGAAGGCAGGCATCCCAGGTCCGGAAGGCATCCCAGGTCTGGAACAAATGTGGTTTCTTTTGACAAAGTTCATAATTTATGTCCAAATAACACCAAGTACTTAGCGTTCATTATGCTCCCACAAAACGTGGTGGGGGGGGGTGTAAAATCACGCCGAAAAGCTAAAAAAACCTAGTAAATAATCTATTTACGTTCGTTCAAACATGTCAAATGTTTTTTAGCATTAATCTTTTGGTCCATTTTTAACGTTAAACATCAGTAATATTTTGTGCGAGTACTACAGTCAATGTGTTGATAGAACTTCGGATGCGTTTTCCTCAAATTTGCTTTGTTTAAAATCCCCAGCTACAATAAATGCGGCCTCAGGATATAGGGTTTCCAGTTTGCATAAAGTCCAATGAAGTTCTTTGAGGGCCGCCGTGTTATCAGTTTGATGGGGAATATACACGGCTGTGACTATTACTGAAGAGAATTCTCTTGGAAGGTAATATGGTCGGCATTGTATTGTGAGGTATTCTAGGTCGGGTGAACAAAAGGACTTGAGTTTCTGTATGTTATCGCAATCACACCATGAGTATTTAATCATGAAACATACACCCCGGCCCTTCTTCCCGAAGAGATATTATTCCTGTCTGCCTAATTAACTGAGAACCCAACTGGGTGTACTGACTCAGACAGTATATCCTGAGAAAGCTATGTTTCCGTGAAACAGAATATGTTACAATCCCTGATGTCTCTCTGGAAGGAGATCCTTGCCCTGAGCTCGGCAACTTTATTATCCAGAGACTGAACATTAGCGAGTAATATACTCGGAAGCAGTGGGTGGTGTGCGCGCCTCCTGAGTCGGACTAGGACTCCACTCCGAATACTTCTTCTCCGCCGGTGGTGTTTTGGATCAGCCTGGGGGGTACGAACAAAGGATCTGATTCGGGAAAGTCATATTCCTGGTCATAATGCTGGTAATGCTGGTGTCTTACCGCCACTCTGATATCCAAAAGTTCTTCCCAGCTGTATGTAATAACACAAAAACATTTCTGGGCTAATAATGTAAAATATAACACATACAAATCTAAATACTGCAAAGTTGCTTAGAAGCTAGAGGCACGGCTGCCCTATTTGTCGGCACCATTTTCCATAACAGCCACTGGTGTAAAGTACTTAGGTAAAAATACTTGAAAGTACTCCTTAAGTAGTTTTTTGGGGTATCTGTACTTTACTTGAGTATTCATATTTTTGACTACTTTTACTTCACTACATTCCTAAAGAAAAGTATGTACTTTAGCCCCTGCCTATTTTTTTTATGGTGCTGCCTGGTTTGCTTAATATAATACATTTGAAATTATTTATACTTGTACTTTTACTTTTGATATTGAAGTATATTTTAGCAATTACATTTGCTTTTGATACTTAAGTATATTTAAAACCAAATGCTTGTAGACTTTTACTCAAGTAGTATTTTACTGGATGACTCACTTTTATTTGAGTAATTTTCTATTAAGGTATCTTTTAATCAGTTTGGGTACTTTTCCACCACTGATAACAGCCCTAGGTCCCCCCTTGCTGGTTTAACAGCCTCCACTCTTCTGGGAAGGCTTTCCATTGGATGTTTGAACATTGCTGCAGGGACTTGCTTCCATTCAGCCAAAGAGCATTAGTGAGGTCCAGCACTGATGTTGGGCGATTCGGCCTGGCTCGCAGTCTGCATTCCAAATCATGCCAAAGGTGTTCGATGTGGTTGAGGTTCGAGCTCTCTGCAGGCCAGTCAAGTTCTTCCACACTGATTTCAACAAACCATTTCTGCATGGACATTGCTTTCTACATGGTGGCATTGTCATGCTGAAACAGGAAAGGGCCTTCCACAAACTGTTGACACAAAGTCGGAAGCACAGAATCATCTAGAATGTCATTGCATGCTGTAGCATTAAGATTTCCCTTCACTGGAACCAAGCCCGAACTATGAAAAACTGTCCCAGACCATTATTCCTCCTTCACCAAACTTTAAGGTTGGCAGGTAGCATTCTCCTGGAATCTGCGAAACCCAGATTCGTCCGTCGGACTGCTAGATGGTGTAGTTGGATTCATCACTCCAGAGAACGCGTTTCCACTGCTCCAGAGTGACACGTTTTTTTTATGTGCTTCAGCACTAGGCGGTCCCGTTCTGTGAGAGTGTTTGGCCAATTACTTCACGGCTGAGCTGTTGTTGCTCCTAGATTTTTCCACTTCACAATTATAGCACTTACAGTTGACCGGGGCAGCTCTAGCAGGGCAGACATTTTATGAACTGACTTGTTGGAAAGGTGGCATCCTATGACGGTGCCATGTTGAAAGTCAATAAGCTCTTCAGTAAGGTCATTTTACTGCCAATATTTGTCAATGGATATTGCATGGTGGCTGAAATAGTTGAATCCACTAATTTGAAGGGCTGTCCACATACTTTTGTGTATAGTATAGTGTTTGTGTGAGGTAGTCATTAAAAAATCATGTGAAATACTATTATTGCACATGGTGTCCATGCAAACGTATGTGACTTGTTAAGCACATTTTTACCCCAGAACTTTATCTTTGCCATAACAAAGAGGTTGAATACTTATTGATTCAAGACATTTCAGCAAATGTTTTATTAATTTGTAAAAAAAAAGAAAAGAAAAACATAATACCACAAAATCTAAAATTGATCCATTTAAAATGCAGGCTGAATAATAATTAAATGCGGAAAAAGTCAAGGGGTGTGAATACTTTCTGAATCGTCCAATGTCATGTTTCACATATTATTTCCATTGTTCTAATTATAATATCAAACTGTCCCAAATTCAAACAACCAATTTTAGTTTCAATTAGTTTCGAAATGGAATTTCAATAGTTCTGTTGTTGAATAATGTATTCTTTATAGTTGGTGACGAAGAGGGTTGCTAAGTTATTGGGACTGATTGTCAAGAGATTCTGGAGATTCATTAGAATCAGAACTGAATTAGCTGTCAAAGTGAGGCTGTGCTGGGAAAAGAAGTATAATAATAATCATCAGTTGTTTTTTTCAACTCCACTGATCGTGAAAGTAATAGCTTTTTTTGCCTTTTTCTTTAAAGGTTTCAAGAGGAAATGTACATTTAAATTAATCAAATATCTCATTGGGTATGCAGTTGATATTAACTAAGGACAAGAGGCGTCTTAATAAAGCCTGACTTAATAGTCTGCTCCCTTGTTGAATACAGTATGCCTGCTTTTAAATTTAATCTCCACGTGCTGCATTTGTTGTCAATGGCAATCATAGTGCATGTAGCTACCGAAAAGGAATGGTTGCGCATGGCCAAGTTACTGTGTGAGACGAAATGCACGGTAGATGTTGGACAAGCAAAACCTTGAATAGGACTCAAATACTTTCTTCAGTCCCTTTTTGTAAGATTGAATGTTTGGTTCCATGTCCTTTTACAGTAGCTTACCTACATTTGGGACGGATCAATTGTCGTTCGTCACCTCAGTAGATATTTACCTCAGGTCTAATTATACTATTTATTTACTCTCTTACCATGGTATTATCCCCCGGCAGAGGTGCAGATCAAAGTCGAGGGAGGAACCTGGTAGAGATTCCCTGTCTAGCCAGGATATTTTACAGTCGTTTAGCCAAGGAAGGAGCCAGTTTCATCACTCTTTTCTCAATTTACAATGTGTAGTTTACCAGAGGAATGATTTCCATCTGTGTACTTCAAAGAATTCTTCACACTTAATGATCAGACTTGTCTTTAAAATGAAATGCCCACCTGTTTGGATTTAACTCAGCAAAAATCGAAATGTCCTCTCACTGTCAACTGTGTTTATGTAAATATTTGTATGAACATAACAATATTCAACAACTGAGACAAACTGAACAAGTTCCACAGACATGTGACTAACAGAAATTGAATAATGTGTCCCTGAACAAAGGGGGGGGGTCAAAATCAAAAGTAACAGTCAGTATCTGGTGTGGCCACCAGCTGCATTAAGTACCGCAGTGCATCTCCTCTTCATGGACTGCACCAGATTTGCCAGTTCTTGCTGTGAGATGTTACCCCACTCTTCCACCAAGGCACCTGCAAGTTCCCGGACATTTCTGGCGGGAATGGCCCTAGCCCTCACCCTCCGATCCAACAGGTCCCAGACGTGCTCAATGGGATTGAGATCCGGGCTCATCGCTGGCCATGGCAGAACACTGGCATTCCTGTCTTGCAGGAAATCACGCACAGAACGAGCAGTATGGCTGGTGGCATTGTCATGCTGGAGGGTCATATCAGGATGAGCCTGCAGGAAGGGTACCACATGAGGAAGGAGGATGTCTTCCCTGTAACTCACAGCGTTGAGATTGCCTGCAATGACAACAAGCTCAGTCCAATGATGCTGTGACACACCGCCCCAGACCATGTTGGACCCTCCACCTCCAAATCAATCCCGCTCCAGAGTACAGGCCTCAGTGTCACGCTCATTCCTCCGACAATAAATGCGAATCTGATCATCACCCCTGGTGAGACAAAACCGCGACTCATCAGTGAAGAGCGCTTTTTGCCAGTCCTGTCTGGTCCAGTGACGGTGGGTTTGTGCCATACAACAGGCCTACAAGCCCTCAATCCAGCCTCTCTCAGCCTATTGCGGACAGTCTGAGCACTGATGGAGGGATTGTGTGTTCCTGGTGTAACTCGGGCAGTTGTTGTTGCCATCCTGTACGTGTCCCGCAGGTGTGATGTTCGGATGTACCGATCCTGTGCAAGTGTTGTTACACGTGGTCTGCCACTGCGAGGACGATCAGCTGTCCATCCTGTCTCCTTGTAGCGCTGTCTTAGGCGTCTCACAGTACGGACATTGCAATTTATTGCCCTGGCACATCTGCAGTCCTCATGCCTCCTTGCAGCATGCCTAAGGCACGTTCACGCAGATGAGCAGAGACCCTGGGCATCTTTCTTTTGGTGTTTTTCATTGTCAGTAGAAAGGCCTCTTTAGTGTCCTAAGGTTTCATAACTTTGACCTTAATTGCCTACCATCTGTAAGCTGTTAGTGTCTTAACAACCGTTCCACAGGTGCATGTTCATGAATTGTTTATGGTTCATTGAACAAGCATGGGAAACAGTGTTTAAACCTTTACAATGAAGATCTGTGAAGTTATTTGGATTTTTACAAATTATCTTTCAAATACAGGGTTCTGAAAAAGGGATGTTTCTTTTTTTGCTGAGTTTATTTTCATCGCTCTGTATCCTTCAACACAACTCCATTTTCTTCCAGCCGAGTTACAATTTCAACTGAAATGAAGAGAGCAGCCCATAGCTCCCGAGTGGCACAGCGGTCTAAGGCACTTCATCTCAGTGCTAGATGTGTCACTACAGACCCTGGTTCAGTTCCAGGCTGTATCACAACTGGCTGTGATTGGGAGTCCCATAGGTCAGCGCACAATTGGCCCAGCATCATCCGGGTGTAACGGCTGTCTTCTGTAGAAATGGACCAAGGCGCAGCAGGTATGTGAATACTCATCTTTAATTAAAATAAAGGAGTAGAGCATCCACTTAACAATTCAAACAAAGTGACAACAGCTATAGTTCTGCAGGCTAGAAACGCAGTGCAAAAAACAACCACCCACAACCCCAAAGAAAAACACACACACCTATATAGGACTTCCAATCAAAGGCAACTATACACACCTGCCTTCAATTGGAAGTCCCAATCATCCACCCAACATTAAACCAATACAAACATGCCACATCCTGACCCCAAAACTAAAACACTAGCTCCATCTGCTGGTCAGGATGTGACAGTACCCCCCCCTCAAGGTGCAGACCCCGGAATGCACCTACCAAAAAAAAAAAAACAACACAAAACCCATAAACAATAACCCTAAAACAATAAGGGAGGGAAGGGAGGGTGGCTGCCGTCACCGACGGCACTGTGCTACACCCTCCCTCCCCAACCCACCTATCCTGGAGGTGGCTCAGGTGCAGGGCATGGACCTTGCTCCACCGTCGGCGTAGCCCACTTCGGTGGCGCTGCTAACTGCGCCGGGCAGATGGGCCACTTGGGCTGACCCTGGCAGACGGACCACTCGTGCTGGGCCGGAGGACAGGAGGACCCCTCGGGCTGGACCGGGGGACAGGAGGGCCCCTCGGGCAAGGCCGGGGGACAGGAGGGCCACTCGGGCTGGGCCGGAAGGCATGCGGGCCACTCGGGCTGGGCCGGAAGGCATGCGGGCCACTCGGGCTGGGCCGGAGGGCAGGAGGACCACTCGGGCTGGACCGCAGGGCAGGAGGACCACTCGGGCTGATCCTGACAGGCCGGGCACCCTGGCAGATCAGGGCAGGTGGACCACTCGGGCTGGGCCGGAAGGCATGCGGGCCACTCGGGCTGGGCCGGAAGGCATGCGGGCCACTCGGGCTGGGCCGGAAGGCATGCGGGCCACTCGGGCTGGGCCGGAGGGCAGGAGGACCACTCGGGCTGATCCTGACAGGCCGGGCACCCTGGCAGATCAGGGCAGGCGGGCACCTCTGGCAGAACCGGGCAGTCTGGCCACCCTGGCAGTTCAGGGCAGTCTGGCCACCCTGGCAGTTCAGGGCAGTCTGGCCACCCTGGCAGTTCAGGGCAGTCTGGCCACCCTGGCAGTTCAAGGCAGTCTGGCCACCCTGGCAGTTCAGGGCAGTCTGGCCACCCTGGCAGTTCAGGGCAGTCTGGCCAACATGGCAGTTCAGTGCAGTCTGGCCACTCTGGCAGTTCAGGGCAGTCTGGCCACTCCGGCAGTTCAGGGCAGTCTGGCCACTCCGGCAGTTCAGGGCAGTCTGGCCACTCCGGCAGTTCAGGGCAGTCTGACCTCTCTGGCGACTGTTGACTGGCGGGCAGCTCTGACGACTGTTGACTGGCGGGCAGCTCTGACGACTGTTGACTGGCGGGCAGCTCTGGTGATGGTTGACTGGCGGGCAGCACTGACGACTGTTGACTGGCGGGCAGCTCTGGTGACTGTTGACTGGCGAGGCTGGGTTGACACACTAGACTCCTGATGCGTGGGGCTGGTATAGGACGTGCCAGCCTGGAGACACGCACCTCCATGCTAATGCGTCTGGCGGGAAACACCGGACCGAAAGGGCGCACTGGCGGTCTTGAGTGCAGGGTTGGCATCACCCCTTCCGGCTCGATGCTCCCCTTGCCCTGGCACCTGCGGGGCGCTGGTACTGGGCGAACTGGGCTGTGCGTCCGTATAGGCGAGATGGTGCGCACCTCAGCGTAACATGGCGCCCTCCACCTCGTACGCACCTCCCTGTAGTCACGGGTAGCTGGCTTACGGCTCTTCCCTGGCCTGGCCAAACTACCCGTGTGCCCCCCCAAAAAAAAATCTTGGGGCTGCCTCTCGGGTTTCCTAGCCAACCGTGTTCCAGCGTAACGTTCCCGATGGTTCCTCTGTCCAGCTGCCTCCACTCTCCTGAGTGCCTCCACCTGTTCCCATGGGAGGCGATCCCTTCCGGCCAGGATCTCTTCCCAGGTGTAGGCTCCCTTGCCGTCCAGGACGTCCTCCCATGTCCATTGTTCCCTTTTTCTCTCCTGTGGCTTCCTCCTCTTCTGCTGCTTGGTCCTTTGGTGGGTGGTTCTGTAACGGCTGTCTTCTGTAGAAATGGACCAAGGCGCAGCAGGTATGTGAATACTCATCTTTAATTAAAATAAAGGAGTAGAGCATCCACTTAACAATTCAAACAAAGTGACAACAGCTATAGTTCTGCAGGCTAGAAACGCAGTGCAAAAAACAACCACCCACAACCCCAAAGAAAAACACACACACCTATATAGGACTTCCAATCAAAGGCAACTATACACACCTGCCTTCAATTGGAAGTCCCAATCATCCACCCAACATTAAACCAATACAAACATGCCACGTCCTGACCCCAAAACTAAAACACTAGCTCCATCTGCTGGTCAGGACGTGACACCGGGTTAGGGTTTGGCCGGGGTAGGCCATCATTGTAAATAAGAATTTGTTCTTAACTGACTTGCCTAGTTAAATAAAGGTTAAATAAAAACACACCAACACGTTTGTCTAGGGCTGTTTTTGACTCAATGAACACAATTCATATTTGCTGATAAAATCCAAGTGTGATCAGATCCGTCAACACATTTTAAGAGCGACATTTACATTTACATTTTTTACATTTTAGTCATTTAGCAGACGCTCTTATCCAGAGCGACTTACAGTAGTGAATACATACATTTCATACATTGTTTTATTTATTTATTTATTTTCGTACTGGTCCCCCGTACACATGTATAGATGCATCCAGCCATCATCTTGATTGGCAGGTGTAAACACCCACAAAGAATGGTAGAGGAGAGCATAGCCAGTCAAGCATTACAACCTCATCACTACTCTGAACTGTAAGCTAAGAGTGAGGTTAGTCAGAGTGCAACAGTATAGCAGACAGCAATGCTTCAGAGTGTCCATAGAATGTAATTCCGGTCAGACTTCCAAGGCACAGAGTGGAGAGGTTTCCACATCACCTCACAGGTGCCAGTGAGACTTTGTGTGAGCATAATGTGACATTTGGAGTATGTCACCATATGTTGTAACACAGATGTGTGTCTTGAGTCGACGCTAGCAAGCTGTGTTAGGTTGTGTTTGCTGCAATGTCATTTAGGATTGCATCAAAGGGATCAAACCAAATGTTTTTCATAATGGATTGAAATGGATACATGTTGTACTATTAATTCGTGTAAAACTTTAGTGTACCAGTAACTCCATAAAGTCAAGTAAACTATACACCTTGGCTTGATGTGCGAAACATGAGTGATTTATGAAGTGCTCATTAAGTATTGCCATGCTTCGTGGCAGATTACATGAGGTGATCAATGAGTTAAGTGCTGATAAAAGTGCTGTAGTGATACATGTCTCGCCCAGCTGGTCCAGGAGTTTTTGTCTTTTGTTTTGTTGGTGACGTCGGGGTAGATCCCGCCGCCGATGGAACCCGGGGTGCCATCGCTCTCACGCCCTGGCTGGCTCGAGAGGTTTTCCTGGCTTGGCGGCCTCCCATCCCACGTCACACTCCACTGGATCATCGGGCTCCCCTTCTGCTGCGGGATCATCAGGCTCTCATGCCTCGGCCGGCTCGCCAGGCTCTCACGCTCCTGCCGGTTCGTCGGGTTTTCACGCCCCAACCGGCTTGCCCAGCACCCATGTCTCGGCCGGTTTGCCCAGGTGGGACGCCAGGTGGCGTCCCAAGAGGGAGGGGTATGGTCACGTCTGCTCCCACTCTTCCCTTCCCCTGGCGCTTGAGGGCGCCAGATTACCCTGCATCACGCACTCCTGCGTTATTGCGTTATTGCGCATCAGCGTTATTGGACTCACCTATCACCTGTTATTTCCTCCCCTATATTTGTCAGTTCCCCAGCTCTGTTCCTCGCTGCTGCATTGACTGTTTTTTTGTCTTAGTTTCTGTTTGCTGACGCTGTGCTTGTCTCATCTCTGTTCGTTATAATTAAATGTTTTACTCCCCGTACCTGCTTCGTCTCTCCAGCGCCATTACATGTGACAATTTTATTAGTCTTCAAAATTCTGTGAAGGTTTTATTAAGTTTCACTAATGCCTTTTCACTTACAAAAAAACGTGTGACTTTGACCTCTCCGATACCACAAATTTTCATAATCATTAAACAAAGCATTAATACAATGTTACCATAGTTATAACCGAGTAATAACAGAACTAAGGGTAGCTTAAGGTAAATTCGTATCTAAATAGTGAACATTAATGAGACCATTTTTGTACTAGAGCCATTTTGGTGAGCACCGGTTTATGTGAAAGGGTTTTTAAAAAGCTCCACACTGTTAATTCAAATTCCTTCAGTCTTAATCTAATAGGTAGAAGCCTGCTTCTATATTGGACTTGGTTTACTTAGAGGGGACTGCTTTGGGTTATTTTGTGTCAAGATTACTATTTACCTGGACTGGAGAGAAAGGAAGAGAATGCACTCATCGTGCTGTAACAGGTGGCTTCATTGGCCTTTTGTACTTATTTTCTGGTGCAGTCAACAGTGAATGAAGACATTCCCTGTCTGTCCCTCGACACTTCGAATTAGACCGTGTAAAAATAGCGGACTGCCTCTGAGGAAAAAGCTCTGGACCTAGAAAATGAAGACTGTCAGAAGGATTTTGGCAGATGGACGAGAGGAAATTCTCAAAATGGGTACCTCGTAACTTCGATAGCAAAAACTCCATCCCTTTAAATCTCATATCTGTCATTAGAGAAGCACTCGAGAAGCTGAGACAATGCCAGGAAAAGAGCAACTAAATTTGTTTTAAAAATTCACATGGAGGATCAATGATTATGTTGCAAATGTTCCCCAAGTGGTTTGTGTACCTTTGTAGTCCTTGATGATGATTAATTGGTCGGTTTTGGAGATGCCTATCTGATGTGAGTGATGGTGTGTGTCACAAGATCCAAGGCCTAGTAAACACTCAATTGTACAACATTTTACAGAATGGTTGTGATACAACATATTTGTGTGATACGACGGACAGTTCGACTAGACAAAAATGTTTCACAACCATTAGACAATGCTTGTATAACTACTTTTGTGCAGAAAAACTGTTGTATCACAATCGTTGTGCCAAATGTGTTGCACATCAGTTGTACAACTTCAATGTGTACAGGGCCTTGTGTGTACGTTGCGATGATAATGTAGTTAACCATAGTGTGTTTACCATCAGCTATTTTCAACCAGGCCTAATATGTTCTTGCCGCTTCCTGCACCATTAAGCACACATCATTGCTTAGTGTTCTCTACTTTATGTTTCAGTTGATGCGCACAGTGGGGTATAATGCCTAAGATCATGTCTTAAAGGGAATTATCCACAATGTAATAATGCCCCTTCTGTAAAATGATTATATAGCCACTAAGAGCCACTAAGATATACTGTATAACCTGGTACACTAACAAAGTGATTGGCTCATTCCCGGTCTTTATCTCTTGAAACCTTTGAGTGGACTTGTGAGAATCATTCAATCAGTAATAAACCTACCATCGCCCAGATACTGAGCTCTCTTTCTAAGAGAATAGTGACATGTCACTATTTTACTGTACTTGAAGGTGTGTAATTTCACTAGCCGTTATGCTACCTGACACAAATGAAACACAAAGTGGTGGACCTTAAAGCTTAAAATGGAAATCGAAGAAACTTGGACACAGTAGTAATATGTATTGGATTAATTCAGATCTCTATGTATTACTTATTTTTGCACTGGAACAGAAATGGTTACGTAAGGCTTGTCTTTTAAAGAGTGACTGCCCCTAAAAACCAATTAATCCCTTTGAAAAGGTGGTATCGAAATATTGATTCTACTGTCAACATTAACTACAAAGTTTAAATAGGATACATTTGTGCTAGGTGCTTCATCCAGAAACATGCACCTCTTTTCCATGAAATACATGTTTGAATTTTCAAAATAGTTTTCCTTAGGAAGGCAGAAAAAGCATTTTTATCAAAAGCAATCACTTTTGCATGTGAAAACAAAGAATCCTACTCATCACTCCATGTGCTTAACTACGTCACTTTAGTTTTGAGCCGAGCTCGTTGTCGACCGGAGCATCTGGCTCACGCCCGGGAGGCAGCCCGTTCACCCGGTTCAAACTCCACTCACCGGTGTAATGCGGGCACACTCATTGAATGGGGCTCTGTTGTTTCAAAAGTAACACAATAACGAGGCTATATACAGGGGGTACCCGTACCAAGTCAGTGTGTGGGGGTACAGGTTAGAGGTAATTTGTACATGTAGCAGCAGTGGGGGGTAAATGTAATAGTCCGGTGGCCATTTGATTAATTGTTCAGCAGGAACCTTTTGGTCGTAGACTTGGCGCTCCGGTACTGCTTGCCGTGCGGTGGCAGAGAAAACAGTCTATGACTTGGGTGACTGGAGTCTCTGACAATTTTATGGGCTTTCCTCTGACACCGCCTATTACATAAGTACTGGATTGCAGGAAGCTTGGCCCCAGTGATGTACTGGGCCGTACGCACTACCCTCTGTAGCGCCTTACGGTCAGATGCCGAGCAGTTGCCATCCCAGGCAGTGATGCAACCGGTCAGGATGCTCTCGATGGTGCAACTGTAGGTCTTTTTGAGGATCTGGGGACCAATGCCAAATCTTTTCAGTCTCCTGAGGGGGAAAAGGTTTTGTTGTGCCCTCTTCACAACTGTCTTGGTGTGTTTGGACCATGATAGATCGTTGGTGATGTGGACACCAATGAACTTGAAACTCTCGACCCGCTCCACTACAGCCCTGTTGATTTTAATGGGGACCTGTTCGGCCCGCCTTTTCGGCCCGCCTTTTCCTGTAGTCCACGATCAGCTCCTTTGTCCTTCTCACATTGAGGGGGAGGTTGTTGTCCTGGCACCACACTGCCAGTTCTCAGTTCGCTGTCTCGTCGTTGTTGGTGATCAGGCCTACCACTGTTGTGTCGTCAGCAAACTTAATGATGGTGTTGGAGTCATGTTTGGCCATGCAGTCATTAGTGAACAGGGAGTACAGGAGGGGGCTGAGCACACACCCCTGAGGGGCCCCCATGTTGAGGATCAGCATGGCAGATGTGTTGTTGCCTACCATTACCACCTGGGGGTGGCCCGTCAGGAAGTCCAGGATCCAGTTGCAGAGGGAGGTATTTAGTCCCAGGGTCCTAAGATTAGTGATGAGCTTCGTGGGCACTATGGTGTTGAACACTGAGCTGTAGTCAATGAACAGCATTCTCACATAGGTGTTCCTTTTGTCCAGGTGGCAAAGGGCAGTGTGGAGTGCGATTAAAAATCAAGCACACAGCCATGCAATCTCCATAGACAAACATTGGCAGTAGAATGGCCTTACTGAAAAGCTCAGTGAGCTTTCAACGTGGCATCGTCATAGGAAGCCACCTTTCCAACAAGTCAGTAATTAACATTTCTGCACTGCTAGAGCTGCGCCGGTCAACTGTAAGTGCTATTATTGTGAAGTGGAAACGTCTAAAGCAACAACGGCTCAGCCGCGAAGTGGTAGGCCACACAAGCTCACAGAATGGGACCGCCGAGTGCTGAGGTGTGTGGCGCATAAAAATTGTCTGTCCTCGGTTGCAACACTCATTACCGAGTTCCAAACTGCCTTTGGAAGCAATGTCAGTACAACATTTCGTCGTGAGCTTCATGAATTGGTTTTCCTTGGCCGAGCAGCAGCACACAAGCATAAGATCACCATGCGCAATGCCAAGTGTTGGCTGGAGTGGTGTAAAGCTTGCTCCCATTGGACTCTGAAGCAGTGGAAACACGTTCTCTGGAGGGATGAATCACACTTCACCATCTGGCAGTCAGACAGACAAATCTGAGTTCTGCGGATGCTAGGAGAACGCTACCTGCCCGAATACATAGTGCCATCTGTGAAGAAAGTCCCCGCAGCAATGTTACAACATCTAGTGGAAAGCCTTCCCAGAAGAGTGGAGGCTACAGCAAAAGGGGGAGCAACTCCATGTTAATGCCCTTGATTTTGGATTGAGATGTTCGATGACCAGGCGAACATACTTTTGGTCATGTACTGTATGTAAAAAATTAAAAATATAGGACAGACACTTCAAAACCTTATTCCTTATGATACATTTTTTGACTATCTGTTTTTGCCATTTATGAATGTGTTATTCATTGCGTTTCTATGGGCTTTAGTAGTAAAGGTCAAATTCAATATTTGATCAAAACATTTTTTATATATTTGTTAGATCTACAGGGATCGTAAAATTTGAAATCAAATAGCTAAATGATCCATGGTATGACCATCTTAAAACAATTCCATATGTCAGCTTAGTTGAACCTCCCCCCTAAGGCTTACACTTTTAGAGGTTAGGCATTTGGGCTAAGAAACCGTGCAGGGCCTGATTAAATCATTTTTGCACCTCTTTATTGAGTACATAGAAAATATCGTCCCATGAGTTATGTACACCTCATTTTCTCTTCTAATATTAAGCGAACTCACTGCCTTCATGTTAAATACAAACCCTACTTTCTTTGCTTCAATATCCTCTCCTTCCCTCCCACCACTGTACATCATTACATTTCTGAAATTGAGAAATATGATCCAAAGTTTGTTTTCAACCTGTTGGGGATCTTATCCCGGTATTGGGATTTATTGTCAAGAGACCATGGCGGGAAATTCAAAACTGCAAGAATCTAATCATTTCAATTTCTCAAACAATCAACTATTTTTCACCATTTGAAAGATAAACATCTCCTAAAAGCAACCACATTGTCCGATTTCAAAGAGGCTTTACGGCGAAAGCATAAAGTTAGGTTATGTTAGGAGAGTACATTGAAAATAGCTGTGTGTAATGTTTTGTCAATTCAAAGACAGGCGTCACCAAAAGCAGATAACCAGCTAAAATTATGCACTAACCTTTGACAATCTTCCTCAGATGACACTCCTAGGACATTATGTTATACAATACATGCATTTTTTGTTCCGTCAAGTTCATATTTATATCCAAAAACAGCATTTTACAGTAGCGGTGAAATTCAGAATTTTTTTCCCCTCAAATGCTTCCGGTGAATCAACGTTACAATTTACAAAATTACTATTCGAAAACATTGGTAAATTATAATATTGTCATTCAAAGAATTATAGTTTAACATTTCGTAAATGCTACTGCATTGCCAGATTTCAAAATAACTTTACTGGGAAATCACACTTTGCAATAAACGGGGTGCTGTGCTAAGAACAATAGGCTAGGATATACAGGTTAGCACCATCTTGTAACCATCTAATATCAATAATACTATTGTCAATAATCCCTTACCTTTGATTATCTTCATCCATTGGCACTTCAGGAATCCCAGGTCCACAACAAATGTGGTTTCTTTCGACAAAGTTCATAATTTATGTCCAAATAACTCCAAGTTGTTCCATGTTGTTAGCGCTTCGGTAGGCTACTCAAAAGTAGGGCGGGGGGAGGGGGAAGTCACGACGTAAAGTTAAAAAAATAATCTATTTACGTTCGTTCAAACATGTCAAACGTTGTTTAGCATCAATCTTTAGGGCCATTTTTAACGTGAAACATCAGTAATGTTTCAACCCGACCTCTCCTGTGTCTTGAAAAACGTTTTTGAAAAATGTCTCGCCTCACATGAACTCACATGAATGCGCTGGTGCGTGCAATAATGAAGTGACGACATCCCAGGGACATCAACTTCTCTTCCTTGTCATCCGGTATCTGTTCATCATAGACGCTTCAAACAACTTTATAAAGATCGTTGACATCTAGTGGAAGCCGTAGGAAGTGCGAAATTAATCCTTTGTCACTGTGTGATCTATTAGCAATGACTCGAAAATAGTACAGCCACAAAATTCTCATTTCCTGGTTGTATTTTTCTCCGTTTTTTGCCTGCCATATGAGTTTTGTTATACTTACAGACACCATTCAAACAGTTTTAGAAAATTCAGAGTGTTTTGTATCCAAATATGTTAATAATATGCATATCCTAGCTTCTGAGTTGGTGTAGGAGGCAGTTAAAAATGGGCACATATTTTTTTCTAAATTCTCAATACTGCCCCCTAGCCCCAACAGGTTTACACAGCTCTGCGTCAACACAATAAAATCAATAAACCTCTAGTCTACTTTTTGAAGTCGTTTATTTCCCACACCTTTCTTACCATTATTCCAAAGAGGTGAAGATTTGACCAGAAACATTAAAGGCATTACTCAATACTTACCCAGCAGGCAAAACTGGTTAAAATAATGTATTTGGGAAGGCATTGCTATTTCACTTGATCCATTAGTGTTTTTATGATTTTTAAAGTTCTTAAAGACTTGTAGTCTTCCAGCTCCTCTTTTCCCCATTTGTGTGGAGATCAAAGTGAACATTGAGCTGGGCTCTGTCATTTTCCACCACATCGGATCCATTCATTATAAATGACAAAAAAGACTACAACCTTCTTAGAGGATAAATAGAGAACAGGTATTTCTCATTCTGTGTTTGCTTGGTTGTTTGTTTCTGTGCGTGTGTGAGACCGAGGGCCGACACTACCTCCATTACAGAACTCTTTAATTCTGTTTACTTACTAGAGTTAGGCTATTGAGGGGTTTTGTGTCTTGGGGTTGTTTGCGGTTTTACGACCTCCAAATTGATAGAGAGCAAGTTTACAGCAGTGCCTTGATTCACTCCCATTGAGTGTGTGACGGTGTGAAGCTGCATTGTTAATTAATGGGTGTAATAACTATTACAAACAAACATTTGCAATCCATTGGAATATGCTATTATATTGTTTTCCACATGTTCATGGACAGATAGAAGGTAAAGCAGACCAGTTGAGACAGCCTACAGGGAGTAGGTCAGAGACCTGGCAGTGTGGTGCCAGGACAACAACCTTTCCCTCAACTTGAGTAAGACAAAGGAGCTGATCGTGGACTACAGGAAAAGTAGGGCCGAACACGCCCCCATTCAATTCGACGGGACTGTTTAAAGTTTCTTGGTGTCCACATCACCAACAAACCATCATGGTCCAAACACACCAAGACAGCTGTGAAGAGAGCACGACAACGCCTTACCAAGATTTGGTATGGGACCCCAGATCCTCAAAAGGTTCTACAGCTGTTCCATCGAGAGCTTCCTGACCGGTTGCATCACCGCCTGGTATGGCAACTGTAAGGCGCAACAGAGTGTAGTGCTTACGGCCCAGTACATCACTGGGGCCAAGCTTCCTGCCATCTAGGACCTATATACTAGGCGTGTCAGAGGAAGGCCCCAAAAACTTGTCAAAGACTCCAGTCACCCAAGTCATAGACTGTTTTCTCTGCTACTGAACGGAAAGCTGTACCGGAGCACCAAGCTTAGGTCCAAAAAGCTTCTTAACAGCTTCTACCCCCAAGCCATAAGACTGCTGAACAATTAATCAAATGGCCACCCGTACTATTTGCATTGATCCCACCCTTTTGTTTTTACACAGCTGCTACTTGCTGTTTATTATCTATGCTTAGGCACTTTACCTCTACCAACATGTACAAATTACCTCGACTAACCTGTACCCCAGCATATTGACTCGGTACCGGTACCCCCTGTATATAGCCTCGTTATTGTTATTTTATTGTGTAAATGTTTTATTTTAACATTTAATCGATTCAGCGTTTTTTGGTATATTGTATTATTGACCTATAATAGTTACCAAAATCATATCATGTACTGTACAATATTATAATATTATGGTCATCAAAGGGAGATTCTCTAAACTGATAGAGTGAATATGATTCATCAGGAGATTTCATTTCAATGTCACTCTAAGCCTTAGAGTCTAAAGCTTATTTGAAGGAAGCATGCGAATCAGATTTGTATCAGTTTACAACCAAAGAAAACATATAAGAGGCAGGAATGGTTTGATTTTAAAGTGCTCTGAAATACAATTAGCCTCATTTGCTGGTCCCTCAGAAGTTATAGTGCAGTTCCTGTCAATGGATATGCTATTGGCCTGTTTGTTTCCACAGAGAAGACGAAAAAGTGAAGAAGTAGTGTCAGTGGATGCCGCTCTGTTACTGCACCATAGAATTAGGCTCAGTAAACAGTTTTCAGAGAGGCGTTGCTACATGACTGTGTCAAATGAGCCATCTCACTCATTAGGCCACAAAGCACCCTGGGTATTTTGCAGCGGTGCCGTTCCAGAGTGATACCCTGATGAACAAAAGGTCAGAACCTTCATCAGAACGGCCTATGTGTCAACAACAGATGCTGATCCAATGAACAGTTAATGGTCATTGTGACAACCACCTTGTTGAGTGAGTGACAAGCCCCTGCCCAGCTGTCAGAAGCCAGTGTGTGTTTCAAATGTGTGCACATACAGTATCACTTAGTGAGTGCATTTTTTAGATGAATAAAAAATAAAATGTCCAACCTGCGCAGCTGCTGGTCTGACGGATTTAAGCTTTTCCTTTTACACCTGTGAATTATAGTCCTGTCTGCAAACCTGCATTTTCAATATTTCATAGGGGACAGCAAATTTCCTCCAAAACCAAACCAATTAAGTAAGCCAAGATCATCCTATCTACTGCTGCCAGAGAAGGGAGAGGAGGGTGTGGAGTGAGGTCAAGTTGAGTCGGAGTGGGTTTATTACCCTTGATTGTTCAATATTGGCGGACCTCATCTGGATAAATAGAACTGCAACCTCTTCATTAACCTCACAACACCAATGTGTGTCTACTCCCATTTTTAGGGTTTCCATCAAATTTTCCATTTCATTGTAAGCTATTTGATTGCACGCAACTACCTCTTACTTGCTTTCCCCATGTCTAGAGACCAGGGGTGACTTGATAGTGAATGAGGCAATATGCTGGCAACTATTGAGAAAGAATAGAGGCAAGAGAGAAGACCCACTGTGGCTGGAGCAGCTACCTTCTGTTGATCTTTCCTTTACACGACCAAATAAGTAGAGGGCGACATTTTACTCTTGTTTTTTGAATTGATCTACAACATAAAGGGGCAATATGGGATTCAAACAACAACAAAATGGCAACCCTTCACTTATTTTGGATGGGACTGGAGAGATGAAACCACTCTCAAAGTTATAGACGAAGCTATGGATGCAAGGACTGACCATTCTTTTTTTGATCAATCCTTTGCTTTGTTGTTGTTGTTCGTGGGGCGGCAGGTAGCCTAGTGGTTAGAGTGTTGGGCCAGTCACCGTTGGGCCAGTAACTGTAAAGTTTGCTAGATCGAATCCCCGAGCTGACAAGGTAAAAATCTTCCGTCCTGCCCTTGAACAAGGCAGTTAACCCATTGTTCCTAGGCTGTCATTGTAAATAAGATTTTGTTATTAACTGACTTGCCTGGTTAAATAAATAAAAATACCTGGATTGCCCATTTAATAAAGGGCTTTTACCTGGAAAAACTACAGGTTTAAAAAAAATGCTTACGTAATACCCTGTTAAAACCATGTATTACAAAAACGGTGTTTTACTAGAGCCTTTGTTGTTGAGCCTATGATGTTTTGCATTGAATCAAACAATTGTGTTGCTTTCATGTGCAAACCTCAAAGAAACGACATGTCAATCATTTCGGAATCACGTTGCTTGAATTCTCTAGTGTGCTGTCCACTTAATTATTTTGACCTTTGACGTTCATGTGAACTGAAGTAACCTGGTTTGGTTTAGCCAATAAGTAGCCAGTTTAAGTTTTGGGCCAATCATGTGAAGTCTGAGTTTGCCTAAAGACTTCTTTCGTGACACTGGAAATCTCTTCTGTTACATGCAGGGCATTTTCCGCCATGGATTGCAAATAGGTGACGGCCTTGGAAAGATTTTAAATAATTTGCTGAATTATTCATCACGTCGTCATTGAGCTCCAACAGTGAGTGCAATCTATACCTGGACTTTCACTTTTATTTCTATTGTTGTATACCTACAGAATAGCAAGAGGAACTGCCCCTACCTACCTTCAGGCTATGCTCAAACCCTAAATCCCAACCCGAGCACTCCGTTCTACCACCGCAGGTCTCTTGGCCCTACCACCCCTACAGGAGGGCAGCTCCTGCTCAGCCCAGTCAAAGCTCATCTCTGTCCTGGCACCTCAATGGTGGAACCAGCTATCCCCTGAAGCTAGGACAGCAGAGTCCCTGCCCATCTTCCGAAAACATCTGAAACCCTACCTCTTCAAACAGCATCTTCAAATCAAAAATCAAATCAAATGTATTTATATAGCCCTTCGTACATCAGCAGATATCTCAAAGTGCTGTACAGAAACCCAGCCTAAAACCCCAAACAGCAAGCAATGCATGTGAAATAAGCACGGTGGCTAGGAAAAACTCCCTAGGAAAAACTCCCTAGAAAGGCCAAAAACCTAGGAAGAAACCTAGAGAGGAACCAGGCTATGAGGGGTGGCCAGTCCTCTTCTGGCTGTGCCGGGTGGATATTATAACAGAACATGGTCAAGATGTTAAAATGTTCATAAATGACCAGCATGGTCAAATAATAATAATCATAGTAGTTGTCGAGGATGCAACAAGCACGTCCGGTGAACAGGTCAGGGTTCCATAGCCGCAGGCAGAACAGTTGAAACTGGAGCAGCAGCACGGCCAGGTGGACTGTGGACAGCAAGGAGTCATCATGCCAGGTAGTCCTGAGGCATGGTCCTAGGGCTCAGGTCCTCCGAGAGAAAGAAAGAGAGAAAGAGAGAATTAGAGAGAGCATATTTAAATTCACACAGGACACCGGATAAGACAAGAGAAATACTCCAGATGTAACAGACTGACCCTAGCCCCCCGACACATAAACTACTGCAGCATAAATACTGGAGGCTGAGACAGGAGGGATCAGAAGACACTGTGGCCCCATCCGATGATACCCCCGGACAGGGCCAAACAGGCCCTGTCTTAAATAATCCACCTCCTCACCTCGACCCCTCTCCCGCCAAAATAAAAATAAAATAACACTTCACCAGCACTTGCACATTTTTCCCTAGCTAGTCAATATCATACAAGTTAATTTACTGAGATGTCCTTTTCACCATTATTCACATACTGATCTGGGTCTGTGGTGAGAGGGTTACACTTTCATAAGCCTGGAACCTCTTGTCTTTTCCGGTGTCCTGTGTGAATTGAAATATGCTCTCTCTAATTCTCTCTTTCTTTCTCTCTTTCTTTCTTTCTCTCTCTCGGAGGACCAGAGCCCTAGGACCATGCCTCAGGACTACCTGGCTTGATGACTCCTTGCTGTCCCCAGTTCACCTGGCCATGCTGCTGCTCCAGTTCCAACTGTTCTGCCTGCAGCTATGGAACCCTGACCTGTTCACCGGACGTGCTACCTGTCCCAGACCTGCTGTCCCAGACCTGCTGGAACCCTGACCTGTTCACCGGACGTGCTACCTGTCCCAGACCTGCTGTTTTCAACTCTCTAGAGACAGCAGGAGCGGTAGAGATACTCTCAAAGATCGGCTATGAAAAAGCCAACTGACACTTACTCTTGTGTTACTGACTTGTTGCACCCTCGACAACTACTATGATTATTATTATTTGACCATGCTGGTCATTTATGAACATTTGAACATCTTGGCCATGTGCTGTTATAATCTCCACCCGGCACAGCCAGAAGAGGACTGGCCACCCCTCATAGCCTGGTTCCTCTCTAGGTTTCTTCCTAGGTTTGGGCCTTTCTAGGGATTTTTTCCTAGCCACTGTGCTTCTACACCTGCATTGCTTGCTGTTTGGGGTTTTAGGCTGGGTTTCTGTACAGCACTTTTGAGATATCAGCTGATGTAAGAAGGGCTACATAAATACATTTGATTTAATTTGATTTAAAGTTTTTTGCAAGTTCTAAGTCAATGTCGGTGTTCCCAAACACTGGAAACCTTAGAACTTGCAAAATGGCTAGCAATAGTTTCTATGCTGTGGCAGAATGCATGTGATGGGACTTATTTCAGGGCCAACATTCGTCCTGATGAATTATAAATGGAAGTTCTTAGTCAATGCAAGTTCTAAGTCAATGCCGGTGTTCCCAAACACTGGAAACCTTTGAACTTGCGAAATGGCTAGCAATAGTTTCTCTGCTGTGGCAGAATGCGTCGCGCTGATGGGTCTTATTTTAGGGCCGGCATTCGTCCTGATGAATTATAAATGGCTGTAACTTCAACAGATGAGCTTCTTACTAACCAGAGCATCTCCTCAGGGGAGAGAGAGAGAACAATAAGAGGGTCCAGGCTGCCAGTTTCAACTCACTGAGCATTGAACGCCCTGATGGCTAGCAAACTCTTACTTAAAGGCCTCAATAAAAAAAGTAGCCAATCTTTTTGTTTCCCTGTGTACTGCCTCCGAAACACCCCGCTTTGACTTTGGCTTCAACCCTGCTGTTTTTTGCCTAGTGTAACTGGGTCTGTGTTTGATAGATGTGTTATTCTGAAAGTAAATAAAATATGTGGATGTTAAGTTTCAGAGTTTATTCGCCATATGCACAGGATACTCCCGGTGTAAAACAGTACAGTGAAATTCTTACTTCAGAGCTCTTTCAACAATGCAGTGATAATACTAATATAGATCATAGAAAATAGAATTCAAAAAACAAGAAGTACTATTCCAGTGTAGGCAGCCACTGACATCGATTCAAGGTTTGTGGTTTTGTGTTGTGAGGGCTAGTCATTATTTTTTGTCCTGAAATGCCACTGAAACGAAACGGGTGGGGACTATTCTATAGAGGCGACTATTTATGTATTGTTCAGTTTACGGTTGTTAAATAATCAAGTCCTTATAATGCACAATTGTTGAAGAAAAGTTTCAAATTAAATCACGCTGCGAGATCATGACTTTTTTTGCACTTTGTACAATTATTTTGCACTAGGAATATGGCACCGATGATCTGTCTCACTAACTCTCTCACTCTCTCTCTCTTTCTCTCTTTGTTACAAAATCCACTTAGGTCTATTTTATCTCCGTATATACAAATTACAATTCATGAGTTAAAATCAGTAACAGAACTGAAGACAACTGTTCTCAGGAGATGAACCACAATGCACTTCTCCACACTTCATTGATTTGAATGAGAAGGATCAAATCCAAGTCTAAACATTTGATAAGTTGAGACAATATGCTAGCTAATGTCATAAAAGTTCACTTCTCGCCTTGATTTGACTACAATACAATTATTTTCACAATCTTTTGGCTAGTATTTCTTGTATAATCAACTGATGGTTCCTTTCAATATAGACATTAATTACTTTGACAGGATACAAGTTCATTACAATCAGATTTAATTGCCATGGGCATCTCTGATCAGCTAGATCAGAGACCTGAATCAAACAAAATGGCCACCGATCAAGAATATTCTCATTGCTCCCGCCATGTTTTATTGACTTCTCCACCCCTTGTTTATGTCTCTCCCTTAATTAAAACTGTCTCCCTCCCATAAGGCGTTGTGACTGCCAGTATCAACAAATGATGCCCTCCAGCAGTGCCAGTTTTGGGGGTAATTACTGGGCAAGATGGACCAAGCTGATCTCTATGGTGCACATCTGCCACCCTGTCTCTACCGGCACTATGTCTATGCTCAGCACTTTCTCTCAGTGTGAGGTGGAAGGGGGCTGCTGGGAGGAGGCAAGGCAGCCAAGGAGCAACCAGGAAAGAGTCGAGCATGTGTGAACTTGTTTTTCAAAAGGTGACGACGAAAATGGAGGACTCACGTTAATGAGGCTCACTGTTATGGCTGACCCGCTGAGCCGGACCATCTGGCCAGCATGTGGTTGGCCAGACTGTGTTGCCGAGCCAGTGCTACGATGGCCAAAGGATCACTAGCTCTGACTAGAGATGGGATGAAGATGCTCATTCAAACGGGCGCCAGTGAGTATCATGAGATGTTCTTAATAAGTTGGAGAACTAATTAGTGTTGATAATGTAATACATTAATTATAAAAAGGTAAAACAAATATATTATAACAATAATAGTGGTACCGTAGTTTTTTCTTTGCAGACATGTTTTTTCTTCTGTACACTGGGATCTTTCATTTTATGAATATTGCTCCGTTATATTATATTTTGTATCCATATTGTGTGAGCATATGCTAGCCTTTTGATGTAGGCCTACATAGGGGATTCATGATGAATGTGGTCCGCCGCATTCAGTCTGTGAACTCCTTTATTTCATTGGTCAAATGTATAAGTGTTGGATAATTAAAGTCACTGAAGCCATGACCAAGTCAGAGCTGGGAATACTAATAGATATGCTAAGCTCTTTCAACCGATAAAGTCGGCTATGCCATATGAGTATGTTGACTGCTTATGAAACTGATGTGAACACTATTCATAGTGACCAGACCTTCTGAATGACAATAATAGGATATCTAATAATTGCTATTTCTATGTCAACAGAGGCACACGTTGCACACTGCCAGCACTCACTGCTAGCAAACATACACGAGACTATGCGGGGCATTAAACCGTGATAGATCAGGATGGGTGTCACAACCCATCTCAAATCAAATTGTATTTGTCACATGTGCCGAATACAACAGGTATACTACACCTTACCGTGAAATGCGTTCTTGCGAGCCCTTAAAAAAACAAAACAATGCATTGTTGGTTAAGTAATACAAATGTGCTAAATAGTAACACGAGAAAATAACAATAACAAGGCTATAAACAAGGTGCTGTGTCAATGTGCAGGGGTACGGGTTAGTTGAGATAATTGAGGTAATATGTACTGTACATGTAGGTATGGGTAAAGTGACTATGCATAGATAATAAACAGAGTAGCAGCACCATATGTGAAGAGTGTGAAGGAATGTGTGTGTGTGTGTGTGTGTGTGTGTGTGTGTGTGTGTGTGTGTGTGTGTGTGTGTGTGTGTGTGTGTGTGTGTGTGTGTGTGTGTGTGTGTGTGTGTGTGTGTGGTTGTGTGGCTTCAATATGCATGTGTATGTCCGTGTGTTTGTGTGGAGTAGTATGTGTGAGTGTGTGGTTAGAGTCCAGTGACTCTAACAACACATTGAGCCTGTGCAAGAGAGTCAGTCTTTGAAAGCCAAGTTAATAAACAGATCACTGACCATTTCGAATCCCACCGTACCTTCTCCGCTGTGCAATCCGGTTTCCGAGCTGGTCAATCGGTGCACCTCAGCCACGCTCAAATACTAAATGATATCATAACCGCCATCGACCTGGCCAAGGCTTTCGACTCTGTCAATCACCGTATTCTTATCGGCAGACTCAATAGCCTTGGTTTCTCAAATGACTGCCTCACCTGGTTCACCAACTACTTTGCAGACAGAGTTCAGTGTGTCAAATCGGAGGGCCTGTTGTCCGGACCTCTGGCAGTCTCTATGGGGGTACCACAGGGTTCAATTCTCGGGCCGACTCTTCTCTCTGTATATATATCAACGATGTCACTCTTGCTGGGGCGATTCCCTGATCCACCTCTACGCACACGACACCATTCTGTATACATTTGGCCCTTCTTTGGACACTGTGCTAACTAACCTCCAAACAAACTTCAATGCCATACAACACTCCTTCCGTGGCCTCCAACTGCTCTTAAACGCTAGTAAAACCATATGCATGCTTTTCAACCGTTCGCTGCCCGCACCCGCCCGTCCGACTAGCATCACTACTCTGGACGGTTCTGACCTAGAATACGTGGACAACTACAAATACCTAGGTGTCTGGCTATACTGTAAATTCTCCTTCCAGACTCATATCAAACATCTGCAATCCAAAATAAAATCTAGAATCGGCTTTCTATTTTGCAACAAAGCCTCCTTCACTCATGCCACCAAACTTACCCTAGTAAAACGGACTATCCTACCGATCCTCGACTTCGGCGATGTCATCTACAAAATAGCTTCCAATACTCTACTCAGCAAATTGGATGCAGTCTATCACATTGCCAATCTGTTTTGTTACCAAAGCGCCTTATACCACCCACCACTGCGACCTGTATGCTCTAGTCGGCTGGCCCTCGCTACATATTCATCGCCAGACCCACTGGCTCCAGGTCATCTATAAGTCTATGCTAGGTAAAGCTCCGCCTTGTCTCAGCTCACTGGTCACGATAACAACACCCACCCGTAGCATGCGCTCCAGCAGGTATATCTCACTGGTCATCCCCAAAGCCAACACCTCCTTTGGCTGCCTTTCCTTCCAGTTCTCTGCTGCCAGTGACTGGAACGAATTGCAAGAATCGCTGAAGCTGGAGACTTACATTTCCCTCACTAACTTTAAACATCAGCTATCTGAGCAGCTAACCGATTGCTGCAGCTGTACATAGTCCATCTGTAAATAGCCCACCCAATCTACTTACCTCATCCCCATGTTGTTTTTATTTACTTTGCTGCTCTTTTGCACACCAGTATCACTACTTACACACCATCTGCTCATCATCATCTGCTCATCTATCATTCCAGTGTTAATCTGCTAAATTGTAATTACTCTGCTACTGTGGCCTATTTATTGCCTTACCTCCTCATGCCGTTTGCACACACTGTATATAAACTTTTTTTTCTATTATGTTATCGACTGTACGGTTGTTTATTCCATGTGTACCTCTGTGTTGTTGTTTCTGTTGCACTGCTTTGCTTTATCTTGACCAGGTCGCAGTTGTAAATGAGAACTTGTTCTCAACTAGTTTACCTGGTTAAATAAAGGTAAAATAAAAAAATATAACTCTGTTGTGCCTTGCAGTCAGATGCAGAGCAGTCTTCCATACCAAGCACTGATGCAACCAGTCAGGATGCTCTCAATGGGCTGGTGTAGAACTTTCAAGGATCTGAGTTCCCACGCCAAATCTTTTCAGCCTCCTGAGGAGGAATATATGTTGTCGTGCCCATTTCATGACTGTCTTTGTGTTTGGACCATGATAGGTCCTTAGTGATGTGGACACCATGGAACCTGAAGCTCTCGACCCGCTTCCACTACAGTCCCGTCAATGTGAATGGGGGAGTGCTCAGCCCTCCCTTTCCTGTAGTCCACAATCAGCTCCTTTGTCTTGCTCACATTGAGGTAGAGGTTGTTGTCCTGGCACCATACTGCCAGGTCTCTGACCTCCACCCTATAGGCTGTCTCATCGTCATTGGTGATCAGGCCTACCCCCGTTGTGTTGTCGGCAAAGTTAATGATGGTGTTGGGGTTGTGCATGGCCACTCAGTGAACAAGGAGTACTGGAGGGGACTAAGCATGCACCCCTCAGGGGCCCCTATGTTGAGGGTCAATGTGGCAGATGTGTTGCTGCCTACCCTCACCACCAGTTCAGGACCCAGTTGCAGAGGGAGGTGTTTAGTCCCAGGGTCTTTAGCTTAGTGATGAGCTTGGAGGGCACTATGGTGTTGAACGCTGAGCTGTAGTCAATGAACAGCATTCAAAAGTAAGTGTTCCTTTTTTCCAGGTCGGAAAGGGCAGTGTGGAATGCAATAGAGATTGCATCATCTGTGGATCTGTTGGGGTGGTATGTGAATTGGAGTGGGTCCAGAGTTTTTGGGATGATGGTGTTGATGTGAGCCATGACCAGCCTTTCAAAGCATTTCATGGCTACAAATGTGAGTGCTACGGGGCGGTAGTAATTTAGGCAGGTTACCTTGGCGTTCTTGGGCACCAGGACTATGGTGGTCTGCTTGAAACATGTAGGTATTACAGACTGGGTCAGGGAGAGATTGAAAATGTTAGTGAAGACAGTTGCCAGCTGGTCAGCGCATGCTCTGAGTACACATCCTGGTAAACTGTCTGCAACCTTGTGAATATTAACCTGTTTAAAGGCCTTACCCACATCGGCTACGGAGAGCGTGATCACACAGTCGTCCGGAACAGCTGGTGCTCTCATGCATGTTTCAGTGTTGCTTGCCTCGAAGTGAGCATAGAAGGCATTTAGCTCGTCTGGTAGGCTCACGTCACTGGGCAGCCCGCGGCTGGATTTTCCGTTGTATTCCGTGATAGTTTGCAAGCCTTTCTACATTTGACAAGCGCCTGAGCCGGTGTAGTAGGATTTGATCTTAGTCCTGTATTGATGCTTTGCCTGTTTTATGGTTTCTTGGAGGGAGTAGGGGATTTCTTATAAGCATCCAGATTAGTATCCCGCCCCTTGAAAGCGACAGCTTAACCTTTAGCTCGGTGCGGATGTTACCTGTAATCCATGGATTCTGGTTGGGATATGTACGTATGGTCACTGTGGGGACGACGTCGTCGATGTACTTATTGATGAAGCCGTTGACTGATATGGTATACTCCTCAATGCCATTGGATGAATCCCGGAACATATTCCAGTCTGTGCTAGTGAATCAGTCCTGAATCAGTCCTACTTCCATACATCCTGTTTGAATTTTTACTTGTAAGCAGGAATCGGTAGGATAGAGTTATGGTCAGATTTGCTAAATGGAGGGCAAGGGAGAGCATTGTATGTGTCTCTGTGTGTGGAGTTTTTTCCCTCTGGTTGCACATGTGACATGATGGTAGAGATGAGGTACAACGGATATAAGTTTGCCTGCATTAAAGTCCCCGGCCACAAGGAGCGCCACTTCTGGATGAGCATTTTCTTGTTTGCAACAGCTCGTTGAGTCTCTGTGTGTGGAATAAACTCACATTAGTTTTCCTGCATTAAAGTCCCTGTCCACTATTAGTGCCGCCTCTGGATGAGCATCCCTCAAAAGTGTTATAAACAGTACCAAGGAGCAACAGTTAATGTCCTTTCTCCATATCACTTGTTCAAAGGTCATTGTGAGTACTGAAATGTTTTTGTCCCCTAGTTTGCCGAGCATCGTCGTGGCATTGTATTAGGCTCTCTTTTCTTATAGGAGTCGATACAGTCACACACAGGGTCCAAATTCGGCTTAAAAGATTTACTGCCGGGCACACTAAGGTATTTCATCATTTGGTACCGCCGCCTCTGTGCAAGTAATTATCTCCATCTGTAAACACAGCTCCCCTGAGCTTGTCCACCACTCCAGTATTGAACTCCCACGCAGCACATCGTAGTAAATACAGGCAGGCAGTGGGCTGTCAGGTTACTTCATTAGAAATGCCTGACCTCCCAATCTGCCTACTATTGCCCATGAGCTAAAACTAACCCTGAACGTCGGGGAATATAGGAATTTTCATTAGAATAGGCCAATAGTGGTGGTTGGCAATGTTTTTTTTGTATGGTGGTGGACCTTGTGATATAAATGTGTAATAGCGAGTTTAAAAAAAAGTAACATTTTAAAACACGCCATGCCATTCGAATCACCTTCGAAACTCCTCGATAAATATATGCACAACTAGTCCAAAACTAGGTCATCATCCAACTTGTCTTTTTTAGCATTTGTGAAGTGCTGCAACAGAGACTAACCATCAAGCCCCACTGTGCACAGTTCTATGATCTTTAGTTCTGACGCAGTCGAGAGGGGATATATATAATAATTATCACAAAAACACTCCGCTGCACCAATGCCCTCTGAGGCAGTCGGCTCAACATGTTGTCTTCTCCAATAAGGCTCGTGCTGAGTAGAACTCCCAGCATCCTCTGCATCGCCCAATCAATTGTTACTCGATTGAAATGCTTAATTAAGCCGCATTTTCAAGGAGAAGGAAGGCAGGGATCCAGATGAATGCTGGGCTTTTTCCAAGTGGAAAAATCTTACCTTGGGAACCATTTCCTTTAGGCCTAATGAATAGGGAAGCATTTCCTTACTTCTTTGAGAGCCTCTTTCAAGCCTCTCTTGATAGCTACAGAATGCAGCATGATGGACTACTATGTAGAGTACATGTAAAGTTGATAGCATGTCATCATCAAATCTGTATAAATGAATCAAGCTTCTCAATACATTTTTGCTCCCACATCTTCTCTTTGTCTTCATCTCCCAATGCAGACAAAGGCATTTTCAGTCAGTGATAATCAATGCCACTCACAATAACACCTACACTACCATTCAAAGGTTTGGGGTCACTTAGAAATGTCCTTCTTTTTGAAAGAAAAGCACATTTTTTGTCCATTAAAATAACATCAAATTGATCAGAAATACAGTGTAGACATTGTTAATGTTGTAAATGACTATTGTAGCTGGAAATGGCAGATTGTTTATGGAATATCGACATAGGCGTACAGAGGCCCCATATCAGCAACCGTCACGCCTGTATTCCAATGGCACATTGTGTTAGCTAATCCAAGTTAATCATTTTAAAAAGCTAATTGATCATTAGAAAACCCTTTTGCAATTATGTTAGCACAGCTGAAAACCGTTGTGATGATTAAAGAAGCAATAAAACTGGCCTTCTTTAGACTAGTTGAGTATCTGGAGCATCAGCATTTGTGGGTTCGATTCCAGGCTCAAAATGGCCAGAAACAAATAACTTTCTTCTGAAACTCGTTAGCCTATTCATGTTCTGAGAAATGAAGGCTATTCCATGTGAGAAATTGCCAAAGAAACTGAAGATCTCGTACAACGCTGTGTACTACACCCTTCACAGAACACTGCAAACTGTCTCTAACCAGAATAGAAAGAGGAGTAGGAGGCCCTGTGCTAACATAATTGCAAACGGGTTTTCTAATGATCAATTAGCCTTTTAAAATGATTAACTTGGATTAGCTAACACAATGTGCCATTGGAACACAAGAGTGATGGTTGCTGAAAATGGGCCTCTGTGCGCATGTTTGTAGATATTCCATAAAAAAATCTGTCGTTTCCAGCTACAGTAGTTGTTTACAACATTAACAATGTCTACACTGTATTTCTGGTCAATTTGATGTTATTTTATTGGACAAATATGTTGCTTTTCTTTCAAAATCAAGGATATTTCTAAGTGAACCCAAACTTTTGAACGGAAGTGTATGTTTTTATGTTTATTATTAAACAGGAAGAGATCCATATGCTCGATATCTAGAGGCAACCTCATACAAAATCACTGTCTAGCTTGACTAAGCAAGATTTGGGCCCAGTTTGGCTGATTCCTTCTACTTCTTCTACTAATCTACTAAGGAAAAGGGGATACTTAGCCAGTTGCACAACTGAATGTATTTAACCTAAATGCGTCTTCCGCATTTAACCCAACCCCTCTGAATCAGAGAGGTTTTGGGGGCTGCCTTAATCGACGTCCCCGTCATCAGCGCCCAGTCAGCAGTCAAATGCGGAACAGCAGATATTTCCACCTTGCTCAGGGATTCAAACAAGCAACCTTTCGGTTACTGTCCCAATGCTCTGCTAGGCTACTGCTACCCAGCCTTGGACAGAAGAGGTGATCATTGAAGCATAGGCAAATTCTTCCTGAGACAATGAATAGATGGAGGCTGATAGGAGAAGAAGGCTATTGATTTCCTTAGTCCCTCTTGTGAAACATAATAAGTCAGAGAGGTAATCAATAGAGGTGCTGATTGTTGGCTGGGTGCTCACTTTCGTTCCCCCTCCCCATTAAGTCAACAAAGAAAAAAGTGGCAAAGTTGAGACCCAGCTAAGTGTATAGGTTTTGGTTTACGTGAAGTTCAATCCATTAAGAAAATATCCTCTTCAATATCCCTTCTACCTTGATTTACTTTTGGTCGATACGGGCACAGTCCCAAATGAGCAGTAAGCACTAAACACTTCACAAAGTCGGCACTTTGGTGACGAATTTCTGAGGAATCAGCCAAACGGTGCAATGATCTTGTTATGCGACACAACAGAAGAGGGTGGTAAGGGACATTAATGAGAAAACTATACCAAGCCTGCTTCTTTTCATTGGCACAAATAATGTTCAAATGAATAAAGACATAGACTCTGTCCATTCAAAGTGATCAAAATAAAATAAGTTTTAATTTGTCGCATGCTCCCAATACAACTGGTGTAGACTTTACCAGGAAACGCTTGCTCATGAGCCCTTCCCAACGATGCAATTTAAAAATAAAATAGTAACACAAGGAATAAAATAAAATACACAAGAATGGACCTACAGTTGAAGTCGGAAGTTTACATACACTTATGTTAGAGTCATTAAAACTAGTTTTTCAACCTCTCCACAAATTTCTTGTTAACAAACTGTAGTTTTGGCAAGTCAAGAAAAGTATGTCATGGCTTTAGAAGCGTCTGATAGGCTAATTGACATCATTTGAGTTAACCTGTTATGGCTAGGGGGCAGTATTTTCACGGCTGGATAAAAAACGTACCCGATTTAATATGGTTACTACTCCTGCCCAGTAACTTGAATATGCATATAATTATTGGCTTTGGATAGAAAACACTCCAAAGTTTCTAAAACTGTTTGAATGGTGTCTGTGAGTATAACAGAACTCAAATGGCAGGTCAAAACCTGAGAGATTCCTTTACAGGAAGTGGCCTGTCTGACCATTTCTTGAACTTCTTTGCCATCTCATTCAATTACAAAGGATCTCTGCTCTAACGTGACACTTCCTACGTCTTCCATAGGCTCTCAGAGCCCGGGAAAAAACAGAATGTCGTCATCCCAGCCCCAGGCTGAAACACATTATCGCCTTTGTCAAGTGGCCGATCAAGGGACTGTGGGCTTAGGCGCGTGCACTGGCCGCCCCCGTCTTTGTGATTTTTCCTCTGTTTGCCGAAAAGGAGATTCCCGGTCGGAATATTATCGCTTTTTTTACGAGATAAATTGCATAAAAATAGATTTTAAACAGCGGTTGACATGCTTTGAAGTACGGTAATGGAATATTTAGAATTTTTTTGTCATGAATTGCGCCATGCGCACGACCCTGATTTACCATTTCGGATAGTTTCTGGAACGCACGAACAAAACGCCACTATTCAGATATAACGATGGATTATTTGGGACCAAACCAACATTTGTTATTGAAGTAGCAGTCCTGGGAGTGCATTCTGATGAAGACAACAAAGGTAATAACATTTTTGTTATAGTAAATCTGATTTTGGTGAAGGCTAAACTTGCCGGGTGTCTAAATAGCTAGCCCGTGATGGCTGGGCTATGTACTTAGAATATTGCAAAATGTGCTTTCACCAAAAAGCTATTTTAAAATCGGACATATCGAGTGCATAGAGGAGTTCTGTATCTATAATTCTTAAAATAATTGTTATGTTTTTTGTGAACGTTTATCGTGAGTAATTTAGTAAATTGTTAGTAAATTCCCTGGAAGTATGCTAGTTCTGAACGTCACATGCTAATGTCAAAAGCTGTTTTTTGATATGAATATGAACTTGATTGAACAAAACATGCATGTATTGTATAACATAATGTCCTAGGGTTGTCATCTGATGAAGATCATCAAAGGTTAGTGCTGCATTTAGCTGTCTTCTGGGTTTTTGTGACATTATATGCTAGCTTGAAAAATGGGTGTCTGATTATTTCTGGCTGGGTACTCTGCTGACATAATCTAATGTTTTGCTTTCGCTGTAAAGCCTTTTTGAAATCGGACAGTCATATGTTTGAAAAATTGAAGTTTTTGTATTTTTGAGGAATTTGTAATTCGCGCCACGCCTATCATTGGATATTGGAGCAGGTGTTCCGCTAGCGGAACGTCTAGATGTAAGAGGTTAATTTGAGGTGTTCCTGTGGATGTATTTCAAGGCCTACCTTCAAACTCAGTGCCTCTTTAGTTGACATTACGGGAAAATCAAAAAAAATCAGCCAAAATCAACCTCAGAAAATAAATTGTAGACCTCCACAAGTCTGGTTCATCCTTGGGAGCAATTTCCAAAACGCCTGAAGGTACCATGTTCATCTGTACAAACAACAGTACGCAAGTATAAACACCATGGGACCACACAGCCGTCATACCTCTCAGGAAGGAGACACGTTCTGTCTCCTAGAGATGAACGTACTTTGGTGTGAAAAGTGCAAATCAATCCCAGAACAACAGCAAAGGATCTTGTGATGATGCTGGAGGAAACAGGTAAAAAAGCATCTATATCGACAGTAAAACGAGTCCTATGTCGACATAACCTGAAAGGCCGCTCTGCAGGGAAGAAGCTACTGCTCCAAAACCGCCATAAAAAAGCCAGACTACGGTTTGCAGCTGCACATGGGGACTTAGATCGTACTTTTTGGAGAAATGTCTTCTAGTCTGATGAAACAAAAATAGAACTGTTTGGCCATAATGACCATCGTTATGTTTGAAGGAAAAACGGGAGGCTTGCAAGCCAAAGAACAGCATCCCACCCATGAAGCACGGGGGTGGCAGCATCATGTTGTGGGTGTGCTTTGCTGCAGGAGGGACTGGTGCACTTCACAAAATAGATGGCATCATGAGGCAGGAAAATTATGTGGATATGTTGAAGCAACATCTCAAGACATCAGTAAGGACGTTAAAGCTTGGTCGCAAATTGGTCTTCCAAATGGACAATGACCCCAAGCATACTTCCAAAGTTGTGGAAAAATGGCTTAAGGACAACAAAGTTAAGGTATTGGAGTGGCCATCACAAAGCCTTGACCTCAATCCCATAGAACATTTGTGGGCAGAACTGTGGGCAGAATTACGAGCAAGGAGGCCTACAAACCTGACTCAGTTGCTCTGTCTTTCACGGGCGTCGTATGAATTGGACCAAAACGCAGCGGGAACGTGTAAACTCATCTCATTTTATTAAAGAAGGAAAACAGTTGGAAGCAGCTGCTCCTCGTTGCTTCTAATTGAAGGTCCTGTTTAAGAGGGGTGTTTTTTTCTATGGGATTTGTGGGTAGTTGTTTCCTGTTTTGTGTTCGTGCACCTGATGGGACTGTTTACTGTCGTTTGTTGTTTTTGTATACAACATAAACACCACATAGAAATAGACATACTAGAACTAACATAGAAATAGACTAACAAGAACATAGCCCAACAAACCCCGAAACACTCTAAACAAACACCCCCTGCCACGCCCTGACCAAACTACAATAACAAACAACCTCTTTTACTGGTCAGGACGTGACAGTACCCCCCCCCCCCCCAAAGGTGCAGACCCCGGAAGCACCTCACACAAAAATAAACACAAAAAAATAAACCCCAAAACAAAAAATAATCCTAACTAAAGGCAGGGAAGGGAGGGTGGCCACCGTCACCGACGGTTCTTGTGCTACACCCCCCCCTCCCCAACCTCCTACTACAGAGGTGGCTCAGGCTCCGGCCTTACTCCCCAACCTAACCTGTCCACCCCCGCTAAATGCTTATTATATTTTACCCCTCCCGAAGTCTCTGAACTAAAGCGCATCGCTGGAGACCTCGGGCTGATGCGCGTCGCTGGAGACCTCGGGCTGATGCGCGTCGCTGGAGACCTCGGACTGGAGGGTGACTCTGGGAGCTCCGGACTGAAGGGCGACTCTGGGAGCTCCGGACTGGAGGGCGACTCTGGGAGCTCCGGACTGGAGGGCGACTCTGGGAGCTCCGGACTGGAGGGCGACTCTGGGAGCTCCGGACTGTGGGCCGTCTCTGTCGGCTCCGGACTGTGGGCCATCTCTGCAGGCTCCGAACTGTGGTCCGTCTCTAGACGGGGCACTGTCGCCGGAAGCTCAGGACGGAGCACTGTTGCCGGATACTCTGGACGGGGACTGCGCACTGAAGGCCTGATGCATGGGGCTGGCTTAGGAGGCACCAGACTAGGGACATGCACCACAGGGCTAGTGCGAGGAGCAGGAGCAGGACGAGCTGGACTGGACTGACGCACTGGAGGCTTGGTGCGTGGGGCTGGTACTGGAGGTACCAGACTGGAGACACGCACGCCAAGGCTAGTGCGAGGAGTGGGAACAGGACGTACTAGACTGGGCTGACGCACTGGAGGCCTGGTGCGTGGTGCTGGCTTTGGAGGCGCCAGACTAGAGACACGCACCTCAGGGCTAGTGCGAGGAGCAGGAACTGGATACACCGGGCCATGAGTAGACACTGGAGGTCTGGAGCGCACCTCCTGCACAACCCGTCCTAGCTGGATGGTAATAATAGCCCTGCACGAGCGGAGTGCTGGCACAGGGCGAACTGGGCTGTGCAGAGGCCTGATGGCTGCCGTGCGTAGAGCAGGCGTAGGGTAGCCTGGGCCTAGGAGGTGCACTGGTGGCCAGATGTCCTGTGCAGGCATCCCTTCCAGGCTGGATGCCCACTCTAGCATGGCACTTGCGAGGGGCTGGGATCGCTCGCACCAGACTGTGCGTGTGTATGGGCGAGATCGTGCGCACTTCCGCATACACCGACGCTCTCCACTCCACACGCTCCCCATAATAAGCACGGGGAGTTGGCTTAGGGCTCACCCTTGGCCCAGCCAAACTACCCGTGTGCCCCCCCAATTTTTTTTATTGGGGATGCCTCTCAGGCTTCCTTGCTAGCCGTGTCCCAGCATCTGCCTCTAACCCTAGGAAGCTCTTTGCCACCTTCTCCTCCCTCCTGAATCCTCCTCCCCCTCCCCCCCCCCCCCTCCTCCCAATCTGCGGATGACTTCGTCAACCATTTTGAAAAGAAGGTCGACGACATCCGATCCTCGTTTGCTAAGTCAAACGACACCGCTGGTCCTGCTCATACTGCCCTACCCTGTGCTTTGACCTCTTTCTCCCCTCTCTCTCCAGATGAAATCTCGCGTCTTGTGACGGCCGGCCGCCCAACAACCTGCCCGCTTGATCCTATCCCCTCCTCTCTTCTCCAGACCATTTCCGGAGACCTTCTCCCTTACCTCACCTCGCTCATCAACTCATCCTTGACCACTGGCTATGTCCCTTCCGTCTTCAAGAGAGCGAGAGTTGCACCCCTTCTGAAAAAACCTACACTCGATCCCTCCGAAGTCAACAACTACAGACCAGTATCCCTTCTTTCTTTTCTCTCCAAAACTCTTGAACGTGCCGTCCTTGGCCAGCTCTCCCGCTATCTCTCTCAGAATGACCTTCTTGATCCAAATCAGTCAGGTTTCAAGACTGGTCATTCAACTGAGACTGCTCTTCTCTGTGTCACGGAGGCTCTCCGCACTGCTAAAGCTAACTCTCTCTCCTCTGCTCTCATCCTCCTAGACCTATCTGCTGCCTTTGATACGGTGAACCATCAGATCCTCCTCTCCACCCTCTCCGAGTTGGGCATCTCCCGCGCGGCCCACGCTTGGATTGCGTCCTACCTGACAGGTCGCCTCTACCAGGTGGCGTGGCGAGAATCTGTCTCCGCACCACGTGCTCTCACCACTGGTGTCCCCAGGGCTCTGTTCTAGGCCTTCTCCTATTCTCGCTATACACCAAGTCACTTGGCTCTGTCATATCCTCACATGGTCTCTCCTATCATTGCTATGCAGACGACACACAATTAATCTTCTCCTTTCCCCCTTCTGATAACCAGGTGGCGAATCGCATCTCTGCATGTCTGGCAGACATATCAGTGTGGATGACGGATCACCACCTCAAGCTGAACCTCGGCAAGACGGAGCTGCTCTTCCTCCCGGGGAAGGACTGCCCGTTCCATGATCTCGCCATCACGGTTGACAACTCCATTGTGTCCTCCTCCCAGATTGCTAAGAACCTTGGCGTGACCCTGGACAACACCCTGTCGTTCTCCACTAACATCAAGGCGGTGACCCGATCCTGTAGGTTCATGCTCTACAACATTCGCAGAGTACGACCCTGCCTCACACAGGAAGCGGCGCAGGTCCTAATCCAGGCACTTGTCATCTCCCGTCTGGATTACTGCAACTCGCTGTTGGCTGGGCTCCCTGCCTGTGCCATTAAACCCCTACAACTCATCCAGAACGCCGCAGCCCGTCTGGTGTTCAACCTTCCCAAGTTCTCTCATGTCACCCCGCTCCTCTGCTCTCTCCACTGGCTTCCTGTTGAAGCTCGCATCCGCTACAAGACCATGGTGCTTGCCTACGGAGCTGTGAGGGGAACGGCACCTCCGTACCTTCAGGCTCTGTTCAGGCCCTACACCCAAACAAGGGCACTGCGTTCATCCACCTCTGGCCTGCTCGCCTCCCTACCTCTGAGGAAGCACAGTTCCCGCTCAGCCCAGTCAAAACTGTTCGCTGCTCTGGCACCCCAATGGTGGAACAAGCTCCCTCACGACGCCAGGACAGCGGAGACACCTGAAACCCCACCTCTTTAAGGAATACCTAGGATAGTATAAAGTAATCCTTCTAACCCCCCCCCCTTAAAAGATTTAGATGCACTATTGTAAAGTGGTTGTTCCACTGGATATCATAAGGTGAATCCACCAATTTGTAAGTCGCTCTGGATAAGAGCGTCTGCTAAATGACTTAAAATGTAAAACAAATGTAAAAAATAGCGTTCTCTGTCCTCTCCAGCCTTCCTCCATGGTCCTTCTCCCGCTAGTATCTGCTCCCAAGTCCAAAACTCCTTATAGCTCTGCTGCTGCTCCTTCCTCCGCTGCTTGGTCCGTTGGTGGTGGGTAGTTCTGTCACGGGCGTCATATGAAGTGGACCAAAACGCAGCGGGAACGTGTAAACTCATTTTATTAAAGAAGGAAAACAAAAGAAACACGTATACAAAAACAACAAACGACACTAAACAGTCATGTCAGGTGCACGAACACAAAACAGGAAACAACTACCCACAAATCCCATAGAAAAAAACACCCCTCTTAAATAGGACCTTCAATTAGAAGCAACGAGGAGCAGCTGCTTCCAATTGAAGGTCAACCCAATAAACACCACATAGAAATAGACATACTAGAACTAACATAGAAATAGACTAACAAGAACATAGCCCAACAAACCCCGAAACACTCTAAACAAACACCCCCTGCCACGCCCTGACCAAACTACAATAACAAACAACCTCTTTTACTGGTCAGGATGTGACACTGTCAGGAGGAATGGGCCAAAATTCACCCAACTTATTGTGGGAAGCTTGTGGAAGGCTACCCGAAACGTTTAACCCAAGTTAAGCAATTTAAAGGCAATGCTACCAAATACTAATTGAGTGTATGTAAACTTCTGACCCACTGGGAATGTGATGAAATAAATTAAAGCTGAAATAAGTCACTCTACTATTATTCTGACATTTCTCATTCTTAAAATAAAGTGGTGATCCTATCTGCCATAAGACAGGGAATTTTTACATGGATTAAATGTCAGGAATTGTGAAAAACTGAGTTTAAAGGTATTTGGCTAAGGTGTATGTAAACTTCCGACTTCAACTGTATATACAGTACTGTATATACAGGGAGTAGCAGTACCAGATCAATGTACAGAGGTACGAGGTATTTGAGGTAGATATGTACATGAAGGCTGGGTAAAGTAACTAGGCATGAGGATACATAGAGAACGGAGTATAGCAGCATGAAATTATGAGTGTAAAAGTGTGTGTGTTGTGTCGGCACTCGTGTGTGTTGTGTGTGTGTGTGTAGGCGAATGTAGTGAATGTGTGTGGGTTTTGTGTGGTTACGAGAGATCTGATCTATAGGGGGCGGCAGTAGCCTAGAGGTTAGAGAGGGAGACTAGCAGCCTGAAGGTTCAAGCGACACAAAAATGGGAATGGAACTGAACTGGCAGGCTGCTGGTCTCTGATCCCGTACCATATCCTGCCAGTGTGCCCTTGAGCAAGACACTTAACCCCCCACAATTGCTCGTCATCCAGGGGTGCTGCACAGCTGCTGACTGTGTGTGTGGAGGGGGGGGGGGGGGGGGGGGGGGTATTACTGCACTGTTGGAGCTAGACGCAAAGCATTTTGCTGAACCTGCAATTACATCTGCAGATCTGTGTACGCGACCAATAAATGTTGATTTGAAGTGGTGGATGTAACGTATGTAACACAGAGCTTTGTCTACTACTAAAACTGTATCGCCGTAAAAACCCTTAAGTTTCTCTTATGCCATCTGTAATAATGTGTAATTATACATTAATGGAGTTAAGCAGAAATTGCACTATACAATTACATTACATTTTTTGTCATTTAGCAGCTGCTCTTATCCATTGCGACTTACAGTTAGCGCATTCATCTTAAGATAGATAAGTGGGACATATCTCAGTCATAGTCAGTACATTTTTCCTCAATAAAGTTCACTACATGACCAAAGGTATGTGGACACCTGCTCGTCAAACATCTCATTCCAAATTAATATGGAGTTGGTCCCCCCTTTGCTGCTATAACAGCCTCCACTCTTCAGGGTAGGCTTTCCACTCGATGTTGGAACATTGCTGCGGGGACTTGCTTCTTCCATTCAGCCACAAGAGCATTAGTGAGGTCGAGCACTGATGTTGGGCGATTAGGCCTGGCTCGCAGTCAGCGTTCCAATTCATCCCAAAGGTGTTCGATGGTGTTGAGGTCAGGGCTCTGTGCAGGCCAGCCAAGTTCTTCCACACCAATCTTGACAAACCATTTCTGTATGGACCTCACTTTGTGCACGGGGGCATTGTCATGCTGAAACAGGAAAGGGCCTTCCCCAAACTGTTGCCACAAAGTTGGAAGCATAGAATCGGCAATAATATGCTGTAGCATTAATGCTGTAGCATTAAGGTTTCCCTTCACTGGAACTAAGGGGCCTAGCCCAAACCATGAAAAACAGCCCCATTATTCCTCCTCCACCAAACTTTACAGTTGTCACTATGCATTGGGGTAGGTAGTGTTCTCCTGGCATCCGTCAAAACCAGATTTGTCTGTTGGACTGCCAGATGGTGAAACATGATTCATCACTCCTTCTACCAAGATGGCAAAGCAGTCAGACGTCCTTTGTCCTCGTCCCGTGTGTATATATATATATATATATATATATATATATATATATATTTACTTATTTTCTTCGCATATCTTATTTTTTTTCTAAACACTCAACTTCAAAACACTCTCCTGCAACCTGCCTCACCAATAAAAAAAAAAGTATTATTCACCTCAAATCTGAAATCCACAACAGAAGCTAGCCAGAAGCTAGCGTTAGTATTCAGCTAACCACGGTTGGCGGTCATCAGCTATCCCTTAGCTCGAATTGCTACCACCAGTTTTGTACAACGCGACTCAGACCAGAGCATACCGAACCTATTTTTCTCTTCATATCCCCGGATTTCTATCGCAAGCTCTGGACATTTACACCTGGATCTTGCAGCTAGCTAGCTGCTATCCGAGTGACTATTGGCTAACGTCGGTCCCAGAGCTAACATCAATTATTCCGGAGCTAGCCAGCTGAAGAGTTCCATCAGCCACTCCTGGGCAACAATCACCTATCCGGACCCATTTTACTGCCGACGTGGAGCCCCACCGGGCCTTCACGACTGGACTACCGACGTTATCTGCCCGAGGGAGTTATCAAACTGGCCCCTCCGTCGCGACGTAACGTGAACGCCCATCTGCGGCCCGCTAATCGTTAGCTGTCTTATCGGCTGCTATCTGAATAGGTCTATCGGACAATTTTCTTGGGCCACTATAACTATAACTATTTTGCCAATTGGATTGGTCCCCTCTACCACACGGAACCCCACTTATCTACAGACGGAAATGCACGAGGTGGCTAAAAACAGACCTCCCTCCATCTTCTGCCAGCTTGCTACCTATGGCCCGGCTAGCTGTCTGAATCTCACTGGACCTTTATGATCACTCGGCTAAGCATGCCTCTCCTTAATGTCAATATGCCTTGTCCATTGCTGTTCTGGTTAGTGTTTATTGGCTTATTTCACTGTAGAGCCTCTAGCCCTGCTCATTATACCTCTATTCTGGACGTCATAAATGACCAATTCTCATAGCCTTTAGCCATACCCTTATCCTCCTCCTCTGTTCCTCTGGTGATGTAGAGGTGAATCCAGGCCCTGCAGTGCTAGCTCCACTCCTATTCCCCAGGCGCTCTCTTTTGATGACTTCTGTAACCGTAATATCCTTGGTTTCATGCATGTTAACATTAGAAGCCTTCTCCCTAAGTTTGTTTTATTCACTGCTTTAGCACACTCTGCCAACCCGGATGTCCTAGGCGTGTCTGAATCCTGGCTTAGGAAGACCACCAAAAACTCTAAAACCTTCATCCCTAACTACAACATATTCAGACAAGATAGAACGGCCAAAGGGGCCGGTGTTGCAATCTACTGTAGAGATAGCCTGTAGAGTTCTGTCCTACTACCCAGGTCTGCACCCAAATAATTTGAACTTCTACTTTTAAAAATTCACTTCTCTAAAAACAAGTCTCTCACTGTTGCCGCCTGCTATAGACTACCCTCTGCCCCCAGCTGTGCTCTGGACACCATATGTGAACTGATTGCCCCCCATCTATCTTCAGAGCTCATGCTGATAGGTGATCTAAACTGGGACATGCTTAACACCCCAGCCATCCTACAATCTAAGCTTGATGCCCTCAATCTCACACAAATGATCAATGAACCTACCAGGTACCACCCCAAAGCCGTAAACACGGGCACCCTCATAGATATCATCCTAACCAACTTGCCCTCTAAATACACCTCTGCTGTTTTCAACCAAGATCTCAGCGATCACTGCCTCATTGCCTGCATCCGTAATTGGTCAGCGGTCAAACGACCTCCACTCATCACTGTCAAACGCTCCCTGAAACACTTCAGCAAGCAAGCCTTTCTAATCGACCTGGCCCGGGTATCCTGGAAGGATATTGACCTCATCCCATCAGTAGAGGATACCTGGTTATTTTATTTAAATGCCTTCCTCCCCAACTTAAATAAGCATTCCCCATTCAAGAAATGTAGAACCAGGAACAAATATAGCCCTTGGTTCTCTCCAGACCTGACTGCCCTTAACCAACACAAAAACATCCTGTGGCGTTCTGCATTAGCATCGAACAGCCCCCGTGATATGCAACTTTTCAGGGAAGTTAGAAACCAATATACACAGGCAGTTAGAAAAGCCAAGGCTAGCTTTTTCAAGCAGAAATTTGCTTCCTGCAACACAAACTCAAAACAGTTCTGGGACACTGTAAAGTCCATGGAGAATAAGAACACCTCCTCCTAGCTGCCCACTGCACTGAGGATAGGAAACTATAATTGAGAATTTCAATAAGCATTTTTCTACGGCTGGCCATGCTTTCCACCTGGCTACCCCTACCACGGTCAACAGCACTGCACAGCTACTCGCCCAAGCCTCGCAAGCTCCACAGCTACTCACCCAAGCCTTCCCCATTAGTCCTTCTCCCAAATCCAGTCAGCTGATGTTCTGAAAGAGCTGCAAAATCTGGACCCTTTCTTTCTAAAATGATCTGCCGAAATTGTTGCAACCCCTATTACTAGCCTGTTCAACCTCTCGTGTCGTCTGAGATTCCCAAAGATTGGAAAGCAGCTACGGTCATCCCCCTCTTGAAAGGGGGGACACTCTTGGCCCAAACTGCTACAGACCTATATCTATCCTACCCTGCCTTTCTAAGGTCTTCGAAAGCCAAGTCAACAAACAGATTACCGACTATTTCGAATCCCACCTCACCTTCTCCGATATGCAATCTGGTTTCAGAGCAGGTCATGGGTGCACCTCAGCCACACTCAAGGTCCTAAACGATATCGTAACCGCCATCAATAAGAAACAATACTGTGCTGCCGTATTCATTGACCTGGCCTGGACAAGGCTTTCGACTCGATTATTTTCAGTTTCCTCTGAAGAAGCATGAATTGTGCGAAACGTCAGGAATTTTTTCTTCCTTCATTTTAATCAAGGCATGGTTTGTCAGACAGATGTTATTTCTATGTAAAATATTCTGTAAGAAGTGTTGTTTTTATGCTCAATGGTGGATCTATTCATAATGATTTAAGAGATGTTTAGGAAGAAAGAGATGTTTAAAATTTAGGAAGAAAAAATTCCTGACGTTTCGCACAATTCAGTGCAGGGGCGGTTCCTCCTGCAGGCAGAGGAGGGTCGTTAGTGATTGGAGCTGGTGTGATTGGAGCCACCTGGGCTCAGGGTATAAACTGCTTCACTAACCACTCTTCTCTCTCTCTCTCCCTGCTCCTCGAGGTATGATCCTGTTTTGTTTGTTCCTTTGTAGTTTTACTTAGTTTCCATTCAGTCATGTTCACATACACAGATTCATGCATCCATGCACTTTACATACACCCTACATTATGACATTTCCACACCTCATTCCTTTTTCTTTGTTTAAAGTTAGTTTTTTGGTTTACAATAAAGAACCTTTTGATTGGCCTATACCTGTTGTTCATGTCCCCTCATTTTTGCCACAGGCTATGAGCCGGCCTGTGACAATCACCACATCCTCATCGGCAGACTCACTAGCCTTGGTTTCTCAAATGATTGCCTCGCCTGGTACACCAACTACTTCCCTGATAGAGTTCAATGTGTCAAATCGGATGGCCTGTTGTCCGGGCCTCTGGCAGTCTCTATGGGGATGCCACAGGGTTCAATTCTTGGGCCAACTCTTTTCTCTGTATACATGATGTTTCCACTGCTCCAGAGTCCAATGGCGGCGCACTTTACACCGCTCCAGCTGACGCTTGCCATTGTGCATGGTGATCTTAGGCTCGTGTGCGGCTGCTTGCCCATGGAAACCCTTTTCATTAAGCTCCCGACGAACAGTTCTTGTGCTTACGTTGCGTCCAGAGGCAGTTTGTGTTGAGTGTTGCAACCGAGGACAGGCGATTTTTACACTCTTCCCAGCATTCTGTGAGCTTGTGTGGCCTACCACTTCGCGGCTGAGCCGTTGTTGCTCCTAGATGTTTCCACTTCACAATAACAGCACTTACAGTTGACCGGAGCAGCTCTAGTAGGGCAGAAATTTGATGAGCTGACTTGTTGGAATGGTGGCATCCTATGAAGGTGCCATGTTGAAAGTAACTGAGCTTTTCAGTATGGTTATTTTACTGCCAATATTTGTCTACCGAGATTACATGGCTCTATTCTTGAATTTATACACCTATCAGCAACGATTTGATGGCACAAGCGGGGAGCCAGCCAAAAGTGAGTTGCAAAAGTCCAGACGGGAGATGACAAATGCCCGGATTAGGACCTACACCACTTCCTGTGAGAGGTAGGGTCGTACTCTACGGATGTTGTAGAGCATGAACCTGCAGGAGCGAGTCACTGCTTTGATGTTTGCAGAGTAAGATGATTTGTCCTTTTCTCCTCTCCCTTTTCTTGAGTTATCACTCTTTTCAAGGTGGCCATTGTGAATGGAATGCAGATAGCCCATTATCTTTCACCTACTCAAGTGTGTGCAGTCATCTCTCAGCCATTTGTGCATTTTGACACCTAAATTTAGAGGCCATGTCCACGTTAACCTCTATGGGCTAGGTGGGACGCTTGCGTCCCACCTACTCAACAGCCAGTTGAATCCTGTGGCGCGTTATTCAAATCCTTAGATATGCTATTACTTCAATTTTTCAAAAATATGACTATTTTACACCATTTTAAAGATAAGACTCTCGTTAATCTAACCACACTGTCCGATTTCAAAAAGGCTTTACAACGAAAGCAAAACATTAGATTGTCAGCAGAGTACCGAGCCAGAAATAATCAGACACCCATTTTTCAAGCTAGAATATAATGTCACATAAACCCAAACCACAGCTAAATGTAGCACTAACCTTTGATGATCTTCATCAGATGACAACCCTAGGACATTATGTTATACAATACATGCATGTTTTGTTCAATCAAGTGCATATTTATATCAAAAACCAGCTTTTTACATTAGCATGTGACTAGCATGTGACTAGCATTCCCACCGAACACTGCCGGTGAATTTACTAAATTACTCACGATAAACGTTCACAAAAAGCATAACAATTATTTTAAGAATTATAGATACAGAACTCCTCTATGCACTCGATATGTCCGATTTTAAAATAGCTTTTCGGTGAAAGCACATTTTGCAATATTCTCAGTAGATAGCCCGGCATCACAGGGCTAGCTATTTAGACACCCAGCAGGTTTAGCACTCATCAAAGTCAGATTTACTATAAGAAAAATGTTCTTACCTTTGTTGTCTTCGTCAGAATGCACTCCCAGGACTTCTACTTCAATAACAAATGTTGGTTTGGTCCAAAATAATCCATCGTTATATCCAAACAGCGGCGTTTTGTTCGTGCGTTCTAGACACTATCCTAAAGGCTAAATAAGGGTGACGAGCATGGCGCAATTCGTGACAAAAGAATTCTAAATATTCCATTACCGTACTTCGAAGCATGTCAACCGCTGTTTAAAATCAATTTTTATGCCATTTTTCTCATAAAAAAGCGATAATATTCCGACCGGGAATCTGCGTTTAGATAAACAGACAAAGGAAAAGAAACCATTCGGTCGAAGCGGGCACGCGCCTAAGCCCATAGTACTCTGAGTGGCCACTTGCCAAAAGCGATAAAGTATTTCAGCCAGAGCCTGCCTCGATATCGTTCAACGTTTTCCCGGGCTCTGAGACCCTATGGAAGACGTAGGAAGTGTCACGTTATTGCACAGATCCTGAGTCTTCAATAAAAAGAGCCAAGATGAAACACTACTTCTCAGACAGGCCACTTCCTGCTTGAAATCTTCTCAGGTTTTGGCCTGCCATAGGAGTTCTGTTATACTCACAGACACCATTCAAACAGTTTTAAAAACTTTAGGGTGTTTTCTATCCAAAGCCAATAATTATATGCATATTCTAGTTACTGGGCAGGAGTAGTAACCAAATTAAATCGGGTACGTTTTTTATCCAGCCGTGCAAATACTGCCCCCTATCCCCAACAGGTTAACCTCTTGGGGCTAGGTGGGACGCTAGCGTGCCACCCGTGGTGCACTCCATCAACAGCAGGTGCATTTCAAGAGCGGCAAATTTGAATCCAAATAAATGTCAAAATTCAAATTTTTCAAAAATACAACTATTTTACACCATTTGAAAGATAAACATCTCCTTAATCTAACCACGTTTTACGATTTCAAAAAGGTTTTACGGCGAAAGCATAAATTTAGAGTATGTTAGGACAGTACATTTACAAGAGTTGTGTGTAATGTTTTGTCAAGTCAAAGACAGGGTCACCAAAACCATAAAACCAGCTAAAATGATGCACTAACCTTTTACAATCTCCATCAGATGACACTCCTAGGACATTATGTTAGACAATGCATGCATTTTTAGTTCTATCAAGTTCATATTTATATCCAAAAACAGCGTTTTACTATGGCATTGATGTTGAGGAAATCGTTTCCCTCCAATAACCGGCAGTCAAGTCAGCATCACAAATTAAATAATTAAAATTAGAAAACATTGGTAAAATATTATATTGTCATTTAAAGAATTATAGATTTACATCTCTTGAACGCAATCAACTTGCCAGATTTAAAAATAACCTTACTGGGAAATCACACTTTGCAATAATCTGAGCACTGCGCCCAGAAAAATACGCGTTGCGATACAGACTAGACGTCATGTTGGGGAGATCTAAAATCGAAAATACTATGTAAATAATCCATTACCTTTGATTCTCTTCATCAGATGTCACTTCCAGGTATCACAGGTCCATAACGAATGTAGTTTTGTTCAAAAAAGCTCATCATTTATGTCCAAAAATCTCCGTCTCGTTAGCACATGATGTAAGCCAGCCGGACTTCTCGTCATGAACGAGGGGAAAAAATATATTTCCGTTCGTTCAAACATGTCAAACGTTGTATAGCATAAATCATTAGGGCCTTTTTTAACCAGAACATGAATAATATTCAAGGTGGACGAATGCATACTCTTTTATAACGTATTGGAACGAGGGTACCCAACATGAACTCGCGCGCCAGGTGTCTAATGGGACATCATCGTTCCATGGCTCTTGTTCGGTCAGATCTCCCTCCAGAAGACTCAAAACACTTTGTAAAGGCTGGTGACATCTAGTGGAAGCAATAGGAAGTGCCAAAATATTCCTAAGCCCCTGTGTTTTTCAATGGGATAGGTTTAAAGTCAATACAACACATCAGGTATCCACTTCCTGTCAGAAAATGTCTCAGGGTTTTGCCTGCCAAATGAGTTCTGTTATACTCACAGACACCATTCAAACAGTTTTAGAAACTTTAGAGTGTTTTCTATCCATATATAATAAGTATATGCATATTCTAGTTACTGGGTAGGATTAGTAACCAGATTAAATCGGGTACATTTTTTTTATCCAGACGTGCAAATGCTGCCCCCTAGACCCAACAGGTTAAAGTAATCTCAGTTACCCAGAAGTTAACCTGTCTGGGCGAGGTGGGATGCTTGAACGCGCATATCCAATCCCTTTGTCCACAGGCGGTCCACTCAGTAACTGAGCTCCTATTATCTGCCCTTAACAGGAGAAGGCTGAAACAACTTTCTGAAGGCTTTTGACAGCCAATGGAAGCCTTAGGAAGTGCAACGCAACGTAACCACAGATACTGTAGTTTCGAAAGGGACTAGAAAGGAGAACTACAATTTTCAGATCCTCCACTTCCTGGTTGACTTTTTCTCAGGTTTTTGCCAGCCATATGAGTTCTGTTATACTCACAGACACCATTCAAACAGTTTTAGAAACTTCAGAGTGTTTTCTATCCAAATCTACTAATAATATGCATATTGTAGTTTCTGGGCCAGAGTAGTAACCTGTTTAAATTGGGTACGTTTTTCATCCGGCTGTGAAAATACTGCCCCCTAGCCCAGACAGGTTAAGAACATCAGCTATCTGGATTTGGGTGAAGGAGAAATGGGGAGGCTTGGGCGAGTTGCTGTGGGGAGGGCAGGGTTGTTGACCGGGGTAGGGGTACCCAGGTGGAAAGCATGGCCAGCTGTAGAAAAACGCTTATTGAAATTCTCAATTATAGTGGATTTATCGGTGGTGACAGTGTTTCCTAGCCTCAGTGCAGTGGGCAGCTGGGAGGAGGTGCTCTTATCCTCCATGGACTTTACAGTGTCCCAGAACTTTTTTGAGTTTGTGATACAGGATGCAAATTTCTGCTTGAAAAAGCTAGTCTTAGCTTTCCTAACTACCTTTGTATATTTGTTCCTGACTTCCCTGAAAAGTTGCTTATCACGGGGGCTATTTGATGCTAATGCAGAACGCCACAGGATGTTTTTGTGCTGGTCAAGGGCAGTCAGGTCTGGAGAGAACCAAGGGCAATATCTGTTCCTGGTTCTAAATTTCTTGAATGGGGAATGCTTATTTAAGTTGGTGAGGAAGGCATTTAAATAAAATAACCAGGCATCCTCTACTGATGGGATGAGGTCAATATCGCTTGCGTCCCACCCTAGTCAACAGCCAGTGGAATCGCGTGGCGCGAAATCCAAATACCTCAAAAATGCTATAACTTCAATTTCTCAAACATATGACTATTTTACACCATTTTCTAGATAAGACTCTCGTTAATCTAACCACATTGTCCGATTTCAAAAAGGCTTTACAGCGAAAGCAAAACATTAGATTATGTCAGGAGAGTACACTTCCTACGTCGTCCATAGGCGCTCAGAGCCCGGGAAAAACCTGAATGTCGTCATCCCAGCCCCAGGCTGAAACACATTATCGCCTTTCTCAAGTGGCCGATCAAGGGACTCTGGGCTTAGGCGCGTGACCTGACCGCCCCCGTCTTTGTGATTTTTTCCTCTGTTTGCCGAAAAGGAGATTCCCGGTCGGAATATTATCGCTTTTCTACGAGAAAAATGGCATAAAATTGATTTTAAACAGCGGTTGACATGCTTCGAAGTACGGTAATGGAATACTTAGAATTTTTTGGTCACGAATTGCGCCATGCGCGCGACCCTTCTTTACCATTTCGGATAGTGTCTGGAACGCACGAACAAAACGCCGCTATTCGGATATAACGATGGATTATTTTGGACCAAACCAACATTTGTTATTGAAGTAGCAGTCCTGGGAGTGCATTCTGACGAAGACAACAAAAGGTAATCAAACTTTTATAATAGTAAATATGATTATGGTGAGTACTAAACTTGCCGGGTGTCTAAATAGCTAGCCCGTGATGCCTGGGCTATGTACTTAGAATATTGCAAAATGTGCTTTCACCAAAAAGCTATTTTAAAATCGGACATATCGAGTGCATAGAGGAGGTCTGTATCTATAATTCTTAAAATAATTGTTATGCTTTTTGTGAACGTTTATCGTGAGTAATTTAGTAAAATGTTAGCGAATTCCCCGGAAGTTTGCCGGGGGTATGCTAGTTCTGAACGTCACATGCTAATGTAAAAAGCTGGTTTTTGATATAAATATGAACTTGATTGAACAAAACATGCATGTATTGTATAACATAATGTCCTAGGGTTGTCATCTGATGAAGATCATCAAAGGTTAGTGTTGCATTTAGCTGTCTTCTGGGTTTTTGTGACATTATATGCTAGCTTGAAAAATGGGTGTCTGATTATTTCTGGCTTGGTACTCTGCTGACATAATCTAATGTTTTGCTTTCGTTGTAAAGCCTTTTTGAAATCGGACAGTGTGGTTAGATTAACGAGAGTCTTGTCTTTAAATAGCTGTAAAATAGTCATATGTTTGAGAAATTGAAGTAATAGGATTTTTAAGGTTTTGAAAATCGCGCCACAGGCTTCAAGTGGCTGTTACGTAGGTGGGACGAATTCGTCCCGCTTAGCCCATAGAGGTTAACTTCTATGGGCTAGGTGGGACGTTAGCTCAACAGCCAGTGGAATCGCGTGGCGCGAAATACAAATACCTAAAAAATGCTATAACTTCAATTTCTCAAACATACGACTATTTTACACCTTTAGAAAGATAAGACTCTCGTTAATCCAACCACGTTGTCCGATTTCAAAAAGGCTTTACAGCGAAAGCAAAACATTAGATTATGTCAGGAGAGTACCCAGCCAAAAATAATCACACAGCCATTTTCAAAGCAAGCATATATGTCACAAAAACCAAAACCACAGCTAAATGCAGCACTAACCTTTGATGATCTTTATCAGATGACACTCCTAGGACATTATGTTATACAATACATGCATGTTTTGTTCAATCAAGTTCATATTTATATCAAAAACCAGATTTTTACATTAGCATGTGATGTTCAGAACAAGCATACCCACCGAAAACTTCCGGTGAATTTACTAAATGACTCATGATAAACGTTCACAAAATACATAACAATTATTTTAAGAATTATAGATACAGAACTCCTTTATGCAAACGCTATGTCAGATTTTAAAATAGCTTTTCGGCGAAAGCACATTTTGCAATATTCTGAGTACATAGTTCAGCCATCACGGCTAGCTAATTTGACACCCACCAAGTTTGGGGCAACCTAAACTCAGAATTACTATTAGAAAAATTGGATTACCTTTGCTGTTCTTCATCAGAATGCACTCTCAGGACTTCTACTTCAACAACAAATGTTGTTTTGGTTCCAAATAATCCATAGTTATATCCAAATACCTCCGTTTTGTTTGTGCATTCAGGTCACTATCCAAAGGGTAACGCGCGAGCGCATTTCTTGACAAAAAAAATTCAAAATATTCCATTACCGTACTTAGAAGCATGTAAAACGCTGTTTAAAATCAATTTTTATGCAATTTTTCTAGTAAAATAACGATAATATTCCAACCGGACAACGTTGTATTCATTCAAAGAGGAAAATAAAAAAATTGTGAGGACGCGCATCTCCAGTCTCACTGTCCCCAGGCAGACCACTCACAAACTCTGCTCCTGTACTTTGCCCAGAGACAGGAGACGCGTCATTCCACTTTCTGAACGCTTTAGAGAGCCAATGGAAGCCTTAGAAAGTGTCACATAACAGCACAGATGCTGAAATTTCGATAGAGATGCAACAGAAGGACTACAAATTGTCAGACAGGCCACTTCCTGCATGGAATCTTTTCAGGTTTTTGCCTGGCATATGAGTTCTGTTATCCTCTTGAGGATACCCTAGGATAGGGGGCGCCACAGCGCATTTTGAAAAAAAATCGTTCCCATTTTCAACGGCCTACTAATCAAACTCAGAAGCTAGGGCATGCATATACTTATTATATATGGATAGAAAACACCCTAAAGTTTCTAAAACGGTTTGAATGGTGTCTGTGAGTATAACAGAACTCAAATGGCAGTCAAAACCCCGAGACCGATTGAAACAGGAAGTGGAATTCAGAATTGTGGACTCGACTTCTCATCTTTCCCTATAAATCACACCGTTAACCATGGTTCAGTGAGCACTTCCTATTGCTTCCACTAGATGTCGCCAGTCTTTTCACAGTGGTTTGAGCCTTATACAGTCGAAACTCAGTGAATGAGACTCATTGGAAATTGGTCACAGGGGATGGGCCATCACCATTATGACGCCGGCGGCCATGTCTACCCCCACCTTTGGAAACGGTTTGAAAGACAATTAAATCATCCCCCTCGAATCTTATTGGCTCTCTTGGTGTTACAGGCCCTGAAGATTAATGTTTTACAACGTTTGACATGTTTGAACGAACCTACAGGCGGGAGAATCATTTTATCCGAAACTTCAGCCCTGCGCACATCGGAGAATTTGGAGAGAGCCCAAGGACGCGCTACCAACAGCAGGCTAATGGAACGTGAAGTATGGACTTTTTCGACCGAAAATACATCTGTTGTGGACCTGGGATTCTTTCTGATGAAGACAACTAAAGGTAGGCGATTATTGACAATATTATACAAGATGAGATGTGACATGCGATTGTTCCAAGATGGCGCCGAGCTCTGTATATTAGCTCATTTTCTGAGTATCGCATCTCCTTTTATCGCAAAGTGTGATTACCCAGTAAAGTTAATTTAAAATCTGGTATGACAGGTGTTCTCAAGAGATATTCATCTATAAATGTTAGATTGACAATATAAATTTAAAAAATCGTTATAGGATAGTAATTTAGGGAATTGTAGCATTGTTTCCCGGGGACGCATTTGAGGGGAAATTCGTTAGTCAACGTCAGACGCCGATGTAAAATGCTGTTTTTATATATAAATATGACCTTTATTGAACAAAAGAATGCATGCATTGTGTAACATGATGTCTTAGGTGTGTCATCTGATGAAGTTTGCAAAAGGTTAGTGCTGCATTTAGCTGTTTTTTGGTTATATGTGATGCAAGTGGTTGGTCGGAAAATGGCTATGTTGCTGCTTTTTACGATGGACTCATCTAACATAATCTAATATTTTTTTTTTTTATTATTATGATTTTTTTTAATGCTAATTGGCGATATGATTTTTCGCTGGATTTTGATCCCGCTGACGGGATGAGACGCTGGAGAGGTTACTCACAGACACCATTCAAACAGTTTTAGAAACTTTAGAGTGTTTTCTATCCATATCCACTAATTATATGCATATTCTAGTTTCTGGGCAAGAGTAATAACCTGATTGAATCGGGTACGTTTTTTATCCGGCCGTGAAAATACTGCCCCCTATCCCAAACAGGTTTTAACAATTGTGATTACCTTTGTGCAAAGGAAGGAAGCAAAGTCTCCAGCCTCACAAACTGAAACTTTTGGCCAAACCCCTCACTTTCGCTAATTTCAAGCGTGTTGATCATGGACAAAAAGTACATTTTTGTTTTCATGAATTTTTACAACACAGACAATTTTGACTTTGTGGCTGTGAAAACCATTTATCATCCGAACAAGGGCTTAATAAATCACTGCACCAGTTTGAGAACCGCATTCGTCCAATCCTGATTCGTCCAAGTAATCAACGACAAAAACCCAAAATCAGGAACTGCTGCTACTCACATTATAATCACATAATTCTACGTGAGCCTTGACTTATTCTCCTCGTTTCATCTGTCCACGAGAATCTGTCCATGAGAGATTAACATTAAAGTGATGGATTGGAGGCCTCAGTGTCTGGGGAGCAGGAGATGCAGTTCAAATGAGCGGGCTACTAAATGACAAGACTATCACCTTGTTATGATGCCTTATTTGCTATCCGTAATATGATCAATATAAACACCATCTGGTCATTCAATCGCTTGTGTTGAATTTAATTGCATTTCATCCATTGAGGGCCAATTTAATTTGCTGTTCATTTTGTTTGCTTGTAATTTGATGGTATGCCTTTTTCTGTATATTGATGTACTCATAATTAGGGGGAAATTGGATTTAAACGTTGTAACCTGTTTGTATGCCATGTGCAGATCACCAAAGTCTCTCAGAGCACTCAGGCCACCATATGCCTCAGGAACAGCAGCACAAGTCCTGTTGTTGAAATATGATAATTGTTGTAGTTATTGTTGTTGTTTGGATTGGTCTATCATCCTTTCATGATGGTCAGTTGAAAGGGATGACCAATTGGGTTTGAACTCATCTCCTGCATACCTCGATACTGTGTTAGCATGCTGAGCTAAAGCTTAGATCTTATGTCAGAGAGATAATGGAAGTCTTCATGGCTCAGTCAAGATTACTCATCACACAAGCGTGGTTCACAGAACCACCTCCATTACCTTTTCACTCCCCCTTTGACCTCACCAAGACCCATCTTGGTGTAATGACATGCATAGGTACTGTGTTCGAATACTGAACTAAAGCCCAGGCATTAGCACTGGGAATGACCACAAGTCTTAGGCATGGTTACTCATCACATTTACATGGTTCACCGAACAATTTTGGTTAAAAATGTATAGTTCTTAATATGGAATTGAATTGGTCAAATTCCATGAGTAACTCAACTAATTTACATTTTAATTAGCTGACCTACTTTAGAACAACCTAGTGACACTGAATTTGAGAGGATCAGAATATAATACAAATAATACAATAAAATGGGCAAACTTTGTTTCCTCTTTGATCCCAACCCTAAAGTTTTTCCCTTCACAGCATTACTTCCCAAATGAAATGATTCATACTCATGCAAATCATGTCATTTCCACACGTATGCATTCATTATAATTACCCTCTGTGCTCAGGAAAATGACATGTCCAAGGTACCTGAACTGTAATGTAATTTCAGTTTACCCCGTGAAGTCCATGGGAAATTAACTCAATTAAGTTTGCCCAAGTTTCAGTATGTTGATCTATCTAGTGGTGCAGTCTCTGTCACCTCACTGTGAGACAGAGTAATGATATTAGAGCAGCGGAACTCTAGTGTAGATGAGAAGGACTAAGCAAACATTAAACCATGATGTAATTAAATGATAAAGAGGGCTGGTGACCAAAGACTTAAATTGCAATTCCTTCTCCCCACGTTGGAGATTGTTATCGTTGTCTCACGTAGAGGTCTGTTCCATCTCCAATGCTTATCCATGTCAGCTCATTCAACCTGGACTCAAAGGTCAATGTAACATAGTAAATGTAAAATTGGTCTATATCCATTTAGTATATGTTACATTTCGTATTTGTGAATGTCCATCATCCATTATGTATGATATGTTACGTCATCGAATTCGTATGATATGTTACGAATTTGCAAGATGTATGATATGTTAAGAATTCCAATGTGTTAACGTTAGCTAAGTGGCTAATGTTTGCTAGGCTATGGGTTAGGGGTTAAGGTTAGGGGACGGGTTAGCTAACATGCTAAGTAGTTGCAAAGAAGCTAAAAAGTATATAGAAAGTAGTTGCAAAGTTTGGTAATTAGCTAAAATGCTAAATATGTCTGATGTATTTTGAAGATAAAACCTTTCGAGTCATACACCTCCCTCCTTTCGTTTTTGGCTTAAAGTAACGTTCTGTCTTATATAACCATACCAAATGTAACATATCATACTAATTGGCAGATGCTAAATTTACGACTACTATGTTACATCTTTAAAGCCATGCTGGGTCATTAGTATCACACTTCACCTTTCTTCATCAATCTGTCTTGAAGGGAACTGAGTAAAATGACAGATTTGTTTACTTAAGTTGCAGAGTCATTGCATGATTCATTGCATTCAGTTGACAGAAAGGTATGTTAGATTAAAGGAAAAATGTAATAATTAAATAATAAATAAAGTTAGATTTGAAAATGTAAAAACGTGAACATTGCTTTTATTTAGGCGATGTAGGTGTAACTGCGTTGGAGCTGTCGTCATTATCATAAAACCACACCGTCCTTAAATCCCACCCGCATTAGAAGTTCAGAATGAGAAAGTGTAGGCTATATAGAAATAATGACACTCAAATTGATAATCATTCAATGAAATAATTGTTTTTATTTGTATTTTTAATCCCAGCCTCCATCCCCGCCTCATGTCTTTTGGTAGGCCATCATTGTAAATAAGAATTTGTTCTTAACTGACTTGCCTAGTTAAATAAAGGTTTAATAAATTAAATAGAAATAAATAAATCAGCCTAATCGAGGTGTAGATTGGGATTAATACTAATGCGACTGGATGCATCCAATAACAATGTATGCAATAGGTATAATGTCAGGAGCCACTTGCTGATATGACAACTCTAACGCAGTTCCACCACCGACACAGCCTATATAAAAACAATGAAACTGCTATGCCATTGTCGGTTGTCACAGGTTAAGGAAGATCTGATTGAATATAATCCTAAATAAAGGCAAAATACGTCATTTAGATTTTTTATGAAAATTATATTTTAGTACTGTCCTGCGGGCAATGCAACTTTATTTGATACTCTGAAGACTGACTGTCACAGGTGGAATAGCCTTGGTGAGTTATTATTCTATTAGAGTTGGTGTGTCGCTCAATATGCCACAATACCGTGGCAATAAGACCTCTAATATTGACTTTAAAATCAGATCAAATTGTATTGTTCCCATACACATATTTAGCAGATGTTATTGTGGGTGTAGCGAAATGCTTAAAATTCACTTTCACAGGTATATTCTGTTAGCATTGAAATCTTAATGTCAGCTGGGCCTAGTAGTCTGGATATTAATTGAGGAGACTGAGTTGGGCCTATCTTCATTTATTCTAAAGGTATTGAAATACACTAACATGCTCAAAGAAATGTCAAGGTACAGTAATCAGAGCGTGCCATGGCTGACCCATTTTCCAAAATGAGAAAGATGACACTATAGATTTATACTTAACTTTAAATTCTCAATTTATATCAGGAATAGATCATTCTCTTTTCATTACTGGAATTGTTTGGTAGCCAGGTTGGTATCCTCTCTCAAATGTTCTCAATTTAGCTTTACATTTCCGGGATTTTAAGTCAGACTTGGGGTAACATAACATCAACCTTTTTAGAGGTTGAAACTTTGTTATGCCACACTCTTCATAGCTGTGCTTGAGATTTAGATTTGAACATTTAACAGAACCCTCTACTGCAGTTCCTCTACAGGGATCTCCATCACTTCTAATAAGTCTGTTGTATAATGGATCTCTTTGCACAGATATAACGTTTCCCAAATTGAATATAGATACAGAAATATATATTTGTGCTCATGCCTCTGTCTTACGAATGGCGGCACAGCAGAAATGACATTTACCCTCTCTTTTCATCTCGCCACATTTGATTTTCAACACCATATTTAGAATGGGGAGATGGGAGCCCAGTGAATGCATGCCTGACTGCACCTCTGTCTGTAAGTGTTTGCCTTTGGTGCAGTCTCCATTCTATTATGGCTTCCTAATCAGGAGACAGAGGCAGTCAGAATAATTATGCATTCAATCTCATTCCAGCACACAAAACGGAAGGCATTGAAGCAAACAGAGAGAACCTTCCTGTGCGGCTTTATCTCACTCTATTTCCTGGGAGGGAGTATGTATGTACATGTATTGGAGTTAAGACTGTACCATAAGCTCACTCCACAGCTAACTTGAAATGTCGCCTATAGAACTATCGAATTAGATACTTTTGGATAACTCGAAAGGTTGGTGCGTTGCCAAGAAGGGCGGTCATGTGTGTTTGCGAGCAGAGCATCACTGAAATCGAGCCCGGTATGGGGACATGGACAGTGGAGGAAGATACTGTTATCAGCAGACTGATGTCCATTTCATATACAGTGCATTCAGAATGTATTCAGACCCCTTCACATTTTCCACATTTTGTTACGTTACAGCCTTTTCCCCCCTCATCAATCTACACAATACACCATAATGACAAAGAAAAAACGGACTTTTAGATTTTTCTTGCAAATGTATAATATATATTTTTTAATTAAATACCTTATTTACATAAGTATTCAGACCCTTCGCTATGAGACTCGAAATTGAGCTCACGTACTTCCTGTTTCCATTTTTCATCCTTGAAATGTTTCTACAACTGGATTGGAGTCCATGAGATCGAAGGAATTGTCAGTAAAGCTCCGAAACAGGATTGCGTGGAGGAACAGATCTGGGGAAGAGTACCAAAAAATTTCTGCAGCATTGAAGGTCCCCAAGAACACAGTGGCCTCCATCTTTAAATGGAAGAAGTTAAAGCTGGCCGCCTGGCCAAACTGATCAATCGGGGGAGAAGGGCCTTAGTCGGGAAGGTGAACAAGAACCCGATGGTCACTGACAGAGCTCCAGAGTTCCTCTGTGGAGATGGTTGTCCTTCTGGAAGGTTCTACCATCTTTGCAGCACTCCACCAATATGGCCTTTATGGTAGAGTGGCCAGATGGGAGCCACTCCTCAGTAAAAGACACATGACAGCCCACTTGGAGTTTGACAAAAGGCACCTAATGGACTCTGACCATGAGAAACAAGATTCTCTGGTCTGATGAAACCAAGATTGAACTGTGTGGCCTGAATGTCAAGCCTCACGTCTGGAGGAAACCAGGCATTGCTCATTACCTGGCCAATACCGTCCATATGGTGAAGCATGGTGGTGGCAGCATCATGCTGTGAGTATGTTTTTCAGCAACAGGGACTGGGATACTAGTCAGGATCAAGGGAAAGATGAACGGAGCAAAGTACAGAGAGATCATTGATGAAAACCTGCTCTAGAGTGCTCAGGACCTCAGACTGGGGGTGAAGGTTCACCTTCCAACAGGACAAGGACCCTAAGCACACAGCCAAGACAACACAGGAGTGGCTTCGGGACAAGTCTCTGAATGTCCTTGAGTGGCCCAGCCAGAGTCTGGACTTGAGCCCGATCGAACATCTCTGGAGAGACCTGAAAATAGCTATGCAGCGAGGCTCCCCATCCAACATGACAGAGCTTGAGAGGATCTGCAGAGAAGAATGGGAGAAACTCCCCAAATACAGGTGTGCCAAGCATGTAGCATCATACTCAAGAAGACTTGAGGCTGTAATCGCTGCCCAAGGTGCTTCAACAAAGTACAGAGTAAAGGCTCTGAATACTTATGTAAATGTGATATTTCCTGTTTTTGCTTTGTCATTATGGGGTATTGTGTGTAGATAGATGAGGGGAAAAAACGATTTAATCAATTTTAGAATAAGGATGTAACGTAACAAAATGTGGAAAAAGTCAAGGGGTCTGAATACTTTCTGAATGCACTATATATATATATATATATATATACACAGTACCAGTCAAAGTTGACACACCTAGTCATTCCAGGTATTTTCTTTATTTTTACTATTTTCTACATTGTAGAATAATAGTGAAGACATCAAAACTATGAAATAACGCACATGTAATCATGTAGTAACCATTTGTTAAACAAATATTTTATATTTGAGATTCATCAAAGTAGCCACCCTTTGCCTTGATGACAGCTTTGCACACTTTGGCATTCTCTCAACCAGCTTCATGGAGGTAGTCACCTGTAATGCATTTCAATTAACAGGTGTGCCTTGTTAAAAGTGAATTTGTGAAATTCCTTTCCTTCTTAATTCGTTTGAGCCAATCAGTTGAGTTGTGACAATGTAGGGTTGGTATACAGAAGATTTGGTAAAAGGCCAAGTCCATATTATGGTAAGAACAGCTCAAATAAGCAAAGAGAAACAACAGTCCTTCATTACTTTAAGACATGAAGGTCAGTCTATACGGAACATTTCAAGAACTTTGAAAGTGTCTTCAAGTGCAGTCGCAAAAACCATTAAGCGCTATGATGAAACTGTCTCTCAGGAGGACCACCACAGGAAAGGAAGCCCCAGAGTTACCTCTGCTGCAGAGGATACGTTTTTTATAGTTACCAGCCTCCGAAATTGGCAATTAACTGCACCTCAGATTGCAGCCCAAATAAATGCTTCACAGAGTTCAAGTAACAGACACATCTCAACATCAACTGTTCAGAGGAGACTGCATGAATTGCAGTAGGCCTTTATGGTCAAATTCCTGCATAGAAACCACTATTAAGGGACACCAATAAGAAGAGACTTGCTTGGGCCAAGAAACACGAGTAATGGACATTAGACCAGTAGAAATCTGTCCTTTGGTCAGATTTTTTGTTCCAACCGCTGTGTCTTAATGAGACGCAGAGTAGGTGAACGGATAATCTCCGCATGTGTGGTTACCCCCGTGAAGCATGGAGGAGAGTTCTAAACTTCTTTAATAAGCACAGTGTCTTGAGTAAATGCCAAATTGGATTTATACTATCGACTTCCAAAAGCATTTGATTCTATTTGGCATACAGGACTGTTCTACAAAGTTATTGCAAGTGGTGTAGGGGGTAAAACATATGACATAATTAAATCAATGTATACCGACAATACGTGCAGCATTAAAATTGGCAAGAAAAGAACAGAATTCTTTAACCAGGGGCGAGGCCTTCACCAGGGTTGCAATCTGAGTCCTGCACTCTTCAATATTTACATCAACGAATGGGCCACTATTCTAGAAAAATCCTCAGCCCTTGGCGTTAGTCTCCACAATTCAGAGGTTAAATGCCTACTCTTCGCAGATGACCTATGCCTGCTGTCACCCACAGCACATTGCCTACAGCAGAGCCTGGACCTGCTAGAGCAGTACTGCTTGACCTGGGCCCTGGCAGTAAACCCCAAAAATACTAAAATAATGATTTTCCAGAGAAGTTCCAGATCTCAGGGAATTAGACCAAAGTTCTCAATTGGTACAAAATATATAGAGTACTGCACACACTGCAATTACTTAGGTTTAAAAATAAGCTCAACTGGACACCTTAATGAGGCAGTGAATGAACAGAGAGAAAGCATGCAGGGCATTCTATGCCATTAAAAACAAGTTCAAATTGAAATACCTATTAAAATTTGTCTAAAACTAATTGAATGTGTCATTGAACCAATTGCACTTTATGGCAGCGAGGTGTGGGGTCCACTTGCAAAACAAGACTTCCTCAAATGGGACAAACACCCCATTGAAACGCTGCATGCAGAGCTCTGTAAGATTCTCCTACATGTCCAGAGGAAAACTACAAATAATGCATGCAGGGAAGAATTAGGCCAATATCCACTAATAATTACAAAAAAAATTTGAGCAATTAAGTTTTGGAAACATCTAAAAATACAGTGACCCACTCTCATAGCATTACCAAGCCCTGCAATGCCAAGAGCTGAGCAAAGAAAAGAGTCCCCTCATCCAGCTGGTCCTGGGGCTGAGTTCACAAACCTGTTCTACTAACACACTGAAGCCTCAGGACCAGAACATCCAACCAATCAGAATAAACCAAATTACAACACAGTCAAAACAAAACTACATTGCTTATTGGGAAACACAAGCACAAGAACCAAAGCAAAATGCAGTGCTATCTGGCCCTAAATCGACAGTACACCGTGGCTAACTATTTCACCATGGTTTCTAATCAAAACCTTAGAAAAACCTTGACAAAGTACAGGCTCAGTGAGCACAGCCTTGCCATTGAGAAGGGTAGACACAGGAAAACCTGGCTCCCTGTAGAGGAAAGGCTGTGCAACTACTGCACAACAGCAGAACCTGAGACAGAGCTGCATTTCCTGACAAAATGTAAAAAATACAAAACAATTAGAGAGTGTCATTTCCCCAAATTTGAAACCCTTATTCAAGGTTTCAAAGACCTCTCTGATGAGAGTAGGCTATCTGTCCTGTTGGGGGAGGACGCAGAGAGCTGTGGGTTGGCAGCGCACTACATGCTGCCTGCCATAAGATGAGGGACAGTGTCTGACAGACCAATCAACCTGCACATGTCCTCTACTGTATGCTTATTGTTATCATTCAATGTATGGTTATTTTGACCCTTGGTTATTGTTGTTACTGTTGTCCCATTGACAATTTTGATTCTTATTATTTTCATATTGTAAATATCCAAAGTAAGCTTTGGCAATATGTACATTGTTATTTCATGCCAATAAAGCAAATTGGTTTGGAGAGAGACTTATCTTTCTTTACTGAAACTTTCTCATTTCATTTTTAAAAAACTCACCCCCCCTTAAAAATAAACACCAAAATATATCCTGTACTGCATACATGTACCATACTCACCTTTCCATCTACCACATGATACAAACCAACATCACAATACCCAAAACAACACACCACTTCTACAACCAAATATCCAAAACATCTTCCCAGGCTATACAGACAGCCCCCCCAACACACCATATCTCCTGAAACATCTCCACACTTTTTATCATTCTATAGTACTCAAACTCAACCCTAAGGCGCGCAGAGACCATCCCATTAAACAATAGTAAAGGGTCTGTTATCCCCCCACCTTTGACCCTGTTCCTCCTTGTTAGCCAAATAGCTAATTTCGCCTGAGCAAACAGAAAATTCAACAAAACACATTTGGCCTTCCTACCTGTATTCCATTATAAACATCCCAACAGTAAAAACCACCCCCAACCTCTCACACAGACATTCCAACAGAGACATTAATGGCATTAACCTGGTGCACACAGAAAACACATGAATCACATTTTCTTTCATTGCACAGAAAGGACACCCCTGCCCAATTCCCGGTTCAACCCGTGCCAACCAGCTGTTAGTGGCCAGGGCTCCATGAAGATCCCTCCACTGGAGGTCCCCTGACCTCTTTGGTACTGGGGGTTTGTAGAGCCCCCTTCATCTAAAACCCACCATACTCTCTGCCCCACATACCCCCTGCTACTGATGTGCCCTCACTCCTGTTAGGCTCCTAATGTTCCTAACCTTAACGCAGAGGTTGTAGAGGGCTTTACCTCCCAACCCTTCAAACTCCCCCAGGCTCGGAGTGTTAAAATCTAACAAGTCCTCCAGACACCCTTGCCAGTCTCCAGTCTCTGTCATCACCTGCAGTGGCAGAAACATTGGTGGCCCCTCCCCCTTTGGCCGCTCAAACACCCCCCTTACCGGCTCAGACAGTGTCTCCTGGACCTCCTCCAGGAATCCCTCCAGCAGCCTAAGAGACGTTATTCCTGTTTGTTGTGCTAAGACTTCCGGGGTTTTCCACCCCTCCTCTCCCAGCAGTCTCAGGTCACCCAGCCTTTGTAAACCCACTGCCATCAGTTGCCTCTGCAGGGTGGCCGACTGAACCGATCTCAAAGGGATGGCTGGGTTGTGGAAGATAGGCTCCTCCCACACCCACAGCCCAGGCCCCCTTCTCGTGTGGGCCTTAGCAGCTGCCAGGCCCTCAGCACTGCAGAGTAAAAATCTGAGAGACCTTCTGTACTCAGCCTCTCCAGCTTCATGAGGAACAGTTGCCGGTCCAACCCTAATCCGCAAGCTCTCCTCAGCATGCTGGTTCCCTCTAGCCAACATCAGTATGGTACAGAAGTCTCTGCACCGCCTTTAGCCGGAAAGCAGCCATCCTGCTCTCCAGTTCCACCAGGCCCTGTCCTCCTTCGTGGACGGTCATGTACAACACTGCCGCCCTCAGCCAGTGATGGCCCAACCAGAAAAGGTCCACCAGCTTGCGTTGCAGGCCTGCGAGCATTCCAGTGGGGGGGTTGAGGACAGCCAGTTTATGCCACAGGGAAGATGCCACCAGGTTATTGATTATAAGCACCCTCCCTCTATATGACACTTGGGACAGGAGCCACCTCCACCTGGCCAGTCTTGTCACCACTGCCTGTGACAGCCCCTCACAGTTCTTCCTGACCCACTTCTCCGAGCCCAGGTACACCCAACAATTTAAGCCCTTCACAACCCATCTTCAAATCCCCTGGAAGCAGAGGGGCCCTATCCCCCCATGCCCCACATAACAGAGCTTTGCTCTTGCCCCAGTTTACCTTAGTTGATGAAGCTCCCTCGTACACCTTCAGACTGGTCTCTAGTGCCTGCATATCTTGACCATCCCTGACCATCACAGAAACATAATCTGCATATGCTGACACTGCTATGCCTGTCACCACATCCATTCCTGTCCAGCACACTCCCTGCAGTCTCCTGCATAGCAGTCCCAAAAAAGTCTCAATGGCTAGTGTGTATAACTGCCCAGATAGAGGGCATCCTTGTCTAATGCCCCGTCTCACCCAGACTGGCCTACTGAGCCCCCCTCCCACCTTGATCATACATGACGCCCCAGCATACAACAGCTTCACACAGGTCAACAAACTCTTCCCAAACATCACATTAAACAGACACTCATGGTCCACTCTATCAAACGCCTTCTCTTGATCTAAAGAGAGCAGTCCAAAAATCACATTAGAACCTCTCGACAAGTCCAACATGTCCCTGATTAAGAACAAGTTGTCCATGATTGAGCATCCCGGTAAACAATATGTTTAGTCCTTATGTACTATCGAGTCCAAATGGGACTTCAGTCTGTTAGAGAGGACCTTGGCAAATATCTTGTAGTCCGCACAGAGTAATGCCACAGGCCTCCAGTTCTTAAGTTCACACAAGTCCCCTTTTTTGGGCAGGAGAGTCAGAGCCGCCCGACGGCAGCTCATCGGCAACTCTCCTACCCCGAAGCATTCACGCAACATGCAAAAGAAGTCCTGTCCAATTATTCCCCAGAATCTTTTATAAAACTCCACTGGGAGTCCATCGACCGGGGGACATCTGGGTTACGGCCTCTGCCAGTTCATGGGACAACAGAGGAATGTCCATTTCATCCCTCAGTGCCAGAGAGAGTTTAGGGAGTCCTGCGAACAAGACCTGAGCACACATAGGATCACACACACTTCTGCCCTATACAACTCAGTATAAAACTCCACAGTCCGCTCCTGCATCTCCCCCACCACAGAGGTCACCCGCCCATCAGACAACCGTAGACAATGCATAGCCTTGGCTTCACCGCTCTGTCTTTCCAAACCAAAGAAGAAGGAGCTGGGAGCATCCACCTCCTTGAGCATGGAGAACCTAGCTCTTACAAGTGCTCCCTTTGCTTTAACCTGGAAAAAACTGCCCAGGTCCCTACGTAATTCAGCTAAATTAGCCTGGAGGCCTACATTGCCTTGCCCCACCATCTCTACCTCCATCTCACGAATACAATGCTCTAGTTCCCCCAATACTCTCCTAGCCTCTGAGGATGAGAGAGCTGTGAACTGTTGACAGAAAAGCCGAATTTGGACTTTCCCCACATCCCACCATTGACTCAGAGACTCATACTCCTCTCTTCGCTGCCCCCACCATTCCCAAAAGGTCTGGAAACCTGAGCAAAAAGTGGCATCTTGTAAGAGCTTTACATTAAACTTCCAATAGGATGCCTGCCGGGGGCCCTGGTGAAATAGACAGCCGAGCCATGGTTATGTGGTGATCGGAAAACCCCACCGGGAGAATGGTAGCGCCCAACAGCCTATTGTTCCGATTCCTGGACATGTAAAACCGATCAAGTCGGGCTGCACTCACCCTAGCCCCAAAAACCTTCACCCATGTATACTGTCTTGTGTTGGGATGTTTAGTTCTCCAAACATCCACTAGGTCGAAGTGATTAATGATGTCCCTTAACACTCCCACTGACATTGAATGAGGCTCTTCCCCATTTCTGTATTTCGTAAAATCCATTGTATAGTTCCAGTCCCATCCGACCACTAGCGTCTCCACAGGCGCTACCTGTTAGAGTTCCTGTCTAAGACTCCCAAATAGAACCCCCCTCTCTCTCCCTGTGTTAGGCGCATACACATTTATAAAGACAAAACCCATGTTGTCAATTTTTGCTTTTACAACAAGCAGCCAACCCCTACACACTTCCTTTGAGGAGCACATTTTTACAGACAGACCTGGTACAAAAAGGACTGCCACCCCTGCACAGAAATTTGTCCCATGGCTCAACACACTTGCCCCTTTCCACCAGAGCCCTCAATCGACTTCATTCAACACATCACTATGTGTCTCCTGCAGAAACAACACCTGTACTTTTTTTGTTTTACATATTCACACAACACACTCCTCTTTCCCGCATCTCTGGTGCCATTTATATTAAGCGAGCCTACCCGAAGAGTCTCCATAAGAAGTGGGAGAAAAGCCAGCAAAGAAAGAGACCAATAGCAAAGTTCAAAAAGCCCCAGTGTCAGAAGGAAACTATACATCTAAACAGTGTCTCAAGGTAGACCCTTTCGCATTGTTGTGACCCACTTCCTCAACCTAAACCGTTTCCTGGGTGAGAGGACACCATGCCCCTCATATTTCATAGCATGTTGTACTGATCTTACAAACTTTCTCGGATCAGAAAAAAAGCCTCAAGATTAACATTTTCCCCCTTGGTCTCATTCAGGAACCTTGTCAGTTCTCTCAACGTGTACTTTGACCCCTCTGCTTGACTGGCTGTCAGCTCCAGACCCATTAACCTGTTGGGGATAGGGGGCAGTATTTGCACGGCCGGATAAAAAAACGTACCCGATTTAATCTGGTTACTACTCCTGCCCAGTAACTAGAATATGCATATAATTGTTTGATTTGGATAGAAAACACCCTAAAGTTTCTAAAACTGTTTGAATGGTGTCGGTGAGTATAACAGAACTCATATGGCAGGCCAAAACCTGAGAAGATTCCAAACAGGAAGCGCCCTCTCTGACCATTTCTTGGCCTTCTTTGTCATCTCTATCCAAAACAAAGGATCTCTGCTGTAATGTGACATTTTCTAAGGCTCCCATAGGCTCTCAGAAGGCGCCAGAACGTTGAATGATGACTACAGTTACTGGCTGAAAAACAATAGCGCATTTGGTAAGTGGTCGATCTGAGAACAATGAGACGGGTGCACGCGTGCACGTGAAGAGTCCATTTTACTTTCTCAGTCTTTGAACGAAAACAACGACTCCCAGTCGGAATATTATCGCTATTTTACGAGAAAAATCGCATAAAAATAGATTTTAAACAGCGTTTGACATGCTTCGAAGTACGGTAATGGAATATTTTGAAATGTTTTGTCACGAAACGCGCCGGGCACGTCACCCTTCGTTACCCTTCGGATAGTGTCTTGAACGCACGAACAAAACGCCGCTATTTGGATATTACTATGGATTATTTGGAACCAAACCAACATTTGTTGTTGAAGTAGAAGTCCTGGGAGTGCATTCTGACGAAGAACAGCAAAGGTAATCCAATTTTTCTTATAGTAAATCTGAGTTTGGTGAGTACCAAACTTGGTGGGTGTCAAAATAGCTAGCCTGTGATGGCCGGGCTATCTACTCAGAATATTGCAAAATGTGCTTTCACCGAAAAGCTATTTTAAAATCGGACACCGCGATTGCATAAAGGAGTTCTGTATCTATAATTCTTAAAATAATTGTTATGTTTTTTGTGAACGTTTATCGTGAGTAATTTAGTAAATTCACTGGAAGTGTTCAGTGGGAATGCTAGTCACATGCTAGTCACATGCTAATGTAAAAAGCTGTTTTTTGATATAAATATGAACTTGATTGAACAAAACATGCATGTATTGTATAACATAATGTCCTAGGAGTGTCATCTGATGAAGATCATCAAAGGTTAGTGCTGCATTTAGCTGTGGTTTTGGTTTTTGTGACATTATATGCTAGCTTGGAAAATGGGTGTCTGATTATTTCTGGCTGGGTACTCTGCTGACATAATCTATTGTTTTGCTTTCGTTGTAAAGCCTTTTTGAAATCGGACAGTGTGGTTAGATTAACGAGAGTCTTGTCTTTAAAATGGTGTAAAATAGTCATATGTTTGAGAAATTGAAGTAATAGCATTTGTAAGGTATTTTAATATCGTGCCACGGGATTCCACTGGCTGTTGACTAGGGTGGAACGCAAACGTCCCACCTAGCCCAGAGAGGTTAAAGAGGAGCCTGAAAAAAATAACTCCTAATCCTCTTCCTCAGACTCACTTTCCTCCTCATCTCCCATCCTGACCACCTGCCATTCCTCTCTGGTCAGAGCCTCCCCCACAGCAACAGGCAAAGGTTCCATGGTGCCTTTGACCACATCCTTTTTCCTTTTCCGCTTGACACCCTCCTCCTCCACCCCTAGTCTCTTACACTTCCCCAAAATACTCTCCTCATCCACTAGCATAACCTGACTAGACCCAGCCTCATCTACACCACCCTCCATAGCATGACTAGGCCCAGCATCATCTACACCACCATCCATAGCATAACTAAGCCCAGCCTCAGCTACCTCACCATCTCTAGCCTGACTAGACCCAGCCTCCGCTACATCACCATCCATAGCATGACTAGGCCCAGCCTCATCTACACCACCATCCATAGCATAACTAAGCCCATCCTTAGCTACCCCACCATGTCTAGCCTGACTAGACCCAGCCTCAGCTACCCCACCATCTCTAGCCTGACTAGGCCCAGCCTCATCTACACCACCATCCCTGGCATGACTAGGCCCAGCCTCACCTACACCACCATCCCTGGCATGACTAGGCCGAGCCTCATTTACACCACCATCCCTGGCATGACTAGGCCCAGACTCATCTACACCACCATCCCTGGCATGACTAGGCCCAGCCTCATCTACACCACCATCCCTGGCATGACTAGGCACAGCCTCATCTACACCACCATCCCTGGCATGACTAGGCCCAACCTCATTTACACCACCATCCCTGGCATGACTAGGCCCAGCCTCTGCTGTCTGCATCTCATTACCCCCTGCACGTTGATCTCGATTTCCCCCCACTGGCGCTTGTGCCCTCACCTTGTCTACGGCCTTTATGTAGGCATGCAAAGCTCTTATGCCCCAAATCCCCACACTCAAAACACCATAGACTATCTGTGCTGGCAAACCCTGTGTCATGACGTTGGCCTCTTTTGGTACAGGGAGGACAGTTGACCCCTCCCTTTTGCACACAATCCACCCTGTGTGTAAAGGGTCGTAAAAACTCTAAAATTCCAGGAGAGTCTCTGGCCACATGGCCCATAGAGAGACACAGGAAATTCTTCCAACTCATAGAATTGGAGAGCCAAGCGACATTTTGTGTTCTGGAGAAGGTATGGAAGATTGGTGAAGAATCCAGCTACGAACTGATCCGCTTGGTACCATTTTGTGATACTCAGAAGAGACAATATAGCCATATTACCATAAAACTGTTTATATAATAGACTCAGTTTAAGACTGCATCATATGGGTGTATGGAATGTATTAATAAGGATAAAGCTTTTGTAAGACATTGAGATGCTATGTACTGATGTAATGTGATAGAATTGTATTTCTGTAACCAAATCTAACTCAGTCATAGGCACGCCCCCAGGGACCCATACAGGACCAGGCGTCATTTGACAAGCTGTTCTATGGGCACTATAAAACACCCCCGGATTTACATTTCTTCAGACCAGGCCTACACTCCGTTGGCTAATAGGTTTTACCTTCCAATTCCTCTACTGATAGTGAACCATACCACGTGGTTAACTTTTAGACTATCGATACTGACAGAATAAGAACAAGTCTTTGATATTAATTATTAGTCTGCAGCTAAGTAAATTATATCATTGAACGCGAAGACCAACGAAGCAACCATTTGATGACGACATTAATGAATGTCGCTCTGAAAGATCCATTCTAACCGAGAGAGAGAGAGAGAGAGAACGCGGACAAAACTCCCCAACGGAACTACTCTCCAACAAGAATCAGAACGACACACTGAGCGTAAATATATTTTGATTGCAATTATTCCCGAATGAGTGAGCCTTCAATTGTCAATTGTTAATATTAATGAACCCTGTGTAACTTCTCAGCCGACCTTTTATGATCCATTGTTCAACAGGCCGACCTGCCTGTTTAGCCAGTAGGGCACATTCCGATACCAATCCTTTGTGACAATAATTACTGTTTGTATGTTTTTCTGTTAATTACTTAGTGTAGTAAATAAATGATTTTAAGACAATTGATGTATGGATGATTTTAGTAAAGACTGGGTTCGTGCAGATACAACAATTTACGACGTTTTGGAATGAGACTGGACTAGAGGTAAATACACCATTTAAACTTAGAAGATAATCGACCTATACTATAATAGAATATAATACTATAGTACAGGAAAGTTATATTAGGAAAATTATAGCTTTGTAATCTGAATATTCTCCTTGGTGCCCCGATCTCCTAGTTAATTACAATTAAACGATTAATCAGTTTAATCGCGTGATAATAATTACAGGGAGCTAATTGATAAACATATCTTCCGTTTAATGGTACCCCCAAAGACACGACATTTGGTGCCCCCGTGTGAGGACTCAAACTAAAACGCACGTTGGTTCAATTTGATAACATTTGGAGCCCCCGTGCGAGGAATCTAAGATAGAATTGGACTTTGCTGTGAAATTCTATATATCAATTGTGCAAACAGAATTGTACAAACAGCCTGCTATGTAAACAAAGTGATTGTGCATTTTCCATTGAGAGAAGCTATTTAGAGTAGCTCCGGTCTTATGTCGATAGCAGTGAGGAATAAATTCCAGATTTAGTCCGTTAGGCCAAACGGTACTATATCTGTCGGTCAATATTAACTTCTAGAGTAAGGTTAGAAATTAGAAGTTAACTGTCCGGTAAACCGAGCCGAATAATTTGCCTACCGCACTAAAACAGTGTGGGCAGACCGTATGCGCATCGATATTTAAGTACCGTGTCGCTCCGGTCAGCATAAACGCTAGCAGAATATGCTGAATGGGGTTAAGGTGAGACGTCACTAGAAAACCCACCCTTTCCTATTTTGGTGCTTGGAACGATACTCCTGAACCAAGTAGCAATAGCTTAGCATTACGGGTAAGCTAACAGAGAGGGAACATTTTACCCTCCACCGTAACACGTTTAAAATTTCTCCGCTAGCGCGACGGAAGTCCGACCTTTGTACTTCCGTTTAATTTCAGCATTATGCACCCTGGTGGTGAAGAATTGCCAGTACATCTCTAGGGGAAATTCAAACGTGGAGCACGGTAACATATCCAGACAATCACAATTGACTGGATATGACGTCTCATTCAATTTAACTAACAAGTGAAATTGCCAGATTTACCTTTTCAAGTGGATCTTTCAAATAATATCCAAAATTGATTGGGCGTCTACAATGAGACATGATTAACTTTTTCCAAACTTAACGTAGATGAAGCAATGCTCTCAGGTTAATTGAAAGTTAATTCCCAGATAGCCTATACAGGTTTGATATATCATAAATAGATTAATCAGTAAAATCTGCTTTAGCAAGGCACAGTCAGTAAAACCCCTTTACTGACGTTCAGCCCCAGGGAGGAGCGTACCCTAGTGGTGAAGGGTCCCAACATTTGAACTACGGTTTACACTTATGATATCCAATCAATGGAGGTTGTATGGATTATCGTCTCATTCAATTTATTTAGTTAAATTGTCGAACATACCTTTCTAGGTTCTTCCAATTAAATGAGACAACTTAAACTTTGCATATTAACCTTGATGAAGCAACCTCTCAGGTAATTCAAAGTTAATTCCCAGATAGCCTATACAGGTTTGATATGTCATAAATAGATTAATCAGTAAAATCTGCTTTAGCAAAGCACATTCACCAAACCCATTACTGACGGGGGTGAATCCCATGTGGCTTCAGCCCCAGGGAGGAGCGTACCCTAGTGGTGAAGGGTCCCAACATTTGAACTACGGTTTACACTTATGATATCCAATCAATGGAGATTGTATGGATTATCGTCTCATTCAATTTATTTAGTTAAATTGTCGAACATACCTTTCTAGGTTCTTCCAATTAAATGAGACAACTTAAACTTTGCATATTAACCTTGATGAAGCAACCTCTCAGGTAATTCAAAGTTAATTCTCAGATAGCCTATACAGGTTTGATATATCATAAATAGATTAATCAGTAAAATCTGCTTTAGCAAAGCACATTCACCAAACCCATTACTGACGGGGGTGAATCCCATGTGGCTTCAGCCCCAGGGAGGAGCGTACCCTAGTGGTGAAGGGTCCCAACATTTGAACTACGGTTTACACTTATGATATCCAATCAATGGAGATTGTATGGATTATCGTCTCATTCAATTTATTTAGTTAAATTGTCGAACATACCTTTCTAGGTTCTTCCAATTAAATGAGACAACTTAAACTTTGCATATTAACCTTGATGAAGCAACCTCTCAGGTAATTCAAAGTTAATTCCCAGATAGCCTATACAGGTTTGATATATCATAAATAGATTAATCAGTAAAATCTGCTTTAGCAAAGCACATTCACCAAACCCATTACTGACGGGGGTGAATCCCATGTGGCTTCAGCCCCAGGGAGGAGCGTACCCTAGTGGTGAAGGGTCCCAACATTTGAACTACGGTTTACACTTATGATATCCAATCAATGGAGATTGTATGGATTATCGTCTCATTCAATTTATTTAGTTAAATTGTCAAACATACCTTTCTAGGTTCTTCCAATTAAATGAGACAACTTAAACTTTGTATATTGACCGGGATGAAGCAACCTCTCAGGTAATTCAAGTTTAATACCCAGATAGCCTACCCAGGTAGGACTAATCATTGGCATTGATTAATTCAATTTGCTTTTGCAAATTCATTCACGTCCAACTTCCACAGTACTGTACAGTACTGATGGTTCATTAACGTCTATAAATAGATTAAAATCGTCTTTGCAGCTCCCCACATTCTAACATTTTTGAAAATTAGGAAAAACATTTTTTTTTCCTTTCAAATGTTCTAATAATGTGCAGGCTATCAGAGGGGCTGGTCCCCACTCGCCCGCTAATTAGTGAACCTCCACCCGTAAATGGATTGATCTCTGACCTCAGCAGCGATAACAACCCTAATTATGTCATTAGTGGAAAAGCAGACAACAATGTTTTCCAAAATCAACCATCGGGCGCAGGCCTCGTAAAGGTTCTCTCCAGTCTAGCTCTGATGTCTTGCCATCCGAGATTGCCATCTGTCCAATACCGCAGTGCACAGCTGAAGCACGAGCAGGTAACGGTAGACATAAAGGGACAGGTGGAGAGAACCGGGAAACCAATGACCAATGCAGAAAAGGGAAAAATTCTGCTAGCTATGGAACTGCGTTCGAAAACTGAACAATTAAATGTAATTGCAAAAACATACGACGATGAACAAGCACAAGCTCTTCAACAAAATCGTTTTCTACTGGAACAACTCGATTTAGCCAAAACTAAATACGATGATGTCCATGCCAAACTAGATAAATCTGAAGAGTTATCTACAAACAGGAGCGCTCAACTTGACAACATGCATGCTGTTTTGTTGAATGTTACTCAAAATAACACGATGCTCCTCAAAGCGCTGCAAACCAAAGACGATCAGTTAATGAACACAATGACAAAGTTGGATGATAAATCAGCAGAACTTATTGAAGTCGCTGACCAAATGAATGATGAGAGAACTCAGGTGATGAGGTTGGAAATATTGATTTCTAAGCAAGCAGAGGAAATCTCATCACTGAATCTCTCGCTCCGTACTCAAGACCTCTATCTGCAAACCATGACAGATAAGTTTGAGACCGAAAGGAGCAGGTGTGACACTCACGTGTCCAAAATCAGTACTCTAAGCGCTCAAGTGGACTCTGCAATGCAGCAGAATTCCACCCTTAGGTACCATCTGGAGGAAATCCAGAATGGTCACGCTCTACAGCGCGACTTCCCATCCAAGCAACCGGAGCCCTGTACTCACAGGAGTGAAGACAATAGGTTTCAGACCTTGCCTCCCTCATGTGTCCCTCAGTCTTCTCCTCTTGGCCCTTCGGCACTGAGTAATATGGCGCCTCTTGGCCAACAACAACAAGGCTTGGCTTCTTCTCTTGGCCTTTCGGCCCCAATCTCTCCACAGGATGAAGCCAACCCTCTCCGCCCGCTTGGCGCGGAATACCTTGACAAACTCGTCAAGAATTTCCCCACCTTTGACCCCGTTCCAGGTCAGCCAAACGATACTGAGACGTTCCTAGCTGACATAGAGGACGCGTTGGGTGGCTACCCGAACGCTACGGGTTCTGACAGGGTTTACCTGTTGAAGCGAACGTCGAATAGACACGTGACGAGGTTCATTCGTCTACAACAGCAACACGGGCTAAATGACTATGCTAAACTTGCCACAGCTTTGAAATTAGAATTCAGTGGTTCTGCGACTCGCAAACATGATAGCTCACTGGCTAACACCGTCAAACAAGCTCGGAACGAACACCCACAAGCTTTCTATCATAGGCTTCGTTCAGCTTACTTTGGCCTACTCACAGAAACAGGAATGGAAGAGCTGTTACCATTCAAACAAATGTTTCTGTCGAACATGTATCCCACCTTCATTACCTACTTGGGCCCTGCAGCCCACGTTGGCTTGCCTATCTTACAACTCAGAGAGCTTGCAAGCACAGCTTTTGAGGCATCAAAAGTTCACAACGCTAAGAGCCCTGACCACTCAGTTTTGAAGTTTAACCAGGAGCACTCACTCCAGTTAGAGGGTGCATTATCAGGTATTGGAGCGTCGAGAGATGACGCACAACAACAGTTTCTACCACGAAACCATGATTCCAATAACCTCCGCGGTCGAAATAACTGTAAAGTAAGTAGCCATCAACATGACTACCGCTACAATCGACCCGTTCGCTACGTTCCTGCACCCAACCCACAAAAAGTGTCAGAGCACAAGGGTAACAAAGGGTTGAAGGACGATCAAAATGTAGACCAATGTTCTCCAGAAGTCCCACTACGGGAAGAACTTAAGCGAGAACAATTTGAGAAAAGGGTAAAAGATAAGTCACAAGGACTAGACGGGGAATTACCAGACACCAGGTCCGCAGGAATTAACACCCATAGCATGGACGTTAAAGTTCAAATTTCTCCCGCTCTCATTCAAGACCCTATCCAGGGCCCGCTTGATCAACAAACAAGCCCCCGGGCTCTGTCCATAGACTCTGATACAAAAGTTGCGAAGAAAAAGGTAAAACGCTTCGTTAAAGCCAAGCCCACTCAAAATCGGAAAAGTCAATCTGCTTCCATCTTGAACAGACATGGCACATCACGTCGTTGCGAACGACCACTCCACTTTGTGGGGAATATGTCCACTAACCACGAATCTAAACGGCCATACCTGGAAACAGTCCTGGAGGACTGCTTAGCTTGTCATGCGCTAATTGATTCGGGTGCGACAATATCACTCATCTCTCAAACATTGTTTGATGATCTCAAAAGGGCTTTGAAACCAACTAAACGTTGGTTAAAAGTGGAACGATGCGACACTAAACTTCGAGGGGTCACTCAGACTACCTCGCCTCTCACATTGAGAGTCATGCTGAAACTACACTTCCAGGACGTATCGCTCGTTCACCCTGTGTATGTTACCAGCCTCGAAACTGTAACCCTGCTACTTGGAGCAGACTTGATGGATCGGTTACTCCCATTGATGGATTGGAAAACCAACCAGGTATGGTCACAGGCCACAGTGCCTTCTCCACTGACCACACCGTCTCCCGCTAACGCTAGCTGCAACGCAGTCCTTCACGAGGGGTATCTGTCGAAAGCACCCCTTGAGAAAAAGACGTTTAGAAACCTCTTGGTACAAAATCCGATCCACGGAGATAGTACGATATCTCGACACATTCCATCAGCCAACCTGATTGACCATTCTTTTCATGATTTTCGAGCCAGCTGTCTCTGTGAATAAGCAACTTCCCTCCTCCTTGCAGTCATGTAATACGGTAGTTGAGATGAACTTTTCTTTCCCTTTGGACACTTCCGCAAGCACTGCGGCCGTCCCAGCAAGAAAAACATTGATGCGCAGAGTATACTCTGCTTCCGATGATACACCTTCCGCTTTGTTGGGGACTGTCACCCCTTACAATGACACTAATGGCGTCAGTCCAGCAACTGACCCGATGACTCCCACTTGTGAAACACTTTGCGATATCACAGACTGATATCCTCGTCTCAGTTCGCAGGTAATGAAGAGGTTGCCACACGCGGACGCGGTGGCGACTGACATACCTCGACAGCCACTGAGCGTTTTGAAGCACAAACACCAGGAGATTTGGTTGAAAGGTTACAGCCACTCTCATAAAAACGCGGCCGCTGACAACTCGTACATAGGGTCCGACCTTTTCATTTGCGCATCGGACACCAACACCACCCGCTGGTGGGGGGGTCCCGAGGCACAAAGGGGGGGAATAGTAGCCCAGACCCATGATGAGCCTCATCGAGGCCGGTGGGGGGGTCAAGACTACGGACAACACCGTACGAGGCCGCCAGAGCATAAATCAAATCTAGTTGTAAACTCTCCTATGAGAACAGTGAGGAGCAGACAGGCCCCTAGACGGGGATTATCTTAGAAGACATCTAAGATAGTACTGAGGTGTACCACACTGGTCGTAAAGGAAGTCCAGTGGACTTGTCCAGTGGACTTGTCCACCTCCAAAACAAATGGCAACAATAATCATTCCTTGCCATGTGTAGGTTCAACTACAATACAACTAGTAATATGCTCCAATCATGTGTTCCGGTAGATAATATTTCAGAATAAATCGGTAGGATAACTGGTCCCCTTGAGTACCAGTACCAATACCAGCTACAATCAGTAAGAAGGTTAGAGACTTAACAAATCAAATTACCATTGACAACAGCGACATAGGAGTCACTCAGAGTGCAACACGTGGAGGGGAATCTCCAGTGCACTCTTCCAATGGTTAACACACATGTCACTAATAAATAGGACCCTCCATTCAGGAGTAAAATTATTAGAAGTCATGAACCATGATCACACCACGTATGACTGGTCCAATACTTAAAGAGTACTTCCGTCGTGAGGTTAGCTCCTCCGTGGATAACATAGCTATGAAATAGACTTCATACCTATCGCCACTACAATAGTGGAAGACAGTGACTTGTAGAAAAACTACTACAGACTCCCTTGACACCAATTCTGACTGACCTCCAGGCATTGACCTGAAAATTACCTGACTACGTCAGACTCATTCTGAACAAGTTGTAATCTGCCCGGATACTTGGTTTTCTTCCCTTGACATGCGCGCTTGTGTAAGCATAAGCGCACATGCACAACGGAACATCCAATTAGGATTTATGCTAGGACCACTTAAAACCTGTTAGGGCTAGGGGGCAGCATTTGCACGTCTGGATAAAAAAATGTACCCGATTTAATCTGGTTACTAATCCTACCCAGTAACTAGAATATGCATATACTTATTATATATGGATAGAAAACACTCTAAAGTTTCTAAAACTGTTTGAATGGTGTCTGTGAGTATAACAGAACTCATTTGGCAGGCAAAACCCTGAGACATTTTCTGACAGGAAGTGGATACCTGATGTGTTGTATTACCTTTAAACCTATCCCATTGAAAAACACAGGGGCTGAGGAATATTTTGGCACTTCCTATTGCTTCCACTAGATGTCACCAGCCTTTACAAAGTGTTTTGAGTCTTCTGGAGGGAGATCTGACCGAACAAGAGCCATGGAACGATGATGTCCCATTAGACACCTGGCGCGCGAGTTCATGTTGGGTACCCTCGTTCCAATACGTTATAAAAGAGTATGCATTCGTCCACCTTGAATATTATTCATGTTCTGGTTAAAAAAGGCCCTAATGATTTATGCTATACAACGTTTGACATGTTTGAACGAACGTAAATATATTTTTTCCCCTCGTTCATGACGAGAAGTCCGGCTGGCTTAGATCATGTGCTAACAAGACGGAGATTTTTGGACATAAATGATGAGCTTTTTTGAACAAAACTACATTCGTTATGGACCTGTGATACCTGGAAGTGACATCTGATGAAGAGAATCAAAGGTAATGGATTATTTACATAGTATTTTCGATTTTAGATCTCCCCAACATGACGTCTAGTCTGTATCGCAACGCGCAGTGCTCAGATTATTGCAAAGTGTGATTTCCCAGTAAGGTTATTTTTAAATCTGGCAAGTTGATTGCGTTCAAGAGATGTAAATCTATAATTCTTTAAATGACAATATAATATTTTACCAATGTTTTCTAATTTTAATTATTTAATTTGTGACGCTGACTTGACTGCCGGTTATTGGAGGGAAACGATTTCCTCAACATCAATGCCATAGTAAAACGCTGTTTTTGGATATAAATATGAACTTGATAGAACTAAAAATGCATGCATTGTCTAACATAATGTCCTAGGAGTGTCATCTGATGGAGATTGTAAAAGGTTAGTGCATCATTTTAGCTGGTTTTATGGTTTTGGTGACCCTGTCTTTGACTTGACAAAACATTACACACAACTCTTGTAAATGTACTGTCCTAACATACTCTAAATTTATGCTTTCGCCGTAAAACCTTTTTGAAATCGTAAAACGTGGTTAGATTAAGGAGATGTTTATCTTTCAAAGGGTGTAAAATAGTTGTATGTTTGAAAAATTTGAATTTTGACATTTATTTGGATTCAAATTTGCCGCTCTTGAAATGCACCTGCTGTTGATGGAGTGCACCACGGGTGGCACGCTAGCGTCCCACCTAGCCCATAGAGGTTAAGGGCCCAAGCAATATACCAGCCTTAGTAAAGTTGAACATTTACTTCTATGCCTTTGACTCTACAGCACTCACCAGTTTTCTTCCCAGAAGTCCGTAGGTCATACCTGTAGACTGCCCAAAAGTGGTGCATTACAGCTGTAGACTTATCATATAGTTATCAACTTAGGATAGCGCCTAAGCAACACACCAAGTAGGAAAACCCTAGATATGGCATTAGAGACAATGCCATGATAATCATTTTGCCAGAACATTGGACGGAAATAGAATACAGTCCAATTAGATGATTTTTTTTTGTGTGAGAACTATATTTTGTATATTTTTGTTTTGTTTATGCTTTCATTCCTTTTCGGTTCAGTTCCTTTGACACTTAGGAAGTGATAGAGCCATAAACAAAGTCCCAATACAACCATCACTTAGTGCCACAACGCTTCTCATTGGGGAATGAATGTAATTGTATATATTTCATGAGTGTGTGTGCGTTGTTAACATCTGCCTAAGTTACTGCCCAGATCTTCCAGTCTGGACGACGGGTCCGGAACGGCGACCCCAAATCCGGACACCCACAGCCTATCCTTGTGGCGGCATGCCCGCTGTCAGAGAGACTACCAAGGTAAACCACCAGAGGGGGGGACCGCAACGGCGATCACCAACCAGGACATCCCCTGGCCCTTCCTGGGGTACTTTACAGCTTCCAGGGAACCTACCAAGGAACACCAATTGAGGAGACCGCAACGGCGATCACCAACCGGACATCAACTGCCCATCCTTGTGGTGGACGGCTCCGCTTTCAGAGAGCCTACCGAGTTCAACCACCTGAGAGGACTGCAACGATGATCTACCAATGGGACATCACGTGGTCATGATTTTATGTTGATTTGTAACTTGCAGGATAAACAAGATCCAAACCACCAGGGGGGGTATGTCATGACGTTGGCCTCTTTTGGTACAGGGAGGACAGTTGACCCCTCCCTTTTGCAAACAATCCACCCTGTGTGTAAAGGGTCGTAAAAACTCTAAAATTCCAGGAGAGTCTCTGGCCACATGGCCCATAGAGAGACACAGGAAATTCTTCCAACTCATAGAATTGGAGAGCCAAGCGACATTTTGTGTTCTGGAGAAGGTATGGAAGATTGGTGAAGAATCCAGCTACGAACTGATCCGCTTGGTACCATTTTGTGATACTCAGAAGAGACAATATAGCCATATTACCATAAAACTGTTTATATAATAGACTCAGTTTAAGACTGCATCATATGGGTGTATGGAATGTATTAATAAGGATAAAGCTTTTGTAAGACATTGAGATGCTATGTACTGATGTAATGTGATAGAATTGTATTTCTGTAACCAAATCTAACTCAGTCATAGGCACGCCCCCAGGGACGCATACAGGACCAGGCGTCATTTGACAAGCTGTTCTATGGGCACTATAAAACACCCCCGGATTTACATTTCTTCAGACCAAGCCTACACTCCGTTGGCTAATAGGTTTTACCTTCCAATTCCTCTACTGATAGTGAACCATACCACGTGGTTAACTTTTAGACTATCGATACTGACAGAATAAGAACAAGTCTTTGATATTAATTATTAGTCTGCAGCTAAGTAAATTATATCATTGAACGCGAAGACCAACGAAGCAACCATTTGATGACGACATTAATGAATGTCGCTCTGAAAGATCCATTCTAACCGAGAGAGAGAGAGAGAACGCGGACAAAACTCCCCAACGGAACTACTCTCCAACAAGAATCAGAACGACACACTGAGCGTAAATATATTTTGATTGCAATTATTCCCGAATGAGTGAGCCTTCAATTGTCAATTGTTAATATTAATGAACCCTGTGTAACTTCTCAGCCGACCTTTTATGATCCATTGTTCAACAGGCCGACCTGCCTGTTTAGCCAGTAGGGCACATTCCGATACCAATCCTTTGTGACAATAATTACTGTTTGTATGTTTTTCTGTTAATTACTTAGTGTAGTAAATAAATGATTTTAAGACAATTGATGTATGGATGATTTTAGTAAAGACTGGGTTCGTGCAGATACAACAATTTACGACGTTTTGGAATGAGACTGGACTAGAGGTAAATACACCATTTAAACTTAGAAGATAATCGACCTATACTATAATAGAATATAATATTATAGTACAGGAAAGTTATATTAGGAAAATTATAGCTTTGTAATCTGAATATTCTCCTTGGTGCCCCGATCTCCTAGTTAATTACAATTAAACGATTAATCAGTTTAATCGCGTGATAATAATTACAGGGAGCTAATTGATAAACATATCTTCCGTTTAATGGTACCCCCAAAGACACGACACCTGCATAGAGCCCCTCCCCATGCCTCACTTTAAAATGCACATTTAGCTGTTGCTCATTGTTATTCAGAAACATAAACACTTGCCTCCAGAACGAAACAACGTGCTTAACGGCTTCTGCCTGAAAACCTGCCGACAGTAACCCGCTAGCAAACTTACCAAAACGACTCAGCTCTTTCCTAATTTGATCATCTGTAATAAACTGAGGCCAATTTGCGACTACCACCCTGGTCGAAGGGGTAGAGAGAGGTGAAATTGGCACCAACACACCCCTTACAAATATTCCACTAGCAATTAGCCTACCAATCAAATTTGCTCTTTTCATGAACACAACCACAGCTTTGTTCATTCTAGAAGCAGAATGTATACATTCAGCTCCTACAGTGAGGGAAAAAAGTATTTGATCCCCTGCTGATTTTGTACATTTGCTCACTGACAACGAAATGATCAGTCTATAATTTTAATGGTAGGTTTATTTGAACAGTGAGAGACAGAATAACAACAACAAAAAATCCAGAAAAACGCATGTCAAAAATGTTATAAATTGATTTGCATTTTAATGAGGGAAATAAGTATTTGACCCCCTCTCAATAAGAAAGATTTCTGGCTCCCAGGTGTCTTTTATACAGGTAACAAGCTGAGATTAGGAGCACACTCTTAAAGGGAGTGTTCCTAATCTCAGTTTGTTATCTGTATAAAAGACACCTGTCCACAGAAGCAATCAATCAGATTCCAAACGCTCCACCATGGCCAAGACCAAAAAGCTCTCCAAGGATGTCAGGGACAAGATTGTAGACCTACACATGGCTGGAATGGGCTATAAGACCATCGCCAAGCAGCTTGGTGAGAAGGTGACAACAGTTGGTGTGATTATTCGCAAATGGAAGAAACACAAAAAAACTGTCAATCTCCTTCGGCCTGGGGCTCCATGCAAGATCGCACCTCGTGGAGTTGCAACGATCATGAGAACGGTGAGGAATCAGCCCAGAACTACACGGGAGGATCTTGTCAATGATCTCAAGGCAGCTGGGACCATAGTCACCAAGAAAACAATTGGTAACACACTACGCCGTGAAGGACTGAAATCCTGCAGCGCCCGCAAGGTCCCCCTGCTCAAGAAAGGACATATACATGCCCATCTGAAGCTTGCCAATGAACATCTGAATGATTCAGAGGACAACTGGGTGAAAGTGTTGTGGTCCGATGAGACCAAAATGGAGCTCTTTGGCATCAACTCAACTCGCCATGTTTGGAGGAGGAGGAATGCTGCCTATGACCCCAAGAACACCATCCCCACCGTCAAACATGGAGGTGGAAACATTATGCTTTGGGGGTGTTTTTCTGCTAAGGGGACAGGACAACTTCACCGCATCAAAGAGACGATGGACGGGGCCATGTACCATCAAATCTTGGGTGAGAACCTCCTTCCCTCAGCCAGGGCATTGAAAATGGGTCGTGGATGGGTATTCCAGCATGACAATGACCCAAAACACACGGCCAAGGCAACAAGCTCCATTTTGGTCTCATCGGACCACAACACTTTCACCCAGTTGTTCTGAGAAGCCATCGTGCACACCACACCTTCCAAACACCAGGAGATTTACTCTGTTCTCTTCCACCCTAACGTTGATAAACCCTGTGGATACTGCTAAAACAAATAGTGCATTAACCCTCCACCATAGAAAATAAAATTGAAAGACCAATAAAATAATCAAGAAAGTTAGTTAGGACAGAGCCCTCCACACCAAACACTCAAACTCCAAAAAACTCCCAGCATGCACTGTAAAAGAGAGAGAGATAGATTGTTTTGTGTCATTTTATATAATGTGGATCCACCTATTCTGTAAAATGATGAACATCAAGCTAAATCCAGAACAGTTGCGCCACAATTCGCTCTTCCACCTCACCGCATCGAAGATATTGGAATTTTCTCATTTGCATCTTTTATGGACACAATCTCAGAGCTCCCTCTCAGAGCATCATCTCTCCCCAAGGGGAGTCATCACCATGGAGAATGGCAAAGTTGGCAAGATAATTCTCTCCCTGGCTTTTTAGAGCCATCACCATTCTGCCATGGTAATTAATTTCTTGGACTCTTTGGCTTCGTCTCTTTGGGGCTGCTCTTGTGTTTTGACAGCTTATACCAACGGTGTTTAGGTACCACTAGCAAGCGAAGAAGCCCAGTTTAGCTGGGCCAAAAGATGAGATGAGAGCAGTGACGGACTTACCATTAGGCAGAAGAGGTCATTGCCACAGGTCTCACATCAGCTGGGCATAATTACAAAATATATATATATTTTTATATATAATATCTCTGCTTGAGGCCTCCCAGTGCCCCACTCAAATTTGTGGGAAGCTTCAAAGTTGAAAAGGAAATGGGGAGGGAGTGGGGTTTTGTCTGGCCACTGTGCCCAGGTTAATGAGGCCACATTGTTAACAAAAAAGGCCTCAAAAAAAGTTAATAAAGCCATACAGATGAATAATAATTCATAATAGATAAATCATTTATTTCCATACATATACAGCCAGAAGTTTGAGGGTTCACCCACCACCACAGATTAGCTCACTCTCCCTACCTGTTTCATTACTTCACGATCAGGGCCGGTTGAAGACAATGATCAGCTAGGGGGAATCAGAATTTCAAGATTTTGTTGCCATATTTATAATTATACTGAACAAAAATATAAACGCAACAGAACAGATTTTACTGCGATACAGTTCAGATAATGAAATCAGTTAAGAAAATAATTATGCCCTAATCTATGGATTTCACATGACTGGGCAGGGGTGCAGCCATGGGTGGGCCTTGGAGGGCATAGGCCCACCCACTCGGCAGCCAATCCCACCCGCTGGGGAGCTAGGCCCAGCCAATCAGAATGAGTTTTCCCCACAAAATGGCTTTATTACAGACAGAAATATTCCTCAGCAACCCCCCCACTACCCCTCAGACAATCCCGCAGGTAAAGAAGCTGGATGTGGAGGTCCTGGGCTGGCATGGTTACACTTGGTCTGCGGTTGTGAGGCCGGTTGGACATACTGCCTAATTCTCTAAAACGAAGTTGGAGGCAAATTTTGGTAGAGAAATAAATATATTAAATTCACTGGCAACAGCTCTGGTTGACATTCCTGCAGTCAGCATGCCAAGTGCATGCTCCCTCAAAACTTGAGACATCTGTAGCATTGTGTTGTGTGACAAAACTGCACATTTTAAAGTGGCCTTATATTGTCGCCAGCACAAGGTGCACCTGTGTAATGATCATGCTGTTTAATCAGATTCTTGATATGCCACACCTGTCAAGTGGATTAATTATCTTGGCAAATGAGAAATGCTCACTAACAGGGATGTAAACAAATGTGTGCACAACATTTGAGAGAAATAATTTTTTGGTGCATATGGAACATTTCTGTTTTTTTATATTTCAGCTCATGATGCATGGGAACCACACTTTACATGTTGCGTTGATATTTTTGTTCAGTTTACATAAAATATATGCAATAAAATGTTATACCAACCGGTTTCTTTGACAATGCACCACACAACGAATAAACAAAACACACCGACTTAGGGAATTTCAATATCATGGTTTGCGTTTTCAATATCGTGGTTTGCGTTTTTTCGACAAACAGAAAACACATCCCTCCCTACCTTGTAGGCTTACTCAGTATCAAAGGCTTCGCTTGATAATCTCCGAATGTCATTAAACTCTTTGGTATTTTGTAACAGATGTCTCTTTCCATTCATCAAATTGCTGCTGCACAGTTTGGATTGATTGATTGATTTTGATTGATTTTGTACTCGCTTCAAAACAATAATGCAATTATTCATTGCATTGGGATGGTGTAGACTAGTCTTGTTGGGATAATTGTATTGTCCCGAAACAAGATCAATAGGGGAGCTTTTTGAGATGTGTGTTTCTTGTCTTCAGTGTTCATTTAAAGCGCAATGATGCACCTGACCTTTCAGCTGCCTATCAGCTATTCCTATTTGTTCTTGTCGATTCATATTGAAACAGAGACAAAGTGGAGTTGCAATTCAACGGCTCAGACACAAGACGTATGTGGCAGGGTCTACAGACAATCACGGACTACAAAGGGAAAACCAGCCACGTTGCGGACACCGACGTCTTGCTTCCGCGTTCCAATGGCGCGTTGTGTTAGCTAATCCACATTTATCATTTTAAAAGGGCTAATTGAGCATTAGAAAACCCTTTTGCAATTATGTTAGCACAGCTGAAAACTGTTGTACTGATAAAAAGCAATAAAACTGGCCTTCTTTAGACTAGTTCAGTATCTGGAGCATCAGTATTTGTGGGTTCGATTACAGGCTCAAAATAATCAGAAACAAAGAACTTTCTTCTGAAACTCATTAGTCTATTCTTGTTCTGAGACATGAAGGCTATTCCATGTGAGAAATTGCTAAGAAACTGAAGATCTCGTACAACACTGTGTACTACTCCCTTCACAGAACACGGAAAACTGTCTCTAACCAGAATAGAAAGTGGAGTGGGAGGCCCCTGTGCACAACTGAGCAAGAGGACAAGTACATTAGAGGGTCTAGTTTGAGAAACAGACGCCTCACAAGTCCTCAACTGGCAGCTTCGTTAAATAGTACCTGCAAAACACCAATCTCAACGTCAACAGTGACGAGGCGACTCCGGGATGCTGGCCTTCTAGGCAGAGTTGCAAAGAAAAAGCCTTATCTCAGACTGACCAATAAAAAGAAAAGACTAAGTTGGTTTTGATCATTGCTAGACAGCCATTTTCAAGTCTTACCATATATTTTCAAGCTGATTGAAGTCAAAACTGTATCTAGTCCACTCAGGAACATTCAATGTTGTATTGGTAAGCAACTCCAGTGCATATGTGGCCTTGTGTTTTAGGTATTGTCCTGCTGAAGGTGAATTTGTCTCCCAGTGTCTGTAGAAAAGCAGACTGAACCAGGGTTTCCTCTGGGATTTTCTCTGTGCTTAGCTCTATTCCATTTCTTTTTATCATAAAAAACTCTCAATCCTTGCCGATGAAAAGCATACCCAAAACATGATGCAGCTATCACCATGTTTGAAAATATGAAGAGTGGTACTCAGTGATGACCACTGAGTGGTACTCAGTGGCGCATTGTATTCATGATTTTCTGAACAAACAGAGTAAAAACTCAAAATGGACAACTAGGAAAAGCTCAAACCAAGTTTATTCACCCACTGGGTCATACAGCTGCAAAGACAAGGTATGATTACACATATATTTATAACCTACTAGGCGGGTAAACTCCTCACACATCAAGACAGCCAAAACATATATGTTGCTAGGAAGGAACTTAACTGGTTCCTCTCACTGGTGTAGTCATGGTCCTGCCTGATGCTAGAACCTTTGTGGGCGTGGAAGTGTATTTGTGTGAGATAGGACTGTAGTAGGAGGGTCGTTGGGGTGGGCCCCTCTGGCCCCTCTCCCATGGGTTTCTTCTCACTTTATCTGTTGACTTGACCTCGAGCCAAATTCCTCGCTCCTCCCTAGTTCTGCAGATGGCCTGCCATATCAGAAACTGAAACTAGACTGTGGCCCTTTGCCTCCCTATTTAGGAACATTTATATTCAACAATAACATCTTTGAACATAATATAAACTTCCTGCACTTCCCCTTGTCTCACTCAGTAACTTTCCGTACATCAAGTTCCCATACACCCTTCATTTACCCCAACATATACCTTCCTTATACAATATCAGTGAAAAGTTTGGACACACCTACTCATTCAAGGCTTTTTCTTTATTTTGAATTTTTTTTACATTGTAGATTAATAGTGAAAACATCAAAACTATGAAATAACACATGGAATCATGTAGTAACCAAAAAAGTGTAAAACAAATGAAAATATATTTTAGATTTTAGATTCTTCAAAGTAGTCACCCTTTGCTTTGATGACAGCTTTGCACACTCTTGGCATTCTCTCAACCAGCTTCACCTGGAATGCTTTTCAACAGTCTTGAAGAAGTTCCCACATATGCTGAGCACTTGTTGGCTGCTTTTCCTTCACTCTGTGGTCCAACTCATCCCAAATCATCTCAAGTGTGTTGAGGTCGGGTGATTGTGGAGGCCAGGTAATTTGATGCAGCACTCCATCACTCTCCTTCTTGGTCTTTGCGACGGCACTTGAAGAAACTTTCAAAGTTCTTGACATTTTCCGGATTGACTGACCTTCATGTCTTAAAGTAATGATGGACTGTCATTTCTCTGCTAATTTGAGCCGTTCTTGCCATAATATGGACTTGGTCTTTTACGAAATAGGTCTATCTTCTGTATACCACCCCTACCTTGTCATAACACAACTGATTGGCTCAAACACATTAAGAAGGAAAGAAATTCCACAAATGTACTTTAACAAGACACACCTGTTAATTGAAATGCATTCCAGGTGACTACCTTGTGAAGCTGGTTGAGAAAATGCCTGGAGTGTGGAAAGCTGTCATCAAGGTAAAGGGTACAAAACATGGCTGCTAGAATCTTGACTAGAACCAAAAAATTGGATCATCTTACTCCAGTGCTAGCCTCTCTACACTGGCTACTTGTTAAGGCTGGGGCTGATTTCAGGCTTTTACTGCTAACCTACAAAGCATTACATGCACTTGCTCCTACCTATCTTTCCGATTTGGTCCTGCCGTTCAGACCTACACGTACGCTACTGTCACAAGAAGCAGGCCTTCTTACTGCAATTAGAATTTCTAAGCAAACAGCTGGAGGCAGGGCTTTCTCCTATAGAGCTCCATTTTTCTGGAATGGTCTGCCTATCCATGTGAAAGACACAGACTCAGTCTCGACCGTCAAGTCTTTACTGAAGACTCATCTCTTCGGTAGGTTGTATGATTGAGTGTAGTCTGGCCCAGGGGTGTAAGGCACTGGAGCGACGAACCGCCCTTGCTGTCTCTGCCTGGCCCGTACCCCTCTCTCCACTGGTATTCTCTGCCTCTAACCCTATTACAGGGGCTGAGTCACTTGCTCACTGGTGCTCTTCCATACCGTCCCTAGGAAGGGTGCGTCACTTGAGTGGGATCGGATCTTCCGGTCCGGGTTGGCACCGCCCTCGTGTTCGTGCTGTGGGAGATGTCTTTGTGGGTTATACTCGGCCTTGTCTCAGGGTAGTAGGTTGGTGGTTGAAGATATCCCTCTAGTGGTGTGGGGGCTGTGACTTGGCAAATGTGGTGGGGTTATATTCTGCATGTTTGGCACTGTCCGGGGGTATCATTGGACAGGGCCACAGTGCCTCCCGAGCCCTCCTGTCCCAGCCTCCAGTATTTATGCTGCAATATTTTATGTGTCGGGGGGCTAGGGTCAGACTGTTATATCTGCAGTATTTCTCATGTCTTATCCGGTGTTCTGTGTGGATTTAAGTATGCTCCCTCTAATTCTCTCTCTCTTTCTTTCTCTCTTCTCTCAGAGGACCTGAGCCCTAGGACCATGCATCAGGACTTCCTGGCCTGATGACTCCTTGCTGTCCCCAGTCCACCTGGTCATGCTGCTGCTCCAGTTTCAACTGTTCTGCCTGCGGCTATGTAACCCTGACCTGTTCACTGGACGTGCTAACTTGTCCCAGACCTGCTGTTTTGGACTCTCTCTCTACCGCACCTGCTGTCTCTAACTCTGAATGATCGGCTATGAAAAGCCAACTGACATTTACTACTGAGGTGCTGACCTGTTGCACCCTCTAAAACCACTGTGATTATTATTATCTGCCCCTGCAGGTCATCTGTGAACGTTTGAACATCTTGGCCATGTTCAGTTGTAAACTCCACCCGGCACAGCCAGAAGGGGACTGGCCACCCCTCAGAGCCTGGTTCCTCTCTAGGTTTCTTCCTAGGTTCTGGCCTTTCTAGGGAGATTTTCCTAGCCACCGTGCTTCTACATCTGCATTGCTTGCTATTTGGGGTTTTAGGCTGAGTTTCTGTAGAGCACTTTGTGACGTCAGCTGATGTAAAAAGGGCTTTGTAAATACCTTTGTTTGATTGATTGATAGCTACTTTGAAGAATCTCAAATATAAAACATATTTTGATTTGTTTAACACTTTTTTGGTAATCAATAAGGTCTAGTGTGGTAACATAAATACGTATATTTCAAGCTAGAATCCTACAAGGATGTAGCGGCTGTCAAATGGAGTAGACCAAGGCGCACCGTGGTTAGTGCTCATCATGAATTTATTTGATCTGGACACTGATACAAAGAAACAGAAACCGACAGCCAAACAGTTCTGTCAGGTAAGAATTACTAAACAGAAATAAACCACCCACAAAACCCAAAGGAAAACAGGCTACCTAAGTATGGCCCCCAATCAGCGACAACGATGTACAGCTGTCCCTGATTGAGAGCCATGCCAGGCCAAAACAAAGAAATACGAAACATAGAAAGAAGGACATAGAATGCCCACCCTAGTCACACCCTGGCCTAACCAAAATAGAGAATAAAACCCTCTCTATCGCGAGGGCGTGACAGTACCCCCCCCCCCCCCCCCCCCCCAAAGGTGTGGACTCCAGCCTCAAAACCTGACTCTAAAGGGGAGGGTCCGGGTGGGCCTTCCTTACGGCGGCGGCTCTGGTGCGGGACGTGGACCCCGCTCCACCTTCGGCTTGGCGCATCTGGAGTGGGGACCCTCGCCGCCAACCCCGGACTGGGGACCCGTGCAGCGGGCCTCGGACAGGCGGGCGACTCTGGCGGCTCCGGACTGGCGGGCGACTCTGGCGGCTCCGGACTGGAGGGCGACTCTGGCACAGGACGCACCAGGCTGGGGAGACATGCAGGAGGCCTGGCTCTGGGAGCAGGCACAGGACTCACCAGACTGGGGAGACATGCAGGAGTCATGTCTCTGGGAGCAGACACAGGACTCACCAGGCTGGGGAGACATGCAGAATGGCATGGCTCTGGGAGCAGGCACAGGATAGACCAGGTCTTGAAGATGCACTGGAGGTCTGGAGTGCACGGCCTGCACAACCCGTCCTGGCTGAGTTGTTACTGTAGCCCGGCACAGCCAGAGTGCTGGCACAGGGCGAACTGGGCTGTGCTGAGGAATGATGGCTGCCGTGCGTAGAGCAGGCGCAGGGTAGCCTGGGCCTAGGAGACGCACTGGTGGCCAGATGTGCTGCGCCGGTGCACTTCTCCCTGGCTGGATGCCCACTCTAGCATGGCACTTGCGGGGGGCTGGTATCGACCGCACCGGACTGTGCATGCGGATGGGCGAGACCGTGTGCACTTCCGCATAGCACGGTGCTCTCCACACCAAACGCTCCCTATAATAAGCACGAGGAGTTGGCTCAGGTCTATTGCCTGACTTACCCCAATTCCCCGTGTGCCCCCCAAAAAACATTCTGGGGCTGCCTCTCAGCTTCCCGTAGCTCCCTTAACTTGTCCTCCCAGAATCTACGTTCCGACTCCCATGTCCATCCTTATCCACGCTGCTTGGTCTTCTTGTGGTGGGTGGTTCTGTAGCGGCTGTCAAATGGAGTAGACCAAGGTCCAGCGTGGTTAATGCTCATCATGAATTTATTTGATCTGAACACTGAAACAAAGAAACAGAAACCGACAGCCAAACAGTTCTGTCAGGTAAGAATTACTAAACAGAAATAAACCACCCACAAAACCCAAAGGAAAAAAGGCTACCTAAGTATGGCTCCCAATCAGCGACAACGATGTACAGCTGTCCCTGATTGAGAGCCATACTAGGCCAAAACAAAGAAATACAAAACATAGAAAAAAGGACATAGAATGCCCACCCTAGTCACACCCTGGCCTAACCAAAATAGAGAATAAAACCCTCTCTATGGCCAGGGCGTGACAAAGGACATAAAGGTAATTTCTTTGCAACATGTTTTGCAGTTTTATTATAGTACCATGTTGCAAACAGGATGCAAGTTTTGGAATATTTTTATTTTGCACAGGCTTCCTTCTTTTCACTGTGCCAATTAGGTTAGTATTGTTGAATAACTACAATGTTGTTGATCCATCATCAGTTTGCTGCTATCACAGCCATTAAACTCTGTAACTGTTTAAAGTCACCATTGGCCTTGTGGTGAAATCCTTGATCGGTTTCCTTCCTCTCTGGCAACTGAGTTAGGAAGGACGCCTGTATCATTGTAGTGACTGGGAGTATTGATACACCATCCAAAGTGTAATTATTAACTTCACCATGCTCACAGGGATATTTAATGTCTGCTTTTTACCCATCCACCCTTCTTTGCGAGGTATTGGAAAACCTTCTTGGTCTTTGTGTTTGAATCTTTGTTTGAAAGTCCATGCAACTTATTATGTTACTTGTTAAGCACATTTTTACTCCTGAACTTATTTAGGCTTCCATAGCAAAGGGGTCGAATACTTATTTTACACAAGAAATGTCAGTTTTCCATTTTTTATAAATTTGTATATAAAACATATTTCCACTTTAACATTATGGGGTATTGTGTGTAGGCCAGTGACAAAAAAAATCTTATTTTAATTCACTTATAATTCAGGCTGTAACACAACAAAATGTGGAAAAAGTCAAGGGGTGTGAATGCTATCTTAATGCATTGTATGTGTAGTCCATGTATCTGATGCTGTCTGGTCAAAAAGTGTAACACATGTAATACTCTTTTTGGCCAGACAGCGTAAGATATATGGAATACATATAATAAGACAGAGGGGCGCTGTTAAATGATGTCTTTACTATAAAATACATAGGAGAGGGGGTCATATTCCAGCTACATAACAAACAGCTGATTAGCACTTCCAGTGCCATGTTGCATCAAGTTATATCGCTATGAGAAGATACAGTAGCTGTAACCCTATTAGAGAGAATTCCCACATTGCTGTTTTGGTTTTGATTAACGCAAGAGACAGTAAGCCAATGAACGTTGATTACAGCTTTATCAACTCAATCAACCTTTGATTGTCACCCATACTTACATTTACATTTTAGTCATTTAGCAGACACTCTTATCTAGAGCGACTTACAGTAGTGAATGCATACATTTCTTATTTTTTTTTGTACTGGCCCCCCCGTGGGAATCAAACCCACAACCCTGGCGTTGCACACACCATGCTCTACCAACTGAGCCACTTCAATTCTATGTCAAGGAAGAACGATACTGCGCATGAGCATCTGGCTAGAGATTTTGCAGAAATTGACAAATATTGGCCTTACAAAATATCAGTCATCTCCTGTGTTCTTGAGGTAACACTCCTGACTTCAGACACACATAATGTTCCCCACCGGAGAATTCCCACATCCAACTTTCCTACTGTTCCCCCACATGCCTGTCACCCTCTGTATCTATTTAAATAAGGTGTAAAATAAGTATATATAGACCTATACATATATATAAATAAAGATGAATCATACAATCATGTCCCTTAATCATACAATCATGTCCCTCATCAGATCCAACTGGATTCATGAGATCTCTAAAGGAGTAATTGGATCAGCAATCTGTGTGCGTGCAGCGCATTGAGCATATGAGTGGTTTAAACAGGTTAAACTCAAATCACCTTTCCCTCTGCTGACTTTCTCTTTCCCGTCATCTCCCTTGGCTCTCCTCCCTGTTTAATGTAAGTCCCACTAAAAAGGGCTGGCTTTTCTCTAGAGCTGAAAGCCTTCATGTTGTTTCAGTGCTCACTGTTAATATTCAGATCTACTTAATTGCAGTGGTATTACCGTAAAAATATATATATTTTCCACTTCTCCCCTTTATTTATTTTGTAATTCACTACTGCATAGCAGTGCCTATCTTCATAGGTGAATCTCTTTTGGGCAGTTGGACACTTTCCCCTTCAGTGATAATCACTGACCCAAATCAGATGGCGAAAGGTTGGCCTCAAATAAACGGTTGTCTGCCCTCATAACTGGGGGAACACTCACAGTGGAGTAATTGCACAGGTACCCTGAAAAGGTGCCCTGCTAGGTTGCCACCTGACATTTGGGAGAGTTGTCTGCTGTGGTCAGTGCACCCCACTGATAGCAAACACCTGTCATTGTCTACAGCCACCTGTCTGAGGCTAAACGAAAAGGAGAATAATGACCCTAAACTCGAGGTCTGTGCTAGGAGAGACTATGGTAACAGAAATGTAGGAATGTTTTAATCCGGCTAGTTCTTGATTAAACAAAACGAGCATATGATCTTAATTTGTTGTCATGTCTGAATGTATTGTACTGTATGTAATTTGTTAAGTGTTTTTTAAATGATGGGTTCTCATAAATAACTTAGGTAACACTTTCCTTTGGTCTCCCAACCAGGGTTTTAACCAAGCCCAGTGCTGCTTAGCTATGATATTCGTCACTTACTATTACCAATGTGCTTTCGTGAGAATGATTGTTGAGAGACCTCCACTTAAAAACGAAATAGATTCACAGTTGCTATTGAAGTCATTCTAAAGGGTAGGTTTAACAGAGCAAATTAAATGTGACCATGCTTTATCACTCATATCATCAATTATGCTATTTAGGCCTATATATAGCGTTTGCAAAGTCGTCAACCGCTATTGTTTCATTTCAACCCAAGATTCAACTAAAAATAGACAATACACTAGGCCTAGAGTTTCAAGCTCTGTTTGATTTAAAATGTAATGATATGTAGTTATATTGAATAGTTTGGTTGTTGACACATTTGAAGGAGATATATCTTCTGCTTGGATAGTTCCATCTGTGCCACTAACTTAATCTGTCTTTAATTCCAGTTTGTCAACAAATTAATAATTGATATGATGGATTAATGTCTCCATCTCAACCAAAAATCTAAGTTAAAGAATACAATTAAATCAAATCTAACTTTATTTAAAGTGCCTAAAGTTTGATTTTGTTAGCAGTTGATGTTATTCTTGTCATACGCGTCGTAATGATCGGACCAAACTGCAGCAGGGATGTGAATCATCTTCTTGATTTATTAAAGAAATGAACACTGAACAAAAGAACATCGAAAAACAGTCCTGTAAGGTACTAAGACTATACATGGAACAACCACCCACAAACACAAGAGAAAATAAACCCACTTAAATATGGCCTCCAATTAGAAGCAACGACAACCAGCTGCTTCTAATTGGAGGTCGTTCCCAAAACTAACATAGAAATAGACAAACTAAAAAACCCACATAGAAATAGAAAACATAAACCAAAAACCCCGAAACATACTAAACAAACACACCCCTGCCACGTCCTGACCAAACTACAATAACAAATAACCCCTTTTACTGGTCAGGACGTGACAATGCTTCAATAACACAGACCCCAAAGCAAATCAGGGGGAGGAAAATAGGTTTATTCAAAGAGAACACATCATCCGGGGAGGTAGATGGTAGATGTTCATGCTCCCCTGTCCTCAGTGATTCTTTCCTGTAGTTCTCTCCACAGAACAAAGGGACAGGATGTAGTTTTATAACCCAGCCCTAGCCTGTGGTCGACCAATTAGAATTCCTTGCAATAAAACTGGGCCAATGGCCAAGTAACAAGTATACTATTTCAGGTTCAATGTATAAATAATTTGGACAAATGAGAGCTTGCCATGTAGCTATGAGTCCCGGACTGAAATTCCTCCATGTCTCTGACCCAATGATATGACAGAAAAAACACTATTTCCATTGATCGTTAGTACTCTATTGACCTCTCGTCCTCTGCGTTGTGTATTTTCTTCGAAATGTTCTTACACTCCCCTCTCGACCATTTTAAGAAGAAATATACTTAAAATGTGTTTTTAGAAAACAGTATTAAAAACAGCAGTAAGCATAAAATAATTTTCATTAAACACCTTGCATTTCTATAAAACACAAAGGGCATATTTTACTTTCTGTTACAATAAGAAATAGATTTCAAACAAAGTTATAGAAGATAAGTATTAACATGTGTAATGATGATGTCCCTTACGATTCCTACCACATCCTGTATTAGGAGGAAACTCACAAAATAAATAATTGTCTACAAGACTATAATATTCAATCGTCCTATTGGCAAGGTAATCACTCAGCAAGAACTTTAAAATTGATCAGCTCTTCCACACTGGTATCAGTCCCACATAGATAACTATTAGAAATGATGTTCTGACAGTCTGCCGGTAGTGAGGAATTCTTCTTCCGTTCCACTGATTGATAAGGACTTTTCTAATGAACAATTCACCGGTGATCTTGTATCATTTCAGGTACAGTCCTTGGGTAAAGGGTATTGCTTCAGCTTCAGACGGTAGATTCTCATAACCTGTAACGAAGGAAACAAACAAGTGAAAGTAACATGTCCTGGTTTCAAGAGAAATTGATATATCACATCGATTTTCCTAAGTAAGCATGTCCAGATTTTCAGGAAAACGTTGGACATTTCACCTAGATATCCCTAATATGATGACTGCGGTGTACAACATAGAAGCTTATCAGGTTCTGATCATCTTACTATGCTTCTTCACCCGAGATTGGCCCCCGATTGCTAATCAATCAATCAGTTCTTTATTCTCCAGGCTCCGCTTTGTCATCAAAATGGACAACCTTGCAATGAGTGACATGTATCCATTGTGATTTTCCCTGGATTTTTACTGCTGATCTTGTTATTATCAGGTATCAAGGTAAGACCCAGATGCAGACCGTGTCGAAGTAACAATGTTATTACAGCAACAGGGGCTAAGGTGCAGGACAACAGACAGGCTTAGGGTCAGGTCAGGCAGAGGTCGGTAATCCAGAGGTGGGGCAAAGGTACAGGACAGCAGGCAGCCTCAGAGTCAGGGGCAGGCAGAGTAAAAGCAGGAGCTGACAAAAAAAACGCTGGTTGGCATTACAAACAAGATGAACTGACAACAGACAAACAGAGAACACATGTATAAATACACAGGGGATAATGGGGAAGATGGGTGACACCTGGAGGGGGGTGGAGACAATCACAAAGACAGGTGAAACAGATCAGGGTGAGACAGTACCACCCCCTCTAGGGGCGCCACCTGGCGTCCTACCTGGGTGCATACCTGGTTGACCGGGGTGCCAGCGGTGGAAGTTGGCGATGAGGCCTGGGTCCAGAATGCCTCTAGTGGGGACCCAGCACCTCTCCTCTGGGCCATAACCCTCCCAGTCAACCAGGTACTAGAAACTCCTGCCCCGTGGTCGAACCCTCAGGAGGCATTTTCGACCCACACAAGCTACTGGCTCCAGGTGGTGGGGTTGGCGGAGACCAGGTAGCACAGGGTAGTTTGGAGGTCCTGGTTGGCTCGCTCCGACTGGCTGTTGGACTGGGGGTGGAACCCGGAGGACAGGCTGGCCGACGACCCAATGAGGGTGCAGAACGCCTTCCAGAACTGGGACGAGAACTGAGGACCCCAGTCGGAGACCATGTCCACAGGCAGTCCATGGATCCGGAGGACGTGCTGCACCATGAGCTGGGCCGTCTCTTTGGCAGAGGGTAGTTTGGGGAGAGGAATGAAGTGAGTGGCTTTGGAAAACCGATGGGGCCCACTCCAGGAGCGGAGTGGACGGCATCAGGAACAAACATCCGGTTATCAAACATCCGGTTATCGTGTGAACAGCAGGGCCCATCTGGCTTGCCTGGAGTTGAGGCACTTGGCGGGGCGAAGAAACTCCAGGTTCTTGTGGTCGGTCCACACGATGAACGCATGTTCCGCCCCCTCTAGCCAGTGCCTCCATTCCTCAAACGCCATCTTCACCGCGAGAAGCTCACGATTCCCCACATTGTAGCTCCTTTCTGTGGTAAAGCGATGTTTGAGGTCCCAGAACGCCCGGTCAGCAGCTGGAGACCACGAACCTTGGGCAAGGTGAGTGCTGACAGGGGGGAAGCCAGGGTGCTGTAACCCCAGATAAAGCAATGATAGAAGTTGGCGAACCCCAATCCATCACTGCTCTCACCTTCCCGGGATCCATCTGGACACTCTCAGCAGAGATGATGTAACCCAGAAAGGGGATGTGGAGCGATGGAACTCGCACTTCTCCGCCTTCACAAACAGCTGATTCTCCAGAAGGCATTGAAGGACCTGCCGGACATGTAGCATGTGCTCTTGATGGGAGCGGGAGAAGATGAGGATTGCATCAATGTAGATGAAGACGAACCGGTTCAGCATGTCACAGAGGACATCATTCACCAGATCCTGGAACACAGCAGAGGCATTGGTGAGGCCAAAGGGCATGACCTGATACGCATGACCAGTCATTGAGTCCCCGGTAGTCAATGCACGGGTGCTAGGTCTTGTCATTTTTCTCCACGAAGAAGAACCCTGCACCGGCGGGAGAGAAAGAGGGATGGTTAAATTCAGCAGCTAGGGAGTCCCCAATGTTGGTATCCATAGCCTTAGTCTCCGGTCCCAACAGAGAGTACAGATGACCCCGGGACAGCGTGGTGCTAGATAGATGATCAATCCCACAGACAGGGTCGGTGCGGCGGAAGCGACGTGGCACCTCCCAGAGGTCCTAGTACTCCGGGGGAATGGCGGAGAGTTCCGGGGCACCTTCCAAACCCCCAGGAAGACGTCCCGGGGCAGGTTGTGCTGACTTCAGGCAATGGGCGTAGCAGAACAGGCTCCAGCCCATGATGGGACCAGTTGACCAGTTAATGAGTGGATTGTGTCGTTGGAGCCAGGAGAATCCCAATACCACGGGAATCAGAGGGGACTTGATGAGCAGGAACTGGATAGCCTCGCTGTGGTTCCCCAACACCTGTAGGTTGATTGGAGTGGTGTTGTGGGTGACTCAGCCTATGGAGCGCCCGTCCAGCGCTCTAACGTCCATGGGAATGGAGAGGGGCTGAGCGGGGATGTTCAGCTCGGACGCCAGGGTAGCATCCAAAAAGCTCTCGTCGGCCCCAATGAGAACCCGGAGAGATTTGGACTGGTCTCCCTACAGCAGAAGGGCATGAAAAGGGGTGCGAGCCCTACCAAGAGTCCCGCAATACAGACATCTCCTCGTGTCAATGCTGTATTGCCGTTAGCTTCCGGGTGGCCTCTCGCCCGGAGAACGGGGCATCAAAGACCTTCCTCACTTCTCCCACGAACCTTTCCAGACTAGCGCATATGGCTGGCTGTTGTTCCAACACGGCAGTAGCCCAGGTGAGAGCCCTCCCGGACATCAGCGTGATGAGGTAGGCTATCTTGGAGCGATCCGAGGGGAAGGAGGAGGGCTGAAGCTCGAAGACAAGGGCACACTGAGCTAGGAACGCCCGACAGGTGCTCGGCTCTCCATTGAAGCATTCCGGAGGAGGTAAGCGGGGCTCCCAAGAAGGTGGAGTGACACATGAGATGGTGCTGCTAGCAGCTGAGTCGCTGAGGAGCTGAGGGGTTACCACCGTGGTAGGGGGTCTCCCAGATAACCCATGGAATTACTCCAGCAAACTGTCCAATGCCCGGTCATGGCATTCAGCCAACGTTTGGACCCCCTCCACAATGCCACGAAACAATTCCTCATGCATACCGATGGTGGCTCCCTGGGTGGATATGGCATTGCACAGCTGGCCCCGGTCTGCTGGGTCAGTCACGGCCAGTTCGTACTTTCAGGTATCAAGGTAATACCCAGATGCAGACCGTGTCAAAGTAACAATGTTTATTACAGCAACAGGGGCAAAGGAACAAGATGGCAGGCAGGCTCAGGGTCAGGTCAGGTAGAGATCGGTAATCCAGAGGTGGGGCAAAGGTAAAGGATGGCAAGCTGGCTCAGGGTCAGGGGCAGGTAGAGTGATCAGGCGGCTGGGTTCAGGGTCAGGACAGGCAAGGGTCAAAAACCAGGAGGATGAGAAAAAAGAGACTGGGGAAAAGCAGGAGCTGACACAAAAAAAGCTGGTTGGCTTGACAAACAAGACGAACTGGTAACAGACAAACAGAGAACACAGGTATAAATACACAAGGGATAATGGGGAAGATGGGTGACACCTGGAGGGGGTGGAGGCAATCACAAAGACAGATGAAACGGAGGTTGCAATTTCGGCGAAGGAGTCCACCCAGCATCTGTTGTAGTTGCACAAGCTCATGAAGGAGCTAAGTTCTTTAATAGTAGATTTCAAAAGGCTTTACAGCGAAAGCAAAACATTAGATTATGTTAGGAGAGTACATAGACAAAAATAATCACACAGCCATTTTCCAAGCAAGGACATGTGTCAATAAAACCCAAAACACAGCTAAATGAAGCACTAACGATCTTCATCAGATGACACTCCTAGGACATTGTTACACAATACATGTATGTTTTGTTCGATAAAGTTCATATTTATATCCAAAAACAGCATTTTACATTGGCGCATGATGTTCAGAAAATGTATTCCCACCAAAATTCCCGGTGAATGTGCACATCAATTTACAAAAATACTCATCATAAACGTTGACAAAATATATAACAATTTATTTAAAGAATTATAGATAGACTACTCCTGGATGCAGCCGCTTTGTCAGATTTTAAAATAGCTTTACGGAGAAAGCACATTTTTCAATATTCTGTGTACATAGCTCAGCCATGACAGCGAGCTATACAGACACCCGCCAAGTTCGGGGCAACCTAAACTCAGAATTAGTATTAGAAATATTCTCTTACCTTTGCTGATCTTTGTCAGAATGCACTCCCAGGACTGCTACTTCCACAAGAAATGTAGTTTTTTGTCCGAAATACTCCATATTTATGTCCAAATACCTCTGTTTTGTTCGTGCGTTCAGAGCACTATCCAAAGGCATAATGCGCGAGTGTGGTACCAGAGACTAAAAGTCAAAATGTTCCACTACCGTACTTAGAAGCACGTCAAACGCTGTTTAAAATCAATCTTTATGGTATTTTTAGCGTAAAATTGCGATAATATTCCAACCGGACAATAGCGTATTCATTCAAGGAGAAAAAGAAGGAACGGCGCACTCACATGAATGCGCATATCCAATCCCTTTGTCCACAGGCAGTCAGTCCACTCAGTAACTGAGCTCCTATTATCTGCCTAGTAACAGGAGAAGGCTGAAACAACTTTCTGAAGGCTTTTGACAGCCAATGGAAGCCTTAGGAAGTGCAACGCAACGTAACCACAGATACTGTAGTTTCGAAAGGGACTAGAAAGAAGAACTACAATTCTCAGATCCTCCACTTCCTGGTTGACTTTTTCTCAGGTTTTTGCCAGCCATATGAGTTATGTTATACTCACAGACACCATTCAAACAGTTTTAGAAACTTCAGAGTGTTTTCTATCCAAATCTACTAATAATATGCATATTGTAGTTTCTGGGCCAGAGTAGTAACCTGTTTAAATTCGGTACGTTTTTCATGCGGCCATGAAAATACGGCCCCCTAGCCCAGACAGGTTAAGAACATCAGCTATCTGGATTTGGGTGAAGGAGAAATGGGGGAGGCTTGGGCGAGTTGCTGTGGGGAGGGCAGGGTTGGTGACCGGGGTAGGGGTACCCAGGTGGAAAGCATGGCCAGCTGTAGAAAAACGCTTATTGAAATTCTCAATTATAGTGGATTTATCAGTGGTGACAGTGTTTCCTAGCCTCAGTGCAGTGGGCAGCTGGGAGGAGGTGCTCTTATCCTCCATGGACTTTACAGTGTCCCAGAACTTTTTTGGGTTTGTGCTACAGGATGCAAATTTCTGCTTGAAAAAGCTAGTCTTAGCTTTCCTAACTGCCTGTGTATATTTGCTCCTGACTTCCCTGAAAAGTTGCATATCACGGGGGCTATTTGATGCTAATGCAGAACACCACAGAATGTTTTTGTGCTGGTCAAGGGCAGTCTGGTCTGGAGAGAACCAAGGGCAATATCTGTTCCTGGTTCAACATTTTTTGAAAGGGGCATGCTTATTTAAGATGGTGAGGAAGGTACTTTAAAAAAATGACCAGGCATCCTCTACTGACAGGATGAGGTCAATATCCTTCCAGGATACCCGGGCCAGGTCAATTAGGAAGGCCTGCTCGCTGAAGTGTTTTAGGGAGCGTTTGATTGTGATGAGGGGTGGTTGTTTGACCGCAGACCCGTTACGGATGCAGACAATGAGGCAGTGATCGCTGAGATCTTGGTTGAAAACAGCAGAGGTGAATTTGGAGGGCAAGTTGGTTAGGATGATATCTATGAGGGTGCCCAGGTTTACGGATTTGGGGTTGAACCTGGTGGGTTCACTGATATTTTGTGAGAGACTGAGGGCATCAAGCTTAGATTGTAGGATGGCCGGGGTGTTAAGCATGTCCCAGTTTAGGTCATCTAGCAGCACTAGCATTGAAAATAGATGGCGAGCAATCAGTTCACATATGGTGTCCAGGGCACAGCTAGGGGCAGATAGTGGTCTATAGCAAGCGGCAACGGTGAGAGACTTGTTTCTGGAAAGGTGGATTTTTAAAAGTAGAAGCTCGAATTGTTTGGGCACAGACCTGGATAGTAAGACAGAACTCTGCAGGCTATCTCTGCAGTAGATTGCAACACCGGCCCCCTTTGGCAGTTCTATCTTGTCGGAAAATGTTATAGTTAGGGATGGAAATTTCAGGATTTTTGGTGGTCTTCCAGAACCAGGATTCAGACATGGCTAGGACATCCGGGTTGGCAGAGTGTGCTATGGCAGTGAATAAAACAAACTTAGGGAGGCGGCTTCTAATGTTAACCTGTCTGGGCGAGGTGGGACGCAAGCCTAGTCAACAGCCAGTGGAATCGCGTGGGGCGAAATACAAATACCTCAAAAATGCTATAACTTCAATTTCTCAAACATATGACTCTTTTACACCATTTTAAAGACAAGACTCTCGTTAATCTAACCACATTGTCCGATTTCAAAAAGGCTTTACAGCGAAAGCAAAACATTAGATTATGTCAGGAGAGTACCCTGCCAAAAATAATCACACAGCCATTTTCAAAGCAAGCATATATGTCACAAAAACCAAAACCACAGCTAAATGCAGCACTAACCTTTGGTGATCTTCATCAGATTAAATTCCTATGACATTATGTTATACAATACATGCATGTTTTGTTCAATCAAGTTCATATTTATATCAAAAAACAGCTTTTTACATTAGCATGTGATGTTCAGAACTAGCATACCCACCGAAAACTTCTGGTGAATTTACTAAATTACTCATAATAAACGTTCACAAAAAACATAACAATTATTTGAAGAATTATAGATACAGAACTCCTTTATGCAATCGCGGTGTCAGATTTTAAAATAGCTTTTCGGCGAAAGCACATTTTGCAATATTCTGAGTATATAGCTCGTCCATCACGGCTAGCTATTTTGACACCCACCAAGTTTGGGGCTCACTAAACTCAGAATTACTATTAGAAAAATTAGATTACCTTTGCTGTTCTTCGTCAGAATGCACTCCCAGGACTTCTACTTCAACAACAAATGTTGTTTTGTTTCCAAAAAATCCATAGTTATATTCAAATAGCTCCGTTTTGTTCGTGCGTTCAGGTCACTATCCGAAGGGTGATGCGCGAGCGCATTTCGTGACAAAACATTTCAAAATATTCCATTACCGTACTTAGAAGCATGTCAAACGCTGTTTAAAATAAATGTTATGCTATTTTTCTTGTAAAATAGCGATAATATTCCAACCGGGCAACGTTGTATTCATTCAAAGGCTGAAAGAAAAAAATTGAGTAGTCTCGTGAATGCGCATCTCAGTCTCACTGTCCCCAGGCTGACCACTCACAAACTCTCCTGCTGTTCTTCGCCCAGAGACAGCAGACACCCCATTCCACTTTCTGGCGGCTTTAGAGAGCCAATGGAAGCCTTAGAAAATGTCACGTTACAGCACATATGCTGTATTTTCGATAGAGATGCAACAGAAGGACAACAAATTGTCAGACAGGGCACTTCCTGTATGGAATCTTCTCAGATTTTGGCCTGCCATATGAGTTCTGTTATACTCACAGACACCATTCAAACAGTTTTAGAAACTTTAGAGTGTTTTCTATCCAAATCTACTAATTATATGCATATTCTCGTTTCTGGGCAAGAGTAGTTTAAATCGGGTACATTTTTTATCCGGCCGTGCAAATACTGCCCCCTAGCCCCAATAGGTTAACATGCATGAAACCAAGGCTTTTATGGTTACAGAAGTCAACAAATGATAGCATCTGGGGAATGGGAGTGGAGCTAGGCACTGCATGGCCTGGAATAACCTCCACATCACCAGATGACCAGAGGAGGAGTAGGATAAGTGTACGGCTAAAGGCTAAAATAACTGGTCGTCTAGTACATTCAGAACAGAGAGTAAAAGGAGCACATTTCTGGGTACGGTAGAATAGATTCAAGGTATAATGTACAGACGAAGGTATGGTAGGATGTGGATACAGGTAAACCTGTGCCTAGAGTGATGATGAAAGAGATATTGTCCCTAGAAATATCATTTAAACCAGGTGATGTCACCACATGTGTGGTAGGTGGAACTAAAGTGTTAACCTCTCTGGGCTAGGCGGGACGAATTCGTCCCACCTACGCAACAGCCAGTGTAATCCAGTGGCGCGATTTTCAAATACCTTAAAAATCCTATTACTTCAATTTCTCAAACATATGACTATTTTACAGCTATTTAAAGACAAGACTCTCGTTAATCTAACCACACTGTCTGATTTCAAAAAGGCTTTACAACGAAAGCAAAACATTAGATTATGTCAGCAGAGTACCAAGCCAGAAATAATCAGACACCCATTTTTCAAACTAGCATATAATGTCACAAAAACCCAGAAGACAGCTAAATGCAGCACTAACCTTTGATGATCTTCATCAGATGACAACCCTAGGACATTATGTTATACAATACATGCATGTTTTGTTCAATCAAGTTCATATTTATATCAAAAACCAGCTTTTTAAATTAGCATGTGACGTTCAGAACTAGCATACCCCCGCAAACTTCCGGCGAATTCACTAACAATTTACTAAATTACTCACGATAAACGTTCACAAAAAGCATAACAATTATTTTAAGAATTATAGATACAGAACTCCTCTATGCACTCGATATGTCCGATTTTAAAATAGCTTTTTGGTGAAAGCACATTTTGCAATATTCTAAGTACATAGCCCAGCCATCACGGGCTAGCTAATTAGACACCCGGCAAGTTTAGCACTCACCAATATCAGATTTACTATTACAAAAGTTTGATTACCTTTTGTTGTCTTCGTCAGAATGCACTCCCAGGACTGCTACTTCAATAACAAATGTTGGTTTGGTCCAAAATAATCCATCGTTATATCCGAATAGCGGCGTTTTGTTCGTGCGTTCCAGACACTATCCGAAATGGTAAATAAGGGTCGCGCGCATGGCGCAATTCGTGACAGAAAAAAATCGAAATATTCCATTACCGTACTTCGAAGCATGTTAACCGCTGTTTAAAATCCATTTTTATGCCATTTTTCTCGTAAAAAAGCGATAATATTCCGACCGGGAATGTCCATTTAGCTAAACAGAGGAAAGAAAACAAAGCTTTCGGTCGACGCGGGCACGAGCCTGAGTCTCACAGTACTGTAACCAGCCACTACCCAAACGCGCTACTTTGTTTCAGCCAGAGCCTGCAAAGCCACGATTCAGCATTTTGCTGCCTTCTGAGAGCCTATGGCAGCCGTAGGAAGTGTCACGGGACAGCTAAGATCCTCACTCTTCAATAAACAGAGACAAGAAGAACGACACCTTGTCAGACAGGCCACTTCCTGCATGAAATCTTCTCAGGTTTTTGCCTGCCATATGAGTTCTGTTATACTCACAGACACCATTCAAACAGTTTTAGAAACTTTAGGGTGTTTTCTATCCAAAGCCAATAATTATATGCATATTCTAGTTCCTGGGCAGGAGTAGTAACCAGATTAAATCGGGTACGTTTTTTTATCCAGCCGTGTCAATACTGCCCCCTAGCCCTAACAGGTTAAATAAGTCATATTGAGCAGGTCTCGAGGCTCTACAGTGAAAAAAGACAATAAATACTAACCAAAACAGCAATGGACAAGGCATATTGATGTTAGCGAGACGCATGCGTAGCCGAGTGATCATAGGAGTCAATTGAGTGGCTTTAGGCAGCTTGCGGGCCGGGGCTAGCAAGCTAACAGAAGGGTCTTGGAGGGACGTCGCGATGGAAGAAAGTCTGTTGTGGCCCCCTCGTGCTATTACATCGGCAGACGGATCAGCAGGGCTCCATGTGGTAAACCAGGCCAATTGGCAGAATAGGTATAGTGGCCAAAGAATTTGTCCTGTGGTCCTCTTAATAAGCTAACAGTCCGATGTGCTCTGGACAGCTAGGAGGCCGTGGCTAGCATGCTAGCGGATGGGATTTCAGGGGACAAAGCGACGGCGGAGCCAGTTGAGAAAAACCCCATCGGGTGAATCACGTCGGTGGTCCAGTCATAATGAATCGGTGGGGGTCCAAGCCAGTTGGCAAAAAGAGGTATTGTAGCCCAAGTAGTGGCTGATGGACCTCTTTGGCTAGCCAGGAGATGGGCCTAGCAAGGGTAGCTCCAAGGCAAATTGGTTATTGCTTCGGGCCAGTGATGTTAGCCAGGAGTTGCCACTCGAATAGCAGCTAGCTAGCTGCGGTGATCCAGGTGAAAAAAAATACAAATAAAAGGTTCAGAGCTTGGGGCAGGAATCCGGAGATATGGAGAAAAATAAGTCAGAATTGCTCTGGTTTGAGTCGCACTGTGCAGACTGGCGAGAGTTGTCCGTGCTAGAGGTGGCTGATGACCGCTAGCTGACTACTAGCTAGTAGCTAGTTAGCTGGCTAGCATCTGTTGGGGGTTCCGGTTCAGGCAACGGTTCAGACGACAGATCAGCAGGGCTCCGTATGGTGGGTATAGTAGCCAAAGAATTTGTCCGATGGGCCTCTTAAGCTAATAGTCTGATGTACTTTAGACAGCTAGCGGGTCGTGGCTAACTAGTAGCCAGTTAGCTGGCTAGCTTTTGATGAGTTCTTAAGTATAAAAATAGCAGATCCGTACCACATTGGGTAGGCGGGTTGCAGGAGAGTATACTCATTCCGTAGATAGAAAGTGATATTAAAATATTAAATATATACACGGGAAAAAAACAAGGAAAAACGATGATTACAAGGGACAGGAAAGGACAAAACAAAAACACACGTCCGACTGCTATGCCATCTTGGAAGTTTTTTAATAACAATGATATACACCAGGTTTCTCTTTTGCTGAACAAATAATTTTGTTGGTTTCACTTGGAAAGTGCACAATTCTGATACCTGTCACGCCCTGATCTGTTTCACCTGTCTCTGTGATTATCTCCACCCACCTCCCTGCTGTCTCCAGTTTTCCCCATTAGTCCATGACATATTTATCCCTGTGTTTCCTGTCTCTCTGTGCCAGTTCGTCTTGTTTTGCCAAGTCAACCAGCGTTTCTCCTAGCTCCTATTTTTCCCAGTCTCTGTTTTTTCATAGCCCTCTCGGTTTTTACCCTTGCCTGTCCTGATGCCGAAACCGCCTGCCTGACAACACTGCCTGTTCTGACCTCGAGTCTGCCTATCCCCTTGTACTGTTTGGAATCTGACCTGGTTTATGAACGTTCGCCTGTCCCCAATCTGCCTTTGGCCTACCCCTTTTGGTATAATAAATATCGGAGCTCAACCATCTGCCTCCTGTGTCTGCATTTGGGTCTCGCCTTGTGCCCTTATAGTACGAACTGACCATGACAGACACAGCAGACTGGGACCAGCTCCGTCATGCTGTCTCCCTGCAGGGAGCCACCATTGGGAGGCATGAGGAGCTACTGCTGGACCTTTTGGAAGGGATTCGTTCCATCAGCCACGACCAAGGGTTCAAGGCTATAATGTAGCAAATCAGTGAGTCAGCTTATAGGCAGCCCGCCACCTCTGAGACCTCCCAACCACCCAGTAACCTTTCTAATACTAGTGGATTTGTTCAACCTACCCCGGGTCCTCGAAAGCCCCTCTTACCTCCTCCGGAGTGTTATGCAGGCGATCCTGGTACCTGCTGGGCATTCCTTTCCCAGTGCTCCCTCATTTTCAAACTCCAGCCCTCTTCGTTCCCATCGGACCGATTGAAGATAGCGTATTTAATCACGCTAATGTCCGGAAGGGCGCTCTCCTGGGCAACGGCTGTGTGGGAGCAGCAATCCGCTGTGTGCCATAGCCTGGAGGAATTCATGGCAGAAGTGAGGAAGGTTTTCGATTCTCTGGTGCTCGGGAGGGAGGTGGCTCAAAAACTACTACAGGTTCATCAGAACTCCCGTAGTGTGGCAGACTATGCAGTAGATTTCCCACATTGGGGGGGTCCTGTCACGCCCTGATCTGTTTCACCTGTCTTTGTAAATGTCTCCACCGACATCCAGGTGTCTCCTGTTTTCCCCATTAGTCCCCAGTGTATATATCCCTGTGTCTCCTGTCTCTGTGCCAGTTCGTCTTGTTTTGTCAAGTCAACCAGCATTTTCTGCACCAGATGGAGGGAAAAAAGGGTCCTAAGGTGGGGGGTCAAGTGAATTTCGCCTTTAAAGGTTTTTATCTGTTCACCAACAGCCCTCAAACTTTCTTTATCTCTCTTCAATGTCCTGTCATGATTCTCCAGAAATAATTTCTCATCCCTTTTTCCTACTTTGGCTAAAACAGTTAAAGACCATCCTGTTTTTTCCAACGAGTTATAAATTCTCTGTATTTTTTCCCCAAGCTTTTTGTATATCAGACAGATTCCATCTCTGTCAACAATGACGGAATATTTATTTATTATCTCTTGCCTACACTTCTCTACTTTGAAATGGTTCTTCATATCACTAGACAGTGAATTTAAAATCTCTTTCATGCTCACATCCGAAGGAGCTGTTCTGCCCTTCTCCAGAGTGGATTTCTCAACTAACAATGGCATCACATTAAACTTCAAAAGTTGTATAATATATATCTATATGTTTATATATTTATTTAACCCCAAAATATATACACTAGAAGTCGGAAGTTTACATACACCTTAGCCAAATACATTTAAACTCATTCAAATAAAGTGGTGACCCTAACTGACCAAAAACAGGGAATTTTCACATGGATTAAATGTCAGGAATAGTGAAAAACTAATGTGAAATGTCAGAATAATAGTAGAGAGAATGACCTATTTCAGGTGCATTTCTTTCATCACATTCCCAGTGGGTCAGATGTTTACATACACTCAATTAGAATTTGGTAGCATTGCCTTTAAATTGTTTAACTTCAATCAAATGTTTTGGGTAGCCTTCCACAATAAGTTGGGTGTTGGCCCATTCCTCCTGATAGAGCTGGTGTAACTGAGTCAGGTTTGTAGGCCTCCTTGCTTGCACACGCTTCATCAGTTCTGCCCACATATTTTCTATGGGATTGAGGTCAGGGCTTTGTGATGGCCACTCCAATACCTTGACTTTGTTGTCCTTACGCCATTTTTCCACAACTTTGGAAGTATGCTTGGGGTCATTGTCCATTTGGAAGACCCATTTGCATCCAACCAACCCCCCTAGAAAAAAACTTCTCTCTCCATTCCCCACCCCCACGCCACCGTCCCCAATGCACCAACAACCAACAAAATGAACAAAAGACAAAAAAGAGGGAAAAAAGGGAAAACAACAGAAAACAACAATGCAAAAACAAAACACATCAAGGACAAATCGAAACAGAAAGGCCAACTGTATACGTTTGAGTGCGTGTGGCACTATTTACATGTGTGTATGTGTTCGTGTGTGTGCACATGTCATTTGAATGCGAGCGTGTGTATATGCATGTGTTCTACGTGTACAAGCACCTGTGCGACATCAGCCTCAGGCAAACAGCCATTGGCTGTAACAGCGTTACCCCTCAGTGTCATTCAAACTTACTTTTTTGTTTTGTTTATTTAGACTTTGTTTTTTACTTTTATCTTTGACCGACATTCTATCCCCTGCCCAGCAACTCCACTCCCAATTGTCTCCAGTTCCACATCCCAATCCTCAGCTTCCCTCAGCCGATCCCACATATATCTCTGCTGGCCACCCTCTTTGGATTTCTATGTGCCATATATCTTTCAACTATGCTGTGATGTTTAACATACCATTTTAATCTATCTAATCGAATAGAATCCACAGATTGCGAGTTGAAGATAAATATGATGATTATTAGTATATTAGTAATTGACTGACCAGGTGTATCAAACTCTACAGGTGAAAGGACAATTAGAAAATACATAAGAACATTAGTTACATTTTACACATGTATTGTATCATCACTTCATCCATGCTTAATAACATCAACAATGGGTTATCATTTTGTAGCATACACGGACATAGAGAGCAATAGTAATAGCGTCTTTTTGTAGGCACTAACTCCGGCATGGTTCGTTGGACAAAGCCTATGGGAATATTAATTGAGTTCTTGGATAAAAGACAAAATGAAGGTCTGTGGTAAACACAGGCTTAGTAGATGTTATACGTTTTGTTCTATGAGATGATCTTCATCAGCTAACATCATTTTTTGTGAATTTTAAAGCATTTAAATAATTAGAAAAAGCTCATAACTGATATTTAATAAAGCACATAAAGCACATTGTGGCATATTTAATTTCAGTCAGTTAACACAACCTTTATGAATTATGAAGCCTTTATGCCGATGCGGAGCCCCACCAGGCCTCCACGACTGGACTACTGACGTTAACTGCCCGAGGGAGTTATCCAACTTGGCCCCTCCGTCGCAACGTAACCTGAACGCCCATCTGCGCCCGCTAATTGTTAGCTGTCTTATCGGCTGCTATCTGAATAGGTCTATCAGACAATTTTCTTGGGCCACTATAACTATTTTGCCAATTGGATTGGTCCCCTCTACCAACACGGAACCCCACTAATCTACAGATGGAAACGCACGAGGTGGCTAAAACAGACCTCCCTCCATCTTCTGCAAATTTGCTACCTATGACCCGGCTAGCTGTCTGAATCTCTCTGGACCCTTATGATCACTCGGCTAAGCATGCCTCTCCTTAATGTCAATATGCCTTGTCCATTGCTGTTCTGGTTAGTGTTTATTGGCTTATTTCACTGTAGAGCCTCTAGCCCTGCTCATTATACCTTATCCAACCTTTCAGTTCCACCACCCACACATGCTATGACATCACCTGGTTTCAATGATGTTTCTAGAGACAATATCTCTCTCATCATCACTCAATGCCTAGGTTTACCTCCACTGTATTCACATCCTACCATACCTGTGTCTGTACATTATACCATGAAGCTATTTTATCGCCCCCAGAAACCTGCTCTTTTTACTCTCTATTCTGGATGTCATAGACGACCAATTCTCATAGCCTTTAGCCGTACCCTTAACCTACTCCTCCTCTGTTCCTCTGATGATATAGAGGTGAATCCAGGCCCTGCAGTGCCTAGCTCCACTCCAATTCCCCAGGCGCTCTCCTTTGATGACTTCTGTAACCGTAATAGCCTTGGTTTCATGCATTATAACATTAGAAGCCTCCTCCCTGAATTTGTTTTATTCACAGCTTTAGCACACTCTGCCAACCCAGATGTCCTTGCCGTGTCTGAATCCTGGCTTAGGAAGACCACCAAAAACTCTGAAATCTTCATCCCTAACTACAACATTTTCAGACAAGATAGAACGGCCAAAGGGGGCGGTGTTGCAATCTACTGCAGAGATAGCCTGCAGAGTTCTATCCTACTATCCAGGTCTGTACCCAAACAATTTTAACTTCTACTTTTAAAAATCCACCTCTCTAAAAACAAGTCTCTCACCGTCGCCGCCTGCTATAGACCAGCCTCTGCCCCCAGCTGTGCTCTGGACACCATATGTGAACTGATTGCCCCCCATCTATCTTCAGAGCTCGTGTTGCTAGGTGACCTAAACTGGGACATGCTTAACACCCCAGCCATCTTACAATCTAAGCTTGATGCCCTCAATCTCACACAAATTATCAATGAACCTACCAGGTACCACCCCAAAGCCGTAAACACGGGCAACCTCATAGATATCATCCTAACCAACTTGCCCTCTAAATACACCTCTGCTGTTTTCAACCAAGATCTCAGCGATCTCTGCCTCATTGCCTGCATCCGTAATGGGTCAGCGGTCAAACGACCTCCACTCATCACTGTCAAATGCTTCCTGAAACACTTCAGCGAGCAAGCCTTTCTAATCGACCTGGCCCGGGTATCCTGGAAGGATATTGACCGCATCCCGTCAGTAGAGGATGCCTGGTTATTTAAAAAAATGTCTTCCTCACCATCTTAAATAAGCATGCCCCATTCAATAAATTTAGAACCAGGAACAGATATAGCCCTTGGTTCTCTCCAGACCTGACTGCCCTTAACCTCTTGGGGCTAGGTGGGACGCTAGCGTGCCACCCGTGGTGCACTCCATCAACAGCAGGTGCATTTCAAGAGCGGCAAATTTGAATCCAAATAAATGTCAAAATTCAAATTTTTCAAAAATACAACTATGTTACACCATTTGAAAGATAAACATCTCCTTAATCTAACCACGTTTTACGATTTCAAAAAGGTTTTACGGCGAAAGCATAAATTTAGAGTATGTTAGGACAGTACATTTACAAGAGTTGTGTGTAATGTTTTGTCAAGTCAAAGACAGGGTCACCAAAACCATAAAACCAGCTAAAATGATGCACTAACCTTTTACAATCTCCATCAGATGACACTCCTAGGACATTATGTTAGACAATGCATGCATTTTTAGTTCTATCAAGTTCATATTTATATACAAAAACAGCGTTTTACTATGGCATTGATGTTGAGGAAATCGTTTCCCTCCAATAACCGGCAGTCAAGTCAGCGTCAGAAATTAAATAATTAAAATTAGAAAACATTGGTAAAATATTATATTGTCATTTAAAGAATTATAGATTTACATCTCTTGAACGCAATCAACTTGCCAGATTTAAAAATAACCTTACTGGGAAATCACACTTTGCAATAATCTGAGCACTGCGCCCGGAAAAATACGCGTTGCGATACAGACTAGACGTCATGTTGGGGAGATCTAAAATCGAAAATACTATGTAAATAATCCATTACCTTTGATTCTCTTCATCAGATGTCACTTCCAGGTATCACAGGTCCATAACGAATGTAGTTTTGTTCAAAAAAGCTCATCATTTATGTCCAAAAATCTCCGTCTCGTTAGCACATGATGTAAGGCAGCCGGACTTCTCGTCATGAACGAGGGGAAAAAATATATTTCCGTTCGTTCAAACATGTCAAACGTTGTATAGCATAAATCATTAGGGCCTTTTTTAACCAGAACATGAATAATATTCAAGGTGGACGAATGCATACTCTTTTATAACGTATTGGAACGAGGGTACCCAACATGAAGTAGCGCGCCAGGTGTCTAATGGGACATCACCGTTCCATGGCTCTTGTTCGGTCAGATCTCCCTCCAGAAGACTCAAAACACTTTGTAAAGGCTGGTGACATCTAGTGGAAGCAATAGGAAGTGCCAAAATATTCCTAAACCCCTGTGTTTTTCAATGGGATAGGTTTAAAGTCAATACAACACATCAGGTATCCACTTCCTGTCAGAAAATGTCTCAGGGTTTTGCCTGCCAAATGAGTTCTGTTATACTCACAGACACCATTCAAACAGTTTTGGAAACTTTAGAGTGTTTTCTATCCATATATAATAAGTATATGCATATTCTAGTTACTGGGTAGGATTAGTAACCAGATTAAATCGGGTACATTTTTTTTATCCAGACGTGCAAATGCTGCCCCCTAGACCCAACAGGTTAACCAACACAAAAACATCCTGTGGCGTTTTGCATTAGCATCAAACAGTCCCCGTGATATGCAACTTTTCAGGGAAGTTAAAACCAATATACACAGGCAGTTAGAAAAGCCAAGGCTAGCTTTTTCAAGCAGAAATTTGCTTCCTGCAACACAAACTAAAACAAAGTTCTGGGACACTGTAAAGTCCATGGAGAATAAGAACACCTCCTCCCAGCTGCCCACTGCACTGAGGATAGGAAACTCTGTCACCACCGATAAATGCACTATAATTGAGAATTTCAATAAGCATTTTTCTACGGCTGGCCATGCTTTCCACCTGGCTACCCCTACCGCGGTCAATAGAACTGCACCCCCCCACAACTACTCGCTCAAGCCTTCCCCATTTCTCCTTCTCCCAAATCCAGTCAGCTGATGTTCTGAAAGAGCTGCAAATCTGGACCCCTACAAATCAGCCGGGATAGACAATCTGGACCCTTTCTTTCTAAAATTATCTGCCAAAATTGTTACAACCCCTATTACTAGCCTGTTCAACTTCTCTTTCGTGTCGTCTGAGATTCCCAAAGATTGGAAAGCAGCTGCGGTCATCCCCTTCTTCAAAGGGGGGGGGACACTCTTGACCCAAACTGCTACAGACCTATATCTATCCTACCCTGCCTTTCTAAGGTCTTCGAAAGCCAAGTCAACAAACAGATTACTGACCATTTCGAATCCCACCGCAGCTCTCCGCTATGCAATCTGGTTTCAGAGCAGGTCATGGGTGCACCTCAGCCACACTCAAGGTCCTAAACACCATCGATAAGAAACAATACTGTGCTGCCGTATTCATTGATCTGGCCAAGGCTTTCGACTCTGTCAATCACCACATCCTCATCGGCAGACGCAACTGTCAGGGATGTCGTCGGTAATGGAGGACCAAAACGCAGAAGGTATAGCTCATCTTGAGGTTTATTAACTCCAAAATGAACACCAAAATAACAAAAGAGAACGAACAATCAACACACAGTCTGGCAAGGCACAAGGCTAAACTCAGAACAATCTCCCACAATTAAACAGACAAACACACCCAACTAATATAGGACTTCCAATCAAAGGCAACACCACACAGCTGCCTTCAATTCGAAGTCCACCCCAATTAACCAAACATAGACATACAACTAACTAGATCAACATAGAAATACGTGAAACTCAAACAGTGCCCAAAAACCCCGGAATACTAAATCAAATGCCCTTACTACAAAAACACCACCCTGAACCACATAAAACAAATACCCTCTGCCACGTCCTGACCAAACTACAATACCAATTAACCCTTATACTGGCCAGGACGTGACAGCAACAGCCTTGGTTTCTCAAATGATTGCCTCGCCGGGTTCACCAACTACTTCTCTGATAGAGTTCAATGTGTCAAATTGGAGGGCTTGTTGTCCGGGCCTCTGGCAGTCTCTATGGGGGTGCCACAGGGTTCAATTCTTGGACCAACTATTTTCTCTGTATACATCAATGATGTCACTCTTGCTGCTGGTGAGTCTCTGATACACCTCTACGCAGACGACACCATTCTCTATACTTCTGGCCCTTCTTTGGACACTGTGTTAACAACCCTCCAGACGAGCTTCAATGCCATACAACTCTCCCTCCGTGGCCTCCAACTGCTCTTAAATACAAGTAAAACTAAATGCATGCTCTTCAACCGATCGCTGCTTGCACCTGCCCGCCCGTCCAGCATCACTACTCTGGACGGTTCTGACCTAGAATATGTGGACAACTACAAATACCTAGGTGTCTGGTTAGACTGTAAACTCTCCTTCCAATCTCACATCAAACATCTCCAATCCAAAGTTAAATCTACAATTGGCTTCCTATTTCGCAACAAAGCATCCTTCACTCATGCTGCCAAACATACCCTCGTAAAACTGACCATCCTACCGATCCTCGACTTCTGCGATGTCATTTACAAAATAGCCTCCAATACCCTACTCAATAAACTGGATGCAGTCTGTCACAGTGCCATCCGTTTTGTCACCAAAGCCTCATATACTACCCACCCCTGCGACCTGTACGCTCTTGTTGGCTGGCCCTCGCTTCATACTCGTCGCAAAACCCACTGGCTCCAGGTCATCTACAAGACCCTGCTAGGTAAAGTCCCCCCTTATCTCAGCTCACTGGTCACCATAGCAGCACCCACCTGTAGCATGCGCTCCAGCAGGTATATCTCTCTGGTCACCCCCAAAGCCAATTCCTCCTTTGGCCATCTCTCCTTCCAGTTCTCTGCTGCCAATGACTGGAACGAACTACAAAAATCTCTGAAACTGGAAACACTTATCTCCCTCACTAGCTTTAGGCACCAGCTGTCAGAGCAGCTCACAGATCACTGCACCTGTACATAGCTCATCTATAATTCAGCCCAAACAACTACCTCTTCCCCTACTGTATTTATTTATTTATTTTTCTCCTTTGCACCCCATTATTTCTATTTCTACTTTGCACTTTTTTCCACTACAAATCTACCATTCCAGTGTTTTACTTGCTTGATTGTATTTACTTTGCCACCATGGCCTTTTTGCCTTTACCTCCCTTATCTCACCTCATTTGCTCACATTGTATATAGACTTATTTTCCTACTGTATTATTGACTGTATGTTTGTTTTACTCCATGTGTAACTCTGTGTTGTTGTATGTGTCGAACTGCTTTGCTTTATCTTGGCCAGGTCGCAATTGTAAATGAGAACTTGTTCTCAACTTGCCTACCTGGTTAAATAAAGGTGAAATAAATAAAATGTGTGCTTCATGTGCTTTTTCTAATTACATAAATGCTTCAAAATGCACATGAATAAATGTGCTTGCATGCATTGCTATGGTTACACAGTACCACAAGCTTTCAGGACAAGTCTATCTCTCAAAATAGACCAAAAAGTACATTTTCTACACCAACATATGACATGTCTTCCCACATCCCTTGAATTGCTGCTGGCTGCATTAATTTGCCACACATTGTTGCATCATTGACAAGTTGACTATTTTAATGAGAGCTATTGTTTTTCCCTGATCCACTTCCACTGCTCAAAGTCCCGAAAGGAGGAGTATGATAATGGTGGCCTGGTGGCTTCAAAGGCTCTCATTGGCCAAGGCATAGCGTAACTATACAGGGTTTATATACAGTACTTGTATTTTATATTTTGTGTGCAAAGTTGTCACCAAGGCAAAGGGTGGCTACTTTGAAGAATCTCAAATATAAAATATATTTTGATTTGTTTAACACTTTTTTGGTTACTACATGATTCCATACATGTTATTGCATAGTTTTGATGTCTCCACTATTATTCTACAATGTAGAAAATAGTAAAAATAAAGAAAAACCCTGGAATAAGTAGGTGTGTCCAAACTTTTGACTGGTACTGTGCGTCATTGGGTGTGCCCAGGGGGATGTCAATGTTTTTGTTAAGGCAATGTCGGAAGTGTCTCTGCGTTTGAGATGTCAAATCTGTGAGCGGATGCTCTTGTAACAAAGCCAAACCCATCCCACCTGGGTTAAAGTAGGAAAGTGTAGGCTATAAATAATGACACTCAAATGTACAATTATTAAACAAAATAATAAGGATTTATATTAGCCTAATTGAGGTGTAGATTACATCACACATTTGTAACGTCTGCTTCCAACTCACACCCTCAAACACGTAGATCCCTTGAATGCAGCTCACTTTCCAGCCCACACTCTTAAACACCTAGATCCCCTGAATGCAGCTCACTCTCCAGATCCCAATCACCTGAATTCTAATCACCTGTTCACACACCTGTATGTCATTACCACACACTTTAGTTCAGTTCTTTGCACCCCATCACAGTGAGGTATTATTTGTTTTGTGACACATGTCTTTCAGAGTGCTGGGTTTCCTGTGATTTACTCCTCCTGTGTATGATAGTTTTGCCTGCCTCACTAACGACACCTTTTGCCTATTCCCTGCCTGTACTTTAGCCTATCGGATTTCCTGTTATCTACCTGTTGCCTGATCTCCCGGACTACGTTACTAGCCTTCTCCCTGCCTGTACTGTTACCTTTTGGACCCTCTGTGTATGACCTTCTACCTGCCCCTGGACCCAGCTACCTTCCTCCTCCTGTGGTCCTTTGCAAATAAACACCTGCTGTGCCCTGCGCTTGAAACCAGCTCTCTGTCTCCCCTCGTGTTCAATTCAACATTCCAACATTGAATTTGTAACAAGGCTGCATGGGATTTCTAATCCCGTAATGAGGGTCGGTGCATCCAATGGAAATGTCCACGATAGGTATAGCCTAACACCCAGAGCCGCTTCTGGATTTTACAGCTAATCACTTTCTTTGTTAACCCTTTCGTGTACAAAGAATCTACCATACAGAGCACGAATCGGTAATAATAGCAGATCAACATTGAACATGCTGCAGTCAACACATGACTAGATGGAAAAATAACTTCAGAATGGAAAACATTTTCCCCAGACATAATTTATGCAGTCGTGTGAGTATGTCGAGTTCCTTTATATGAACTAATAAATAAAATTAACGTCGCACCATCAAACTTTCGGGTGGTTGCAATACAAAATAAACAAATTAGAATGTAGTTGTCAGGGCAATTTGTGGTACATATTTTATGTCATAAGGTTGCATAATTCATGTGTAAGGGTTTATTTGCAGTAAATCCTACTATTTGCCATATATCTCTATCTGATATTATAGGGAATGGGGCTCAAGCTAAGGACCTGAAACTATTTCAAATGTCAAATCAGTGAGACAAACTGATATTAGAGAGAAACTGATGTTAGAGAGAAACTGATGTTAAAGACAAACTGATGTTAAAGACAAACTGATGTTAAAGACAAACTGATGTTAGAGAGAAACTGATGTTAAAGACAAACTGATGTTAGAGAGAAACTGATGTTAAAGACAAACTGATGTTAGAGAGAAACTGATGTTAGAGAGAAACTGATGTCAGAGAGAAACTGATGTTAAAGACAAACTGATGTTAGAGAGAAACTGATGTTAAAGACAAACTGATGTTAGAGAGAAACTGATGTTAAAGACAAACTGATGTTAGAGAGAAACTGATGTTAGAGAGAAACTGATGTTAGAGACAAACTGATGTTACGGTGTCTTTCTGATAGCCATACTCACACACACACACAGCTTCCATTGGCCATTTTACACTCCAGGTGTAAGATTTTCCTTTTGAAGAAGGTTGTCTTGTTGAATCATTGGAAGTAAAACAAGTATCCTACAACCTCCAATTGTCTTCTTTTATATTTGAATCTTCTTAACATACATTTTTTGCAAATACCGTTTATGCATTAGATCATAAAAAATTGATTGACACTAATCTTTCAGTGGAATTAATTGGTAATGACATGATTTCAACAATGTTTCACCTCTTAGACTGCTAAATGTGATACCGAAGTAACAATGGTGTAATTATCCTTCTCTCTAAATTGCTATAGGCCTATATATGTGGATTATACTGTACTGCAGGTCATAGGGAAGTCAAAAGTTTCCATGTGCAAAACGAAGGAGTCATGGCTGACTGCAGCCGTGTGTAGCTATAATTACCACTAGGTTACGGGTGTAAGGACGGCCGCTCATGTTCCCCTTGAAAATACTCCTGTTGTTCAAATGGCAAAAGATGCCCTCAACAGTGCTTGACATTACCCGAGTGCATCTGTGCACACTGCCCATAATTAACATGATTATACTGTTTAGTCATGCATCATTTCTCTCCCTTTATTGCATATTTGTGGCATACTGTACTTTATGGGGAGTCTGAAGAATGCCAGCGATCTCATCAGTAATACAATATGTGGGAATGGGCCCACTGATGAGAGGAAATTCTTGTTGGGCTTCTACAATAGAAACAATTTACACGTGCGACTGCTTCTTGTTTGAAAGAGTAAATCAAGCTGACAAAGGTTTGCGCCCAGTTTATGAATAAGCAATTAAATGGAGCCCATTGCATTGCAGTTATACCATTGTTGTTGTTGTTGCGTTATGGCCATTGTTACATTTCCCCAGTGCTTAAAGATGCAATCTGTGATTGCTTCATCAATTTTTTTACTTTTAAATGAATGATATACCTCATTGATTCTTGAAGAATATAACTTATAAATGCCCCATGAGCTTAGTTTAACTGTCGTACGACTTCAGAACCCATAGCTCTGTCTATGAATTTGAGAGTGGTAACTTTCTCCAGCCCCATCCCTCAGCTGTTTCCAAAAAAGTGGTGGGTTGTCCACTTTGTTATTGTTTGAAATGCACATTGCCCCTTTAATCCGGTGGTGGAAACTTATTTCAAGTTGTATTTTCTGAGGCTTAACATACATGTTTTTCTACTAGCCAATCAGATCACGGTGTTTAAATTACAACGAGCCCTAATGAGCAGAACAGTTGTAATGAATGATATAAGGCAGTTTACTCATTGAGTACACTATAAGTAATAATAGTTTTTTTTTTATAAATAGCAGACATTGATTTGATACATTGATACATTTTTTTTTTTTTTGCAAAGATTTCTAAAAACCAGACTGAGCACAAGTTTATCCCTGAATGTGTCCATAGCTCTTTCATGCAGTCAAATGACCAAGTGGCCCCATGGGTGGAATGTTATTAATATTGTTAATAATTTCAGAATTAATTTTAAAAAACTCAAACCCGAAGAAAATCCGGTGTTTCTACAGTATTTCAAGTGGTTTTGTTACATTTTAGTCTTCTGTGATGTACAGTGCATTCGGAAAGTATTCAGACCCTTTGACTTTTTCCACATTTTGTTATGTTAGACTTATTATTATAAAATTGATTTAAAAAATCATCAATCTACACACAATACCCTATAATGATGAAGCAAAAACAGGTTTTTAGACATTTTAGCAAATGTATTAAAAAATGTGAACTGAAATATCACATTTACATAAGTAGTCAGACGCTTTACTCAGTACTTTGTTGAAGCACCTTGGGCAGCGATTACTGCCTCGAGTCTTCTTGGGTATGACGCTACAAGCTTGGCACACCTATATTTGAGGAGTTTCTCCCATTATTCTCTTCAGATCCTCTCAAGTTCTGTCAGGTTGGATGGGGAGAGTTGCTGCACAGCTATTTTCAGGTCTCTCCAGAGATGTTCAATCGGGTTCAAGTCCGGGCTGAGCCACTCAAGGACAATCAGAGACTTGTCCCAAAGCCACTCTTGCATTGTCTTGGCTGTGTGCTTAGTGTCGTTGTCCTGTTGGAAGATGAAGCTTCGTCCCAGTCTGAGGTCCTGAGCACTCTGGAGCAGGCTTTCATCAAGGATCTCTCTGTTCGTTGCTCTGTCCATCTTTCCCTCTATCCTGATTAGTCTCCCAGTCCCTGCCACTGAAAAACATACCCACAGCATGATGCTGCCACCACCATGCTTCACCTTAGGGATGGTGCCAGATTTCCTCCAGATGTGACACTTGGTGGGGCCTCCCGAGTGGCGCAGTGGTCTAAGGCACTGCATCACAGTGCTAGCTGTGCCACTAGAGATTCTGGCTTCGAGTCCAGGCTCTGCCGCAGCCGGCCGTGACCGGGAGACCCATGGGGCGGCGCACAATTTGCCCAGTGTCGTCTGGGTTAGAGAAGGGTTCGGCTGTCAGGGATGTCCTTGTCCCATCTCGCACAAGCGACTCCTGTGGCAGGCCGGGAGCAGTGGTGCTGACATGGTCGCCGGGTGTATGGTGTTTCCTCCGACACATTAGTGTAGCTGGCTTCCGGGTTAAGTGGGCATTGTGTCAAGAAGCAGTGTGGCTTGGTTGAGTTGTGTTTCGGAGGACGCACGGCTCTCGACATTCGCCTCTCCCAAGTCCGTACGGGAGTTGCAGCGATGAGACAAGATTGTAACTACCAATTGGATACCACGAAATTGGGGAGAAAAGCAGGATAAAAAAGTATAAATAAAAAGATGTGGCGCTTGGCATTCAGGCCAAAGAGTTCAATCTTGGTTTCATCAGACCAAAGAATCTTGTTTCTCATGGTCTGAGAGTCCTTTAGTTGACTTTTGGAAAACTACAAGCAGGATGTCATGTGCCTTTTACTGAGAAGTGGCTTCCGTCTGGCCACTCTACCATAAAGGCCTGATTGTTGGAGTGCTGCAGAGATGGTTGTGCTTCTGGAAGGTTCTCCCATCTCCACAGAGGAACTCTGGAGCTCTGTCAGAGTCACCATCGGGTTCTTGGTCACCTCCCTGACTAAGGCCCTTCTACCCCGATTGCTCAGCCTTGGTGGTTCCAAACTTCTTCCATTTAAGAATTATGGAGGCCACTGTGATCTTGGGGACCTTCAATGCTGCAGACATTTTTTGGTACCCTTTTCCAGATCTCTGCCTCGACAAAATCCTGAACTCTACAGACAATTACTTCGACTTCATGGCTTGGTTTTTGCTCGGATATGCACTGTCAACTGTTGGACCTTATATAGACAGGTGTGTGACTTTCCAAATCATGTCCAATCAAATGAACTTGACACATGTGGATTCCACTCACGTTGTAGAAACATCTCAAGGATGATCAATGGAAACAGGACGCACATGAGCTCAATTTCGAGTCTCATAGCAAAGGGTCTGCATAGTCACTTTACCCCTACCTACATGTACAAATTACCTCACCTAACCTGTACCCTTGCACATTGACTCGGTACTGGTACCCCTGTAAATAGCCTTGTTATTGTTATTTTACTGTGTTACTTTTTATTATTTTTTTCTTTAGTTTCTTTGGTAAATATTTTCTTAACTCTTTCTTGAAATGCATTGTTGGTTAAGGGCTTGTAAGTAAGCATTTCACGGTAAGGTCTAGACCTGTTGTATTCGGCGCATGTGACAAATAAAGTTTGATTTGATACATTTGTAATTTTTGTGCAAAAATTTAAAAAAAAAACAGTTTTCTCTTTTTCATTATTGGGTATTGTGTGTAGATTGATGAGGGGAAAAAACAATAAGGCTTTAATGTAACAAAATGTGGGGAAAGGGAAGGGGTCTGAATACTTTCTAAATGCACTGTATATAAAGTGTAATATTGGGATGCAAACTCAAAATGTAATACATTTCAACTCTATATCTGACATGGTACAGGTGTATTATTTTTTGTAAGCCTATAATCATGTGTGTGAGGTGTATACTTTTGTTTAAGACTACCAAGAAATACCCTGATTTAGCCCACTGCAGTAAAAGGTTAGTAATGTGTACAAATGTCTCCATCTGGAAATTGGCATGATAGACTACAGAACACAAGTACTGTGAAAATGTGTTTTCTGTCATGTATTGTGTGTAAACTCATATAACATAAAAACAGTTTGCATAATGATATTAATCTATATACCAAACCTTCAATATATTTTCCAAGCACAATATTATTATATTCTTCATTTTATTTGGTTTTATTGTCATTTTGATCGCATGGATGACCAGTCCTTACATCCATAGCTCCATCTATGAATTTAAGAGTGGTTAAATTTTTCCAGCCTTATTCCTCAGCTGGTTACCATAAAGACTGCCCCTTTAAGGTTTGAGTGAAACAAAAAAGAGTTGTGAAATGATGTTTAGAAACTTTTGTTTATCTCCTGCTAAACCAATTTAATTTATTTATTTTCTCCTCAAAGATAGTACATTTCAGAACAGACATCAGAAATGATTATCAAATGCAAATCACTTTCAAAGCCTCTTGTATATATTTATTTTTAACTCATCTGCCAATAATTCCGATTTTGAAGAAAGTACATCCTCAGGCCTCAGATAAGAATTGCTTCCCTGAACTGCATAATACAAAAGCTCATATACTTGTTTGAAAGTAGGCTTGATGATTGATCATTGTGGCTGTCTACATCCATATAAAATGTGTATTTGAAGAAAAACATTTATCTTAAAAGAAAAAAAACACTTCAGAGGAGATGGTGTTAGATAGGTACAAGATGAAAAGCAGTCTAGTTTGATCTGTTCTGAGTATAGGAACTATTGGTGGTTGTGCACTTTGTAATAACACTGGAGTATGAGACATTGAGATGTGGATGAAGCCTTTTTCTCTCTCATCAAAGGTATTCATTAGTACAGAGCAGATTGTTCTGAAGGGGACTGAAATCACATGGAGCAGCTTTCCGAGGCTTGGATTCAACTTTAGGCTACAACTTCCATGTCAGTGGGAGTGTGACGTCTTATTATGGATTATAGACCCAATTCGATAAATTGCAGATTTAAAAAAAACACTGCGGGTTCACTGATATTGTTTACAATTTACCATGAAAGCATAAAGTGAATTGAAACATTTACCCTAAAATAAATGAAACAATGAAATTATGAAAACTAGCTGGGCATTTCACATCGGCTACTCCCACCCCCTTTTGCCTTCTCTTCAGCAACCCCAGCCGCTGGGCAGAGCCCAATTGAGTGATCTGGGTCAACAGCACCAATGTAACAGTGTTGCTTCTGTCCCTCTCCTTGCCCCATCCTGGGCTCGAAGTAGGGACCCTCTAAACACATCAACAACTGTCACCCATGAAGCATCGATACTTGTCACTTCACAAAAGGCTCTTGCGGATCAAGGGAAAAAACTACTTCTAGGTCTCAGAGCGGGTGACGCCACCGACTGAATCCTACTTGCCCACACCACTAACTAGCGGGTGTCATTTCAACACAATCAATACTTTCGACTAGGTGAACCCATAGTTAACATCCAAGATGGCATAGCAGTCGGACATCTGTTTGGTCTTGTCTTGTCCCGTCCCGTGTATATATATTTTTCTTCGTATATATTTTGTACATATTTTTTCAATTTTTTTATCTTAATTTCCATCTACGGACTGAACATACTCTCCTGCAACCCGCCTCACCCAATGTGGTACTGATCTGCTATTTTTTATACCCATCAGAAGCTAGCCAGCTAACTAGCTACTAGCTAGTAGTCAGTTAGCCACTGCTAGCGGTCATCACCGTTAACTCGGACATCAGCAAGCCTCAGCCCGGTCAATTCCTGCCAGTCTGCACAGCGCGATATCAACCCAGAGCGTATCGGACTGCTTTTTCTCTACCACATCTCCGGATTCCTACCGCAAGCTCTGAACCTTTACACCGGATCATCGCAGCTAGCTGGCTAGCCTCTGATGGGGGTTCCGGTTTTAAAGTATAAAAAATAGCAGATCAGTACCACATTGGGTGAGGCGGGTGGCTACTCCTGGCTAATGTCTCTGTCCCGAAGCAAGAACCAGTTAACCTGGAGCTAGCCTCGAGCTAGGCCCATCTCCCGGCTAGCCGAAGAGATCCTTCAGCCAAATCTTGGGCTACAATACCTCTTTTGCCAACTGGCTAGGACCCTTTACTGCCGACACGGAGCCCCGCCGATCCATCATGACTGGTCTGCCGAAGTCTCACAGAGGCCCATCTGCTAGCCTGCTAGCCCCGGCCTGCTAGCTGTTTGAATCGCCGTGTCTCCAGCTTGCCTAGCTACTCACTGGACAATACGATTACTCGGCAACACATGCCTCTCCCTAATGTCAATATGCCTTGTCTATTGCTGTTTTGGTTAGTAATTTTTGTCTTATTTCACTGTAGAGCCTCCAGCCCTGCTCAATATACCTTAGCAAGCCCTTTTGTTCCACCCCCCACACATGCGATGACCTCACCTGGCTTAAATGGTGCCTCTAGAGACAAAACCTCTCTCATCGTCACTCAATGCCTAGGTTTACCTCCACTGTACTCACATCCTACCATACCCTTGTCTGTATATTATGCCTTGAATCTATTCATCTGCGCCCAGAAATCTGCTCCTTTTACTCTCTGTTCCGAATGCACTAGACGACCAGATATTATTGCCTTTAGCCGTACCCTCATCCTTCTCCTCCTCTGTTCCTATCATGATGTAGAGGTTAACCCAGGCCCTGCAGCCCCCAGCATCACTCCCATTCCCGAGGCGTTCTCATTTGTTGACTTCTGTAACCTTAAAAGCCTTGGTTTCATGCACGTTAACATTAGAAGCCTCCTCCCTAAGTTTGTTTTATTCACTGCTTTAGCACACGCCACCAACCCGGATGTCCTAACCTTGTCTGAATCCTGGTTTAGGAAGACCACCAAAAATCCTGAAATTTCCATCCCTAACTTATAACATTTTTTGACAAGATAGGACTGCCAAAGGGGGCGGAGTTGCAATCTACTGCAGAGATAGCCTGCAGAGTTCTGTCATACTATCCAGGTCTGTGCCCAAACAATTCGAGCCTCTACTTTTAAAAATCCACCTTTCCAGAAACCGTTGCCGCTTGTTATAGACCCCCTTCAGCCCCCAGCGGTGCCCTGGACACCATATGTGAATTGATTGCCCCCCATCTATCTTCAGAGTTCGTACTGTTAGGTTTCCTAAACTGGGACATGCATAACACACCAGCCGTCCTACAATCTAAGCTAGGTGCCCTCAATCTCACACAAATCATCAAGGAACCCACCAGGTACAACTGTAAATTCGTAATCATGGGCACCCTCTTAGATATAATCCTGACCAACTTGCCCTCTAAATACACCTCTGCTGTCTTCAACCAGGATCTCAGCGATCACTGCCTCATTGCCTTCATGCGTATTGGGTCCGCGGTCAAACAACCACCCCTCATCACTGTCAAACGCTCCCTAAAACACTTCAGCGAGAGGCCTTTCTAATCAACCTGGCCCGGTTATCCTGGAAGGATATTGACCTCATCCTATCAGTAGAGGATGCCTGGTTGCTCTTCAAAAGTCCTTTCATCTCCATTTTTAATAAGCATGCCCCATTCAAAAAATGTAGAACTAAGAACAGATATAGCCCTTGGTTCACCCCAGACTTGACTGCCCTTGACCAGCACAAACACATCCTGTGGCGTTCTGCATTAGCATCGAATAGCCCCCGCGATATGCAACTTTCAGCGAAGTCAGGAACCAATATACTCAGTCAGTTAGGAAAGCTAAGGCTAGCTTTTTCTAACAGAAATTTGCATCCTGTAGCACAAATTCCAAAAAGTTTTGGACACTGTAAAGTCCATGGAGAATAAGAGCACCTCCTCCCAGCTGCCCACTGCACTGAGGATAGGAAACACTATCACCACTTATAAATCTATGATAATCGATCATTTCAATAAGCATTTTTCTACGGCTGGCCGTGCTTTCCACCCTGCTACCCCTACCAGCCAATATCTCAGCACCCCCTGCAGCAACTTGCCCAAACCCCCCTGCATCTCCTTCACCCAAATCCAGACAGCTGATGTTCTGAAAGAACTGTAAAATCTGGATCCCTACAAATCAGCTGGCTAGACAATCTGGACCCTCTCTTTCTAAAATTATCCGCCGAAATTGTTGCAACCCCTATTACTAGCCTATTCAACCTCTCTTTTGTATCATCTGAGATCCCCAAAGATTGGAAAGCTGCCGCAGCATCCCCCTCTTCAAAGGGGGGGAAACTCTAGACCAAAACTGTTATAGACCTATATCCATCCTGCCCTGCCTTTCTAAAATCTTCGAAAGCCAAGTTAACAAACAGATCACCGACCATTTTGAATCCCACCATACATTCTCCACTATGCAATCTGGTTTCCGAGCGCACCTCAGCCATGCTCAAGGTCCTAAACGATATCATAACCGCCATCGATAAAAGACAGCACTGTGCAGACGTTTTCATCGACCTGGCCAAGACTTTCGACTCTGTCAATCACCACATTCTTATTGGCAGACTCAATAGCGTTGGCTTCTCAAATGACTGCCTCGCGTGGTTCACCAACTACTCCTCAGATAGAGTTCAGCGTGTCAAATCAGAGGGCCTGTTATCCGGACCTCTGGCAGTCTCTTCTGGGGGTGCCACAGGGTTCAATTCTTTGGCCAACTCTTTTCTCTGTACATACCAATGATGTTGCTCTTGCTGCTGGTGATTTTCTGATCCACCTCTACGCAGACGACACCATTCTGTATACATCTGGCCATTCTTTGGACACTGTTCTAACAAACCTTGAAACGAGCTTCAAAGCTATACAACTGTCCTTTCGTGGCCTCCAACTGCTTTTAAATGCTAGTAAAACTAAGTGCATGCTCTTCAACCGATTGCTGCCCACACCCTCCCGCCTGACTAGCATCACTACTCTGGACGGTTCTGACTTAGAATATGTGGACAACTACAATACCTAGGTGTCTGGCTAGACTGTAAACTCTCCTTCCAGATTCCCATTAAGCATCTCCAATCCAAAATTACATCTAGAATCTGCTTCCTATTTCACAACAAAGCCTCCTTCCCTCATGCTGCCAAACATACCCTCGTAAAACTGACTATCCTACCGATCCTTGACTTCAGCGATGTCCTTTACAAAATAGCCTCCAACACTCTACTCAGCCAACTAGATGTAGTCTATCACAGTGCCATCTGTTTTGTCACCAAAGCCCCATATTTCACCCACCACTGCAACCTGTATGATCTCGTTGGCTGACCTTCACTACATATTCGTCGCCAAACCCACTGGCTCCAGGTCATCTATAAGTCTTTGCTAGGTAAAGCCCGGCCTTATCTCAGCTCACTGGTCACCATAGCAACACCCACCCGTATGACATGCTCCAGCAGGTATATTTCACTGGTCATCCCCAAAGCCAACACTTCCTTTGGCCGCCTTTCCTTCCAGTTCTCTGCTGCCAATGACTGGAACGAATTACAAAAATCACTGAAGCTGGAGTCTTATATCTCCCTCTCTATCTTTAAGCATCAGCTGTCAGAGCAGCTGAGCAGAGCAGAGCAGATCACTGTACCTGTACACAGCCAATCTGTAAATTGCACACACAACTACCTCATCGCCATATTATTCCTTACCCTCTTGCTCTTTTACACCCCAGTATCTCTACTTGCACATCATCCTCTGCACATCTATCGCTCTAGTTAATACTAAATTGTAATTATTTCGCCTCTATGGCCTATTTATTGCCTTTCCTCCCTACTCTTCTACATTTGCACACACTATACATAGATTTTTCTATTGTGTTATTGACTGTACGTTTGTTTATGTGTAACTCTGTGTTGTTGTTTGTGTCGAACTGCTTTGCTTTATCTTGGCCAGGTAGCAGTTGTAATTGAGAACTTGTTCTCAACTGGCCTACCTGGTTAAATAAAGGTGAAATATATATTTTTTAAATAAATAGTGAGGTTGTCCTGTATCTGCAATTGGTTGAATTGTGGCCTATATAGCTTTGTTTGCAATCAGTGGTGGCAGTTACAATGACAATTGTTTGGACTGATCTCCAATGGTGCAATGCTAGTACTATATGTCCACTTTGGTAAACATACGGGCATAGTACGAAACACATCATCAAACAGATATGAGGATTGATACATCAAACAGAGGAAGCTACTGTAACTTGACAAACATAGTGACAGATACCCACCCATCAAAGGAAGGATTCCACCCTCTCTAATGGCCATTTATTATTTTCTCCACCTAACTTTAAACATTGCTGTGAGTACTTAAACAAGCATATCATGTACTTAATGGCATGGAGTTTTTCAGAAGGAAATGAGAAAGTGAGCTACAATGGTGAAAGGCTGATGGGGGCGATTTGCTATCTAATGAAGCAAGGAGCCCTTAGAAAAAGGTTGAGAAGATGTAGAGGGCTACGTGGCACTTGGAGTTCACATTACATTTATATTTAGCCATCACTCTTAGATCACATAGAATGAGTACGTTTGGAGGAATGGGATTTTTCCATACTTCTCTCCCCACCTCAACAGTGGGGATAAAAAATGTAATTTCAGTTTCTATGGTTGCCAATGATACCTGTAACTTTGTTGCCAGTAAGGTCTGTTTTGTGTAGTGATATTGAACGGTAGGCTAATAAGGAACTAGTTGTTGGAGCTACTTTTAGAACAACCAGCATCAAACATTCAAGAAAGCCTTGGTATTACGTTATGTCTGCATAATTTTTTCATACCTAAATTAGACAACCTGATTTAAGTAATAAAGCTAGTTCAACCATGCCAAAGTGGAGTGAACTAGAACGAAAGCTGATCAACAAGTACATTAGAGTGTCTAGTTTGAGAAACAGACGCCTCACAAGTCCTCAACTGGCAGCTTCATTAAATAGTACCTGAAAAACACCAGTCTCAACGTCAACAGTGACGAGGCGACTCCGGGATGCTGGCCTTCTAGGCAGAGTTCCTCTGTCCAGTGTCTGTGTTCTTTTGCCCATCTTAATCTTTTCTTTTTATTGGCCAGTCTGAGATATGGCTTTTTCTTTGCAACTCTGCCTAGAATGCCAGCATTCCGGAGTCGCCTCTTCACTGTTGATGTTGAGACTGATGTTTTGAGGTTACTATTTAATGAAGCTGCCAGTTGAGGACTTGTGAGGCGTCTGTTTCTCAAACTAGACAATCAAATGTACTTGTCCTCTTGCTCAGTTGTTCACCGGGGCCTCCCACTCCTCTTTCTATTCTGGTTAGAGCCAGTTTGCGCTGTTCTGTGAAGGGAGTAGTACACAGCGTTGTACGAGATCTTCAGTTTCTTGCAATTTCTCGCATGGAATAGCCTTCATTTCTCAGAACAAGAATAGACTGACGAGTTTAAGAAGAAAGTTCTTAGTTTCTGGCCATTTTGAGCCTGTAATCGAACCCACAAATGCTGATGCTCCAGATACTCAACTAGTCTAAAGAAGGCCAGTTTTATTGCTTCTTTAATCAGAACAACAGTTTTCAGCTGTGCTAACATAATTGCAAAAGGGTTTTCTAATGATCAATTAGCTTTTTAAAATGATAAACTTGGATTAGCTAACACAACGTGCCATTGGGACACAGGAGTGATGGTTGCTGATAATGGGCCTCTGTACGCCTATGTAGATACTCCATGAATAATAATCTGTTTCCAGCTACAATAGTAATTTACAACATTAACAATGTCTACACTGTATTTCTGATCAATTTGATGTTATTTTAATGGACCATAGCTTTTCTTTCAAAAACAAGGACATTTCTAAGTGACCCCAAACTTTTGAACAGTAGTGTTCATCACAGGATGAGGTTAAGCAGAAAATCACACATTTTGGCTATGTAGAGCCAAACAAATATTGTATATCATATTGCTGGATTGTTGCAAAAATATCTGTGACTCTTTATCACAGTGTAATTGTTTGATAAGGGAATTGGCGATCGTTGCTATTGCCTCATTGAAGAACCCTGCCAGAAAATAAGCCTAAAATACTGCAATATGAAACACTGTGCACTTAACAAGAGAGAGGTCTCAAATGACACCCTATTCCTTACATAGTGCACTGTGGTCCAGGACAAAAAGTGTATTTCTTTATAAACGGTTCACCCAATGTAGATGAAAATACCTTAAAATTAAAGCTGTCAGTCTGCATTTTAACCTCATAGTATCATTTCAAACCAAAGTGCTGGTGTACAGAGCCAAAACAACAACAAATGTGTCACTGACCCAACACTTTTTGAGCTCCCTGTTGATACCAATGCTCTGCTGTAAATGGTTGTCTTGTTTTTTATATTCTTATTTGTGTATTCTGTCATTTCAAACACAAATTAAAGCAGCTAGTATCTAAATATTTATGTTTACAATGTAGATTGGTTTATAAATCATGCCTACCAACATATGTATGAACTAGTGATCAAATAAAATATATATTAACCCAGGTGGCATATCAAACAATGTATTGCACTATATAGGGAATAGGGTATCATTTTAGACACACATGGACAGAATTATAATGGGGCACATGATTCTGTGTTTTCCATCCCAGAGTGTTGTAGAAACACGCTCGACACTAAACCCACTGATGGGGTAGTAATAGGTGTGGATAGGAAGAGAGCACAAAGAATAGCTTGATAAAAGAAAAGCAACACAAGTCACGTCCACCAATTTGATGGGTAGAGGATTCTCAACCCAATATTTTTTCTGTGTGCGTTACTAAGGGTAGAGCATGTAAATTGTTTCTGTCAATGGGGGGTTGTGGTCGTCTTGGTGATGGTTAAAATAGTAGGGGGAGATAATGCAACCTTGACGGGTAACTGTTTGAGTCACTTTGTTGTTTTTAGCTTCTCGGGAAGAGGCCCCATCTCCTTTCCTGCCCGCTGTGTGAGCCTAGCAGGACAGCGCAGGCAGTTAACAGGGCTGGCACATGTACCCCTTTGTCTCATGCTGATAGGTACGAGGGAGACCAGCGGTATCTACAGATTGTGGCATCGGCAGATAATCAATCATGCCTCAGTGGCCAATGGAATAATAGAATATATTACAATGAAAACTAACCGGCACCATAATATCACCAGAATATTCAAATGTTGACTTCACCTGCACTACTCGTTCATACTGAGTCATCTATGACACGTTCGAGTACTCTATGATATACAACACTTTTGATTACTCAAGTGACTTTTATGTTTCAACCTCTGTACCTTCTTGATGAAATGTTCTCTCTAATCGTACTCTAATTGTTGAAAGGTACACATGGTGCTGGGGGTTAATGAAGATTGACATGGTTGTTGTTATTCTCTCCCCTTTCATATTCAGTTCATTATTGTTTTGTATATGTGCTTTTTGTGTCAATTAGTGTGTTGTGGGAGCTTGCTTTGTTAGACTGGTAAATGCGTATACAGTATTTGTATGAAAAACAGGAGTGCCAAAAGTGCCTTTTATCCAAGCCTTGCTGGTTTGGACTCATTGGCCCTGTACACACTGAGGTTGTACAACTGATCTACAGAACATTTGACACAAAGGTTGTGATTCAACTGATATCTCCCCAATGCTTGTGCAATCATTTTTGTGCATAACACCTTGCCGTTGTATCACAACTGTTGTGCCAAATGCGTTGTACAGTCTTACGTTGTAGTGATAATTTAGATTCAATGCAACGTATATCTTAAGATCTCTGTTGCAGACGTTAATAAATAAATGTTGTTCTTTGATTGGTTTTGCTGGACTCTCTTGGGACCTCCACTGGTAGTTTTAGGAGAAGAAAACACCTAATCGCATGGTATCAAGCTCCTTCTTTATAATAATATAGCTTTTTTGAAATTATGTGAACAACCCTACCATCTTTTTATTTTTAAGGTCATGTGTGATGATATTCGTCCATGTATGGACTTCTTTGCAGCTGCTTCAGTTCCTAAAATGAAAATCTAAGTTGTTTTATATGCAGTCTCTCTGTCTCTTGTGTCAGCAGTCTTGGCCCAGTCTCTGGGCATACACTCTCTTCCTCAGAGCTAGATTAGTTGAGCTTCTACTGGTTTTATCTGCATTGCAGAGATACGCCTTTGCCTCCAGGGTATGCCTATTTCAGTGCACCCCGGGCACAACATGGTTTTGTTCATTTTTAACCCTTTATGTTTTAAATGCACAAAAACACCAAGGCCCCAATTCAATACATTTCAGAACCTCACTGTGGATTCACTCAGAAATGCTGGATCTTAAATACAGTTGTGGTTTCATGCTAGTATTCAATGACATTGTCCACAATAACAAGTGTGCTGGTTTTAATGTGGTAAAATACATCCGATACAGCGTAATCTTTCTATTTGAATGTGAGTTTTCAATAGAGCCAACCCACTGGGTACAGACATCAGTTGAACATCTAGTTTTGATTTACATTTGGTTGAGTTGTCTAATGTGAATTCAACGTGTTATTGGATTTACGTAGGTTAAAAGTTGGGTGAAAAATAATGCCCTCTACATTGATGACTTTTTGCAATTCCAATTAGTTTTCGACATTGATTCAACGCCATCACATTGTTTATTTTGGGTTGAAATGATGTGGAAACAATGTTGATTCAACCAGCAATGGTTGATCCCTTGTGGGTGTTTCTTTCAAGCAGCGTGTCAACATCGTGTTTTATCACAAAGTCACAAAGTATCAGTATCTTATGGGTTCTGAGTACGACAGTTGAACTAAGTTCATGAGGTGTTTCTTATGCATATTCTTCAAGAATCAAGGGCTATGTATCATTAATTTAAAAGTCCCAAAATCTATGTACCAATCACAGATTGCCCCAGGTATGTTTTGGTAGCACAGATACAATGGAAACTCACAGGGGTCATATTCTAAGGAACCTATTTTATGGTAAGTTAGAGACAGAAAAGCTTTTATGATGCCATTTTTACTTATCTAGTGTACAGTATGACATCAATTCATTAATCAAGGGAGTAAACATTAACTTGAATTGTGATTATTAAGACGTTCACAACACAAAACAGTACTCCGATTTTGTCTGTATGCTCATTGTTGTGCTATTTCCTGATAAATATTAAATGCATGTTTATCGAATTTGATATATTCCATAAGATTTAGCCAACACAGACTGTATGTGCACAGCATACAAATTGAGTGAGAATGTAGTGCTCTCTTGTGGCTTAAAAGGAAACTGAGCAAACAACCAGAACTAGTCATCTAGACCAGGAGCAGGAGACCTGACCAGGAAAAACTCTAATATCTTTGAGGTTGGAGTTATTCCTGGTCACATCATTTAGTCAGGAAAAACTCCTAGTCGTCGCTAAAAGATATGGTCAGATATATTTTCATCAGAATCATGTGATAAATGAATGTTTGTTGTCAAAGTTCAGCATTATATGGATTGCAAAAGGTAAAGAGTTTAGGGATACTTCAGACAAAATGCAGAAATCTATTGACTCTGACAAGAAATTATTCCCAATCAACAATGAATGCAGGTGTACGACACCAATTTGACGGGGTGCCTCTCAATACTTCCCTTTCAGCTCTTTCAATTCTTTGACTGTCTGCCTCTGGCAGTTTCTTGGGAATCATTGTGTCTTGCCTCTGTTCAGACTTTCTGTTCCTTGCTGACATGCCTTACCTATAATCTAAACAATAATCAACTAGGGTTTTTGTCTACTCCACATTCCCACTTTAAAGGCAATTTACCTCCTCCTTCTGTCTCTTGTTCACAGACAAACATACATTCACTTGAGACTTCTCTCCCATCTCCTCCCTCCTCGCATCCACCCAATCTCTAATCAATTTTTTTCTCGTTACCCACCTCTGTTTCTCCAAAGCTCTAGCTCAGCTATCTCTCCTTACCTATCTGCGCATCACGTCTCTTCCATCACAATATATTCAAGGCTCAGTTTCACTATCTGCTGAACCTCCTTCCCTAATCTAACTTTAATCTCACGTTATTAAGAACCCATCCAGACCCTCCCATCTATACATTTTTTTAGCTCTTGCTCATCTATCTTCCTTCCATTGTTATTGTTTTTCTCCCAGCTAGACCACATTCCCTGTGGGCCTGCATCATATCAGGGAGAAATTCAACAAGTACAGATGTATAGGATCTTAATTTGATCTATTTTGTTGCTGAGAATTTTCCTGCACTGTAGGAAATGCAAACTTCTAGTGTATTTGAGGTTTAAAAAAGCTTCTAAAGTTAGTAATTTCCACTTTAAAATATCAGACTTGATTTGCTCAAATTAAAAATATATCAATCCCTACAAATAAAAATCCATTCATTATAATCCACATAATGTTTTTGATGCTGCAGGATTATATTCCTGCTGAAGCAAAGGGGCTCAAATTAAGATCCTACATCTGTAAGCACCTCACAGCAAAGCAGCAAATTCCTCTCACCTGTTATTCACAAATTATATGGTATGTCATGGCTGCTGCTCTATGGTATTTTTTATACAATAGGTTTTATACAGGGGAAAGTATTGGTTTAGATATTATTACCACAGGAAACCAGAGTTTAGCCTACAAATACAGATATGACCAGTTTCTCACAACAGCAAAATAATCCTGCAGTAACAAGTAATGTGAATTATTGCGTGGATAATTCATGGAGATTTTGGCAGGGGTTGATACATTTTTCGTAAAGTGAAAATCAAGTCTGAAATTTCAGAAGCCTTTTTAAACCTCAAATACACTACTAGTTTTACATTTCCTGCATAGCAGGGTGATCAAATTAAGATCCTACATCTGTACAACAAAAACAACTTGATCAAAATATCATATCATGTGCATTCGGAAAGTATTCAGACCCCTTGACATTTTCCACATTTTGTTATGTTACAGCTTTATTATATCAATCTACACACAATACCCCATAATGACAAAGCAAAAACTGGTTTTATGTATTGCAAATGTATTAAAAATAAAACAAAACAAATCCCTTATTTACATACAGTACCAGTGAAAAGTTTGGACACACCTACTCATTCAAGAGTTTTTCTTTATTTTTACTATTTTCTACATTGTAGAATAATAGCAAAGACATCAAAACTATGAAATAACAGATATGGAATCATGTAGTAACCAACAAAGTGTTAACCTGTTATGGCTAGGGGGCAGTATTTTCACAGCCGGATAAAAAACGTACCCGAATTAATCTGATTATTACTCCTGCCCAGAAACTAGAATATGCATATAATTATTAGCTTTGGATAGAAAACACTCCAAAGTTTCTAAAACTGTTTGAATGGTGTCTGTGAGTATAACAGAACTCATATGGCAGGCCAAAACCTGAGAAGATTCCATGCAGGAAGTGCCCTGTCTGACAATTTCTTGCCCTTCTTGATTATCTCTATCCATTACAGAGGATCTCTGCTGTTACGTGACACTTCCTACGGCTCCCATGGGCTCTCAGAAGGTGGCAAAAAGCTGAATCGTGGCTTTGCAGGCTCTGGCTGAAAAAAAGTAGCACGTTTGGGTAGTGGCTGGTTACAGTACTGTGAGACTCAGGCGCGTGCCCGAGTCGACCTCATGCTTTGTTTTCTTTTGTCTGTTTACCTAAACGCAGATTCCCGGTCGGAATATTATCGCTATTTTACGAGAAAAATGGCATAAAAATTGATTTTAAACCGTGGTTGACATGCTTCGAAGTACGGTAATGGAATATTTAGAAATCTTTTGTCACGAATTGCGCCATGCTCGTGACCCTTATTTACACTTCGGACAGTGTCTTGAACGCACAAACAAAACGCCGCTATTTGGATATAACGATGGATTATTTTGAACCAAACCAACATTTGTTATTGAAGTAGCAGTCCTGGGAGTGCATTCTGACGAAGACAACAAAGGTAATCAAACTTTTGTAATAGTAAATCGGAGTTTGGTCAGGGCTAAACTTGGTCGGTGTCTAAATGGCTAGCCCTGTGATGGCTGGGCTATCTACTGAGAATATTGCAAAATGTGCTTTCACCGAAAAGCTATTTTAAAATCGGACATATCGAGTGCATAGAGGAGTTCTGTATCTATAATTCTTAAAATAATTGTTATGTTTTTTGTGAACGTTTATTGTGAGTAATTTAGTAAATTCACCGGATGTTTGCGGGGGTATGCTAGTTCTGAACGTCACATGCTAATGTAAAAAAGCTGGTTTTTGATATAAATGCTGGTTTTTGATATAAATATGAACTTGATTGAACAAAACATGCATGCATTGTATAACATAATGTCCTAGAGTTGTCATCTGATGAAGATCATCAAAGGTTAGTGCTGCATTTAGCTGTGGTTTTGTTTTTTGTGACAGTATATGCTAGCTTGAAAAATGGGTGTCTGATTATTTCTGGCTGGGTACTCTGCTGACATAATCTAATGTTTTGCTTTCGCTGTAAAGCCTTTTTGAAATCGGACAGTGTGGTTAGATTAACGAGAGTCTTGTCTTTAAAATGCTGTAAAATAGTCATATGTTTGAAAAATTGAAGTTTTTCGGATTTTAGAGGAGTTTGTATTTCGCGCCACGCCCATCATTGGATATTGGAGCAGGTGTTCCGCTAGCGGAACGTCTAGATGTAAGAGGTTAAACAAATCAAAGTATATTTTAGATTTTAGATTCTTCAAAGTTGCCACCAATTGCATTGATGACAGCTTTGCACACTCTTGGCATTCTCTCAACCAGCTTCATCCAGTAGTCACCTGAAATGTAATTCAATTAACAGATGTGCCTTGTTAAAAGTTAATTTGTGGAATTTCTTTCCTTCTTTGTCACACCCTGATCTGGTTCACCTGACCTTGTGATTGTCTCCACCCCTCCAGGTGTCGCTTATTATCCCCGGTGTATTTATCCCTATGTTTCCTGTCTCTCTGTGCCAGTTCATCTTGTCCAAGTAAACCCATGTCTCTCCTAGCTCCTATTTTTCCCAGGCTCAATTTTTTCATAGCCATCCTGGTTTTGACACTTGCCTGTCCTGACACCGAATCTGCCTGCCTGACCACTCTGCCTGTTCTGACCTCGAGCCTGCCTATCCCCTTGTATTGTTTGGACTCTGACGAGGTTTATGAATTCTCGCCTGTCCCCGACCTGCCTTTTGCCTACCCCTTTTGGTGTAATAAATATCACAGCTCAACCATCTGCCTCCTGTGTCTGCATTTGGGTCTCGCCTTGTACCCTTATAGTACGAACTGACCATGACAGACACAGCAGACTGGGACCAGCTCCGTCACGCTGTCTCCCTGCAGGGAGCCACCATTGGGAGGCATGAGGAGCTACTGCTGGACCTTTTGGAAGGGATTCGTTCCCTGACGGAACGCCACAAGGTTATAATGGAGCAAATCAGTAGGTTAGCTCATAGGCAGCCCGCCACCTCTGAGACCTCCCAACCACCCAGTAACCTTTCTACTACTAGTGGATTTGTTCAACCTACCCTGGCTTCACGAGAACCCCGCTTACCTCCTCCGGAGCATTATGCAGGCAATCCTGGTACTTGCCAGGCATTCCTTTCCCAGTGCTCCCTCATTTTTGAACTCCAGCCCTCTTCGTTCCCGTCGGACCTATCGAAGATAGCGTATTTAATCACGCTAATGTCCAGAAGGGCGCTCTCCTGGGCAACGGCTGTGTGGGAACAGCAATCCGCTGTGTGCCATAGCCTGGGGGAATTCATGGAGGAAGTGAGGAAGGTTTTCAATTCTCTGGTGCCCGGGAGGGAGGTGGCTCAAACTACTGCAGGTTCATCAGAACTCCCGTAGTGTGGCAGACTATGCAGTAGATTTTCGCACATTGGCCACCGAGAGTTCCTGGAATCTGGAGGCTCTGTTTGACACCTTTCTCCACGGACTGTTGGAGGGGATAAAGGATGAGCTCGCAACTCGGGAAATACCATGGGACCTCGATTCCCTCATCGCCCTGGTGATTAGGATTGATGGGCGCCTACGAGAACGCCGGTGTGAGAAGAGGTCGGGTCTCGGGAACCCTCGTTCGTCTGCTGGTGCTGGTGCCTGTCCGAAGGTATCCGGAAATCCCCGATGTTGGTTTTTCTGAGGAGAGCCGAAAACACCAGAGGTTCCCAGAGAATCATCGACGACGGGTGAGTTAAATACTCCTGAGCCCATGCAACTGGGAAGGGCTAGGTAATTGGTTGGGGAACGATCACGTAGGCTGAATTCTAACTGTTGTCTGTACTGTGGAGGGGCGGGACATTATATAGCCACTTGCCCAGTTAAGAAGCCCTTTTCTTTAGTGGGTACAAGTACTCTGGTGAGCCAGACTGGGAGTCCCCTAACTTCCATCACCTGTCAACCTTTTTTGTGATTCTGCTGTGGAGAGACCAGTCTAAGTGTCTCTGGGTGCTCATTGACTCTGGGGCTGATGAGAGTTTTATGGACACTACCATGGTTTATGAATTAGGTTTTCCCACTCTGTCCCGATGGATGCAAGTGCACTGGACGGCCGCTCTATTGGCAGAGTCACCCATAGCACTGTTCCCGTTTATATACGGGTATCAGGAAACCACAGTGAGGCCATACAGTTCCTTCTCATCAATTTCCCGCCATGATCCTGTGGTTTTGGGATTTTCTTGGCTCCAGAAACACAATGCTGTTATTGACTGGACCCCGAGCTCCATCCTGGGTTGGAGCCCGTGTTGTCATTCTCATTGCCTAATAGCGGCACAACCGTCCTTGAGACGTCCTCCTCAGGACGTAAGCAAAGCCACAGATGTGTCTGCCATCCCCGCTGAGTACCATGACTTCCTGGAGGTCTTCAGTAAGGCACGGGCTACTTCTCTTCCCCTGCACCGTCCTTATGATTGTGTCATTGATCTCCTCCCAGGCACCACACTACCTCATGGTCAGCAATATTCTCTATACGGCCTAGAGACCAAGGCCGTGGAGGAGTACATTGAGGATTCTCTGGCTACTGGAGGCATCTGTCTGTCTGCATCTCCTGCCGGCGTGGGGTTTTTCTTCATTGAGAAGAAGGACAAGACCCTGCGTCTGTGCATTGACTACCGGGGTCTGAATGATATAACGATCAAGAATTGTTACCCCCTTCCACTCCTCTCCTCTGCCTTCGAACCTCTCTAGGGGGCCAACATTTTTTCCACACTGGACCTTTGGAATGCCTACCACCTGGTTCGGATACGCGAAGGAGATGAGTGGAAGACAGCATTCAACACAGCCAGTGGACATTATGAGTACCAGGTCATGCCGTTTGGATTCACCAGCTGTCTTCCAGGCTCTGGTAAACGATGTGCTTCAGGACATGCTAAACCGTTTCATGTTCGTCTACCTTAACGACATCCTGTTTTTTTCCCGGTCTGCCCAAGAATGTGTTCTTCATGTCAGACAAGTCCTTCAGCGCCTCCAGGAGAACCAATTGTTCGTGAAAGCCGAGAAGTGTGAGTTCCACCGCTCTACAATCTCATTTCTGGGTTATGTCATCGCTGAAGGAAATGTCCAAATGGATCCTGGAAAAGTGAAAGTAGTGGTAGATTGGCCTCAACCTACATCCAGGGTGCAGTTACAACGTTTCCTGGGTTTCGCTAACTCCAAGATGGCGAAGCAGTGGGGATGTCTGTTTTGATTGTCTTGTCCCGTCCCTTGTATATATCATTTTTCTTCGTATATATTTCAGCTAACTAGCTACTAGCTTGTAGTCAGTTATCCACTGCTAGCAGTCATCACCGTTAACTCGGACTGCCAGCCTCAGCTCTGAAAACTCTTGCCAGCCTGCACAGCGCGATATCTACCCAGAGCATATCGGACTGCTTTTCTCTACCACGTCTCCGGATTCCTACCGCAAGCTAACGTCTAATGTCTCTGTCCTGAAGCATGAACCAGTTAGCCTGGAGCTAGCCTTGAGCTAGGCCCATCTCCCGGCTAGCGGAAGAGATTCCATCAAGCAATCCCTAAGCTTCAATTACCTCTTTTGCCAATTGGCCTGGACCCTTTGCTGCCGACACGAAGCCCAGCCGATCCATCACTGCTGGTCTACTGACGTAACCATCCGATGGGGTTTCTGTCCCGAAGCAAGCACCAGTTAGCCTGGAACTAGCCTCGAGCTAGGCCCTTCTCCTGGCTAGCCGAAGAATTCCATCAGATAATTCCTGGGCTTCAATACCTCTTCTGCCAATTGGCCTGGACCCTCCTTTGCTGCCAACACGGAGCCCCGCCGATCCATCACGACTGCTCTGACAACGTAACCATCAGAGGGGGATTCAACAGACTCTCCCGTTGCGACGTCCCCCTGAAGCCCATCTGCTAGCCTGCTGCTAGCCCAGGCCTGGTAGCTGTCTGAATCGCCGTGCCTCCAGCTCGCCTAGCTACTCACTGGATCATATGATCACTCGGCTACACATGCCTCTCCCTAATGACAATATGCCTTGTCTATTGCTGTTTTGGTTAGTAATTTTTGTCTTATTTCACTGTAGAGCCTCCAGCCCTGCTCAATATACCTTACCTAGCCCTTATGTTCCACCCCCTACACATGCGGTGACTGCGCCTGGATTAAATGGTGCCTCTAGAGACAAAATCTCTCTCATCGTCACTCAATACCTAGGCTTACCTCCACTGTACTCACATACTACCATACCCTTGTCTGTACTTTATGCCTTGAATCTATTCTTCCGCGCCCAGAAACCTGCTCCTTTTACTCTCTGTTCCGAACGCACGAGATGACCAGTTCTTATAGCCTTTAGCTGGACTCTTCCTACTCCTCCTTTGTTCCTCTGGTGATGTAGAGGTTAACCCAGGCCCTGCAGCCCCCAGCATCACTCCCATTCCCCAGGCACTCTCATTTGTTGACTTCTGTAACCGTAAAAGTATTGGTTTCATGCACATTAACATTAGAAGCCTCCGCCCTAAGTTTGTTTTATTCACTGCTTTAGTACACTCTGCCAACCCAGATGTCCTAGCCGTGTCTGAATCCTGGCTTAGGAAGGCCACCAAAAATCCTGAAATTTCCATCCCTAACTATAACATTTTCTATAACTGCCAAAGGGGTGGAGTTGCAATCTACTGCAGAGATAGCTTGCAGAGTTCTGTCCTACTATCCAGGTCTGTGCCCAAACAATTCAAGCTTCTACTTTTAAAAATCCACCTTTCCAGAAACAAGTCTCTTACCGTTGCCGCCTGTTATAGACCCCCCTCGGCGCCTAGTTGTGCACTGTACAAAATATGTGAATTGATCGCCCCCATCTATCTTCAGAGTTCATACTGTTAGGTGGCCTAAACTGGGACATGCTTAACACACCGACCGTCCTACATTCTAAGCTAGGTGCCCTCAATCTCACACAAATCATCAAGGATCCTACCAGGTACAACCCTAAATCCGTAACCATGGGCACCCTCTTTGATATCATCCTGACCAACTTGCCCTCTAAATACACCTCTGCTGTCTTCAACCAGGATCTCAGCGATCACTGCCTCATTGCCTGTGTGCGTACTGGGTCCGCGGTCAAACGACCACCCCTCATCACTGTCAAACGCTCCCTAAAACACTTCAGCGAGCAGGACTTTCTAATCGACCTGGCCCGGGTATCCTGGAAGGATATTGACCCCATCCCGTCAGTAGAGGATGCCTGGTTGCTCTTCAAAAGTGCTTTCCTCTCCATCTTTAATAAGCATGCCCCATTCAAAAAATGTAGAACTAAGAACAGATATAGACCTTGGTTCACCCCAGACATGACTGCCTTTGACCAGCACAAAAGCATCCTGTGGCGTTCTGCATTAGCATCGAATAGCCCCCCGATATGCAACTTTTCAGGGAAGTCAGGAACCAATATACTCATTCAGTTAGGAAAGCTAAGGCTAGCTTTTTCAAACAGACATTTGCTTCCTGTAGCACTAATTCCAAAAGGTTTTGAGACACTAAAGTCCATGTAGAATAAGAGCACCTCCTCCCAGCTGCCCACTGCACTGAGGCTAGGAAACACTGTCACCACCAATAATTATAATTATTATCTATGATAATCGATCATTTCAATAAGCATTTTTCCACGGCTGGCCATGCTTTCCACCTGGCTACCTCTACCCTGGCATACATTTACATTTACATTTTAGTAATTTAGCAGACGCTGGAGCCCGTCCAGAGGTTATCCAGAGCCACTTACAGTAGTGAATGCATACATTTCATAAAAAAAATGTTTTATCCGTACTGGTCCCCCGTGGGAATTGAATCCACAACCCTGGCGTTGTTTAAGATCCCAAAAGATTGGAAAGCTGCCGTGGTCATCCCCCTCTTCAAAGGGGGACACAATCCAGACCCAAACCGTTATAGACCTATATCCATCCTGCCCTGCATTTCTAAAATGTTCAGAAGCCAAGTTAATAAAGAGATCACCGACCATTTCGAATACCACCGTACCTTCTCCACTATGCAATCTGGTTTCTGAGCTGGTCATGGGTGCACCTCAACCACTCTCAAGGTCCTAAACGATATCATAACCGCCATGGATAAAAGACAGCACTGTGCAGACGTCTTCATCAACCTGGCCAAGGCTTTTGACGCTGTCAATCACCACATTCTTATCAGCAGACTCAACAGCCTTGGTTTCTCAAATGAATGCCTCGCCTGGATCACCAACTACTTCTCCGACTTTAGTGTGTCAAATCGGAGGGCCTGTTGTCCGGACCTCTGGCAGTCTCTATGGGGGTGCAACAGGGTTCAATTCTCGGGCGGACTCTTTTCTCTGTACATACCAATGATGTCGCTCTTGCTGCTGGTGATTCTCTGATCCACCTCTACGTAGACGACACCATTCTGTATACTTCTGGCCCTTCTTTGAACACTGTGTTAATGATAAGATAATTATCTAATGAAGTTAAATGAATCAATAATCCATTATGAATTAGTAGTTATGTAGCATGGATAATAAACTAAGTCAATGTACTGAACGTTAGTCCCATCAAGTCTAGACATGGGTGTGTGAGATACTGGGAGTAGCCTTCTGTCACGATTCTCTAAGACAGAACCCAGAAGCAGACCAGGACAAGGTGAGTAAAATGAAAGGGAGTATTTATTGGTAGTCTTGATGTGTAATTTGAGTGATCCAGGAGACGGAGCAGCAGCGGAGGTGAGTTGATGAGAGTAAATGGGTTGATCCAATGAAGTCACTGTATCCACCGACGGCCAGGCAAGGGAGTTGAATGTTCTGGGAGAATGACTGTAGACAGAGTAAACTGGAGTGAGTAACCAGTAACAAGCACAAAACAACAAAACTAGCTCAGGAAACATGAGGCTGATACGCTGGCACAACATACTGTTCGTTGCTAACGATCCGGCAGGGAATGGATGTCAGCTCAGGGTTTAAGAAGAGGTGAAGATCAGAACCAGGTGTGCAGAAGGTTGATGAGATGTGGGTAATAAATAGATCTCCCTCCTAACCTTGTTGCCTGGCAACCAGACAAGTGCGTTCAGGAACATTAGACAACACTCAAACAAAAACAGTAATCTCAGGCAGAAACAGACTCAGGAAGCGGGATTCCTGACACCTTCAAGGTTCTCCTAATCTATGGGGAAAGGAACAGGCAGTGCTGGAACAGTGGTAGGAGGTCAAGGAAGAGATACTGTTCACCTACTGTCTGTGCGTATGTGTGTGCATAGGTTATCTACTTTTGGGTGTGGAGGTGTGTGCGTAAGCGGAAAGAGAGGATAAAATGAACATCTTTGTGCATGTAGGGCAGAACGTTCTCTGAATAAACTGTACAAGACCTTTTGGAGAAAGCTGAGTCCTTGCCTAATTATTAACCCATTGTCTTACAAACCCTGGGGATTAGTCAAGGCTTATTGATTGTTAATTATAATCATTAAGATAGAAAATTCCCTTGACAACTGGTCCTTCGAGCTCGGATCTCAATATCTGCCTCTGTCGGTCCAGGGAGACACCGAAACCGTGCACGGGCGGATGAAATATCCATAGATTAAAGACCTGGCCACTTGCTGGCCCCTTACTCAGCCAACCCACCTCGGTTCACCTTAACTCCTGATGAGTACCAGTGTTAAAGATACAAGAATGGCACCGAGAACTTAGATGATTTTAATGGCTGAAAGGTAGTCGTTAACCTCTCTAGGGTCGGCAGGACGAAATCGTCCCACCTACTCAACAGCCAGTTGAATCCCGTGGCGCGTTATTCAAATACCTTAGAAATGCTATTACTTCAATTTCTCAAACATATGACTATTTTACACCATTTTAAAGACAAGACTCTCGTTAATCTAACCACACTGTCCGATTTCAAAAAGGCTTTACAACGAAAGCAAAACATTAGATTATGTCAGCAGAGTACCCAGCCAGAAATAATCAGACACCCATTTTTCAAGCTAGCATATAATGTCACATAAACCCAAACCACAGCTAAATGCAGCACTAACCTTTGATGATCTTCATCAGATGACAACCCTAGGACATTATGTTATACAATACATGCATGTTTTGTTCAATCAAGTTCATATTTATATCAAAAAACAGCTTTTTACATTAGCATGTGACGTTCAGAACTAGCATACCCCCCGCAAACTTCCGGTGAATTTACTAAATTACTCACGATAAACGTTCACAAAAAACATAACAATTATTTTAAGAATTATAGATACAGAACTCCTCTATGCACTCGCTATGTCCGATTTTAAAACAGCTTTTCCGTGAAAGCACATTTTGCAATATTCTCAGTAGATAGCCCGGCATCACAGGGCTAGTTATTTAGACACCCACCAAGTTTAGCACTCACCAAAATCAGATTTACTATAAGAAAAATGTTATTACCTTTGCTGTCTTCGTCAGAATGCACTCCCAGGACTTCTACTTCAATAACAAATGTTGGTTTGGTTCAAAATAATCGATAGTTATATCCAAATATCCTCTGTTTTGTTCGTGCGTTCAAGACACTATCCGAATGGTAAAGAAGGGTGACGCGCACGACGCATTTCGTGACAAAACATTTCTAAATATTCCATTACCGTACTTCGAAGCATGTCAACCGCTGTTTAAAATCAATTTTTATGCCATTTTTCTCGTAAAAAAAGCGATAATATTCTGACCGGGAAAGCGTGTTTAGGTTCAAAGACGAAAGAAAATAAAACATGGGGTCGACTCGTGCACGCGCCTCAGCCCATTGTCCTCTGATAGAGCACTTGCCAAAAGCGCTCATGTTTTTTAGCCAGTGGCTGGAATTACATCATTCAGCTTTATCCCGCCTTCTGAGAGCCTATGGGAGCCGTAGGAAGTGTCACGTTACAGCAAAGATCCTCAGTCTTCAATAAACAGAGTCAAGAAGCTCAAGGAATGGTCAGAGAGGGCACTTCCTGTACAGAATCTTCTCAGGTTTTTGCCTGCCATATGAGTTCTGTTATACTCACAGACACCATTCAAACAGTTTTAGAAACTTTAGGGTGTTTTCTATCCAAAGCCAATAATTATATGCATATTCTGGTTTCTGGGCAGTAGTAATAACCAGATTAAATCGGGTACGTTTTTTTATCCGGCCGTGTAAATACTGCCCCCTACCCCCAACAGGTTAATGTGACTGAGTTAGGTTTAGAAGTACAGGACAAAATTCTTAACCTCACAGCACCTATAACTGATGTAGGGTGGGCTAGTACCAGCAAAGGACGCATGCGACAAAAATTACCACAAAGGGTGGTTAGGAACTTGCGCCCTGGGGTTATAGGTCCAACCAGTTTGAGTTAGTCATCAGAGGCCAGTTATAGGAGGCTAAGTTAGGCACAGGAGGAGTTTTGACCAGGATGAGAGTAGCTTTGTCTAGAAGGATGCTATTGTCATCCTCAGGGAAGTTCCAGATGAATACAAAGCTATGAATCAAATATGTGAGGACTTTAACACTACATTATTCTGGTGGTTGACAATAAATAAAAATGTGGATTGGATTAATGACATCTTTTTTAATCAACAGAGATTCATGAATGAAACCGGGGATGCAGTAAAGAGGTTCTCTGATCAATTATCCGCCACCTCCCTCATGACCGGGTAAAAATAGACTGACTCTCGATATGTTATTGGCAGAAGAGGGCGGTGTAGGTAGAATGATTAGGTTCAGTGCTGTACGTACATTCCTGATAACACAGCTCATGTTGGTGAAATGGAAAAGTGTTGTAAGAACTGTATTGTGGGCTGCTTTCACCTGTATGAGTGTGTTGATATTGTGTGATTGATGAGTATATGCCAAGTATGAACTCACTGTGCGTGCAGATGCATGCACACCTGCCTGCTGCCGTTCCTGAGCAAGCTCTGGACTGGTGGTGCCCCGATCCCACAGCTGAATCAACTTTAGGAGACGGTCCTGGCGCTTGCTGGACTTTCTTGGGCGCCCTGAAGCCTTCTTCACAACAATTGAACCACTCTTCTTGAAGTTCTTGATGATCCGATAAAGGATTTATTTAGGTGCAATCTTACTGGCAGCAATATCCTTGCCTGTGAAGCCCTTTTTGTGCAAAGCAATGATGACGGCACAGGTTTCCTTGCAGGTAACCATGATTGACAGAGGAAGAACGATGATTCCAAGTACCACCCTCCTTTTGAAGCTCACTGTCTTATTCGAACTCAATCAGCATGACAGAGTGATCTCCAGCCTTGTCCTCGTCAACACTCACACCTGTGTTAACGAGAGAATCACTGACTTGATGTCAGCTGGTCCTTATGTGGCAGGGCTGAAATGCAGTGGAAATGTTTTTTGGGGGATTCAGTTCATTTGCATGGCAAATAGGGACTTCGCAATTAATTGCAATTCATCTGACCACTCTTCATAACATTCTGGAGTATATGCAAATTGCCATCATACAAACTGAGGCAGCAGACTGTGAAAATTAATATTTGTGTCATTCTCAAAACTTTTGGCCATGACTGTACTCTATACAAATTGGATGCAGTCTATCACAGTGGCATCCGTTTTGTCACCAAAGCCACATATACCACCCACCACTGCGACCTGTATGCTCTCGTTGGCTGGCCCTAGCTTCATATTCGTCGCCAAACCCACTGGCTCCAGGTCATCTGTAAGTCTTTGCTAGGTAAAGCCCCGCCTTATCTCAGCTCACTGGTCACCATAGCAGCACGCGCTATAGCAGATATATTTCACAGGTCACCCCCAAAGCCTGTTCCTCCTTTGGCCGCCTTTCCTTCGAGTTCTCTGCTGCCAATGACTGGAACGAATTGCAAAAATCTGTAACGGTTGTTGCCGGATATAGACCAAAATGCAGCGGGGAAATGTGCACTCATCTTCTTTATTATAAACGGACAAGAAGGATAACCAAAACAAACACGTACACAAAGAAACCACAACGACTAATCACAAGCTGGTAAGGCACAAGGCTATACACAGAACAATCTCCCACAAAGTACTCAACAAACACACACCTATATATAGGACTCTCAATCAGAGGCAACTAGAAAACACCTGCCTCCAATTGAGAGTCCAACCCCAATTAACAAACATAGAAATACAGAAGACTAGACAGAACATAGAAATACACTAACATAGAACAGTGCCCAAAAACCCCCGGGAATACATAAATCAAATACCCTACTAAACAAACCACCACCCCGAACCACATAAAACAAATAACCTCTGCCACATCCTGACCAAACTACAATAACAAATAACCCCTATTACGGGTCAGGACGTGACAAAATCACTGTAGCTGGAGACTCATATCTCCCTCACTAACTTTAAACATCAGCTGTCAGAGCAGCTCACAGATCATTGCACCTGTACATATCCCATCTGTAATTAACGCATTTGTCATGACTTCTCCCAAAGTCGATGCCTCTCCTTGTTCGGGCGGTGTTCGGCGGTCGACGTCGCCGGTCTTCTAGCCATCGCCGATCCATTTTTCATTTTCCATTTGTTTTGTCTTGTTCTCCCACACAACTGGTTTTCATTGTCCCTCATTACTGTATGTGTTGTGTATTTAACCCTCTGTTCCCCCCATGTCTTTGTGTGGTATTGTTTATTGTAAGTGCATGTGCACATGTGTTTGACTGGTGTGCATCGGGTTATTGTGCCCATATTTTGTATTTTCTTATGCCGTTGGTTTTACTATTAAACTGCTCCGGCTATTTACCAAGTTCTGCTCTCCTGCGTCTGACTTCCCTGCCACCAATTACACACCCTTTACAGAATACCACACCGACCATATGGAGTCAGCAGGAGCAGGTGCCCCTGGTATGGGGATAGAGGAGCGCGTCCAGGAGTAAGCGGCGATGATCCACCATCTTGGCGTCTCGATGGACCACGTCGTTCAGACCATGGACCGCTGGGAGATACAGAGAGTTCCTCCAGCGCCTCCACCAGCACAACCAGGGTTACCACTACTCGTCCCTCCTGTGTCCGGTCCCAGTGGGATGCGTCTCGCCCTTCCCAGGGAGTATGATGGAACGGCGGCACGGTGCCAGGGTTTCCTGTTACAGCTGGACTTATACCTGGGCACCGTTTACCCGGCTCCCTCGGGAAGGGAGAGGGTGTCCGCCTTCGTTTCGTGCCTCTCGGGGAGAGCTCTGGAGTGGGCTAACGCCATGTGGGGAGAAGAAGACACGGCGTTGGATGACTTCGAGGAGTTCACCTGCCACTTCCGGGCAGTCTTTGACCACCCGCCCGAGGGTGAAGCGGCGGGTGAACGTTTCATCGAGAGTTGGCCTGCAGGGACACCACCCTTACCTTCGACCAGCTGGTGGACCTGTCCATTCGGCTGGATAACCTGCTGGCTACCCGTAAACGTCCAGATCGGGGTCTGTCGGTTCCATCCCCCAGCACCACCGCTCCGATAACCATGGAGCTGGGAGGTGCGCGCTCAGGGAGACCGGAGGAGGTTCCGTCTCGTGCACCATCTGTGGCCGCAGAGGTTACACTGCCAATCGGTGCCGGGTTGGTTCCTCTGGGGGTCGAGGCAGCAGGCAGGGCGCTCTGGCATCACCCCAGGTGAGAAGGCACCATTCTCACCCAGAGCCCTCTGTTGCACACATGTTTTTGTTTGTTACTTTTCCTGAGTTTTCCCTGCATTCTCAGCATAAGGCGCTCGTCGATTCAGGCGCGGCTAGGAATGTTATAGACAGATCATTAGCCCATAGTTTAGGGATCCCCATCGTTCCTGTGGCTATGCCCTTCCCAGTTCATGCCTTAGATAGTCGACCATTAGGGTCAGGGTTGATTAGGGAGGCCACCGCTCCTCTGGGCATGGTGACGCAGGGGGGTCACAAGGAGAGAATCAGTCTCTTTCTCATTGACTCTCCTACGTTTCCCATGGTGCTAGGTCTACCCTGGTTAGCTTGTCATAACCCCACTGTTTCATGGCAACGGAGGGCTCTCACGGGGTGGTCGCGAGAGTGCTCGGGGAGGTGCTTAGGGGTTTCCCTAGGTGCTACTATGGTGGAACGTCCAGACCAGGTCTCCACAGTGCGCATTCCCCCCGAATATGACGATTGGCTCTCGCCTTCTCTAAAAAGAAGGCGACTCATTTACCACCCCATAGAAGGGGGATTGTGCGATAAATCTCCTGGTAGACGCCGCACTTCCCAGGAGTCACATGTATCCCCTGTCACAGGCGGAGACGGTGGATATGGAAACATATCTCTCCGAATCCCTGCGTCAGGGGTACATTCGGTCCTCCACTTAACCCGCCTCCTCGAGTTTCTTTTTTGTGAAGAAGAAGGAGGGAGGTTTGCGCCCGTGTATTAACTATCGAGGCCTTAATCAGATAACGGTGAGGTACAGTTACCCGCTACCTCTAATCGCCACGGCGATTGAGTCAATGCACGGGGCGCGCTTCTTCACCAAACTTGATTTCAGGAGTGCTAACAACCTGGTGTGTTTCCGGGATGGAGACGAGTGGAAGACGGCGTTCAGTATGACCTCAGGGCATTATGAGTACCTCGTCATGCCGTACGGGTTGATGAATGCTCCATCAGTCTTCCAAGCCTTTGTAGACAAGATTTTCACGGACCTGCATGGGCAGGGTGTAGTGATGTATATTGATGACATTCTGATATACTCCGCTACACGCGCCGAGCATGTGTCCCTGGTGTGCAAGGTGCTTGGTCGACTGTTGGAGCATGACCTGTACGCCGAGGCTGAGAAATGCCTGTTCTTCCAACAGTCCGTCTCCTTCCTAGGGTATCGCATTTCCACCTCAGGGGTGGAGATGGAGAGTAACCGCATTTCAGCCGTGCGTAATTGGCCAATTCCCACCACGGTAAAGGAGGTGCAGCGGTTTTTTGGGTTTGCCAATTACTACCGGAGGATTATCCGGGGTTTTGGTCAGGTAGCGGCTCCCATTACCTCACTGCTGAAGGGGGGACTGGTACGTTTGCAGTGGTTGGCTGAGGCAGACAGGGCTTTTGGTCACCTGAGGGCTCTGTTTACCTCGGCTCCCGTGCTGGCCCATCTGGATCCCTCTTTGGCGTTCATAGTGGAGGTGGACGTGTCCGAGGCTGGGATAGGAGCCGTGCTCTCTCAGTGCTCGGGTACGCCACCGAAGCTCCACCCCTGTGCCTTCTTCTCGAGGAAGCTCAGCCCGGCGGAGCGAAACTATGACGTGGGTGACCGGGAGCTGTTGGCTGTTGTCAAGGCTCTGAAGGCGTGGAGACATTGGCTTGAGGGGGCTAAACACCCTTTTCTCATTTGGACTGACCACCGCAATCTGGAGTACATCCAGGCGGAGGAGACTGAACCCTCGCCAGGCAAGGTGGGCCATGTTTTTCACACGTTTTGTGTTCACCCTTTCTTACAGACCAGGTTCCCAGAATGTAAAGGCAGACACATTGTCCCGGCTGTATGACACAGAGGAGCGGCCCATGGATCCCACCCCCATACTCCCGGCCTCCTGCCTGGTGGCGCCGGTAGTGTGGGAGCTGGACGTGGACATTGAGCAGGCGTTGCGTGCAGAGCCCGCTCCACTCCAGTGTCCCGCTGGGCGTCTGTATGTTCTGTCTGCTGTCCGTGACCGGTTTATCTATTGGGGTCACACGTCACCCTCCTCTGGTCATCCAGGCATCGGTCGGACAGTGCGCTGTCTAAGTGGAAAGTACTAGTGGCCCACTTTGGCTAAGGACATAAGGGTTTATGTTTCCTCCTGCTCGGTGTGCGCCCAGTGTAAGGCTCCTAGGCACCTGCTCAGAGGTAAGCTACACCCCATACCCGTTCCACAACGGCCATGGTCGCACCTTTCAATCGATTTCCGACTGATCTTCCCCCATCACAGGGAAACACTACGATCCTGATTGTTGTGGATCATTTCTCTAAGTCCTGCCTGAAGATATAGTGTCTGATCGGGGTCCCCAGTTCACTTCGAGGGTCTGGAGGGCGTTCATGGAACGTCTGGGCGTCTCGATCAGCCTTACCTCGGGTTTTCATCCCGAGAGTAACGGGCAGGTGGGGAGAGTTAACCAGGATGTGGGTAGGTTTCTGAGGTCCTATTGCCAGGACCAGCCGGGGGAGTGGGCAGTGTTCATGCCCTGGGCAGAGATGGCCTAGAACTCGCTCCGCCACTCCTCCACTAACCTCTCCCCCTTCCAGTGTGTACTGGGGTATCAGTCAGTTCGCCGCCCATGTTCACCTTCAGCGTGCCGTGCTGCGCCAGAAAGTTGGCGCAGACTGTCACCACAGTGAGCCCCCGGTGTTCGCACCGGGGGACCGGGCCTGGCTCTCGACCCGAAACCTGCCCCTCCGCCTGCCCTGCCGGAAGCTGGGTCCGCGGTTTGTGGGGCCATTTAAAGTCCTGAGGAGAGTGAACGAGGTTTGTTACAGGTTACAGCTTCCCTCCGATTACCGTATTAACCCCTCGTTCCATGTGTCTCTCCTCAGGCCGGTGGTGGCTGGCCTGCTCCTGGAGTCTGAGGTGCGGGAGGCTCCTCCGCCCCCTCTGGACATCGAGGGGGCCCCGGCGTACTCCGTTCGTTCCATACTGGATTCGAGACGTCGGGCGAGGGGCCTTCAGTACCTCGTGGACTGGGAGGGGTATAGTCTGGAGGAGAGATGCTGGGTTCCGGTGGAGGACGTGTTGGACCCTTCAATGCTGCGGGAGTTCCACCGTCTCCGTCCGGATCGCCCTGCGCCTCACCCTCCGGGTCGTCCCCGAGGTCGGTGTATGCGCGCTGCTGGAGCCGCGTGTCGGGGGGGGGTACTGTCACGACTTCTGCCGAAGTCGATGCCTCTCCTTGTTTGGGCGGTGTTCGGCGGTCGACGTTGCCGGTCTTCTAGCCATCGCCGATCCATTTTTCATTTTCCATTTGTTTTGTCTTGTTTTCCCACACACCTGGTTTTCAATTCCTTCATTATGTGTTATGTATTTAACCCTCTCTTCCCCCCATGTCTTTGTGTGGTATTGTTTATTGTAAGTGCATGTACACATGTGTTTGACTGGTGCACGTCGGGTTATTGTGCCGATATTTTGTATTTTCTTATGCGGTTGGTTTTACTATTAAACTGCTATTAAACCTATTTATTGCCTTACCTCCCTAATCTTACCTCATTTGCACACACTGTATATAGATTTTTTTCTATTGTGTTATTGACTGTTATTGACTGTTGTTGATGTGTAACTCTGTGTTGGTTTTTGTGTCGCACTGCTTTGCTTTATCTTGGCCAGGTCGCAGTTGTAAATGAGAACCTGTTCTCAACTGGCCTACCTGGTTAATTAAAGGTTAAATAAAAAATAAAAATAAAAAAATAGCAAAGGGTCGCTACTTTGAAGAATCTAAAATCTAAAATACATTTTGATTTGTTTAACACTTTGTTGGTTACTACATTATACCATATGTGTTATTTCATAGTTGTGATGTCTTCACTATTATTCTACAATGTAGAAAATAGTAAAGATAAAGAAAACCCCTTGAATGAGTAGGTGTGTCCAAACTTTTGACTGGTACTATAAGTATTCAGACCCTTTGCTATGAGACTCGAAATTGAGCTCAGTTGCATCCTGTTTCCATTGATCATCATTGAAATGTTTCAAAATGTTGGAGTACACCTGTGGTAAATTCAATTGATTGGACATGATTTCGAAAGGCACAGTGAAGCATGGTGGTGGCAGCATCATGCTGAGGGGATGTTTTTCAGCGGCAGGGACTGGGAGACAAGTCAGGATTGAGGGAAAGGTGAACGGAGCAAAGTACAGAGAGATCCTTGATGAAAACCTGCTCCACAGCGCTCAGGACTAAAGACTGGGACGAAGCTTCACCTTCCAACAGGATAATGACCCTAAGCACACAGCCAAGACAATGCTGGAGTGGCTTTGGGACAAATCTCGGAATGTCCTTGAGTGGCCCAGCCAGAGCCCGGACTTGAACCCGATCGAACATCTCTGGAGAGACCTGAAAATAGCAGTACAGCGACGCTCCCCATCCAATCTGACAGAACTTCAGAGGATTTGCAGAGATAAAAGGGAGAAACTCGCCAAATACTGCTGTGCCAAGCTTGTAGCGTCATACCTAAGACTCAAGGCTGTAATCGCTGCCAAAGGTGCTTCAACAAAGTACCGAGTAAAGGGTCTGAATACTTATGTAAATGTGGTATTTCAGTTTATTTTATTTGATAAATGTGAAATATATTCTAAAAACCTGTTTTTGCTTTATCATTATGGGGTATTGTGTGTAGATTGATGAAGGAGGGAAAAAAACGATATAATCAATTTGAGAATAAGGCTGTAACGGTTCAAAATGTGGAAAAAGTTAAGGGGTCTGAGTACTTTCCAGATGCACATGGATCCATTATGTACAAGAGGAAAATATGTTGCTTTTTTATGCTGCAACCCACCTCAATCAATCACTTGTATATTTCCAATAGAGCAGCTCCTAGCAGGCAACCGGAACCACAAAACTTAAAATCACACATTTTTCATTCTGTATACCCCTTTTTTATTACTAGCCATATGTTACAACTCCATGTTAGTTTGTCACCTGCCTGTCAGTAGGATAGAAAATTACAAACCCTGAGGTTATCCATGTCTGTCTATTGACTATCTTGTTTTCAAGACTGATGCCAGAAAAACAACGCTGTGTTATTGCCTCAGTTCAAAAGTCTCTCATTGCACCCACCATCTTATATCAACATAATTTTTTTAAACACACCTGGGTCCTCTGAGGAAAGACAAAGGGTTAGAAGATGGTACTCAGAAAAAGGGGGGTGTACACAGCAGGTGAGAATAAACGGGGAAATACTGTCAAGTATAACTCTCACTTGGCTGTGTTTACGTATCACTGGTGACTTACTATGAGCCTCGATCCCATTATTGTCTCTGTTCCCATTTTCCTTTTATCTTGTCTCCGATAATATAGTGGAAAATGCAGGCTGTGGGAGATTTCCGCAAGAACCAAAGGCTAAATTCTGATGCATGGCTTATTAGAGCAACTAAAAGGTCATGTGTGGCCGTACAATGGGGTGATACTTCAACGTTTTGTCTTTCCTAATAATTACACATCGTATTAATGTATATCCTCAACCTTAGATGTGTGCTGATTGCTGACCGTTTAAAAATCAGTCCAGTTAAAAACTGCCTCTTTGGAAAATAAAGGTAGTCATCTTTACACCTATAATTTGGGGTTGTATTGTGTTGACAAACTCATCATTATTGGAACCCAGGCTAAGGTGTAGGTACACAGTATGAACATGCGCATATATGTGAACAGGTTTCTATGATCAAGAGTAGAATGCACACCTGGTATTGGGCTATTGGTTCATTCAGCAGGTGGACTCAGAATACACTACTGCCATGTCTGACCTATAATAATTAGCATATCATAAACCTTGACATTTGATTACTTTTGAAGTATACGCCGGGGAGTGCTCTCAATGAAATGTAGGCCTTAAGAGGATTAAGATCATAACAACTCCCCACTATTAGTCTCCCCACAGGTTAGGACTGAATTAAAGAGCACCTTTAAGCTCACTAATCCACTCAACAGCTCAGCACTTTTGAGAGTTTGGGGTAAATGTGACTGTGGCTTATACTGGAAAGACTCCTCGTCCCTTTTTATTGAGGCACATTTTTTCATTTGGGTGAAGTAGACTTTCGTCAGTTACAGCACGTACAGTATGATTTGTCAAAGTGTGTCGGTACGTGGCCAGATGAAGTCTTACTATACAATTAGTACAATGTGGAATGGAACTTTTCCCTCTGAAGTCATGTTACGTTATCTTAACAGGGTAACAGACCATGGTGAGCCCAGCCACATGCAAGATTATGCAAGATGAACTCTTACTATATGTATGCCTTGCTAGTATTACTAATGGAGGTTAGTTAGGTTAGTTTGTGCTTAGGTGCACAGGTCACTATACCTCCACTTCCACACTCCCCCATCTAGTGGTGTAAAGTAAAGTAGTACTTAAGTAGTTTTACTGAGTATCTGTACTTGACTTTACTATTGATATTTTGGACAACTTTTACTTTTACTTCACTACATTCCTAAAGAAAATAATGTATGTTTTACTCCATACATTTTCCTTGACACCCAAAAGTACTACTTACATTTTGAAAACTTAGCAAGACAGGAAAATGGTCCAATTCACACACTTATCAAGAGAACATCCCTTGTCATCCCTACTGCATCTGATCTGGCGGACTCACTAAATACAAATGCTTAGTTTGTAAATGATGTCTGAGTGTTGGAGTGTGCCCCTGGCTATCCGTAAATGTAAAAAAAAACAAGAAAATGGTGCCGTCTGATTCGCATAATATAAGGAATTTGAAATGATTTACACTTTTACTTTTGATACTTAAGTATATTTGAGCAATTAAATGTACTTTTGATACTTAAGTATATTGAAAACCAAATAATGTTAAACTTTTATTCAAGTTTTATTTATTTTTTATTTATTTCACCTTTATTTAACCAGGTAGGCTAGTTGAGAACAAGTTCTCATTTACAACTGCAACCTGGCCAAGATAAAGCAAAGCAGTGCGACACAAACAACAACACAGAGATACACATGGAATAAACAAACATGCAGTCAATAATACAATAGAAAAGGTCTATATGCAGTATAGTGTGTGCAAATGAGGTAGGATAAGGGAGGAAAGGCAATATATAGGGCATAGTGGCGAAATAATTACAATATAGCAATTAAACACTGGAGTGATAGATGTGCAGAAGATGAGTCTGCAAGTAGAGATACTGGGGTGCAAAGGAGCAAAATAAATACAAGAAATATCAGTATAGGGGATGAGGTAGTTGGATGGGCTATTTACAGATGGGCTATGTACAGGTACAGGTACAGCTGCTCTGACAGCTGGTGCTTAAAGTTAGTGAGGGAGATATGAGTCTCCAGCTTCAGTGATTCTTGCAGTTCGTTCCAATCATTGGCAGCAGAGAACTGGATGGAAAGGCGACCAAAGGAGGAACAGGCTTTGGGGGTGACCTGTGAGATATGCCTGCTGGAGCGCGTGTTATGGGTGGGTGCTGCTATGGTGACCAGTGAGCTGAGATAAGGCGGGGCTTTACCTAGCAAAGACTTATAGATGACCTGGAGCCAGTGGGTTTGGCGACGAATATGAAGCGAGGGCCAGCCAACGAGAGCATGCAGGTCACAGTGGTGGGTAGTATATGGGGCTTTGGTGACAAAACGGATGGCACTGTGATAGACTGCATCCAATTTGCTGAGTAGAGTGTTAGAGGCTATTTTGTAAATGACATCGCCGAAGTCAAGGATTGGTAAGATAGTCAGTTGTACGAGGGTATGTTTGGCAGCATGAGTGAAGGAGGCTTTGATGTGAAATAGGAAGCCGATTCTAGATTTCATTTTGGATTGGAGACGCTTAACGTGAGTCTGGTAGGAGAGTTTACAGTCTAACCAGACACCTAGGTATTTGTAGTTGTCCACATATTCAAAGTAATAACCGTCCAGAGCAGTGATGCTGGACGGGCGGGCAGGTGTGGGCAGCGATCGGTTGAAGAGCATGCATTTAGTTTTAATTGCATTTAAGAGCAGTTGGAGGCCACGGAAGGAGAGTTGTATGGCATTGAGGCTCGTCTGGAGGTAAATTAACACAGTGTCCAAAGAAGGGCCAGAAGTATCCAAAATGGTGTCGTCTGCGTAGAGGTGGATCAGAAAATCACCAGTAGCAAGAGCGACATCATTGATGTATACAGAGAAAATAGTCCGCCCGAGAATTGAACCCTGTGGCACCCCCATAGAGACTGCCAGAGGTCCGGACAACAGGCCCTCCGATTTGACACACTGAACTCTGTCTGAGAAGTAGTTGGTGAACCAGTCATTTGAGAAACCAATGCTTTTGAGTCTGCCAATAAGAATGTGGTGATTGACAGAGTCGAAAGCCTTGGCCAGGTTGATGAATACAGCTGCACAGTATTGTCTCTTATCGATGGCGGTTAGGATATCGTTTAGGACCTTGAGCGTGGCTGAGGTGCACCCATGACCAGCTCGGAAACCAGATTGCATAGTGGAGAAGGTACGGTGAGATTCGAAATGGTCGGTGATCTGTTTGTTGACTTGGCTTCGAAGACATTAGAAAGGCAGGGTAGGATAGAAATAGGTCTGTAGCAATTTTGGTCTAGAGTTTGTCCCCCTTTGAAGAGTGGGATGACCACGGCAGCTTTCCAATCTTTGGGGATCTCAGATGCAGTGGGCAGCTGGGAGGAGGTACTCTTATTCTCCATGGACTTTACAGTGTCCCAGAACTTTTTGGAGTTTGTGCTACAGGATGCAAATTTCTGTTTGAAAATCTAGGCTTTGCTTTCCTAACTGCCTGCGTATATTGGTTCCTAACTTCCCTGAAAAGTTGCATATTGCAGGGGCTATTCAATGCTAATGCAGTACGCCACAGGATGCTTTTGTGTTGGTCAAGGGCAGTCAGGTCTGGAGTGAACCAAGGGCTATATCTGTTCCTGGTTCTAAAGTTTTTGAATGGGGCATGCTTATTTAAGATAGAGAGGAAAGTACTTTTAGAGATTAACCAGGCATCCTCTACTGACGGGATGGGGTCAATATCCTTCCAGGATACCCGGGCCAGGTCGGTTAGAAAGGCCTGCTTGCTGAAGTGTTTTAGGGAGCGTTTGACAGTGATGAGGGGTGGTTGTTTGACCGCAGACCCATTACGGACGCAGGCAATGAGGCAGTGATCGCTGAGATCCTGGTTGAAGACAGCATAGGTGTATTTGGAGGGCAGGTTGGTTAGGATGATATCTTTGAGGGTGCCCGTGTCTACGGATTTAGGGTTGTACCTGGTAGGTTCATTGATAATTTGTGTGAGATTGCGGGCATCAAGCTTAGATTGTAGGATGACCGGGTTGTTAAGCATGTCCAAGTTTAGGTCACATAACAGCACGAGCTCTGAAGATAGATGGGGGGCAATCAACTCACATATGGTGTCCAGGGCACAACTGGGGGCAGAAGGTGGTCTATAGCAAGCGGCAACAGTGAGAGACTTGTTTCTGGAAAGGTGGATTTTTAAAAGTAGAAGATCGAATTGTTTGGGCACAGAACTGGATAGTATGACAGAATTCTGCAGGCTATCTCTGCAGTAGATTGCAACTCCGCCCCCTTTGGCAGTTCTATCTTGTCGGAAAATGTTATAGTTAGGGATGGAAATTTCTGGGTTTTTGGTGGTCTTCCTAAACTAGGATTCAGACACAGCTAGGACATCCAGGTTGGCAGAGTGTACTAAAGCAGTGAATAAAACAAACTTAGGGAGGAGGCTTCTAATGTTAACATGCATGAAACCAAGGCTTTCACGGTTACAGAAGTCAACAAATGAGAGTGCCTGGGGAATGGGAGTGGAGCTAGGCACTGCAGGGCCTGGGTTAACCTCTACATCACGAGAGGAACAGAGGAGGAGTAGGATAAGGGTATGGCTAAAGGCTATAAGAACTGGTCGTCTAGTATGTTCGGAACAGAGAGTAAAAGGAGCAGGTTTCTAGGCACGGTAGAATAGATTCAAAGCATAATGTACAGACAAGGGTACGGTAGGATGTGAATACAGTTCAGGTAAACCTATGTATTGAGTGACAATGAGAGATCTATTGTCTCTAGAAGCATCATTTAAACCAGGTGAGGTCACCGCATGTGTGGGAGGTGGAACTAAAGTGTTAGCTAAGGCGTATTGAGCAGGGCTAGAGGCTCCACAATGAAATAAGGCAATAATGACTAACCAAAACAGCAATGGACAAGGCATATTGACATTAAGGAGAGGCATGCGTAGCCGAGTGATCATTGGGGCCAGTTAATAGCTGGGCGAGCTGGATGAGCGATTCAGACAGCTAGCGGGGATAGCAGGCTAGCAGAAGGGCCTTAGAGGGACGTCGCAACGAAATAAGTCAGTTGTAGCCCCTTCGTGCGGTTATGTCGGCAGATCAGTCGTGATGGATCAGTAGGGCCCTGTGAAGTAAAAGGGTCCAGGTCAGTTGGCAAAATAGGTATAGTACCCCAAACAAATTGGCTGATGGACTTTTTCAGCTAACAGTCCAGTGTGCTCTAGACAGCCTAACTAGCTGTGGCTGGCAGGCTAGCAGATGGGCATTCAGGGGACGTCGCGACGGGTGAGCCAGTTGAAAAACCCCCTTGGGCGGATTACGTTGGTAGTCCAGTCGTGAAGGATCGGCGGGGCTCCGTATCGGCAATAAAAGTGGTCCAGGCTGATGGACCTCTTCAGCTAGCCGGGAGATGGGCCTAGCATAGGCTAGCTCCAGGCTAATTGGTGCTTGCTTCGGGACAGAGACGTTAGCCAGAAAAAAACAATCGGATAGCAGCTAGCTAGCTGTGATGATCCAGGTGAAGAGGTTTAGAACTTGTGGTAGGAATCCGGGGATATGGAGAATAAGAAGTAGTATTTTACTGGGTGACTTTCGCTTTTACTTGAGTCATTTTCTATTAAGGTATCTTTACTTTTACTCAAGTACGACAATTGGGTACTTTTTCCACCACTGCCCCCATCCCTAGGTGGCGGCAGCAAACGGACCAGGTGCTGTGCCGGGCTTGATAAGTGTTGATTACGCAGGTGTTTGTAATCGGCTATCAGTGAGAGAAATGTGGACAGAAGCAACTCGGCATGGCAGTGTCACGTCCTGACCAGCAGAGGGAGTAATTGTATTATAATTTGGTCAGGACGTGGCAGAAGGGTATTTGTTTTGTATGGTTGGGGTTGTGTGTATTATTAAAGGGGTGTTTAGTTTATGTAGTCTGGGGTTTGAGTATATGTTCTAGTGTTGGTTTTCTATGGTTTTCTAGTCTGTCTATTTCTGTGTGGTTTGTGTGGGTCCCGATCAGGAACAGCTGTACGTCGTTGTTCCTGATTGGGAGTCATATATTAGATGCTTGTTTTCACCTGGGGATTTTGTGGGTAGTTGTCTTTTGCACTGCTAGTTATAGCCTGTAAAACTGTCGTCTGCCGTTCTTTGTTTTGTTATTTTTTCGTGGTCTCTTTATTTAATAAATATAAAGATGAGCATCCACATTCCTGCTGTGTTTTGGTCATTACAACCCAACGACACCCGTGACAGGCAGGGCCTTCTCTGAGTTTGTTTAGTTAAACATTTAGCTTTGGCATGCCTTCTTTTGTTTCCTTTTTTATTTATTTTTGTCACCAATACAATGCTTAAACATTGTAAACTGCTTGGCCTGGTTGACCAAGGAGTCTTGCCAGAGCTAGCAGTGGACTTGGTAAGTCTGTCATTATGACAGATCCAGAGACTTAAGGCTGGGTGTCAATTTTTTATTTTTTTTATTTTACTAGGCAAGTCAGTTAAGAACAAATTCTTATTTTCAATGACGGCCTAGGAACAGTGGGTTAACTGCCACGACAGATTTTTACCTTGTCAGCTCAGGGATTCGATCTTGCAACCTTTCGTTTACTAGTCCAACACTCTAACCACTAGGCTACCTGCCGCCCCAAAGCAAGCCGGGTTATAGCGTGGCGCACTATAACAACCTTTTAAAGGTAATTTATGATTTATCCGACATGCTCAGCATTTACCATGAATGCGATCTATGTGAGCGTCGGGGAAAATGCCTTTAAAAGCTGCATTGTCGGCTGTATAGTGAGTGACCTGCACTATGCGTCACGAATTGAATCCCAGCCTTGAGTATTAGGTAATGCTTCTAACTTCTACACCTTATTTATATCGCATTATTTAACCACTATCTCTGTCTCAGATCAGGCCTCCGGTATGTCGCCACTCGATTACTCAATACTCAACGAGGTAAAAACTCAGCTAGGTTGGGCCTACAGGAAGGCTTAATTAGAAATCAAACAGCCTAAACACAAACTCAAAGAGAGCAGAGATTAATTGTGAGTTGCAGAAGGGGACAAGTCTCAGGGAAAAGCCTGGGTGCAATAGTGAACTCTCAAGGCCAATATCGATTTACATTCAGGGGGAAAATGAGAAAGAGAGCAGGAGAAAAGCAGCTAATACTAAATAAAATATTAAATACCTTGTCATTTGGTTGGGCAGAAATCCATGTGTATGATAATGTTATAATGCACATTTTCATCAAAGAGGAGAAAAAAACAGTTTCCATTGCATATAGGTCTTGTCAAAGCTAATAGATTTATGTATTGGTGTGTACCCTTTAAATGTTAAATGTTACAGGCTAGGTATAGCACAATATCTCAAATGAAAATAGTAATAGGCTTTTATAAAGTAATGGGGAATCTGTTGAAATTGCCAAACTTCTGTGAGCAGTGCGTTGTTACCTTCAACCTATGTACTGGAACTGATTATTGATTTACTGGAACTAAATAGGACTACTGTAATTTAAATGTCATGTAACTGCTAAATGTCATGTCACTGCTAATCAAAACATATGTCACAGTAGGTGTGAGTGTGTTCAGTCAGCAGACCTCTATCTAGCTTTTTTTCCTCTCTGGATGTAATATGAGCTTAGCTATTACCCCTTAGAGAGTCTGGTTGCAGTGTCATTGACAACGTCCCAAATGGCCCCCTATTCCCAATGAAGTGCACCCCTTTTGACCAGGGCCCATAGGGCTTGGGCCAAAATTAGCTCACTATATAGAGAATAGGGTACGTTTTGGGACACAGCCATTTACTTTCTTCTTAATTGTAGCCCAGCAAACATAGAATGAATGCTGAGTCATTTCATTAGTCCTCCTGTAATGACCTGGGTTTGGAGACGTAGCGGAGTCAGGCGCAGGACACAGGTTTGAGTGAAAACAGTCTAGTTAACTCAAGAAAAAACACAAGCAAAATCTCCAACAGGAAACAACAGTGTGAGGAGAAACACCTCCAACAATCACTGACAACGAACAATCACGGACAAAACAGAAAGGTAAGCCAGAGGGTTAAATAAGGAACATAATAAGGGAATTGACCGCCGAACGCCGCCCGAACAAGGAGAGGGGCCGACTTCGGCGGAAGTCGTGACAGTATCCCCCCCTTGACGCGTGGCTCCAGCAGCGCGCCGACATCGGCATCGGGGACGACCCGGGGGACGGGGCGCAGGGCGATCCGGGCGGAAGCGGTGAAACTCCTGTAGTAACGACGGGTCCAGGATGTCCTCCGCCGGTACCCAGCATCGCTCCTCCGGGCCGTACCCCTCCCACTCCACGAGGTACTGAAGGCCCCTCGCCCGATGTCTAGAGTCCATAATGGCTGGTACGGTGTACGCCGGGGCCCCCTCGATGTCCAGAGGGGGCGGAGGAACCTCCCGCACCTCAGACTGCTGGAGCGGACCAGCCACCACCGGCCTGAGGAGAGACACATGGAACGAGGGGTTAATATGATAATCGGGGGGGAGTTGTAACCTATAACAAACCTCGTTCAGTCTCCTCAGGACTTTAAATGGCCCCACAAACCACGGACCCAGCTTCCGGCAGGGCAGGTGAAGAGGCAGGTGAAGGGTCGAGAGCCAGACCCGATACCCCGGTGCATACACCGGGGCCTCACTGCGGTGGCTGTCGGCACTCGCCTTTTTCCGCCTGATGGCCCGTTGTAGTCGCACATGGGCAGCGTTCCATGTCTCCTCCGAGTGCCGAAACCATTCATCCACCGCAGGAGCCTCGATCTGGCTCTGATGCCATGGTGCCAGGACCGGCTAATAACCCAGCACACACTGAAAAGGGGTTAGATTAGTAGAAGAGTGGCGGAGGGAGTTTTGGGCCTTCTCCGCCCAGGGGATAAACGTCGCCCACTCCCCCGGCCGGTCCTGGCAATAGGACCGCAGAAACCTACCCACCTCCTGGTTGACTCTCTCCACCTGCCCGTTGCTCTTGGGGTGGAAACCTGAGGTAAGGCTGACCGAGACCCCCAGGCGTTCCATAACGCCTGGGGGTCGTAAACCTCCAGACTCTAGACGTAAATTGGGGACCCCGATCAGACACTATGTCCTCAGGCACCCCGTAGTGCCGGACTACATGAGTGAACAGGGCCTCCTCAGCTTGTAGAGCTGTAGGGAGACCGGGCAAAGGAAGGAGACGGAGTGACTTAGAAAACCGATCCACAACGACCAGGATCGTGGTGTTACCCCGCGACGGGGGAAGATCCGTCACGAAATCCACCGATAGGTGTGACCACGGTCATTGCGGAATGGGAAGGGGTTGTAATTTCCCTCTGGGCAGATGTCTAGGTGCCTTGCACTGTGTGCATACCGAACAGGAGAAGACATAAACCCTCACGTCCTTAGCTAACGTGGGCCACCAGTACTTCCCCGCAAGGCAGCGCACCGTCTGACCGATACCAGGATGACCAGAGGAGGGTGGCGTGTGAGCCCAACAGATCAACCGATCGCGGACATCAAACGGAACGTACAAGCGCCCAACTGGACACTGGGGGGGAGTAGGCTCTGCCCGTGACGCCCGTTCGATGTCCACGTCCACCTCCCATACCACCGGTGCCACCAGGCAAGAAGCTGGAATTATGGGAGTGGGCTCCGTGGACCGCTCCTCTGTATCATACAGCTGGGACAGTGCGTCTGCCTTCACGTTCTGGGAACCTGGTTTGTAGGAGAGGGTGAAAACAAAGCGGGTGAAAAACATGGCCCACCTAGCCTTGCGAGGGTTCAGTCTCCTCGCTGCCCGAATGTACTCCAGATTTCGGTGGTCAGTCCAAATAAGGAAAGGGTGTCTAGCCCCCTCAAGCCAATGTCTCCACGCCTTCAGGGCCCCGCCAACAGCCAACAACTCCCTATCCCCCACGTTATAGTTTCGCTCCGCCGGACTAAGCTTCTTCGAAAATAAGTTTTGGTGGCGTACCCGAGCGCTGAGATAGCACAGCCCCTATTCCAGCCTCGGACGCATCCACCTCAACTATGAACGCTAAGGAGGGATCAGGATGCGCTAGCACGGGAGCCGTGGTAAACAGAGCCTTCAGGTGACCAAAAGCCCTGTCCGTCCCAGCCGACCACTGCAGTCGCATCGGTCCCCCCTTCAGCAAGGAGGTAATGGAAGCCACTACCTGCCCAAAACCCCGGATAAACCTCCGGTAGTAGTTGGCAAACCCTAAAAACCGCTGCACCTCCTTTACCGTGGTTGGAGTCGGCCAATTACACACGGCTGAAATGCGGTCATTCTCCATCTCCACCCCTGACGCGGAAAAACGGTACCCTAGGAAGGAGACGGACTGTTGGAAGAACAGACATTTCTCCGCCTTGACGTAAAGGTCATGCTCCAACAGTCGACCAAGCACCCTGCGTACAAGGGACACATGCTCGGCGCGGGTAGTGGAGTATATTAGAATGTCATCTATATACACCACTACACCCCGCCCGTGCAGGTCCCTGAAGATCTCATCCACAAAGGATTGGAAGACGGATGGAGCATTCATTAACCTCTATGGGCTAGGTGGGACGTTAGCGTCCCACTCTATTCAACAGCCAGTGGAATCGCGTGGCTTGAAATACAAATACCTCAAAAATGCTATAACTTCAATTTCTCAAACATATGACTATTTTACACCATTTGAAAGATAAGACTCTCGTTAATCCAACCACATTGTCCGACTTCAAAAAGGCTTTACAGCGAAAGCAAAACATTAGATTATGTCAGGAGAGTACCCAGCCAAAAATAATCACACAGCCATTTTCAAAGCAAGCATATATGTAACAAAAACCAAAACCACAGCTAAATGCAGCACTAACCTTTGATGATCTTCATCAGATGACACTCCTAGGACATTATGTTATACAATACATGCATGTTTTGTTCAATCAAGTTCATATTTATATCAAAAAACAGCTTTTTACATTACCATGTGATGTTCAGAACTAGCATACCCATCGAAAACTTCCAGTGAATTTACAAAATTACTCATCATAAACGTTGACAAAATACATAACAATTCTTTTAAGAATTATAGATACAGAACTCCTTTATGCAATCGCTATGTCAGATTTTAAAATAGCTTTTCGGCGAAAGCATATTTTGCAATATTCTGAGTACATAGCTCGGCCATCACAGGCTAGCTATTCAGACACCCGCCAACTTCGGGACTCACTAAACTCAGAATTACTATTAGAAAAATTGGATTACCTTTGCTGTTCTTCGTCAGAATGCACTCCCAGGACTTCTACTTCAACAACAACTGTTGTTTTGGTTCCAAATAATCCATAGTTATATCCAAATACCTCCGTTTTGTTCGTGCGTTCAGGTCACTATCCGAAGGGTAACGCGCGAGCGCATTTCGTGACAAAAAAATTCAAAATGTTCCTTTACCGTCTGTAACAGTATAGCTTCCGTCCCTCTCCTCGCCCCAACCTGGGCTCCTCTGCGCACATCAACAACTAACACACCACGAAGCATCGTTACCCATCGCGCCACAAAAGCCACGGCCCTTGCAGCACAAGGGGAACAACTACTTAAGGTCGCAGAGCGAGTGACGTCACCTGATTGAAACGCTACTAGCGCGCACCACCGCTAACTAGCTAGCCATTTCACATCCGTTACACTTACTTAGAAGCATGTCAAACGCTGTTTAAAATCAATTTTTATGCAATTTTTCTCGTAAAAAAGCAATAATATTCCAACCGGACAATGTTGTATTCATTCAAAGAGGGAAAGAAAAAAATGGCGAGGTCTCGTGAACGCGCATCTCCAGTCTCTCTGTCCCCAGGCAGACCACTGACAAACTCTGCTGCTGTTATCTGCCCAGAGACAGGAGACGCGTCAATCCGCATTCTGAAGGCTTTAGAGAGCCAATGGAAGCCTTAGAAAGTGTCACGTAACAGCACAGATACTGTAATTTCGATAGAGATGCAACAGAAGGACTACAAATTGTCAGACAGGCCACTTCCTGCTTGGAATCTTCTCAGGTTTCTGCCTGCCATATGAGTTCTGTTAAACTCACAGACACCATTCAAACAGTTTTAGAAACTTTAGATGGTTTTCTATCTAAATCTACTAATAATATGCATATTCTCATTTCTGGGCAAGAGCAGTAACCAGTTTAAATCAGGTACGTTTTTTATCTGGCCGTGAAAATACTGCCCCCTAGCCCAGACAGGTTAACCCATACGGCATGACGAGGTACTCATAGTGCCCAGAAGTGGTGCTAAATGCTGTCTTCCACTCATCCCCTCCCCAGATACGCACCAGGTTGTAAGCGCTCCTGAGGCCCAATTTTGTGAAGAAGTGCGCCACGTGCAATGACTCTGTCATACTGGCAATGAGAGGCAGCGGGTAACTGTATTTTACCGTAATCTGGTTCAAACCTCGATAGTCAATGCACGGGCGTAAACCTCCATCCTTCTTCACAAAAAAGAAACTCGAGGAGACAGGTAAAGTGGAAGGCCGAATGTATCCCTGTCCCAGAGATTCGGTGACATATGTCTCCTCCTGTGACAGAGGATACACGTGACTCCTGGGAATTGCAGCACCTACCAGGAGATTTATCGCACAATCCCCCGGTCGATGGGGTGGTAATTGAGTCGCCTTCTTTTTACAGAAGGCGGGTGCCAAATCGGCATATTCGGGAGGAATGTGCATGGTGGAAACCTGGTTTGGACTTTCCACCGTAGTGGCACCTAAGGAAACACCTACACACCTCCCTGAACACTGACAGGACAATCCCTTGAGAGCCCTATGTTGCCATGAAATAGTAGGATCATGAGGCCAACCAGGGAAGACCCAACAGAACGGGGAACGCAGGAGAGTTGATCAGAAAGAGACTAATTCTCTCCTCATGGCCCCCCTGCATTATCATAGTAATGGGAGCTGTGACCTCCCTAATTAGCCCCGACCCCAAAGGACGACTATCTAGGGCATGTACAGGGAAGGGAACATCAATGGGAACAATAGGAATCCCTTATCTATGGGCCAAGGAACAGTCAATAAAGTTCCCAGCTGCGCCTGAATCTACTAGCGCCTTATGCTGGGAATGCGGGGAAAACCCCCGCATTGAGCAGCAGGGGGCTCTGGGTGAGTCGTGTGCCTACTCACCTGGGATGAACCACCAGTGTTTTGCCTGCTACCTCGACTTCCTGGAGAACCTCCCCAGCACCGACCAGCAGTGTGCCCTCTGTGGAATGGGAATGGTCCCCCCTCCGGCCCCCCTCATCGCAGCCCCTCCCAACTCCATGGGTGTTGGGTCTACGGAGCTGGGGGATGGAACTAACGGACCCCGATCCGGACGTCTGAGGGAGGCCAACAGTTTATCCAGCTGGATAGATAAGTCCACCAGCTGGTCCAGGTTGAGGGTGGTGTCCCTGCAGGCTAGCTCCCTACGAACGTCCTCTCGCAAACTACACCTGTAGTGGTCGATCAGGGCCCGCTCATTCCATCCCTCACCCGCCGCCAGAGTTCTAAAATCCAGCGCAAACTCCTGAGGGTTCCTCATCCCCTGTCTTAAATGGAACAAGCGCTCCCCCGCCGCTCTCCCTTCAGGTGGATGATCAAAGACCGCTCGGAAGCGGCGGAAGAAGTTCTCAAAGTCATCCAGAGTTGGGCCTTCCCTTTCCCAGATGGCGTTGGCCCACTCCAGGGTTTTCCAGTCAGGCAGGAGATGAGGGCGCTCACTCTCTCGCGTCCCGAAGGGACCGGCTGAACAGCTGCCAGGTAGATCTCCAGCTGGAGTAGGAACCCTTGACATCCGACAGCTGTTCCGTCATACGCTCCCTGCAGCGAGAGCCGAATCCCACTGGATCCTGACGACGGATGGGTGGGCATGGGTGCAGGTGGAGGTGGTGTGGCTGGGTCGACGGGAAATCCTCCTCTCTCTCATCTGTCCATGGTCTGCAGCACGCGATCCATGGCTGTCCCGAGACTTTGTAACATGGTCGCGTGCTGCTGAACGCGCTGCTTTACTGGGAGAGGAGGGCTGGCTGCGCCTGCTGACTCCATTGGAATGGGCCCATGATTCTGTAATGACCTGGGTTTGGAGACGTAGCGGAGTCAGGCGCAGGACACAGGTTTGAGTGAAAACAGTCTAGTTTACTCAAGAAAAAACACAAGCAAAATCTCCAACAGGAAACAACAGTGTGAGGAGAAACACCTCCAATAACCACTGACAATGAACAATCACGGACAAAACAGAAAGGTAAGCCAGAGGGTTAAATAAGGAACATAATAATGGAATTGAAACCAGGTGTGTGTAATCAAGACAAAACAAAACAAAAAGGGAAACATGGATCGGTGGTGACTAGAAAGCCGGTGACGTCGACCGCCAAACGCCGCCCGAACAAGGAGAGGGGCCGACTTCGGCGGAAGTCGTGACACCTCCTCTTGCATTTGTACTGTGGGACATCCACATTTAAAGTGAGTAAGTGTAAGTTGATAATTTACAAAAGGGGGAAATCAATAATTTTCTTACTCAAAATGTATTCTGGGAGATATTACTCCTACTCATAGCTTTTTGTGCATCACACAATCCCAGCTGTGATGTGATGTTAAAGTCTTCCATCCTCCTCTCTCCCCAACCTGGGCTTGAACCAGGGACCTTCTGAACAAATCGACAACACTCATCCTCGAAGCATCGTTACCTACTGTACCTACTCCACAAAAGCCACAGCTCTTGTAGAGCAAGGGAAACAACTACTTCAAAGTCTCAGAGCCACAAAACAGTGCTTGAGAAGATGGCTGAAGTTTTACGTGCTCCTAACCGATTTAGTTTTTAAGTTCATTTTTTTGCGTTGTTTGTAACTTATTTTGTACATAATGTTGCTGTAACCGTATCTTATGACCGAAAATAACTTCTGGACATCAGAACAGCCATTACTCGCCACGAACTGGCAGAAGCTTTTTTTCCCATTAACGAGTCCGACGAGCCCAACGTGAACAACATACTGCTTTCCCGGGAACAGGCCCAAATCCCCGTCATTTGCGTGAAGAGACGACAGAGAAAAAGACGACGGAGGTCAGGCTGCCTTCTGAGAATTCATAGGCGATCGAATAAACACCCCAGCCTTCCGTTCTACTAGCTAACGTGCAATCCTTGGAAAATAAAATCGATGACCTACGAGGAACGTTACACTACCAACGGGACATTGCTGGCTGGCTATACATTGTGTCGGCATGATAGAACAGTGGCGTCTGGTAAGACAAGGGGTGGCAGACTATGCATATATGTAAACAGCTGGTTCACGATATCTAAAGAAGTCTCGAGGTTTTGCTCGCCTGACGTAGAGTATCTCATGATAAGCTGTAGACCACACTATCTACCTAGAGAGTTTGAATCTGTATTTTGCGGAGCTGTCTACATACCACCACAGACCGATGCTGGCACTAAAACCGCACTCAATGTGCCTTCCATTTGGCAAATCTGACCATAATTCTATCCTCCTAACTTCTGTTTACAAGCAAACATTAAACACTAAATTGTATTCCGGCACCGACAGAGATGGCCGCCTCGCTTCGCGTTCTTAGGAAACTTTGTTTTTTTAATGTATTATTTCTTACACTGTTACCCCAGGAAATCTTAAGTCTTATTACATACAAACTATTGGATATAAGAGCAACGTCAATTTACCAACATTATGACCAGGAATACGACTTTCCCGAAGCGGATCCTCTGTTTGGTCCACCACCCAGGACAATGGATCAGATCCCAGCAGGCGACGCAAAACAACGGTGCCGCAGAAGGGGCAGACGGAGCGGTCTTCTGGTCAGGCTCCGTAGACGGGCACATCGCCCACCGCTCCCGAGTATACTACTCGCCAATGTCCAGTCTCTCGACAACAAGGTAGTCGAAATCCAAGCAAGGGTTGCCTTCGAGAGAGACATCAGAGACTGTAATATTCTCTGTTTCACGGAAACATGGCTCACTCGGGATACGTTATCAGAGTCGGTACAGCCACCTGTTTTTTTCACGCATCGCGCCGACAGAAACAAACATCTCTCTGGTAAGAAGAAGGGCGGGGCTGTATGCCTCATGATTAACGAGTCGTGGTGTGATCATAACAACATACAGGAACGCAAGTCATTTTGTTCACAAGACCGCTTTATCTACCAAGAGAATTCTCTTCGATTATAATCACAGTCGTGTATATCCCCCCCAAGCAGACACTTCGACCGCCCTGAAAGAACTTCATTCATCTATGTAAACTGGAAACCACATATCCTGAGGCTGCATTTATTGTAGCTGAGGATTTTAACAAGGCTAATCTGAAAACAAGGCTCCCCAAATTTTATCAGCATATCGAATGCACGACCTGGGCTGGCAAAATTGTTACTCTAACTTCTGCAACGCATACAATGCCCTCCCTCGCCCTCCTTTCGGCAAATCTGACCACAACTCCATTTTGTTGCTCACAGCAGCCTATAGACAAAAACTAAAACAAGAAACGCCCATGTTTAGGTCTGTTCAACGCTGGTCCAACCAATCTGATTCCACGCTTCAAGATTGCTTCGATCACATGGACTGGGATATGTTCCGGATAGCGTCAATCAACAACATTGATGTATACGCTGATTCGGTGAGCGAGTTTATTAGCAAGTGCATCGGTGATGTTGTACCCACGGCGACTATTAAAACCTTCCCCAATCAGAAACCGTGGATTGATGGCAGCATTCGCGCAAAACTGAAAGTGCAAACCACTGCTTTTAATCAGGACAAGGCGACCGGAAACATGACCGAATACAAAAAGTGTAGCTATTCCCTTCGCAAGGCAATCAAACAAGCTAAGCATCAGTATAGAGACAAAGTAGAGGCGCAATTCAACGGCTCAGACATGAGAGGTATGTGGCAGGGTCTACAGTCAATCAAAGACTACAAAAAGAAAGCCAACCCCTGTCTTGCTCCCAGACAAACTAAACAACTTTTTTGCAACCTTTTGAGGACAATACAGTGCCACCGACACGGCCCACTACCAAAACCTGCAGGCTCTCCTTCACCGCAGCCAACATGAGTAAAACATTTAAATGTGTTAACCCTCACAAGGCTGCCGGCCCAGATGGCATCCCTAGCCGCGTCCTCAGAGCATGCGCAGACCAGCTGGCTGGTGTGTTTACGGACATATTCAATCAATCCCTATCCCAGTCTGCTGTTCCCACATGCTTCAAGAGGGCCACCATTGTTCCTGTTCCCAAGAAAGCTAAGGTAACTAAGCTAAACGACTATCGTTCCGTAGCACTCACTTCTGTCATCATCAAGTGCTTTGAGAGACTAGTCAAGGATCATATCACCTCCACCCTACCTGACACCCTAGACCCACTCCAATTTGCTTACCGCCCCAATAGGTCCACAGACGACTCAATCGCAATCACACTGCACAGTGCCCTAACCCATCTGGACAAGAGTAATACCTATGTAAGAATGCTGTTCATCAACTACAGCTCAGCATTTAACACCATAGTACCCTCCAAACTCGTCATTAAGCTCGAGACCCTGGGTCTTGACCCCGTCCTGTGCAATTGGGTCCTGGACTTCCTGACGGGCCGCCCCCAGGTGGTGAGGGTAGGAAACAACATCTCCACCCTGCTGATCCTCAACACTGGGGCCCCACAAGGGTGCGTTCTCAGCCCTCTCCTGTACTCCCTGTTCACCCATGACTGCGTGGCCATGCACGCCTCCAACTCAATCATCAAGTTTGCAGACGACAATACAGTGGTAGGCTTGATTACCAACAAGACGGCCTACAGGGAGGAGGTGAGGGCACTCAGAGTGTGGTGTCAGGAAAATAACCTCACACTCAACGTCAACAAAACAAAGGAGATGATTGTGGATACAGCAGAGGGAGCACCCCCGTATCCAGATATTATTGCATGGTCGGAACTAGAAGCACAAGCATTTCGCTACAATCGCATTAACATCTGCTAACCATGTGTATGTGACCAATAAAATGTTATTTGATTTACAGCAGGAAGCACTAGTGACTAGATCAATATAAAAGTGGTCAGATGAAGCAGATGCTAAGCTACAGGACTGTTTTGCTAGCACAGACTGGAATATGTTCCGGGATTCTTCCTATGGCATTGAGGAGTACACGACATCAGTCATCAGCTTCATCAATAAGTGCATCGAGGATGTCGTCCCCACAGTGACCGTACGTACATACCCCAACCAGAAGCCATGTATTACAGGCAACATCCGCACTGAGCTAAAGGCTTGAGCTGCCGCTTTCAAGGAGTGGGACCTCTAACCCGGACACTAATAAGAAATCCCGCTATGCCCTCCAACGAACCATCAAACAGGCAAAGCGTCAATACAGGACTAAGATCGAATCGTACTACACCGGCCCCGACGCTCGTTGGATGTGGCAGGGCTTGCAAACCATTACAGACAACAAAGGGAAGCACAGCCGAGAGCTGCCCAGTGACACGAGCCTACCAGACGAGCTAAATTACTTTGAGGCAAATAACACTGAAACATGCATGAGAGCACCAGCTGTTCTGGACGACTGTGTGATCACACTCTCCGCAGCCGATCTGAGGAAGACCTTTAAACAGGTCAACATACACAAGGCCGCAGGGCCAGACGGATTACCAGGACGTGTACTGTGAGCATGCGCTGACCAACTGGCAAGTGTCTTCACTGACATTTTCAACCTGTTTTAACCAGAACACCATAGTCCCTGTGCCCAAGAACACTAACCTGCCTATATGACTACCGACCTGTAGCACTTACGTCTGTAGCCATGAAGTCCTTTGACTTCACTATTATCCCAGAAACGCTAGACCCACTCCAATTTGCATACTGCCCTAACAGATCCACAGATGATGCAATCTCTATTGTACTCCACACTGCCCTTTCCCACCTGAACAAAAGGAACACCTATGTGAGAATGCTCTTCATTGACTACAGCTCAGCGTTCAAAACCATAGTGCCCTCAAAGCTCATCAATAAGCTATGGACCCTGGGACTAAACACATCCCTCTGCAACTGGATCCTGGACTTCCTGACGGGCCGCCCCAGGTGGTAACGGCAGGTAACAACACATCTGCCACGCTGATCCTCAACACAGGGGCCCCTCAGGGGTGCGTGCTCAGTCCCCTCCTGTACTCCCTGTTCACTCATGACTGCACGGCCAGGCACGACTCCAAAACCATCAATAAGTTTGCTGATGACACAACAGTGGTAGGCCTGATCACCGACAACGACGAAACAGCCTACAGGGAGGAGGTCAGAGACCTGGCCATGTGGTGCCAGGCCAACACCTCTCCCTCAACGTGATCAAGACAAAGGAGATGATTGTGGACTACAGGAAAAGTAGGACCGAGCATGCCCCCATTCTCATCAACGGGGCTGCAGTGGAGCAGGTTGAGAACTTCAAATTCCTTGATGTCCACATCACCAACAAACTAACATGGTCCAAGCACACCAAGACAGTCGTGAAGAGGGCATGCCAATACCTATTCCCCCTCAGGAGACTGAAAATATTTGGCATGGATCCTCAAAAGGTTTTACAGCTGCACCATCGAGAGCATACTGCCTGGTTACATCACTGCCTGGTATGGTAACTGCTCGGCCTCTGACCGCAAGACACTACAGAGGGTAGTGCGTACTGCCTAGTACATCACTGGGGCCAAGCTTCCTACCATCCAGGACCTCTATACCAGCTGGTGTCAGAGGAAGGACCTAAACATTTTCAAAGACTCCAGCCACCCGAGTCATAGACTGCTCTCTCTGCTACCACACGGCAAGTGGTACTGGAGCGCTAAGTCTACGTCCAAGAGGCTCCTAAATAGCTTCTACCCCCAAGCCATAAGACTCCTGAACAGCTAATCAAATGGCTACCCAGACTATTTGCATTGCCCCCCCCCCCCCCCCCTTCTGGAACGCTGCTGCTACACTCTGTTATTATCTATGCATAGTCACTTTAATAACTCTACCTACATGTACATATTACCTCAACACCGGTCCCCCCGCACATTGACTCTGTACCGGTACCCCCTGTATATAGCCCCGCTGTTGTTATTTACTGCTGCTCTTTAATCATTTGTTATTCTAATCTCTTGCTTTTTTGGGGAGTACATTCTTAAAACTGCATTGTTGGTTAAGGGCTTGTAACTAAGCATTTCACTGTAAGGTCTACACCTGTTGTATTCGGCGTGTGTGACAAATACAATTTTATTTGATTGTTATGATTTGACTTTCTGATTTCAATTTGATTGGATATATGTTATTCTGTTTCCTTTGTTATGCAGCATAGACAAACTACCCAGTATATATACAATTTTGTGGTTAAAGGAATTCTTGCCTCAGTCTCATCCATTCCTCTGTCACCTGACCCGTGACCACCTGTTCACCTTCACTATTGTCAGTCATCCTACCTGTCCAGCTACCCACACAGATTTCAATAATCTTTCATATGGAGTAAAAAGTAAATTTTTCTTTAGGAATGTAGTGAAGTAAAAGTTGTCACAAAGATGAATAGTAAAGTGAATGTACAGATACCCCAAAAAATGACTTAAGTAATAATTTAAATTATTTTTTCTTAAGTACTTTGCACCACTGCTAACCAGTACCCATACAGTTTCCCTTTCATACACTTTCCCCATCCCTCTCAGAAGTTGTATTTGAATTTCCTCCACAGAACAGCACAGGACAATTTGCTCATGAAGATATGCAGTGTGGGGGTGTCCTTAATTCATATTTTAATTTGATTGTGAAGTCATCCTCAACCTGATGAGCTCTGTATTTATTAACATGCAGTTTTGTGAAATGCAAATCAACTGGGTGGGATGTTTCTGTCGGCCTTGGGTCCCTGAGGTCCTCTGCAACCAGCCTCTGAAAACACACTTCACTACCAGAATTCAACTGGCTTCATATGCATGCATATGCGTAATCAGAGTGGCTTTCTTTACTCTGTAGAGAAGTTTAATTACATTGTGTTTCATTAGGATGCTGCACAGAATAGCAATGACTTTCATATTGTTTATTTCAGATTCCCTTCAAAAGTTAAACTACACTGAACAAAAATATAAACACAACATGCAACAATTTCAAAGATTTTACTGAGCTACAGTTCATATAAAGAAATCATTCAATTGAAATAAATTCATTAGGCCCTTATCCATGGATTTCACATGACTGGGAATACAGATATGCATCTGTTGGTCACAGATACCTTAAAAAAAAGGTAGGGGTGTGGATCAGGAAACCAGTCAGTATCTGGTGGTATCTACCACCATTTTCCTCATGCAGTGCGACACATCTCCTTCGCATAGAGTTGATCAGGCTGTTGATTGTGGCATGTGGAATGTTGTCCCACTCCTCTTCAATTGCTGTGCAAAGCGGAACTGGAACACGCTGTCTTGCACGTCGATCTAGAGCATCTCAAACATGCTCAATGTGTGACATGTCTGGTGAATATGCAGGCCATGGAAGAACTAGGACATTTTCAGCTTCCAGGAATTGTGTACAGATCCTTGCGACATGGGGCTGTGCATTATCATGCTTGAATACGAGGTGATGGTGGTGGATGAATGGCAGGACAATGGGCCTCAACATCTCGTCATGGTATTTCTGTGCATTCAAATTGCCATCGATAAAATGCAATTGTGTTCATTGTCCGTAGCTTATGCCTGTCCATACCATAACCCCACTGCCACCATGTGGCACTCTGTTCACAACATTGACATTAGCAAATCGCTCAGTACAGTTGAAACCAGGATTCATCCATGAAGAGCACACTTCTCCAGCATGCCCATCGAAGGTGAGCATTTGCCAACTGAAGTCGGTTACGATGCCAAACTGCAGTCAGGTCAAGACCCTGGTGAGGATGACGAGCATGCGGTGAGCTTCCCTGAAACGGTTTCTGACAGTTTGTGCAGAAATTCTTTGTTTGTGCATACCCACAGTTTAATCAGTTGTCCAGGTGGCTGGTCTCAGACGATGAGGTGAAGAAGCCATATGTGGAGGTCCTGGGTTGACATGGTTACATGTAGTCTGTGGTTGTGAGGCTGGTTGGACATACTGCCAAATTCTCGAAAACTACATTGGAGGCGGCTTATGGTAGAGAAATTAACATTAAATTCCAATAAATTCTCTGGCAACAGCTCTGGTGGACATTCCTGCAGTCGGCATGCCAATTTGCATGCTCCCTCAACTTGAGACATCTGTGGCATTGTGTTGTGTGACACAACGGCACATTTTAAAGTGGCTTTTTATTCCCAGCACAAGGTTCACCTGTGTAATGATCATGCTGTTTAATCAGCTTCTTGATATGTTACACCAGTCCGGTGGATAGATTATCTTGGCAAAGGAACAATGCTCACTAACAGGGATGTAAACGTATGGAACATTTTCTGGGATCTTTTCTTTCAGCTCATGAAACGTGGGACCAACACTTTATATTTTGCATTTATATTTTTGCTCAGTATATATTCAGATACAGAAACCTTAACATTTGGAATAATATAGCCTAATAGTACCAACCTTTAGCTTGATGCTATACCCTTTAAAAGCCCAATGCAGCTGTTGTTTTACACCAATATCAAATAATTGCAGTTATGTACCTTACTGTAACAGATTTCCCTAAAAAAATTTGCAAAAGTAGCTTTTTAGCAAACAATTTCTCGAGCAATAATTTTGCTAGGACTGTCTGGGAGTGGTCTGAGTGGGGAGGGGAAAACTGAAAACTAGCTGTTATTGACAGAGAGGTTTGTAACTCCCTTTGTTATTGGTCTATTAACCAATTTACCGCATGGGGATATCACCATGGAAAGCCGAAACTCATGTCCATGCAACCCTGCTGATTAGAAGGTGTTTATTTTCAACCAGCAACTATCAGGGAATAACACTGATCCATTCAATATTTTTTTACACTTTTATAGTGTTAGTTCAGCTGTTTTACAATATTAACACAGGAAAAATGGATTTTGACTGCACTGGTCCTTTAAGAAGTAAAGAGAGTGATACAAGGCCCAGTCGGGGGCTACTTGAGAAATCTCTGCCTCCAGCATCCTCTATGACTTGAGAATCCTCTGACTATTGATGGAGTGGATGGACAACAAATGGATAGCAATGAAATTCTGTTCCCACTGGTAGGTGATGCTCTCTGTCTTCCCTTAAGCTTGTTCAAATGTTTACCCGTTTGACTGCGTAAGACATTAGCTCCCTGATGCCTGGCATTAAATTACTACCGCAGTCGAGTCTCAGTAGGGGGGAACATTTGGTCTCGGAGTCATAAACTGCACTGAGACTGGCTTTTGCGGATTTAAAATGAATTACTTCAGTGGTTTCTAGTTTGAATTGAGATCCTATGTTATCTTGCTCAAATAAGGTGGTATCCTCACTATATTGATTATATTTCACCATCTTATCCCTTGCTCAAATAAGGTGGTATCCTCGCTATATTGATTATATTTCACCATCTTAAACCTTGCTCAAATAAGGTGGTATCCTCGCTATATTGATTATATTTCACCATCTTAGTGAGGTTTTTCTTCCTTTTCAGTATATCATAATAGATCTGAGAATGTGATGTAAAGTTGTTTTTTTTCTAGGCTTTATGGATGTAATGATTGTAACGATGATGGAATGATTGTCCGTTACTTGTTAGGCTCTCAGGTTTTTAATTACCTGCTCTCAATATTTAGTTTTAAGTTTTGGTGATGCAATGATTTATGAGCTCTGACAGCAAAACTTAATAGGACCAATTGTCTGTGCCCCATGTCAGCTATGTGAGAGGGGGGAATGAGAATAACCGGGGGCAACCTTTGCACCAGATACTTAAAGAATGAATAGGAAGAACTGATCCATTGTCAACGAAAGGTTGAGTGTAATAGATAATGTCAGAAAGATCATATGGAAATAAAATATTTCAGCAAAAATGAATTTGAAATACATCATATATCCAAGGTGCATGAAAGAATTCTCAGAATTCTTTACATTAAATGATAATGATTTACATTAAATTGCTCTTATACATGTCTAGTACTGATGAAATTACTAAAATACTAAGTTTATACTGTTTTCTTTCAAGTGTAATTAGTGTTACTACACAGGTATAAGAGCATCCACATACATATATTGATTTACTTAGCAGTGCACTTACTTTCTATAACATTCTTGGAGCCTTGTTCTTTACTTTGATCATGGCTGTATAAAACAACTGTTTGCTGTGGGAAATGGCGGGAATGAATGCTTTGCCATATCATTGAGTCTGGGATGTAACGTATTACACTCAGTGAGCAGTGTTTGTGGTCTTGCTTTTAATCATGTTTCCTTTCAGGGCCCATGCCCATTCAGCACTGTCTGAGAAGGAGCAATTTTCTGGCGAGGAAATTGGTTAAATTCCCCCTTTCCCTCTCACAAGTGCTCCATCTCTCAGAATGAAATATTTCTGTCTGTAAACGAGAGAATGTGTTATAGGCCCAGAGTATGTGTGTTGGTTTTGAACCATGGCATTAATATTTTAGAGCAAGAACTCCCAAGTAATGTCATCACTGCCATCTTTTGAACAGATGTAGTAATGCATGCCATCATAGATATCAATACTGTTGAGGATGAATCTCTGCATTGAACGAGGATATATTGGCATTAATATATATATTATTACATTAATACCAACAGTTCCAGACATGAATATATGGGAATATTTTTCAAACAAGAAAACAAAACAAATATCAACACACACACACATAATCTACTTACACACATACTTACCCATCTGATGATGGTCTCTGCTGAAGATCAGTGTCCATCTCCTCCTCCTCTTCCACCTCCGTCTGCTCCTCCTCCATCTGCTCTTCATTGCTGCTATCGTCATGCAGCAGCTCTGCATCCAGAAGATCCTTCTTCTCCTCGAAGTCCATGCCTTCATAGTCATCTTCCTCCATGTCCTGATCTGCTATGAGCCTGAGCTCATCAGCCATCACCAGTCTCCTCCTCTTTAGGGATTGCAGTACAGTGTAAAAGAAAATCTAGCTGTTTCAACTTACTATTATTAAGTAACTGGTTCCACAGGCTTTTTTTTTGTTTAACGGTACTCATCTTTTCGGTCCAAGTGTTACCTAAACTAAAAACTTAAAAGCTCCGACTTAAAATGTGTTTCCTCAAATTATCTCATATGTTTATTCAACTAGAAATTATTATTTGGGCCTCTTACCTAAAGAAGGCTGTCGAACAAACACACAGTGCGTTTAACATACAGGTAAAATGTATTACATTTACATATTTGACACACGTTGACACTGTGCATGTTCATCTATACAGTAATTATGGTCTATTCAATCTGTGTTACAGATTCCGTGATAGAAATGTAAAGGTAATTTCCAATTGAGCCGACATATACAGTGTTCAATGTGAATGCAGTCTCTGCTAAAGTGGGAACATTGCCTTTAAATCTCAATCACGCTGTAAAGCTGAACTTCCGCAATGCGCATGTCCTCACCTGGGATTTGAACACAACCTCTTGGTTCAATGCATTCCAATCTTCCTGCTATGCCACCATGTCTGTGTCAATGATTGATTTTGCTACACTTTGCACTTCAACTTAAATCTCAGCCATGATAAACCTATTTTATTTATCATAGTGATGAAAGAGTAACATTAAAGAAATCTGTCCCACCAAAATTAGACAACTATACAGAAAAATGCCATAACTCCAGGAGGTTGTGAGTTCAAATCTCAGGAGAGGACATGTTGAACAACAATTACTGTATAATAAATGAACATGGACAATGTAATCATGTGTGTCAAATACAGTGCATTTGGAAAGTATTCAGACCCCTTGACTTTTTCCACACGTTGTAACGTTAGTCTTATTCTAAAATGTATTAAATACAAAATGGTCTTCATCAATCTACACACAATATCCCATAATGACATAGTGAAAACAGGTTTTTAGAAAATGTGCATAAGTATTCAGACCCTTTGCTATGAGACTCGAAATTAAGCTCTGGTGCATCCTGTTTCCATTGATCATACTTGAGATGTTTCTAGAATTTGACTGGAGTCCACCTGTGGTAAATTCCATTTATTGGACATGATTTGGAAAGGCACACCCCTATCTATATAAGGTCCCACAGTTGACGGTCCATGTCACAGTAAAAACCAAGCCATGAGGTCAAAGGAACTGTCCGTAGAGCTCCGAGACAGGATTGTGTAGAGGCACACATCTGGGGAACGGTACCAAAGAATGTCTGCAGCATTGAAGGTCCCCAAGAGCACAGTGGCCTCCATCATTCTTAAATGGAAGAAGTTTGGAACCACCAAGACTCTTCCTAGATCTGGCCGCCTAGCCAAACTGAGCAATCAGTGGAGAAGGGCCTTGGTCAGGGAGGTGACCAAGAACCTGATGGTCACTCTGACAGAGCTCCAGAGTTCCTCTGTGGAGATGGGAGAACCTTCCAGAAGGACAAACATCTCTTCAGCATTCCACCAATCAGACCTTTATGGTAGAGTGGCCAGACAGAAGCCACTCCTCAGTAAAATGCACATGACAGACCACCTGGAGTTTGCTAAAAGGCACCTTTAAAAAAAAAAAAAAACATTTTTTACCTTTATTTAACTAGGCAAGTCAGTTAAGAACAAATTCTTATTTTCAATGACGGCCTAGGAACAGTGGGTTAACTGCCTTGACTCAGACCATGAAAAACAAGATTCTCTGTCTGGAGGAAACCTGGCACCATCCCTACTGGTGAAGCATGGTGGTGACAGCATTATGCTTTGGGATTTTTCAGCGGCAGTTACTGGGAGACTAGTCAGGATCGAGGGAAAGATGAACGGAGCAAAGTACAGAGAGATCTTTGATGAAAACCTGCTCCAGAGTTCTCAGGACCTCAGACTGGGGTGAAGGTTCACCTTCCAACAGGACAACGACCCTAAGCACACAGCCAAGACAACGCAGGAGTGGCTTTGGAACAAGTCTCTGAATGTCCTTGAGTGGCCCGGCCAGAGCCCAGACTTGAACCTGATCAAACATCTCTAGAGAGACCTGAAAATAGCTGTGCAGCGACGCTCCCCATCCAACCTGACAGAGCTTGAGAGGATCTACAAAGAAGAATGGGAGAAACTCCCCAAATACTGGTGTGCCAAGCTTGTAGCGTCATACCCAAGAAGACTCGAGGCTGTAATCAATGCCAAAGGTGCTTCAACAAAGTACTGTAAATGTAGTATTTCCTTGTTTTGTTTTATTTTTTAATACATTTGCAAACATTTCTAAAAACCTGTTTTTGCTTTGTCATTGTGGGCTATTGTGTGTTGATTGATGAGGGGGGAAAAACATTTAATCAATTTTAGAATAAGGCTGTAACGTAACAATGTGGAAAAAGTCAAGGGGTCTGAATGCACTGTACATAAGTGGAAAACATTATGTTAAAAGCCCTGTGTGTGTAACTAGTTCCACAGCCTTTTTTATGTAAGATGCTCAAATAATTTATAGTTGAATGAACATATGAGAGAATTTGAGCAAACACATCATTTTAAATTGATAGAATTTTTGCCAAAGTTTTCTCAAGTTGGAGCTAAGTAAACATTTGGACTGAAAAGTTGAGTAAACAAAAAAAGGCTGTGGAACCAGTTACATAATAATAATTTGTTGAAACAACTAGGTGCAACTCAATATTAGGAAGGTGTGCTTTAATGTTTTGTACACTCCGCGTATATACTGTAATTAGTTGCTTTGTTTCATAAATCCATTACACATACTTATACAAACTGTTTGACTCACTAAAGGGCTGTAGCCTGTCCTGAATGACATCATCTTACACCAAACACTTTCACACTTGTGTCTAGAAAACAACCTAACAGCTCATCCATTATCCACCTAAGTTAGGATTTAGTTATTTTAGTCATCTAAGTTACTTAGTACAGTAACAGTACAATAGTAGAAATAGATATCTATTATCAGGCAGGAAAACCATGTCAGAAAACTTGATAGACTAAAGTTGGAGCATACTGTTGTCTACTATCCATCTTTCACATTATTGGTATATTCTGAGACAATTTTTCTACAATATACACAAAATATTTACAGAATAACGATCTTTATAGAATAAAAATCATTACATGTGAAAAGAAGAAGAATAATTAATAATAATGAGACAGGTCCATAGAGGTAGATATATAGAGGACTCTAGTGTCCAAAAGCCTGTTTTAGCATGGGCAGTGCCAGAGTTTGAGCCAATGCAGTTTCTGTCTGAACTTTATGAGAGCACCACTTTCTCCTCCATAGCTGTTGGTAAGTGATAATTGATGCTTTCACATTGTGCTGTTTATTTCTGGTATTTTTCTAAACCTATGAAGATGTCCAGTGAAAGCAGATATGCAATTTGTTGATACCACAACATAGAACCAACTTGGATACACATTATCCTGAATGCTAATCAAAGAAAACTTCTGTTAAATTCACTGCTATGTTTTGCTTGTTTAAAGCGGGTCATTTCATAGGGAATTGACTTAGGCGCTGTTGTACAGTAATATAACCAAAATGTTGAGAATAAAGGCGCTAACATGGAGTCCATTGTAAAACCTGGCCGAACTCTCTTACATCTAGACGTTCCGCTAGCGGAACACCTGCTCCAATATCCAATGATGGGCGTGGCGCGAAATACAAACTCCTCTAAAATCCGAAAAACTTCAATTTTTCAAACATATGACTATTTTACAGCATTTTAAAGACAAGACTCTCGTTAATCTAACCACACTGTCCGATTTCAAAAAGGCTTTACAGCGAAAGCAAAACATTAGATTATGTCAGCAGAGTACCCAGCCAGAAATAATCAGACACCCATTTTTCAAGCTAGCATATAATGTCACAAAAAACAAAACCACAGCTAAATGCAGCACTAACCTTTGATGATCTTCATCAGATGACAACCCTAGGACATTATGTTATACAATGCATGCATGTTTTGTTCAATCAAGTTCATATTTATATCAAAACCCAGCTTTTTTACATTAGCATGTGACGTTCAGAACTAGCATACCCCCGCAAACATCCGGTGAATTTACTAAATCACTCATGATAAATGTTCAAAAAAAACATAACAATTATTTTAAGAATTATAGATACAGAACTCCTCTATGCACTCGATATGTCCGATTTTAAAATAGCTTTTCGGTGAAAGCACATTTTGCAATATTCTCAGTAGATAGCCCAGCCATCACGGCTAGCCATTTAGACACCGACCAAGTTTAGCCCTGACCAAACTCTGATTTACTATTACAAAAGTTTGATTACCTTTGTTGTCTTCGTCAGAATGCACTCCCAGGACTGCTACTTCAATAACAAATGTTGGTTTGGTCCAAAATAATCCATCGTTATATCCAAATAGCGGTGTTTTGTTCGTGCGTTCAAGACACTATCCGAAGTGTAAATAAGAGTCACGAGCATGGCGCAATTCGTGACAAAAGATTTCTAAATATTCCATTACCGTACTTCGAAGCATGTCAACCGCTGTTTAAAATCAATTTTTATGCCATTTTTCTCGTAAAAAAGCGATAATATTCCGACCGGGAATCTGCGTTTAGGTAAACAGACGAAAGAAAACAAAGCATTCTGTCGACGCGGGCACGAGCCTGAGTCTCACAGTACTGTAACCAGCCACTACCCAAACGCGCTACTTTTTTTCAACCAGAGCCTGCAAAGCCACGATTCAACTTTTTGCCGCCTTCTGAGAGCCCATGGGAGCCGTAGGAAGTGTCACGTAACAGCAGAGATCCTCTGTAATGGATAGAGATAATCAAGAAGGGCAAGAAATTGTCAGACAGGGCACTTCCTGCATGGAATCTTCTCAGGTTTTGGCCTGCCAAATGAGTTCTGTTATACTCACAGACAACATTCAAACAGTTTTAGAAGCTTTGGAGTGTTTTCTATCCAAAGCTAATAATTATATGCATATTCTAGTTTCTGGGCAGGAGTAATAATCAGATTAAATCGGGTACGTTTTTTATCCGGCTGTGAAAATACTGCCCCCTAGCCATAACAGGTATATGGCTCTGAGCAGAGCCATGAAGTAGTCAACTGGGTGGGATACATATGGGTTAAGAAAGGATCACATATAGTTGAAGTTTACATACACCTTAGCCAAATACATTTAAACTCAGTTTTTCACAATTCCTGACATTTAATCAGAGTAAAAATTCCCTGTCTTTGGTCAGTTAGGATCACCACTTTATTTTAAGAATGGCTGCAAGGGAGTCAGGCGCAGGAGAGTAGGTATTTGGTAGCACACGGAGCCTTTTATTAAGGCGAACCAAAAGCACACTGCACAATGAACACGAAATACAAAACGGGTATACATAACCCAGCGCAATCAGACTAACGTGCGCAAACATCAACACAGATAAACAAAGACATGGGGGAAACAGAGGGTTAAATACACAAAACATAATGAGGGACAATGAGAACCAGGTGTGTGGAAAAACGAGACAAAACAAATGGAAAATGAAAAATGGATCAGCGATGGCTAGAAGGCCGGTGACGTCGACCGCCGAACACCGCCCGAACAAGGAGAGGCATCGACATCGGTAGAAGTCGTGACAAAGAATGTGAAATGTCAGAATAATAGTAGAGAGAATGATTTATTTCAGCTTTTATTTATTTCATCACATTCCCTGTGGGTCAGAAGTTTAAATAAACTCAACTAGTATTTGGTAGCATAGCCTTTAAATTGCTTAACTTGGCTCAAACGTTTTGGGTAGCCTTCCACAAGCTTCCCACAATAAGATGGGTGAATTTTGGCCCATTCCTCCTGACAGAGCTGGTGTAACTGAGTCAGGTTTGTAGGCCTCCATGCTCGCACATGCTTTTTCAGTTCTGCCCACATATTTTCTATAGGATTGAGGTCAGGGCTTTGTGATGGCCACTCCAATACCTTGACTTTGTTGTCCTTAAGCCATTTTGCCACAACTTTGGAAGTATGCTTGGGGTCATTGTCCATTTGGAAGACCCATTTGCAACCAACCTTTAACTAACTGACTGATGTCTTGAGATGTTGCTTCAATATATTCACATAATTTTCCTGCCTCATGATGCCATCTATTTTGTGAAGTGCACCAGTCCCTCCTGCAGCAAAGCACCCCCACAACATGATGCTGCCACCCCCGTGCTTCACGATTGGGATGGTGTTCTTCGGCTTGCAAGCCTCCCCTTTTTCCTCCAAACATAACGATGGTCATTATGGCCAAACAGTTCTATTTTTGTTTCACCAGACCAGAGGAAATTTCTCCAAAAAGTGCAATCTTTGTCCCCATGTGCAGTTGCAAACCGTAGTCTGGCTTTTTTATGCCGGTTTTGGAGCAGTGGCTTCTTCCTTGCTGAGCGGCCTTTCAGGTTATGTTATAAAGGACTCGTTTTACTGTGGATATAGATACTTTTGTACCTGTTTCCTCCAGCATCTTCACAAGGTCCTTTGCTGTTGTTCTGAGATTGATTTGCACTTTTCGCACCAAAGTACGTTCATCTCTGGGAGACAGAACGCATCTCCTTCCTAAGCAGTATGACGGCTGCGTGGTCCCATGGTGTTTATACTTGCGTACTATTGTTTGTACAGATGAACGTGGGACCTTCAGGCGTTTGGAAATTGCTCCCAAGGATGAACCAGACTTGTGGAGGTCTACAATTTTTTTCTGAGGTCTTGGCTGATTTCTTTTGATTTTTTCCATGATGTCAAGCAAAGAGGCACTGAGTTTGAAGGTAGGCCTTGAAATACATCCACAGGTACACCTCCAATTGACTCAAATGATGTCAATTAGCCTATCCGAAGCATCTAAAGCCATGACATAACTTTCTGGAATTTTACAAGCTGTTTAAAGGCACTGTCAACTTAGTGTATGTAAACTTCTGACCCACTGGAATTGTGATACAGTGTGATAAGTGAAATAATCTGTCTGTAAACAATTGTTGGAAAAATTACTTGTGTCATGCACAAAGTAGATGTCTCAACCAACTTGCCAAAACTATAGTTTGTTAACAAGAAATTTGAGGAGTGGTTGAAAAACGAGTTTTAATGACTCCAACCTAAGTGTATGTAAACTTCCGACTTCAACTGTAATTCCATCTAGGTCATCAGTAGAGATAAGCCAATGAATTGTACTCATGAGCAAACATTCCATAACTGCAGGTGGCTGTAAATCGCCAACATTGGCTTTATACCTGTTTTATAACTGTTCAAACAACACACTCGAGGTGGCAGTATGCAACCTTTCAGTTTGTTTGCCAACTCATAGAAGTAGTAGCAGAAGTAAATTGATTACTTTAAAATAAAGATTACCTCAATGGTGCTGCCCATGCTCTCACAGATGCCATAATGGGACAGATACAAAGATGGGATGTCTATCTTAGTCTATGGCCAGGCCAAAAACACGAAGAATTTCTCATCCCTTAATGTATTTCTGGCCAGGTAAGTGGGTAGCTAAAAGTGGGTATACCCTTCCACTTTACTTCATGTCCCATAATCTCTTGAATGGACTTCAAGATGATATCATCATATTCATGAAAACGCTTTAATTTAAGATATGTCTAAAAGTGTATTAATATTTGTGTATTAATTTACTCCTACCCAATGCCTTTTATGAACATCTTTGATTACATTTCAATAATCGAAAACGTTCATAAAAAGCATTCAGTATGAGTAAATTAATACACAAGTACAATACTTGATTTGATAAGTATTCACCTCCTGAGTCAATACATGTTAGAAAAACAGAAAGGCAATGTTCCAAAACTTTGCGTCTTGCTGAACGTGCCCTGGATTGTGCAATATCTGCCCAATAGAGAGCAACAGTAATGGAGTTTTTTTTTGTAGGCACTAACTCCGCCATGGCTCGGCCTGGGGTGGCAGGTAGCCTAGTGGTTAGAGCATTGGACTAGTAACCGGGAGGTTGCAAGATCAAATCCCCGAGCTGACAAGGTAAAACTCTGTTGTTCTGCCCCGGAACAAGGCAGTTAACCCACTGTTCCTAGTCATTGAAAATAAGAATTTGTTCTTAAATGACTTGCCTATAAAGTTAAAATAAAAAAAATAAAAACACAAGAGGCCATGACAAAGCCAGACTTGGCATGGGTCTTCAGATCCTCAAAAGGTTCTGTAGCTGTACCATCAAGAGCATCCTGACTGGTTGCATCACTGCCTGGTATAGCAACTGTTTGGCCGCTGACTGCAAGGCACTACAGAGGGTAGTGCGTATGGCCCAGTACATCACTGGGACCAAGCTTCCTGCCATCCAGGACCTCTATACCAGGCGGTGTCAGAGGAAGGCCCTAAAAATTGTCTGCTACCGCAAGGCAAGTGGTGCCGGAGTGCCAAGTCTAGGTCCAAAAGGCTTCTTAACAGCTTCTACCCCCAAGCCATAAGACTCCTGAATAGATAATCAAAGGGCTACCAAGACTCCTGCTTTTACTCTCTGTTTATTATCTATGCATAGTCACTTTAACTCTACCTACATGTACATATTACCTCAATTACTAACCGGTGCCCCCGCACATTGACACTGTACTGGTACCCCTGTATATAGCCTCGCTATTGTTATTTTACTGCTGATGTTTAATTATTTGTGACTTTTGTTTTCTATTTTTTACTTAACACATTTTTCTTAGCTTCTTAAAGCATTGTTGGTTAAGGGCTTGTAAGTAAGCATTTCACTGTTGGATTTGGAGCATGTGACAAATAACATTTGATTTGATTTGGCCAAAGCCCATGGTGAAATGTGCTATTTTGTTTTTACAAATACCAAAAATAAGGTCTGTGGTAAAGACTGGTTTAGTATATTTTATAAGTTTTGTTCTATGAGATAATATTCATCAGCTAGTGAAGCATTTTATTTAATCAAAACAAGAACATAAAGCACATAAAGGCTTCATATTTCATAAAGGTCATGACTGACTGATATTATCTCTTAGGACAAAATGTATAAGATCTCCAAAGTCTGTTAACCTCAGATCTTATTTTCGTCAGTTATCCCAAAACTCCATTCTTTCCCCCATAGGAATGGCTGAACGAACCAGTAACTAATTTCCGGTTTTTAGGACTTCAAGCTGGCGAGCTCTATATTTTTTGAAAAGTATTTGCGTGTAGTGATGAAGTAGTGTTTCCCAAACTCGGTACTGGGGCCCCGCCTGGGTGCACTTTAAGGTTTGTGCCCTAGCACTACACAGCTGATTAAAATAATCAAAGTGTTAATGTTGCGACAGTTCGTTTCTGGTAACAGAACAAAATAGTCAGCACATAGTAACTTCTGATTTAGCTGTACTTTAATTAATGCAAACACGTGCGTGGTATATGTGTGGTTCGTATATATACGGTCTCGCTGTTTTACCTCGCAGGGCAAACAGAGAAGAGGGCGTCACATTCTATTGTTCTCTCTTTTATACTCTGACAGAGATAGTTCCCGCTCAATGCTGGCCTGTCAGAGGGAGGAGGAGCATGGTTTAAACTTGCTCCTCCTATCGTCGGAGTGCAGGCTGATCCCAGCGTCGTGACGCACTTCCTGTTGCCGGTTGTAGTTCTTCTTGTCTTCAACAGTTAATTTACCAGTAGTTTATATACTTAATATTGTAGCATAGCTTCCCCGGTATATTATATAAGTTATGCATACAAATAGCCAGTTCAACCCTAACAAAAGCTTGATGATGAGTTGGTTCGAAATGATCTGGTAGCCTACTGCTAATCACTGTATAAAGCTCCTTTCTTGTATATTTTATTCCTCCTGTGTTAGTATTTGTCTTTGTGTTATTGTTTTTAACTCTGCATCGCTGGGAAGGGCTCGTAAGCTAAACCCGTTGTATTAGGCGCATGTGACAAATACAATTTGATTTGGTCTTGCGTCTCATTACCATTTCTGTCTGCATACCCGCACATGCGCAAAAACCAGGAAACGCAGGCGAACAAAGAGGAAGCGTGGTAGCTCGCTAGGACTTAAAGGGAACTGAGTGTTGCCTTTTCAATGATTGTGTAGCCTATAGCTAGCTGCTAGCTAGTATAAGCGAACCTCGTTTGTAATATTTAAGCTAATGAGCCTCCTCCCCCACTTTAAAACAAGGTAAATGACATGTTTGAGCCCATTTTGAACCTTACCACATTTGGTTAAAGTTAGCTAAAAGCTAACGTTAGCTAGGTAGCAACCAGTTAGCAAATGACTGCAGTCATCTACACGTAACGAGTTTTAGCGAGTTGTCATACTTCTAGCTTGCTACGATTAAGTGTTCTTGTGAAAAGTTCATTACTTTATGGAGTAATACGCTGCTCTATACATACTATATGGCGTTGTCTGGACAGCATCTCCATTTCCATACACGAACTAGCTTTTATGGGTTTGTTGTTAGTTAGCTGGCTGGCTAACTAATCGCCAAATGCGGGGGGGGGGGGGGGGGGGGGGTGTAAGCAGACTGGCTATTATTTATACTGCATTGCATCGTTGTGAATAACCTTTAACCTTTTTACATTTTAGATATCACCAAACCATATTGGATGCAGAGATTCTGTATTTCATTGGCACTTAAGACTGTCTACAATATACATTTTGGGAAACTGTGTAGGTGTCAACCCACCTGGAAACTGTTTGTCGCTTATCCCTTATCTGCAAACTTCCAAATTCTACCCCATTGTAGGGGCATCCTCCCCTATCCCTTGGACTGCCAACAGTGCACCCAGCCCCCTTGGAATCGCAGTCTTTCACTAGATTCCAATTTCAAGGTTTGCTGGCGTCACTATTGTACTAACCAGACAGACATGGCTGAACAGAGATACTGTGTAGAGTATGCCAAACGTGGCACTGCGGGATGTAAGAAGTGTAAGGACAAAATCATGAAGGGCTTGACCCGCATCGGGAAGATTGTGCCTAACCCGTTCAGTGAGTCCGCCGGGGAGATGAAGGAGTGGTACCATGTGAAGTGTATCTTTGAGAAGCTGGAGCGGGCCCGTGCCACCACTAAGAAGATCGAGGACATCACAGACCTGGAGGGCTGGGAGGAGCTGCAGGATGAGGACAAGGAGCTCATCAACAAACTTGTTGAAGGTACAACGTTTATATATTTCCGTCAATGTAGCAAGATTAAGTTCCACATGCCGAAATGTTTTTTGTAATGCATATACTGACCGACTCATAGGATGCATGTCATGGCATTCAAGTTGGTGTTGTTCACCATGGAAGAAAATATTTTGACGTCTTTAAACTTTTCTTGTCATGTTAATTGAGATGCCATATAACAACTCTTTCATTCTCTTTCAGACTTGATGGCCAAAGCTAACGCGAGCCCAAAGAAGAAGGTGCAAGCCAAGCTGAACAACAGTGGTCAGCTGTCTGCTCTGCCTGCTGACCCTTCTCTGAATGCACCACGGAAGTTCTCTGGCTTCACAGGTGAGAGGGTATTCCGGTGGATGCATCAACCAGTGTGCACATCTGAAAACTAGCTAGTCCTGCTACAAAAGTGCAGATGTTTGTGTTTTCAGTTTCAAAACTATTTTCCTCTGTCCATTCCACCAGAACATAACCCTACTGTATTATCTCGTCTTTATTTTTTTCAATCATATTGTCCTTTGTCCAATTAGCTACTAAGGCTGGGAGCTCAGGCAGCCCAGGCCCCTCCCCAGCCAAACCCAACCAAGGCAGTCCTCTTTCCGCACAGCTCTGTGACCCCAAACACAAGGATAACCTGCTCCGGGAGTTCCGCAAGCTCTGTGCCATGGTGGCAGACAAGAATAGCTACAACATCAAGACACAGATCATCCACGACTTCCTGAAGAAAGGCTCAGGGGGAGGTGTGTGTGCATGCGTGCGTAGCTTAATTTATGTTGTAAATTGTCTCTGCAGTATTGTACTGCATTGAATGTTGTCCTCAAAGGTTGTTTTTAAGTAGGCAAGCAGAATTAATGAAATACCTAATTTTCTTTTTCTCTTCTCCCTACCAGATAAATTCAAGGGAGATGTGTACCTGACGGTGAAGCTGCTTCTCCCAGGGGTGGTGAAGAGTGTGTACAACCTCAACGACAAACAGATAGTCAAGCTATTCAGCCGCATCTTCAACTGCAACCAGGAGGAGATGGTGCGAGATCTGGAACAGGTCAGTGTTTGTTGAGTCCAGAACATGACAGTCAGTGCTTCTGACAAGTTATTCAGATTCATGTTCATTGTCATATAAGAGGACAATCTTAGCACCTCTCACATTGCATACACAAAACATAGCTGGGAACAAACACTAGTACATAGTCTGACATAAATGGTAGATTATGCTGAGTAGGCTCTATCACAACATACAGCCCATGTGACCCCCGACTCAGGGGTTTCAGGACTGACGTGTATTGAGTATATTTTTATTCTGGGCGTACAGGGGGATGTGTCGGAGACAGTGAGGATGTTTTTTGAAGAAGGCAAGTCTTTCCCGCCGGCCGCCAAGAGTCTGCTCACGATTCAGGAAGTGGATGCGTCCCTTACCCGTCTGGCCCAGTTAACCAAGGAGGATGACCAGCAGAAAGAGCTAGAGGACATATCCAAAAAGTTAAAAAAAAATGTCTTCCTATTAGCAGACCTATACTGTACTTAATGACTTGACATCTTAAAATTCCTAGTAATTCAGTGTCTGTCCACAATTCCTTCTACTGCACCAACATATTATGCATCAAAAGACTAAGGGACAGAGTCAACTTCTGAATATAATCAAATTATATAACTGCAGCCATACTCACACAAGTCAACCATGTCTTTGTTGCAGATGCACCGGCAATGACCTGAAATGTATCATCAGACTCATTAAGCATGATCTAAAGATGAACTCTGGAGCTAAGCATGTGTAAGTCACCTTAGATTTACTCCTAACCTGACACGACAACATTAAAACACTATGCTAGAACTTCTAAACCTAATATACTAGAGCTTTCAAAGCATACATGAACTTTGAAAGTTATTGCAGTATATTTGAACCCCCTTCTCAATCAAATGTATCTTGTGAACAGCTTGGATGCAGTGGACCCGAATGCCTACGACGCTTTCAAGGCCTCCCGTAACCTAGGGGACGTGATAGAGCGTGTGCTGAGGAACCAGCAGGACGCCACCAACGGCTCAGGCCCCAGGAAGCTCCTCACTATTGAAGCCTCCCTCATGACCCCAGTGCAGCCTATGCTGGTGAGCTCATACACATACATGCTCTCACACACACAGATCCACACATGCACTCAGCAGACATGCTCATACTCGCCCTCTGCATACATACTCGACCTGTAAACATGAACTTGACACACAAACAAACTCTGAATGTATACACTGACACGGTGACTGAGTTCATCAGGAAGTGCATAGCAGATGTTCTTCCCATTTTGACTATTACAACCTACCCAAATCAGAAACCGTGGATAGATGGCAGCATTCGCGCGAACCACCGCATTTAACCATGGCAAGGTGACTGGGAATATGGTTGAATACAAAGTGTAGTTATTCCCTCCATAAGGCAATCAAACAGGCAAAATGTCAGAACAGAGACAAAGTGGAGTTGTAATTCAACGGCTCAGACATGAGACGTATGTGGCAGGGTCTATAGACAATCACGGACTACAAAGGGAAAACTAGCCACATTGCAGACACCGACATCTTGCTCCAGGACAAGCTAAACGCCTTCGCCCGCTTTGAGGATAACACAGTGCCATCGACACTGCCCGCTCCCAAGTACAGTTGGTTCTCCGTGGCCGACGTCCTCATCCCTAGTCGCATTTACGGACATATTCAATCTCTCCCTATCCCAGTCTGCTGTCCCCACTTGCTTCAAGATGGCCACCATTGTTCCTGTACCCAAGAAGGCAAAGGTAACTGAACTAAATGACTATCGCCCCGTACCACTCACTTCTGTTATCATGAATTGCTTTGAGAGGCTAGTTTAGGATCATGTCACATCTACCTTACCTGACACCCTAGACCCATTTCAATATGCATATCGCCCCAATAGATCCACAGATGATGCAATCGCCATCATACTGCATACTGCCCTATCCCATCTGGACAAGAGGAATACCTATGTAAGAAGGCTGTTCATTGACTATAGCTCAGCATTCAACACCATAGTACCCTCCAAGCTTATCATTAAGCTTGAGGCCCTGGGTCTGAACCCCGCCCTCTGCAACTGGGTCCTGGACTTCCTGACGGCACCCATGACTGCTTAGCCACTCATGCCTCCTACTCAATGGTCAAGTTTGCAAACGACACAACAGTTGTAGGCCTGATTACCAACAATGAGACAGCTTACAGGGAGGAGGTGAGGGTAGTTGTGCCAGGAAAAGAACCTCTCCCTCAATGTTAACAAAACGAAGAAGCTGAATGTGGACTTCAGGAGACAGCAGAGCGAGCACTCCCCTATCCACATTGACAGGACCGCAGTGGAGAAGGTGAAAAGCTTTTTCAAAAAGTTCCTCGGCGTACACATTACTGACAATCTGAAATGGTCCACCCACACACAGTGTGGTGAAGAAAGCGCCACCTCAGGAGGCTGAAGAAATTCAACTTGGCCCTAAGACCATCACAAACTTTTACAGATGCACAATTGAGAGCACCCTGTCGGGCTGTATCACCGCCTGGTATGGCAACTGCACTGCCCGCAACCGCAGGGCTCTCCAGAGGGTGGTGCGGTCTGCCCAATGTATCACCGGGTGCACACTGCCTTCCCTCCAGGACAACTACAGCGTCTCAGGAAGGAGAAATATATAATCAAGGACATCAACCTCCATGGCCTGTTCACCCCACTACCATCCAGAAGGTGAGGTCAGTACAGGTGCATCAAAGCTGGGACTGAGAGACTGAAAAACATCTATCTCAACAACATTCTATCTCAAGGCCATCAGATAGATAGCCATCACTAGCTGGCTACCACCACTCAACCCTGCACCTTAGAGGCTGCTGCCTTATATAGACATGGAATCACTGGTCACTTTAATAATGTTTACATACTGCCTTAATTCATATGTATTTACTGTATTCTACTGTATTTTAGTCCATGCCACTCCGACATTGCTCGTCCTAATATTGATATTTCTTAACTCTTCTTTTTACTTGAAATTTGTGTTGTTGTGACTTGTTAGATATTACTGCACTGTTGGAGCTAGGAACACAAGCATTTCCCTACACCCGCAATAGCATATGCTAATATGTGTATGTGACCAATAATATGTGATTTGATGGGCTCATTTAACATTTCAGCTGGTTGAAAGGGTTTCTGTGATCAGAAAAAGTGTATTCCCAAGAGCAATTGACTACAACTGAGAGATCTGCATGACAGAGAATGAATTCTGAATGAGACATTTTTTGGGGGGGTTGATCTTATGCGATTTCGCAAGCCATGCTGTACGCAAGTCACTTCAGACACAACGTGTACACACAGCAGAAATATGAATGGAATTGAAATGTATCCTCGCAGTAAAATTGTATAAGTTCTTTCACATTTGAAGCATGCTACATCCAGCATACCAAGTACAGAACAGTAAATATGAACAACTAGAGCACTTTCCAACCCATACAGTATTACTTTAATGTATTTTGCCCCAAAGTGAGTGGGTTATCATCCCTCAACTAAATGTTAACAAAGGTCTGCTTCAGTGTATTAGGTTCCTCTTAAACACTGAAGCAGACCTACAGTAAGACCAGGGTCAGACCTACCTCCCAACCAGGGGCCATATGTACGCTGCATTCGGAAAGTATTCAGCCCCCTTCACTTTTTCCACATTGTTACGTTACCGCCGTATTCTAAAATGGATTCATATAATTATTTCCCCCATCAATCTACACACAATGCCCCATAATGACAAAGAGAAAACAGGTTTTTAGAAATGTTTGCTAATTTATAAAAAAACGAATACCTTATTTACATAAGTATTCAGACCCTTTGCTATGAGACTCAAAATTGAGCTCAGGTATATCCTGTTTCCATTGATCATCCTTGAGATGTTTCTACAACTTGATTGGAGTCCAACTGTGGTAAATTCAATTGATTGGACATGATTTGGAAAGGCCCACACCTGTCTGTATAAGGTCCCACAGTTAACAGTGCACGTCAGAGCAAAAACCAAGTCATGAGGTCAAAGGTATTGTCCGTAGAGCTCCGAGACAGGATTGTGTCGAGGCAGAGATCTGGGGAAGGGTACCCAAGAACAGTGGCCTCCATCATTCTTAAATGGAAGAAGTTTGGAACAACCAAGACTCTTCCTAGAGCTGGCCGCCCGACCTAACTGAGCAATCGGGGGAGAAGGACCTTGGTCAGGGAGGGTACCAAGAAACCGATGGTCACTCTGACAGAGCTCCCATCTCCACAGAGGAAAACCTTCCAGAAGGACAACCATCTCTGCAGCACACCAAAAAGGCACATGACAGCCCGCTTGGAGTTTGCCAAAAGGCACCAAAGGACTCTCAGACCATGAAAAACAAGATTCTCTGGTCTGATGAAGGCCAAAACTCTTTGGCTTAAAAGCCAAGTGTCACGTCTGGAAGAAACCAGGTACCACTCATCACCTGGCCAATACCATCCCTACGGTGAATCCGGATCTCAGACTGGTGCAAAGGTTCACCTTCCAACAGGAGAACGACCCTAAGCACACAGCCAAGTTAATGCAGGAGTGGCTTAGGAACAAGTCTCTGAATGTCCTTGATTGGCCTACCCAGAGCCTGGACTTGAACCAGATCGAACATCTCTGGAGAGACCTGAAAATGGCTTTGCAGCAACACTCTCCATCCAACCTGACAGAGATTGAGAGGTTCTGCAATAAGAATGGGAGAAACTCCCCAAGTACAGGTGTGCCAAGCTTGTAGCGTCATACCAAAGAAGACTTGAGGCTGGAATCACTGCCAAAAGTGCTTCAACAAAGTACTGAGTAAAGGGTCTGAATAATTATGTAAATGTTATATTTTATTTTTTTATTTTTAATATGAATATATTTGCAAAAATGTCAACTTCTTTTTGCTTTGTCATTATTGGGTATTGTGTGTCGATTTTGTTTTTTTTCCCCTCATCAATCTAATCCATTTTAGAATAAGGTTGTAACGTAACAAAATGTGGAAAAAGTGAAGGGATCTGAATACTTTCCGAATGCATTGTACAGTATGTATCAAGTGTCTCAGAGTAGAAGTGCTGATCTTGGATCAGGTCCCCGTGTCCATGTAATCTTCTTATTCTTTGTGATATAAAAGGCGAAACTGATCTGTGCTCCCACTCGGAGACTCTCGATACATACAACCCCAGGTTTCCAATGGAGAGTCTGCAAACCTAGGAAGAGCTGAATACACTGAAGGCAGACCCAACTATAATTATAGGTTTCCCTAGTCCAATGTATGGGGCTAATACAAGTCATTGGTTCTCCCTCCCAGGCTGAGGCATGCAAGTCCATCCAGTACGCCATGAAGAAGTGCCCCAACGGCATGTACTCTGAAATCAAGTACGACGGCGAGCGTGTGCAGGTCCACAAGAATGGAGACCACTTCAGCTACTTCAGCCGCAGCCTTAAACCTGTTTTGCCACACAAGGTCAGACCACACACACACTGAGAGAAGCTGCATGGTTGAACTCTTTACCGATTCTGCATAAGCAAGTCGGAAAGTGTAAAACAAATCCTCTGTTTGATTACGGTTTTGAGGACTGGGCAGCATAGACCATTTGTTTTTCAAGGCCATCCCTTTCACTGATTCCCTAGCCTAGATGTGTCCTCAGTAGAAACAAGATTAAATGTGTTTGATCCAAATAAGTGTATCATTTTTTTAAAGGCCTTTTCCCATCTGATGCCCCTTGATGTTTTGATGCCTTTCCATATCTAACCCAAAGCCTCTGTGTTCCAGGTGGCCCATTTTAAAGAGTTCATCCCTCAGGCCTTTGTTGGTGGCAACAGCATGATCCTGGATGCCGAGGTGCTCCTCATCGACACCAACACCAGCAAGCCACTGCCCTTCGGGACACTGGGGGTGCACAAGGTGAGCATGCCTGCCAAATGTATCTTTCCACTGACCTCTCTTTGGAGTGTACGCTTGTTTGGGTTTGCGGGGCGGTGTGTGTGTGTGTGTGTGTGTGTGTGTGTGTGTGGGGTGAGGGGGTGTTGGCTGGTGTGTGTGAGATGGTAAGGGGGGCCGTTGTGTGTGTGTGTGTGTGTGTGATACAGAGCAAGAGTGCGTGTCAGGAGAAATGGTTCTCTCCTTTTTTAGAAAGCAGCCTTCGAAGACGCCAAAGTGTGCTTGTTTGTGTTCGACTGCATCTATTTCAACGGCGTGAGCCTGATGGAGAAGTAAGTTCGTCTGTAGTCACTTCTTTCTGTAGATTTACAACACTTAGGCCTGTATTGAATTCACTATGAACTTACATTCACTCATCCTTGAGTTGGCTGAAATATTTTTTTTTAACAACTGCATGGACAGTTGACTTGTGTCCACTCAACTCCTATCCCTCTATTGTAGAAGCTTTGATGTGTACTGTATGTTGTGAATATCATGTTCATTGTCTGTCTGCATTCATTTCTGTTTGATCCAGTATTTAATTATTTATTTTTTTACACACATTCAAAGTCACAGCCTGGGTCATGTTCATTGGGGCTCACCATAGCAAAACCTTTAAACATTTTGCAGTGGAAAATGAGCAACTCTTATTGGAGAAGTTTAGATGTTATCTCCCTCTTTCACTCCATTTTGGAGCATTTTCTTCTGTTACTTGACTATTTGAACGCAACCGTGCTCTCTTCTCCACAGGCCCCTGTACGAACGAAGGAAGTTCCTCCATGACAACATGGTGGAGGTTCCCAACAGGATCCTGTTCTCCGAGATGAAGCACGTCACTGTATGTAGACCCACGTCACGTCTGAAACGTCTCTCCTTTATGGCTGTCCCTGACAACAACAAAAAAATCTTGGTTGACCGAGATTTGTTTGTTCTTTCGACCAATTGATTGGTCTACATTTTTAAACATGTATTTTTTCCCTATATAGACACAGTTTTTAATCAAATCAACTATATGTAGGCTACTGAGCTTGTCTGGTGCTTTTAAGCACACTGTGATTTAAATAATTAATACACACAAATGACTCGAGGGAGCCAAGATCAAGATAGCCTAACCAGATGAAAAAAAACCTGCTCCCGACCCCCCCCCCCCCCCCCCCCCACCTTCTCCAGGTGCTGCTGGCCTTTGCAGATTCTGCTGTTAAGCTCCTGAAGTTGCTGGTAATAGGCTACACCAGGGGTCGGCAACCTTTTCCATTTGGCGTGCCAATTTATCTTACCATTTCTACCGATCTACGTGCCAGTTTTCATGGAACAGTTTCATTATGTGGTTAATCAAAATTCTAGAATTAACTTCGATTGCCAACTATGTAAAAAATAGCTTATATAAAGCCAAACAAATAAAAACATTGCAGCCTGCAGGTAGACAATATCCTGATTAAAAATAAATATTATATTGCCTGTGCAAGGAACTTTAAACATTATCACTACATTATATAAAACTTGCAACATTATATAAAATATTCCTGCACCAGTGAGTTCTGGCCAGACACAGCTGTAGGCTATATCAGGTAGGCCTATTTTATGATGTTCTCACTGGATTAGAGCATGATATTTTTGTGTGATTATCAAAAGAGGGCTGGAAAGATTTTTCATATAGGCTACTTTGAGGAACTTTTGTCATTCTCAATGGATGTAAAAACACTTTGCTTACTTGCTGTTTGAGGCAAAGAAACAATTACTTTAAGAAGCTCCACAATCAGAAATACTATCAGATCCCTAAATGGGCACATTTAGCCTACATTTGCACGCAGGCCAGGTAGCCTAGGCCTACTTCTATGCGTAATCAGGTGTGCGTTCCTACTCACCATTGACAGGAGCGCTCCAAACAAAAGACAATTAATAAATTGACAACTCTTAAATGGAATGAATAAAACCAAAACTTGTTCCTCAACATATGTGCGGTCCGCAAATAGTGTCCACTCCGACAATGAGAACGGTAAAAGACTAATAATATGTTGAATGCATTAACAGAAATGACCGTAACCAAACAAACGTTGATGATTAGTAATTATGAGAATTAAGGGCAAATGTACCACTGGTGATACTCGTGTGCTAACCCCGCAGCCCCCGCAATGGATTAGTCCACTGAGACAGGCGTGAATCAGACAGGTGTCTCGTGTGCCAGATTAAAAAATATATATATATATTTGCAACTACTCTCCTTCAAACGTGTCTTTCGAACTTATAATCAACCAAGCCAATGGATTCACCCATGTAGCAGAGTGAAACTGGTCACGTTCATTCGGGGACACCGTAGCAAAACATTTTGCAACAGTGAACTAAGACAAATGTTTCTTATTGGGCAAGTTCACATAGTACCTCCGTTTCATAACGTTTTTGTGCCTACTGAACATGACCCTGATGTGCTGGTTGTTTACTGTCTTGTCTCACAGAGGGCGGCTGACCTGGCCGAGATGATCACACGGGTCATCAGAGAGGGACTGGAGGGGCTGGTCCTCAAAGACCTCAAGGTGAGACAGAAATAACTTCTAACCCGGCCCAGGAATAACCTCTAGCGCTTACCACCTAGGCAGGTACTTCATGTACATCTGAAAGATATAAGCAATTAAGGCAGTAGCTCCAATTTTGCCCTTCGATAGGCTAGGTGTAATGTTTGCTGTTTTTGCTTATACTAATCCAATCATCTTAAATCTATTTAAGTGCCGAGGTAGTAGGGGCTAGGGGTTGTTTCTGGACTAGGCCCCTGACTCTACTGTACACATCTTTCCTACCGATAGCCTGTACATCTGGGGGCTTTGGAATGAGCAATTGATGTTATTTGGAACAATGTGAAACAAGAAGCCAAGTCTTAATATTTTTTCTACAAAATTTTTATCTGTGGGAAATGGCAAACGTATTTATTTCTCCTCAATAGAGGGTTGATATAATGTAAAAACACATCTACTATGTAACAACACACCGATGTGAATTGATCATAATCTGTGTGAATTCAAAGGGCACCTATGAGCCAGGGAAGCGCCACTGGCTGAAGGTAAAGAAGGACTACCTGAACGAGGGAGCAATGGCTGACACAGCAGACCTGGTGGTGCTGGGAGCCTTCTATGGCAAAGGCTCAAACGGTCAGTATACATACCAGGGTCATATTCATTAGTAAACACCGTAGCACACCGCTTTGCAACATGAACTTTGCCCTAAAGACTCTACAATGTGATACAAACGGTTTCCGTTGTAAAACATTTAGCTTCGTTTAGCACTAATTAATACGACGTAATGCTATAGAAGGCAGTGTTTCCCAACCCTCTCTTAGGACAATCGCAACAGACCACATTTTCGTTCTAGCCCTACAGTGACACCTGACCTGACTGAGCTAATCAATTTTTTTTTTTAAATAACTGTCTGGCAGTCCCCCAAGAGTGGGTTGCTGTAGAAAAATGACTCTGATCAACCATGATTCTCATTTTAATATATACAGTTGAAGTAGAAAGTTTACATACACCTTAGCCAAATACATTTAAACTCCGTTTTTCACAATTACTGTCTTAGGTCAGTTAGGATCACCACTTTATTTTAAGAATGTGAAATGTCAGAATAATAGTAGAGAATTATTTATTTCAGCTTTTATTTCTTAAATCACATTCCCAGTGGGCCAGAAGTTTACATACATTGCCCTAAACAATTTAAACTTTGGTCAAACGTTTCGGGTATCTTTCCACAAGCTTCCCACAATACGTTGGGTGAATTTTGGCCCATTCCTCCTGACAGAGCTGGTGTAACTGAGTCAGGTTTGTAGGCCTCCTTGCTCGCACACACCTTTTTCAGTTGTGCCCACAAATTCTCTATAAGATTGAGGTTAGGGCTTTGTGATGGCCACTCCAATACCTTCACTTTGTTGTCCTTAAGCCATTTTGCCACAACTTTGGAAGTATGCTTGGGGTCATTGTCCATTTGGAAGACCCATTTGCGACCAAGCTTTAACTTCCTGACTGATGTCTTGATGTTGCTTCAATATATCCACATCATTTTCCTACCTCGTGATGCCATCTATTTTGTGAAGTGCACCAGTCCCTCCTGCAGCAAAGCACCCCCACAACATGATTCTGCCACCCCCGTGCTTCACGGTTGGGATGGTGTAGTTCGGCTTGCAAGCCTCCCCTTTTTCCTCCAGATATAACGATGGACATTATGGCCAAATAGTTCTATTTTTGTTTCATCAGACCAGAAGACATTTCTCAAAAAAGTACAATCTTTATCCCCATGTGCAGTTGCAAACTGTAGTCTGACTGATTTGGGATTGATTTGCACTGTTCGCACCAAAGTACCTTCATCTCTAGGAGACAGAACGTGTCTCCTTCCTGAGCGGTATGACGGCTGCGTGGTCCCATGGTGTTTATACTTGTGTACTATTGTTTGTACAGATGAACATGGCCTTGAAATACATCCACAGGTACACCTCCAATTGACTCAAATGATGTCAATTAGCCTATCGGAAGCTTCTAAAGCCATGACACACTTTTCTGGAATTGTCCAAGCTGTTTAAAGGCAGTGTCAACACAGTGTATGTAAACTTCTGACCCACTGGAATTGTATTACAGTGAATTATAAGTTAAATAATCTGTAGGCATGAGGACTGCAGATGTGGCCAGGGCAATAAATTGCAATGTCCATACTGTGAAACGCCTAAGAGAGCGCTACAGGGAGACAGGAAGGACAGCTGATCGTCCTCGCAGTGGCAGACCACATGTAACAACACCTGCACAGGATCGGTACATCCGAACATCACACCTGTGGGACAGGTACAGGATGGCAACAACTGTCCATGTTACACCAGGAACACACAATCACTCCATCAGTGCTCAGACTGTCCGCAATAGGCTGAGAGAGGCTGGACTGAGGGCTTGTAGGCCTGTTGTAAGGCAGGTCCTCACCAGACATCACTGGCAACAAGTGGACCAGTCTCGCTGGGCCAGACAGGACTGGCAAAAAGTCTTCACTGATGAGCCGCGGTTTGGTCTCACCACGGGTGATGGTCGGATTCGCGTTTATCGTCGAAGGAATGAGCGTTACACCGAGGCCTGTACTCTGGAGTGGGATCGATTTGGAGGTGCAGGGTCTGTCATGGTCTGGGGCGTGTATCACAGCACCATCGGACTGAGCTTGTTGTCATTGCAGGCAATTAACGCTGTGCGTTAAAGGTACCTCCCTCATGTGGCAACTTTCCTGCAGGCTCATCCTGACATGACCCTCCAGCATGACAATGCCACCAGCCATATAGCTTGTTCTGTGCGTGATTTCCTGCAAGACAGGAATGTCAGTGTTCTGCCATGGCCAGTGAAGATCCTGGATCTCAATCCCATTGAGCACGTCTGGGACCTGTTGGATCGGAGGGTGAGGGCTAGGGCTATCCCCCCCCCCCCCCCCAGAAATGTCCGGAAACTTGCAGGTGCCTTGGTGGAAGAGTGGAATAACATCTCACACCAAGAACTGGCAAATCTGGTGCAGTCCATGAGGAGCTGCTGGTGGCCACACCAGACACTGACTGTTACTTTTGAAATGCTGACCAATAGGGATGTAAACAAATTTAAGAGAAATAAGCTTTTCAAATCAAGTTTTATTTGTCACATGTGCTGAGTAAAACAGGTGTAAACATTACAGTGAAATGCTTACTTGCAAGCCCTTAACCAACAATGCAGTTTCAAGAAAGTATTTACTAAAATAAACTATTTTAAGGAAATAGAAAAATAACAAATAATTAGAGCAACCATAAAATAACAGTAGAGAGGCTATATACAATGGGGTACTGGTACAGTCAATGTGCGGGGGCACAGGTTAGTCGAGATATTGCGGTAATATGTAGGTAGAGGTAAAGTGACTAAGCATAGATGGAGTAGCAGCAGTGTAAAAATGTGGGGGGGGTTGTCAATGCAAATAGTCTTATGGCTTGGGGGTAGAAGCTTTTAAGCCTTTTGGACCTAGACGTGGTGCTCCTGTATTGCTTGCCGTGTGGTAGCAGAGAGAACAGTCTGACTAGGGTGGCTGGAGTCTGACCATTTTTAGGAGTTTCCTTTGACACTGCCTGGTATATTGGCCCTGGATGGCGGGAACCTTGGCCCCAGTGATGTACTGGGCCATACGCACGACCCTCTGTAGTGCCTTGCCGTCGGAGTCCGAGCAGTTGCCATACCAGGCGGTGATGCAACCAGTCAGGATGCTCTCGACGGTGCAGCTGTATAACCTTTTGAGGATCTGAGGACCCATGCCAAATCTTTTCAGTCTCCTGAGGGGGAAAAAGTGTTGTCGTGCCCTCTTCATGACTATCTTGGTGTGTTTGGACCATGTTAGTTTGTTGATGTTGATACCAATGAACTTGAAGCTCTCAACCTGCTCCACTACGATGAGAATGGGGGCGTGCTCAGCCCTCTTTTTCCTGTTGTCCACAATCAATCTCCTTTTGTCTTGATCACGTTGAGGGAGATGTTATCCTGGCACCACACTGCCAGGTCTCTGACCACCTCCCTATAGGCTGTCTCATCGTTGTCGGGAATCAGGCCTACCACTTTTTTGTCGGCAAACTTAATGATGGTGTTTGGCCATGCAGTCATGGGTGAATAGGGAGTACAGGAGGGTACTGAGCACGCACCCCTGAGGGGCCTCCGTGTTTGGGATCAGCGTGGCAGATGTGTTGTTACCTGCCCTTACCCCCTGGGGGTGGCCCGTCAGCAAGTCCAGGATCCAGTTGCAGAGAGAGGTGTTTAGTCCCAGGGTCCTTAGCTTAGTGATGAGCTGTGAGGCCACTATGGTGTTGAACGCTGAGCTGTAGTCAATGAATAGCATTCTCACATAGGTGTTCCTTTTGTCCAGGTGGGAAAGGGCAGTGTGGCGTGCAATAGAGATTGCGTCATCTGTGGATCTGTTGGGGCGGTATGCAAATTGGAGTAGGTCTAGGGTTTCTGCGATAATGATGTTGATGTGAGCCATGACCAGCATTTCAAAGCAACAGACGTGAGTGCTACGGGTCGGTAGTCATTTAGGCAGGTTACCTTGGTGTTCTTGTGCTACCTTGGTGTTCTTGTGCACAGGGACTATGGTGGTCTGCTTGAAACATGTTGGTATTAGACTCGGTCAGGGAGACTTTGAAAATGTCAGTGAAGACACTTGCCAGTTGGTCACCGCATGCTCTGAGTACATGCCCTGGTAATCCATCTGGCCCTGGGGCCTTGTGAATGTTGACGACCTGTTTAAAGGTCTTACTCACATCAGCTACGAAGAGCGCGATCACACCGTTGTCCTGGAACAGCTGGTGCTCTCATACATGCTTCAGTGTTGCTTGCCTCAAAGTGAGCATAGAAGTAATTTAGCTCGTCTGGTAGGCTCGTGTCGCTGGGCAGCTCGCGGCTGTGTTTCCCTTCATAGTCCGTAATAGTTTGCAAGCCCTGCCACATCCATCGAGCATCGGAGCCGGTGTAGTACGATTCAATCGTTGTCCTGTGTTGACGCTTTGCCTGTTTGATGGTTCGTCGAAGGGCATAGTGGGATTTCTTATAAGCTTCCGGGTTAGAGTCCTGCTCCTTGAAAGCGGCAGCTCAAGCCTTTAGCTCAGTGCGGATGTTGCCTGTAATACATGGCTTCTGGTTGGGGTATGTACGTACGGTCACTGTGGGGACATCATCAATGCACTTATTGATGAAGCCAGTGACTGATGTGGTGTACTCCTCAATGCCATAGGAAGAATCCCAGAAACATATTCCAGTCTGTGCTAGCAAAACAGTCCTGTAGCTTAGCATCTGCTTCATCTGACCACTTCCGTATTGAGCGAGTCACTGGTATATCCTGCTTCAGTTTTTGCAGGAATCCAGGGGATAGGGTTATGGTCAGATTTGCCAAATGTAGGGCGAAGGAGAGTTTTGTCTGCGTGTGGAGTAAAGGTGGTCTAGAGTTGTATTTTTTTATTCCATTTTTTTTTCTCCCCCTCTGGTTGCACATGTAACATGCTGGTAGAAATTAGGTAAAATGGATTTAACTTTCCTTGCATTAAAGTCCCTGGCCACTAGGCGCGCAGACTCTGGATGAGCATTTTGTTGTTTGCTTATGGCCTTATACAGTTCGTTGAGTACGGTCTTAGTGCCAGCATCGATTTGTGGTGGTAAATAGACCGCTACGAAAAATATAGATAAACGCTCTTGGTAAATAGTGCGGTCTACAGCTTATCATGAGATACTCTACCTCAGGTGAGCAAAACCTTGAGACTTCTTCTTTAATATTAGATTTTGTGCACTAGCGGTTATTTACAAATAGACACAAACCACCACCCCTTGTCTTACCGGAGGCAGCTGTTCTATCTTGCAGATGCACGGAAAACCCAGCTAGCTGTATGTTATCCATGTCGTCGTTCAGCCACGACTTTGTGAAACACAATATATTCGTTTTTAATATCCCATTGGTTGGCTCGTCTTGATCGGAGATCATTCATTTTATTATCCAATGATTGCACTTTGGCTAATAGGACTGATGGTAGAGGCAGATTACCCACTCGCCGTCGGATCTTTACAAGGCTCCCCGACCTACTTCCCCGATATCTGTCTCTTCTTCATGCGAATGATGGGGATTTGGGCCTTGTCCGGTGTCTGAAGTATATCCTTCGTGTCCGATTTAATGAAAAAATGCACACAATAGCACATTTGGTTAGGAGCCCATAAAACGGCAGCCATCTCCGGCGCCATTGTTCAGCTTTGTGCGTATTGAACATTTAGTTTTAGTTTTTTTATCTCATGAAACATGGGACTGACATTTTGCGTTTTATATTTTTGTTCAGTGTGTTTGTCTAACATCTACTCTAACATTCATTTCACTTATGGCAACTCGTGGCTTAGTAGTCTGTGTACATCCCAAATGGCATCTTTCCCTTTTCCCTATTTAGTGCACTACTTTTGACCAGAGCCCTATAACTAGTGCACTATATAGAGAATAGGGTGCCATTTGGGATGTAGTCTATATATCCAGCATGTACAGAATCTGACCATTTTGGGCTGTGGGGGTAGAAAAATATCTCACATGAATGTGTTTTTATAATATGTTGTATGTCTCTACCAGGCGGGATAATGTCCAGTTTCTTAATGGGCTGCTATGACCCCAACTCTAAGAAGTGGTGCACCGTGACCAAGTGCTCCGGAGGCTACGATGACGCCATGTTGACCCGACTCCAGAAGGAGCTGGACATGATCAAAATCAGCAAGGTGACTCAAGCAGCTTGGGGGGGGACTGCCCGACAGTTCACTCTTGAGTGGCCTGTTGGTGAAATAGGGTTTTCTGAATTCCAACTTGGGCCCTCAAATTCAAATCTGGACCTCAAAGCCAGTTCCACTGCTTTTTTTTTTTCTTCCCCTCAAATCAGGGACTAATTTAGACCTGGGACATCAGGTGGGTGCAGTTGATTATCCGGTAGAACAGAAAACCAGCAGTTGTCCGGACCTCGTGGGGTAAGATTTGAATACCCCTGACCTAGGCACGCCTGAATAGGCGTAAGCAGTATGGTGCAAATTTCACCAATCCTATCAGAAGTCAAGATGGAGCAATTACCATGCTGTTTAAACCTATTCACTCATTTCAGATATACAGGAGTGCCTAGGGGCTAGGAGGGTATTTGGAATTCATGAAGTATGAGGACTGTTCTTTAATGTTTGTATGTGTACATCTCATTTCTGTCTCCAGGAACCCAGTAAAATCCCTGGCTGGTTGAAAATCATCAAGAACTATTACCCTGATTTTATTATCCGCGATCCCGAGGTGAGATTTAATATAGTTTAACGCATTTTAATCTCCTGCTGAGTTCTGTTCAAGGACAAAAATTGTGAATCTCCAGACTTCTTTAGGCTTTTCAATTAAGTTAGGCTCTCCATAGTGGAGTGGCAGGTAGCCGAAAGGTTGCTGGTTTGAATCCCTGAGCTGACTAGATGAAAAATCTGCCGATGTGCTCTTGAGCAAGGCACTTCACCCTAATTGCTCTTGTAAGTCGCTCTAGATAAGAGCGTCTGCTAAATGACTAAAATGTACAGTCATTATACAGTGGCTTTTGAAAGTATTCACCCCCTTGGCATTTTTCCAATTTTGTTGCCTTACAAATAATTCCAGGTTGTAACTTGGAATTAAAATGGATTTTTGGGGGGTTTGTATCATTTGATTTACACAACATGCCTACCACTATGAAGATAAAATATTTTTTGTTAAAAAGAAAAAAGAACTTGAGCGTGCATAACTATTCACCTCCACAAAGTCAATACTTTGTAGAGCCACCTTTTGCAGCAATTACAGCTGCAAGTCTCTTGGGGTATGTCTCTAAGCTTGGCACATCTAGCCACTGGAATTTTTCCCATTCAAGGCAAAACTGCTCCAGCTCCTTCAAGTTGGATGGGTTCTGCCGGTGTACAGCAATCTTTAAGTCATACCACAGATTCTCAATCGGATTGAGGTCTGGGCTTCGTCTAGGCCATTCCAAGACATTTAAATCTTTCCCCTTAAACCATTTGAGTGTTGCTTTAGCAGTATGCTTAGGGTCATTATCCTGCTGGAAGGTGAACCTCTGTCCCAGTATCAAATCTCTGGAAGACTGAAACAGGTTTCCCTCAAGAATTTGTCTGTATTTAGCGCCATCCATCATTCCTTCAATTCTGACCAGTTTCCCTTTCCCTGCCGATGGGGAAAAACATCCCCACAGCATGATGCTGGCACCACTGTGTTCTCGGAGTGATGAGGTGTTGGGTTTGCGCCAGACATGGTGTTTTCCTTGATGGCAAAAAGCTCAATTTTAGTCTCATCTGACCAGAGTTCCTTCTTCCATGTTTGGGGAGTCTCCCACATGCCTTTTGACAAACACCAAACATGTTTGCTTATTTTTTTCCTGGCCACTCTTCCATAAAGCCCTGCTCTGTGGAGTGTACGGCTTAAAGTGGTCCTATGGACAGATACTCCAATCTCTGCTGTGGAGCTTTGCAGCTAACTTCAGGGTTATCTTTGGTCTCTTTGTTGCCTCCCTGATTGGTCAATCTTGATAATGGGTATCAATCTGTGCAGCACCTATAGCTCAAGCCAGGCCTTGTGAATAAGATACTGATAGGAATAAGGTGAATGCACCAATTTGTAAGTCGCTCGAGATAAGAGCGTCTGCTAAATGACGTAATTGTGTATATTTAGACCACCCTCCATCGACGTTTCAACTGTTATCACATTTTACATAACTATTCAGACCCTTTACTCAGTACTTTGTTGAAGCACCTTTGGCAGCGATTACAGCCTCGAGTCTTCTTGTATGACGCTACAAGCTTGGCACACCTATATTTGGGGAGTTTCTCCCATTCTCTTGCAGAACCTCTCAATCTCTGTCTGGTTTGAATGGGGAGCATCACTGCACAACTATTTTCAGGTCTCGCCAGAGATGTTCAAGTCTGGGCTCTGGCCACTCAAGGACATTCAGAGACTTGTCCCGAAGCCACTCCTGCGTTTTCTTGGCTGTGTGCTTAAGGTCGTTGTCCTGTTGGAAGGTGAACCTTCGCCCAAGTCTGAGGTCTGGAGCAGGTTTTCATCAAGGATCTCTATACTTTGCTCTGTTCATCTTTCCCTCGATCCTGACAAGTCTCTCAGTCCCTGCAGCATGATGCTGCCACCACCATGCTTCACCGTAGGGATGGTAACAGGTTTTCTCCAGACGTGATGCTTGGCAGTCAGGCCAAAGAGTTCAATCTTGGTTTCATCCGACCAGATAGTCTTGCTTCTCATGGTCTGAGTCCTTTCGGCTGTCATGTGCCTTTTACTGAGGAGTGGCTTCCGTCTAGCCACTCTACCATAAAGGCCTTATTGGTGGAGTGCTCCAGAGATGTTTGTCCTTCTGGAAGGTTCTCCTATCTCCACTGTGGAACTCTGGAGCTCTGTCAGAGTGACCATCGGTTTCTTGGTCACCTCCCCGACCACTTCTCCACCGATTGCTCAGTTTGGCTGGGCGGCCAGATCTAGGAGGTTCCAAACATCTACCATTTAAGAATTATGGAGGCCACTGTGTTCTTGGACCTTCAATGCTGCAGAAACTTTTTGGTAACCTTCCCCAGATCTGTGCCTGAACGCAATCCTGTCTCGGCGCTCTACTGACAATTCCTTAGACCTCATGGACTCCAATCCAGTTGTAGAAACATCAAGGGTGATCAATGAAAACAGGATGCACCGGAGCTCAATTTCAAGTCTCATAGCAAAGGGTCTGAATACTTTCCGAGTGCACTGTAGGTGATAGGGTACTAAACTTCTGGAGGACCTATTATCCTTTTCCTCAGTGGTTTTAGCAGCAGATACAATCTGTCAAACCTCTGAATCTAACCCTATGAAACTATTTTCCAGTCTCCTCCGTCGTTAATCCTGCACCCCCTCCCTCTGCGGACGACTTCGTCAACCACTTTGAAAAGGTTGACGACATCTCAAACACTTGACTACAGACCAGTATCCGTCTTTCCTTTCTTTCCAAAACACTTGTGTGATGTCTCTGATCAACTCTCTCGTTATCGCTTTCAGAACAATCTTATTGACCCTAACCAGTCAAGACGGGTCACTCAACCGAGACTGCTCTTCTATGTCACGTAGACTCTCCGTACTGCCAAAGCTGACTCCTCCTCGATCTAGCCGCTGTCTTCAACACCGTGAACCATCAGATCCTCCTCTCAGTGCTGGGTGTCTCAGGCTCTGCACACTCTTGGATTGCATCCTACCTGGCAGATCGCTCCTACCAGGTGACGTGGAGAGGATCTGTGTCTGCACCATGTACTCACTCCTGGTGTCCCCCAGGGCTCGGTTATAGGCCCTCTCCTCTTCATACAGCAAATCACTCAGCTCTGTCATATCCTCACATGGTCTCTCCTATCATTGCTATGCAGAATACACTCAACTACTCTTCTCCTTCCCCCTTCTGACACCCAGGTGGCGACACGCATCTCAGCGTGCCTGGCAGATATCTCAGCTTGGATGTTGGCACACCACCTCAAGCTCAACCTCAACAAGACAGAGCTGCTCTTCCTCCCGGGGAAGGCCTGTCCGCTCCAAGACCTCTCCATCAATGTTGACAACTCCACAATATCCCCCTCCGAGTGCAAAAAACCTTGGCGTGACCCTGGACAAAACCCTGCAAACATCAAGTTCTCCCATGTCACTCAGCACACTCTACTAGCTTCCAGTTGAAGCTCGCATCCACTACAAGACCATGGTACTTGTCTGTGGAGCAGCAAGAGGAACTGCCCCTCCCTACCTTCAGGCTATGCTCAAACTCTACACCCCAACCCGAGCACTCCGTTCTGCCACCTCTAGTCGCTTGGCCCTCCCACCCATACGGCAGGTCAACTCCTGCTCAGCCCAGTCCAAGCTCTTCTCAATCGTGGCACCCCAATGGTGGAACCAGCTTCCCCTGAAGCTAGGCCAGCAGAGTTCCTGCCCATCTTCCAAAAACATCTGAAACCCTACGTTGAAGAGTATTTTAAATAATCCCACAGCACCCCCCACCCCAAACTTTACTTTTTCCCCCTCTTACTAGCTCTGATTTTGCTGATGGCTATTTTGAGGAAAAATGTACTTACTGTGATATGTTGTTGTCTTACCTAGCTACCTTATGATGAATGCACTAAACTGAAGTCTCTCTGGATAAGAGCATCTGCTAATTGACTAAAATGTGTTTTGGGACGCAGCCTGAGTTCTACTGACTTTATCCTCGTATGTCTCTCTCCCTGAGATAGAAAGCGCCGGTGTGGGAGATCACGGGGGCGGAGTTCTCCAAGTCGGAGATGCACACCGCCGACGGCATATCCATCCGCTTCCCCCGCATGACGCGTGTCCGTGACGACAAGGACTGGAAGAGTGCAACCAACCTGATGCAGCTCAAAGTAAGGAACACCCTGATCATGCAACTATGTAGGGCTTCTATTTTATGTCTATTTTTTCTTATCTGTAATGTAAAACCATTATACTTATTTATAGGTGCTCTGTGCAACTGACTAAATATCCATGTAGAAGTAAAGGATTAAAAAAATGTAATCAACAATAGAAACAGTACCACTTGGTCAGCCGTTGTCTTTTAGTCAAACAGATACGAATACAGAGGAACTTGTACTATAATTGTATCGATATTCAAATAGCAACCAAAATGTGTTAAACACAGATGGTTTGCTGCTGAGGTGGTTTTGGTGTGATAGGAAGGTAGTCTTTTGAGCTGAATAGACATTTATACACAATAGCTCAAACTCGCATTAAGTTTTTTTGTTATTACATCTCTACTATACAATGCAAAACCTTTCCTGTCATAAACGGTTGTTGTACGCAGCACAACTATTCCTCAAAGATAATTTGCATATACCCTAGTAACACTAACTTCACGACTTTTGTTTTTCTCGCTCAGGAGCTCTTCCGCATCTCCAAGGAGAGGTGTGACTTTGAGGTGACAGCCGGGCCCTCCAAAGGAGGTGAGGATGACAAGGGCTCTTCAGGAGACAGTGGGAGCAACTCTCCACCCTCCACCTCCCAGAGGCCAGTCACGCCCAGAAAGACCAGTGAGTACCATAGACATGTAGTTGATGCTTTACTCACCAATAATGCAAACAAACACTATGAACATATGTCAATAAGTATGTGTATATGCATGGGTGCGTCTGAAATGGCACCCTCTTCCCTATGGACGCAGACATATATTCATACTTATTTACACATGTTCGTATTGTAAGAATTTCTTATTGATAAGTACTGCATCTGTACACCCAACTAATAAATAAAAAAACCTAGAGGAAGAAAAAACATGGTATGACAACTCTCCTTGGTTTGAGATTTCCATCCTTTTTGTTTGACACTTTAGGGGAATTACATGATCTCCTCATGATAGTAATAATGTACTCTTAACAACTTGGAACCAAAATGATTTTCCAATCATTCCATTCTGAACAGAACCCCTTTTTTTCCGGTCCAGTGTTCCAACCAGCATAAAATTCTGAACCGGTTCGAACCCCAAAAGTCATATTCATATAGTTCCTTTCTGTAAGTGTTTTAACCCTTGAACTCAACATCATTTTTACATTAATCTCATTATTTTACCTCACCAATTAGCACCGATATGGAATGGGGAAAGCTAGTTTACATGTTTTAATTGGTCGGTTAAGTGCAAGCGTGAGATGTGACACAAATTTCATGGGTGGATGAGAGAGAAGGGTGGACATTGAGGGGGGGGTTGGCTTGAAGTGCTGGACATCATGACATCAATTGGAATGTGTTTAGGCTATTACTAGCATAACTTCACTGAATTACAGCACTATATACTAGACATTAGGAATATTTTTTGGGGAGCAAAAAATATTAACCGTTTCAAGATTTGAAAGTAACGGTTCTGTTCCGGAACACTAAAGAACTTTCGTTCCCGATTTGTTTCTGTTCCCTGAACCGGTTCCAACCCGGCTCTTAATAATATATTTTGATTCAACGTGATGTTTCCATTACCTTAGGCACAGGCAACAGCAATACCCCCAAAGCTAAGGCAGTGAAGACGGAGCCTCCCTCCCCTGTTCTAGCAACCAAGAGGAAAATGCCCTCAGAAGGGCCCAGCGCAAAGAAGGTACCCTACACTCAACCATAGCAACTGGTGTTATCCTATTTGGCAATATGTTGTAGGGTGCTGCATAGGTGAACCACGAAGTAGCATCAGTAGACTTTTTATTTTTTATTAGGTCATTACATTTCTGTCATCCAGATTAGATTTCAGCCTTGCTGAAAAATCTCTGGGCTCCAATGTATTCCAGGTAAAGACTGAAACTGTCCATCACAGTAATGGACAAAGCAAGAATGGACAAAGCAAGACTAAGATGACCCCCTCCAAGTTGGTAGAACCCAGGAATGACAAGGTGGGTGCTTCATTGTTTCTGTTCCATTTGTCACCAACTGCGATTCACGCTCAAATTCTTCTAAACAAAGTTATAACAAGGCATGCTAGTAGATGAAATATTAGAACCTAAATGTTTTTATTTATTATTGGATGATCTATCTGTAATACTGTATTTAGTTAAAGGTGCAATCTGATAGTACTTACTGTCATTTTAATAAATGATAGAAGAAATTAAACTAATTAAGGATTGTGTCTTAAAGACTTTCTGCTCTCCCCAGACTCTACTGGACATTTTCAGTGGGGTGAAGCTTGTCCTGCCAGACTCTGTGCAGGACCACACCAAGCTGCGGCGCTACTTTCTGGCCTACGACGGGGACCTGGTGCCGGAGTATGACGCCGCCTCGGCCACACACACCCTGACTGAGCCCGAGGAGGACAGCCATGCCCAGAGAGTCACCCCCGGCTGGATCTGGGAGTGTATCCGCAAGAGACGGGTGGTGCCTCCCTGCTGATGAACATTAATTACAACCCCCCAGCTGAACACTGGTGCGATTTTGAAGTGTGTTGGCTTAACAAACAACGGACCATTATACGCTGATCATGTTTTACAGCCGAGCTTGATGCAAGCTAAAACCGATATAAACTTAGTTGAATGTTGCTATGAATGACATAACCACAAGGACACAGGACCAGATCATGAGATATTATGATGGTCATGGCAGAGTATGATTAGAGTTTTAAGAAAGATATAGGCCTAACTACGTCAGGCTAGGAGTAGTATCTGTCTACTATGGGCTGAGTAATGTTTCCATCCATGGATCTTTCTATTTATTTTGTTTCCAGTCCTTTTTCGTATCCAAGTAGCATTGGTTCAAATAAACCATAATTACTTAAGTTAGTCTTTTTCAGTTTGGTTTCTGCAATTGTGTGCCCATGCTGTGTGAACGGGTTAGGTCCAGCTGACCTACCTCAAGGCCAAGGTTCTCACTTCAAACGGGGTTCCTTTGATCGAGTGTGTAGTGTAGATAACAATACTATTAGGAAGAGTTTAAACATGTCATATGGACATGTCCAATGATACAAATCATGAAATTAGACTGTCATAGTATCTAGGAGAGGGCTTCTTCTAACAATGCATGTTCTCCACATGAAATGCAAGATGGAGGGGGAGACTAGCAGGACACTGTCACCTTTTTTTTTATGGCCAAGTGGAACACTAAATTGAGGTTTGTTAATTTTGTAAACCAGAGTGCAACCAGGTGACAATCTGTCAGAAATATCCTTTAATTCACACAATAACTTTGATGTGCTAATGTTTAAAATAAACTGGTTTGAATATCCTTTTCTCCCTGTGTCAGTTTTCTTCCATTTGATACCTAATGAGCACCACCATGGATGTTGAGGCCTAGCTTGGCTCAGTGTTCTCCAGCTTCCTCTTTCCTGACATTCCATACAGCTGTTCTTCAGACCTGCCCCAGCACTGCAAGTCAACCTCTTCTTTCAGATGACAAGGCTAAGAGACAAAACAGGTTAAATCTCCATTAAGTTTGGTCCTATTTGAACACATCTCCAGTGCAACAGGACAGGATTCCATGACATCACCTTTTTGGGTTATACCACGTCACCACTTTCTTGTGATTGCACAGAACTGAGGCTGAAAATAATGGGCCTCATGTATGACATTTTCTATCTTATTTGGACTAAGAATGAATACTAACATGGACAAGCTTCAATAGGTTACCTGTCTTGAGGACTTGGCCAAAGTGGCAGTGCGTACACTAGAACAAGTGGATCCCGGCCTCTCGAGCCGTTGCAGTAGAATCCGAATTCTAGGTACGTGACTCCATGATTGGCCCAGTCCGGCTTTCAGCTGCCCATTGCCGTCTCTGGTCACAGTGTTTGTCACCTGAGGGTACATGATTCTTATCACTGTGCCATTTGATTAGGCTCATAGGTCATAGCACACTTGTATTTATTATGGATCCCCATTAGCTGCTGCCAATTTTAAATATTACAATACATTCACAACACATTGTGTTACCTCAGGGCCCTACTCTACCACATATGTACACAACGTGTAGCTTGTGTGGACCCCGCTACACATGTACAGCCTAGGCTACCAGTCAGCATGGTTTGAATGCGACTATCCTACCTTTCATGTCTCAAAATAAACCCCCACTTAGTGTAGATGTCCGAATAGGACCAAAAACAATAGTTCATCAGTTGCCCTCACCAGAACGGCTACATTGAAGTCTTTGGCGATTGTCTTCAACAGCCTTGCCACTTGCATCATCATGGACATGCCTAGAAATTCCAATCACCAAAGGTCATTATGGCGCTATACAAATAGACAATGCAATAAATGCTAAAATTGCCTTTAATATCAAGTAAATCACAACGGTGACTCCCTTTGCAGAGTACAATTATGCCATTCTCTTCATTAAATCAATTACGTTCCACTGGCGGTATATTATACAGCATTGCTTGTGTTATCAGATACTATATCTTAATGTTATTTCAAAAAGGAATGTTATTAAGATATGTGATAAATGAACAGGTGTAATCTACTTGAAAATATGAAATTATCACATGAGAAACTAATCATAGCACCTTCATTTTGTTTGCCTCCCAGTATGGGAGAAATAACTGCTGACACTGAATCCACAATTACAGCTTTGACTGAGCCACCTCCCGCAGATGCCTGTAAAATATATGACAAGACGGATGCAAGAATGATTGAGTTCAGTTATGAATGATCAGTTATGTCAACATTTTCAGTTGTCATTATAGTTATCTTAAAACTACCTCAATTGAATTTATTTCAGCAACATCAAATACAGTCCATCCCAAATGGCACCCTATTCACTATATAGTGCACAACTTTTGACCAGAGCCCTTTGGGCCCAGTCCAAATTAGTGCACCAGTGAATAAGGTGCCATTTGGGGGACACACATTCAAAGGCCTACCTGCTGAAGTCCAACGCATCGAAAATGATGTAGACAGCCGAGTAACGAGAAGATGTCAAACACTGGAAAGACCTGGATTCTCTGAAGAGCCTCCATCTGCACAACAACGGGTAAGAACTGTGTGGTGAGAATTTATTTGATGAAAATGAATATGTTAATTCAACTAGATTTTCCATTGTCACAGCCTCTTCTAGCTCACCTGTTCTTCTATATTGCACGACTTCGCTTGGAGCATCTGAAGCAAGCGACTTGCCGACAGTCCTCCTGTTGAGTCAACATATATGACGCTCTGCTTCAGTTGGTAAGATATATTCACTGCAACACCAAAACACACCTAAAAGAGAGGGAAATGTAGGCAGCATAAACATGTTGTACTCAATACACTAGTGATACCAGCATTATTCTATGAAAACCAACCACACTGATAAGCAAGGTGTAAACTTTGCCAATGACATGATATATGATTGTGGGAAAAGGGTCACCTGGGTTTTTCCACTTCCAGGGCCTCCTGCCAACTCTGTGAGCTCTCCTGTGTACAAGCCAGAGTCTAGGAGCTTATCTAGACTGGAGGAAAACAAACACTATCATTCACCAAGGCTATGAAGTCCTGCTAGGTGCTAAAACCAACCCATCAAGTCATAATACAATAATAAAAGGGTGATTCAGTGGGAAAGTCAACCTGAGCATGCAAAATACAGTTAGTTATTAACAAATGAAACCACTTTCATAATTATCCTTAAGGTCTTAAATGTCGGAGTGCAGGCTTTATTTGACCAGGTAGCCCTTTCCACTCACAGCCAGTCATCCCGTATACCGGTTGAAAATAGCAAATTGTCATTAATAAGCGACTAATTTGTTCTCCGCTTCACAGCCTGTATGGGTTTTGACTGAAAACCATTAGAAATTTGAGCACCACGTAACAAGAAGATGCCCCCACCTCTCCAGCTAGTTGGGCTTCTTTTGCACATTTGTTGTATGACACCGCTTGTATGTCATACAAGCAAACCCACACACCCATGGGTCCAAATGCGCACTTCACATTTTCCAAATTTGAATACTCATGTAATTAAAATGATCAACGTTCATGATCGCTATGTTTGATCCACAGTTACAAGGATGACATGCGTTATACCCTGGGTTGTCCTGAACAGAATGAGCCTATGTTTGGCATATTGTGAAGAAAATCTGCTGCGGAACATGCACTTGAATGCACTCATGACTCCATTCTATGTGAACCAAAATTACAAATCGGTTTGTCTGAAGTGCCTTTTGAAAGCCTAACACTAAAATCGTATTTTATAACTTAGCTTTCAAATGAAGCCCACCTGACCCAGATTGCAAATGTATAATGGTACGCTTTTGGATTGCGTAAAACAACAACAGTAATTGTGTGATGTTGGGGACACGGCTGTATTCCAAACAAAAAACTACAACTGGGCTTGTGTCAGTTCCTCAATAGCAAAGCTAGGAGAGCTCAAAAAAAGAACCTTATAGTTGAAGGCTCTTTCCTTGTCATAAAAGTGAATTGAAATTACTTTGGAACTGTGCACAGTTCGGAGAGGTGTATGGTCACTTGGAGACAGCAGTTAGACCTTTCACTAAAACAATTGTACTTTTTTTTTTTTTTCTTCTATCTTGCACCTACTCCAAAATGTCAATGAATACTTATTATGTTACTGAATGTATCCAGAGTATTTTGTCCTATCTATGTAGGACAACTTCCACAAGTGTAAGGGGTTAACGTAGAAAATTGCATGCATTCAGGCCATCCTGTAATTATATAGTCCTAAGTTACTATGCCTTAAATTGACATTTTAGAAATGTTTCAGACGACAACAAATGTGTCATGATTTTATCAAGAAATCTTTAAGATTTGAATGTCTATTTCAGACTTTGTAAGGTGTTACATCCAAAAGGGTTGTTTTTCCTCTCTAAAAGTAATAATGGAAATGACAGTATTTTCTAAATTATTGTTTGTGTGCAGCCAAGCCTTCCTTCGAAATGGCTAACCATGTTTTGACCTAAGACAAACTCACAGACTTTTGCTAATATGTTCAGTCTTCTCAAAAAGCTCATCCATTTCATGGAGCGGCTAACACACATAGTGCTACTACAAGCATTAGTTTGGCTAAACATGTGTACATACACCAGATGACAGGGGAAGACCGGATACATACACAACAATGTAAATCACGGTTATGTGACGGTATTAGAACAGACAGCAGAAGACACATCAATGGGCAATTAAGGTTGTGGGCGATTCCAGCCTTATGGATGTTACATTTGTGTGCAGAATCTCAACTTTAATGTCTCACAGAATGAACAAACAAAATATAAATGAAACTTTGATGTGTGTATAGTATCCCTTGGGGGGAGTGTATATCCAAAAAAGCGGACTTATAAATATTAGCATGTTGGAGAAATAAAGCAAATAAGAGGTGCTATTATTTGCTTTATTTCTCCAACATGCCAATATTTATAAGTCAGCTTTTTTGGATATACACTCCCCCCAAGGGATACTATAGACACTATCAAAGTTTCATTTATATTTTGTTTGTTCATTCTGTGAGACATTAAAGTTGAGATTCTGCACACAAATGTAACATCCATAAGGCTGGAATCGCCCACAACCTTAATTGCCCATTGATGTGTCTTCTGCTGTCTGTTCTAATACCGTCACATAACCGTGATTTACATTGTTGTGTATGTATCCGGTCTTCCCCTGTCATCTGGTGTATGTACACATGTTTAGCCAAACTAATGCTTGCAGTGTGTGTTAGCCTGGGACAAACTACTAGCCTATCCATCTGGGGATCAATTCAATCTTTTTATTTTACCTTTATTTAACTAATGCAAACTATGTGTGTTAGCCTGGGACAAACTACTAGCCTATCCATCTGGGGATCAATTAAATCTTTTTATTTTACCTTTATTTAACTAGGCAAGTCAGTTAAGAACAAATTCTTATTTTCAATGACGGCCTAGGAACAGTGGGTTAACTGCCTTGTTCAGGGGCAGAACAACAGATTTATACCTTGTCAGCATGGGATTCGATCTTGCAACCTTCCGGTTACTAGTCCAACGCTCTAACCACTAGGCTACCTTGTCTCCTAGAGATGAACGTACTTTGGTGCGAAAAGTGCAAATCAATCCCAGAACAACAGCAAAGGACCTTGTGAAGATGCTGGAGGAAACGGGTACAAAAGTATCGATGTCCACAGTAAAACAAGTCCTATATCGACATAACCTGAAAGGCCGCTCAGCAAGGAAGAATCCACTGCTCCAAAACCGCCATAAAAAAAGTCAGACTATGGTTTGCAACTGTACAGTCGTGGCCAAAACTTTTGAGAATGACACAAAAATTAATTTCCACAAAGTTTGCTGCTTCAGTGTCTTTAGATATTTTTGTTAGATGTTGCTATGCAATTCTTGAAGTATAATTACAAGCATTTCATAAGTGTCAAAGGCTTTTATTGTCAATTACATGAAGTTGATGCAAAGAGTCAATATTTGCAGTGTTGACCCTTCTTTTTCAAGACCTCTGCAATCCGCCCTGGCATGCTGTCGATTAACTTCTGGGAATCATCCTGACTGATGGCAGCCCATTCTTGCATAATCAATGCTTGGAGTTTGTCAGAATTTGTGGGTTTTTGTTTGTCCACCCGCCTCTTGAGGATTGACCACAAGTTCTCAATGGGATTAAGGTCTGGGGAGCTTCCTGGTCATGGACCCAAAATATCGATGTCTTGTTCCCCGAGCCACCTAGCTATCACTTTGCCTTATGGCAAGTTGCTCCATCATGCTGGAAAAGGCATTGTTCGTCACCAAACTGTTCCTGGATGGTTGGGAGAAGTTGCTCTCGGAGGATGTCTTGGTACCCTTCTTTATTCATGGCTGTGTTCTTAGGCAAAATTGTGAGTGAGCCCACTCCCTTGGCTGAGAAGCAACCCCACACATGAATGGTCTCAGGATACTTTACTGCTGGCATGACACAGGACTGAAGGTAGCGCTAACCTTGTCTTCTCCAGACAAGCTTTTTTCCAGATGCCCCAAACAATCGGAAAGGGGATTCATCAGAGAAAATGACTTTACCCCAGTCCTCAGCAGTCCAATCCCTGTACCTTTTGCAGAATATCAGTCTGTCCCTGATGTTTTTCCTGGAGAGAAGTGGCTTCTTTGCTGCCCTTCTTCACACTAGGCCATCCTCCAAAGGTCTTCGCCTCACTGTGCGTGCAGATGCACTCACACCTGCCTGCTACCATTCCTGAGCAAGCTCTGTACTGGTGGTGCCCCGATCCCGCAGCTGAATCAACTTTAGGAGACGGTCCTGGCGCTTGCTGGACTTTCTTGGGCACCCTGAAGCCTTCTTCACAACCATTGAACCGCTCTCCTTGAAGTTCTTGATGATCCGATAAATGGTTGATTTAGGTGCAATCTTACTGGCAGTAATATCCTTGCCTGTGAAGCCCTTTTTGTGCAAAGCAATGATGACGGCACGTGTTTCCTTGCAACTAACCATGGTTGACAGAGAAAGAACAATGATTCCAAGCACCACCCTCCTTTTGAAGCTTCCAGTCTGCTATTCGAACTCAATCAGCATGACAGAGTGATCTCCAGCCTTGTCCTTGTCAACACTCACACCTGTGTTAACGAGAGAATCACTGACATGACGTCAGCTGGTCCTTTTGTGGCAGGGCTGAAATGCAGTGTAAATGTTTTTGGGGGGATTCAGCTCATTTACATGGCAAAGAGGGACTTTTCAATTAATCTGATCACTCTTCATAACATTCTGTAGTATATGCAAATTGCCATCATACAAACTGAGGCGGCAGACTTTGACACAAATATTAATTTTCACATTCTCAAAACTTTTGGCCATGACTGCACATGGGGACAAAGATCGTACTTTTTGGAGAAATGTCCTCTGGTCTGATGAAACAAAAATAGAACTGTTTGGCCATAATGACCATCGTTATGTTTGAAGGAAAAAGGGGGAGGCTTGCAAGCCGAAGAAAACCATCCAAACCGTGAAGGATGGGGGTGGCAGCATCATGTTGTGGGGGTGCTTTGCTGCAGGAGTGACTGGTACACTTCACAAAATAGATGGCATCATGAGGCAGGAAAATTATGTGGATATATTGAAGCAACATCGCAAGACATCAGTCAGGAAGTTAAAGCTTGGATGCAAATGGGTCTTCCAAATGGACAATGACCCCAAGCATACTTCCAAAGTTGTGGAAAAATGGCTTAAGGACAACAAAGTCAAGGTATTGGAGTGGCCATCACAAAGCCCTGACCTCAATCCTATAGAAACTTTGTGGGCAGAACTGAAAAGGCGTGTGCGAGCAAGGAGGCCTACAAACCTGACTTAGTTACACCTGCTCTGTCAGGAGGAATGGGCCAAAATTCACCCAACTTATTGTGGGAAGCTTGTGGAAGGCTACCCAAAATGTTTGACCCAAGTTAAACAATTTAAAGACAATGCTACCAAATACTAATTGAGTGCATGTAAACTTCTGACCCACTGGGAATGTGATGAAAGAAATAAAAGCTGAAATAAATCACTCTACTATTATTCTGACATTTCGCATTCTTAAAATAAATGACCTAAGACAGGGAATTTTTACTAGGATTAAAATATCAGGAATTGTGAAAAACTGAGTTTAAATGTATATGGCTAAAGTGAATGTACATTTCTGACTTGAACTGTAATTATCGACCCTCAAGACATAACCCAATAACTTTTGTCTCATGCTAGACTTCTTCTGTTTTTTTTATACTCATCAAGACTACAGGCACTTGACTGGTTTTGGCTGATAGAAAGTCCCTCAGACAGTTTCGATGTAGGGCCTTCAACGTGATGTGCAGATTCTCACCTAGGATTGCCTGTGGAGAGGATGGCTGTTGAACTCAGCAGGTCTTCATATAGATCAGCACCTGATACAGGGAATGCTGTGTGCTGGGCAAGGAGCACTCTGCGTATAGCCAGCAGGGCCTGAAATGCAAAGTTAGTCAGTGGCCAAAAGTGTTTGTAACATTGTCTCATTACAGAAACGGAGTGGTTGCGGATCCAACTTTTCCAGGATCTTTTGTCTGCAGAAATAAAAGATCTGGAGCTTCCCGAGGCATCTGCGCATCACGTTCATTCTCTACGTGCAGAGAACCGGCTACTCAGGGATTCTGACTAGGTGGAATACAGCCACAACCAGAAGTAACTTGTTCGTAGCAGGTTAGGAGAACTTACGCAACAGGTTAGGACCAGGTCAAACTCATTCCACGGAGGGCCGAGTGTCTGCTGGTATTCGCTACTCCCTTGTACTTGACTAATGAATTAAGGTCACTAATTAGTAAGGAACTTACCTGGTTGTCTAGATCTTAATTGAAAGGAAAACCAAAAAACAGCAGACACTAGGCCCTCCATGGAATGAGTTTGACACCTCTGCATTAGAAGAATAACGGAGCAAGTTAGGATAATTAGGTTAAGATTAGGAAAAGGTTTAGGGTTAGCTAAAATGTTCTCATAACCTGCTAAGAAACGTTACTTCCGGTCGTAGCAGTACTCCATCTAGTCACAACCCTACTGAGGCGAATGGTCATGATGCTCGTTTAATAAAGTTGGATCAAAGTTGAATCAACGTCTGCAAGATCACATAATGATTATAGAAATGAATTATTCATGCATGTTTTACCTTATAGGACACGGAACATTTTTGAGCAAGGTCTTCTGTATCTGATGACACCAGATCTTCCACTTAAAAAAATGATAATGTAACTTTGATTGTATTATTATTGTATTTCAATACTTTGTCATACCAACATTGCCACATCAACTAGCTAGATTAACCAGAGTAAACAAATGGATTAAAACCCACCTACCTGTTGTAATGTCTGCTGCCCGAAAAGCCTCAACCAATTCTTCACTCAATCCAGGACACATGCCATCTCTGAGAACAACCATGGCACATAGCTAGCTAGGCAGCTAGCAGTAGCTATGTCCAGAAAGAAGCTAGCAAGCTGTCCACTGTAATATGGGATGTCTAAATAGTTACATGGTCTACATGCACTTCAACTTTACAGTTTTGAGAAACTATCCATGGTAGGTTGTTATGCTTTCAAGTTTTTGAAAATATATATAATGCCGCTATATTTTCGGAAGCTCTTCCAGAGAAAATGGTCGTGACGTAATTCCGGATATGAAAATGTGCAAACACTCTGAACATGCTCTGTCATCGTATACGCTAAATGTGTAGCTTGTGAACGCGCCTATGGAGAAATTTGGCGTAAATTCTTCAGAATAATAAACTAGTACGTAAAACTAGCTACACATCTTTGCAGTGGGGGGAAACGACCGAGTAAAACAAGGTTAATAAACAAACAGATGTGTAACATTTGAGCCTCGCTGGGATAGGCAAATAATGGAAAGGAGTAAGTGGTTATTTCAAAACTAAAATCCCGACGGTCCCCATACTCCGGTCTTTACTTTTCCCCGGACTCTGCGACTAGACACTCCGCTAGCAAGTATAGTAGCGCGCGCTAGTTAGCCCATCAGCGAAGCCACACAATATCTTCTAACTTCGTGCGCGCTGAGAAAATGGTGAGTTTTTATTATATTTAACTGTTATCTATCGTTAACATGTGTTCGATATAGCTAACGCCATGCACCCCACGTAAGTAAGGCCTTTTACTATAGTTCAGATGGCTAACTTTAGTTAATACCGGTGTCGGTCTATTTGGCTAGCTAGATGGCTAACGACGTTAGCATAACTACGTTAGTTACAGTACAGCATCTGCTTTAAATGTTGATTGTTTTGGCTAACGTTAGCTAGTTTACAAATGATCAACTCGGTTTCTTGCAATCCATATGTTAGCTAACAAACTAGCCAAAATCATTACCAGTGGCAGTATATTGCCATTCATGTATTGCAGTTAACGCGTTAGCTAGCTAACGTTAACTAATTGCAGCCATAACGTTAGTTAGCTAACTAGCGTTATATCATACTCACATCGACACATGTCATTGTGAATTAACGTTAATTAGCTAACTACTACCTAACGTTTGTGTGTAATTTTCGTTTTTAATATGGCAACCAGCGCAAGCTAACGTTAGTAATATAATTCGACTTTACTTGGTAGATAGGGAGTTAGCTAGTTAGCATTGTAAACCAACTCAACTAGAATTGTACCAACAAGGTACAATGCTGTCATTCATGCCTTTTTATATTCTGTCAAATTGGATTCCGAAGACCTTGCCAACAAGCAGCCTGTGATGAGGCTAAAATAGATCCTTAAGTAATAAACAACAACAATCAAAGTGTGTGCAGCATGTTTCAACAGGAATATCCCTTGTCTTCCAGGTCTTATGCAAGGTTGCATGGCACCCCATTTTAGTGTGAGCTTGAACTAAGGACATTGACTTTCAGGCATCTATTTTTCGCTGTATGCAAAGAAGGGGGAAGCAGCGCAGTAGTTTCTCTTTGGCAACGTGCATAGTGGTTTGGCAGCCCTGTTGAGGGCCCAGCGATGTACTCACGCAATTCACTATGGAGTTATGTCAGATGTGTGTTCATGTCTTTGATGAAAAAGGTAAGTAGACATTCTCATTACCTCACGCCACCTAATTCGCTTGTTTTCTGACAAGGATGCCAAGCTCTGATACCGTTTCTTCCCTCTTTACAGCAATACGTTTCTTGAACCATGAAAACCACTTCTGTGTGGAGTAAATGCCAATTAATGACTGTCATAAACAATCCCTCTCTGTGCCCCAGTTGAGTCAATCAACCATGCTGTTTTTTCATAAATTTTATGCCAGTATCTCAAGCTCATTATTTTCTCCAGTTAGCCACACAGCAAGTGCCTTTGAGTATTTGTGTCCATTGTGTTTGTCTTTGACACTTCATCAAGCTTGATGAGTTGAGACCTGGCATTGTGTGAGCCTGAGGCACAGTGAAACCAAATTAGGTGTGCATGCCTTGTCTGTCTGCAGGTGTACCTGTTAAATCCTCTGGAGAACCTGAGGAGCTACATCAATAATCGTCCGCCACTGGTCATCTTTATGGTCAGCGTCAGCGCCGTGGCCATCGCCTTCCTCACCATCGGCTACTTCTTCAAAATCAAGGAGATCAAATCCCCAGAGATGACTGAGGTAGGAGCGACACGCCTCCCACTGGTACATCAATACTGATGTTGTCATAGGAACATGTACAAAACCCATGCAGTAGGAGGTTTCTTGATATCTGAAGCTGAACTATATATGGCTGTCATACATCAAAGTTATTAGCTCATTTAGCCAAACTAATTTCTTGAAGTGTGACTTGATAGTCACAATTTAACCTAACCATACTATTGGTGATTATTTAAAAATAGTCAACAGCCGTAAGCTGTGCTATTCAACACCAGAGCCACAGATGGATAGTGCATGACTCAGTCTCCTCCCCTTCTTCTCCAGGACTGGAACATCTTCCTTCTGCGCTTCAACGAGATTGACTTCTGCGTATCAGAGAATGAGACTCTCAAGCACAGCCTGAACGAGTCAACCACGCCCGAAAGCACGGTGACCAGCGGCCAGGCGCGCTCCAGCACCCAGGCCCCGCTCCTTCTGGAGGACCCGGGCCCGATCAATATCTCTGTGCCCATCACCCTTACCCTGGACCCACTGAGGCCCTTCGGAGGCTACTCGCGTAACATCACCCACCTCTACGCCACCGTGCTGGTGGGACAGGTCGGCCTGGCCGGTGAGTTCACTTGTGTCTTCAGTCCCTACTTCCTCCACATGTTACAGGGTCTGTGTGCATTAATCCTTTTCACACTATCGTACCGAGCTGCTTAAATGTTTTCTTTCACATTGTCATTTTCAGCACAGGACCAGCAACTATGGTGGATGCAAAGTAAAAAAAAGCCCCTCTGTGTTGAAGTGTGTTATTTGACTGTCCAAGCCAATACATTATTTATTTAGTTGTGAGTTCGCTTCACCTGTAAGTGGATGCAGGAAGGCGTTGGCTTTATGACTGTAAGTAGCCATCCTTTGTGTAAGCATTTGTTTTGTGTTTTTGTCACAACTTCTCAGGAGTCTGAGTGTTGTTAGCCAGTTCTTTGGTGGTTCAGTCAATCCTTTATCAATAGGTTTTGAGGTACCACTTTTTATGGGGAGCTTAAAGAGTGGCTCAGTGGGAGTGAACAGTGAAGCATTGTATAAACAATCAGTGGCTAGTAGTCCAGATACTCCTCCCAGTCTGTCCCGTGGTAGGGAGAAGAACAAAGTGCCTTTGGCCTCTGCTACGGAGTGCGTTTCAGGCCCAGACTGAATAGGTATTGATGTATTTTCCCCCCTTTATTTTTGCAATTTGCCACTCAACTGAGACAATAGTCCCTTGTCAACATAAGGATTATTAGAAATCAATGCCAAATTCCTTCTCCGTGCACGTCACCTGCAGGCTTTGCATGGGCATAGTAGGCCAGCATAGTAGGCCAGTCTCAAAGCTGTTTGAATATGTATGTTTGCAGTCCAGTGTTTTCTGTATCAAAAGGGGCTTAGGTGGTCGGTGTGGCAGGGGATATGGTAGGAGGCATGACATTTTAAAGGCCATCATCTTGGCGGTGTAAAGACATTTTTAATTTAAGCCAGTTTCCTGCAATTCTACAAATTTCTTCATGAAGCTGAGATAATAATTTTTAGATTTGAAGCTAATTTCCTGCTATTCTGCATATTCTGTCATGGAGCTGAGAGAAATTTACAGTTTTTAAAGCAGTGCTGTGTTTTGCTCAAACATAATAATAAAATCAATACTGTCAAATTCATTGTTCTTGGGATTTTCAGTTATCCCTTACTGTCTAGTTTTTATTTTGAGAATTGTTAGTTCTCAAAGATTATATTATAAAAAAATATATAGAGGTCCATTATCTTTTCTACATACTTCAAATCAAACTTTATTTGTCACATGCACCGAATACAACAGGTGTAGACCTTAACGTGAAATGCTTACTTACAAGCCCTTAACCAACAAAGCAGTTCAAGAAAGAGTTAAGAAAATATTTACCAAATAAACTAAAGTAAAAAAATAATAAAAAGTAACACAATAAAATAACGAGGCTATACACAGGGGCTACTGGTACCGAGTCGGTGTGTGGGGGTACAGGTTAGTCAAGGTAATTTGTACATGTAGGTGAAGTGAAATGACTATGCATAGATAATAAACATCGAGTAGCAGTAGTGTAAAAACAAATGGGGGGGGTCAGTGTAAAAACAAATGGGGGGGGCAGTGTAAAATAGTTTGAGTGGCCATTTCATTAATTGTTCAGCAGTCTTATGGCTTGGGGATAGAAGCTGTTAAGGAGCCTTTTGGTCCTAGACTTGGCGCTCCGTACTGCTTTCCTCTGACACTGCCAAGTATATAGGTCCTGGATGGTAGGAAGCTTGGCCCCAGTGATGTACTGGAGTGTATGTGCTATATTCTGTAGCGCCTTACGGTCAGATGCCGAGCAGTTGCCTTACCAGGTCGTGATGCAGCCAGTCAGGATGCTCTCGATGGCGCAGCTTTAGAACTTTTTGAGGATCTGTGGACCCATGTCAAATTTTTTCAGTCTCCTAAGGGGGAAAATATGTTGTGTCCTCTTCACGACTGTCTTGGTGTGTTTGGACTGTCGTGGAAATTCTTACACAGGGACACTCGAAGTCAATCTTAATTGAATCATTGTTTATTTGTCAGTGCGCTGGAGAGGTTCCAACCAACTCAATGCACCATAGTACACATGTCAATCAGGAGCTCTGCCTGGGCAGTCCCAGCTGTTGTCTTATATATGGCTATACACAGACAAGTTATATTTGCATGATTTAGCATAATTAATTGATCATTACCATTTTGTTTTTCATATGACCAACCAATACCTCATGAGAGTTCTTTCGTTCGTAAAAATAAGGTCTGGGCGTACTGCCAAATTGAAGCTACTGTTAGTGAGGATCCGTTCAGTCAGCCACTTGCATGAACAAAGAAATTAGTTATAAGAAAAGCGCAAAAATAAAAATTTGCTGTACAAGACAATGATAGTTAATTGGTGATGTGGACACCAAGGAACTTGAAACTCTCGACCTGCTCCGCTACAGCCCCATCGATGTTAATGGGGGCCTGTTCGGCCTGCCTTTTCCTGTAGTCCACGATTAGCTCCTTTGTCTTGCTCACATTGAGGGAGAGGTTGTTGTCCTGGCACCACACTGCCAGGTCTCTGACCTCCTCCCTATAGGCTGTCTCATCGTTGTCGGAAATCGGGCCTACCACTTGTGTCATCAGCAAACTTAATGATGGCGTTGGAGTCGTATTTGGCTACGCAGTCATGGCTGAACAGGGAGTACAGAAGGGGACTGAGCAAGCACCCCTGAGGGGCACCAGTGTTGCAGCTCAGGTTGGCAGACGTGTTGTTGCGTGATATCTGATTAAGTCGTTTACACTCAGTGTTTTTCCATCCCAATAGTTTTTTTGCCATTCCCAAGGATTTGAAATGCAGAAAAACCCCTGCAGTCAGCGTTTGTTTTCCCCCCAAAATACATGTGAATTGAATGACATATATTGATAGAGGCTAAATGGGCTGTTGCAGGACATATGTCATATTCCTTGCAGTGGGGCTCTTGTCAACTGCACATTCTTTAACCGTGATGCTGTTTTACCTGTCGGGAGCACTTACAAGCAACGTTTCCTCAATTTTGGCACTGAGCAAACTCTGTGCAACTTCTGGTGCATGTTAACTGTGAACACAGGCTGTACTAGCTTTACATTTTAAGTGGCCAAGTAGGCTACTGTGGCTATTTGATCATAATGTATGCCTACCAGAGTGGCCTACCAAGAAAAACAATGGAGAAAAACACATCCCCGTTCTATCATTCAGCCTACGGTAGCAGCCATTCTGTGGTGTTCAATGCTTACATTCCATGAGGCTAAGAAAAACAAAAACATGCTTGGCTTGCTATTAACCTGTTTATCCAGTTGTCCTTCAGACAAGGAGGTGACTGAACATGTTGTGTTTGATGCAAGAAACTACTTTACAAAATCAGACATTATGCTACCTTCTGCCTATTGGCTACTTACCTTATTCAAGGCTGTCTCAAAATACAACACTGTCCCTTTTAACCTCTACTGGATCAATGTCCCCCCCCCCCCCCCCCCCCCCCCCCGTGGGTCGATTGAGGTAACGTGCGCTAATGTGATTAGCATAATGTTGTAAGTAACCAGAACATTTCCCTGGACATAGACATATCTGATATGGGTAGAAAGCTTCAATTCTTGTTAATCTAACTGCACTGTCCAATTTACCATAGCTATTACAGTGAAAGAATACCATGCTATTGTTTGAGGAGAGTGCACACTTATGAACTTGAAAATGTATCAATAAACCAATTAGGCACATTTGGGCAGACTTAATACAACATTTTGAACAGTAATGCAATGGTTCATTGGGCAGACTTAATACAACATTTTGAACAGTAATGCAATGGTTCATTGGATCAGTCTGAAACTTTGCACATACACTGCTGCCATCTATTGGTCAAAAATGAAATTGTGCCTCATGTGTTTTTTCTCTTGCATTTCAAAGATGATGAAAAGGAAAACATTTTTATATATTTCTTTTTTTTTACCAGATCTAATGTGTTATGTTCGCCTACATAAATTTTACATTTCCACAAACTTTAAAGTGTTTACTTTCAAATGGTATCAAGAATATGCATATCCTTGCTTCAGGTACTGAGCTACAGGCAGTTAGATTTGGTATGTGATTTTAGGCGGATAAAAAAAAGGGTCCTATCCTTAAGACATAACGGTCTTTACCTGTCTTGCTTTTCAAAGATGGCTAGAAATGTGCACATGTTGTGCTTTTGTTGGAAACAACCACTCCCCCTTGTTGACTATAAATGAGCTATAACTGGGCTAATAACTCACTAACTAGCAAAGAATATGAACAAATCTGTACACATGGCTACATGCAGCTCTCACTTTGATCTCAAAACAAGCGCATCTACTCACGATCACTCATGCTGTAGCCTAAACACAGTCCAGTTCAAAGTCAATGGCACAGATCCATAGATCCAATGCCTATTTGCATATAGGCCTACTGCAGCTCTGATTGGTTATGGCCCACCGGTCTGTGTAGAGTACTGACTTGCCTGTCAGTGTAATATAATCCTATTCTAATGCGCACTACCTATAAGAACATCTCTTGCACAGTTATCTTTGCATACTAAATCTTGCGTAGTTTGTTTTTGTTTCGGTATATTACATTGAAAGTGGCTAATATTGCGTTGATTCGATCACACTTCCCAAAGTGGAGCGAAACGTTGACAGTGTTAACTAAAGGGGAGAACTGTAGAAAGTTGAGTGAAGTTCAATCTTATTCTGTGTGGCAGTACGAGTGGAGCTGCACGCATCTTAGAGGGAACATTGCTTATGTGTGTGTGTCCTCAAAGGCAGGGATGCCCACGAGGAGATGAACATCACCTTCACACTGCCAGCGTCATGGAATTCTGATGAGTGCGTGCTGCACGGCCACTGTGAACAAGTGGTGTTTAGCACTTGTATGACCATCACTGCTGCCAGCAACGTCTTCCCTGTCACCGTGTGAGTGCCACTAAACCCCTGAATTGTGATGCATCCATATACTAAATTATCTTTGTATTTCATGACTAGACCTGTATTTGATAGTCAATGTTGGACTTGCATTTAGGCAATCTTGTAATGCGTATAGTGAAATATAAAAATTATTTTTGACATTGGAATAAAACTGATGGAATCATCAGTCATTTGCTCATGACAGTGAATAACCTCACATCAGTAACACTGACAACTAAGTGCACACTGTTCGTAGAATATCAGTTGTACTACGGTACAAGGAGACTTTTGTATTAAATTCAAGTTTTATCAAACTGAGTACTAAGCATTGGTGCGAAACTTCATGGTCGAAACAGAATAGTCTTAACACAGAACAAAGAGATTTTTCATGACCACGTCTCCTGACCATAACAAAATAGAATGGAACAGGGCAAGGTATTCAAGTTTATTAAATGTTGCCTTCCAGGCAACCGCCCCACTGTGTCCCAGAGACCTACACCAACGCCACGTCTTGGTACAAGATCTTCACCACGGCCCGTGACTCGGACACCAAGTACACGCAGGACTACAACCCTTTCTGGTGTTACAAAGGAGCCATCGGGAAGGTGTACCACACCCTCAACCCCAAGCTGACCGTCATCGTGCCAGACGTGAGTCAGCAGCCACTGTCTGCAGCAGTGCTGTTTTATGTCCGAGTCCCTAATGGCACCGTATCCTCTAGTGCACAGCTTTTAACCAGCGCCCTATGGGTGCCATTTCAGACACAGCCTGTGTTTGTGGATAACCTTGCTGAGGGTTTAGACTGAGAACGTTTGAGAGTAAAGCCTTTTACACCACATGGCCAAAAGTGCTCGTCGAACATCTCATTCCAAAATCATGGCGTAAATATGGAGTTGGTCATTCCTTTGCTGCTATAACAGCCTCCACTCTTCTTGGAAGGCTGCGTGGACTTGCTTCCATTCAGCCACAAGCATTAGTGAGGTTGGGCACTTATGTTGGTCGATTATGCTACCTGTTCCAATGAATAGTGCCAACCATAAAGTTTGCTGGAGGAGGAATAATGGTCTGGGGCTGTTTTTTCATGGTTCGGGCTAGTCCACTTAGTGCCATTGAAGGGAAATGTTAACGCTACAGCATACAATGACATTCTAGACGATTCTGTGCATCCAACTTTGTTGCGACAGTTTGGGGAAGGCCCTTTCCTGTTTCAGCATGACAATGCCCCCGTGCAAAAAGCGAGGTCCATACAGAAATGGTTTGTCGAGATCGGTGTGGAAGAACTTGACTGCCCTGCACAGAGCCCTGACCTCAACCCCATCGAACACCTTTGGGATGAGTTGGAATGCCGACTGCGAGCCAGGCCTAATCGCTCAACATCAGTGCCAGACCTCACTAATGCTCTTGTGGCTGAATGGAAGCAAGTCCCCTCTGCAATGTGGAAAGCCTTCCCAGAGGAGTGGAGGCTGTTATAACAGCAAAGGGCGGACCAACTCCATATTAATACCCATGATTTTGGAATTAAATGTTCAACAAGCCGGTGTCCACATACTTTTAGCTATGTAGTGTATGTAATCAAAATGAGTCCTTTTAAGAAGATAAGTACTGGTTTTGGTATACAGCTTGGACATAGGCACTTGTCTAGTTTAATTATGTGTAACTTCATATCATGAGTGATTTTTATCATCCTTCTGTGTTCTCTTCAATTCTATAATGCATTCATAATGGAAACTGTAAATCTAAATCCCCAAGTGCACATTAGCTAATATGTTCTAACTGACTAAAGATAGAGCAACATTTGCAATTAAATTACATTTGACTTTAACCAGATTTATCCTAGGGGACCAATGGCATTATTCAATTACCAACCAGTTTTCCTAAAACATTATTTATATTTGAAATGACAGGAACAATACATGGGGGGGGGTTGCTATTAGAGAAAATAGCCAGTATCTTAGTGCAGTATGTCGTCCTTTATGAGGTAGTGTTTACCTGGTCCTTAGGCTATTTCTCTCTCTTTGCAGGACGACCGCTCACTCATCAACCTGCACCTAATGCACACCAGCTACTTCCTCTTTGTGATGGTCATCACCATGTTCTGTTATGCTGTCATCAAGGGCCGGCCAGGGAAAGTACGGACAACCACCAACCCTGACTTCTGCGCTGAAAAGGTAGGTGTAGGGTGAAGTTTATAATTTTCCACCACTAATGGTTGAGGTTTGGGGGAGGCAAAGCTGATCCTAGATCTGTATCTAGGGGAAACTTCACCCGGAGTGAAAAGGTACAACAGAATGCAATAATACACAGCACAACACAGCTAGTCACCTTTTATATCGTATTAAACAGTGTGAAAAGATATTGCTAAGATGAGTCTCTGGGGGGAAACTGTCATTTTGTTAATAAAACCAATAAATGCCGACCCCTCTACCAATAAATGCCGACCCCCTTTTCAGCTGTTATCGTGAATGATGTATACATTCCACCACAGGATAAGAAAAATAACAAGCTGGCACTTAGTGAACTGAACAAGGCTATAATCAAGCAAGAAAATCTACATCCAGAGGCCACTTTTCTGGTTACAAGCAATTTTAATTCCGCGTCATTAAGACAAGTGATGCCCAATTTCCATCAACACGTCTCCAACAGCCCTAGGGACGATAGTCCCAGACCACTGTTATTCTACCCACAAGCAAGCATACAAGGCCGCCCTCGTCCACCATTTGGCAAATCAGATCACGACTTTGTACTCCTGCTTCCAGAAACTCAAACATTAAGTACCCGTGACACTCCATTGAGAAATGGTCACCAGAATCGGAGCTTATGCTGCTTTGCTAGCGCTGATTGGAATATGTTTAACATTGACGAGCTAACCACCCCGTCACCGGTTTCATTCGAAAATGGATCGGGGACATTGTCCCCACGGTGAGGGTTTGCGGCTTCCCCAAAGAAAAGCCCTGTATTAACACTGAGGTTTGTGCTAAAGGACAGGGCTACTGCACACAGAGCTATCATAGACAGTCCTGAAGCAACAGTGGAGGACCGGAATAAGTACAAGAAGACTCTGCAGAGGTCCTAGCAGGACATCAAACAAGCAAAAGGACAGTATAGGAATAAGGTGGAATCATACTACACAGGTTCCACTGTCCGCCCCATGTGGCAGGGGCTACAGTCCATTATGGATTACAAAGGAAGACCCAACCGTGATCTGCCCAACTATGCCTCTCTACCAGATGAGCTTAATGCATTTTATGCACGCTTTGACAACAACGACATCGTGCCAGGTGTGAGGGACGTCACCTACCCAGAGGATTGGGTGATCTCGCTC